>NC_133163.1:60721250-61950833 GCF_040802235.1 Manis javanica | reverse complement strand
CTGTATCTTTCAGCGTGTCCGGCTCTCATGATTGCAAATGGCCCTGTTTTCAAATGGAAATAAGACTTGCAAACTGATTATGTGTATTGAATCGGAATCACTCCCTAGATCCTCTTGTTTAAAATGTATTGAAAAAAGGATGATGGCTGCAGACCTCTGTAACCAGCTCATTCCCTGCTCAGGGAGGTTCATCTATTTTAAAACTTTTTTGCCGTTTGAGCATATTTCAGCCTAGATAATTGTTGCCATTGTGTTACCGGCCCAATGCAAGACATGGCACATACACTGCCTCCAGCAGTCTGCCCCACTCTCCCCATGAGCATCACCCCCTAAAACACCACACACAGATCCACCTGCCCCAGCACTCTGACCCAAAGACCAGTTATAACCAGCAAGACTCGGATGTCACACACACCAGTAGAAACCCACAAACTTTCACCAGGCTCGATTGTTCCTCTCCTCTCCCCTCCCCTCCTATTCGGTCCCCTTTCCTTTCTTCTCTTCTCTTCTCTTTTCTTACCAATGAGTAGAACTACATACACATAAACTGGCAGCTTCCACAGACACCCAACCAACAGAATCTAAGGATTTAACCATGTCATAATTTGCAACAACTAATTTTGGGTGGTGTGGCTTTCTACTTGTCAGGAAACAGTTCTTACAGAAAGGTTAATATAAACTGTTTAGAGATGCATGACGGTTCTTGTATACTACATAGACCTCAACTATTTTCTCTTTACCTCCATCCAGTGCTAGTTTTGGCTGTGGGTGAGTTGGCTTTTTGTTAAGTATTTCCAAAGGTTCTACCATTTGATTTCAGTATGAAGCCAATGAGTGGTACAGACAGATATCCAAGCTTTTTCTGCTGTGTGAGTTGTAGAGATGGTACATTGCAGCACTTCCAAAATTGACTGCACCCTGGCTTCGGCCTCAGAGATTGTGCCAGGGAGCAGTAATCAACATTTCAGTTAATATTGCAGGTTGGTGCGTACTAATGAACTAGCTACAACTTCTGTCTGCCCTGGCAAAAGGCAGGGATGTATGCTGCGCACGCCTGTGATGCAAGTATTGCAGTTCCTTCTGAAGCACACTCAGAAAGGGTGGAAGAAGCCGTCACTGCTTAGTCCCCACCTTAGTCCCCTCCCAAGAAATAGTGCCTTGCAGACCTCGAGGCACCAGCGAGTGGCCAGGCGGAAAGAGGTTTAATCCTCTGCGGCTTCAGCGTCTCCTTTGAAAAAGCCTGTCCGTTCAAGTCTGTTTAGAAATATGGGGCTCTAGGGGCGCCTGAAGGAACCCTAATTATGCGGGGTTCGCTGTACACACAGTCATAGCTAGATTCTGACCTGTTTTCCTAGGTTAGAGCAGAGCGAAAAGCCAGCTCAGAGGAACCGGCTCTCAGTCCTTTTCCTGTCATTACGGTAATTCCCTTGCTTACATTTGCGCGCGCGCCTTCAGCCGCGGGTGTGCCGGGGAGATCAGGTAAATCGGTAGCACGCGGACCAAATAAGCCCTGTTTTCCAGAGCTTTGGATACCTTCAAACACCGGTATTGGAAGGGAGAATGTTAGGCAAGGTGGAGGCCGCCATTCTGGGTGGTTTCCCACAGAATGGCTCCAGGGCAGGGCCACTGGGGAAGGATATCCAAGGACACTTTTCAGGACCTGACATCTGTGATTTTCTAGAAATTACATTATAAAAAATCACCCAAAGCCATATAAATGCAATGTTTAACCCTCCACTAACAACCTGGTGTTAATGACAATTCCATCTAGAATTTAAAGACAGGATTGCTGAAAATGTGCAAAATGGGAAGAGGGAAGAGGAAAAGTTTGACTTTTTCTTGCTGTGGGATTACACTCAGACCTGCCCTCTTATTTCCACTATTCTGTGAAGGCCAGAATACAAACGAGGGTCAGAAACATTTCCATTTGTTTTTGTTAGCTGTCAATAGTGTTTGTAGTAGTGTTAGTGTTCATACTAACGATTTATATTAGCAGATAATGTAGGCACAGCAAATGACAATTTTTGTTACAGATTGCTCCAAGAAATATTACAGCTGTGTGTCTCAGGCAACAAGTTCATTCTGAAGAAAAAAAATTAATATTTCCCCAGAACATAATTAGTTCTCCAGAGGGTCACATGAAAATAAATTACTATTCCAACTTAAAGTGGACAAAATTAAAGAAAGTTTTTGTTTCCTTGATTTTTTTTAAAGGTAAACTTGGTTTCATGTGGAAGTTGAGGTAATGAATGCATTAAACTTTATCAGATTGTGTAAGATCCTCTTTAAGAGAATCCTATGTTAAACTTTTTCTTTTTGAATATCATAAAATAGATACATAAGACAGATACTTATGTGTATATACTTCTATAATATACACAACAGCAAGTGTATGCAACCACTTATACCTACATACTTAGTGGGCAGACTCAGATGTGAGCATTTTGTTGGAGGAAAGAGTTCTTTTTAGCACGGCGTACTACCTGTTATTTTTTTAAATGTTTCTTTTCAAGTACAGCACTGATGATTGATTTATCATTCTTTGCACATTTGTTGCAGTGTCTTGCAAGTAACCAAAAAAAGAAAGCAGGAAAATGGATTTAAATCTCACACTTTCCAAAACTTTGCTACAAATCATAATAACAAAGACAACAAATGTTTAGGAAGCAGAGACCAAATGGGAAACATCATTAAATGGGAAGTCTGGGGGCCCATGCCTCGATGCCCTCCAAGGAGGGCATTAGGTCACTATCAGAGAGAAATGTAGCCAGCCACTTCAGCTGTGGCTTCAGATGAGACAGAAACTGCTGTCAAGTTGCTGAGTCTACTCCTCCTCCATTCCTTTGAAAATCATCAAGGGAAGTTCAGAAACCCAACTACCGGGGATGGGGGTGCTGCAGACCCCGGCCTTCTCCGTGAATAAAACACATCCTTTCCTCTACTGCCTTCCATACCCAATTCCTCCAGCCACTTGGGTGGACAAGCTCACCACTGAGGGTTATAGGGGATAGGACAACACTCCTTCCAGGGGCTACTGGCCACAGAGGCACCAGAAATTGTCTGTGTTCCAAGTTGAGACAAGAGACAAAATGGGCCCGACAGAGGGTGGCCTGAAGCTGCAAGAACGTAATTGCACAATCAAAACTGCACCAGCCAGAAGGGCAAGGAGGGCCAGAGGAAGATGGTGTCCAGCATCTTACAGGAACCTGGCTGAACAAGGAAAATATTCAGCATCATCCCTCCCAATACCCATGTCTCTCACATTCCTTCCATTCTGAAAGAAACTCACATTTGAAACAAACCAGCACACAATGCCTTAGAACCTATCATCTCAGATTCACAGGCTTTCTATTTCTCCACAAATAATACCCCCACTCACCCCGCTTCCAGGCTTACTCTGCTTTCCAGCTCTAATAATTAGGGGTTGGGGTGATGTCTAGAGAGCGACTGGAGACATGCGATCAGAATTCAAGGCAGCTTCTTACAACTCTCTTGTTTATAGAAAATGAATATCTGCTTGGATAGCTTTTAGTTCTGGAAAGGGGTCAGTCTTTATCAGCAAGGTTCACGCAGATCCTGGATTTTTTTTCCCTTATCTTAAATTGACCCGCTTTTAAGATAAAGACATAATAGAGAAAGCATTGACCTTACCTGGTCCCTAATGAGTTGGAAGTCAGAAAACCCCGCTCTCATTTCCTCTTATCTGGAGTCGCCTGAGAAGAGACTCGCGCTACCTTTTGTGCACTTGCTCGCGCGCGGAGATAGCCCCGCACCGACGCCCTTCGCTGAATGCACTCGGAGAGTCAGCGGCCTCCAAAGTCTGAGAATTCTTCTGGGAGGTCTCAAAATCGGAGACCTCCATGGCCTCCCTAGGCCTCACCCTGCCCGAGGAGCTTTAAAATCCCTTGGAAGGCTCCCGAATAAGTCTTTCCTTTGGAAAGGCCAAGCCCTAAGCACTGGGAAGAAGAGCTGCCTACGGCGAGGCCCTTGGACTGGAGCGGGCAGGCCTCCCCCGCCTCCGAGCAAGTCCCGCGGAGCCGGCTCCGGCCTGGCTCTGGTTTCCCTCGCGGGCCCCAAGTTCCTTCCCACAGGGCCGGCTCTCTCCCAGAGCCGCTCCCGGGGCTGCTGAGGCATTCCCTGCCACCCATCCGGCCCCTGGCCGGGAGGATTCCAGCTGAACATGCCTGAGCCCCTGCTGGGGAGGCCGCAGCCCAGGCCCCCTTATGCCCAGCTCCGAGCAACTCACTCCCGTTCTTCTTGCCTCCTCTGGACCCGGCCCAGTCCCCCGGCAAGAGAGGGCTTCTTTCCTACCTCTCCGACCCACAGCTCCGGGTTCCCAGGCTGGGGCGGGGGTGGGGAGCCGCTTTGGGATGCTAAACATCAAACACGCCAAGCCTGGGGTTTCAGGCCCCGAAGCCACTAGAGCCGCTCTCCAGGGCTCTCGAGAAAGTCCCCGTGTTTACATGGTGGGGTGGGGGTGGGGGAGAGGAGGAAGGGGGGATGCTGTCTGCAAAATCTCCCCCGCTACCCGCAGCCGTCCTAGCCTAGGGATGGGTGGGGTGCTTAGGCGGGGGTGCTGAGTTTCTCCTGGATCTCGGCGCGAACTGTGCTGCCCCCACACGTGGGGGAAGCTTCTAGCTTTTCCAGGCACTTCAGCGCCCGGGGCATCCTCAGAAGGCTGATTTCTCTGCAGGGGATGCCATAACCACCCCGGGCCAAAGACGCTGAAGATCTAGAGGAGGCCTTTACGGGGAGAGGACGAAGATAGCCGAAACAAGGTTGATCGGGATGTGGGGATGGCGGCTGACCCCAGGCTTCTGTCTTTCCCTGCGCCCAGCGCGCACCTATTTTCCTATCGAAAAGCTTCAGACTGAGTTTCAGGGCTTTTCCCGCAGTTGCAGAATTCTCCTGGCCAGGAGCGGGAGCTGGTGGGCCCCGCGTGTTGGACAAGTGGCCAAGATCCTGTCTTTTCCGGCCTCATCAGCAGACCCGGCTGAATTCACCTTTCCCCAGGACAGTATACAGGCTTCAAATTAAGCCGAATCTGGTCGGCAGGGAGGAGAATGTATTTGATAGCATCCCCATCCAGGGCGAGGGTACCACAGCACACTAAAATTGTGACTCAGGCGCCGGCTTGGGGCTAGGATGGGCAGGCGTAGCAGCCCTGGACATTGCTCGGAACTGCCAACCGCGTCCCCGCCCAAACTTGCGCTGGACACTGGGCAGAATGAGTGGAAGCTTGCACCTCAGAGAATTGGGACCACAGAGCTAAACACCTCCCTGCCAAGCACCTGGCCTGAGCTGGGTGACTTGATCATTTACACATCTGCCAGGGACCACTGTCCGCCTATTCCAAAACAAGTGTCCAAACTTTACAGATGTTTTAAAGTTGTTTTCCAAAATGTGAGGCCTGCTGAGATTTCCCACAAACAGCACACTCTGAGATACAATCAGCTCCACTTTCAGATCTGAGTCCCTTCTGGACATTGGAGACCACATCTCAGCAGCCGTATCGGGGAGGCCGTGGCAGCCCCCAGTCCTAAGGCACTGCAGGGAAGGAGCCCCAGGAAATCCACGAAGAGGCCTGCTGGTGGGGAGCAAGGCCCCAGGTCGGGGGATTTCTTCAGAGTTTCTGGGGTCTGCGGTGGAGGTCGGGGGAGAGAGGGGGATACGAGACAGAAGGAGGTGAAAGGAGAAAGGCAAGGAAGGGGAAAGGAAGAAAGCCGGGGCTCGAGGCATGGACTGGGTCCTTGCCAAACACACCTCAGCCCCCAGAGTGCGGCTCTTCCAGGCCCTGGGGAAGTGCTGGCGGCACCTGTCTCCAGCCTGCTCTGGCCACTTTCCCTGGGTAGGTTTGTCAAGGGTAACACGGAATTGGACAGCAGCCCATCTAGGGACCAGGATTTCTTTCTGTCCATAATTACTCTTTCCTCCTCCTCCCCCCAGGGCAGCCCTAAGAATTCCACAACAGTCACCTCTGGACACCAAAGAGATCAGGAAATCAGAGGTAGGAAGAACAGGTTAAAAGTGATTTTTCTGTTGTTGTTGGGTGGGGAGTGGCAGGGAGAGGTGTAGAGTGGGGAACAGGAGAAAGATTTGTTGTTACAAAGATTTAGGAGCCAGAGATGGAAACTGGTGGAACAAAGAGCGAAAGCCCAGCTCCCAACGTTCTGCCAGGATGTCCTCAGGCCAGCAGCCCAGTGGGACACCTCCTGAGGCCAGAGTCCATGAGAAGCAGGGACTCGGAGATAGGATAGCTGTTTTAGGGCAGAGACAAAACTGGTAATGACTTCCCGCTTTCCAAAACAGGCCCCCCCCCAAAACTCTAATTCTGACAGTCTTAGCTGCAGATTAAAAATAAAGTATCAATGTTTAAATGGACAGAAGCAATCCGTTTAGCAGCAATCATCACTTATTAAGAGTTAAAATGGTCTTCCTGGCTGACTTTTAAAATGTGGGCTCATCTGTACAAGATTATGATAGATACTTAGGGCGTTTCCAAAAAAAACCCTGAAGGCCGGTCCTGAAAACTAGTCCTTTGGTGTCATTCTCTACCTTTCTCTCTTTCCCGCCTACTGGAAGTAGTTTAGCTTCTCTCTTCTCTATTGCTGACTCCCAGAATTGTTCAAAGTTTAGCTCTACTCAATTTGGAAGCAGAACAAAACTCCCTCTTCCCGTGGGGCAAGGACCCTGGGGCCAGTTAGCTTTTGAGCCTTTGAGCCCCAAACAATTCAAATCCCATCAGACAAGCAATGAAACCCCTCCCAAATGCCATTTAAAGCCAAATCAAAACCAAATAAAAGGTGGATTTTTTAATCAGAAAAAGAATCTTTTTAATTCATATAATTTATTAGAAGCTTCTTAGGAACTATATTTAAGCCAGATATCTACATAAGTTACAACAGAAAAAAGACTGACGCTGCAAATACCAAACTGCCAAGTAATATACACAGATTTGTCAATGCCCATAAAAAATATGATGGGCTGGGGATGGGGACTGGGGTCATTATTTTTTTTTACAACAGAATGTACAGATTACTAAAAACTAGGTGTTTAGTCCGACTTTTGACAGCGTTTTACAGCTACAAGTTTACATCAAACATAAAACAGTTTTAGCCAGGGCCAGTCCAGGTTGAGCCTGGGTGGCCAGAGGGCTCTAGGAGGGGACATTTCCTTTGTGTCAGTGACTAGTAGGTTCTGTGGGAGTCTTTCCCCAGCCCTCCTCTCTCCTTTGAAAGAGATCTTGGTATTTACAAGAGAGTCCACGTTGCTGGCATAGTGTAACCCATAATGAAATTTGCGATCTTTGGAGTCCAGAGCCTGTCAGCGGTTAGAGCCCTCTCCAAACTGTACCCCGCCCAAGCGTGGGAAACCCATTTGAGTCACCTAAGTGACACCCCCAAAGCTGTTCTTGTTGTGTCCTTCTCTGTTTAAAGATTCCTTAAATAATTGGATTTGCTTGGTTGTTTTTATTTTCTTGGAAAAAACCCCACAAATTTAAGGAAAAAAGAAAGAAAGAAAGAAAGAAAGAAAGACGTCCAGCAGTTTGGCCTTTGTGTTTTTTTCCCTTGGTCTAAACGGGGCAGGTTCTTAAGAAAAGTCGAAGCGCATGGAGCTGCGGGTGGTTGGTGGTGTGGGGCGGGCAGGAGGGGAAGCGAAGAGGCAGCGCGCTGGGCTAGGCCCGGCAGGCGTCCTCTCACCAGGTCCGACCATATAGCAAGGTGGAGCAGGACATGGTGCCGTAGTCCGAGCCCGAGGAGTTCAGGTGGGATAGGGTGGAGACCTGGCCCTGCAGCGCTGCGGGGCTGGCGGCGTGGTGCGCCAGGTCCGGAGACTGGCCCGCGCTGCCCGGCTGGTGACCTGGGTGTGCACCCAGGCCGGGGCCACTGCTACCCACTGAGATCGCCGCCGCCGCTGCCTGCGCGGCCTGCGCCTGCTGCTGCGCCTGCTGTGGTGCGTGGCCTTGCAGGCTGACGGTGCCAGGAGCGGGCGCGCCCGCCTGGCAGGGTTTGCCGTCTTTCACCAGGACGGGCACGGCCACGCGGCGCGGCGACTGCTGCTGTGCTTGCTGCTGGCATCCGGCTCCCCCGCCGCCGCCGCTGTCCTGCTGCAGTTGCTGCTGGGCCGCCTTGTCCTTGGCTTGACGCTTCATCTTGTAGCGGTGGTTCTGGAACCAGATCTTGACCTGAGTGGGTGTCAGGTGGATCATGCTGGCCAGGTGCTCGCGCTCAGGCGCCGACAGGTACTTCTGCTGCTTGAAGCGCCGCTCCAGTTCGTACACCTGCGCCTGGGAGAACAGCACCCGGCGCTTCCGGCGCGGTGCGCTTGGCAGCGGGGCCATGTTCTTGCTCACGTCCCCCAGCGAGCCCAGGCCGCCCATGCCGCTCATGTTCATGCCGCTCGCCGGGCCCATGAAGCGGGAGACTGTAAGCGACAAACGCACAGGGTCGGCCGGGGCCGGGCCGGGCCAGGCCACCTGTGCCTCTCGCGCGCTTGGCCGGCCCAGTCCGCCCCGACGGCGCTCTCCTCACCGAGGCCACCTCGGCGCTGAGAGGCCCCGCCGCCTGGGATCGCTAGCGTTGGCCCCAGGACAGGCCGTCGAGGGGTTACTGGAGAGCTCCCCTCCTCAACCCCGGCTATCTCGCTTAGTCTAAATGCTCCACCCAAAACACGCAGTGGGGAAAGGCCGCTCCTCTTCCTTTCTGCCCAACCCCGCCAGAGTCTCGGGCTTAGCGGGGCCACAGGCGGCGAACGGGGCCCAGACCAGGAGCTGCCGTCCTACGGTAGACCCCCAACTTTGGGAGTTCAGGGGAGGGAGGTGTTCACTTTTGAAAGGTAGAGCCCCCCAGACGCTTTGCCTCCTGGCCGCTCCCTCGTGTCAGCCCAGTGAGGACACTAGCGGGACCGGCGGGCCGGACGCCTGAGCGCGTCGCAGCAGGGCAGCCTCCCACCCCGCCAGGCCGCGCCTCTTAGCGCCCCGCTTGCCCTGGCTCCCTTAGTTGGGGGTGGGGTTGCCTCCCTCGGCACTCCGAGGTCTCTGCGCGGAGCAAAGCTGCCCCCAGGCAGTATCTGGGAGACGCAGAATACTAGTACCTGCCCGCAGTATTCCAACGCTACTAAGTGTCTGCTCGGATCCCTCAGCCCAGCGGAGAGGAATTCCCAGCTCCCGCGCCCCGACTCCCTGGCGCCGCTGCCGGGCCGCCCACCCTGATGCCCAGCGTGCAGCCTGCAGGCGCGGCGCCTTCCCGGAGGCTCTCCCCGCACCTCCCGCGCTCAGCCCGCGGCCCCGCAGCGGGGCGGCCTCACTTACTGGGGGGGAAGCGCGGGTCTGGGTTCGCGCCGTACCATCCGGGGCCTGAGGCGCTGTTCCGCATGGTGTCCTGGTACGGCGGCAGTTCGCTCATGTTGCCCAGGTTGCCGTTGCAGTAGCCCCCCACGGCGGAGTGCGAGAGCTGGGGCACCCCCGCCGCCGTCATGTGGTAGGCGGCGGTGACGGCGCTGTGGTGCCCCACGGCATGCTGTTGCATGGCCGCAGCCGGCGGTGCCGCCTGGCCCTGCCTGTAAGCCGCCAGCGGAGCCCCGAGGCCGCCGCCCTCCATGCCCACTTTCTTGTAGCTTTCCTCCAGGGGACTCAAGATGTCAGACACTGAGAACGGAGTCGTGTGCTTTGGACTCATCGACATGATTCGGCGGCGGCTGGAGGAGGAAGGAAGAGGAGGAAAAAAAAAGGGAGAGGGGGAAGGCGAAGCCTCGCTGCTTTTTTTTTTCTCCTTTTGCCAAATATTCTGGTGTTACCTTAACGCCGATCTTGTTGGATGTACACGTAACCGAGTGGACCGAGTCCGCCTTAATTGGCTTGAGTGGAGGCTCGGGGGCTGCCTCGCGTTTGTTTTAGCCCGGCGCCAGGTTTTAGGCAGCCACCAGAGGCGGGGCGTAAGCGCTAAAGCAACAAGACAATAGAAGCCTACATCTTGCCCGAGATAATTAGCTTACATGCTGATGACAAGGTAAACACCTTTAAGTTTCACTTGTCGGGATTTTTAGGTCTCAGAGAGGGAGGGAGGGAGAGAGAGCGGCAGAGACAGCGACCTAAAGCATTTCTTTCCCCCTCCTCTGGACACCCCCACCCCATTTTTTGTGGGGTGCGAGCGGCGCGCGGGGGGAGGCGGGGAGGGAAAGAAGGAGGGAACCGAGAGAGGGGAGGGCAAGAGGTGGGGTGGGGAGTAGCCGAGGAGGAGGGATGGTGGGGAGGAAGCAAGGTGAATGCTGCTTTGCAACCAACTTGCGAAGTTGCGAACCACTTTCCAAAACAGTCGGGGTTCCCCGGCGGGGACAGGTCTTTAGAGGGCGGGGGCCAAGGGACAGGGTGGGGGATTCACCTGAGCCTGCTGGGGCTGCTCCTCCCTCCCGCCGCGGCCTCCCAGCCCCGCGCCTTCCCACTGCCTCCGGACCACATCCGGCTTCGCGGCGCAGAGCCCCGGTCGCCACCGAATGAGCTTGAGAGTCTGGGGACGAACCCTGGGGCCGCACTGTTGGTCTGCGTGTCTGTCTGTCTGCCTCTTCTGTCGCCGTCAGAGGGACACCTCTGCTCCCCGCCCCCTTTCCCCCTACCCGAGGGAGAATCCCAGCCGGCAGAGGGGGCGCTAAGCAGGGGATCGGCTGCTTCCGAGAGGCTGCCCCAGATCCCGGCGTCCTCCTCCTCCCAGTTCAGGGCCCTGACAGTGGGCCCGGTCCCTCTGCATCATGACCCCCCCTAACCCACACGCGGCTCCCTTTCCCCACCCCCACCCCAGGCCAAGACAAGCACAGCACTGGTCGCCAAAACTGCAAGGCTGGGGGGCACTAACGCGAGGGACCATCACTGAAGTTGCCCCACCTCGAACAAACCTGGTGTCCCCGACCCTCGCCCATCTCCCGGACACGCAGGGCTCTGGGGCTGGAGCTGACTTTCCGAGGACATCACAGCCCCAGCACCTGAGCCCAGGGCCACGCTGTTATCCCCTCTGATGCTTCAAGGAGGGCGCGGGCAGGGAGCGTCGTGAGTGCCCGCCCGCCTGTTGCGGGGCGGAACTGAGCCTGAACCCCGGCGGGACCAGCTGGCCGGGAGGGGCGAATCCGGAGGCGCGAGCAGCCTGGCGGGCGGTAGGCTCTGCTGAGGCTCGCCTCCTCCCGGAGCTCAGCCATGCAAAAGTGCACTTGCTTCCCCGGGAATAACCAAATATCTTTGTTTAAAGTGGGGGCATAAATGGCCAGTCGCTTTGTGGCCACGCTGGATATTAGTAGATGAGGATCATTCTGCTTCAATTGGGCGCCTCTCATCCGGAGAGCAAGAAACTGCTTAGGAGGAAGTGGGTTTCCTGTCCGCGCGTTCCCAGGCTTCAAGTGTGAGCCCAGCGCCTTGAAGGGTCCTTGGGCGCCTGGAGAGGGGGAGCTGTGGGCTGCGCTCCCCAACCGGGCGGGAGGCCTCCGCCGCGGATCCGCTCCGGCCAGGCCCGGGCCTCCAGCCGAGTGGACTAAGGAGCCAGAGCTGAGTCCCAGGCAGCAGATTCTGAGACCCACTCTGACTTTCTCAGTCGGATTTTAAACGTTTTGTTGTTCTGTTTTCTCTTTGGCTGTTTTAGCCTCCTCTCCGCGCTGGGGGCTGGGAGGGCGGAGCGCTCCCCGGCAGGGCAGGGGCCTCTAAGACACTGCGGGGGCCGGTTAAGGAGGCTTCTCGAATTTGGTTTTTGTTTTCACATTTTCTCTCCCCTCCTTGTGGAGAAGGAGCTCCCGATGATGAACAGGCACTTTCGAACGATTTAATTCAGCAGGTTAGGCGCCCTTTCCATTAATAGCAATTGTAGTAGGGAAAGTTGTTTTATTTATTGGCTTTTTATTTTAAGATTTCAATCCTCTCCATGAGGAGTGCTCTGCACTCCCTCATTACAAAGCCAACTTATATACGCTCTCCTCACCACCTACGTCCTTTACAAGGGGGAGAGAAAGCCCAGGGCGCCCCCCAACCCCCCTAGCGGGCCCACGTTTTCGTGCGGCCGCCCCCTTGGCGGCTTGGGCAGGCAACCCTGCCTCTGGGCGCGGAGACGAGCTTGTCCGGTGTGCTGCGAAAGACAGGTGCCAAGCCGGCTCCTTCCAAGGGACTTCTCTGGGGGGCGCTCTGAGGCCCCATCAATCGCGTTATGGTCAATGTGATTGATGTCTAAGCCCAGGAAACAAGGAGGGAAGACGGCGCCGGGCTCGAGTGAGCAGTCGAGGAGGAGAGTGAACAAAACAATGCAGATCTTGTCTGCAAGCAGCGCTGGGCCAGTGTTTGGACTGAGATCGTAATGCCTGTGTGGGGTGGGTTTCCCAGTCACCTGTCTTTGTTTTCTCCCTCCCTCTCCATTATTTTTTATTATTGGTGAGTGTAAGAAACACCAAGTGTAGAACGTTGTGTGTCTGTCCCAGTTTCAACGCCATTTAGAAATGAGGTAATTCTTTCCAGGGTTTTGTGAGATTCAAAAGTATCTGGCACATGAAAGTGCTTTGAAAGCTTTGGAATTTTTTTTAAGTTCAGCGACAGCGCTGGAGATTTCCGTATTGCTGTCATTAGTATTCCCCTACTCTCACCTTTTAAGGCCCTGTATCTGAGTAAAGGGAAGAGTTGGGTGCATCTTGCAGTCCCGGAGCTGTGCCTCCTCTTTCCTTCGCCTCACTCCAGCTCCACATCAGGCCCGGGCGCACGTGGCTGGCAGCTCCCCAGCCCCACTCTAGGCCCACAGTCACGACCAGGACCTCCGAGCTACGCAGCAGGTGATAGATCACGGAGCTAAGCAGTAGCGGGAACTGGAGGTGCGGGTTCGTGCAAAGGCTCCTGCGCCAGCCTTTCCGCGTAACCAAGATTGGGCTGCAACCTCCTCCCACAGGCGTGCGCACCAGCACCTGCTCGCGCCCAGACCTCGCCTGGGCCTCTGTAGCGCCCTGCTGCAGTCGTCCCTGTGCCTCTTGGACCCTTGCCCCTTCGTCTATGCACAGCGTTCCCCACTTTCCATGTGCGCTGAACTGCCAAGAATAAGCCTGAAGACCAAAGCGTCGTGAGGAGAAAAGGCGGACAGGCATATCTCCGGGCGTCTCCAAGCAAAGGCCTTTAGACTCATTCCTCTGACCCCAACACTTCTTCCTGACCAAAGAGTGTCCTTTATCTCAGCCGCCACGGGACTCATCTCAGATAGAGTGGTCACCCTAGTTAAACCAGTAATTTCTCCATGGCTGCAGGGACAACTGGGAATCCTGAGTCCACCCCATGGGGTCTGCGCGTCTCCCTTTATCCCTGAACTAACTCGCTCCCGAGTGGGGCGGGAGTGGTTGGGCAGCGGCAGGAAACCGTCCATATCTGGCCTCTCAGGGAGCTTTCGCTGGCGCGGCCGCACAAGGCCTCCTCGATCCCGGCCCCGCTCTGCTTTGCTGGCTTTCGCTCGGCCCAGAATCTTGCAGCCCCGGAGGCACAGGCCGGGGCGTGCGGGACGCAGGGCATTGCCAACAGCCTATGCTCAACACCCACCCGCCTGGCCGAAGGGAAATACTCTTTTCTCCCTCCAGGGACACTTTGAGAATTTAGAAGAGAGGGCTCATTTAGAAGGCCAGTTAGGGGTCTGTAGCTCTGACCGTGTGGGGGTTGAGAATTCCCTCTTTCCCCCATTTTTCTAATTTTCTCCATGGTCCTTCTCACCTCTCCTAGGGCGGTGAGCACCATGCTTTCCGGTGGTATTACTTTGCTCAGAGTTTTATCACAACTGGTGATTTCATTAAACAAATACTTGAGTTGTGCCAGGCTCTGTGCTATGCCTGAAAATACAGACTTAAAACAAGGTAGATGCAGGTTGTAATGAAGGTTTGTGTGTGGATTTTTGAATAATTTTTCGATCTTCAAGCACTCAGGGGTCATGCGCAATGCAATTGAGCAGCAGAGTCCAGGGGTTCCAGCGCCGACTTTACCACTTTGTAGCTGTGGTGTAGCTCTTGTAGATTTCCACCACACCCGGGAGCTGGTCCCATCACAGCCAGAGTAAGCAAGGGTTTAGTGTTCTGGGTCCTTTCTTCCTATTTTAATTTATCCTTGAATCCTCCAATGCCTTAATAAGACCCTGTTTTATTTATCCTTGAATCCTCCAGTGCCTCAAGAAATGTTGGGTGAAGGGAACAAAGTCTCTTGGCATCTGACTCCTGAGCAAAAATGTTCATAACTTGCCCCGTGTATCTTCCAGGTTGTACTGGGGATCCAAATATTTAAGGATGAGATCTGTGTGAGTTTGTAAATCATCAAAATCGCTAGTAAACGGAAGGGGTTATTACTTCTGGCTCTGTATCTTGGAGTTATAGAAACTGTGAATTCAGGCTCTAACTAAGCATTGGAGCTGCTCCCGCGCCCAGGCCCGCGGAGGGCGTCTTCTTCAGCAAGGTGCAGGCTCTAGAGCAAGGCTGAGCTGGCTTTATGGGGGCCGTCGAGGCAACTCCAGAGAGGGGAAAGCAGAGCTCTGGGGGCTGCTGCTCTCCAATCCTGAGATGCAAGGAATGGAGACAGGACCCGGAGGCCCCTCAGAAGGGCGTCTTCCTCCCCCTGAAGGATCTCACAAGATCCCTCTGTGCGCTTTTCCCAGGCACCAGAATTGGGAATCTCTCGAGGATCGAGCGAAGTGCACGGAACTGCAGTCAGGCGGCTTCCTCGAGGAGGTTTTCGCAGCATCACCGTGAGGAAGGGATTCGGAGGTCGGGGCTAAGGCACGTTCTTTCCACTGCTCACCGCCTCAGCTTGACCGTCTAGGGTATTTGTGGGCTACCTTCCTGTTGGGGACGCTCTCCTCAAGCACTGTCTTCTGGACAGGCACTGGGGGATGAGGTCTTAGGTAAGGGCGCGGCTCCCGTGCAGCCTTCTCCCTGCATGGCGCACTCTGGAGTTTGAATGGAGGCGAGGTCCTGCACGTGAAGGCCAAAGTCCTGCAGAAGAACAGTGTGTCCCCCCCCTCTACCTCCCCGACTGAGCCCTCTGGTGTGAAGAACCCTTTCCTCTGTCAGGGGAAGCCCTCCAAGAGGTTGACACCAGTGGTCTCAAAACCTGCCTATTTTCATGCTTCACAGTTCAAGCCTAACACTTACCCTCCCCTAACTCCAGAGGCGCCCCCTGGCGGAAAGGAGTCTGAGGGAGGGGCGAATTTGGGGACTGGCTTACAAAGAGGAGAGAAGGGGAACCCAGCGCTAGCAGCACCCTTCGAAATGCAGAGAAACCAAAATGAGGTGGGAAGTGGGGCCACGGGGGGCCTCGCAGTTGCTCGGAGACCCAGCGGGACGGATGCGGGGCGCCGCAGGACCGATGCGGTAGCCAAGCGAGAGCCCTACGGAGAACCGGCTCCTATTTCCTCCCAGATCTTCGTTACTGTATACTTAAGCGCCTCTAAGCGGGCGAAAGAGCGGATAGTAGTGATTCTTCCATACTGGGCAGAGAGGAAGTCCCCATCCTAAGGAGCGGGGACACCCACGGAGGTGTCGCAAAGAAAGTTTTTGCAGCTGTTGCTAAGACCGAAATGACAGATTCTGAAGGATCCTCGCGGTGGCGCGGCTTGTTTCACCCCAGGACCTGTGGAGCTGCACCTGGCTTTAGATGTCTGAAACCTGCAGCTCTTTCTTCCATTTCCCATCAAACTGCAGCCCCAACAGTGTGCGCCCATGGGCCCTGAGTCATCATGTTTCCCGCGGAGTCTCAGCAGAGCTGGGTTTTTTAGTTCGGCTCCTTTCTCCTCTCCAACCTCCCACTCTTCCCCCAGGCCCAGTCACTTAGCCCGAACAAAGTTTTAGGTAGCCACAATACAAACTCCAGCCACTTTTTGGAGATCGCTGCTGCTGTGGGTTCTCTGGGAAATGACCAACGCTGGCTTCCTGCTAGCAGCCGAGTAATCGGGGACTGTCTCTGACAGTTGCGGAAGGAGGCGATCCGCAGCGCCCTCTTCCGGCCATTACGAGAACTGCATCTTCGGGCCGCTTTGTTACCAGGTCTGCCGGTAGTGTTCATAGACTGGTGGTTCATCCGTCACGAACTTGCCCATTTAACTATTTATCATACTATCCACCCGATCGTACTTCTGGCTATCAATCGGCCCACCCAAAGCCACTAAAATATAGGTTATGATAGATTCTTGAGGTCATTCAGCCTTCTGCTCCTGCTATTGGAAAGAGCCCATGTGTAGATCAGGGTCGTGCAAGTTGTTGTGATACCTAACGCTGTTCTGATTATGCTTTGTTTTAAAATCCCATTGTAAGAATTTACTCTTCATATATGATGGCAGCTGGACAGGTATTTCGTGGCCAGAGATGTAGATTGCACTTTCCACGTGTCCAAAGCCTGCAGAAAGCCATGGCCCTAATTGCTGTACCCAGGGGGCCTCTGCTTTGCTGTTGTAGCATAGGTGCAAGTGCCTAGAAATTAAAAGTGGAGTAATACTTCTGGACTAGTGGCACTAAGTTGAGTGCCCTCTAGCCCTCCAATCTTTGGCACCAACTCACCCAGCCAGGCTTTTACTCAAATGGTTTCTTGTCAAGATTGGATCCTCTCCACCTGCCTCCCTATATGCCTAAATTCCCTGCTTTTTAAATTTTCCACTTAGCCTAATGTCATTATTCCCACCCCCATTACTAAGTCATACCCTCCTTTTTAAAAAGCCCAGTTGTCTCCTCCAACAACTAAGCGTCTGACACACAGTAGGAGGTCAATGTTTGCAGAATAAATGAATGAATCGTTATTACACTTCTCTGTTACATTAATAAGACAACGCACCCTAATTGAATTATTTCCTAATTGTTTAATATGTGTTTCTGTTCTCTTTTTAGCGTGGCTGTAGGGTCCTTGATTTTAAGGGCCATGCCAGACACTCAGACACGTCCCCAGTGCATGGCAGCATTTGATAATGTTAATCACCTTTATTCACAATTCTCTCATTGACTTGAGTCACCACTCATTCATGGTTCTCCTCTTCTGTATCAGGCATTTCTTCTCCATTGCTGGACTTTCTTCCACTACTGTACACCCATCTCCATGGCTTCAACTGCCACCTATTGCTGATGGTTCCCAAATACATACGTCCAGTCAAACTCTTACCAGAGCTTCAGACCTATTATTTTCAGTTGTTAACCTCTTCATGTGAATGTCCACCAAACTTAACATATCCCAATCTGAACTCATAATACTGCCTCAATTTGCTTCTTGTTCTGTGTTAATGGCATGCACATCTGCCCTTCCCCATTGCCCCCATAAGCTCTTGTAATAGTCAGATTGGGCTGTCATAATAAAATACCATAGACTGAGTAACTTAAACAGCAGGAATTTATTTTCTCCAGTTCTGAAAAGTCCAAGATTAAGGTTCCACAGGGTTCAGCTTCAAGTGAAGACTCTTCCTAGCTTGCATAAGCACCTTCTCACTGTGTCCTCACACAGTGGAGAGGAGATCTCTCTCTCTCTTCCTCTTCTTATAGGGCCACAGTCCTACCTGATAAAAGCCTCAACCTTGTGACCTCATTTAACATACTTAGCATTAATTATCTCCTAAATTCCTATCTCCAGATACTGTCACATTGAGGATTAGGGCTTCAACATATGAATTTGGGGAAACAAAATTCTAAAGCAGCTTCCAAGTCAGATAACTGATTATTGAACTTTTCCTCTTATCCAAGTCATAAAGTTATATCAACTCCACATCTTAGATACCTCCCAAATTCAGTCCCACTTCTCATAACAGTTTTTCTTTCCTTTCACTGACTGTTTATCATCTATTGCCTAATCACCTAGCTGTTATCTCTATCATTAGGCTCAGAGATCATTAGCATTTTTTAGCAATAAAGTATTTTTAAATTAATGTACATTTTTTAGACATAATGCCATTGCACACTTAATAAACTACAGAACAGTGTAAACATACCTTCTGCATGCACTTGGAAACCACTCATTTTATTGCAGTGGTCTGGAGTCAAACCTGCAATATCTCTGTGATATGCCTATAGGCATTTACTGCTACAAATTTACTTATAAGCACTGCTTTAGCTGCATCTCGTACATTTTGATAGGATACATTTTCACTTTTATTTTCAAATCAGTTAAAATATTTTCTGATTTTCATTTTAATTTCTTATTTTACTCTTGGGTTATATAGACTTACATTCTTTAATTTCCAAATGTTTGGAGATTTCCCAGAGATCTTGCTGTTACTGATTTCTCTTGTGATCTATTGTGATCAGAATACTTATTTTGTCTCAAACCCTTTTAAATTTATTGAGACTTGTTTAACGGCCCAGAATATGGTCTATCTTGATAAATTGATGGGTATATTTGAAAAGAATGTTTACTTTGCTAATGTTGAGTGGAAGTGTTATACAAATGTTAAGTCTTCTGTGTTCTTGTTATATTGTCTCCCTGTTCTATCAATTATTAAGAGTATTGAAATCTTCAACAGCAACTGGGGGTTTCTCTATTTCTCCTTACAGTTCTTTCAGCTTTTGCTTCATGTATTTTGAAGCTCTGTTATTAGATTCACAAACATTTAGGATTGTTATGGCCCCTTGAATTCAATACTTTATCATTATAAAATAATTCTTTTTATTATTTTATACCATCCAGAACATGATGGTAATATTACATTTTCTGAAGTTTTCTTTTTCTGATATTAATATAGCTTTACATTGATCAGTGTTAGCATCATTTATCTATTTTCCTTTTAATTTATTTGTGTCTTTATAGCTAATATGGGTTCTTTAAAGCAGCTTATAGTTGGGTCTTGCTTTTAGTTCAACAATTTTTGCCTTCAATTTGGCTATTTAGACCATTTGCATTTAATGTGATTATTGCTATTAATGGGACTAAATTAACCATCTTGTTGCTTGTATTCTATTTGAGACTTCTTTATTCCCCTTTCTCTCTTTTTTTTCCTTCTTTTTCCTTCTTTTGGATTAATTGAGTATTCTCTGTGATTTCATTTTATATTCTTCTTTTGGCTTATTAGCTATAATTTTGCTGTGTTATTTCAGTAGTTGCTTTAAGATTTAATTTAACTTATCACAGTTTGCCTTTAAGTGATACTATACGTTCTAGTACAGTGAGAACCTTATGAAGGCATACTGCCCATTCTTTGTTTTCTGGTCTTTCTGTGGTTCTTGTCACACATTTTAGGTCTAAATATATTATAAACCCCACAGTAAGTGTTTATTACCATTGTTTTATATAGTTAGCTATCTTTTAAGAAGATTTAAATGCTCAGGAAAAATGTCTTTTATATTTCACAATAGCTACTATTTTTGGTGCTCTTCAGTAGATCCATATTTTCCTTCTGCCTGAAGAATTTCTTTTAAACATTCCTTGGAATGCAGTTCCAATGGTGATTAATTCTTTCAACTTTTGCATACTTGAAAATGTCCTTATTTTATCTTAATTTTCATGTAGGTATAGAATCATAGACAGACAACATTTTTTTTTTCCTTGCAATATTTTAAAGCTGCTGCTCCACTGTCTCCTGGCTTACATTGCTTCCAGGGACAGCACAAAAGGGAGAAGCACTGGGACGGCTTCACCTCCCTCCAAGAACTGTGTAACTACAACTGTTTCCCTCCAGCTGCCGATATGGAAAATTTATTTTTATTACCTTGTGGAGGTACAGTTTTATGGTTCTGCCTCCCATCTGCTCAAAAGGCACACAAGATTGTTACCCCTCATTGTATCCTATATGGAAATTATGGGACTGTCACTATTCCATATACACAAAGCAGTTGGTATATTTCTATGTGGAAATAGCAGAGTTAGACATTCTCTCATCTTTATCTTAAGCCCTTTCCAGGATGCAATTGCCATTATCAGGGTTATTCTCTTCTTGCCTAAGTCTCTTATAAATTACCCATCATGATGCATCCTTTTGGGAAAGTGTGGAGGAAACTACAATAAAAGTTTTCAAAAGGTTACCTTGTTTTTAAATTGAAGTTTTTTATTAAAATTTTGCCATGTCTAAAAATAGAGCTATTAGGAGAACATAGATTGAATTCTAAACCAGTCATAAGAAATGCATTTGCCTGGACCTTTTGGGAGCAAAGCTTGGGGAACACTTAGATGAAGGGAAAGTCCTGGACATTTCCATTTGACATGTGACAGGAACTATTCCAGGCATTTTGGCATCCATATTATAAGAGGAGGTAATATCTGCCCAGTTTTTATGGATAAGGAAACAAGGTTCAGAAAGGTTAAGTAAATTGCTGAAGATTACGTAGCTAGTAAGTAGCAGAGCTAAGTTTTGATTGTCAGCATGCCATATTCCAAAACACAAGATGAAGCATAGCCTAGACAGGCAGGACCTTTTAAGAATTCCCTACCTATCCCCCATTCACGTCTTCTAATTTTGTAGTTACTTTGACAGAAAGATAGTTTGAATGTCCACTCACCGGCTTAGAGAATTTCTTTGTACCACCTTCTTTTGTCTAGTTCGGTAGTTCTTAAAATTTAATGTGTATAAATTTACTATATCAAATTATACACAAAAAAATTTTGCCACCATTTTATAAGATTTTCTAAGGTAATTTTGATGTTATTAGACTGTTTACCTTAGGCATTATCACATTTAAAACCTAACACCTGAATACTGTGGAACCACACTATATTCTTTCTAATCTATTATAATATTTCTCTCATTTCCAACAAACAGGTTCTTTGGGGAAAGTGGAGTAATAAGGAACACACTGTGCAGAAGAGTATATAGTCATCACGTTTGTAAGATGTCACTTGCACTCTTAAAGGAGTGCAACTAATGTACCTAAAGAGCTGAAATTCTTCTTTTCAGTGAAGGAGATGACTTCTTAAGAGATAAAGTTAAGCACAGAAGTTTATCTAAAACAGCAGCTCTCAAATTTTAGAGTGCATAAGAACAGCCTAAAAAGCTAGTTTTAAGTGTATATTCTTGAATAGGAGTTCTGATGCTGGTAATGGAGAACAGCTTACATCAGAGCAAGCCTTTCTCAGATAACAATAATAAACTCTGGACCACACACACACACACACACACACACACACACACACACACACACACACACACACACACAGTTATTTGAAGGTACTGGAAAGTAACCAAAAGCAACCAAAAGCAGGCAGAAACTGAAGAGTGTTCTAATCTTTAGTGGATTTGTTTACTTACAGGGTGAGAATCAGGTTTATAAGGCTATTGCTTTGAGGATGCTGCTCAGACACACAGCACAGGGCAGACAGAAGACAGGCAGAAAAGCCCAGTGTTTTTGGCTTGAGGTATTCAAGGATGGAGTTAGAGGCTGGAAGAATATCTGGAAAATTAGAGTAGCGAAATCCCAGAACAGAGGAAGTCATGCATGCATGGCAGTCGGGCGGGGGTGGGGAAGGTAGACCCGAAATTTGGATTTAAATGCCACTCAAATCATAGGCGGATTTCTGAAATGTATGTCTATAGGAGAGAGTCCAGTGAGCTTAGCAGAAAACAGTATGTGGAGAAATGTAAAAGCTGACCAGGAGGGTTTGGACTTTGATCCTGACCAAGTTAAATGGACTCAGTGAACACCTCTGGCTTTGTGAATTAAGAAAGCTTCCCTTGGAATAAAAGGAAATATTACAGGACTAACAGATTGGCTTCCAAGGTGAGGGGCAACTGGACATACCTAATGACATGTAGAACTAATGTTCCACGAGGTTAAGGGGGAACAGCTAATAATTTAACTGACTGGTAGAACAAAAATCAATGCTCTTCAAAGAAGAATAACCAAAAATAACAGAAACCAGAATCCAAAGACTCTAAAATGTATCATTGATAATGAACATATTTTAATGACTAAGCGTGTGAAGGCACAGGAGATAGTTCCTAAGGTCAAAAGAAAACGCAGTCAGTAGAAACAGACTTCTAGATGACCAAGATACTGGAATTAACAGAAAACTACATTTAAAGAGGCAAATACATATATTCAAAGATATAAATTAAGATATTATAATAGTAAATAGTAACTGAAGACACTGGGAACCTCTCAGGGAAAGGAAAGCTATATATTTTTTTTTTTTTTGAGAGGGCATCTCTCATATTTATTGATCAAATGGTTGTTAACAACAATAAAATTCAGTATAGGGGGGTCAACGCTCAATGTACAATCATTAATCCATCTCAAGCCTAATTCTCGTCAGTCTCCAATCTTCTGAAGCATAACGAACAAGTTCTTACATGGTGAACGAATTCTTACATAGTGAATAAATTCTTACATGGTGAACAGTACAAGGGCAGTCATCACAGAAACTTTCGGTTTTGATCATGCAATATGACCTATAAACAATCAGGTCAAATATGAATATTCGTTTGATTTTTGTACTTGATCTATATGTTGATCCCTCATTTCTCCTACTATTATTATTATTTTTATTTTTAATAAAATGCTGAAGTGGTAGGTAGATGCAAGATAAAGGTAGAAAACATAGTTTAGTGCTGTAAGAAGGCAAATGTAGATGATCAGATGATCAGGTGTGTGCCTATGGACTAAGTATTAATCCAGGCTAGACAAGGGCATCAAGACATCCACGGATGCAGAAGATTTCTCTCAAAGCAGGGGGGGGTGAGGTTCTGAGCCTCACCTCTGTTGATCCCCAAATTCTCACCTGATGGCCCCCCTGCGACTGTGCCTGTCTTAGGTTGTTCCTCCCTTGAGGAATCTTACCCGTCTCTGGCTAACCAGTCATCTTCCGGGGCCATACAGGGAAATGTAAAGTTGGTAAGTGAGAGAGAAGCCATATTGTTTGCAAAGGTTAGCTTTTTACTTCTTTGCAGATTTATGCCCTGTGGCTTCTATGCCCAGCACTTGTCTCAAGGTATCTTTACCACCTGGAGGAATTATGATACTCGGTAAATTCGATATGAGGCACGAAATCTATTTAAGGGTTGTAATTAGGAAGGAAGAAGAAAAGCTATAGATGTAGCATACGAAGGAAACTTGGGAGGATTGATTATTTCTTTGACATATCTTCTTGTATAGTACCTTAAGTATGTATAGGTTTTAAACTACTAACTAATTTGCACACATATATTAACATAATAGGAATACGGTGACATAAACAAAGCAAATCTATAATTACCATCCATCTCCAGTGAAGCCAAGAAAACCATTTAGGCACCCTAGGCATTTGTGAAAATTTATCTATGATATGATGGATATTGTCCAACTGTACTTGAACCATCAGACAAATTAAAGCAGCCCATTTCTGGGATCTGTTCACATCCCATATGTTCTTTTAACCATAGATAGTCTATAGTCATGAGATTTTGGAGTGCTACAACTTGCACCCCTCCCAACTCCTGGTTGAGTTCCAACAGTACAGATCCGGTCAATTTCGTTGTCTCACTGTATGCACATGCCAGCCTAGACATCTCCCTCCTCATTCTTACGGCAAGTCCAGGAGATGGTGGGCTGGATGCAGCCACAACCGCAGCATCGTCCGAATCCCTGTGGAGGCTTTTTGATGATCATCCCCCGGCACAAGTCCTCCAGAGAGTGCTGATGCCGGAAGCTCCTCCTCATATCGTATCTTAGTTCATTTTCTGGGTATCCAAGCTAGGCCTTGATCTCCTGCATAGAAACAAACAGACCCTTTGCCCACACTTTGACATGCCCTCTATACCACTGTGCAGAACTCATTGGAGGTCAGCACACAGTAACTGCTTTTTTTTTTTTTTTTTAAATTAAGAGAAAGGAATATTATCAGAAAAGAGTACCTCCATAGCTGATCATCTGACACCCTTTAAGTGATCAACATTAAGGATATTTAAAGCATGCGTTGATCTTTGATTTACCAATAGTTTTATCCTGTTAAGGAGTAATGCCCCTTTTCCTTCTTTCTTTCTTTCTTTTTTTTTTTTTTTTTTTTTTTTTTAATCTACACTTACATGAAGAATACTATGTTTACTATGCTCTCCCCTATATCAGGTCCCCCCTAACAACCACATTACGGTTACTGTCCATCAGCTTAGCAAAATGTTGTAGAGTCACTACTTGTCTTCTCTGTGTTGTGCAGCCCACCCTCCCCTTGCTCCCTCCCCCCCATGCATGCTAATCTTAATAACCCCCTTTTTCTTCCCCCCCCTTATCCCTCCATGCCCACCCATCCTCCCCAGTTCCTTTCCCTTTGGTACCTGTTAGTCCATTTTTGGGTGCTGTAATTCCACTGCTGTTTTGTTCCTTCAGTTTTTCCTTTGTTCCTATACTCCTCAGATGAGTGACATCATTTGGTATTTCTCTTTCTCCGCTTGGCTTATTTCACTGAGCATAATACTCTCCAGCTCCATCCATGTTGCTGCAAATGGTTGGATTTTTCCACTTCTTATGGCTGAGTAGTATTCCATTGTGTATATGTACCACATCTTCTTTATCCATTCATCTACCGATGGACATTTAGGTTGCTTCCAATTCTTGGCTATTGTAAATAGTGCTGCGATAAACATAGGGGTGCATCTGTCTTTCTCAAACTTGATTGCTGCGTTCTTAGGGTAAATTCCTAGGAGTGGGATTCCTGGGTCAAAAGGTAGGTCTGTTTTGAGCATTTTGATGAACCTCCAAACTGCTTTCCACAATGGTTGAACTAATTTACATTCCCACCAGCAGTGTAGGAGGGTTCCCCTTTCTCCACAGCCTCGCCAACATTTGTTGTTGTTTGTCTTTTGGATGGCAGCTATCCTTACTGGTGTGAGGTGATACCTCATTGTAGTTTTAATTTGCATTTCTCTGATAATTAGCGATGTGGAGCATCTTTTCATGTGTCTCTTGGCCATATGTATTTCTTTTTTGGAGAACTGTCTGTTCAGTTCCTCTGCCCATTTTTTAATTGGGTTATTTGTTTTTTGTTTGTTGAGGCGTGTGAGCTCTTTATATATTCTGGACGTCAAGCCTTTATCGGATCTGTCATTTTCAAATATATTCTCCCATACTGTAGGGTTCCTTTTTGTTCTATTGATGGTGTCTTTCGCTGTACAGAAGCTTTTCAGCTTAATGTAGTCCCACTTGCTCATTTTTGCTGTTGTTTTCCTTGCCCGGGGAGATATGTTCAAGAAGAGATCACTCATGTTTATGTCTAAAAGGTTTTTGCCTATGTTTTTTTCCAAGAGTTTAATGGTTTCATGCCTTACATTCAGGTCTTTGATCCATTTTGAGTTTACCTTTGTATATGGGGTTAGACTATGGTCCAGTTTCATTCTCCTACATGTAGCTGTCCAGTTTTGCCAGCACCATCTGTTGAAGAGACTGTCACTTTGCCATTGTATGTCCATGGCTCCTTTATCAAATATTAATTGACCATATATGTTTGGGTTAATTTCTGGGGTCTCTAATCTGTTCCACTGGTCTGTGGCTCTGTTCTTGTGCCAGTACCAAATTGTCTTGATTACTATGGCTTTGTAGTAGAGCTTGAAGTTGGGGAGTGAGATCCCCCCTACTTTGTTCTTCTTTTTCAGGATTGCTTTGGCTATTCGGGGTCTTTGGTGTTTCCATATGAATTTTTGAATTATTTGTTCCAATTCATTGAAGAATGTTGCTGGTAATTTGAGAGGGATTGCATCAAATCTGTATATTGCTTTGGGCAGGATGGCCATTTTGACGATATTAATTCTTCCTAGCCATGAGCAAGGGATGAGTTTCCATTTATTAGTGTCCCCTTTAATTTCTCTTAAGAGTGACTTGTAGTTTTCAGAGTATAAGTCTTTCACTTCCTTGGTTAGGTTTTTTCCTAGGTATTTTATTCTTTTTGATGCAATGGTGAATGGAATTGTTTTCCTGATTTCTCTTTCTATTGATTCGTTGTTAGTGTATAGGAAAGCTACAGATTTCTGTGTGTTGATTTTGTATCCTGCAACTTTGCTGTATTCCGATATCAGTTCTAGTAGTTTTGGAGTGGAGTCTTTAGGATTTTTTATGTACAGTATCATATCATCTGCAAATAGTGACAGTTTAACTTCTTCTTTACCAATCTGGATTCCTTGTATTTCTTTATTTTGTCTGATTGCCGTGGCTAGGACCTCCAGTACTATGTTAAATAACAGTGGGGAGAGTGGGCATCCCTGTCTGGTTCCCGATCTCAGAGGAAATGCTTTCAGCTTCTCGCTGTTCAGTATAATGCTGGCTGTGGGTTTATCATATATGGCCTTTATTATGTTGAGGTACTTGCCCTCTATTCCCATTTTGCTGAGAGTTTTTATCATGAATGGATGTTGAATTTTGTCAAATGCTTTTTCAGCATCTATGGAGATGATCATGTGGTTTTTGTCTTTCTTTTTGTTGATGTGGTGGATGATGTTGATGGATTTTCGAATGTTGTACCATCCTTGCATCCCTGGGATGAACCCCACTTGGTCATGGTGTATGATCCTTTTGATATACTGTTGAATTCTGTTTGCTAATATTTTATTGAGTATTTTTGCATCTACATTCATCAGGGATATTGGTCTGTAATTTTCTTTTTTGGTGGGGTCTTTGCCTGGTTTTGGTATTAGGGTGATGTTGGCCTCATAGAATGAGTTTGGGAGTATTCCCTCTTCTTCTATTTTGTGGAACACTTTAAGGAGAATGGGTATTATGTCTTCTCTGTGTGTCTGATAAAATTCCGAGGTAAATCTGTCCGGCCCTGGGGTTTTGTTCTTGGGTAGTTTTTTGATTACTGTTTCAATTTCTTTGCTTGTAATTGGTTTGTTTAACTTTTGTGTTTCTTCCTTGGTCAGTCTTGGGAGGTTGTATTTTTCTAGGAAGTTGTCCATTTCTTCTAGGTTTTCCAGCTTGTTGGCATATAGGTTTTCATAGTAGTCTTTAATAATTCTTTGTATTTCTGTGGAGTCTGTCGTGATTTTTCCATTCTCATTTCTGATTATGTTGATTTGTGTTGACTCTCTTTTTCTCTTAATAAGTTGGGCTAGAGGCTTATCTATTTTGTTTATTTTCTCAAAGAACCAGCTCTTGGTTTCGTTGATTTTTGCTATTGTTTTATTCTTCTCAATTTTGTTTATTTCTTCTCTGATCTTTATTATGTCCCTCCTTCTGCTGACTTTAGGCCTCATTTGTTCTTCTTTTTCCAGTTTTAATAATTGTGATGTTAGACTATTCATTTGGGATTGTTCTTCCTTCTTCAAGTGTGCCTGGATTGCTATATACTTTCCTCTTAAGACTGCTTTCGCTGCATCCCACAGAAGTTGGGGCTTAGTGTTGTTGTTGTCATTTGTTTCTATATATTCCTTGATCTCTATTTTGATTTGTTCATTGATCCATTGATTATTTAGTAGCATGTTGTTAAGCCTCCATGTGTTTGTGAGCCTTTTTGTTTTCTTTGTAGAATTTATTTCTACTTTCATACCTTTGTGGTCTGAAAAATTGGTTGGTAGAATTTCAATATTGTGGAATTTACTGAGGCTCTTTTTGTGAGCTAGTATGTGGTCTATTCTGGAGAATGTTCCATGTGCACTTGAGAAGAATGTATATCCTGTTGCTTTTGGATGTAAAGTTCTATAGATGTCTATTAGGTCCATCTGTTCTAGTGTGTTGTTCAGTGCTGTGTGTCTTTACTTATTTTCTGCCCGGTGGATCTATCCTTTGGGGTGAGTGGTGTGTTGAAGTCTCCTAAAATGAATGCATTGCAGTCTATTTCCCTCTTTAGTTCTGTTAGTATTTGCTTCACATATGCTGGTGCTCCTGTATTGGGTGCATATATATTTAGAATGGTTATATCCTCTTGTTGGACTGAGCCCTTTATCATTATGTAGTGGCCTTCTTTATCTCTTGTTACTTTCTTTGTTTTGAAGTCTATTTTGTCTGATATTAGTACTGCAACCCCTGCTTTCTTCTCACTGTTGTTTGCCTGAAATATGTTTTTCCATCCCTTGACTTTTAGTCTATGCTTATCTTTGGGTTTAAGGTGAGTTTCTTGTAAGCAGCATATAGATGGGTCTTGCTTTTTTATCCATTCTATTACTCTATGTCTTTTGATTGGTGCATTAAGTCCATTTACATTTAGGGTGACTATTGAAAGATATGTACTTATTGCCATTTCAGGCTTTAGATTCGTGGTTACCAAAGGTTCAAGGTTAGCTTCTTTAGTATCTTACTGCCTAACTTAGCTCGCTTATTGAGCTGTTATATACACTGTCTGGAGATTCTTTTCTTCTCTCCCTTCTTATTCCTCCTCCTCCATTCTTCATATGTTGTGTATTTTGTTCTGTGCTCTTTTTAGGGTTGCTCCCATCTAGAGCAGTCCCTGTAGGATGCCCTGTAGAGGTGGTTTGTGGGAAGCAAATTCCCTCAGCTTTTGCTTGTCTGGGAATTGTTTGATCCCACCATCATATTTAAATGATAGTCGTGCTGGATACAGTATCCTTGGTTCAAGGCCCTTCTGTTTCATTGCATTAAGTATATCATGCCATTCTCTTCTGGCCTGTAGGGTTTCTGTTGAGAAGTCTGATGTTAGCCTGATTGGTTTTCCTTTATAAGTGACCTTTTTCTCTCTAGCTGCCTTTAAAACTCTTTCCTTATCCTTGATCCTTGCCATTTTAATTATTATGTGTCTTGGTGTTGTCCTCCTTGGATCCTTTCTTTTGGGGGTTCTGTATAATTCCATGGTCTGTTCGATTATTTCCTCCCCCAGTTTGGGGAAGTTTTCAGCAATTATTTCTTCAAAGACACTTTCTATCCCTTTTCCTCTTTCTTCCTCTTCTGGTATCCCTATAATACGAATGTTTTTCCTTTTGTATTGGTCACATATTTCTCTTAGTGTTGTTTCATTCCTGGAGATCCTTTTATCTCTCTCTATGTCAGCTTCTATACGTTCCTGTTCTCTGGCTTCTATTCCTTCAATGGCCTCTTGCATCTTATCCATTCTGCTTATAAATCCTTCCAGGGATTGTTTCACTTCTGTGATCTCTTTCCTGACATCTGTGATCTCCTTCCGGACTTCATCCCACTGCTCTTGCATTTTTCTCTGCATCTCATCCCACTGCTCTTGCATTTTTCTCTGCATCTCATCCCATTGCTCTTGCATTTTTTTCTGCATCTCTGTCAGCATGTTCATGATTTTTATTTTGAATTCTTTTTCAGGAGGACTAGTTAGGTCTGTCTCCTTCTCAGGTGTTGTCTCTGTGATCTTTGTCTGCCTGTAGTTTTGCCTTTTCATGGTGATAGAGATAGTTTGCAGAGCTGGTACAAGTGACTGCTGGAAGAGCTTCCCTTCTTGTTGGTTTGTAGCCTTTTCCTGGGAGAATAGCGACCTCTAGTTGCTTGTGCTGGGCAGCTGTGCGCAGACAGGGCTTCTGCTTCCTGCCCAGTTGCTTTGGGGTTTATCTCCGCTGTTGCTGTGGGCTTGGCCTGGCTGGGGCTGTTCCTCCAAAATGGTGGAGCCCCGTTGGAGGGGGAGCGGCCAGGAGGCTATTTATCTCCATAAGGGGCCTCTGTGCTCCCTGCTGCCCAGGGTGTTAGAGTGCCCAGAGATCCCCAGATTCCCTGCCTCTGGTCTAAGTGACCTGTCCTGCCCCTTTAAGACTTCCAAAAAGCACTCTCCAAACCAAAACAACAACAGCAACAATGAGAGAGGGAACAGAAAGAATGGGAAAAAAAAAAGGAAAAAACAAGCAATTTTTTTTTTTTTTTTTTTTTTTTTTTTGTCCTCAGGTGCCGGTCCCAGGCACCCGCTCACTGGTCCTGCTGCCCTGTCTCCCTAGCACCAGGGTCCCTGTCCTTTCAAGGCTTCCAAAAAGCACCCACCCACCGGTCCCGCAGGGAAGGAACGCTCGATATTCTTTGTCCTCAGGCACTGGTCCCAGGCACCCGCTCACCAGTCCCGCCGCCCTGCCTCCCTAGCACCGGGGTCCCTGTCCCTTCAAGGCTTCCAAAAAGCACTCGCCAAAAAGAGAGAAAAAAAGGGGAAAAATGCGCGATTTCTTCCGTCCTCAGGTGCCGGTCTCAGGCACCCACCCACCGGTCCCACAGGGAAAAACGCGGGATATTTTTTGTCCTCAGGTGCCGGTCCCAGGCACCCGCTCACCAGTCCCGCCGCCCTGCCTCCCTAGCACCGGGGTCCCTGTCCCTTTTAGGCTTCCAAAAAGCACTCGCAGAAAAGAGAAAAAAAAAAGGGGAAAAACGCGCGATTTCCTCTGTCCTCAAGTGCCGGTCTCAGGCACCCGCCCACCGGTCCCGCAGGGGAAAACGTGGGATATTCTTTGTCCTCAGGCGCCGGTCCCAGGCACCCGCTCACCAGTCCCGCCACCCTGCCTCCCTAGCACTGGGGTCCCCGTCCCTTCAAGGCTTCCAAAAAGCGCTCGCCAAAAAGAGAAAAAAAAAAAAAAAAAAGGGGAAAAACGCGCGACCTCCTCCGTCCTCAGGCACCGGTCTCAGGCACTGGCCCGCCAGTCCCGCAGGGAGAAACGCGGGGTGTTCTTTGTCCTCCAGCGCCGTTCCCAGGCACCTGCTCTCCGGTCCCGCCACCCTACCTCCCCAGCAATGGGGGCCCGTCCCTCTAAGGCTTCCAAAAAGCGCTCGCCAAAAAAAAAAAAAAAAAAAACCGCTCCGGTTTCTCTCCACCCGCCGGTAGCCTGGGGGAGGGGCGCTCGGGTCCCGCCGGGCAGGGGCTTGTATCTTACCCCCTTCGCAAGGTGCTGGTTCCTTGCAGGTGTGGATGTGGTCTGGATGTTGTCCTGTGTCCTGTGGTCTCTATTTTAGGAAGATTTTTCTTTGTTGTATTTTCATAGCTCTATGTGTTTTTGGGAGGAGATTTCCACTGCTCTACTCACACCGCCATCCTGGCTCCGCCCCCAGGAAAGCTATTTTAAAAATTAGATGGAAATTCTGAAACTAAAGAGCTGCAATATATGAAATGGCAAAAACAATCACTAGATGAGTTGAAGAGAAGATTGGAAACAGCAGAAGAAAGGGACAAAGAACATGAAAACAGATTAACAGAAATTACTCAATCTGAAAAGCAGGGATAAAAAAGATTAAAAACTAAAGCAGAGCCTCAGTGACTTGTAAGACAATATCAAGTTATCAAAAAACATAAAGGAAAGCTTCATTTTCAGGCTCTATTAGGTCATGAAAGAAAAAGCAATATTTTTTTATCTGCTGCAAAAACAAGTAGAGGGGAAATTTTTCATTTTGAAATTATTTCTATTGCTCAGTGAAGATTACTATTGCTGTTGACATGACCATCAGAATTTTTGTTCTTAAATAAAGGTACTTCCTACCATTTGATTGTTTATAGCTTTCAAGAGCCCATTTACTCAACTCACCAAGAGGTGAGTGTGGTGAACACCTCACCAGCATAATCAGTTCATTAACTTATGAATGCCTTAATTAAGTTTCAACAACAGAACTTAACACACTTCTAGACAGTGTGTCTCAACAGAGTTTCTTTTACCTGCCTTACTAGCTAACCAAGTATGGGTCATTCCTGCTTGGCTTGACTTCTCCTTCTAGCAGAAATTTCATCAGAACCTTTATGCTATCTATATGTTCCTCTTTTTTCCAGGGGACCAGGAAGTGTGGCAAAGGGAAGTCACATCATCTTTTTTCTCAACTTCCTCTAGTTGAATCTCATATTTAAAAAATTAATGAAGTACTTCTTTAACTAGTTGGTCTAGACTGTCTTTTTGTCTTGGAAGTCCAGCTGAAGACTTCTTTCCAGTACAATGGGTATAACCATTAATAACTCCATAGTGATCTGTCTGTACTTTGGCTAGTTGCTATTTTCCAACATGTCCTCAAGAAGGAGAAAGAAAGTCCTCTCATACATGACACTATCTGACAGGTTGGTTGATATGGTAAATGCTTTCCAGGTAGAATGAGTGTTTTTTGCAGGATCTGCCATGCTTGGTCAGATAACCCAGTGGAAGGTCTATTCAAAGATTTGATATCTGTTGATATAATCGATTTGATATCTGTTTAGTCAACATTTGCCACATTGTTAATGCTGCAAAATATCCAATAAAAGTTGCTTAATTTCACTGGGCTGGTCCTGCATAAAGTTCTGGATCTAATCATCCTGATTTATGTAGCAGTAGAGAAGAACTCTCATACACGTTATAGTCAGGCTTCTAGGTCCTTCTCTTGTTATAATCAGTGTGACTATATGCCAAAGGTAAACTAGAGAGACCTTAAGAAATTGGGTGAACAGTACATAACTGTAACAGTGACCTTTCAATTTCAAATTATTGATTCTAATTATAAGCATCACAAGCTAAACTTAATACTTGGTCTGGACTCTTTCTGTTCTAGGGCCTTCCAGCTCACATTGGCCATGAGCCCCACAACTTTACATGTGTGCAGGCTGTTACCTTGCCATTTGATTCTTATTTGTAGTTTCTATTTGTTCATTTATTACAAGCATATTCTCCTTTATGTCCTTGAGTATACTTATAATAGCTGCTCTAAAATCCTTGTCTTCTAATTTCAACATTTGGGTCATTCTAGGGTTGCTATCATTGTGTATGGGTCTCATTTTCTTTTTCATCAGAGAAATGTTGAATTGCATCCACTGTTCTGTGGGTTTCTAGTTGAGTTTTACTTGCCACTGTGGCCTTTCTTTAAGAAAAAAGCCATAAAACTCATAAACTCTTCCAATTCTGTTTCCTTCAACCAAATGTTGACTCCCTTTTAGTTTCTGTTTACTCTCTGGAGCATGTTGGTAGTTGTTTTTATATTTTGCCTAGAATTTGTAGTTATCTGTGAAAGATTTGGTTAAATAGGAACTATCTTGCCATTAGAAGAAGCTGAGTAAAAATCAACTTTTTTACTTCTGGTCTGTTTTACTTCTTTATGCTGCAGTCTATTATTTAAAAAATAAATTAAAAACCAGGGAAATGTATATATTTCTTTTATATATAAATAAATGTGTATTATATATTTTATAACATATACTTTATATATACTTATATATTAACCATTGCTGGCACTCTGTTCTTTTACATAGATCCTATTTTCCATCTGGTATTATTTTCCTTTAATAATTTTTGTTGTGCAAATCTGATGGCAATGAACTCTGTCACTTTTATTGATCTGAAAATCTTTTATTTTGCCTTCATGTTTGAAGGGTTTTTTAATATCAAATTATTGATCAACAATCTTTTTTTATTTAAACCACCTTATTCAGTTATAATTGACATTACAAGAAGCTGTACATATTTAATGTATATATTTTAATGAGACAATTTTTCTTTCATAAAGATTTTATTCCATTGTCTATTGCCTTATATTATTTCAGTAAGAATTCTTCTATCATTCTTATCTTAGGTTTTCTGGCTGCTTTTAATATATTTCTCCTTGTCACTGTTCTCAGCAATTAATTTATATTAAGTCTTGGTATGATCATTTTTGTAATTATTATGCTTGAAATTTGTTGAATTTATTGGAGATGTGGGCTTATAGTTTCATCAAATTGGAAAACCTTTGGCTCTCATTTTTCCAAATAAATTTTCTTTCCTCTTCCTTTTTGGGCTCTATTTACAAGGATGCTAGAGTGCTTGAAATTTTCCTATAGATCATTGAGAATTTGTTCATTTTTTTCTTCCTTGTGCTCTAGTTTGGAGAGATTCTATTGTTATGTCTTCAAGTTCCGTAATACTTTCTTCTTCACTCTCTAATCTTTTAAACTCATCCAGTGAATTTATAATTGCAAATATTTTAATTTTTTAAATCAGAAGTTCCAGTTATTGGTATTTGTCTTCTATTTCTCTATTCCTTATTTGTATTTTCTTTTAATTCCTTGAACATATTTATAATAGCCCTTTTAAAGTCCTAATCTGCTAATCCATCATCTCTATAATTTCTAGGGGTGATTGCAGAGCTCTTCTCATTTATTTCTCTTTTCTCAAGGGCCAAAGTTCTGAACTAGCTGTGATCCAGTGTTTGAAAAGTTGTTTCATATGTTTTATATAGCAGTCTACTTAAAACCGGTGAGAGGCATGCTTAGCACTTGTCAGTCATGGCCAGAAGAGGGACCAGTGACCTAATTATTTAGGACTTTAAAACAGTCTCTGTAAAACTGTTGATTTGTGTGATATTAGAGCTTGGAGTTCACAGGCAGGCAGTGGTGAAGGGAAGATGGATTTAAACTGCAGGAGAGAAAATACAAACTGGGACCCACAAGCGCAATCTGAAACCCGCAGGGATAACCTGAAAACTGTGTTAGTTTTCACAGCCTGTGATCTTGGTGGCATGGGTATCCTGCAGGAGAAACTGGTACCCTTTGTCATGGAGCTGAACACACACTTGGCCTAGGAGTTGGAAAAGCTGAAGGAGAATCCAGGGGAAGCTGGAGCTGTTGCAGACCAATAAGGTGAGCCAACAGGTAAGTGACAATGATTACAAGCTATCAAAAAATTGCTGCTGCTCATTTTGCCTTTTAAATCTCACACAAGAACGTTTCTTGCACTCTAACTAACTGGAAACATACAGGTAAGAGAATTCTGAGAAGTGTAGTTCAGCCTAGCCGGGTGAAACATGACAACACTATATAGGAGCACTTGATTCCATGGAACCTACTTGGGTTCCATTTCACCAGTGCAAATCAGCGGTTATTAAAAGTAGTGGCAATGGGAAACCACCAAAAACAGAGTTAGTCAAGTGGCAGAACCTTGAGTCCTATGAAGTTGGCAGCAGTTGATAGGAGACCTTGCAAAACACTTACACTTTACATGAATAACTGGCCAAATAAAAACACAATGTTAGCTTTATGATACAGAAGTTAGCTTCTAGTATATCAGTTTCAGTAGATACAGGGTAGAGATACTACAGAGATGGAGTTCTGCTTAGATTTTTCAGTGTTTCTAAATCCTTTTCATGGGCCCGAGTATTCTTGTTTGTTGAAATTTATATCAACTAGACTTCTGACTGAAAGGAAAAGTACTAACGCCTGGGAACAATTAAGGAATCATGTAGAATATACCCTCCCTGTTTATGGAGAAAACCAGGCCTGAAAAGAATTTTCTCCTTTAAGATCTAGGTTTTTCTACTAGTAAGTAGAAGAAATTGAACTAATATAAGTGATATGAAAAGATTATAAGAAAAATATGGAGAAAATACTTTCAAGATGGGTAAGAAGAACATGTTTTTAAAAAGATTTTCTGCAAGAGCAGGGCATCTAAGTGTGCTCAAAAAAGGCTTTAAACTTATTCTGGAAAATAAGAATAAAAGATTATATAAAGTAGCAGACTGAGTTGGAAAGGAAGCTGATTGAGAGGCATGCAGAAATATAAAGGGGGTGGCATGGTTTAAGGAAGGACATAATTAAGCAATAAAAGAACACATTAAATCTGTGGTTAAAAGCACTAAAGTTTAGATGTTTTTTACAATTTTGATACTTTACATAGTGTGATACTTAAAATATATACAAAAAATATGAAAAATTAGAGAGATTCACCATGTACTCACTGTCCAACTTCGACAGTTTCCAATACTGTGTGAATAATTTTTAAAATAGATCTTCCCCCAATGTTTTTTTTTTTTTGGACTAAATATTTTAAATCAAACCCCAAACATAATAAATTTTACCTGTAATTACTTCAGTAAGTATCTCTGACACATAAACTCTTTCTTTTTTAAAAAATGTAAACACAATTCCGTCATCACACCTAATCAGACTAATACTTCCTTAGTGTATCTAACACCCAGACCATGTTCAGATTTGCTCAATTGTCTCAACAATGATTTCTTCAAGTGCATGGCTTGTCTAATCAGAATTCAAACCAGATCTACACACCACCTTTAAGTGATGTGTTTATAAAGAATTGAACTGACACCAAAAGAAACCAAATTGGTAATGTGGAAAAAAATTACATGAGAAGCTTGCTAAAATACAAAGGAAAGAATATAGAGGTGAAAGTGACATGCAAGAAGCAAGTGATAATACGAGACAGAGCACAGAGAGCCTACATATGGGTGGTCAATGCTTATAAAGATAAATCATGAGCACTTGAAACAGAACAATAATCAAAGGTATAACAATGAAAATAATTTTAACAAGCTAAATAAGGAACTGTGGTTGCAGATGGAAAACATTAACTGAAAATTAAGGAAAATGCACCAATACTTGAGCCATGGATTCTTAACTTGAGGTTCTCCATGGATAAGTTTCAGGGTATTAATGAAAATTTAAAATTAGAGCAAAAAAAATGTGTGGCTATATTTAATCTACCACATCTTGACATTAAAATTTTTTTTGAGGCATAGCAAGAGCAGAAGTTCTTAATCATCTTTATAGATCTTATAACCTTATAAAGATTTAATTAAAGTTATTGCTCTTCTCCCCAGGAAAATGTGCCTATATTTACTTTTTGCCAAATGCCACATGGTTTTGTCACAACAGCACTCTACTTCCTGGTGTCAATTTTTTTCGTGAACTATTGCTGTGTAATGAAGAGCTCATAATTTAGTAGATTACAGTAATTAATCATTTCTCATGATTTTATGGGTTGGCTAGGAGATCTGCTGGTTTTACATGAGCTAAATCAGTAACAGCTGACTGGACTGACAGGTCACAAATCACTTCACTCTTATGTCAGACGGTACACCTTTGGCTGGGATACCTGTTTTCCCCTGTGGGGTCTCCCATCCTCTGATGCAGGGGTGGGCAAACTATGCCCCACAGGTTAAAGTCAGTCTTTCGTTTTTGTAAATACCTGACTTACTGGAACACAGCCACATTCGTTTACGTGTTCTCTGTGGCTGCTCTCACACTATAATGGCAAAATTGAATAGTTACAACAGAGACTGTATAGCCCACAAAGCCAAAAATATTTACTGTGGAGATATCTTTACAGAAAAAGTTTATGGACAGACCCCTGTTTTAGTTCATCAATTTTTACATCATGGATTGCCACCTGGGATGAGCCTTACCCATGTCTGAATCAGATGCAGATAATGAAACATTGAATCTGATGCTATAGTTATACCTAACTATAGCTGGAATTCTTGGGAGGGGATAAGTGTCTTACTCATGTGGGAAGAATGTGAATGATTGTGGCCTGAGGGTGGATGGGGTAAATAGAGCCACAGATTCTTAGAAGCATCTCCATGGAGAAGTGTGTTCTATTTTCCCATCCCTTCAGTCGGGCGTGTTCCGTGATGACCAATAGAATGCAATGCCAGGTTGTGCCGCTCTGAGTGCTGGAGCCTAGGCCCGCAGGGGCTGCCCAGTTCGCGCCTCACTTTCTGGAACACTGCCATGATAAGAATCCGGTCTACCCTAAATGGAGGATGAGAGGAAAACAGACTCTACAGCTGACAGCCAGGACCAACTGCCAGACACATGGGTGAGGTCACTGTATATCTTGCAGCCCAATGCTGTTGTGCATGGATGCCACAGGAAACCGCAGGGAAACTGCCTTGCTCTCCCAGAGTGATGGCAAATTATACATCATTGCACCTTCAAACCACTATATTTTGGGGTCTTTTGTTAAATATAAAATATTTGCTAGATGTAAAACAAAAATGAAAAATTCTAGAAGCATCTAGATAGAAAAATTGAGTTGTCTTTAAAGAAACAAAAATGTTATTCCCAGGTATTAAATATCAGATAATAATAGGGTGATAGCTACACAATTTAGAGGGAAATAATTGCCAAAATGTAAAATGTGAAAAATTTTAAGAATGTATCAGATCAATGAAATAAAGTAAGTCTGGGAAAAGCAGGATTCAGTCAGCTCTGGGAATCTCAGCAGTAAACATTTAAGACTTTCCTCTGGGGTCTTATTATTTGAATATCAGGATATTCTTATTGTCTAAAAGAATGTACATGTCCCTCTTAGGGACATATAAGATAAAAAATAAAAATGTACTCTTTGAGGATGAAGAACATCTTCAGAGTAACACTGTGCATACTGGCAAAACTGAAAGTTAAAGAGGAAGAAAGTTGCATTGTGAATAAATTTTTCCTCCATGCTCTACATGGTATGTAACATTCTAAAAACTAATGATATTTTAAAAAGATGATAATAAAATATTACAGTTCTAATCTACAGTTTAAATTTTGCTTTTCTTTTGCAGACTTTTAAGAACCTTTGTCTTTTAGTTTTAAAAGATAGCATAAAAAAAGAGAGTGTAAGTGATAAAGCAGTGGTTAATATGAAAATCAATAAAAGTTTAAAACTTGTTTCAGTCAATATAAAAGGCTTATTGGTAAACCCACTGAGTTTTTCTTAAAGGAACATTATATTAGAGGCATATAAAACCTTAATTAGCCTGATGGTTTTAAGATAAACAATTAATTTGATTCTCTTCCTACTTTAACAGAATTTTGTTAATGTTATTCTGGACAGTTTATTTTTAAGCATTCTCAAATACAGTGTTGTTCTTGTTTTAAGAAATTTTATATCACTGCTATATAACTCAGTGAGAATGTTCCAACATTAATGAGAAATGTTGGCCATCAGTTACTATTCATAGTGTGCAAGAGCATCAAAACAGCAAACATTATTCAAAACCAAAAAGGCATTATATCAGTCAGAAAAGTTTATGCAGTGATAACAAAAAACATTCAAATCTCAGCAGCTTAAAACAAGTCCATCATGATTCAGCAGCAGACTGCTCATTGTAGTCACTCAGGGACCAAGGTGGTCAGAGCAATGTCTCTAACATTGTCTATCTCCATGCCAGAGGACAAGACAATTAAGTACTAAGCCCAGAAATGGACTTTCCTTTTTCCTCACAATTCACAGGCCAGAACTAGATATATTGCATCACTGAACCATAAAAGGGACAGGATAGACATTCCCAGCATGTTCCCAGAAGTGTGGAAATATTTGGCGAACAGCATTAATGACTACAACAGACATTCTCTCCTGTAGACTTTGGGACAGAACTTCAGTTTAAAATATAGCCATTGTTATTTCATTCAGGTCCAGGTCACTCCCTCAGGGGCAGGTGAATAGTCTCTAGTAGTAGGGGCTGGGGGGACCCCACTAGGGTTGCCTGGGATATTTTACAGAGCAGACAAAACACTCACAAACCTTATTATCATTTTGGCTTCTACTTTTCTCCTTGAATGAAATTTAAGTCTATAGGGGATGAGTTTTAAAGACTGGCTGGATGTTAATTCACCAGATTGATTAACCAGAGATCTAGCTTTTCCATGGTAAGCAAACTCTGAAAGCTTAGCACAATGGATGCATAAGACAAAGCAGTGAGAGTTTCCTGGTGCCTCAACAATTGAGGCATTTCACTGTCCTCACCCTTCTCACTTCTTCAAGGTTTTTATCCTCTGTCTTTGCTCTCCTGCCTCCTGGCTTACCCATCCTGCCTCTCTAATCTCCAGAGATTTCTCCCTCCTCCAGCTATACTAGCCAAAACTCTTACCATGAAGCCAGAAGGAAAGTGGGTTACAGGAAATAAGGGTGGTCTGCACAAAGGCACCGTGATCACTTAGCAGTAACAGGGAGAAGAGTTAGGGCCAATGAAAGACTCCAGGTCCACTATTTGCCCATATAGTACTTTTTTGAAAGTTAAGAAAAGATACTCCCTCCTTCCTTCAGAATTGATATAGCTACATATTCAAGGTATAGAAAATTCTTCTGATTCTGCGGTGGGAAAAAAGGGTTAGTAACCAGGTCTACAAATAAACTATCCGTGCTCAAATAAGGTGGCATCCCATTAAGCATAGAGGTGCCTGACTTCACTCTCAGTGGATTACTTAATCACTTTGAGCATCATTTTCTTTACTCGTAAAATAGGAGTAGGAAATATCTTGTTTAGGAAAGCTGTTGTGATAAAATGAGATAATATGTGTAAAACTTCTTATCCTCACCTCCTTTAGGCATCATAGTGGGAATTCAATAAAATATTAGTTTTCTTTTTCTTCTGTCCCCAGGGGAAAAGCTCTGATACTGCAGTGGGGGCAGGAAGGGGCATTGTCTTTAGGAGCGCAGAAGACCCTTAAGAGGGAGGACACCCACTGAAATTATTTCCAGACCAATTCCTCCAGGCACTCTAAACCCACTAACATGGTTATTTTTCAGGGTCATTCTTGTGGGAACCATTACTTAATAAAATTTCTCCAATCTATTTTCTGGTACCTAAAATATCTTCAACAGGAGATATTTCTGTTTTATGAATTTGGAGGGAAGGTAGAAAAAAGTAAAAATAGAAATACTTTATATTGGAAACAGTACCAGACTAGTCTAATGACCTTAGGCAAGTCACTTAATCTTTCCTTTTTGCATACATTAACACCCACTCTTCTTGGTGCATAGCTAAGTTTTGACAAAGTACAGTCACGATAGTCTGTCCAAAAGCAAGAGACAGTGCAGTGTCATCATCCCCCAAGTTCCCTCACACTGCTCTTCTGCAGTCTACCCTTCTTACCCTTAGGCCCTGGCAACTGTGGCTCTGTTTCCAGGCCCTATATTTTTACCTTTTCCAGAATTTCACATACATGGAATCACATAATATTGTGGCTTCATTCCTTTAGCATAATGTCTTTGAGATTCATCAACTTTGCTACATGTATCACTAGTTCATTCCTTTTTTATTGCTGAGGAGTATTCCATTGTATGGATGTGCCAGATTTGTTTATTCATTCACTAGCTGAAGAACATGTGGGTTGTTGCCAATTGATTTTTGTTTTGTTTTGTTTGGTGGTAGTTGCTTTTTTGTTGCAATTAGGAATAAAGCTACTAGATGCATGCAAACATAGATTTGTGTGTGTGTGAACCTAAGTGTTCATTTGCCTCAGGTAAATCTCCAGGTAGGGGATTGTATAATAGGTTTATGTCTACCTTAATACGGAGAGCCAAGTTGTTTTCCCAAAGTGGCTTTGCCATCGTGGATCCCCACCAGCAGCATGTGAGAGTTCCACCTGCTCTGCAACCTCACCAGCAACTCTTCAAACCTCAATTTCTAATCTCTGCCATGGGAAGAATAAATAAAAGAATGTACTGACCATTATAGTGAAGAGCAGTGGTAAAACTATTTGAAAATGACAAAAGCAATATATAAATAAGTATAGATGTATGGTAACATTTTTAAGGTGAGCAATAGTGTAAAGAAGGTTTAAAACATACTTAAATTCACAGAAAATATAATTTGACCAAGTAAGGCCTACAATATTTTGGAGGGGCTTGGTGTCCTATAAGCACAGCTATATATGTGTATAGATGAGTCATTTCTTACATACTGTTTTTTTTTCTCATTTTAATAATCACAATCTAAAAAATATTAAAAGTAGTCAATGCAAAATTCTATCACTCAAATTAATTTGTTGGTAGCATTTGGGAGTGATTCTTTGTCTTTTATTTTTATAAATATTTCTGCTTGATAGTAACTATAATTCACAAAGAATTTGGTATCTTTAACTTTTCACTTTACATTAAATCATAGGCATGTCACAATGTTATTCCATGATCTTAAAAAAGGACTGTATAATATTCTATAAAGTAGATGAACCTCTATTTATTTAACCATTCATTTCTGTATATTATTTTATCATTCTCTCAATTTTGTTCTCTTCTAAATGATACTGTAACAATGAAAGCCATACCTATAGGTTTTGTTTGTTTTTTGTTTTTTTATAATCATTTCCTTAGGATGGATTTTTATAACTGGGATGACTGGGTTGAAAGGGGTTGGGGGCTAGGCAAAATGGGTGAAGGGGATAAAGAGATACAAATTTCCAATTACAAAATAAATTGGCCACGGGGATGATAGTACAGCACAGGGAATATAGTCAATAATATTGTAATATATTTGTATGTTGACAGATAATTACACATGCTGTGGTGAGCTTTTAGTAATGTCTATAATTGTCAAATCACTATGTTGTATACCTGAGGCCAATATAATATTGTTTATCAACTGTATTTCAATTTAAACAAAGAAAAAAAGGATTTGAATATTTTAATGGATCTTAATACATACTTATAGGTTAATTTCCAAAACATTGCATCAATTTATGTTTGTTCTGATCAAAGCATGTTTCATCACACCTTGGCAAATGCTGGATATTATCATTTCAAAACTTTTTTAATATAAATGATTAAAATGGTGCATTATCTTAATTTGTGTTTCTTCGGTTAATAGCGATGTTGGATATTGTGGTAGACAGCCTGTAAGATGGTCCCCAGTGATCTCTGCCTTCTGATATTCATTCCCTGGTATAATCCCCTCATTGTGAATGCTGGCTGGACCTACTGACCCACTTCTAACAAAGAGAACATGGCAGATGTCATATGGCAGATACTAATCATAGAACAGATTTCTTTCATTCTGGGAAAATCAGAATAAGGCCTTTAGTAACCAAAAACAATAAATTAAATATCCACCAAACTTTCTTACATAAAACTGAGTATTTTAAAAGTCTGGTTGTAGAAATTGTCTACCTTTAGTGGAGTGTTCCTTAACAAGGGATTTTTTGACAAGTTGGAGAATTATTTGTTTTCTAAGTACAAATTTAGAATAAACTAAGTAAATCATAAATCAGATTGTTGGGAGCCTCATTTCAGCCATGGAAGCCTGAGTGCACTGCAGTCAACAGAGTGCAAAGTCTGGTTGAAGCTCAAGGGTGGGCAAGAACAATAACTTAGCTTTGGTTCAAGGTTGCTTCTACTTTGCTTTATTCCTAAAGCAACCAATAAGCTGAGCGATGTTTATGCACGTGATAATAGGTGCAGGTAGATAGATCTGGCTTCCCGAAGCAAGTGGAAGTTTAATGCCTCTTGTTTTCCTGCCTAGAAAGTGATATTCCACCCAAAAGGAGAAGCAAAGACCATTTACCTCCAACCACACTAGCACACTGTTCTGCCACCTGGAGTAATAATTCTACTACATCAACCATCCCTAGTGTCCAGGTTCTAGGCCTTGAAGTTCTTTCTATGACAATACAGGGGAAATCCCCTTATCAATCCCTTGCAACTGCTCATCATGTCCATTGGGCAAGTCTGGCTCTGGGCTACCCAGTTCATCCTGTTCTGCCCTGTCTGTCCCCCACCAACTCACAGTAAGCAGCTTAAAGTGATCATAAATCAGGTCTTTTCTGGACTGTCAGGATACCTGTATCCATTTAATGTATATGAGATGCCTTTTAACCAAAAAATATTTAGCAAGCATGAAGTATAGTTATTTTGATTCATCTTAATTCTGACACTGATTTAGATAATTCTCTTCTTTGTACTTCAGTCCTTCTGGAGGACTGGGAAAAGCCTACCAGATTTTTAAAAATATCATATGCAATTAAGGAACCTTAAATCATTTGGAAAATAAATTGAAACCAGACTTTGAATATTACTTATTTTGAACTTAAAGTTTTGCATTTCCTACAAGTGAAGGTTTATTGCAGTTGTTTCCTATATAATTCAGCCCAATGGCACAGATTCTAATAGCCTCAGCTCGTCCTAGATTCAGCAGAGTTAAGTGTTACTGAGTGTTTTTTGCAACCACAAATCCTGCTAGTTTGAGTGAATGAGTCTTTCTTCAAATCATATCCCTAGGTCCAGAAGGGATATGATCCCTTCATTTCATCCACTAATCTTTTTATTTTTTATACCATTATTTAAATTTAACAAATTGCTGCATGTGATTTATTTTGAATTTAATTACAGAGCCAAAATGCCACATATAATTATGGCTGTAAGGAGCAGACAATTCTTTACCCTGATGGCTTGAGAAAGGCTGTAAAGTGCAGCATAGTCATTCTACATAATCTCCTATGAGCATTTTCTCCCTGCCTTTGAATCAGTGCTGACAAATAAAGTATCAGAATAGCAACTAATAGGAGGTCATGCATTTGTGCCAAGCCCACCCCTCAATCCTCATTCATGTTGATGCTAATGGGATCCCACTTAACACAGCTAAGGAAATTTCATAAAATCAGCATGCTTGGGAAGAACCTTTGATCAAATATGGACAAATCACACCATTACAGGGGTTGGTTCAAAATACGTAATAATGTGACATATTTCCCTTTGTTAAGAGCTAAAGCTCTAAAGTACATTTTTATACTCTGGGGGAAGCAATTTAGCAATCTAAAACAGAACAGGCGAACATGAAGAGAACAACTACCTCATCGATGGTATTCTAGATCATACAACCAGAGGGCTCCAAAGTGGAAGCCCCACCTGTTCTCTGGGATTTAGGCTGCATGAAGAATTTTCTGGAGTTCTTCACCGAATGAGAGGTCTGATATCTTAACTTTACATATATGCAGGTTAGTTTACTAGCTGCGAGGCCTTGGGTAAGTTATTTAACTTATCTGAGTCTCAGTTTCTATTTGTGTTTTGGAGATAAGACCCCACAGGATTGTATGGATTAAATGAATGTGTGTAAAGCACTTAGAACAGTGTCTTGTACATAGTGATGGCCAATCATGAAAGGTGTTATTTATTTATACTTAGCTTCCCCCTGATGCTTTTTTTCACTTCAGGTCCTACAGTCAGACAAATAATTTGCTTAAGGACTGCTTAGATAGCCAAAGTTTCTATATAAGCAGCAACTTTGTCCCAGTGGCTATGAACCCTGGGGACTCTGGCTCTGCTGACGCTAGTACTCCCACTCAGACCTTAGTACTCCCACCCAGCTGCTGTCTTGGCTCAGGCTACTATAACAAATATACCATAAACTGGGTGACTTAAACAACAAACATTTATTTTTCTCAGTTCCAGAGGCTGGGAAGTCCAAGATCAAGGTGCTGGAAAGGGTTAGGGTTATGGTTATGGTTAGGATTAGGCTTAGGGTTAGGGTTAGGGTTAGATCTGGTGTCTGGGCACACCTCCTTCCTTGTTTGTAAATGGCTACCTCCTCATATCCTCATGGGGCTGAGAATAGAGAGAAAAGTAAGTGCTCATGACTCTTTTTATAAGGGCACTAATCCCATTCATGAGGGCTTCACCCTCATTACCCAATTATTTCCCAAAGGCCCCACCTCCACATACTATCACATTAGGGATTGGGCTTCAGCATATGAACTCTGGACAAATGTTTAGTCTTAGCAGCAGCCCCATTTGGGGCCAGCTCCCTTCCCTACACCTGCCTGGTTGTTTAGCACGAAACAAGTGAACCTTTATAAGAGCTTATAAAAATCTTTCATACATATAGACATATTTAAAATTTATTAGACAAATTTGCCAATTTAAAGGAACTTGGGAAGATTTCATAAAACCAACCATAATTTTATACTTTAGCAATTGTCTCTGCTCAGATACGCCATATACTTAATACATTATTAGAAAGAATATTTGGGGTGTTCTTGGTTCTAACTGACAGGATCTAGAGTTTTAGAAGCCTACTCCAGAAGGAATAAAAATAGAAAGTGACAGAAAAGAAGAGGTGAAGCAGAGTGGGAGCTGGCAATAGATATATATGTGCAACAGAGGATTGTATCCACTGATTTCATTTTTCTAAACACTTTATTGAGATATAATTTCCACACCATACAAATTTCCCATTGTGAATGTATAATTCAGTGGTTTTGGTACATTGACAGAGATGTGCAATTATCACAGTAAAACAAGGACATTTCCAACAGCTGGAAAAAGAAACCTTATGTCTATTAGTGGTCACTCCTTCCTCACTAATCTCCTTTCTGTTTCTATAGATCTACCTATTTAGATATCTCATATGAATTGAATCATATGTATTGTCTAGCTTCTTTCACTTGGTGCATAATGTTTTTGAGATTGGTCCTTGTTCGGTCATGTATCAGTTCTTCATTCCTTCCACTAACTTTTTTAAAGGACATTTTATAATTTTATTTTAATTTTCAGGTGAAAATGTCTGATTTTAGGTCTAGGCTGAGAAATGTATGACATGAGACATAGTTACTTATAAAAGAATAATTGATAAAATCTGCACATTCTACTGCATTTCAACCAAACCCTAGCGACTTGAATAAAAAGAGGAAATAGTTTCAAACAAATAGATGGTAGAATTGGCCATTAAAGGGTAAATAGGGTTGCTTGGCACTAATACTAAATGAGAAAAAACATGCTGGATAGAGGAATTAGAAAAGGTGGAGGAGACAGAATCTTTCCTTTGAGGGTGACAAAGACCTCCTTGTGGGTGTTGGATAGTGAAGTCTTAGTGCTTCCACAGACCCTTGGAAGACATGTGATGAATCAATGACTGATATAAGAGGTAGTCACAATCTACCCAAGGAAGAATGGTGGGCAAAATCTGTCAAGAGGACAACCCTATCTCTCATTTTAAAATGTAAACCACTTTTTTAGAGAAGTTGTAGGTTCCCAGCAAAATTGAGGGGAATATAGTTTTCCCATACACCCACTTTCCCTGCATAGGCACAGACTTCCCCATTATCAACACCCCCTACCAGAGTGGTACATTTGTTATAACTGATGAACCAATATTGATTCATTATTACCCAGAGTCCATAGTTTATATTAGGGCTCACTCTTAGTATTGTACATTGTATGGGTTTAAACAAATGTATAAAGGCATGTGTCCACTAATACAGTCTCATACAAGCCAGTTTCACTGCCCTTTTAAGTCTTCTGTGTCCACCTATTCATCCCTCTTCCCTGCCCCCCAACCTCTGACAACCACTGATCTATTATCTCCATAGTTTTGCTTTTATTCAGTATCGTATAGTTGGAATCAACAATATGTAGACTTTTCATGTTGGCCTCTTTCACTCAGTAACATGCATTTAAGCTTCCTGCTTGTCTAGTCATCCTTGATAGCTCACTTCTAATAAGTGCTGAGTAATATTCCATTGTCTGGATGTACCACAGTTTATTTATGCATTCACATGCTGAAGGACATCTTCACTGCTTCCAAGTTTTGACAAATGTGAATAAAGCTGCTTTAAACATCCACACACAGGTTTTTGTGTGGCATGTTTTCAACTCCTTTGGGTAAATACCAAGCTCAGTTGCTGGATCATGTACTAAGACTTTAATTTGCAGTGTTTTATATTTAGTACCCTTAGTGGCACTGCTTTCCCACTTTTTGAACAAAGTATCCAGCATTTTTGGTTTGCAGTGGGCCCTGAAAATTAAGCAGCAGACCCTGCCAGGGACCCATGTAAAAGGAAAGGATCTGGGCTGTCAGGTAGGGGCCGTGGCTTGGTTGGGAGGGAAAAAACAGCCAAATAAAGATCAAACCATGGATGCCTAAATGATAGATATGAGAGGCAAAACCTGTCAGAGTTAAGCTGATGTGTGGATATGATCACATATGAGGACAAATATTGCCAGGAAACCCAATATCACATGGATAGGGAGTCCTTTATTTGAGGGTGCATTTTATTTCATTTTACTTTTTGCAATTAAAACAAAGAAAAAAATTTTTAAGTCAAAAATGTACTTTTTTTTTTTAATACTCAAAAGAGTTTACTGAGTGCCTGTTCAGTGCAGTGTGAGGATATCTGAATCTCTAAGGTTATGTAGTTAATTTGACTTTTTATTTATTATTGATCAGGATATTTTACAACTCCCTGACATATAGGCTAATTTAGGAAATACTTCTTACAATGCAAATTACTCTTGTCTGAGACCAATGCAAATGATTGCTGTCCGGTTAAAAAGATTATCTCAAAGGTTTTCCTTTGTTGCCCGAAAGAACATTTACCATATTATATCTCATTTGACAATCTTAATTTACAATTTTTTAAAAGCCACATTTCTATTGGAATACATAAACCTCTGCTCATAAATACCTTTGAACCAGCTTTGCCATCTTACAGGTCCCTTCATTTCTTTGACATGCATTACTTTTAAATGTATTAGAGCAGCACATTTTTACTTTTTTTTTTTTGAGAGGGCATCTCTCATATTTATTGATCAAATGGTTGTTAACAACAATAAAATTCTGTATAGGGGGGTCAATGCTCAATGCACAATCATTAATCCATCTCAAGCCTAATTCTCATCAGTCTCCAATCTTCTGAAGCATAACGAACAAGTTCTTACATGGTGAATGAATTCTTACATAGTGAATAAATTCTTACATGGTGAACAGTAGAAGGGCATTCATCACAGAAACTTTCGGTTTTGATCATGCATTATGAACTATAAACAATCAGGTCAAATATGAATATTCGTTTGATTTTTATACTTGATTTATATGTGGATCCCACATTTCTCCCTTTATTATTATTATTTTTATTTTTAATAAAATGCTGAAGTGGTAGGTAGATGCAAGATAAAGGTAGAAAACATAGTTTAGTGCTGTAAGAGGGCAAATGTAGATGATCAGGTGTGCCTATGGACTAAGTATTAATCCAAGCTAGACAAGGGCAGCAAAACATCCACGGATGCAGAAGATTTCTCTCAAAACAGGGGGGGTGAGGTTCTGAGCCTCACCTCTGCTGATCCCCAATTTCTCACCTGATGGCCCCCCTGCGACTGTGCCTGTCTTAGGTTGTTCCTCCCTTGAGGAATCTTACCTGTCTCTGGCTAACCAGTCATCTTCCGGGGCCATACAGGGAAATGTAAAGTTGGTAAGTGAGAGAGAAGCCATATTGTTTGCAAAGGTTAGCTTTTTACTTCTTTGCAGATTTATGCCCTGTGGCTTCTATGCCCAGCACTTGTCTCAAGGTATCTTTACCACCTGGAGGAATTATGATACTCGGTAAATTCGATATGAGGCACGAAATCTATTTAAGGGTTGTAATTAGGAAGGAAGAAGAAAAGCTATAGAGGTAGCATATGGAAGAAAACATGGGAGGATTGATTATTTCTTTGACATATCTTCTTGTAGAGTACCTTAAGCATGTATAGGTTTTAAACTACTAACTAACTTGTGCTCACATATTAACATAATAGGAATATGGTGACATAAACAAAGCAAATCTATAATTACCATCCATCTCCAGTGAAGCCAAGAAAACCATTTAGGCACCCTAGGCATTTGTGAAAATTTGTCTATGATATGATGGATATTGTCCAACTGTACTTGAACAGTCTGAGAGAAATCAGACAAATTAAAGCAGCCCATTTATGGGATCTGTTCACATCCCAGATGTTCTTTTATCTGTAGATAGTCTATAGTCATAAGATTTTGGAGTGCTACAACTTGCACCCCTCCCAACTCCTGGTTGAGTTCCAACAGTACAGATCCGGTCAATTTCGTTGTCTCACTGTATGCACATGCCAGCCTAGACATCTCCCTCCTCATTCCAATGGCAAGTCCAGGAAACGGTGGGGTGGATGCAGCCACAACCGCAGCATCGTCCGGATCCCTGTGGAGGCTTTTTGATGATCATCCCCTGGCACAAGTCCTCCAGAGAGTGCTGATGCCGGAAGCTTCTCCTCATATCATATCTTAGTTCATTTTCTGGGTAGCCAAGCTAGGCCTTGATCTTCTGCATAGAAACAAACAGACCCTTTGCCCACACTTTGACATGCCCTCTATACCACTGTGTAGAACTCATTGGAGGTCAGCACACAGAACTGCGCTTTTTTTTTTTTATTAAGAGAAAGGCATATTATCAGAAAAGAGTACCTCCATAGCTGATCATCTGACACCCTTTAAGTGATCAACATTAAGGATATTTAAAGCATGCGTTGATCTTTGATTTACCAATAGTTTTATCCTATCAGGGAGTAATCCCCCTTTTCTTTCTTTCTTTCTTTCTTTTTTTTTTTAATCTTTAATCTACACTTACATGAAGAATACTATGTTTACTATGCTCTCCCCTATATCAGGTCCCCCCTAACAACCACATTACGGTTACTGTGCATCAGCTTAGCAAAATGTTGTAGAATCACTACTTGTCCTCTCTGTGTTGTACAGCCCACCCTCCCTTTTCTCCCTCCCCCCCATGCATGCTAATCTTAATACTCCCCTTTTTCTTCCCCCTCCTTATCCCTCCCTGCCCACCCATCCTCCCCAGTTCCTTTCCCTTTGGTACCTGTTAGTCCATTTTTGGGTGCTGTAATTCCACTGCTGTTTTGTTCCTTCAGTTTTTCCTTTGTTCTTATACTCCTCAGATGAGTGAGATCATTTGGTATTTCTCTTTCTCCGCTTGGCTTATTTCACTGAGCATAATACTCTCCAGCTCCATCCATGTTGCTGCAAATGGTTGGATTTTTCCACTTCTTATGGCTGAGTAGTATTCCATTGTGTATATGTACCACATCTTCTTTATCCATTCATCTACCGATGGACATTTAGGTTGCTTCCAATTCTTGGCTATTGTAAATAGTGCTGCGATAAACATAGGGGTGCATCTGTCTTTCTCAAACTTGATTGCTGCGTTCTTAGGGTAAATTCCTAGGAGTGGAATTCCTGGGTCAAATGGTAGGTCTGTTTTGAGCATTTTGATGAACCTCCATACTGCTTTCCACAATGGTTGAACTAATTTACATTCCCACCAGCAGTGTAGGAGGGTTCCCCTTTCTCCACAGCCTCGCCAACATTTGCTGTTGTTTGTCTTTTGGATGGCAGCTATCCTTACTGGTGTGAGGTGATACCTCATTGTAGTTTTAATTTGCATTTCTCTGATAATTAGCAATGTGGAGCATCTTTTCATGTGTCTGTTGGCCATCTGTATTTCTTTTTTAGAGAACTTTCTGTTCAGTTCCTCTGCCCATTTTTTAATTGGGTTATTTGTTTTTTGTTTGTTGAGGTGTGTGAGCTCTTTATATATTCTGGAAGTCAAGCCTTTATTGGATCTGTCATTTTCAAATATATTCTCCCATACTGTAGGATTCCTTTTTGTTCTATTGATGGTGTCTTTCGCTGTACAGAAGCTTTTCAGCTTAATGTAGTCCCACTTGCTCATTTTTGCTGTTGTTTTCCTTGCCCAGGAGATATGTTCAAGAAGAGGTCACTCATGTTTGTATCTAAGAGGTTTTTGCCTATGTTTTTTTCCAAGAGCTTAATGGTTTCATGACTTACATTCAGGTCTTTGATCCAAAAATGTTCTTTTAAAAAAGCCTTTTGAAATGTTTTGCAAGAGATCCTGAATGTGTACAGTTTTCCTAACCCCACCTGGATCTTTCCTCTATGTATTTGTCCACTTATTTAGCAATATTTAGTGATAAAAACAACTTCTTTTTGTGGCACAAGTAATAGAATCAAACTGTAATTGTAAGTTTGAACAATCCTTAATTCTGTACACACATAAGTATAAAAGTGAGAGGTGTTCATACCATATATATATAAAATATATATACACACATACATGATGATATTTAATATTTAAAGTATTTATTTTCAAAGGCATGTTAGTTCAGAATTAAGTCTTAAAAATGCATCCAAATTCCGGGAAGATTCAAGATGGTGGTGTGAGAGGTGAGACAGAGAACTCCTCCCAAAATCACATATAGTACAAAAATATAATTAATACAACTAACCCTAAACAGCAACAGGAAGGAAGGCTGCACCAGTCTGGATACACCTGGAGAACAGAGCAGATCTCACGAAACAGGGTAATGTACCAAAGCCTTGATCCAGTGGAACACAAGCCCTTCCCCCACCCCAGCTCATGCGTGGAAGAGAAATGGAGTGGCGAAGGGGTGGAAGCCTAGAACTGCTGAACACGCAGCCCTGGAGTTCTGCTTTGGAACACAAACCTGAAGGGCTCCCACCCATAAGATGGCGAACTCACCCCTTGCCCCTCCCTAATCCCAGCACCTAGCCAATAGCCACCAGCCCCATAGAAGTGACACCTCAATCAGCTCATGCCCCTTCCTATATAACCCAGAACATTTCCCTAATAAAGTGGAATTCTCCAGTGAATTGTTGCTGTGTGTCGCTCCTTTCCTTTCATTGGTGCCGAAACCTGGGAGACGGGACACCCCAACTGGGCCCTGTCTTTCCCCCGACACCAGCAGCAGCTTGCCCTTGTCCTCTTTTTCCGGCACTGGCTCATCACACTCACCACTCCTCTTTGGCCATTGGGTAAGTTTTCCCCTGGAGCAGGCCACTCTTCCCGGAGCTATCCCAGTGCCATTGACCATGATCGTCCAGCAAGGCCCTTATGTTCGGGGACGAGGAGAGAACTCTCCCCACCTCAGGCCTTCATGGCTGCGGCGGACCCTCAGGCCCCTCCTCCAACAGCCATAAACGAGGTGACTCCTTTGCGGATGAGAACGCTCCCTTTTTTCCCCTCCTCCTTCCGTTCCGTCCGCGGAAATCTGTTCCGTCCGCGGAAATCCGTTCCATCCGCCGAAAATTCCTAGTACTAGGTACCTTGTGACTCCGGCACTCTGCCTTCTTAGAGAAGTCTGGGTGATGACCCACACTTCCTAAGAAATTCCGACTCATATACGAGTTTCCACAGACCACCAAGGATCATCGGGGATGCCCTTTGTCTCCTTGCAGTCTGCTCCCAGTCCGAGGATCTCTTTTTCTCTTCCCCTGTTTGTCTCCTTCTCTGTCCTTTAGCCATGGGAGCCTCCTCATCCCTCCCTAAAGATTCACCTCTTGAATGCCTGCTCAAGTATCTAGCTACCCTCTCCCTGACACCTGATATAAAACCAAAACTTCTCCGTAAATACTGCTCCCAAGATTGGCCGACATACCCCCTAGACAATAACAACCAATGGCCCGCAGAGGGAACTCTTGATCCTAACATCACTCGTGATCTCTTTAACTACTGCCAACACCTGAAAAAATGGAAGGAGATTCCCTATATTGAAGCTTTCCCCCTCCCGCCTCCCTCGCTGCCGCTGCCTCCTCCTCCCCCCGCCTCCCCCCAAGTTCTCCTAGCCTGCAAGCTGTCTCCCCCACAGAAGCCTCCCGTTCACTCCCTTCCCCCTCCTCTTCCCCCCCCCCTTGCCACCACCGCCTCCTCCTCCCCATAAGTTCTCCTAGCCTGCAAGCCATCTTTCCCGCAGAAGACTCCCACCCACCCCCTTCCCCCTCCTCTCCTAAAACAGCCTCTCCCCCTTCCTCCACCACCACCGCCGCCATCGCCACCCACCTCCACCCCCCCCGAAGCCTCCCATTCACTCCCTTCCCCTTCTTCTCCTACAACAGCCCTTCTCCCTTCCTCCCCCACCATCTCCTCCCCCATCTCACCTCCTCTGCCTTTGTCCCCCTCACCTGCCCCTCCCCCGCAGATTGAGCCTGAGCCTTTCAGCGCCCCCTTTAACTACGTCCCAGGGGCCTCCTCCGTCTTTGCCCTCATCACCTGTTTCTCCCCCACAGACTGAGCCAGAACCTTTCAGACCCCTCAGACTCGGTCCCGAGGGCCTCCAAAAATTATCGTCCCCCCACCGAGACGTAGCTTAGACAGACTCACTCAAGCCCTATTACAGTATACCAGCCTTGACCCAGAAACACCTGACGGAAGACATGTCCTTATGACATACTTCCTAGCTCAAAGCTACCCCGACATTAAAGCTAAACTCAAAAAGTTAGTACAGGGCCCTGCTACCCCACAGACTGAGATCCTAACAGTGGCCTTTAAAGTCTTCCATAACTGGGAGGAGGAGAAAGAATGCCATAAACAAAAGGCTGATCAGGCCAATTTCCAAATGTTGGCCCAGCTGATAAAACCACAACCTGGGCGCCCCTCTACAAACAAGCTCCCCTCAGGAGCTTGTTTCAAGTGCAGACAAGAACGACATTCGTCACAGGCATGCCCCTCCCCCAGATCTCCTACCCCCCATGCCCCAGATGCCACAAAAAGGGCCACTGGGGTTCTGATTGCCCAGCCACCCGAAGGGGAGGCTGGACAAACAACCCCCATCCTAAGCCTGCCGTACTGGGGCTGGCAGAAGAAGATTGACGGGCCCGGGGCTTCTCGCCCAACCATTTCCATCACCAAACAGGAGCCCAGTGTTACATTAATAGTAGACGGTCGCCCCATCTCCTTCCTCCTAGATACAGGAGCCACCTTTTCAGTCTTGCGAGAATACCAGGGCCCTACCACACCTGCCATTACTACTATAGTCTGGGTAGGAGGTAAACAGATTTTCCCATTAAATACCCCACCCCCCCTTTTATGCACAATCCAAGACAATCCCATACCTTTCTCCCACTCCTTCCTGGTTATGCCCGAGTGTCCCATCCTTTTACTAGGACGGGACATCCTTTCTCTCCTCCACATTTCCATAACTATATCCACTCCCACAGCCCCCAGTACTCCCTTTCTGATGGCCCTCATAGCCGACGACCCCCCTCTACCCAATGAAAGCTCTGGTTCTGCCCTCATACACCTTGTAAATCCCAAAGTTTGGGACATTACAAGCCCCTCCATGGCTCTAAGTCCTCCTGCCTCTATCAAATTACGTGACCCCTCTCAGTATATCTGTCAGGCCCAATACCCCCTAACCACTTCAGCCCTCATAGGCCTCCAACCCATCATTCAAGATCTCTTAAACAAAAATTACCTCAGACCCACTCACTCCCCGTTTAATACCCCACATTAGCTGTTAAAAAACAAAAACAAAAACAAAAACCAATGGATCTTTCTGCCTTGTCCAAGACCTTTGCCTCATCAACATGGCCGTTGTCCCTATCCATCCCTTAGTTCCAAATCCATACACACTTTTATCACAGATCCCTGCTTCGGCATCCCACTTCTCAGTCCTAGATCTCAAGGATGCATTTTTCCTATCCCTCTGGACCTCTCCTCCCAAGATTTTTTCACCTTCACCTGGACAGACCCATACACAAGACATTCTGAACAACTCACTTGGACAGTTTTGCCACAAGGCTTCTGAGATAGTCCCCATATTTTTGGACAGGTCCTAGCTCAGGACCTCAAACAGTTTCATCATGATCACTCCGAGTCCACCATATTACAATACATGGATGATCTTCTACTCTGCAGTTCCTCGTGGGAACAGTCTCAACTTGACACTGCCTCCCTACTTAACCTTCTAGCTTCCAGAGGTTACCGGGTATCCCCTGTCAAAGCTCAAATCTCTTTCCCTTCTGTCACTTACCTCGGATTCCTTCTATCTCAACAAAGTCCATTACCTTAGACAGAAAACGGCTCCTCTCTGACCTGCCCATTCCCGAAACCAAGACAGAAATCCTTTCCTTTCTAGGCCTGGCTGGGTATTTTAGAGCATGGATCCCTAACTTCTCCCTGTTGGCAAGACCCCTATAAGACCTCAGCAAAGGCCCCCCTGAAGAACCATTATCATCCTCACCCCGACACTCCTTCATTAAGCTCCGTCAAGCCCTTGTGGAAGCTCCAGCTCTCCATCTCCCTGATTTGTCGAAACCCTTCTCATTATACATTCATGAGAGGTCCAGTCAAGCTCTAGGAGTCCTAGGCCAATATTATGGCCCATCCTTTGCCCCAGTAGCTTATCTCTCCAAGCAATTAGACCCCACAGTTCGGGGATGGGCCCCCTGCCTACGGGCATTAGCCGCTGGACAGCTCTTGCAGAAGGAAGCTCATAAACTAACATTCGGGGTGCCCCTTACCATCTGTCCCCACATCACCTAAAAGATCTCTTAACCTACAAAAGTTTACAGACTCTCCCTCCTTCCAGACTCCTGACCTTACTGTCCTCTTTCCTCCAAAATCCAGACATTTCTTTCCTCCCCTGCCAGCCCTTGAATCCGGCCACTCTTCTTCCTCTACCCTACTCTCCTCATACTCCCTCGTATGATTGCCTGGAAGCCCTTCACAACTTCCTTCTGTGCCACTCCACGATCTCTGAAGGAGCCCTCTCACACTCCGACCTCATCTGGTTTACTGATGGGTCCTCCTTTAAACATGAGGGTACCCACTATGCAGGATATGCAGTAGTCTCCCTCAAAGACATCATTGAGGCACGAGCCCTACCCCCCAGTACAACCAATCAACAGGCCGAACTCATTGCAACCACCAGAGTTTGCACTCTGGCCCGCGACACGTCTCTCACACTATACACTGACTCCAAATACGTATTCCACATTCTCTTGTCTCATGCGGCAGTATGGAAAGAACGAGGCCTCCTCACCACAAAAGGAAATTCCATAACTAATTCAGCCTTAATTACTAAACTTCTAGAGGCTTCACAACTCCCACACTGACTAGGCATAGTCCACTGCAAATCACATCAAAAGGATGTCTCCCCCATTGCAAGAGGTAACGACAGAGTAGCCTGGTCAGTTGCCTTATCAGAAGACACACCAGACAACAATCCGTCTGCCCTTGCAGTTTTAGCCTTATCACCAGACACCCTCTGTTCCCAGGACAAAGAGTCTCTCTTCTGCTTCTTACACGATCTGTTCCATCCCAGCCCCCAATCCTTGATCCATTTTTTACAATCCTTTTTTTCCCTCTCTCCTGAAGACAAAACCCTACTTAACCAAATCACCCCTTGAAACTCCGCATCTCCCGTTCACCCTCTTTGCCATCCATACCCAAATCATGACTTTTTCCTTTACTGCTCTCTCGCTTTTTCCCCTCATTCCTACTGTCTTCCCCACCACCCCAGCCTCCTTTGTAGAGCGATTCAAAGTCAGACAGACTTGCACACAGCATCAAACAAAAGTTACTGCCCTAATTGCCACATCAGACTGCCCTCTGAAAGGCTGCTCTGAGCCTTTATACCTTCACTTTCCTCCCTCCACCGAAGTGTTCACTAGCAGCTACCCTTATTCTCCCTACCTCTGCTTCCTCTATGACCAAAAACAAGCCTATTGCAGGCGATGGCCAGACACCTACCGGGGATGTCCCTACTGGTCTTGCGCCATTCACTACATGGGTAACTCCCAGTACCCACAGTATTACTCCTCCAACCGTTTCATTAAATATCCCAACGGCTCATTCTCCTTATCAATCCCAGATCCCTGGAACTCTCAATGGGCCACTGGAGTCACATCCTCAGTTTACTATGGGGGGGTCCTCGACCCCCCACGGTACCCTTCATATCTCTCAAAAGTATGTTCCCTCTCTTTCCCAGATCTCTCAAGTTGCATCAGATATCAGACATTCCGAAAAAGTGGCACCTCTTCATCTTCTTATCCCCGCCCCTCTTCCAATTTCTCCTACTCTTGATTACAGCTCATTCAAGACACCATCTTTCTCAACCACACCCTCAACACTGCCAATTGTTTCTTGTGCGCATCACTACAGCGCCCACTGCTGGCCGCCATGCCCCTTAATATTTCCAACTACTCCTTCCATGCAAAAGGACAACCCCTCTGCCCCCTGGCAGACATACCCCTATGGGAACCAGAATACGCAGATAATCTCACCATCCACCACTGTGTAGGCCCAACTCCACACCCCCCCTACAGCGCACTTCACTGCCTCTCTATCTACACCCCTACCTCCGGCTCTAAGACTTTTACGCAACTGGGACACTTCTTTTAGTGTAATGGCAGTCTTTTCAACTCACTGCCTCCCAACTCCAGCACACCCTGTATTCTCGTCACCCTAATCCCACAGCTTACACTTTACAGCATGGCAGAATTCCTTGAGCTCCAACCTCCCTTGCCCTTGCACACAAGAAGGGCTGCTTTCCTTCCCATTATAGTCGGTATTTCCCTAGCCACCTCAGCCATTGGCGCAAGATTTTCAAGGGGAGCCTTGGGTCACTCTCTATGGGCAATTAGAGATCTCAACACCAAACTTGAGGGGGCCCTGAGATCCACTGCCGATTCCCTGGCCTCTTTCCAAAGACAGGTCACTTCGCTAGCTAAGGTCACCCTTCAAAACCGGCGGGCCTTAGATCTGCTTACAGCCAAAAAGAGCGGCACCTGTGTCTTCCTTCGGGAAGAGTGCTGCTATTACATCCGGTATTGTAGAAACTGACATTACCAAACTCACCGACCTTGCCTCCAGTTCTTTCATGGTGAACAGTGCAAGGGTAGTCATATCACAGAAACTTTCGGTTTTGATCACGCATCATGAACTATAAACAATCAAGTCATATATGATTATTTGTTTGATTTTTATACTTGATTTATATGTGAATGCCACCCTTATTATTATTATCATTATTATTATTATTATTTTTAAATAAAATGCTGAAGTGGTAGGTAGATGCAAGATAAAGGTAGAAAACATAATTTAGTGCTGTAAGAGGGCAAATGTAGATGATCAGGTCTGTGCCTATAGACTAAGTATTAATCCAAGCTAGAAAAGGGCAACAAAACATCCACGGACGCAGATTTCTCTCAAAACAGGGGGGGTGAGGTTCTAAGCCTCACCTCTGTTGATCCCCAATTTCTCACCTGATGGTCCCCCTGCAACTGTGCCTGTCTTAGGTTGTTCCTCCTTTGAGGAATCTTACCCATCTCTCGCTATCCAATCATCTTCTGGGGCCGTACAGGGAAATGTAAAGTTGGTGAGAGAGAAGCAATATTGTTTGAAAAGATTAGCTTTTTACTTCTTTGCAGATTTATGCCTTGTGGCTTCTATGCCCAGCATTTGTCTTGATGTATCTTTACCACTTGGAAGAATTATGATACTCGGTAATTTTCTATATGAGGCACGAATTCTACTAAAGGGTTGTAATTAGGAAGGAAGAAGAAAAGCTATAGAAGTAGCAGACGGAAGAAAACATGGGAAGATTGATTATTTCTTTGACATATTTTCTTGTAGAGTAACATAAGCATGTATAGGTTTTAAACTACTAATTAAATTGCGTACACACATTAACATAATAGAAATACAGCTACATAACAAAAGCAGACCTACAATTACCAGCCATATCCAGTAAAACCAAGAAAACCAGTTAGGTACCCTAGGCATTTGTGAGAACTTATCAATGATATGATGGATATTGTCTAACTGAATCTGAATAGTTTGAGAAAAATCAGACAAATTAAAACAACATATTCCTGGGCACTGTTCATATACCATATGTTCTTTTAACACTAGATAGTCTATAGACGCACAATTTTGGAGCACTGCAAGTTGCACTTCTCCTAATTCTTGGTTGAGATCCGACAGTATAGATCCAGTCAAATTTGTTGTTTTACTGTATGCACAGGCCAGCTTATATATCTCCTTCTTCATTCCAATGACAAGTCCAGGAGCTGGTGGGATGAATGCAGCTACAACTGGAACAGTGCCAGGATCTTTGTTGAAGATTTTTGATGATCATCTTCTGGAATGACTCTTCCAGAGGATGTTGATGTTGGAAGTTCTTCTTCATATTGTATCTTAATTCATTTTCTGGGTAGCCAAATCAGGCTTTGATCCTCTGTATAAACACAAACAAACCCTTTGCCCACACTTTGATATGACCTTTATACCATTGTGAAAAACCTATTGGAGAAACTGCTTTTTTTTATTTAAGAGAAAGGAATATTATCAGAAAAATGTAGTTCCATAGCTGATCATCTGACACCCTTCAAAAGATCAAAATTAAGGATATGTAAAGCATGCATTAATCATTGATTTGCAGTTAGTTTTATCCTATCAGGGAGTAATCCCCCTTTCCTTTCTCTCTTTTTTTGTCATAATTAATCTAAAATTACATGAAGAATATTATGTTTAATAGGCTCTTCCCTATACCAAGTTCCCCCCACAAACCCCATTACAGTCACTGTCCATCAGCATAGCAAAATATTGTAGAATCACTACTTGTCTTCTCTGTGTTGTACAGCCCTCCCCTTTCTCCCACCCTCACCATTATGCATGCTAATCATAATACCCCCTTTCTTCTTCCCCCCCTTATCCCTCCCTACCCACACATCCTCCCCAGTCCCTTTCCCTTTGGTACCTGTTAGTCCATTCTTGGGTTCTGTGATTCTGTTGCTGTTTTGTTCCTTCAGTTTTTCCTTTGTTCTTATACTCCACAGATGAGTGAAATCATTTGGTATTTCTCTTTCTCTGCTTGGCTTATTTCACTGAGCATAATACCCTCTAGCTCCATCCATGTTGTTGCAAATGGTAGGATTTGGTTTCTTCTTATGGCTGAATAAATATTCCATTGTGTATATGTACCACCTCTTCTTTATCCATTCATCTACTGATGGATACTTAGGTTGCTTCCAATTCCTGGCTATTGTAAATAGTGCTGTGATAAACATAGGGGTGCATCTGTCTTTTTCAAACTGGAGTGCTGCATTCTTAGGGTAAATTCCTAGAAGTGGAATTCCTGGGTCAAATGGTAAGTCTATTTTGAGCATTTTGAGGAACCTCCATACTGCTTTCCACAATGGTTGAACTAATTTACATTCCCACCAGCAGTGTAGGAGGGTTACCATTTCTCCACAACCTCTTCAACATTTGTTGTTGTTTGTCTTTTGGATGGTAGCCATCCTTACTGGTGTGAGATGATATCTCATTGTGGTTTTAATTTACATTTCTCTGATAATTACTGATGTGGAGCATCCTTTCATGGGTCTGTTGGCCATCTGAATTTCTTTTTTGGAGAACTGTCTGTTCAGTTCCTCTGCCCATTTTTTAATTGGATTATTTGTTTTTTGTTTGTTGAGGTGGGTGAGCTCTTTATATATTTTGGACGTCAAGCCTTTATCGGATCTGTCATTTACAAATATATTCTCCCATACTGTAGGGTACCTCTTTGTTCTACTGATGGTGTCTTTTGCTGCACAGAAGCTTTTCAGCTTAATATAGTCCCACTTGTTCATTTTTGTTTTTGTTTTCCTTGCCTGGGGAGGTATGATCAAGAAGAGGTCACTCATGTTTATGTCTAAGAGGTTTTTGCCTATGTTTTTTTCTAAGAGTTTAATGGTTTCATGACTTACATTCAGGTCTTTGATCCATTTCAAATTTACTTTTGTGTATGGGGTTAGACAATGGTCCAGTTTCATTCTTTTTTTGCCAGCACCATCTGTTGAAGAGACTGTCATTTCCCCATTGTATTTCCATGGCTCCTTTATCAAATATTAATTGACCATATATGTTTGGGTTAATGTCTGGAGTCTCTAATCTGTTCACTGGTCTATGGCTCTGTTCTTGTGCCAGTACCAAATTGTCTTGATTACTATGGCTTTGTAGTAGATCTTGAAGTTGGGGAGTGAGATCCCCCCACCACCACTTTATTCTTCTTTCTCAGGATTGCTTTGGCTATTCGGGGTCTTTGGTGTTTCCATATGAATTTTTGAACTATTTGTTCCAGTTGGTTGAAGAATGTTGCTGGTAATTTTATAGGGATTGCATCAAATCTGTATATTGCTTTGGGCAGGACAGCCATTTTGACGATATTAATTCTTCCTAGCCAAGAGCATGGGATGAGTTTCCATTTGTTAGTGTCCCCTTTAATTTCTCTTAAGAGTGACTTGTAGTTTTCAGGGTATAGGTCTTTCACTTCTTTGGTTAGGTTTATTCCTAGGTATTTTATTCTTTTTGATGCAATTGTGAATGCAGTTGTTTTCCTGATTTCTCTTTCTATTGGTTCATTGTTAGTGTATAGGAAAGCCACAGATTTCTGTGTGTTAATTTTGTATCCTGCAACTTTGCTGAATTCCAGTATAAGTTCTAGTAGTTTTGCAGTTGAGTCTTTAGGATTTTTTATGTGCAATATCATGTCATCTGCAAATAGCGACAGTTTAACTTCTTCTTTACCAATCTGGATTACTTGTATTTCTTTGTTTTGTCTAATTGCCATGGCTAGGAGCTCCAGTACTATGTTAAGTAACAGTGGGGAGAGTGGGCATCCCTGTCTTGTTCCCGATCTCAGAGGAAATGCTTTCAGCTTCTCACTGTTCAGTATGATGTTGGCTGTGGGTTTATCATATATGGACTTTATTTTGTTGAGTTAATAGCCCTCTATACCCATTTGCTGAGATTTTTTATCATGAACGGACATTGAATTTTGTCAAATGCTTTTTCAGCATCTATGGAGATGGTCATGTGGTTTTGTCCTTTTTGTTGATGTGGTGGATGATGTTGATGGATTTTCAAATGTTGTACCATCCTTGCATCCCTGGGATGAATCCCACTTTGTCGTGGTGTATGATCCTTTTGATATGTTTATGAATTCATTTTGCTAATATTTTATTGAGTATTATTGCATCTACATTCATCAGGCATATTGGTCTGTAATTTTCTTTTTTGGTGTTATCTTTGCCTGGTTTTGGTATTACGGTGATGTTGGCTTCATAAAATGAGTTTTGGAGTATTCCCTCCTTTTCTATTTTCTGGAAAATTTTAAGGAGAATGCGTATTATGTCTTCTCTGTGTGTCTGATAAAATTCCGAGGTAAATCCATCCGGCCCCGGGGTTTTATTCTTGGGTAGTTTTTTGATTACCGTTTCAATCTCTTTGCTCGTAATTGGTTTGTTTAACTTTTGTGTTTCTTCTTTGGTCAGTCTTGGAAGGTTGTATTTTTCAAGGAAGTTGTTCATTTCTTCTAGGTTTTCCAGCTTGTTAGCATACAGGTTTTCATAGTAGTCTTTAATAATTCTTTGTATTTCTGTGGAGTCTGTCGTGATTTTTCCATTCTCATTTCTGATTCTGTTGATGTGTGCTGATTCTCTTTTTCTCTTAATAAGTTTGGCTAGAGGCTTATCTATTTTATTTTCTCAAAGAACCAGCTCTTGGTTTCATTGATTTTTTCTATTGTTTTATTCTTCTCAGTTTTGTTTATTTCTTCTCTGATCTTTATTATGTCCCTCCTTCTGCTGACTTTAGGCTTCATTTGTTCTTCTTTTCCTAGTTTCAATAATTGTGATGTTAGACTATTCATTTGGGATTGCTCTTCCTTCTTTAAGTGTGCCTGGATCGCTATATACTTTCCTCTTAAGACTGCTTTCGCTGCGTCCCACAGAAGTTGGGGCTTTGTGTTGTTGTTGTCATTTGTTTACATATATTCCTTGATCTCTATTTTAATTTGTTCATTGATCCATTGATTATTTAGGAGCATGTTGTTAAGCCTCCATGTGTTAGTGAACCTTTTTGTTTTCTTTGTAGAATGTATTTCTAGTTTTATACCTTTGTGGTCTGAAAAGTTGGTTGGTAGAATTTCAATCTTTTGGAATTTACTGAGGCTCTTTTTGTGAGCTGGTATGTGGTCTATTCTGGAGAATGTTCCATGTGCACATGAGAAGAATGTATATCATGTTGCTTTTGGATGTAGAGTTCTATAGATGTCTATTAGGACCATCAGTTCTAGTGTGTTATTCAGTGCCTCCGTATCCTTACTTATTTTCTGCCCAGTGGATCTATCATTTGGGGTGAGTGGCGTGTTGAAGTCTCCTAAAATGAATGCATTGCATTCTATTTCTCCCTTTAGTTCTGTTAGTATTTGTTTCACATATGCTGGTGCTCCTGTGTTGGGTGCATATATATTTAGAATGGTTATATCCTCTTGTTGGACTGAGCCCTTTATCATTATGTTATGTCCTTCTTTATCTCTTGTTACTTTCTTTGTTTTGAAGTCTGTCTGATACTAGTACTGCAACCCCTGCTTTCTTGTCTCTGTTGTTTGCCTGAAATATGTTTTTCCATCCCTTGACTTTTAGTCTGTGCATGTCTTTGGGTTTGAGGTGAGTTTCTTGTAAGGAGCATACAGATGGGTCTTGCTTTTTTATCCATTCTATTACTCTGTGTCTTTTGATTGGTGCCTTCAGTCCATTTACACTTAGGGTGACTATTGAAAGATATATACTTATTGCCATTGCAGGCTTTAGATTCGTGGTTACCAAAGGTTCAAGGTTAGCTTCTTTAGTGTCTTACTGCCTAACTTAGCTCGCTTATTGAGCTGTTATATACACTGTCTGGAGATACTTTTCTTCTCTCCCTTCTTATTATTCCTCCTCCATTCTTTATATGTTGGTTGTTTTATTCTGTGCTCTTTCATGTTCCCTTTAACTGCTTTTAGTGGGCAGTTGATTTTATTTTTTGCCTTTAGTTAGTATTTGGTTGGTCTGCTTTCTTTGCTGTGATTTTATTTTCTCTGGTGACATCTGTTTAGTCTTAGGAGTTCTCCCGTCTAGAACAGTCCCTCTAAAATACCCTGTAGAGGTGGTTTGTGGGAGGCAAATTCCCTCAAGTTTTGCTTGTCAGGGAATTGTTTAATCACTCCTTCATATTTAAATGATAATCATCCTGGATATAGTATTCTTGGTTCAAGGCCTTTCTGTTTCATTGCATTAAATATATCATGCCATTCTCTTCTGGCCTATAAGGTTTCTGTTGAGAAGTCTGATGATAGCCTGATGGGTTTTCCTTTATAGGTGACCTTTTTCTCTCTAGCTGCCTTTAAAACTCTTGCCTTGTCCTTGATCTTTGCTATTTTAATTATTATGTGTCTTGGTGTTGTCCTCCTTTGGTCCTTTCTTTTGAGAGTTCTGTGTATTTCCATGGTCTGTTCGATTATTTCCTCCCCTAGTTTGAGGAAGTTTTCAGCAGGTGTTTCTTCAAAGACACTTTCCATCCCTTTTTGTCTCTCTTCTTCTTCTGGTACCCCTATAATACAGATATTGTTCCTTTTGGATTGGTCACACAGTTCTCTTAATATTGTTTCATTCCTGGAGATCCTTTTATCTCTCTCTGTATCAGCTTCTATGTGTTCCTGTTCTCTGGTTTCTATTCCATCAATGGCCTCTTGCATCTTATCCATTCTTCTTATAAATCCTTCCAGAGTTTGTTTCACTTCTGTAATCTCCTTCTGGACATCTGTTATCTCCCTCTGGACATCTGTACTTTCCCTCTGGACTTCATCCCTTAGCTCTTGTATATTTCTCTACATCTCCGTCAGCATGTTTATGGTTTTTATTTTGAATTCTTTTTCAGGAATACTGGTTAGGTCTGTCTCCTTCTCAGGTGTTGTCTCTGTTATCTTTGTCTGCCTGAAATTTTGCCTTTTCATGGCGATGAGATAGTTTGCAGAGCTGGCACTAGTGATGGCTGGAAGAACTTCCTTTCTTGTTGGTTTGGTCTTCCTCTCCTGGGAGAACAGCGACCTCTAGTGGCTTGTGCTGGGCAGCTGCGTGCAGACCGGGCTTCTGTTTCTTGCCCAGCCACTATGGAGTTTATCTCCGCTGTTGGCTGTGGACGTGACCTGCCTCGGGCTGCTGCTCCGATATGGTGGAGCCGCATTGGAGGGGGAACGGCCAGGAGGCTATTTATATCCATGAGGGGCCTCTGTGCTCCCTGCTGCCCAGGGGTTTAGAGTGCTCAGAGTTTCCCAGATTCCCTGCTGCTGGACTAAGTGTCCCAGGACGCTTATGCCAGGCCGTGGGGTCCCTGTCCCTTTAAGACTTCCAAAAAGCACTCTGTTTTCTTTGTCCTCAGGGCACCAGCTGTGGGGACCGCTCATAGGTCTTACTGTCCTTTTTCCCTAGTTTCCAGCACCTCACACAAGCACTGTGTCTGTGCTCTGGTCCGGATGGCTGGGGCTGGGTATTTAGCAGTCCTGGGCTCCCTCTCCCTCCCCGCTCCGACTCCTCTCCTCCTGCCTGGAGCTGGGGGATGGGGCGCTCGGGTACCGCAGGGCTGGGGCTTGTATCTTACCCCCTTCGTGAGGCGCTGAGTTCTCGCAGGTGTGGATGTGGTGTGGATGTTGTCCTGTGTCTTCTGGTCTCTCTTTTAGGAAGAGTTGTCTTTGTTGTATTTTCAAAAATATATGTGGTTTTGGGAGGAGATTTCCGCTGCTCTACTCACGCCACCATCTCGGCTCTGCCTCTGAAAAATTTTATGGTAACAAACTGGATAACCTAGAAGAAATGAACAACTTTCTAGAAAAACAGACTTCCAAGGCTGACCCAGGAAGATACAGAAAATCTGAATAGACCAATTACCAGCAAGGAAATTGAACTGGTAATCAAAAATCTACCTAAGAACAAAACTCTTGGACCAGATGGTTTCACTGCTGAATTTTATGAAACATTTAGTGAAGACCTAATACCCATCCTCCTCAAAGTTTTCCAAAAAGTAGAAGAGGAGGGAATACTCCCAAACTCATTCTATGAGGCCAATATCACTCTAATACCAAAACCAGGCAAAGACACCCCCAAAAAAGAAAATTACAGACCAATACCCCTGATGAACATAGATGCAAAAATACTCAACAAGATATTAGCAAAGGAAATTCAAAAATACATAAAAAAGGTCATCCATCATGATCAAGTGGGATTCATCCCAGGGATGCAAGGATGGTACAACATTCGAAAATCCATCAACATCATCCACCACATCAACAAAAAGATGGACAAAAACCACAGGATCATCTCCAAAGATGCTTAAGAAGCATTCAACAAAATTCAACATCCATTCATGATAAAAACTCTCAACAAAATGGGTATAGAGGGCAAGTACCTCAACATAATAAAGGCCATATATGATAAACCCACAGACAATATTATACTTAACAGCAAGAAGCTGAAAGCTGTTCCTTTAAGATCAGGAAAAGGAACTTTTCCTTTAAGATCAAACCACTTTTATTCAACATAGTACTGGAGGTCCTAGCCACAGCAATAAGACAGCACAAAGATATAAAAGGCATCCTGATTGGTAAGGAAGATGTCAAACTGTCCTTGTTTGCAGAGGACATGATATTGTACATAAAAAAACCCTAAAGAATCCTCTCCAAAACTACTAGATCTAATATGTGAATTCAGCAAAGTTGTGGGATACAAAATTAATAGACAGAAATCTGTTGCTTTCCTATACACTAACGATGAACTAGCAGAAAGAGAAATCAGGAAAACAATTCCACTCATAATTGCGTCAGGAAGAATAAAATACCTAGGAATTAAGCTAACCAAGGAAGTGAAAGACCTGTATTCTGAAAACTACAAGACACTCATGAGAGAAATTAAGGAAGATACCCATAAATGGAAACACATCCCATGCTCATGGATAGGAAGAATTAATATTGTCAAAATGGCCATCCTGCCTAAAGCAAGCTACAGTGTCAATGCAATCCCTATCAAAATACCAAAAGGATTCTTCAACAAACTAGAGCAAATAGTTCTAAAATTTACATAGAACCAGAAAAGATCCCGAATAGCCAAAGTAATCCTGAGAAGGAAAAATAAAGTGGGGGTTTTACACTCTCTGACTTCACGCTCTACTACAAAGTCACAGTAATCAATACAATTTGGTACTGGTACAAGAACAGACCCATAGCCCAATGAAACAGACTAGAGAGCCCAGATATAAACCCAAGCATATATGGTCAATTAATATACAATAAAGTAGCCATGGATATACAATGGGAAAATGACAGCCTCTTCAACAGCTGGTTTTGGCAAAACTGGAAAGCTACATGTAAGAGAATGAAACTGGATTTTTATCTAACCCCATACACAAAAGTAAACTCCAAATGGATCAAAGACCTGAATGTAAATCATATGAAACCATAAAACTCTTATAAAAAACACAGGCAAAAATTTCTTGGACATAAATAGGAGCAACTTCTTCATGAACATATCTCCCCAGGCAAGGGAAACAAAAGGAAAATGAACAAGTGGGACTATATCAAGCTAAAAAGCTTCTGTACAGCAAAGGACACCATTAGTAGGACAAAAAGATATCATACGGTATGGGAGAATATATTCATAAATGACATATCTGATAAGGGTTTGACATCCAAATCATATAAAGAGCTCACACACCTCAACAAACAAAATGCAAATAAGCCAATTAAACAATGGGCAGAGGAGCTGAACAGACACTTCTTCAAAGAAGAAATTCAGATGGCCAACAGGCACATGAAAAGATGCTCCACATCACTAATCGTCATAGAAATGTAAATTAAAACTACAGTGAGATATCACCTGCCACAAGTTAGGATGGCCACCATCCAAAAGACAAACAACAACAAATGCTGATGAGGATGTGGAGAAAGGGGAACCCTCCTACACTGCTGGTGGGAATGTAAATTAGTTCAACCATTGTGGAAAGCAGTATGGAGGTTCCTCAAAAAACCAAAAATAGAAATACCATTTGACCAAGGAATTCCACTTCTAGGAATTTACCCTAGGAATGCAGGAACTGAGTTTGAAAAAGACATATGCACCCCTATGTTTATCGCAGCACTATTTACAATAGCCAAGAAGTGGAAACAGCCTAACTGTCCATCAGTAGATGAATGGATAAAGAAGATGTGGTACATATACACAATGGAATATTATTCAGCCATAAGAAGAAAACAAATCCTACCATTTGCAACACATGAATGGAGCTAGAGGGTATTATGCTCAGAGAAACAAGCCAGGCAGAGAAAGGCAAGTATCAAATGATTTTACTCATCTGTGGAGTATAAGAACAAAGAAAAACTAAAGGAACAAAACAGCAACAGACTCACAGAACCCAAGAATGGACTAACAGTTACCAAAGGGAAAGGAACTGGGGAGGATGAGTGGGAAAGGAGGGAGAAGGGGAATAAGGGGCATTATGATTAGCATGCATAATATAGCTGGTGGGGTCATGGGGAAGCCAGTATAACACAAAGAAGACAAGTAGTGATTCCATAGCATCTTACTATGCTGATGGACTGTGACTGTAATGGGGTATGTGGTGGGGACTTGATAATAGGGGGAGTCTAGTAACCAGAATGTTACTCATATAATTGTACATTAATGATACAAAAAAAAGACACACACACACACACACACACACACACACACACACACACAAATCCATCCAGTGTCCAACTTGGTACATTCCAATATTGATTTTTAGTATTTTAGAGTCCTAGCAAGATAATTTTGCTTCCCTCTCAGGTAACATACTGGCGAACCTCCAGTTCACCTCAGTAAGTTATGGGTGGAATTCTTCAGTTTGAATTCTGCATTTTCTTAACAGTTCAAGGTGCTTCTTGATATAATCTTCCCCTGATACAGAGGGATTTATACTTATAACTCTTAGAATATTGTGACAAAAACATCTCTGATTTATTTTTTTTGGCTATGAAATCATTTACTGTTTTTGAGCATTTGAACTCCAATATCTCATCTTTGTTACCATGGCATAAATAACGTGAAAAGAGCCATATTAGAAAATATATTTTTGTCCTTGACACTGGTCTTGGTGATGCTTTTTTGGATTTGACACTAAAAGGAAAGGCAACAAATGGAAAAATGAACAAGTGGGACTACATCAAACTAAAATACTTTTGTACTGTATTTTGTACTGTATTAAAATACTGCAAAGAAAACCACCAAGGGAGAGGCATTATTTGCAAATCATGTATCTGCATTAATGGACATTAACTCCTTCTTATCAGGTATATGATTGAAATACAGGCAGAGGATTTGAATAGATGTTTTCTTTTTACAAAGAAGACACACAGATAGCCAACAGACACATGAAAAGATGTTCAACATAACTAATTATCAGATCAAAACCACAATGAGATACCACCTCACACCATTTAGAATGGCTATTGTCAAAAAGACAAGCAATAACAAGTATTGGTGAGGATATGGAAAAAAGGGAAACCTTTTGCACTGTTGGTAGGAATGTAGAGTAGTGCAGCCACTGTGGAAAATAGTAGGGAGGTTCCTCAAAAACTAAAAATAAGACTTTCATAGGATCCAACAATTCTGAAATTCATCTGAAAAAAATGAAAATACTGTAACTCAAAAAGTTATAACCACAGCCATAGTCGCTGAAGCATTACTTACAATAGCCATAGCATGGAAACAATCTGAGTAAACATACATGGGTGAATGATAAAGAAGGTGTGGTACACACACACACACACACACACACACACACACAGGAATACTATTCAGCCATAAAAAGGAAATCTTGGCATTTGCTACAACATGGATAGACCTTTAAGGCATTATGCTAAGTGCAATAAGCCAAAGACAAATAACATATCATCTCATTATCATGTGGAATCTAAAAACACAAAAATTAAAAAACTGAGATCAGCTGCATTTGATCTAAAAGGGAAGGAGGCACTACTTTTATGATTTTCAATTTCTTCCTGGTCTCTCTTGCTTTAACAGCCTTGATTAGTGACCTTTATTCCATTATTCTAATGCCATAGTCTTGGGGGCCCAAATGGCCAACCATGAGTCTCAAAGTGAGAGGTCCAAAACTAGGTCTCCTACTTGTTTTTTTTATATTATTATTAAGGTATCATTGATATACACTCTTCTGAAGGTTTCACATGAAAAACAATGTGGTTGCTACATTCACCCATATTATTGAGTCCCCCCACACCCCATTGCAGTCACTGTCCATCAACATAGTAAGATGCCACAGAGTCACAACTTGTCTTTTCTGTGCTACACTGTCTTCCCTATGATCCCCCCTACACCATGTGTACTAATCATAATACCCCTCAATCACTTTCTCCCTCCCTCTCCATCCGCCCTCCCACCCCTCCCATTTGGTAACTGCTAGTCCCTTTCTGGAGTCTGAGATTCTGCTGCTGTTTTGTTCCTTCAGTTTTGCTTCATTGTTATACTCCACAAATGAGGGAAATCATTTGGTATTTGTCTCTCTTTGCCTGACTTACTTCACTGAGCATAATACCTCTAGCTCTATCCATGTTATTGCAAATGGTAGGATTTGTTTTCTTCTTATGGCTGAATAGTATTCCATTGTGCATATGTACCACATCTTCTTTAACCATTCATCTACTGATGGACGCTTAGATTGCTTCCATTTCTTGGCTATTGTAAATAGTGCTGCAATAAACATAGGGTGCATATGTCTTTTTGAATCTGAGAACTTGTTTTCTTTGGGTAAATTCCTAGGAGTGGAATTCCCAGGTCAAATGATATTTCTATTTTTAGTTTTTGAGAAACCTCCATACTGCTTTCCACAATGGTTGAACTAGTTTACATTCCCACCAGCAGTGTAGGAGGGTTCCCCTTTCTCTGCATCCTCGCCAGCATTTGTTGTTCCAGTCTTTTTGATGCTGGCCATCCTAACTGGTGTGAGGTGATATCTCATTGTGGTTTTAATTTGCATTTCCCTGATAATTAGCAATGTGGAGCATCTTTTTATGTGCCTGTTGGTCATCTGAATTTCTTCTTTGGATAATTGTCTGTTCAGATCCTCTGTCCATTTTTTTAATCGGGTTATTTGCTTTTTGGGTGTGGAGGCATGTGAGTTCTTTATGTATTTTGAATGTTAACCCCTTGTCAGATATGTCATTTACAACTATATTCTCCCATATTGTAGGAGCCTTTTTGTTCTGCTGATGGTCCTTTGCTGTACAGAAGCTTTTTGGCTTGATGTAGTCTCTGCTGTTTGTTTTTGAAAACAAACTTTTGTTGTAACAGAGTTATACCCATTAGCCTGTTTATTGTTTGTGTCCACCTTTATAGTACAACAACAGAGTTAAATAGGAGAGAAAGAGCAAGAGAGAGACCATATGGCTTGCAAAGTTAAAAATATTTATTACCTGACCCTTTACAGGAAAAATTTGTTGACCCCTGCTCTGTCTTCTTTGCTCTGTTTAAAAAAAGAGAGGCCAACATATGGCCAGTTTCAGAAGAAAAATAATGTGAAGTAAGAGCCATCTTACAGTTTTGTCTGTTTACTTTTGTCATTCATTCATGAAAATAAGTATATTCTTCTCATCATTCTATTCCTCAGGCAAGTGGAAAGAGCAAAATATTGCATAAGATGATTCAACCCAAAATATCACTTTATAAGTTGAAGGGTCCCCCTTTGGTATAAAGGCATTTTCAACCTTCAACTGTTGGAGCAAGTCAGGAATAAAGCCCCTTGTTGTAAATCAGAGCTTTCTTTATATTTCTTTAAAATTGAAAATCAAAAGTTTGGGACTTCATACTTCAATGCACTCTGAGGAATATTATCTCATTTGAGCTTCAGAAGGTGGTACAAAATGAGCTTCAAATTCCTTTGAGGTACACAGGAACAAATTATTCCCACTTTACAGATGAGGAACCTGAAAGTCTGAGTTATTGATTGTATATTTCAAGGTCAAGGTTAGTAAGTGACAAGTTTGATCTTAATCCAGATATTGATGCCTTCTTCAGTGGTATTTCTAACTGCCTCTTAGCATAATAAATTTTGTTTTACTGGTAGTCATGGCATGTACTTGCCAGGTGCTTTATAAACAATGTCATCTGATCCTCACAAAATTCTTTCAGCTGGTTGGTATTATACACACTTTATAGAGGAAAAAGCTAGAATCAGAAAAATTATGTAACTTGCCCGGGATTATACAAGCAGTCAATGTGTCTGACTTCAAAGTGCAAGAAGCTCTTTCTACTCCACTACACTGGGTTTTAGTACGGAGCTAGCTTACGATTTGATGATTCAAAGGGGAAAAGGAATCTGTCTAAGGAATCTAAAGTATGATAATGTATGAATTTTTCAGCATTTTAAGAATCAAGCTTTCTTATGATTTTTTATTTATGTGAATACTAAATATAGATGATCAAAAGTTAAGTAGATTAAAAACAATAAAGAAAATGGAATGATTTTTTAAAAATTTAAGGTTCAAGATTTGGCATAGATTGATCCATCACTTATCTAGCTAGTTAGCTAGCCACCTTCTAACAATTTGGCAGCCAATGTGCACAGAGAGAGGAAAAATAATGAACAAATTCACTAAACTTGGTCATTTATAAACAATTACCATTTACTTGTTTTTATATTTCTACTTGTCACACATACCTGTCAGTTAAGAGGGCCAATTATACATGTATACTTTACTGATTTTCTGTACAGAGACTCATACTCAATATATGCCATAGTGCTGCCTATAATTTAAAGTATTAGAAATTCCTCAAGCTGATAATGATTCTTCACATTAGAAGCATCATCAACATTATGGCTCAATGGTTTCACCTTTTTATTCTATTACTGTTATAGTTTGTCTTAGGTTATCACAGAGATCTTTTGTGGGATGACCAGCTGCCCAGTTGCCCAGGACTGAGGATTCCCCAGCATGCAGGACTTCCGGTGCTAAAACCAGGAAGACAATTTAAAACAGTAAGGTATTGCCTAATTGAGTGTTGGAATTTTTAAAATCTGGGGTTCTAATTTCATTTTTGTCTCCAATTATCCATGCTATTTAAATGAAATAATTTAACATTTCATCTAAAAATGAGAATGTTAGTGTCCATCATATCTTTTTTATAAGATATAAAAACATATATGTGGGGAAAGAGAAGTTTCAACTAGCAAAATTCTAGCCCTGGCCTGTCTTAATTGATACTATCTATACATTTAATAGTGAAACACTGAAACTGGAGAATTAATAAAATAACCCTAGACAAATTTAAAAAATTTTTGCAGGGTATATGATAGAGCTCTGACTTCATTTTCTTCTACATAGGAGATAAATTTTGCCAGTAACAATTGTTAAACTACTTTTCTCCTGAATTGAAATAACACATTTATCATATGACTTGGATCTATGGTTGAACTTTCTAATGATATTTGACTATTGTAGCTATGTGTCATTATCATCTTGTTTGGTTGATAGTAGCTTTATGGTAGGTGTTATATCTGGGACATATTTTACCTTTGTCAAAAATCTCTCATGGCAGTTCTGATATTTTATTATTCCACATGAGTATATGTATATGTGTACTAATGTGTATATATGTGTATATAATGTATGTATATATATATATGTATACATATATTTATATATATATTTTTTAGTTCTAAGAAAAAATCCTATTATCATCCTCCAGGACACAGTATGCCTCTACATTGCTTAATGTCTTGTTTACATCCTTTAATAAAATGTTATGATTTTTCTCTGTAGGTGCTTTCTTGTTCAATGTATACCTGAGCATGTTTTAACTCACTGTCTGGCTCACTGACATTATTTCAACCTAACTATTCCATGACATATACTAAATCTGTGCTGTCCAATACAAGAGCCACCAGTCACACATGCTTTAAATTAGTCAATATCAAATATAAATTAAAATTCAGTTTGTTTCAATCAGTTAATTAGTAATTTAATTACTATAGTTTCTTTAAAAGTTATTACTTTACCAATTTATTCTTATTAATTCTTACCATTTGTAATAGAGTATATCATCAATTTTCCAGGTATATAATCAAATTATCTGCAGGTATTTAGTAAGGTATTTGGATAACTTCGAAGTGTGGGGACAATAGTTTATATATACATTAGAAAACTCAAAAGCCACACATGATGGGCTTGGCCACATAGGATTTTCAAATTCATACATAATAATAATGATAGCTAGCATACACTGAGCATTACATTAATAAGTTTGTATTTAGAAAATGCTCACAATACACAATCTAAAAACTGATTCTGTTATTTGTGATAACTGTTAGGGTCAGCTAGCGTTCTTCTTCTGTCAAGAAAGCCAGAGTTTTAGGATTGAAGCAAAGATTGAATGTGAGAAGAGGTAAGAATGGCCAGAGAACGGAAAAGGAGCCCTCGGTTCCCTGGAGAGTGAGTGCATAAAGACTGTGATACGAGTGTTTATGGGTTTTGATGGCTAAAGAGGAAAACAACTATTATTCAAAGTATCAGGATGAGAAATTAACCAAAAATATCAGTGGACTCCATCTTAGGGGGCACAATTCACAAGAGAGAAAAAAATTGAAATCTTTCCATTTTGTCCTAATAAAAGGACACCAGGTTACCTTAACTTTATGGGGTCAATTGTGTGTAGTTGGGCATAAGTGAGGGGTAGGAAAAGCATTTCTTTTCCAACCAAGTGATCAAGCAGCTGTCGTCATTTTGAGTTTAGTGTAGACTTCAGCCAAGTTATATCATCTCTTAATTGATATAACACAATCTGATATCATCAGCCATGATGAAGAATGATTCTTGGCCTGCCTGGGAACATAGACACTCCATTACTCATGCCAGACAACCAAAATGCAGTGTTTCAAACCAGTCTGCCAGTGTCCTGTTAAGCTAATGACAGAACCTTAGTATTACCACAGTGAACATCAATCAGTATAAAAGAGTTTGGCCCCCAAATTTCCCATTACTCCATCCTGTAACTCTTAAAGAATTTGAGTGTTATATTAGGTGATAGTTTTAGCATCAAAATACGTGAACAATCCTGTAATAACTGCACCTTTGAAAAAAAAAATCACCCACCTTACTAAGTTGTGCTCCGTGGGTTGCAGATAACTGTCGCTCCACCAGGGGTCTCTAGCTCACTGACATTATTTGAACTCACTCTTCATGGGATACACTTTATCTGTGTTGTCCAATGCAACAGCCACCAGTCACACATGCTCTCAAACTTGAAATTAGCTAAGATTAAATGAAATTTATATGTCAGTTCCTCAGTTGCACCAACCGTATTTTAAAGGCTCAACAGTCACATGTGGCTACTGGTTCCCATAGCAGACAGTACAAATACCTAATATTGCAGAAAATTCTGGGGGACAGTGCTGTACTAAATCTCTTAAGTTTAAATCATCAATGTAGAAAACTAGTTCAGGATCATATTGTTAAAAGGACAAAGAGGCAGCATCCTCCCTTCATTCCCTGGTGTCTCGGGTTGGACAATGAAAACATTTCTTCTGACCACATTCAGCTTACTTTTCCCCTGACAGACAGCATGTTTTATCATTTTAATAACTCATAGATGTCATGTAATTTTTTTCTCTTACTGAGGAAGTCTGGACTGGAAAACTGTAAGAAAGAGATGTGTTTTTTAAAAAATAAATCAAAGTTCCTAATTTTATCCCCAGTTTGAACCCAATTTAGCCCCTATGAAGCTGAGAGACCTAGAAAGAGACAGTGAACCTCTCTGGGCCTGCATTTGCTCCGGCTAAGGTAAGTGGGGCAGCCAGATGTTCTCTCAGACCTAAGATGCTGGAACCTAGACAGAAGTGCAGCAGGACTGTAATGTGTGCTCCTTTTAAGTAAAACTCACCTTTGACCCATTTGAGAGGTTCCTGTGCACCTAAAACATGAGTAGCTTCTGTGTCATGTCACAGGTGAGCTTTAATGTCACAGAAGTGTGGCTTCAAAACAGTTTTGGCAAATAGCTGTCTTGCCTGAGGGTTTCAGCCCTGAGATTAGGTGAGACCAAGAAATTGTGGATTCGATGAGACCAAGAAATGACAATGGAACATTATTGGGGTAAAAGGGTTTATACCACGCTTTATTCTCACAGTGGTATGTTGAGCACTAGAAATATGCCTGCATCCAGCAGTCTGCAGGTTTGTAATCCACCTCCATCTCTACCTCTGCCCAGGGCACTGGGTGGAGCTCTTTATACAGCGACTCAGTCAATAATAGCTCATTGCCTGTGGGTGTGAAAGCATTAGCCTCGCAGTAGGCCTATTACATCACCAAGTAGTTTAGGGTCAGGTGAGCATCCTGGCCATAGGAACTTCCAATTTCACCACACTCCACCCCTCCAGGATTCTCACCTCACAATCTACATGTCCTCAGTCTTCTGCAGTGGTTCCTGTGTGAGAAAGCTGGAGCACTGTAACCAGATTCCACAACAGCAACAGAGGCTACAACAACATACAGATAATGACAAAAATAATGATACAGGTAACAAAAATTATAATAATCCTCAAGCCTGAGGCAATCAAGTGCCATCAAGTGGTCATTCCAGCTGTGTTCACACCAGTTCTTCTCAGATGAGTTCATGACTTGAACTTTCTACTGGAGAAGTCAGTTTTCAGCAATGGTTCCCGTGTGAGAAAGCTGGAACTTTGTAACAACAAAAATTATAATAGGTGTCCTGAAGTCCAAGGAGATCAAGTGACACCAAGTGGTCATCCCAGTTCACTTTTCACACTTTCCACAGGAGGCCAGTAGTGGTACTGATAGGGACTCCATGCACACCCAGTGAGTAGCAATTTTTGCTAGAGTATGTGCCCAATCCATAAACACATTAGAGGAGGTTAACCCTAAGGGCGATAACATACATGTTTTAATGACACTAACATAGGCAAATCTTATCCATCGGGTAGGATGCAAGCAAGAGAGTGGTTGTGATAGGACCGTGTAGAAAGGGGGTCCCATCTGGGTCTAGTACCTTACCTTTACCCCTATCAGTGTGGGGGTTACTAAGGGGTAAACCCTTATATAGTGCCACTGGAGGCACATGTAGTGGTCATAATGATAAACCTCCCTGGTAAGGTGCTCCTACCTTCCAGCTGTTTAGGATATACTACTATGGTCTTTGGGGGCTACTCTGCTGTTACTCCACGAATATACAGGAGGCCAGCTTCCAGGCCTTGTCCCAAAGGTGCCAGGAGGGCCAGCCACTGCTGGACCATGTCCAAGGCACATCCACTGAATGGAGTCTCCAGTGCTTACTGCAGTTGGTGCAGGTAGCAAGATATTATTCTGCTGGCCAAACCTTGGCTTCAACAGTTCCTCCTTGGTTTGTATTTGCAGTTGTATAGGGGAGGCAGCAGTGTGTGTTAGCATGTTTACAGGGCTCAATGCCCTCTTCTGGGCCTTCTCATTCAAACACCATAGCAATGTCCGTAAGTGGACTGACCATTCCTACAGACTATTGGTGTTTGACTTCAGCCAGATTTCAACAAACTGTTGTACCTCTCTATCATGCCTGCCTCAGGAGGGTTATATGGTACATGAAACTTCCATTTTATCCCTAATTGTTGCACCCATTCTTGTCATGCATGTCCAGTAAAGTGGGTGCCTTGATCACTTTCAGTAACCTGCAGTTGGCCATAAGTTACAAGGAGACCCTTCAGGCCTCTTCTGATCATCCACTGGTCTGTACAACATGCACGGAAAGCAACCAGAATCCCAGTGTCTGTGTTCATACTATTCATAGCATATTGGTACCCTTCTGACATGGGAAGAGACCCAGTATTGCCTATCTGCCACTTGATGAGAGGCATCAGCCCCTTAGCTATTGTCCCATGTTATTGTGGGACTCAGTGTCCCTTTTAGAGCATACAATGCACTCCTGCTAGGCTCTGCTAACTTCTTCAAAGGTCAAAGGCAGGTCCTACCAATGTGCTAGAGCCCACATAATCTTCTGCCTCACATGTAACAAATGCTGGTATAACCATTGGGCCACATCAGAGGCAGGCTTTCCTTCTAGCCAGCATACCTGGGCCAATTCAACTGCTTCATCATTCCCTGGGGATGCCTGCAGCAAACAGCCTGTCACATGATATACTGTAACTGTCTTAGTCTGACCACAGGCCCATAAGTCTTGCCACAATTCTTGCTCCCAAAGGGGTCTATGACCAACCAACCAGTTGGCATGGTACCATGTCGGTAGCCACAGGGTCAAACCCCGATAGATGGCCCAGCTGTTGGTGCAGACAATTATAGGGGAAGGCTCCTGGGTGATCACCAGCCATACTACCTGCAACTCAGCCCATTGGCTGCTCTTTCCCTCTCCACCCTCCATCCATATTATTGCAAGTCTTAGGATGGAAAGCCACGGCTCTCCACTTTGGGGGCCGCCATGGCTGGAGCCATCTGTATACCATGCATCTTTGAGCATAGGGGCTCTTCCCTTCTGATAAGGACTCTCTGCTACTAATGGCTCTAAAGCAAAGTCTTCCTGCCTTTCACTGGTATATGTCACTGGTCCCAAAAAGCATTGGAGTTCTTCACTCAAGGGGCTAGTAGAGAGAGTACTACTCTCTCTACTCAAGGGGCTAGCAGCTACACTGCTGCAGGTACATGCCCCTCCTGGCCAGTGTAGGCCCGTGCCACACCACTCCATGGCTTTTGGGTCCAGACTTGTACCCACCCTACAATGGAATAGGTGGTTATTACCTTTATTGGGGCTGTTCTAGTGAGGGGTTCTGTAGCCAGCAAGGCATGGTACATGGCAGCCAATTGTTTCTCTACTAAGGTGTACCGGACCTCTGTGCTTTTCCACAGTTGTGACCAGAATCCAATAGGGTGGCAAGCTTGTTCAACCTGTTGACAGAGGCCTCATCCATAACCGTCTTCGGTTACATGAATATCCAGCTCACAGGACCTTGCTGGGTCTATCACACTGCAGGCCTGTATAGCCTTGACTGCCTACTTTGCAGCAGTATAGGCAGCTTCACATGTCTCATCCCAGTCCCACCTGACACCCTTTTGTAACAAACAGTATAAGGGCTTCAGAATTTGTGTCAAGTGCAGGATGGGCACTCTCCAGCAGCCTAAAAGACCCAAAAACTCCTGTAACAATGCCACAGTTGTAGGGACAGGGAAGGCCTGAATTTTATCTGTGACTGCTTCTGGGATAACTTTAGTCTTACCCAGCCAGACGCCTCCCAAGAATTTGACAAACCAGGTCCCTGAACCTTGGTGCTGTTCACAGCCCATCCTTTCTCCTCTAGATGTTGCAGCAGTCTAGGTACTGCACCTTCTAGATCTGAAAGAGAATCAGATGTGAGCATGACATCATCAATACAATGGTACAGCTGCACCGTTGGTGGTTTCTCCCATGCTGCCAAGTCCTGGGCTATGAGTCCATGACAGATGGTGGGGCTGTGGAGGTATCCCTGTGGGAGGATGGTAAAAGTCCATTGCTGTTCTTCCCATGTGAAGGCAAACTGTTCCTGGCTTTCTTGTTCTATGTCTAAGGAAAAGAAGGCATTAGCAAGATCCACAACATAATGATATGTTCCTAGTTCATGACTGAGGGTATCCATCAGGTTTGCAATAGAGGGGATGGCCACATGCATAAGGGGTATGACTTTCTTTAATTATCTGTAGTCCATGGTCATACACCAGGAGCCATCTGGCTTTTTTACTAGCCACTTCAGAAAACTGAAAGGAGTATATGGATGGGCCTTATAATACACAACTTCTCCAGTTCCTGGAGGGTTTCTTCAATTTCTTTATGTCTCCAGGCAATTTGTATTGTGTGGTATTAGTCACATGCTGAGGCACAGGCAAAGAAAGCTACAGGGGGGTGCTTAGCATGTCCCCTCAGATCTGCCTTCACCACACATATCCTCAGTCTGAACTCACCTGCAGTGATCTGCAACCATAGGCCCTGCAGGATATCTTCCCCTAAAATATATCTGGGGATGGGAGAGATACACACAGTATACTCTTTTGGGGGTAGACACCCTATTCCCAAGGGATTTAGGGTTGTTTCACTCTTATAGCCTTACCCCTGTATCCATTTATAACAGTGGGGGTCCTGGGAAACCACTCAGGCTTGCCATAAATCAGTGAACATTCAGCTCCTATGTTTACCAGAGCCAGAACACATTGAATGCCCAATGGTGACCAATGAATTGGTTATTTTGACATATGTCTTCCAGTCGCCCCATCCCTCAGGGCAGGTACTTCAACCCTCCCCTCAGTCAGACTATATCCCCCAGTCATCTTCCTTTGCAGGGTCAGGTGAGGTCGGCTCACTCTCCAACAGGAAGTCTTGCAAACACACAGGCCAGACTTGTGGCTCTGTCTCCAGTCTCTGCTTCTTGGTCCTCAGTGGCTAGAACTGCTGGTCTGGTTTTAGTTGTTTCCATAGCTCCAGTAAGATTCTATTTGACTTCCCATCCAATTTCTGTTTCTGCCTCTATTAAATCAACCCACATCTGGGTCCTTGTGACCTTCAAGGAGCCCTTTGAATTCTTCCTCTGAGTAGTAGACTGTATTTCCTTCCATGCCTTCATTGTTTAAGCCTCTCCCAAGTCTGATAACATATGGGTAACCTCACTTATGGGCTGCCCTAAGTGAGGGGCAAGAATGGCTATGAGGGGCTCAAAGAGGGACATGGGAGCTGTTTGAAGCACCACATTTCTCATCCCTGCCATAAAAGGCTCCTCATGTGGGCCATAATTTTCTGCAGTATAAATGGTATTTTTCATGCCTAACTCCCATAACACCTGTTGGAACTTGGCATACGTCTGCTATCTAGCGGGGGGAGGATGGTAAATCACCCTGCTTGGACCATATGGCACAAAGCGTGGCCATAAACCAATCAAGGAGGGTTCATTTTCTGGGGTCTGATGTGCATTTTGTAATTGCTGCCTCAAGACAGGATGAACTGTCAGGGAAGCCAGCTTTCCCATCTCTGATCCAGACAGAACAATTCCATCCTGCCCCACCCCCACCATCCCAACGATGCAGGAGCCAAGTTGATACTGACTCTGAGGGCTTCTGCTGAAGCTGGGAGCTCAAATCCACTAGGTCAGCCTGAGTAAATGGGTGGAGCACAGAGTGCTCCATGACCTGGGGAGGGGACTGAATCTCTCCCAGAGGAACCCATGGTAGTTGCATCTTTAATTTCTTGACTATAACCAAGCAGGCTTTCAATAGAGGAGGGGTCAGTGCCTCCAGCACTTCCCCTTCATCCTTCCCTGACTCCTCCTCCATTTCTGGGGCTGACAGCACCTTTCGTGCCACTCCCCCGAGTGCCTTGTCTGCTATACCTTTTACCTTTCCTACAGTGCCTCACAGCAATGCTAGCTCAGTCTTCAGCTCTCTTACCTTCACCTCAATACCTCACATCTGGCCTTCTCATGTTACCTCTTCTTGCATTTCCCTCAGGAGTAAGTCCTTCTCCTTCATGTCCTTTGCCTCTTCCACAGTGCCTTGCAGCACCACTGTCTCATTCTGTGAAGAATCTTTTACCTCCTCCACAGCACCTTGCAGTTCATGTTCTCATGCTACCTGTTCTTGTATCAGTGCCATTTAATTCTTCAGCAAATCCACAGCACTTCACAGATCACATCTTGTGCTGCTATTTCTTGTGTCTCTCACAATAGCATGTTCCTCTCATCCGCTGACTTTTTTAATACTGTGAGAAACAGCTAACCCATGGTTCCCACTGTCTCATGGGCACTCTGTTTCTCAAAGAAACTCCTTATTATGCCAAGGGCTAGCTCTACTGCCTCAGATGTCAGCTCCACCTCTCCACCATCCTGGAGAAGGGCCCAGTCCTCTAGGAGGGAACCCACTTCAAACCACATGCCCACTGGGGGACACTGGAATGTTTCCCCATCCCTTCCCATTCAGCCTGCTGAAGCACCCCTCCCATGAGGGCAGCATGTTCCTTTCTTCAGCCTGCAGCAAATCCTGCCAACTGTGCCAATTGTCTTGCCTGAGGGTTTCAGCCCCAGAAGAGTTCACTATGGATTTGGTGAGACCGAGAAATGACAATGAAACATTCCTGGGATAAAAGGGTTTATATCTGGCCTTATTCTCACAGCAGTAGGTTGAGCACTAGAGTCATGCCTTCATCCAGCAGTCTGCAGGTCTGTAATCCACCTCCATCTCTGCCTCCTCCTAGAGTACTTGGAGGAGCTCTTTATATAATGATTCAGTCAATAATAGCTCATTGCCTCTGGGTGTGGAAGCAGTAGCCTAACAGTAGGCCAATTACACCATCACATAGTTTAGGGTCAGGTGAGGATCCTGGCCATAGGAACTTCCATTTTCCCCACAACAGTATTTGCTAATTGTTTAGACCATATTAGGACATAATTGCTATTTTTAGTATAAATATAATTTTCCATTTGAAGAAGAGATTATGACCTTAAGAGATAACATTAATTCTATTTTTTAATGACATGTGTCATAACTAGCACATCACTTCAATGAGAATATTTAAAAATAGCTTTGTGGCTTTATTCCAAGGATCTCAATGATAGACTTTATCTGGTTTTGTGGTCATTAAAACAAAAACAGACCCAACACCCAACAAACAAATAACCCAATTAAAAATGGGCAGAGAACCTGACAGACACTTCTCCAAAGAAAAAATTCAGATGGCCAACAGGCACATGAAAAGATGCTCCACATCACTAATTACCAGGGAAATGCAAATTAAAATCACAAGGAGATATCACGTCCCACCAGTTAGGATGGCCACCATCTAAAAGACAAGAAATAACAAATGCTGGTGAGGATGTGGAGAAAGGGGAACCCTCCTACACTGGTGGTGGGAATGTAAATTGCTTTAACTGCTGTGGAAAGCAGTATGGAGGTTCCTCAAAAGACTAAAAATAGAAATAACATTTAACCCAGTAATTCCACTCCTAGGAATTTACCCAAAGAAAATAAGATCAAAAAGATTCGAAAAGACATATGCACTGCTATGTTTATCACTGCACAATTCACAATATCCAAGATATGGAAGCAACTTAAGTGTCCATCAATAGATGAATGGATAAAGATGTACATATACAAAATGGAGTATTATTCTACCATAAAAAGAAAAGATATCCTCATATTTTCAACAACATGGATGGATCTAGAGGGTATTATGTCAGTGAAATAAGCCAGGTGGAGAAAGACAGATACCAAATGATTTCACTTATTTGTGGAGTATTAAAACACAACAAAAGAGAAGGAACAAAATAGCAGTAGACTCGTTGACGCTGAGAAGGGACTAGTGGTTACCAAAGGGGAGGAGTTGGGGAGGGTGGGTTGGAGAAAGGGATTAAGGGACACAGAATTTGCAATCACAATATAGGTAGGTCCCGAGAGCAGTAGTACAGCACGGGGAATACAGTTAAGATACTGTAACATCTTACTCCATTGATGGACAGTGACCGTATTGGAGGGGGCTGAGGGCTTGATAATATGGGTGAAAATGTTGAACCTCTGTGTTGTGTATTTGAAACTCTCATAAGATTGTATATCAATGATACTTTAATTAAGACCAAAAAAACCCCAGAAAACAAAAACCCTAGATGGCTCCCTGAATTATTCCTTTCTGTAAGATACCGTTCCTTAAAACGGACATCCCTTTTTTTAGTAGCAACATAGACATGGGCTAACTTTTGTGTTCTACCCACTCGTATTTGATCAAATGGTTTAAAGAATGTTTTATTTGAAAGATAAAGATGAGCTTTTTTCAGGCTTAATGTTCCTGCTTCTCTCAAACTCAAGATGAAAATATTTTTTGCCCCTGGGGCTTCCCTTTGCGGGTAGTGCTCCTCCTTCAGGGGGGGGCACATCCTTGTCCACTTGCATGTAGTTCATTGCTTTTCATGTCTATAGAGCACAGTGGGCCAAATATGGGGAAAATCAATGCTAAAATGGAGTTTAAGAAAATTGTGGGCAAGAGAACACAGATGATTAAAATGGAAACGGTGGTTGACAGTTTAAGTTGTTTCCCCAGGTGCTTTGTTGGCAGAAGTTAAAAAAAAAACTTCTATCAAACTCCACCTGAATTCTTTCAACCACAATATGCAAAGAAAATGCACCCTAGTTATGAGCAGGAACATTATCTATTAATATGCTAATGAAGCAGGTTTGCTAATGGTGAAAGACCGGAATTTTAATAAAATTTTATGAGCTTCTTGATTACGTGTTTGTTAGTCGTTATGATCATTTAAAATTATCTCTAGGTGGCTTTACATGGAATAAAACCTACATTAGACTGTATTCTAAACAGGCTTTAATGAAGCAGGTGAGGATACCATCTGTGACATAAACACTGTCAGCCAGAAATTCACTTCAAAAGAAATGTAAACTAGTTAACAGGAAACATGTTATCATATCTGCCAGTAACAGCTTTCACTGTAGATAATTTATTTATGCATTTACTTGCTGATTTTTTCAAACATATTTGCTTATGAAAATAGTGTTCGATTGAAATTAATGGATACTGCCTTTCAATACTGGAGGGTTATTTTTCATTAAAAAATACAACAACTCTAGTGTCCTATTTTGACAACATCCCATACATAGATGAAAACCGTTTTATCCACTCAAACCCAGGCATTGTTTTAGAAGATGGAAAGAGTTATCCATAATCCCAAAGTCAAACCAGAATTAGCATAGAAACCTTACTGATGTGTCCCCATGAATAGGAGAAATTGTGTTACCTGTTCTCCAAGATGATTATGGCTTCAAAGTAACTGGTAATCCCTATCTGCCTCTCTAAAAGTTGAGGGAAGGTGCCTTCATTTTGCACAGTGGGAAGCGTGAGGCCCTGATTAGTAACTGGGCCTGGCTTACAGCCCAGGGCTTCTGAAGAGAGAGCAGACACTGAGGAGGTAGAAAGGAGCCCCAGGTGTAGAACGGGGCAAAGCTGACCTGGGGTGTCTGAGGGGTGGGTGCGGTGGGCTGTGCTGTACCGTTGTGGAGCTGTGGGCTGGGTGTAGGTGGGGCCCGTGTCTTCACCGCTGTGGCGTCCAAGCACCCACAGGCTCAGGTGCTTGAAGTGCTCACGTGCTTCACGCACCAGGTAGGAAGTGAAGGAGGTGGGCAGGTGGCATGAGGAAAAGCAAGGGCCTCTGACTCTCACCTTGTCACGCTGAGGTTTGAAGAGAGGCTGCAGAGGAGAGGTTATGGCTAAATCACTTTAGAAGAGGCAACCCCACCTGAGAAACCAGAGATGTCCCCCCAGAGAGGAGTAAAGGAGCCAGGAATCACAGGTCTCTTAATTTCCTGGGTATTGTAATACTATTTATTTGATGGTGTCAATAAAATATACTTTTGTGATAGTCATTAGAATTTGATCATTCTTAAATTCTTTAGTGTTTCTAATGAGATTTTCCAGGCTCTTTTTTTAAGGTTGTTAAGGAACAATTCTAGAAGGTAATTGGCCCTGGGTGAATTTCTCTGAGTGCATGCTGCCCTCTAGGGGTTCAGGCACAAGGCATAGAGGAGGATTTCAGAAGTTGAGGAGCCTTGTTTGAGGGAATGAAGTGCTTTCCCAGATAAATTTGATTTTTCATGAAAAGGATTCAGTCTTTTATCCAATTTTATTTTAGCTCTAGAAAAATTTTATTTCATAGCAATTCTCATCTATCTGTAGGACTTAAATAAAGCATTATCAGATTCAATATATCCCTGGGTTTTTTCTTTATTTTTTACTTTTATTAAGATTTAATATTTGCCATGAGGTGGGATGGATGGGGAGAGAGAGAAAAAGTATAGGCATTTAAACAACCATAATCCCCCAATTCTTGATTATTCAGTGTGAAAGTCTCTTACCCTTTACTGGTGGGACTTTCCGTAGGCCCTTCCACATGTGGCTGCATTTCACACTCCCTTCAATTTTACTGAGCTATTAAGGGCCTGAAGTTAAGAAACAGCAGAACCTCTATTTAAACTCATTTCCTTATTTTAAAATCAGTGTAATTTCCATTTTGCCACCAGAGCTATTATTTAGCTTTTAAACAACTTATCTCCTTTCTTCTATGCTTCTCTGATTTTGTACAGAGTCATGGCTTTAACATTTTTTTAAGTAAGTGAAAGGATTTATAGATAAATAAATAAATACTATCATTTTATCATTCGCCAACACATTTATTCAAAACCTCAACTTGCTACCAGCCCAGAAAGAAAACCAAGTATGAAAATTAGTATTGTAGTATAGACTCAGGGACAGAGAGAAATTTAGGTCCTAAAGATTCAGAGAGTGGCCCTGAAAATTTTGTAATAATAATAGAAAATAAAACTAGAAGCACAAGATAGACTGTAAGAAAAATGGCGTAAAATAGTTAACAGGAAAAGTCTAACTACAGCAGCTGGGGGCATCATGTATCATAGGAGCACAGCTCAGAAGTGCAGCCTTCTCCAGGCGCATATGTACTCCCTGCCTGGAGGGTGCTCCCAGCTGGGACGCCTCTCTTTCCCCTGCCTTCCCATCCCCCCGTCCCACTCTAAACAACATCAGCAACAAAAAGGTCAGGGCAGACTGTAAAACACTTCTCACGGCTGCAGATGCTGCGTTAGTGGAGAGAGTTTGTGGAGTGGAAAGCCACAGTACAGAGAAGGGAATGCTCAGAGTAATAAACAGCTGCAGCTGGCATTTTATACAGTGTTCCCTACACGCACGCACACACACACACGTTTCACAGAATCCTAGATTTGAAATAGACATCACCAATTGGTTTTCTAACCCAACAATCTTAAAATGCAGAAATCCTTGACTGTGCTTCCCTAGTAATCCTCTCACTTTGAGCTAGACCTTGCTTAGATTACATTCACTTAAATCTGCTTTCATCTTGAAATCCATTAATCCTAGCTCCGACTGGTGCTGGTAGATTTGATAGCAAATATATACAGTCAGTTATATCTTTCCTAAACCCTGGTTCATTATACGTAACAAGGAAGAAGTCCAGCACCTCCCCCGCTCCTGAGGACCCTCGCCCGCGCTCCCAGCAGCTATCCTGATGTATTGCGGAGTGCACACACACCCGTATGGCTGCTTTTCTCATAATGATCTTGATACTTTCAGCGATGTTCACTCTTTTTTTCACAGCTTTTAAAAGGTCTCCTTGAAGTGGAAAAAACAGTGCTGACAAAGATCTCAACAAAAGAAGTGAAATCATGTAGGGTCTGCTTCTGTCAAAGGAACTGCTAGAGAAAGGAAAAAAAGTCTCAGTTTTTCAATGCTTGACATTGCCTTGGGAAGGGATCTGGTATACCCTCTTTTCTTCTGAATCAGAGCTGCTTTTAAACAAACTAAGTATAAATCAATTTGCTAGTGTGTGTGTATAGATCAAGAGACAGAGACAGAGTGAACTGGATTTCTCAATCACTTACTTTCGCTGCTGTTTAAAATCCCCGCTACAATTTCAGGCCACTCCCTCCAGTTCTGACCTCAATCAAAAAGGACTACAGCCACTCACCACCTTCCCTCCCTCCTCCCCATCTTTTTTCCTTTGTAGGTGTTTGAGTAACTTTTTTTTTTTTCTATAGAAAGGTTTCTTTAGTCTTTGGAGATTTTATTCTTAAATCTTTTATAAATTTTATTATCTTTTTCCAGAAGATATAGTTTAAGTTACAGGTTCAGAAAAATGGAGATGTGATACTCATCACCTTTATCTAATGTTGAAATTAAGAGGAATATCACAAAGTTCATAAAGCATTAGAATTTTTATTGTTAACAACCCTGCATTTTGTATGATTCATACTCTTCTCTCAAGTGTAGTTATCCTTGTCCTCATTTTATTCCCATTTAAGAACATTCACTGTTACTGATGAGTGTATTAATTTGTATGGGCATAAAGAACTAAGTGATCCAGAGTGAATTACTGAGAAGAAATTTCCCAAGAAAATGCATATTTCCTCTTCCCTCTTCCCCTAGAGATCAGTTTGGTTCTAACCAGGGTCAGGAATGAAGGTTTGTGATCTCCCTAATGCAGGCCCAATCCCAGAGATCCCAGTGGAAAAAGCATTAGAAGTCGGGTGCATTTCTCAAATCAATGTTGCAGCTCAGGCCCCTCTGGAAACACCTGGATCCTACCCCACCCAACCCAGTGCCCTAGAGCACTGCTGTTTCATTCATTTGTACACATTTTACATGTATTTTCTGAAGGACTGTCATGTGCCAAGCACTGTGCTGTGTGCTGGTGGTACACAGTTTCTGTGGTCCCAAAGCAGAGAGTGCTGTGTGAAGAATGAGCAGGTCCTCTGAAGCTGACCTGACTGGAAGACAGTCAGGAAAAACCTCTGCGAGGTTTTTGTTGGGATCAAGGTCTGAAGGATCCTTTGAAAATAGAAGCAGAGGGAACAAGTATGAAAGGCTAGAAAGAAGAGCCTGATGTCTTTTAGGAAATTCAGTATAACTGACTGTACTGTGTGTGCTGGGGAGCGTGAGTGCAGGGTACGGGGATTGGGGAGTAGCTCATGGAAAGATACCCATCAGTCGACCAGAGTCTCCAGCAATCATGATGTCTTTCCTCTCATTCCCTGATGAAAATAATCTCTGTGGGGTGGGCTGGTTTGTTATTATTGTGTATTAATAATCTTTATTATCTATAGTTTATGATACTTTGACAATTTAGGACCTTGGAGACTGCTCCTTCTCAGTTTTGCTACTTTCTAGAGATAACAAACAACTTGCCTGCACGCACACATTTCATATGCAGACGAATCAGTCCAGAGCTCATAATATAAAACCACCTCCTCTATCTCACTTACACGCTTTAGGAGGAAATATTCCTCTGCTCTAATCACCCCATGGTCAGGTACCGGACAACTAAGGGTCATCCCTACCCTATTGCCCAGAGCCCAGTAAAACTATCCAGCACTTACCCAGCTGCTCACCTAGCCTTGCTCATTCCTTCCCACAAAACCATAATACATGCTTTTGCCTTACTCCTTCTGTCTCCCAATTGATGCTGGTGCTTCCCCATGTGGCCCTGGGTGGTGTGGCCTGCTCCCCTTCTTTTGGAAACACTGAGTAACAAGCTATCTTTACAATGGCATTGTCTCCTAATCAGCTGTCCTCCTATACCCGAATAAAAACAAAATCCTGGGTATGTTTGAAAACGAGTGACATTTAGACATGTTGCCTAAGAAAGTCTTGAGAATCAATGACTAATTTTCTTTAGACCAGTAGTGCTATACAGTTTTACTTAGTGTTCTTATGTATCACCCTACTTAAGTCATCTATCATAGTTTTATGAGTTCTGGAGGAGACTTAACAGCTGTTTGTGAATCTTAAATACAGTAGCACTAAATTTACCAATCTGGAGATCATTGGTAGCCTTGATGCAAAGATGCAGAGTTTCAGCAAAATGGTGAGAGAGGAAAAAGCTGATTAGTGTAAGTTTAGAGAAGACACGGGGATTTCTCCTTTGACCATGAAGAATTAGCAACAACAGGAATTACCCTTCAACTATAAGCAACTATAAACTTGATAAAATAGATAAAACAATGACTTCCAGAATTTAGGCAACAGACAGCATAGGACTGTGATCACTGAGAAAAGGGAAACAAATGATGCAAGCTTTAGGACTTAATAGCATATTGTTTAGAGCCAGATTTCAGGCCATACTTAGGGGAAGGGGAATCCAAAGAACCTAACACTTCTACTGAGTTGAAGAGATTAAGATAAAAATTTGATGATATCCAGATGGCTAGAATTTATAAGGCAACATACTGAAAAGGACAGTGCTTCATAAAGAAAAAGGTCTGAAGAGGGGTCCTCTTGAGTTTTTGGCTGAGTACTTTCCTGCACACAATGGAGAAACCTCCCTGAGGCTGAGAAAAGAGTGGTCAGAACAACTTATGATCACACAGTGCTGGAAGGAGTTTATGTTCCCACCAACCAAAATAGAGAGACCCCAAAATACATTGGCTAGTCTTCAGAAGGCCCTGACTCAATGATGGAACCAAATTAATCCAAAATAAAGCCTCTTCTGTATCCACCCAAGAAAGCTTAGAATCTAGCTTCAGAAAGATCAAAATGATCCTCAAGCACCTTAACTGGATGCCAGAAAGAAAAAAAAAAATCAATACTCTTTAAAGGAATACAACAAAATCCAGTAACAAAATAAAGCAAAATTCACAATTCTGTATCAAACTTAAAGTTATTAACCTTCAAAGAAGCAGAGAAATCTGATCTATAACCAGATGAAAAGGCAATCAGTAGAACCAGAACCAGAATGACAGAGACCATGGAATTCACAATACAAGAAGCTTAAAACAAGTACTATACATCTTATAAATATACTCAGGGTGTCAAGATAAATATATACTTGGTAAGGAAAGAAATAGGAGATTTGTATCTTTTTAAGGAATCAAGTAAAATGCATAGATTAAAAAAAATTGAAAAGATAAGAAAACTTGAAAATCCTGCAAAAGAAAGTAAACAACATGAAGCACAGAGAAGTAAAGAAATGAAGGAAAAAAAACCCCACAATTTTAACAAGCTGTGGGACTAATCAAAAGTCTGAGGCGGAGCCAGGATGGCGGCGTGAGTAGAGCAGTGGAAATCTCCTCCCAAAAACACATAGAGCTATGAAAATATAACAAAGAAAAATCTTCCTAAAATAGAGACCACAGGACACAGGACAACATCCAGACCACATCCACACCTGCAAGGAACCAGCGCCTTGCGAAGGGGGTAAGATACAAGCCCCGGCCCGGCGGGACCCGAGCGCCCCTCCCCCCGGCTCCCGGCGGGTGGAGAGAAACCGGAGCGGTTTTTTTTTTTTTTTTTTTTTTGGCGAGCGCTTTTTGGAAGCCTTAGAGGGACGGGCCCCCGTTGCTGGGGAGGCAGGGTGGCGGGACCGGTGAGCAGGTGCCTGGGAACGGCGCCGGAGGACATAGAATATCCCGCGTTTCTCCCTGCGGGACCGGCGGGCGGGTGCCTGAGACCGGTGCCTGAGGACGGAGGAGGTCGCGCGTTTTTCCTTTTTTTTTTTTTTCTCTTTTTGGCGAGCGCTTTTTGGAAGCCTTGAAGGGACGGGGACCCCAGTGCTAGGGAGGCAGGGTGGCGGGACTGGTGAGCGGGTGCCTGGGACCGGCGCCTGAGGACAAAGAATATCCCACGTTTTTCCCTGCGGGACCGGTGGGCGGGTGCCTGAGACCGGCACTTGAGGACAGAGGAAATCGCGCGTTTTTCCCCTTTTTTTTTTCTCTTTTCTGCGAGTGCTTTTTGGAAGCCTAAAAGGGACAGGGACCCCGGTGCTAGGGAGGCAGGGCGGCGGGACTGGTGAGCGGGTGCCTGGGACCGGCACCTGAGGACAAAGAATATCCCGCGTTTTTCCCTGTGGGACTGGTGGGTGGGTGCCTGAGACCGGCACCTGAGGACGGAAGAAATCGCGTGTTTTTCCCCTTTTTTTCTTTCTTTTTGGCGAGTGCTTTTTGGAAGCCTTGAAGGGACAGGGACCCCGGTGCTAGGGAGGCAGGGCGGCGGGACTGGTGAGCGGGTGCCTGGGACCAGTGCCTGAGGACAAAGAATATCGAGTGTTGCTTCCCTGCGGGACCGGTGGGTGGGTGCTTTTTGGAAACCTTAAAAGGACAGGGACCCTGGTGCTAGGGAGACAGGGCAGCAGGACCAGTGAGCGGGTGCCTGGGACCGGCACCTGAGGAAAAAAAAAAAAAAAAAATCGCTTGTTTTTTCCTTTTTTTTTTTCCATTCTTTCTGTTCCCTCTCTCATTGTTGCTGTTGTTGTTTTGGTTTGGAGAGTGCTTTTTGGAAGTCTTAAAGGGGCAGGACAGGTCACTTAGACCAGAGGCAGGGAATCTGGGGATCTCTGGGCACTCTAACACCCTGGGCAGCAGGGAGCACAGAGGCCCCTTATGGAGATAAATAGCCTCCTGGCCGCTCCCCATCCAACGGGGCTCCACCATTTTGGAGGAACAGCCCCAGCCAGGCCAAGCCCACAGCAACAGTGGAGATAAACCCCAAAGCAACTGGGCAGGAAGCAGAAGCCCTGTCTGCGCACAGCTGCCAAGCACAAGCAACTAGAGGTCGCTATTCTCCCAGGAAAAGGGTACAAACCAACAAGAAGGGAAGCTCTTCCAGCGGTCACTTGTACCAGCTCTGCAAACTATCTCTATCAGCATGAAAAGGCAAAACTACAGGCAGACAAAGATCACAGAGACAACACCTGAGAAGGAGACAGACCTAACTAGTCCTCCTGAAAAAGAATTCAAAATAAAAATCATGAACATGCTGACAGAGATGCAGAGAAAAATGCAAGAGCAATGGGATGAGATGCAGAGAAAAATGCAAGAGCAGTGGGATGAGATGCAGAGAAAAATGCAAGAGCAGTGGGATGAAGTCCGGAAGGAGATCACAGATGTCAGGAAAGAGATCACAGAAGTGAAACAATCCCTGGAAGGATTTATAAGCAGAATGGATAAGATGCAAGAGGCCATTGAAGGAATAGAAGCCAGAGAACAGGAACGTATAGAAGCTGACATAGAGAGAGATAAAAGGATCTCCAGGAATGAAACAACACTAAGAGAAATATGTGACCAATACAAAAGGAAAAACATTCGTATTATAGGGATACCAGAAGAGGAAGAAAGAGGAAAAGGGATAGAAAGTGTCTTTGAAGAAATAATTGCTGAAAACTTCCCCAAACTGGGGGAGGAAATAATCGAACAGACCATGGAATTACACAGAACCCCCAACAGAAAGGATCCAAGGAGGACAACACCAAGACACATAATAATTAAAATGGCAAGGATCAAGGACAAGGAAAGAGTTTTAAAGGCAGCTAGAGAGAAAAAGGTCACCTATAAAGGAAAACCAATCAGGCTAACATCAGACTTCTCAACAGAAACCCTACAGGCCAGAAGAGAATGGCATGATATACTTAATGAAATGAAACAGAAGGGCCTTGAACCAAGGATACTGTATCCAGCACGACTATCATTTAAATATGATGGTGGGATTAAACAATTCCCAGACAAGCAAAAGCTGAGGGAATTTGCTTCCCACAAACCACCTCTACAGGGCATCTTACAGGGACTGCTCTAGATGGGAGCACCCCTAAAAAGAGCACAGAACAAAACACACAACATATGAAGAATGGAGGAGGAGGAATAAGAAGGGAGAGAAATAAAGAATCATCAGACCATGTTTATAATAGCTCAATAAGCGAGTTAAGTTAGACAGTAAGATAGTAAAGAGGCTAACCTTGAACCTTTGGTAACCACGAATCTAAAGCCTGAAATGGCAATAAGTACATATCTCTCACTAGTCACCCTAAATGTAAATGGACTTAATGCACCAATCAAAAGACATAGAGTAATAGAATGGATAAAAAAGCAAGACCCATCTATATGCTGCTTACAAGAAACTCACCTTAAACCCAAAGATAAGCATAGACTAAAAGTCAAGGGATGGAAAAACATATTTCAGGCAAACAACAGTGAGAAGAAAGCAGGGGTTGCAGTACTAATATCAGACAAAATAGACTTCAAAACAAAGAAAGTAACAAGAGATAAAGAAGGCCACTACATAATGATAAAGGGCTCAGTCCAACAAGAGGATATAACCATTCTAAATATATATGCACCCAATACAGGAGCACCAGCATATGTGAAGCAAATACTAACAGAACTAAAGAGGGAAATAGACTGCAATGCATTCATTGTAGGAGACTTCAACACACCACTCACCCCAAAGGATAGATCCACCGGGCAGAAAATAAGTAAAGACACACAGCACTGAACAACACACTAGAACAGATGGACCTAATAGACATCTATAGAACTCTACATCCAAAAGCAACAGGATATACATTCTTCTCAAGTGCACATGGAACATTCTCCAGAATAGACCACATACTAGCTCACAAAAAGAGCCTCAGTAAATTCCACAATATTGAAATTCTACCAACCAATTTTTCAGACCACAAAGGTATGAAAGTAGAAATAAATTCTACAAAGAAAACAAAAAGGCTCACAAACACATGGAGGCTTAACAACATGCTACTAAATAATCAATGGATCAATGAACAAATCAAAATAGAGATCAAGGAATATATAGAAACAAATGACAACAACAACACTAAGCCCCAACTTCTGTGGGATGCAGCGAAAGCAGTCTTAAGAGGAAAGTATATAGCGATCCAGGCCCACTTGAAGAAGGAAGAACAATCCCAAATGAATAGCCTAACATCACAATTATTAAAACTGGAAAAAGAAGAACAAATGAGGCCTAAAGTCAGCAGAAGGAGGGACATAATAAAGATCAGAGAAGAAATAAACAAAATTGAGAAGAATAAAACAATAGCAAAAATCAACGAAACCAAGAGCTGGTTCTTTGAGAAAATAAACAAAATAGATAAGCCTCTAGCCCAACTTATTAAGAGAAAAAGAGAGTCAACACAAATCAACATAATCAGAAATGAGAATGGAAAAATCACGACAGACTCCACAGAAATACAAAGAATTATTAAAGACTACTATGAAAACCTATATGCCAACAAGCTGGAAAACCTAGAAGAAATGGACAACTTCCTAGAAAAATACAACCTCCCAAGACTGACCAAGGAAGAAACACAAAAGTTAAACAAACCAATTACAAGCAAAGAAATTGAAACAGTAATCAAAAAACTACCCAAGAACAAAACCCCGGGGCCGGACAGATTTACCTCGGAATTTTATCAGACACACAGAGAAGACATAATACCCATTCTCCTTAAAGTGTTCCACAAAATAGAAGAAGAGGGAATACTCCCAAACTCATTCTATGAGGCCAACATCACCCTAATACCAAAACCAGGAAAAGACCCCACTAAAAAAGAAAATTACAGACCAATATCCCTGATGAATGTAGATGCAAAAATACTCAATAAAATATTAGCAAACAGAATTCAACAGTATATCAAAAGGATCATACAACATGACCAAGTGGGGTTCATCCCAGGGATGCAAGGATGGTACAACATTCGAAAATCCATCAACATCATCCACCACATCAACAAAAAGAAAGACAAAAACCACATGATCATCTCCATAGATGCTGAAAAAGCATTTGACAAAATTCAACATCCATTCATGATAAAAACTCTCAGCAAAATGGGAATAGAGGGCAAGTACCTCAACATAATAAAGGCCATATATGATAAACCCACAGTCAGCATTATACTGGACAGCGAGAAGCTGAAAGCATTTCCACTGAGATCGGGAACCAGACAGGGATGCCCACTCTCCCCACTGTTATTTAACATAGTACTGGAGGTCCTAGCCACGGCAATTAGACAAAACAAAGAAATACAAGGAATCCAGATTGGTAAAGAAGAAGTTAAACTGTCACTATTTGCAGATGATATGATACTGTACATAAAAAACCCTAAGGACTCCACTCCAAAACTACTAGAACTGATATCGGAATACAGCAAAGTTGCAGGATACAAAATTAACACACAGAAATCTGTAGCTTTCCTATACACTAACAATGAACCAATAGAAAGAGAAATCAGGAAAACAACTGCATTCACCATTGCATCAAAAAGAATAAAATACCTAGGAATAAACCTAACCAAAGAAGTGAAAGACTTATACTCTGAAAACTACAAGTCACTCTTAAGAGAAATTAAAGGGGACACTAATAAATGGAAACTCATCCCATGCTCATGGCTAGGAAGAATTAATATAGTCAAAATGGCCATCCTGCCCAAAGCAATATACAGATTTGATGCAATCCCTCTCAAATTACCAGCAACATTCTTCAATGAATTGGAACAAATAATTCAAAAATTCATATGGAAACACCAAAGACACCGAATAGCCAAAGCAATCCTGAAAAAGAAGAATAAAGTAGGGGGGATCTCACTCCCCAACTTCAAGCTCTACTACAAAGCCATAGTAATCAAGACAATTTGGTACTGGCACAAGAACAGAGCCACAGACCAGTGGAACAGATTAGAGACCCCAGAAATTAACCCAAACATATATGGTCAATTAATATTTGATAAAGGAGCCATGGACATACAATGGCAAAAGGACAGTCTCTTCAACAGATGGTGCTGGCAAAACTGGACAGCTACATGTAGGAGAATGAAACTGGACCATTGTCTAACCCCATATACAAAGGTAAACTCAAAATGGATCAAAGACCTGAATGTAAGTCATGAAACCATTAAACTCTTGGAAAAAAACATAGGCAAAAACCTCTTAGACATAAACATGAGTGATCTCTTCTTTAACATATCTCCCCGGGCAAGGAAAACAACAGCAAAAATGAGCAAGTGGGACTACATTAAGCTGAAAAGCTTCTGTACAGCGAAAGACACCATCAATAGAACAAAAAGGAACCCTACAGTATGGGAGAATATATTTGAAAATGACAGATCCGATAAAGGCTTGACGTCCAGAATATATAAAGAGCTCACACGCCTCAACAAACAAAAAACAAATAACCCAATTAAAAAATGGGCAGAGGAACTGAACAGAAAGTTCTCCAAAAAAGAAATACAGATGGCCAAGAGACACATGAAAAGATGCTCCACATCGCTAATTATCAGAGAAATGCAAATTAAAACTACAATGAGGTATCACCTCACACCAGTAAGGATAGCTGCCATCCAAAAGACAAACAACAACAAATGTTGGCGAGGCTGTGGAGAAAGGGGAACCCTCCTACACTGCTGGTGGGAATGTAAATTAGTTCAACCATTGTGGAAAGCAGTATGGAGGTGCATCAAAATGCTCAAAACAGACCTACCATTTGACCCAGGAATTCCACTCCTAGGAATTTACCCTAAGAACGCAGCAATCAAGTTTGAGAAAGACAGATGCACTCCTATGTTTGTCGCAGCACTATTTACAATAGCCAAGAATTGGAAGTAACCTAAATGTCCATCGGTAGATGAATGGATAAAGAAGATGTGGTACATATACACAATGGAATACTACTCAGCCATAAGAAGTGGAAAAATCCAACCATTTGCAGCAACATGGATGGAGCTGGAGAGTATTATGCTCAGTGAAATAAGCCAAGCGGAGAAAGAGAAATACCAAATGATGTCACTCATCTGAGGAGTATAGGAACAAAGGAAAAACTGAAGGAACAAAACAGCAGTGGAATTACAGAACCCAAAAATGGACTAACAGGTACCAAAGGGAAAGGAACTGGGAGGATGGGTGGGCAGGGAGGGATAAGGGGGGGGAAGAAGAAGGGGGGTATTAAGATTAGCATGCATGGGGGGGAGGGAGCAAGGGGAGGGTGGGCTGCACAACACAGAGAGGACAAGTAGTGACTCTACAACATTTTGCTAAGCTGATGGACAGTAACCGTAATGTGGTTGTTAGGGGGGACCTGATATAGGGGAGAGCATAGTTAACATAGTATTCTTCATGTAAGTGTAGATTAAAAATTTAAAAAAAAAAAAAAAGAAAGAAAGAAAGAAAGTAAGAAAGAAAGAAAAGGGGGATTACTCCTTAACAGGATAAAACTATTGGTAAATCAAAGATCAACGCATGCTTTAAATATCCTTAATGTTGATCACTTAAAGGGTGTCAGATGATCAGCTATGGAGGTACTCTTTTCTGATAATATTCCTTTCTCTTAATTTAAAAAAAAAAAAAAAAAAGCAGTTACTGTGTGCTGACCTCCAATGAGTTCTGCACAGTGGTATAGAGGGCATGTCAAAGTGTGGGCAAAGCGTCTCTTTGTTTCTATGCAGAAGATCAAGGCCTAGCTTGGATACCCAGAAAATGAACTAAGATACGATATGAGGAGGAGCTTCCGGCATCAGCACTCTCTGGAGGACTTGTGCCGGGGGATGATCATCAAAAAGCCTCCACAGGGATCCGGACGATGCTGCGGTTGTGGCTGCATCCAGCCCACCGTCTCCTGGACTTGCCATAAGAATGAGGAGGGAGATGTCTAGGCTGGCATGTGCATACAGTGAGACAACGAATTTGACCGTATCTGTACTGTTGGAACTCAACCAGGAGTTGGGAGGGGTGCAAGTTGTAGCACTCCAAAATCTCATGACTATAGACTATCTATGGTTAAAAGAACATATGGGATGTGAACAGATCCCAGAAATGGGCTGCTTTAATTTGTCTGATGGTTCAAGTACAGTTGGACAATATCCATCATATCATAGATAAATTTTCACAAATGCCTAGGGTGCCTAACTGGTTTTCTTGGCTTCACTGGAGATGGATGGTAATTATAGATTTGCTTTGTTTATGTCACCGTATTCCTATTATGTTAATATGTGTGTGCAAATTAGTTAGTAGTTTAAAACCTATACATACTTAAGGTACTATACAAGAAGATATGTCAAAGAAATAATCAATCCTCCCAAGTTTCCTTCATATGCTACATCTATAGCTTTTCTTCTTCCTTCCTAATTACAACCCTTAAATAGAATTCGTGCCTCAGATCGAATTTACCGAGTATCATAATTCCTCCAGGTGGTAAAGATACCTCGAGACAAGTGCTGGGCATAGAAGCCACAGGGCATAAATCTGCAAAGAAGTAAAAAGCTAACCTTTGCAAACAATATGGCTTCTCTCTCACTTACCAACTTTACATTTCCCTGTATGGCCCCGGAAGATGACTGGTTAGCCAGAGACGGGTAAGATTCCTCAAGGGAGGAACAACCTAAGACAGGCACAGTCGCAGGGGGGCCATCAGGTGAGAATTTGGGGATCAACAGAGGTGAGGCTCAGAACCTCACCCCCCCTGCTTTGAGAGAAATCTTCTGCATCCGTGGATGTCTTGCTGCCCTTGTCTAGCCTGGATTAATACTTAGTCCATAGGCACACACCTGATCATCTGATCATCTACATTTGCCTTCTTACAGCACTAAACTATGTTTTCTACCTTTATCTTGCATCTACCTACCACTTCAGCATTTTTTTAAAAATAAAAATAATAATAATAATAGGAGAAATGTGGGATCAACATATAAATCAAGTACAAAAATCAAACGAATATTCATATTTGACCTGATTGTTTATAGGTCATATTGCATGATCAAAACCGAAAGTTTCTGTGATGACTGCCCTTGTACTGTTCACCATGTAAGAATTTATTCACTATGTAAGAATTCGCTCACCATGTAAGAACTTGTTCATTATGCTTCAGAAGATTGGAGACTGACGAGAATTAGGCTTGAGATGGATTAATGATTGTACATTGAGCGTTGACCCCCCTATACTGAATTTTATTGTTGTTAACAACCATTTGATCAATAAATATGAGAGATGCCCTCTCAAAAAAAAAAAAAAAAAAAGTCTGATATACCTGTAACTAGAGTCCTAGAAAGAGAGGAGATTTGGGGAAGGGAAGACATAAATATAATTGAAGAAATAACAACAAACAAAAATCCAAATTTCTTTAAAGTTATAAACCCATATATCCAAAAAGATTAAGAAACCCCAAGCCAAATAAACAAATTAAACCACTTTAAGGCACATCATAATCAAATTTTTGAAATCCAGTGATAACAAGAAAAATCTTTATAACAGCCAGGGGACATGAAGAGATATAAAAATAAAGAATGACAGCAGACTTAATACCAGAAACCACACAGGCCAGAAGACAACAGAACAACATCTTTAAAGTGCTGAAAGAAAAACCCATCAACCCAGAATCCTATACCCAATGAAACTATCTTTGAAAAATAGAGGTGAAATAAAAACATTTTACAACTGCTCTTTCTCCCTTCCTATGCTATTGTGAGGAGTGTTCTCTGTTCCTCACCACGTTTTCTCACAAGACTTTCAGGATCAAGTGATTCCTGGCCAAGAAACAAAAGCAGAATCATTCCATTCCCCAGTGGACTCAGGTGAAAACTGGTAATATAATTACGTACAACTCCAAGAGCAGACATTGGAAAAGAAGCAAGCTGGGCCTCTAAAGAATTTCACATGGGATGGCACACATATTTATGCTGTATCAAAGTCACTAATATCTTATATCAAGGTGAAAGCATCACCACTATCTGGACAGCTGGACATGTTTTTTGGGAAAATGATTTTTCTCTTTGTTCTATGCTTCTCCCTAGAAGAGAACCAATCGTTTAGTTGGTTTAGTACTAAATATGAGAGACCTTTTGTTTGATAAAAATATTCTAACACCAACAAAAGCTGAGAAAGTTTTTTGCCAGTAGCCCTATGCAACAAGTAATAAAAAGGATCTTGGACCTATACAAACAAATGAAGAGTGCCAGAAATGGTAAATATGTGGATGAATATAAAAGCTTTTTTCTTATTTAAAAAATGTGTTTAAAACATAATTTATTATTTAAAACAAAACTAACAACAATGTATTATAAGGTTTACAGCATACATAAAAGCAAAATATATGATAGCAATAGCACAAAGGATGGGGGGATTTGGAAACATACTGTTATTATGTTCTCATGTTATTTGTCATATGTCATACAGTGTAATTTTTTCAAAAGTAAAGTGCGATAAGTTAAAGTTGTATACTATAAAACCTAGAACACAATTAATTTAAAAAATCAAAATAAATATAACTAATAAACTAATAGTGGAGCTAAAATAGAATAATAAAAAGCATCCTTATTTAATCCAAAGAAAGCAGGGCAAAAGTCAAGTAGGAACACATTCAGACAATGGAAATGTTCTACATCTTAATTGTGGTGGTTGTTATGTGACTGTTTACATTTGTTAAAATTCATCAAATTGGTGAATTTTATTGTATGTAAATTCTACCTCAACAAAGATTATAACAAGAGAATGAAAGGAGAGAAACTGAAGACTGAGCATAGACAAGCATTTAAAGAGTTTTGCTAAAAAGGGATGATAGTTGGCAAGGGAAGAGGATCAAGAGAAAACTCTTTTGTTTTTAAGATGGGTGATACACCAGTGTGCTGGTATGCCAATGGGAATGATGTAATAAGAGAAAAAATGGTAATATAGAAGTAAAAGAGCAAAACTGCTGGAGTGATATTCTTTGAGAAGATTAAAGTAATTACTTCAAAGATTGCCGCCTATCTGTGGTAATGGTTGGGAAGAAAGAATATAAGGGAACACTTGCTGTTGAGGCAGTGATGTGGTGGTAGAAGTCTTCGGATTATCTGTCTTTTGGTTACTTTTGTTTCATAGTTAAGTAGCAACCTGAGTAGGATGAGGCCAGGGGAGGAGGTGGTAAATTGAGAATCAAAATGGTATGGTTCAGTCAAGGAGGATAATGGGAGAATGAATGGTCTAGAGACAACATTTAGGAAACATTAAGGATTCATTTGAAGTCAGTTACCCTAAGTTTAAAGTGAGGCCAGTCACGTGGTTGTACATTTTTCTCCAGACACACTGCATTGCCTGAGTGCAGATGCAGAGTTGAGGGAGAGTTGTATTTAATAAGAGTTATAGTTTGCCTCTAGTACAATGAAGCAAGAGGGATTGGGGGTTGCAGGTATGTTCAATGGAGAGTTTTTAATGATTGGTTGAGGAATTTAAATTTGGTAAGAGGGAAGTGAGGGCCATCAAGGGACTGGGGGATGCTGAAGGGTGGGAGTACCAATGGATTGGAATCAAAAGCCTTAAAGATATACATACCATACCAGTTCAGTCAACAATCCATATTTAGGAATTTTATCCTTAAGAAATATTAATGCAGATGCACACCACCTGTAAAAGTGTTCATTTCAGTATTCTATTTAACAGTAAAAATTATATAATACAAGCATATAAATATTTATCAATGGAAAATTGATAAAATAAATCATTATCCTAAATTAAATACTGGTTTTGTGTGGTTATGTGATTATCTGTGAGGTAATATACAAGGCTATACTACAGGTTTTGCTGGAAGCTGGATTGAGGAAATTATTTTCTGGCATTTCAAATTGCTGTTGTTTGTCCTTGCATTGTTCTGATACCACATTATAAGTGGACTCCCTAGAATAATGAGTAATAAATGAGACCCTGAGTGGTTTTTCTTAATAACCTACAGACGAGTCATGGAGAATAGCCCCCATAGAAATAGCTTTCAAATAAAGCAAGTAAACACAATGCCCTTTTTTATTCCTGATGGTCACTGCTCATGGCGCCCACATACCCCCTGTAAAGTTGGGTGTTGACCACACTCCCAAGTGTCACCAAAAGCCATGTCATAGGTGCTGTTCAAATTACTTGGAAAAGACATAGTTGCTACTCTTCTGGAGTCTATAGTATAAAATTTATAGTATATGTACTATACACTTTACAGTATAAAGCATCACATTGTGATATTTTTTCTTCCAAAAATGTAAAGGAATAATTAACTCTATTAGCAAGCATAGTATTTGGCCATAAATTAAACATTAAGAAAAATACAATGTGGTAGATTTATATTATGATTCAAAGTATCCACTACCCCTCCCTCCCTGTTGATATTAAGCTTGAACATAAAACTTTGTTTTAGCCAATTAAATGTGAGGAGTGATATACACCCCTTCAATCAGAAAGGGTCCTATATAGGGGATTGTTCCTTCTGCCTAGATCTCAGATTGAAAATAAAATAGTACAGAGCTGCAGGGACAGGTAACATAAATAAGAAACAAATGATTGTAGTCAAGCCACTGAGATGCTGGAGTTCCATGTTTTATAAAACTTGGTCCAAACTACTATAATAAGCAAAACAAACTGAACATTACAGTGGGTGTATATAACAGACATAAGTGCTTTCTGTAGAATAAAGTAGGGACTACATTTATTCAGTGCTAACTATCAGACACTATTCATGCATTTCTTACTCATAATAACCATGTGCGATAGATGGTAATATCTCTAGGTAAAGCCCAAAGGTACTGAAGCTAAAAATAATCTCACACAGTACAACAGCCAACATTCAATTTTTTCTTTTCAAATCAAGGGTCAACCAATGACCAAGTCGACATTCTTTTCACTCTATCCTTCTGCCTTCTGTGTGAAGGATTTACACGTTTAGTTGCAGCATGAGATAGGAAGGACCTAGGTGATTTCTTTACTTGTATTCCAATTAGTTAGGGAAAGCTTTATAGACAAGGTAGGAGTTCCACAACAGAAACTGTTTGCAGAAAGAAGAGTTAGTGACTTGTATAGTAGGGCATTTCCTAGCAAAACATGTAGTCTAAAAGACATTCCAAGACTGGAGTATGATGATAAAAGTATAGTGGAGTTCCCTGAGAATATCTGATGGCCCCGACTTTAACTTGTGAAGAGATGTGGGAAATGAGGTGGTCCTGGTGAAGCTCCCTAGAAACAGGATGAAGGAAAGTCTTGAACATGAGTCATGGGGTTATCGGAAATTTAGAAAGACCATGGATAGCTATGTTCATTGGGTAAAGGGACAGTTTTAAGAGAGTTAATTTGAATTTTTTGTGTAAATATTTTGGACTTTTTCTTTCTTATATGCAGTGATGAGCTATTATCATATCTGTGCAGAAGTTGGCCCCTGTGGCCCTGTAGAGTAATTTGTTTCTAAAAAGATAGAGTTCTTACCATCCTTGCAGCCTGAATCCCAACACCTAAGTTCCTAAGTTCAGACAACTTTCTCAGCCTCCCTGTCTTGTCTGCAAATTTAACTGGCTGAGGCACCATAGAGTGACAATGATGAGAGAAAGTCAATGTTAAACAAACTGCAAAGGTGCCTTTTCAGAGGGATTGAAGGCAACTAAACATTCTAAAATCAATTCAGGATTGATCATTCCCCTGCCCTCTAAGGCTTCACCAACATGGGCTTTGGGTAATGCTGCCATCAGAAGTCCATGCTTTACCAGAAGCTGTGGATTATAGCTTCCCTGGAAACCTTATTGCCCTGTTGGAACTCATGCCAAGTAGGCAACAGCCAGCTCCTGTCTATGTCCTTCTGTCCTGCTTCATAGTCTGGTTTTTACCTTGTTAATGGCAGAAATGGTTGTGGTTTTCAACACATGACTCTTGATAGAGGGAACGATCTGAGGCTAAAGAGAAGAAACTAAAGGATAAAGGGAATTTTCTTTCCACACTGACATGAGCTCAATTGTTTCTCTCAGCGGTTATAACTTACAGTGATACAAATGAGATTTTCCCCCCTGCACTTTGAATAACTTACCTGAATCTCCTATTCAACACACCACTATTACATCAATGAGAAACCAAATATCATGAGAGTAACTCTATTTAAAAGCCTAACTTATACATTTCTGTATTTTCTGTATTATCTTACAAGAAAATGTTATTTTTAGAATGAGAAAAACAAAATATCCATCCTACATGGATCTGACAAGTGAGATGATAAATTTTTTCTTTCTCATTAAGAGAAAAACACCTGACATTTACAAAATATGCTTTAACCCACTTATATGTGTGTTATATGCATGTGTAGGCTGTTTACATACTTACAACTTAAATGATAATAGGACAGCTGAGGAATTACGTTGATCTGTTGTTAGGCATACCTGAAGTATTTGAGTACATGCTCACTTTCTTCTCAATCAGTGACAAATTACAAGAAAGAGAAGATTCTTTCACTGTTTTCTGAACAACAAAATTCTGGTAGCTCTATTGTATTCTGTTAGTACCCTATGCTCCCACACACCCCCAAATTGATAAAATGATTAGCCTTATTTAAGATAATGCTTCATTCACAAATATGGAAAAGAAGAAAGTCCTACCCTATCTCTACATTTTGACTTAAATATGAAACATTCCCTGCAGTGAAATAGTAGCACCAGTGAACACTTGGACAGACAAGTGACAGAATCTATCAATGTGATCAAGCAGTGAAAGGAATTTCCCAGAAGAGTAGCTACTTTTTACTCACCATACTAGGTTTCTTTTGTTTTTGTTTTTTTTGATGTTTTGTGTCTCTTGTTCTGAATTTCAGTTTTCTTGTAAAAAGCTTCCTTGTCATTGCACAGATGCTTATCTGACTGTGTCAGACCTGACATGTTATGACGACTCTGGGTTGCCTCGAGATGAGAGTTCACCTCTCAAGAGGTAATTTAAACCTAAGCTGATAACTTCTTTAGGAGGAAGAGCTGCTTAACACACTATCCTTCAGCAAAGCTGGAGGAGGAAGGTGCAACAGACCTCTCAGGTGAGAGATTCAAGGGCCCTTTTAATGGACTGATTGATGCTTTTGTCTCCAGTTTAATTTGCAAAGAGCTTCCACTCTCTTTCTTAGTGAATTCTGCCAAATATCCTATCTAACCTCTGGGCAGGAGGGTGAGGGATGGTGGGCAGTTGGTATTGGAAGGAGAGAAAAAGACAGTCCAATTCAGAGTGTTTACCTGGGGAAATGCATTTGAAAACCTGTTGACTCATAAAGGACAACCTGGTCAGAATGCAGGAGGAAATTAAGCGTGACCAAGGCCCCCTCAGATGTTCTTTCTGTAACACCTTACTTGCAGAAGCTACAGTAAAACTACGGCCCTTTTTGAAATCATGTGATCTCAGTAAGGACCTAGAGATTTTTATTGGTTCATAGGGCAGGGTATTGAAGAGACAATGATCTTCTACCTCTAAAATGTCATAATGTGGCTGTTCTAAATAAACAATAACAATTCTCCACTGGACATGGCTGGAAAAAATGAGAGAAACCCTGTGCTTGAAATTTTGGGGTAAATGTGTGACTGTTTAATAGCCTAATAGATTCTTCTTGGTTAAACCACCACTCCATGGGTCAGCATTGGAGGGAAAACTGCTCACTTCTTTGGTGAGCTTCTAGACTCAGTAGCATGAAACGTGGTACACAGGAGAAAAGGAGTCCCTTTAGTTATTATAAATAACTATATGTACCTTCACTTACTAGGCTGGATCAGAGGTTGGAAGGAAGTTAGCAGGTGCAGAATTGGAATTCTGAAAAAAATTAAGGTACAAGTTAGTAAATACCCTCTCACATCAGGGCTTGGAAACATGATGACTGTCCTGGAAGCACACAATTTCTAAATGATACAATTACACACAAAATAATTATCCTTCCCTGGAGTAGTAAAAGTGCTTTTCAGCATTCCAAAAGCTCTTTAGTCCATTGTTCGTGTTTACAGATAATCTCCTAGGCTGGTTAAATGAAACACATGGAACAGATAAATATGGTGAACAAATTATTTAACCATGCCAAGTCCATAATTATCCCGCTGGGCATTTTATTTCTAAGTCTAAAATGTTTTAACGGTAGTAAAGTGTATGTGTGTAAAAGGCAAATTAATTGTGTCAACAAGGCAAGATAGTAAACATCTAACCACCATTGTGAGAAGGGAAGGTACAGGTTAACCTGAGCTCAAATAACTTCCTTCTAACCTATCAGTAGTACATTATCTAAGATTCTAAAGTGCTAAATTGGTCAGATAAGAGATGTGCTAAGGTATAAGATACTCTGAACAATGAGGAAAGAAATTGAAGTGAAAATTGCAATCTCCACCCACAGAAGACTTAAGTGAGGTGAGTGAAAATGTTTACAATGGAAGAAGAGAGGGAAAATGTGAAGAGGATGATATTAAAAATAAACGTAACAGTGGAGACCTAGGAAGGAAAAAGATGACTGGAGAAAGGGCCAGGGAAGCCAACATCCAAATGCCTCCAAGGGATCTGGGCAGGGTAAGAGGGAGTGCAGCTTGGAGGCACTTATCAGAGTCAGCAGCAGCTCTACCAGCAGCCAGTGGGCAACTGGTGTCAAGGCAGCAGGAGATGTTCTCTGTAAGAAGAATGGTGGGATGACAGTCACAGGAAAATATTGTGACCAGTAGACAAGAGCTGTGTTTCACTGACAGCTGGACAAGAATGCACAGAAACAGACAAGGGAAAATACAGAGGCCATGTCCAAAGCTGGGAGGTTTGGTAGATGTGGGGAGCATGGGTCAGGAGGGAAAGAGGGACAGAGAGTTGCCGAAGAACATGTCTCTTAGAGAAGCATCTGTAAGATAACCAAGATTGTTAACTGGAAGAAATAAACTTACACGAAGAATGAGAATTCTCACCATGTGGTTAAAGGTATGGGATCTGTAGCTAGACTCTTGGTTCAGATCCTTTCTGTGACTTACTAGCTGTGTGAGTGTGGACAAATTACTTATAACTTCTCTGGTCTTCAGTTTCCTTATTTGTAAAGTGGAAATAATAATACCAACTTGGGTTGTTGTACAGATTGAATGAGTTAATAAGAGTAAAAGAATTTAGAATATTGCTTGATACCCAGGAAACATCAATGAATGTTAGCAACTATTGTGGTAACCATGTGATCAGCGTCTGTACGTGGCCCTGAGCTGTACAGAGTGCTTTTAGCATGCTCTCTCATCCTTCCAGATTATCCATAAGACTAATTTATGACGGTCGGGTGGTATATGTATATTGTCAGCATATGAAGATTACAACTGTCCTCCTTAGGGGCAGTTTTTAGGGTGGCTAAATGTGGATTAAGCTGAAGACAATGGTAACATGGTAAGAGGTTTACAACTGCTTTGGATAAGTCCCTTACTCCCACTCATTAGGCTTGGTGTGAACAGGTGTGAACAGAAGAAAACTGACAGCCTAAGTCTCTAAAGCATGTTGTTGGTGACGGAACTGCATTTTTAACTCTTCTTCATGGCTTTTCCTCTTTAAATGAAGGGACCTAACAGAAAAAGAGCAAGAGAAAGTAACAGTTTATACATGATGGCTCCTGATGCTGTCATAGGAAACTCCTGCCTTCCTCCTGCCTAGGACATGGGCTGGCTTGCTAGTAGGCATCTTGCTCTGACCACCTTGCTGGGAATCAGGTAAATGGTACTTCTTATTGGTTAAACCTCTGTATGAATCTGGTTGAGGATATGCTCTCCCAAAGAGCCCCCTCGGAAGACAGTCTCTCCGTGGTCCAGATCTCGTAGTCCTACGGCCTTTGTATTTTATTAGGCTCTCTTCCACCCTGTAGACCCCAACGCCTGTTTTCTCTGGTGCTCCAGGAAAAGAAAAGGCAAGATACTAAACAAGTGGTTATTTTGCACCTTTTCCCCCAAAATATTTGTGTCTTTGTCACCACTAGTAGCAGAAAACAAAGCTACAAAACTTTACCTTTACATTATCGGAGGTACATCCCTTCTGGATGAAGAGCTTGGGAGAGCCAAGCACTCAGCCAGCTGACCACAGACAGGGGCAAGTTGGAACAGGGACTTCTTCAGAAATCCTCTCCTTTTCTTTCCCATCTGCTCTGCCAGGGCTGACCGGGAAGCCCCCAGGGCAGTTTCCAATGTCTTACAATGTCCAGGCTCCCTCCCCAGCAATCATTTATTAGAAAGCGGTTTTATGATACAAATTTGATAATCTCCCATGCACACTGGCACTGTTCTAATTGAAGTTGTAAGCCCATAAAATTCAGGCCCTTTGTCTTCCTGAAGGCCACAAGGTTTAAAAAGGTTTAAAAAGATACTATTGTCCTCCCTAACACCCACTACATTGTCACCAGGGACTGGTTAAACAGAGTTCTGAATGAAACAGTGCGGATTTTGTCTAGGTCCTTTTCAGGCCTGACAATGCCCTTTTCACTTCCGAAGACAAAAGGAGGTTTAAGGATCGAGATTCTTCTACGATAACCGCATCCATATGGAAGGCAAGGTGGCCAGCAGCTGAGCTCCAAGCACCCCACTCCTTCTGCCCTCCTCTCTCCACCCCTGCAAAATCCCAGGTGATAACACCGCCTCAGCCACCCTACCTCCTCCTCTTTCTCGTCCTGGGACAAGAAGTGAGGGTCGCAAACGAGCCCAACGCTTACTCCTCACAGACCTCGTTGGGCTCAGCTCTCTTCCCTGGGTCTGATGCCTGAAACTGCTCTCCTCACACTCGTCTCCCTGCAGCCAAGGAGGGAGGCCCTCACTTCTTTGAGAGGGTAACCACCTGCTTAGCAAGCCCTGCGAAAGCATATTACAAACAAATTAGCAAATTAATTACAAATTAGCATACTCCCAGGCGAAAGGCATTTTTACAAACACGAGGGGTGGAACATTGGATCCCCGAGCCTAGTACGCATTCGGACCGCCAGTCAAGTGAGCCCGAACAGAGGCTCCCACACCTACGTCTGGCCACCAGGGCTCTCCAAATCGATCCTCCTTCAGTTGGCAGCCCTGAGGCGGGTAATAATACCCCACCACCCTTTTGCTTTTTCATTGCGTCACCCCTCCCCATCCGACCTCAATAAGGTGTGACGCCAAGAGGAGGCAGGAATCACAGCTGCCAAGCGAGGCAGTCTTAGGCTTAACTGGGGGTTACACGTTCTCTTTGGCCCCCGAGCCCCGGCTGCCGCATTCCGGAAACTGATGGCCTGCATCCAGGCCCGGCGGCTCCCGGCTAAGTGCGCTCGGCCCCCAGCCCCGCTGGCAAGTCTTCGGCGAATCCCTACTAAGACGCTAACTATACCTTGTTGTGGACGACTGAGCTGACTTTTGGTATTTGAAACGTCAGCAACTCGGGGGACCAGAGGGGCCTCCGCGTCACTGGGGCCGAGAGCCAACTTCCGCTGACGGAAACCCCACGGTTGTCTCTGCTCCCTCTCCGCACAGTGCACCCGCTCCCCTCCCTAATACTTCCTGAAGCTAAGTGGGACTGAGATCTGCCCTTCGACCCAAGCCGGGGTGGGCCCTAACTTAGCTCATCCAGAACTGAACTGGCTCCCCGAACCCCGGTCCGGGAAGTAGAGGGACACCGGCAGGCGCGCGGGGGGCACAACCCATTTAATTCTTGCACCACAAAGAGGAAAAGTATTCTATTTCTTTTAAAATAAGTTGCTTCTCATACAAATATCTATTTAAAAATATACATACAAGATTTGAGCAATAAAATCTAGCTCTGGGGCTGTGGTGGTCGAGGGAAGGGGAAATCGGCAAAAGTTCCCCGCGCGAAGGTAGGTGAAAGCGGGACAGGAACCGCGGCGCCGGGGGTGCGGCCCGAGGAGCGCTCAAGGTCCCAGGCTCCAACCCCCATCCGTCCGCAGAGCGCATTCCCGGGTCAGGTGCCCGCGCCCCGCAGCTGCCTCACCAATTCCAGGAGACCAGGGCGGGGGGCGCTAAGTGCTGGTAGGCAGGGAAGAGGCCAAGCGCCGAGCCCGGCCCGAGGGCGGCGTATCCCGGCAGAGGGCAGGCGGTGGCCAGGGGCGCTCCCCTCTTGTCCCGGGCACACATCGAGCCTATGTGGCCGCTGCCGCCGCACGGCTGCCCGTCGCGCACCAGCACGGGTACCACCACGCGGCGCAGCAGACCCGGCGCGGCCCGCAGCTCGCTAGACGCTGCCAGGTCCGGCGACTCCGAGGCCCCTGGCGCGCGCGCGCGCTTCAGCTTGTAGCGATGGTTCTGGAACCAGATTTTGACCTGCGTGGGAGTGAGGCGCAGCAGGCGCGCCAGCTGCTCGCGCTCGGGCGCCGACAGGTAGCGCTGCTGCCGGAAGCGGCGCTCCAACTCCAGCGTCTGCGCCTTGGAGAACAGCACCCGCCGCTTCTTCCTCTTCTCGGCGTCTGAGCCCGGAGACGCAGGCCGAGCAGACGGCCGCTGGGACGAGTCGGCAGGACTGGTCTCTGGGCTGCTCTCGTCCGAAGCTAGTGACGGCAAAGGAGAGACAGCCTGGTGAGACGCCGGCTCCAGTGCGGCCAGCTGTCTTTTGAGCCACCGGGCAGAAGGCACCCCCACTCACCCGCGATTTTGGGGTGAGGCCATTTCCTTCCTTGGGCCCACATTTGGACACCTGCCTCTCTCCCAATTCAGTGACCTCGTCTGTACCACAACCCGAGCCTCGCCCTTAAAGAAACCCAGCCCAGAGCCCTCTAAAAACAAGTCTGCACGGGTCGCTGCGCTGGCAGACAAATTTCCCTCAAGCTGTGTTACCAACCAACACTGGCCGCAGAGAGGTCGACTGCACTACAGATTACCCAGTGAATTCAGGGGAACTAAACTTGCCAATTGCTACCCATCCCAAACGGATGCCTGGAGAACGTAGCCGTGTTTCCAGGCATTTAAAGGCGGTGTCTTAAATTAAATATTTAAATATTCTGAACCCTAGAAACAGAAACCCAAATTCTGGGCGTTTGTGCGAGGGCAGGGGTCCGCTCTCAGGATATGCCGACTGGGAGACGCACGGCGTAGGGCTTTGAGGAAGGCAGAGCCTCCTGTTCCAAGGCAGGATATCCAGACTGTGGGCTGGGGTTTGGCTTCTCAGCTCCGCAAGGGCCGGCCGCTTGGGTCCTCGTCTCACCGCTTCCCGACCCCCCAAATCGTCCTCCGTTCACTCACACGGGTAGTGGCCGCGCTCCGATTCTAGCCAGGTGGCGCAGGGACCGGGCCCTGCGGCACGGCGCTCCGGTTCCCGCCTCCGCAGGTGCTGCGCGTCCTGGTCCGGTAAATCCAGGAGACTGCGCACCGTGAAGCTGAGACGTCCAGAGGTGGCCATGGCCAAGGAGGGGAAGGAGGCGGGGCAGGGCAGGCTGGGAACCAGGGGGCCGCCTAGGACGCCTCTCCTACGGGGGGACCTGAGAGGTGCACGCGCTGAGCTGACTGCCGGGGTATTAGCGCTCTTACAGAGGAATCCCTGTTTATATAAACAGCTCTTCCCACCCGGGATGCTTTGAAAGCCGAGGTCCTGGTCTCCAGGGTGTTAAGTACCTGAATGAGTGGCGGACCAAAGCCCCCGCGAGCCCGGAAGGTGCCACCTCCGCCCCCCGCTCCGCCCCGTCCCCCGCCCCTCGACGCCCCGTTACCTCCCAGAGGCGGCAGGAAGCAGCCCTCAGCATTAGCGATTCTGTCTGATTAGCCCAAAGTGGGGACAGATAATGGGGATTGTTACCAATGAATAACGTCTTGGGTGGCGAGCGATGGCTACCACCCTCCCGTCCCAGCCCAGCTTCCTCCTCCTCCTGGGCTGACACCGGGCCTCGCCCTGCGGGAGCGCCGGGAAGCGTGGTGGCGGCATGGGTGGGTTTATGAGCACCCAGGAATTTATTCCCTGTTTGCTTTATTCCTCGAGCTTGTTTGCTGTTGTGTTCGTTTCCCGCAATTAGCCAGAAAGTGATTTACAAGGTGGCGTTAAATTCTGGCGCTCTTTCTCTTTCTGGTTGGGCCCCTGTAAGGAGTCAGAGGCGAGAAGTTTCAGGCATGCATAGGGGAGGGACCTGGCCAGGCCGGCTTCTGGGCCGAGGATTTCCAAGGCCGCTAGGAGCCGCCCCATATCTCAAACGTCTCCCAGAACTTAAGGGGTGCTGGGGAAGGGCTGGCAGCATTCGGGGAGCCCGTGCTCTGCGCGCGTTTCTCCAGACCGGCAGAGGCGGAATCTATCCAAGTATACAGGTCCGAAGTGCCAACCTCGTCGTCGGCCCAGCCCCTTCAGGCCGCACCAGGCACTGGCTCGGGCCCCTGGTTGTGCTGGTCAGAGCTGAGCCCAGGCTCACTGTAGGGCCCCCGGGCGGCGGCGTTTCACAGGGTGACCTATGAAGGCTTTTGCAGCCTCCTTGCCATCGCCTGGCGCCACTTGTGTGTCTCGGTTCCGTGGCTTCCGTCCGGCCTGGGCTCCTTGCCCCAAAGCAGCTGCGCGGCCTAGTCCAACAATGGACCAAGCAGGACAATTAGGACGGGGCCCTCTGAGCAGAAAAGACGCCTTTCTCCCAGGTCTTCTAGCTTCCACAGCCCCACCCGTGCACCGTAGATGGTGCAGGGAGTCGGGTGGGCAGGGATACATTTTGTCCGATCATAGCTTTGCCCTGACAGCTCTGCAGTCCGGGCTCAGCGAGCGTGCTTTCGGAGGCCTCTGCTCCCGCCGCCAGCGGTTTGAGTATTTCGTTGTTGATTATTAGTGATGGGCTAGGGCTTGGGTGGCCGCACCCAAAATCCTGGCTCCATCTGAGCTGAATTCGAACCTGGTTCCTGTGCAGTTCCGCTGGGCGGGCGCACCCTCCCCAGCAGCCTCCTTGTCAAGCGTGCCGGAGGCGCCGGGGTCTGAGCTACGCTCTGGGTGGTCGGGCGGAGGCAACCCCAATACAGGCCAACTGCTAGGCCGCGGACAAAGGGGAAATGGAGCTCGACGCCCCGGACCTGTTGGAAGCATTTGTTCCAGTCAAGATTTTGCATTTGTTCAGTCCGAAATAAAGCGTGATTGACGCCTGCTCACAATGCGCTTTAGCCCGCTGGGATAAATCGGAGCTTGTCCCGTGTTGTCATGGTTTTCAATGGGGTTCAATGGGATCGGGAGCACGATCAACTCTGCTGGCCGTCTCTCCGAGGGCCCGGCAATAGATTTATTAGTTATGTCTTTTTAAATAAGATTAAACTGAAATGACTGGGCCGTCTTCTCTGAGATGGGGCGGAGGAGCCAGCTGGGGGAAGACTGGTGCAGCAGAAGCCGTAAATCCGTATCCACCATTCCCCAATACCTAAGTTCTTGCTTGTTAGACGTTGGGCAGGTACAGACTGGCTCAGGGCCTCATGGACTTCTCTCTGGCTGGAGCCCAGTGCCTGGCAACCTCTGCTAGCCCATCTCCTGAAAGAGGTGATAGGAGGCATTGACAAACACTGTCCTAGAGAAGAATCAGGACAGACTCTCAAGGCAGTCAGGTAGCAGGAGCTCTGGCCTGGGAGTCAGCTGGCCTCCCAGCCCTGCCCCTAATTAGCTCTAATGTCTCATCACTCTGAGCCTCCTTTTGCCTCATCTGAAATAAAAGAGAATAGAATTTGGTAAAAGTACCCTACCAGTTTTATGATTCCATACCTCTGGAATTTTTCTAAAGCCATCTTCTTATATTAACCACCCTCCTCCCTCCCATTCTGGAATCCTCATCCCCAAGACTCTGCCTCCACATTCTCTAGAATGTTCTAGGAGAAGGTGTGCCATCTTTTTGAGTTTTTGAAGGACCCCCCACAAGAGTGGAGTCGAGTAGATAACAATTTTGGAAAGAATCAAGTCAGGAGAAGCAAAAGAAGAGTCTTTCCTGGAGTGACTGACCTCTCTTAGCCTTTTAATCTATTTAACATCCTAAGCCCACACTGACATGTGGAAATAAGTAAATGGCACTCTTCAGTTCTTAAGAGCTCTTCAGCATCAAATATTTGCTTTTACTCTTAGTATTTCTTCCCAAAGAGGAGATACATCCCCCATCTAGCAGTTGTGTTCTGAAGAGGACCTTGCTCTGGGATTAGCTCCAAATACTACTTCCAGCCTTACCTTACCTCATCTGGGAGCAGTGTTTCTGGGCCCCAGACTATTTTGAATATCCCTGGGAAACTGTACCTCCTGATCTGGAAAGCACATAGCTTCTCTGCATCATCATGGATTGCCCCTCCTCGTTTAGGTGCCTTTGCTCTAGTCTAATCTTCCTGTCAACTCTGTTCTGAGAGTTTGCCTAAGTTATCTACAAGAACCAGAGCTTAGAGGCTCCAGGACGTTGTTCCATTTAAACTATACCTTCCGAAGAAATGGAGGAAAAGAGGTGAACAGCCAGAATTATTAAAGAAAGGTGCTTTCTTTGTTCCCCTTCACATTGGATAAACTCAATGGGAGGAGAAAATTATTTTAATATTGGGTCAATAGAAAAAATAGTCAAGATGTTAAGTTTTAGTTTTTATAGATATCGGAAGTATCTATATGAATTGCCTCCAATTCCTACAAGTAAGCATCTAACTGGGTATTCTTTCCAGATTTATAAATATTTTTTGGTGTTCTGGACACTTGAACTTAAATTTTGCAATTCAAGAGAGCTTGAGAACATTATTACTTAATTAGATAAGTATTTGTTTCCCTGTAATTGGATGTAGTGCATCTCAATCCCAGTAAGAGTTTTTAATCTTTAGGCATCTCTGTTATAGTGAATGCAAGCAGTCTGCACTAATCACCCTTTCAAAAATATTATCCAAGATTATCATTGCTGCTGCATGTTTAAGACTAGTAAATCTGAAATAAAACTAATGTATCTTGATTTTTAAAAATTGATTGCTTCTATATCTTGCATTCCACTTTTAAATCCTTCCATTTTGGTTAAGTGTTTCACAAAATCCTGCAGATCTATACAGTATTGGAGAGAGGCAACATTGCAAATTCCCCTTGATAAATGGAGGGCCCTCAACTGCCAGGACATTTTTCTTTGCCTCATAGCAACTGCTCTTCCCTTTTTATCGGTATTCTGGTTAAAACAGCAAAGGAAAATAAAAGTGGGCTTTTGACACTTCCAAGAAGAAGTGAATGATCTTGATCAGCGTTAGGATGGAAAGAAAAGGCAGCATTTAAAATCAGACCTCTTCGCCTTTCCTTCTGAAAACTAGTTGCCATGAATAAGTAAACACTTCCCTTTTAATGGCTAATAATCAATTGCTTGGTGGTGGTCCAGGCCTGCCTGCGATTCTTTCTTAGTTATATTGATGATACACACACAGACCAGGGAACAGCAATTACTTTCAGACTGGGAATTTAGCATATGTTTGAAATGGGCTTTAGATTTTATTGTTTAATGCCAAAGATAAGATTTGAAAGATCCTACCTTAAGTCCTTAAAATATTGACTTTACATGGGCTTTTTTGTTATTGTTCTTGATCTCTAGAAGTTTATCTCTCCTAATATGTTTAGCTAGTTGTTCAAGTATATAGGTGAAAAAACTAGGGGATAAAATGGTTCAATGAATTAAAACGTGAATATTTGATTATCTATAGTTTTCCATTTCAAAGGGCCAGAAAATAACTTAAAAATGTTTTTAACTAGTTTGTTAGTTTATTAAATATTTCTGGTCTTTCCCACAACTTACAGTGATATAATAAGATTAGCTGTACTAACATGGAATGTAAATTGACATTAGCTGTGATAGCACAGAATGTACACTGACAATAAAAATAGTAGCACACCTTTAGGAGAGTGCAAATTCGTATTTGTTCAGAGCTGAACTCTTTTTATTTAATCTTTTTGTTTAAGATACCAATTTATACTCCTTTGCTTAACTAATACAGATGTAGTTTATATAACACAGGATTTTTATTGATGTTTACAGAATAATGGTCTAGGCCCTAAGTCACACTTAATGTCATATACAGACATTCACAGCAGAGACTGACCATAAGAATATATTTTATGATGCTCCAATAGCTCATATGGACCTGCCTGCAGTGCATCCTTGTAATTACCAGACTTCAGTTCAAGTTGCTTAATATTATTTTTTCTTAAATAACCGAAGCATTGTAATGAGGCCACTTTTTAAATATATGTTACATTGTCTGAGATTAACTTTGGGATTTTAAAAGGATTGCTTGAGAGATATTATTTCTGTCTTATTTAACAGCAATTTAAATACTGAATCAGTTATTATTTGGAGAAATATTTATTAATATTTGTCAAAGATAAGGACCACAGTCTCTCAGAGGGCTTAAGAATCAAATATTCCATTTTCTTAATAGTAATGATGATAGCAGTAGTAATAAAGTATCACTTTATGTTTTATACATTTGAGAGTGCTGACAGTGGGTTCTCACACTTCCTATTGCATCCCGAGTCAGGGTAGATTATCTAGAAGAAGAAGAAAAGCTTAAGGAGGGACTTGAAGGCAGATAGACTGTGATAGCCCTAGAGCTGGAGAAATTCGGGGACCGAATGAAGAGGAACTAAGAGGAGAGAGAGGGTTTATTGTAATAGAAGGTATTAGAAGAAGAATGATTAAAAGGTAGAGACAGAGAGCCTGCACTAGCTTAGACTTACAGGTTCAATTTCATCTCATTAACTCAAAGAGAAAAAAATGTTATGAGCCAGTAAATTTCAGTCAACAGTGGCTTCTATATGCTTTCCCAAAGTCCTTGTATTTCTAAAAATAATTACAATAGCTTCCAGCTATAAATAAGTCCTGGAAATTTACTGTACAGCATGGTGACTATCATTAACAATACTGTATTGTGTATTTGAAAGTTACTAAGAGTAGATTTTAAAAGTTCTCATCACAAGAAAAAAAATCTGTCCCTATGTGTGGTGATGGATGTTAACTAGACTTATTCTACAATATATACATATTACATTTTACAATATATACATATTTCAAACCACTGTGTTATACATCTAAAGCTAATACAATGTTGTATATCAGTTATATCTCAACTTTAAAAAGTGGTAATAAACTTGAGCTTTCAAAGAACTTCAAGTTTTTCTAAATCTTACTCAGTTTACTCTTAAGTATTCCTTTGGAAAAATATCTTCTCCCTTTTCCAAGAGGAGGCAAAGAGTGCACAACAGGAGCATGAAATGACAACCTGCAGGAACTTCCTCACAAAAAGCAAAAAAACTATACGTTTACTACAGTCTCTAGGAATGAGACTTTGCCAGCAAAGGTGGCTGTCTTTGTATTCTTGATTAAATGGGTATTTGCACTAAAGTCAAATACCACACAAAGGAAACAAAACAAAATAAAAATGTCCTTCGTGTTCTGTTTTTCAATCATTTGTGTGAAGAAGGTTGTTGGCCTTTAACACTGTCAGTGAAAAGTTCTTCATTGGAAGGAGACATTCCACTCACCCTGCTTCTTGTGCACAGGGAGCTTACCATGGAAACTACCCTGGAGCCATCTGACAAATATATAAATGACAAAGCTCAACACTGGGCATTTTAGGTTTAGCTTTATCTCAACAACAGGGTATGAGGAAGGGTGTTCAGAATTTCTTGAGAAATTTATTGTTCTATTTGTCTTGCTCTAAATCTTTAAACCCATAAATTGGATTTTTTTCAAGTTAGGAAACTAAGAAATGACTTTAAGGAAATTCTGAACTAAAACATGTATGCTATGTATTTAACACAAAATATGTATGATAAGGCTGCACTTTTTCAGATGATTTTTTAAATGATAGCTTGAGTATTCCCAAGATAAGAAATTCATCTTTAATATTTGTTTGTATTTTTTAATTGGTTATGACCTTTAATTAAAGGAATGAAAAAAATTTTTTTCCCACTGAACAACTTTCTTTTGTTTAACAGGATCTCTTCTAAACTGTTTTTGGCTTATCCTTCATATACAACATTTCGATTTGTAACATGAACCTGAGGAAATTTAAGAGAGTGCTTCACAAAACTTAAGTTGTATTTTCTTTCTTTCTCTCCTTTTCTTTCATTCTTCCTCCCTCCTTCCCTCCTTCCCTCCTTCCTTCCTTCCCTCCCTTCTTCCCTTTCTCCCTCCATCCCTCCTTTCTTTTTTGATTCCACCTGCTTGTCAAGTTATCATTTACATGGTAACCAATCCCAGGTTGGATTCCAAGTCTGTGTCCAGATTTCCACTGTCCATAGTCCACATGAACCAACTTAAAGACTGTCTGTGTCTGATACAGCATGTTTTCATTGCTCATTTTCATTATCAGCTTCTCAAAACAGGGCAGTTTATAAAAACTAGATTGATATATTCCTGGGTGGCTATGGCATCAGGACATGCACATTTTGTGTGTGTGTATACATAACTGAAACTCAGTTCTTTTCTTAAGCATTGGAAGTATGTGTATATTTAGGTGGTTGTGGTGTAAGGAATGGATGGCCACACATTGGATTTTGGTTGCTGCTTTGGCTTTGGCTGTGAAAGAAAAAAGAAAGAGAGAGAGAGAAAGAAAGGAAGAATGAAGGAGGAAAGTTTTTTTCCTTTAAGCACAAAGATTGGGCTGTAAAACTAATATAGATGAGGAAATTAAAGAATATGTATACCTAAAGTTAGCATGCTATTTCTTATATATTATTAAAATGATTATTAAAAGTTATAAACTTTCTGAAAGCTTAGATCCCAGAATACAGAGGGTTAGACAGTATAATTAGTAGGTCATCTCTGGTGAATTTAGCCTTCTGGTTTCTTCTGTAATAAAAATCAAAACCACACAGGCTTTGTGAATTATCATCTTATTTATTTTATGCAATCATTAGGAAAAGTACATGAACATCTCTTCATGATGCATTCTTGTTTTTTCCATTATTGAGATTTTCTATTCAAATTCTAGAGATTTTCTATTATTCAGATTCTGGTGGGATCCTGATTCTCCCATCAGCTGATTGGTCATAAGAGCATCCTCAAGGGGCAGGCAGGGAAAAGGGGGGGGAAATCTCCTAGTGTCTCTAAACTAATCCAAGGTGTTTGCACTGAATGGAGGGAGAAGTGATGGGTGAAGGGAGGGAGGAAGAAGAAAGAGAGTGAGTGCCTATTTCATGCTAGTGATCACCTCTCTCCATCCAGCCAAGGCTTTTGCCAGCTGGAGGTTGGTAAAGGGGAGGCAAGTGACAAAGAGCTGGTCTGATCACGTCTGGAGCAGCACACTGGGAACTGTAAGGGAGAAAGCATGCTTTCATTCAGATACCAGCTAAGGGACCCAAAGACTGCAGCATTTTAAAGGTCCTTGTTGGGAAACCAGGCTCATTTCTAGGAATCTTGTTGTGATTTGCTTTTTTACCAGCATCTCAGAGACTAGCAGAGTGGGATTTCATCTGTTCTAAGTTGTATTTGTTTCCAAACGCCTAACAATGCTAATTGGGCAGCATAGAACCCCTTTGCAAATTGTATTTTTTAAAAAAAATAACTCACCCTAGCAATGAACACAAATTGAAAACCAGTTAAAAGCAAGTGAGAACAAATGTGTCTTAAATGGAGGACGAAACAAAGGGAAGGTGGGGGCACATCCCCTAATGTCAATAGGCAGAAAGCAGCACGTGCACAATGGCCATGGGAGCGACCACCCAAGGTGACCTGAGTCAGTGTTAGAGGCGGTGGAGGGCAGGCTGGCCTCCCAGGGTCCTGCTCGGGAGGAAGCCAAGGTGGTAGGGAATTGTCTTATTCCTGTTCCATGCCATGTTTATATCCACAGCCAATTTTCTTCCTCCCAGTATAACCCGATTGGGAGGAGGTCTGCGCTGTGGCTGCTGTGGTCAACAGTTGCACTACTAGTAGATCCAGAAAGCTGTTAATGAGCACCAACTAGAATCAGTTGAATTATGACAATATATAACCCCCCATCACCACCACAAGGCTGCCCACCCCCCAGTCTTATTATCCTAGCATGCAAATCCCTCAACAGGCAGAATTTCTGAGAAAATTCATTTTTCTTTCTAACATGCACCAAATTTGAGGATTCAGACAGAATTAGAAGGAAGTCAGAAGTCTGGCTCTCCCAATATCACCAGAGTGAGTTGGGTCCTCTTATGTAATTTCTTGAATCCACTCTTTCCTCAACTATTAAATGCAAATAACAGTTGATATGGGTGTTGTGAGGATTAATGAGATATTTTATGTTAAGTGCCTGGCATGGTGCTTGCCCACAGTTAGTAGGTGTTCAATTAATTGTGGCAATTGTTGCTATGATAATAATGGGTCATGGGGGTGGTGGGGTACATATGGAGAGGCTGAGTTTATGTGCTGTGATGAGTCTGGGATCATCAGTCACACAGCTGTAGTGAACTTTATCCAGTTCATGGAAGAGGAAACTGAGGCACAGAGAGGTAGGGTGACTTGCCTGGCATCTCCCAGAGTTTGACTTGTAGTCCAGATTTTCCTAATCTAGGATTCTTTCTACGTTATTACACCCTGCATTACAAGCTCCTGAAGTAGCTTTTCTTCTCCTGAGTTAGGAAAAAGCTGCCTGTAGAAGAGATTTCCTCAAACTCAGCAGTACTACCCAGACCCTCCAGTTTCAGACCTTTGGCCTCAGGTCTGCTTGCTGCTGTGGTTCTCCAATCTGCTTACCGTGGAAAGACTCTCATTGCATTTCATGGGAGGATAGAGGCTCTGCTTCCAAGCCCTTATGTTTTCATTTCTGGGTGCCTCTGTAACTGCTTCAGGTGTTTTCCCCAGAGCCCCTAGGATTCATTCTTCCCAGTGAGTGAATCCTCGAAGTAACATTTGAGTCCTCTCAATTTAGCCAGAGCATCTTGCAGTGAAAGTCCTCTCTCTTTAGCACACAGGAAACAGCATGTAAGAACAAAGTCAGATGAATTAGAAACAAATACATTTGCCTGGAGGCCCAGAAACTCAGCCAATATTGACTGCTTTAAGAAAGCAAAGGGAAATGCACTAAGATTTAAATTATATGTATTTTAAAAAATTCTTTGCCTGTTAAGAAAAATGGAGAGGCAAGAATGCTGCTTCAGAGTAAGGGTGTGTCACTCACATCAGGCCCCTGAATTTCCCTGGGAAGAAGGTTGCGGGCCGGAGTCTGAAGGTCCTGTGTCACTCAGCTCTGCCTGCCTCACAGCGGTCTCACTCTGCAGAGAAGGCAGCCAGCTCCTAGAGTCCTCAAAGCCTGGCCCCTCACCCAAGACTGGACAGCCTACTCCTTGTGTTTCCTAAGCTTCTTTAGCTCTTAGGGGCAACACCATCTGCATTTCTTCTTAACTGCTTTCTGAATATTTCAAATGTGCTGATTCTAGGTGCCTCTTCAGGATAGGCACTGTGTCCTATATTCTTCTGTATTTTCAGAAGAAATACTTGTTGATTTTTTTGATTGACATAAAAATACAATGGTAAATGAAGACCACTGGCTTTAAAGGTATAAAACATTCCATTAGAAGGAACATGTTTCTTCTTTGTCAAAGGTGTTTCTAATCAGATAGGAATATGAGCCAAGATTAATATCCCAGGCAACCAAAGTGATATAAAATAATTTCCTGCTTGAAGTAGTGCCGAATGCTGTGGCAAAGGGTTATGTTGAGACGGGTCCACCCTTATTTGAGAGAACTGGTCATCCCTCTGATCTCAGAGCAAATTAAAAGGGATTTTGCTGTTTGTAGGAAACATTCCCTTCTCTTGGCCTGTATAAGACACAATAGATGACAACAGCTGATTCAGAACAGTTACAGTCTAGTGTATAAATATGTAAAACATGGGTAAGTATGTATTTAGACAATTTAAAAGTGTGTCTCATTTACCCAATTATAAACAGCTGTCTGAGAGCAATTACGATTTATCATGTAAATGCTTATTTGCATAATTCAAAATGTGAATATTATTTGCTTGATAAAGACTGTAAATAAAAGGCAACCTGAACTTTCTCATGCTTAGAGTTTTATGCTATGTTTTTCCTTATGGGGGAAAAAAGTATTTTGTTCAAAAGGGTACTTAATTCTAACAGGTCCATATAATAGTGAATTTAATGAGGAAAGAGCAAAAGGTATAAAGTAAAGGTAGTTGGCTAAGAAGCAATTAAAAGAGGTCACATTGCTCTGCTACATTTACTAGGTAGGGATCATGAATTGCCTTACAACTATTCACAGAATGTGTTTAGTGGTGAATTCTTTCAGGGTGTTTAGTGTATTATTTTATGTACTACAATTTGATATACACAGATTTTTCAATAATACATCATTATTTTTAAAGTGTAGGATTACTGTTAATGTTATCCTGACATACTCATTTTCTAGGGCTGCTCTAACCAAGCACCACAAATTTAGTGGCTTCAAATAACAGAAATTTATTCTTTCAAAGATCTGGAGCCTAGAAATCTGAAATCAAGATGTCAGCAGGGTCACACTCCCTTTGAAGGCTCCAGGGAAGAATCCTTCCTTGTCCCTTCCTAGTTGCTGGTGGTTGCTGGCAATCCTTGGTATTCCCTGGCCTGTTGCCGCATCATTCTAATCTGTCTCTGGCATCATACAGTCTTCTTTCCTGTGTGTCTTCTCTTCTTGGAAGGACTCCAGCCATTGGATTGAGGGCCCTTCCTGCTCTAATATGACCTCATCTTAACTAGTTACATCGGCAAAAACCCTATTTCCAAATAGGGTCACATTCGTAGGTACCCAAGGATAGAACATATCTTTTGGGAGGATACAATTCAACCTGCTGCACTCAAAGAGAACTACCATGCAAAGTAATGTCTCTGAGCACTAAAGGATTCTGATATATTATCTGAATTATGTTTCCCCCAAGAGTGATTTGTATTTTGCATGGTTTTGATGTTATAGACAGAATATATTATTTGAAAAATTGAGACTTCATGTGTGATATGTAATAAATTGCTTCATTATGTAGTATATTCAATAAATATTCTTTCAGTTTGCATTATGTGATGAGAACTCTGTCTTAACCAGACTCTCTAGTTAACCAGGATACCTCATTATTCCACTGTTTTTGATGAGCAAAATTTCACAATCTTTCCTTGATATTAATGCTTCTCTTCCAGGATCTCCTTGCTATTACTGTGCCTCTAAATTGTGGATGCATGTCCCCTAGGTAGGTTAAATCTCTCTGCAGCTCTCCATTGAATTGAGGGTCCAATCCTGTGTCCCTTTTGCAATTCTTTCCATACTTCTAGAAAAAAAGCTACAATATGCCTAGGACAGTGCTAAACATTTTATAAAAAGTAGCTCATACAGACCTCATAACCCTGGGAGTTATGTTTTATGATATTCCCATTTTATAAATGTAAATAGTGACTCTGATAGGGTCCAAAATCAAACAGCCATTAAGTGGTAGAACCAGAATACAGATTCAAATGAAGCTCCTACCTTTGTCATGCGTCTTTGGAGGGCATGACAGCCTGCCTGGCTGCAATCTTGTCACTTCATTGGCTATCTCATGCTTCCAGGTCTGTCCAGGAATGATTTCTGTGCTACTTCAGCTCTGCAGGTTCTGCTATGCTGCTCCACTGCTAATGAGTTCCTTCAGGTCTGGGAGGATGCACCACCCAAATGACTGGTTTAAGAACTTGGAAGCCTGCACTGGTCACAAGGGAGAAGAAGGGATCGTCTTTTAAAAGACCCTTCTCACTTGGCCCCCTGAGAAAAATAAAGCAGGAGAAGTCAGGGCCCCTCAGCAATTCAGATGTGAGGAAACAAGCCCTAGAGTCTGCGCCAGGAGGTGGTTACAGACTTCTGTGAGCAAGACCAAACATTTGAATGAGAATCATCAGAATGGAGATGAAATGGCAGGTTGCAGGCCCCTTCCACACCAGGGGGTGTCTAATGAAACTTATCAAGCAGGAAAGAACTACTGTTGCCTAAATCTCATGCCTAAATTTGCATCTACCATGGCCCCAAAGCACTGTATCTTCTCCCAGCTTGTTTGCATAAGGTTTTACTTCTCCGCCTTTATCGTGTCACTCGCTGCTTCTCCCTAGATTTCCCAGAACAGTGAGGTGGTTGTCATTTCCTACCTGTCATCTCACGTATGTGCCTGTCAGCCCAACTAGACAGCAAGTTTATTATCGTTGGTTTTTAGACAGCAAGCTTATTAAGGACAGGGTCTTCCTGTCTTGTTATCCTTGTGTTATCAATAGTGCCTATAGGACTCCAAGACCTCATCCAATTTCTAGTCCTCGACATTCAGGAAGGGCAACATCCAATCATCATAAATAATGGGAATTTCATTCATTGACAAGCTGAGTGAGTTTTAGTTTTTCCAAGTTAAAATTTTTGCTTCTAAAAGAAAAGGCACACTTTGCTCATACCCAACACACAACAGCCTATCACTCAGTAAAAGATCGCAGGGTCCTTTTGTTATCTAATCTATCCACTAGCTTTAGAGTAGGATTCTAAAAGATCCCACAGCCTTTATAATGTATTTGGAGCTCAGATGCCACAAAATGCCAAATGACTTGTTCTGAGACAGTTCCGGTGTTAGGAGAATTATGCAGAATCAGTATTTAGTGTGACTTAGTTGAGATTCTTGTGTTTCTGTCAAGATCTCTTTTTTGTTAGTTCTAGCTTATTAAAAAAATCAAATCTGATGTGGAAGTCAGATGTCTGTGATTTCAAAACCGTACATTCTAAAACCAAGGCTGAAAGAAAATTCAATGCATTGTTTTCCAACTGTACTTTTCCTTTCCAATCAGAACAAAGATGAATTAGCATTTTATGGTGCCTGTTAGGGGGGGACCAGTCAGTTCATAAAAGTGCGTCAGGCAGAGGAATTTCCACACTGGCATAAGCCATGAACTTCCCTTGGGTCCTAAACTAATCCCCAAGTTAAACAAGAATCAAGAAATCCAGTTTGAATCACCATCCCGGCTCCGTATTGTCTTAAGGCTACAACCTTTACCAGAAAACTAGCTAGGGAAATCCTGCCCCTCGGTTACCTGTCACTTGAAGTCACAGAAAGGGCCAGCTGATAGGGACCTGCCTCCTCATGTCACCTCCAGTTGTGCTTCAGCTTCATTTACCACTTGCCTAATACTTTTCCCCCTTCCCACCCCTAATATTTTTCAATCATTTATTTCCTTTTTGGTCCTCATAGCAAGTCCTTGGGAGAGGGTCCTTTTGTTATCTAATCTATACATTAGCTTTAGAGTAGGATTGTAAATCAGCTTTGATTGCTAAGTATAGCATACCAATTTCAGGAGAATCATTTCCCCACTGAAGGTTAATTTATTATTACTAGTTTAATCATCTATTAGTCAATCCACAAGCATTTATGGAAGGTTTACCATGTGACAATTGCTGAGTTATGTTCTTGAACATGACCTTCGCATGTTTTATAATTTCCAGAATGTAAAAATCACTATTTCCCTTGTTTTGTTTGCAGTAATAGAAGGTGAGTATTATTACCTTCACTTTACAGATGTAAAAACTGAGGTTCAGATCCCAGAGCCTTTATATGCCCAGGACTGTCATCCAAGGTTACACTATAGAGAATACAGAAGAATATCAGGTGCTTTTTTATGACACTATGCTGGAGAGTTAGAAATAAACTGTGATCCAGTCCCTGGCCTTGAGGGGCTAAATGTTTAATATACATGTGACCATAGAGTTTGCGTGTAATGTATTATCCAAACAGGACAGCTGAGAGGGAAAAGATGCATTTCGATAATTTTGCCAGGGCAACTGGAGCAACCTAGAGGGATGGCTGCTCCCTTCTCCCAGCCCGTCTGTCCAATGACAAAACAGTGCATCTCTGGAGACTTGCCTTCACCGAAGCTGGGCATAGCCAAGGAGTGTGAAGTGGGCGACCGAGTGAGGCAGGGAGACGGGAGTGAGTTGGCTGGGGGCAGAACCTGGGCTGACTTCCAGTACCAGCAAGGTAGTCAGAGGTGAGCCCAGCCTGGGAGGTGGGGGCCGTGACGCGGCAGGCAGCTGGACCACAGCGGTCTCCCGGCTGCTTGATTTTAAGCTACAAGAGAAAAGAGGGAAAGTGAGCAGAGAGTCTCTATTTTCTGCACAAAATCAGTCCATCTTGTTTCACATTTCCTTCCAGTAAACCCAAGCCCACAGTGGGTGAAATTTCCCAAGATTTTTTCTTTTAGCTGGGAGTCTTTTTATGTAGTTCCCCCCTCCTCCAGGAATTTATTCTCTAGCTAAATAGTTTGATATTACTAAAAGAATCACTCCCGGTGGGTGGGTGTTAACCCTTAAAAGTCCCACAGGGCCGGGACCAAGTTCCTTGGTCATGGACACGCAGCTAAATGGAAAGGGCTGTGTCATGCTGTGTGTCAGGCTGTGAACCCAAGGTGGAGGCTCAGTGTGTCTGCTCTCAGGTCTGAACCTCAGAGCTGGAAGGAGTCTGAGGTGATTATCCGTTCAGCTTCCTGCCTCTAGAGAGCCCCAAAACTCCAAACACCTCCACAGAATTATGGATGCCAGGGTAAAGGATAACCTTTCCAGAGTATTATGAACGGCTTCATGCCTTGACCATCCTGCCAGTCCCACATATCCTGCCACTCCCTCACATGAACGCGGTGCTTCAGCTTCAATGATGATGACGACGTCGTCCGATGTCTCTGCACCTCTTACAACGTGCCAGGCAGTTTTCTAAGCACTTTATTTACGTTGTCTCCATTTTTACCACAGCCCTATGAAGAATTTTATTTTAGCAGTATTTTTATAGATGAGGAATCTGAGGTACAGAGAAATTAAGTACCTGTCTGAGGTCACAAGCTGTCAAAGGTGCTACTGTGTGCAGGCCACTCCTGGATGTTCCATCTGTTCAGACTTGTCATCTCAGGTCTTGTGTCTGGCGCATTCTTCACCGTTGAAGATACGACTTGAGAAGCATTGAATACTTGCAGTATCCACATTACCTTTCTGTGTGTCGAATAGTAATGCTATTCATTTCTCTCTTGATGTTTTAATGTGCAACTGCCATTAGTCATTGTTGTATTTTATTTTGCCTGTAAAGCCTTCTAGTTTAGTACTTCAAATATGGTTACAGTGCAGCAATATTTGATTAACATGTCCTCAAGGGTAGAGGCTCTGTCTTCTGCTCTCCATGTATTTCTAGAGGGGCAGAAGAGATACTCTCCTTAAGAGCTGCCGGTGCCTGTGGGGCTGAGTTCCACGAGCCCGGGCTGGGCGTCCACACACCCTGCGCAGACATCCACCACAGAGCACCCAACTTCTGCCCTCCCTGTTGGCTACATGGCTCTCTCTCCCTCTACATGTGAACAACTTGAGGCTAGAACCTCTCGTACCTCTGGTTTCTTGCACATTACCCGCTGTCTGTTGCTTAGTAAGCTTCCAGATACATTTAACACAGTAAAATCTACCTAGTCAGAAAGCAAATTTTAAAAAGCTGATGACTATCCTGAGCAGGGCCATAGTAGGCACGTGACTAACACACAGGGAGCACCAGCGATCTGAAGAAACACAGTTACAGAGGGGGCTGTGGATCTGGTTTGCAATTTCAATTTAGAACTGGTGTTTTGTATTATAAATGAATAAAACTGATAGATAATATGTAATTTCTTAACTGAATGAAAACTAAACCATTATGTCTAAAAAAAAAAGGATGGCATTAGAAACACAGAAAAAGAGTTACAAAGAGTAGAAGCTGGATGGTTTCAGGAAGAAAAAAAGCACTTCAAATGTAAAAACACCTTGCTTAGTATTTGTGGCGGTAACTCTAGTGACCCAGGAGTCATTTAACCTTTTCTAAAGTTTCTTCATTTGTAAAAATGAATTCATTGAATCAGATAATTTCCATGTTTCTGCCCAGCTCTAAAAAGGCGCTGGCCTTCATCCATTGATCCATCCACGGTTTATCTCACACACAAACTCCACATTTATGGGCGGTTCGACAGCACTAGATGCGGTGCTGAGTGGATTCACAGAAACCTCCCTGTGTCAGCAGAAAGCAGGTGACTGGCTCCCGAGGTTAGAGTCAGTGTGGCTGTGAGGATCAGGGAGTAGAAAGTGGGAAAGGAAGATAGAGAAAGGCAGTGGAAAGGCACGGAGGTGATGGCAGAGGTCAGCTGGGTAGGGGAGGAAGAGGCCCACCTTGACAGCACCAGTGAGAGCAGCGTGGTGGGCCAGCTGCAGTCGGGGTTGATTGACCAGTGGTTGAGAGGCTGCCTGACAACTGTCCAAGGGAAGAGCTGGGGCTGGAGAGGGGGATGACCTTTCACCCTCAGCCTCCCAGCACAAATTCCCCAGAAACCCAGTGTCTTAAACAGCCCTGTGGAGTTAGAAGTGAGCGACTGGAAACAAAGTTCCACCCAGGAGATGACCAAAGGCTAGGTTTTTCAATTTGTGGTTTAAAACAAGTGAAAGAAATGTTTTTAACCAGAAAGAAAGCAAACAAGTATTTGGCCCAAATGTAAAAGAGGGGTAAAGAGAGAGGAGGAGTCCCATGGAATTCAAAAAGCCCCATGCCCTAATCCTGGCTTTGCTGTGGTCTTGCTGGGTGGCCAGCAAGCCATTCAATCCTTCCTGCCTCACTTTTGCTCAGCAAAATGGAGACAGCAATCCCTGTTCCCAGCCTCTTGGAGGGTGTTAGGAGAATCACAGATGCCGTGAATGCTAGTGCCATACAAATCTAGAATGTCCAAAGTCCTAATTTTCTTGATCCTTGGTCCAGGTGAATCTGGCAAGGGGTGGAGGGGTAGAGCGACAGGGACAGAGACAAAGAAACAGAAAGGGAGAGATCAGTTTCCACCCAGCTGAGGCACCATCCCTTAATCACATTAATTATACTCCCAAAGATAACAGATGTTAAATAGCAAAAATCCAGCAATTTGTACCACATTGAACCCCAAATTACTGAAATTCTCCTGAGTCAAAGAGCATTGCAATTCTAGGAGGAACACTGAATGCTTGAAATAGCCACATTACCTTTCTCTTTGGCAAACAGTGGTGCTATTCGTTTCTCTCTCAATGTTATTTTAATGTGCAGCTGCCATTAGTCATTGTTGCATTTTATTTTCCCTGTAAAACCTTATAGTTTAGCACTTCAATTGTAGTTACAGTGCAGCAATATTTGATTAACATGTCCTCAAGGGTAGAGGCTCTGTCTCTGTTCTCCGTGTATTTTTAGAGGGGCAAAGCAGATACACAAGTTTATGTTTCACTTAAAACCCAGCACATCCCTTCCCAAAACTGTTCCTCCCAGCATTTGCATTGATTATGTGCCTTCAAGTGCAGCAAATCTGTCTGTAACTCCTGTGTGACAGCTGCAGGCCAGGTGAAAGTGTTGGGGTATCACTTTAGAGATAATAATGGTAGCTCAGTTCTTTTTGTGGACTTAATTGATCCTAATCCAGAAAGCTATGAAATCTGTGCCAGGTACCTCCCATGAAGGATATGATTTAAAGACCTCTGTCAGTCACCCAGCAGAGAAGATGAGTGCCCAAGTATTTCTGATTTTAAGGAGCTCCTTTAATCCAATCAGTTTCAGAGAGTCTTACTTACTTTGAGCTATGCATGGATTAATTCTATAAGAGCGCCTTTTCCATTAAAGAAACTGATTGCAGACTTCCCTTCTAATTGTGAAAATGCTCACCTGTTCAAAGTAAACAGTTCTAGAAAGATACTTTCATTTTGCTTCAGTTATTTGGCTAAGGAGAGCAGAGTTTCAACAGAAGTTTAAGAAGTTAAAATTCAATACCCATCCTCACTCATGGAGCAATCTGTACCTCAGGTGAGTGCAGAAATTACAAAATGACCTTGACCCCATCAGCCAAACTTTTCAAGGACCCTTGTTATTTGGTTATGACCAAAACAGAGTATTTCCTATGTAAGGGAGCTGTGCAAATGGTGAGTGCAAGGCGGCATTGAGTTAGTTATTTAAAAGAGATGATGATAAAAAATTGAAAACAACCTAAATATGCAGCAATTGGAGAATTAGAAGTCAATTATTACATTGGTTTTAGTATATTTCTATGCTGGAATCTTTGAAACCATTGAAATCATATTTTCTGAAGAACATATAATAGAAAATATTCACCACATACATGAAAAGAAAAATGCAGTATGCAAAATTGTATATACAATTTTTCGAGAATCTGTAGTCCTAGAGAAAAGACTGCTCTGCAGCAGTTCAAAAGAATGAAATAAACCTAAGTGCACTAATAGGGAAAGGTTCCTAAAATCTGACATCACATAATGAAAGCTTGTCTCAGAACACTGTGCAGTACTATCCTGCTTGGCAGGGACTTTGGACTGGGAAGGACAAAAGCGAGTTCAATCTCCTCTATCATTTGAATTTATGTAATGAGGATATATTCATATATTACTAAATTTAAAATCATGTTTAAAATTTTTGAAGTGGGGGAGAAAGGGAAAAAAATACTGGAAGAAAATGTTACCCAAATATTAATAGTTGGCTATCTCCCGATGGTGTGGTTGTGGTTGATTGATGAAACTGAAACCCTTGCAGACAAATAACTTGACAATCCATCCAAGATTCAATCCTGGTTCAGCTCCAATGTTTGTGTTTTTTCCATTCCCTGTCTCCTTTCTGGTCCTGTGTCCCTAGGTGCTATAGGGTCAGGTTACTGCTAGAGGAAAAGGAGGGAAAAACAGGCACTAGGAGCTGGGTGACTGTCTTTATTCATGAACTTGGAGGCTGTAAGTGCAGCAGTGGGAAATCAGGCACAGGCCAGTAAAGCAGAGACTGTGAGAGAGATGGAAATGACGTCCCCAGCTGATCGAAAATATTTGCAGCTTCTTCGCAGCTGTGTGGGGCACAGCCCAGTCTATGTTGGAGCTAACAGACAGATTCCAGGACCCACCCCCAGTGACTGTGACCCAGCAGGCCCCAAGTGTGGCCTAGGTATTCTGCATTTCATTGCAAGACCATTTCTTGAGAAGCCCTGCTCTGGAGATGTTATAGATCCCGAAAGCAAATGCATGAAGGGCCACTCTCTCCCTTCCCAACTTACCAGACAATCTTCTGAATCCTTTTTTCTTTCAGAGTGACCCTTTATGCTCATTTAAAGCTGATTGCACTGATTTAAAATAGCAAGTGAGGACATGAGAGTGAGGGGAGGGAGTAGGTACAATCTTACAGTTGGCACTGGGCTGAGGAGTATGGGGAGGAGGCAGGAGCGGCTCAGGGAAGAGTAGGGGCAGCAACCACGGGAATGTTATGAAGTTTGAAAAGCAATGAAAATGCTCTTCTCTCTGGATATGACCCTACCAAACATGTGCCATAACGGAGGAGGATGACCTGTGAAATAACAGTCATTGGGAGACGATTATGGTGAAAATAATTATAGCATCTAAGAAGTGAGAATCCAGGCCCTGATCATTAGCTTAGCTAAGAGAAAATGTTATTAGTCCACTAGGGTCAAGAAGAACCACAATAATCAGGTTTCTTCCTAAAAGATTTGCCCAGATTGCTGAAGGGCCTGGAAAGCAAAACAAAGGTCCTATGTCGCCACCTAGAGTCCAACGTCTGGAAGTACTGGCTGAAAAAATTTTAGTCTGGCTCTTCAGAGATATCTCTTCGTCCACGTTTAATGACAGCACTTAAAAGCCACGGCTTCAAACTTAAGAATGGCAGTCAGCCCTTTTCTAATAGGACGTGAATACGTGTTTAAACTCAAGCCTTCATAATGACCACGTGATTTCAGGATGGAAAAAAAAATTCTAGAACCTCGGTTAAATGTGAGAGAGAGCATGTCTATGTGTGAGTGCGAGGGGCTGGAGGGTGGTCTTAACTGTCACTACCTAACAAGATGACTTAATAAAAATCACTTAACCCCTCAGGGCCAGTTCCTCTTTTCTAAAATAAGGGGACTGAACTAATTTGACAATACTACAAGACTTCAGAGCCCTACCTTCTGCATGTCTATACTAAGTCTAGATTCTATTTTAACCCAGACATCAGTCAAAAAAATTGGCACTGAGTGCAGAATATGTTGGTACCTTTCCTTGCATGTTTTAATGTGACCTTCATCAAGGAAACTGTGTCTTTGCTGCCCTCTAGAGCTCTGCCTGAACTCTGCATGAATTTCATACAAAAATCCCCAAATGAGAAGACTAGCTTGCTTAAGACTCAGAGCCTAGCAGATCCCTGCCATCCCAGGCACATATTTTTCTGCAACTATTATTCATTCTTTCCATTATTGTTTCATACACATACTCTAACACAATTCAGTTCAATTCAACCATTTATTCCAGAATTCTCTCCCAACTCTTCCTGTTTATGGCTTTCGGCTGTTGAAAGTTAAGCCCACATCATTTATTTCAAGCAGGGGGCCGATTTTTCTAAAGGATTCTCTGCTCCATAAATGTGTCTCCTCTGAGTAAGCTGTACAGTGGTACCAAGAGGATTTTCTGTTGTAATTTTTGGAGTCAATGTCTATAAAAAATAATCCGAGGCTCTTCTCTTGTGTCACTTCAAAGAAATGTGTGCACCAAAATCTCCACTGTACTGGCAACACGAGAACTCTGCTATGCCACAGCCAGAGAAGCCTGGGACCGCTGAGTGGAAGTTCAGCAGCTGACACAGTGGAGGAGCCATCTTTTTAGTCTTGTTTTGGCATTATGATTGAGTTCTGATTTTCTCAGAACTATAACCAATCTTAGATCCTTCCAATCTGATGGTTGACGGGCTGATATAAAGGACAGCTGAGAGAAAAGTGAGAGTAATGCTTTCATCAGTTGCATCTTTCTTAACACTGGCAAAATCTCCATTTAAGGCAAGAGCATTACAGTTCAGTTGGGATTTTTACCCTGAGCAAGACTCCTGCTGTTGGTAGGAACAGTAGTGATATATTTCAGAATTAATGCCAGAAATTAAAGTGTTAGGAGTGACCTATTATAAGGTCAAATACTCCATGAGACCACTTCTCAGATACCTAAAGGTTATGCAATGACCCTTTAAGGGTTACTGCTGAAGAGGGGACCCAAGACCCCTCCCTACTTGATGTACAGCCTTGTTCAAAGTCTGACCCACCCCAGGGTCCATGCTCCTGGATGGTGGGAAGTTACCCATAGTGGGGACTACACAAAGCTCTTTAGGTACTAGTATATCAGAAAGTGAGGGAGGCTTTGGAGAAAGGCTTTGCAGAGCTACAAATGCTCTCCACTGTTCGTACTTATAAAAGGATCTTCCAAGGGTTAATCTTAAGGGATTATGAGTGTTTATTATAACTCTAAAGGTACTGCCCATAAACTTGGCTTTTCTACTTCCTCATAAAGCAGCTACTAGGAGAACCTAGCAACATAGCAGTTTCCGTTGTCTAGCCAAGGCACTGCACCCTGAAATCCCCAGGGAACAGAGAATAATAATAAATAACACAGTCTGTTTGTAACAACCTGCTCTCTATTGCTGGCCATGTGTTCTGCTTTTAAGCTCCCAGAATCGTTCCTTATCTTGAAGGGTCCTGCCCCCTTTGTCCTGGCATGATCCAAGGGGGCATCCTTCCTCCTACCCATCTAGACCAAGATGACCATGGAGGATGCAGTGGAGGGGTAATCCAACTGCAGAAGCTCCAGGGAATTTCTGTCCATTGAGATGTAAAGGGTCAAGTTAGACCCCTCTATTTACTTTGTTTCTTCATTGTACATGGCCTAGAAACTTGCTCCAAGTGCCAGGAAATGTAGGTTTATAACAGAATTGAGAAAAGAGGCAGAGATACTTTATGGCGGGCATCACTGCTGCTTGATGCTGTTTCCAAGTCTCCTCTTCCACCATGCACTCAGGATTGCTTCTTCCACTCCCTGCAAGCAAGGAGCCCTACTTGCTTTGGCCACTGAAATGTGAGAAGAAATGGAGTCTATCACGTCTTTGTGGGACTACTGAAGAGTTGTGTGAGATTCTCCATGTCCCTCATCCCCTGCATGGAAGCGCAGGTCAATGTCTCAATGCCACCAGTCCCGAGTAACCTGGAAGTGCAGAGCCAACATACAAAGGACAGCTGCCAAGAGCATCAGTTGGACCTATAAAGGACTTCACATGAGTGAGAATCAAACCTCTGTTGTTTAAGCCACTAATGTTTTCGGAGTTGTCTGTTACTGCAACATATCCAGCCTTCCTGCCTGGCACATGCCTTTGCGTTACTGTAAACTGAAATCTTTTCAGACCTTCTCAAGAGAGACAGAAGCAATCAGAAGTTCACATTTCTCTCTGATCTTGTAAGAGCCTATCAACATTACATTACAACAACAGCCTACATATTTGGCCTACCTTTGCCTTGATCATTTTTGCTCTAAGAATAATTTCCTTACTTTGACATTTAAATTCTCTTTTAGCTGTTCCTTGGTCCTGAATGGGGAATATGAACAGCACACAGCAGCATCCACTGCAATTGGTATAGCTGCAGTAGAACATAGGTACCTCTAGGCACAGCACATTCTAAGTGTTGATTGCTTTGCCTGCATAGGTTTTCTTGATTCTGTGGAGACCGGTCATCACTAGAGATCTTGGTGTGGGTGACATCTCCTCTGGCTGAAGTTGCCTGACGAATTTCCTTCAGCTCCTAGTTTCCAAGTCCGCTTCTCTGTTGAGGTCTCCTCACACCTCCAGGTAGCCCTCTTGGGCTGAGCCCCTCTAAAGATGACCCAGTCCAGCTCCTTCTAGAGACTTCCAGAATATACTAGAAGTAGTCTTAAAAACTTTTTTTTGACCATGCTATCTAAATGTTACCAGAAAGAAAGGTCAGTTTCTCTAAAGCAGACTCATTGTCCTTGGCAGATGTGTTCTGTGTTTCATGTGGCTTATATCCAACAGCTCCCTGCCACTGATCAAATCACTTCACTGTCGGAGAATATGATTTGCAACTAATTCATCTTGAAGTGTTTGACCAGAACCTATAGTGCTTAAAATTAGAAATGCTATGTGTATTTTATTGAGATTTTTTTTGGTGTCCATGGTGCGTGATTGCTAACATCTGCTTTGAAAATTGTCCAGGCTTAAATCATTATGGCCTCATGCTATAACTTCGAGCTTTGGATCTGGATTGCCTGTTCTTCGGTGCGTCAGAGCAGACCTCTGGATTATTTCTTAGGAGTATTTTTGACCTGCCCGTAGTCTGAGTCTCATCCCACTGCCATGCAAAAGTGGACTTTGTTGAGACTCCTTAATTTTCAAAGGATCTTTACTTTTAGCCAGTGATTGTCTTTTCCTTTAATTAGCAATTCGAAATATCAACCTTCAGATTCCTGTCAGACATTTCAATTTTGAACTCTCTGTTCTGCAACACTTATCAAAAATTTCAAGAATTATTTATAGGGGCTAGCTTGAAAAGACAGGAAGATATTCCTCTAGATAGTTTAAATTTTTACCTTCAGATTATACTAGACCATGTGGGAGTTGTGCTTTCCGTAGAGGTATGCATCTGTGCTTTGGCCTACACTGAAGGACCTTATAACAGATCACTTTTGAATTTTGGGGGGCTGTGGTTGAGAAACCATTTACTTCATGACTGTGTTTCCTCTGTATGAAGTCTCCTGGGTGTAAGGAAAATACGTATTTTCTAAGACTTAGCTTGTTGGTTGCTAGTGAAAAGTATGAAACTTGAAGCTCAGCATAGCTTTCTCTTTGCATTGAATTATCAAAAAAATTTCAAAGCCAAACTTACAATTCACCCCTAGCAACTACCAGGACCTTAAGATATACATTTTCTTCATGCTTAGCTTGTGGGTAGCTAGTAGAAAGTATGAATCTTGAAGCTCAGTGTATCTCTCTATATTGAATTATCAAAAAGTTTCAAAGATGAATTTGTGACTTTTCCCTAGCAACTATCAGGATCTTTGGATATGCACTCTTCCATATTAATGTTACTATTACTATTTTTCTGTCCATTTCCTTGTCATAGACTCCTTTGATTATTTTTTTTTTCCTTTCATTTGCACAAATCTTATAACTTGCCTTAAATCCTTCATAGAGCGAGGCTTGGTTATAAGTAACCAAGTTGCCATCACAACTCCAGTTCCACCTCTTTCTTGCCTAACAGCACATTCCATTTGACTTCCTAGAGCATTCTTTATTGAGCCTAAGTAAATAATTTGATAATGATGATAATGGCAACAACTGTTGGTTGAGAGAATCTATGAGCTATATTCTTGACATATTAATATATGTTTCATTTAATCTTTACGGCCACCTCTTAAGGCAGGTATTATTTCCCTATTTTACAGAAAAGGAAACCAAGGCTTAAGATGTTTTTAATGTGAATGTTAAAAGGTAACATTAGTAAGTGACAACATTAGTAAGTGAATACCCCAAAGCCCCTATTCTTTCTCTGTGCTCATCAGCGCACTCTGTAGGACGTAGACTTTATGAAAGTCATCAGTCTGTAGGTATTATCTGACACAATGACATGGACCAGTAAAAACCCAGTGGTACCAGTAAAAATCCAGATGGGAACATGGCTGGCAGGGGGTATCTCTTAACCATTTAACAGGTTATTGTCCTGCCTAGCCAAGTAAGTGAGCAGAGCTCCACCACCATTACCTCTCTGCTTTGAAGGAGGTGCAAGCTAGAGTTTAGACCAGAGGTGGAGGTGGAAGTAGTAAAAGGAAGCAGATTAAGACCTAAAAAAAGAAACATGTTACTGGATTCCCAGCACAAGGCTGGGAGAAAAGAGAAAGGAACTGAAGTTGTGTTTTTGTTAGCTTGTAAGAAGAGCTTGATTTTAGTTGAGTAACAAGCAGAAACCTGTATTTTACCGTTTTTCTTAAAGTTAGGTTTACTGAGGTTAGGTTTACATACAGTAAACTTACCATTTAAAGTTGGATGAGTTTTAGTTAATGTGTATAGCCATGTGGTCACCATCATGATCAATAAGCTAAGTATCTCCATCACCCCAGAATGTTTTCCTCCTGCTCCTTTGGGGTTGATCTCAAGCCACTAGGGTTGCCATTCTCACAGGAGAAGAAGGTGACCGGCAAGCAGGAACGGACTTTGTTCTCCCAGCTGACACACCGCCAACTGCCCACCAATACCTCTATCACCAAGAAAAGGCAGAAGAATCCGATCCAGATCAAAATAACAGAGACAACCCCTGAGAAGGAGCCTGGGGAGATAGACTTAACCAATCTTCCTGAAAAAGAATTCAAAATAAAGGTCATAACCATGGTGATGGAGCTGCAGAGAAAAATGCAAGAGCTAACGGATAAAGTTGGGAGGGAGAATACAGAAATAAAACAGTCTCTGGAAGGACTTAAGAGCAGACTGGATGAGATGTAAGAGGCTGTTAATGGAATAGAAATCAGAGAACAGGAATGCAGAGAAGCTGATGCAGAGAGAGATAAAAACATCTCCAGGAATGAAATGATATTAAAAGAACTGTGTGACCAATCTAAATGAAACAATATCTGCATTATAGGGGTACCAGAAGAAGAAGAGAGAGAAAAGGGGATAGAAAGTGTATTTGAAGAAATAATTGCTGAAAAATTCCCAAACTGGGGGAGGAAATAGTCTCTCAGACCATGGAAGCTCACAGAACTTCCAACACAAGGGACCCAAGGAGGACAACACCAAGACACATAATAATTAAAATGGCAAAGATCAAGGACAAAGACAGAGTATTAAAGGCAGCCAGAGAGAGAAAAAAGGTCACCTACAAAGGAAAACCCATCAGGCTGTCATCAGACTTCTCAACAGAAACCTTACAGGCCAGAAGAGAATGGCATGATATATTTAATGCAATGAAACAAAAGGGCCTTGAACCAAGAATACTGTATCCAGCATGATTATCATTTAAATATGAAGGAGGGATTAAACAATTCCCAGACAAGCAAAAGTTGAGGGAATTTGCCTCCCATAAACCACCTCTACAGGGTATTTTAGAGGAACTGCTCTAAATGGAAGCACTCCTAAGGCTAAATAGGTATCAACAGTTCAGCTTTTATACTGCTGAGTAGTATTCCATTGTGGATGGAATTCACATATGTGGATATACCAAAACTCACTTATTCACTCACCACTTGATGAACATTTGGTTTGCAGCTTTTATGAATAAAGTTTCTCTGAACATTTGCTTGAAGGTGTTTATGCAAGAATACCCAGGAATGTGATTGTTGGATTGTATGGTGAGTGGATGTTTAACTGTATAAGAAACTACCAGACTGCTTTTCAAGGTGCTATTCCCTTTTGGATTCACACCAGCAGTGGGTGAGATTTCTAATTGTACTACCTTCTTGTGTACACTTGCTTTTTTGTCAATCTTTTAAGCTTTAGCCATTTTAGTGGGTGTGTAGTAGTATATTGCTGTGATTTTGATTTGCATTTCCCTTAACACTAATGATACTGAGCACCTTTTCATATACTCATTTGCTATTAGTAACTTAGTAAAACGTGTGTTAAAATCTTGCATTTTTAATTGGATGGTTTGTCTTTTTATTATTGATTTGTAATTGTTCTATATATTTGAGATAGATATCCTTAATCAGAGATGTATTTTGAAAATATTTTCTCCTACTTTGTGGTTTTCCTTTTATTTTCCTTAATAGTATCTTTTAAAGGAGAGTTTTACATTTTGATGAGTTTTACATAGTTTTTGTTCTTAAATTAGGACTTGATCATTTAAAATTAGTTTTTGTACATGGTGCAAGGATGAGTAAGAGTTGGGTTTGTTTTTTGGTTTTGGTTTTGGTTTTTGCATGCAGATGTCTAATTGTTTCAGCACCACTTGTTAAAAAGTCAATACTTTTTCCATTCAATTACCTTAGCCCCATCATTTGACCAGATATAATATCTATTTCTGAAATCCCTATTGATATACATGTCTCTTCTTTCCCTAATACCATACTAAAATCTTTATTATTGTAACTTTATAGTAAGCCTTGAAATCAAGAACCATAAATTGGTATGATTGACCAGGCCATACCTGCGCCCCTCTTCATCAAAACTATTTTAGATATTCTAGATTTTTTAAATCTTCATACAAATTTTAGAACCTGCTTTCAATTTCTGAAAAAAGAACAGCCTCCTAGAATTTTTATTGGGATTTGTTGAAACTATTGACCAATTTGAGAAAGAATTGCTATCCTAACAATATTAAGACTTCCAGTGCATAAACACAGTGTATAACTATGTTTTTTTAGGTCTCTGTTTTTTCTCATCAATGTATAGCTTACAGGTCTTATAAATATTTTGTTAAATTTAACTCTGAGTATTTCATGTTGATGCCATTATAAACTGTATTTTTCATTGATAGCACATAGAAATATGATTTATTTTTTATACTGACCTGGTATCCTTTGACTTTGCTAAACTCACATAGAAGTTCAGTAATTATTATAATTCCTTGAGATTTTCTGTGTAGATAATCATGATATCTGCTAAGATAGACTTACTTCTTCCTTTCCAAAATATGTAATTTTTATTTAATTCTTGCCTGATGATACTTGATAGGACTGCCAGTATAACCTTGATGAGAAGTAGTGAAAATAGACATTCTTGCCCTCCTCCCAACCTTAGGGGTAAAACATTCATTATTTCACCATTAAGTATGATATGTCAACGGTAGGCTTTGTTGATGGCCTTTTTCATGTTTGGATGTTTCTTTCTATTGCTGGTTTATTTAAAGTTTCTATTAGGAATAGATTTTGGGCTTTGTAAAATGGTTCTTTCCCTTGTATCTTTTCAGATGATAATACGATTTTTTCTTTTAAAGCTTATTGATATGGTAAATCACATTGATTATTTTCAAATGTTGAACCAACCTTGCATTCTTATGATAAATCTCACTTTATTGACAGTCCTGATATATTATCATTTCTATATATTACTGTATTTGATTTAATAATATTTTGTTGAGATTGCTGAGACATGCATGATCCAGATGAGGGGAATGATTTCTGAACCCCAGGAACTAGTTGTGTGAAGTAAGCCATTCACAGGGACTCCTAAGGGCCACGGTCATCATGACATGTCATGGAGCAAGCAGGCTCCAGCACCTAAACTCTGAGGATCCATCACCTGTGTACCAACACAGCCCCCAGGGTGGTGGGGAAGCCAGCCTCAGAATTAGATAATGTTCCCAAACCTACTTGTTCCTCCACTGACAGCAATGATGCCCAGAAAGCCTCTGTCATGGCTCCTCCCCCAGAATCAAAGGAATAAACAGCAACTCCTGGAGAGAGGATGGTCAACTGTTGCTATGCAGGCTGCCACTTCAAAGCTGTTCATGACCTGAATGATTTGGATTGACATCTAAGAAACCACATGGAGGATGCGGACGGGGTGTAGATTAGGCTGTGATGATGAGGTCAATCTCAGTGGCAACTGAAGACTATTTTGCTGATTGGAGTGTCCCCCAGTGCTAGTCACACTTCAGTGCTTGATGGTCTTTTCTCCAGAACCCAGCTGTTGAGTGGCCTCTGGAATGTGCCACATAAAGTCATTCCTGGCCTTGTTTCTGCTGTGGACTGCTGGCAATTTTGTGAAGCTTATGGGCACTTCCCAGAATGTTTTTAAATGTAATAAAATCGTATTAAAACTAATAGTACTTTGTTGAGGAGTATACCTATGTTTATGAGAATTATTGTTTAGTAGTTTTGTTGTAATGTCTTTGTCTGGTTTAGGTATCGAGGCAATACTACTAGCCTCATACAAACTACTCTCATGAGTTGGAGAGGATACTTTCCTTTTTTGTTTTCTGGAAGAATTTGGAAAACCTGTAGTTTCAAATTCATTTATTTCTATTCATTTTGCCCCTAAGCAAGATGAGGGCATATGATGCCAAAGCAAAGCTTTTCTCTCTGCTCATGAAGTATGGTTCTGTTTACTCACATCACCTTCCAGAATCTTCTCTCTTGCAATAAAAAACCTAGTAAGCCCAAACCCTTCAAACCCTTCAGGCCTGGAGCAAACCTTCTTTTGAACTTGGGTTAAACACACAGGCCAGTTCTTAGAAAATCCTCATGTTTTTGGTATTGTCTTATAACTTGCCAGAAGCTAGAGGAGGGACAGAAAGCCATTAGAGAAGGTAGAAGAAGAAGGGGGCCTGGTACCTTAGAGTTTTTCACCCTCAGCCTTTCTCTCCATTGTGGAGAAGGAACTCCTAGAGGAAGGACACATACATGTGACATTTTCTTTGGAGATTTAGTGGGGAGCACATGGGAGCCCAGCTGAGATTCCTGTAGGAGGAAAATGTACTTTAAAAGGCCATTTTTACTCTTGCTTAATGAAGACAGAAGAGCAGAGATAAGAGTGAATAAGGACATGTGCCTTTACTAGGGTATGTCTAAACCCTCTCCACCCACAGGGCCCAGCACAGACTCTGGGGCGCAGGCCATAGAAGAAGGATTTGCCTGCAAATAATGTTTGGTATCTAGTCCTAGAGTGGCTATCACGTGAGTCCAAGGAAGGTGTGTCCTGCCAGGGCAAGGGGATCTAGACCCGCTCAGCTTCACCTATGGAACAGGGGTTCACCTTTCCTTTGGCATGGGGGGGGGTATGGCTCTTCTCAGCACTGAGGCCCCAATCCTGGCTGAGTCCCTCCCTGCTCCTGAGGGCAGACAGCCTTGTTCTTGAAGATCTGGTAGGGAAGCATAGTGCACCAGGCAAGGTTCTTGCAGGAAACAGAGGGTGCACTCATACTAAGATAATTTAAGAGTTCAATAAGCAAACTACTTGCCAAGGTGTGAGCAGGATGTATAGACACCACTCTATCACTAGTGGTAATGAGGCTCCATTACTGTCCCATGTCTGAAGGGAAGAGGGGAGGACATGGTTTCCAGAAGCAAGCTGTAGGAAGAGGGTTTCCTGACAAGATCTTCATGGCATAGGGGCCAGGGAATGGGAACACCTTCCCCCTGCCACCCCTGCGTCGGTCTCCTACTGGTGTCCCACACTGGTCAAACCCAAAGGGAAACCAGAGGACCAGGAAGCAGGCCAAGGCAGTCCACACAGGTGAGCCTCCTGGGGCCCCAAGCAGGGTGCAGCGGGGCAGGAAGTGAATCTGGAGAGACAAAGGGAAGATACCCAGTGGGTAGCTGTGCACCTCAGAGCCTGTCTCCCATTCCCAGCCCCTCTTCACAGGGCAAATGCATCTCTCCATGCTTTTCTTAGTGTCTATTTTCTAGGAGGAAAAACTCTGAGGTCCGACATCTCTGCAGTAGAAACAAGGGGCCCATCGTTGGAATCTGGCTCTTTCCACAGCAGCTGGGCCACCACGTGGGGCAGACTGGAAGGAGCCAGAAGCCACGGTTTTCCCCCAAAGGGAAAAAACAGGCCTCTGGAAAAGGGCTAACTGGCTGTGAGCAAAGTTCAACCCTGTTCATTCTTATTAACATCCTCTAGCAGCCAGGGGCACTGAAAGTAGGCAGAAGTCAGGAAAATTCCAAGAAGCTTTTACTAAAAATAAAGTAAATAGCTATTTCTTACAAGATGCCCAGCCACTAATTAGCTGCAGTACTTTTGTATGAGGAAAGGCCCTTTGGCTACAGAATATGAATTTAAAAACTAAGCTCCATCCAAAGTGGCAATTAAGGGCTTTACCCAATCATAATAAACCTTGGTCTTCCTTTCCTGAGCAAGCTTTATATCTTGCTGCCAGAGCAAACCCATCAGCTCATTCCTGGTTTCCTTCTTAAAACAGAACAGAGCCATGATACTCTGCAGAGCAAATGCTCCTGGCCTGCTCTCTCCAGGCTCCCAGAGCCACTGGAGCAGCTCTCAGAGACCCTTAACAGTACTGACGTGGGCACAGCAGACTCTCAGTGTCCTTCAGCCTCTGGCCTCAGCCCAGGCTACCAGGACACTGTCCACAAAGGCAGGGCAGCCTTCGTGGTTAAGAACACAGGTTTTGCAATCACAGTCATGATGTTTGCAGGAACAGAGCAGAATTCTCCTTTTCCTTCATGACATTTATCAAAATTTGCAATTTTACATGTAACAGTGACAAATATTTTTATCCTACGTGTATTCTCTGCCTCTTTCCCTCCCTCCATTCTGCCCCCTAAAGCAAATCCCGGCTTTAAGGGGCATGTCCATGTGGCTCGCTCCTTTCTCTTCCCTCTTGGGATCAGCATGGGGAGCTAGGTGTGAAGCTAGCAGAGGAGTCACAAAGTGGGCACTTGCAGAGCAGGACAGGGATGCAGTGGTGAATGGAACTGTGCAGAAGCAGCAGAAAGCTGGGTCTGGGAAGCAAAAGTGGGTGAGGCGCTGAGCTCTGCCCTGCCCAGTCAACTGTTGTGGAATGTAGCCCCCTTGTAGCCAGATGTAACCATTTTAAAAGTCAACCCCCAAATTTGGATTTATGTATGAAATTTCCTGATGTAGGTACCAAACAAAATACTGTAAAGGCCAGTGTCGCCCATGCCTGCCAGTGTTGTGATACCTGGGCAAGGTGATAGCCAATGGCAGGGACAGGAAAGAGGGGGAGGGATAGCAGGTAAAGATCTAGGTTTAAAGGAGTCCTCAGCTGGGTCTGGAGAAGGCATGAGGAGCAGCAGCTGCCAACAGTGAGGAGGGTGCTGAAAGGGGCTGAAGTTTAGAGAGGTGATTTTAAAGATGTTTTGCTATGCAGTAAGAATGGACTCTCCGCTTGGCTCTTACCTCCAGAGACAGAATAAAGATTTTATTTCTTTTAGTTACTTATTTGGTTATATAATTCAACAGAATGTGCTGTTTTAAGCTGAGTTTATGTCACGCAGAGCCGGTGGCTGCCAGTTACTCTCCCACTGGCATATGGCGGGCTGCGTCCGCTCTCACACCATGAGCCAGCTGAGGGCAGGACAAGGGTCTCTTGCTTCTCACTGTTTGTTGAGAGAGTACCTCTGCCTTAGTGCTTGTTTTCTCCAAAAGGTGCAGATTTAGTTTAAATTCATTTTCACTTTCCCCTGGGCCAATCAACATAATCACAATATAATAAGCAGCGTGGGAGAAAGCTGAGAGTCCGGCGCACCCTGGTAGAGTGGGCTGCTCCTGGGGCTGCACCCTGGCTCTGATGACTGGCAGTCCCAGCCCCAGGGAGCTGTCTGAAGGGAACAGATTTCACCCAGCCAGAGTCCTCTGTCAGCTCTCCCAGCGGTTGGGTACTCACAGAGGGCAGGCTGTATTCTCCTTCCTTCCCTATTAAGAAGCACATTAGTTATTCATGCTGTGTAAAAAACTACATCAACACGTAATGATCTAAAACAACAAAGAGTGTTTATATTTGTTTCTGATAGTGAGGAATCAGGGCGAAGCTTAGCTTGGTGTCCCCAGCCATAGGGTCTCTCAGCATGCTGGTGTCGGACAGGCTGCTGCCTCTCAGTGCTCAGCTGGGAGGAGGTACCCTTCCAAGCTGACTTTGCTGGCTGTTGGCAGGCCTCAGGTCCTCACTAGCTTTTGGCCAGAACATCACTTCCTTGTCAAGTGGGTCACTCCAGAGGGCAGCTCACAACAGGGCAGCTGGCTTCCTTCAGAGCACTCCAGTGAGAGAGTGTGTCTTTTTGTAACCTAATCCTTGTAGTGATATCCCATCTGCTTTGCCTTTTTCTATTTATTAAAAGTGAGTCACTAGGTCCATCCCACACTCAAGCAGAAGGGAATCCATTGGGCTTAAATGCCAAGAGGTGGGATCCTTGGAAGTGTTAATCCAAACCTGTTGCTCAAGGCACATAGGAACCTGTGCTCCCGTCACGGCCACACCCCTCCGGACATAACTCTGGCTCATCTCTGAATGAGCTGGCAAGCACATGATCGTCCCTATTAGCCATCTTCCTACAAAAGTTGTACACTGTGGCAGTCACACACATGTACCATGCCATATGCAAATCCTGAGGAAAGTTGAGTTATGTTGTAGTTTGCTGAGGCGACTGAGCTTAAAACATAAATCCAGTTGAACCACTGTATTTACACTTGTAACCAATATAAAATTGTATATCAATGATACTTCAATTAAAAAAACAAACATGTTTTCTCCACATTCTCCTGTGATTTGTGGTTTGAGTTCTGGTTCTGGCTTTTACTAGCTGTGTGGCTCTGGGCAAGAAACTTCCATAAAGCTCCATTTCCTCATCCATAAACTGGGGATAATCATAGGATTCATGTCACTGGGTTTTGGGTGGGATTAAATTAAAGTGACTATATATTATAAAGACCTAGCATCATACCAGGCTCATGATAGGTACTAAAAAACTTAGCTTCTATCATTATCATTATTATTCCATTATGATTATTTAATCTAATGTATTTTCTTTCAAACCTCTCTTAAAGCTTGGCTTGCCTCCCAGTTTCATAAAAACTGGTCAATGCTAAAAACTCATGGACAGTTTTTATGGCACCAGTGTGTGTAAATTATAACCATAGTCTTTGGACATCTGATGCTGGTAGTTGGCATTCATCAGAATGAGGTGTCTCAAAATTAGAACAAGTTGTCACACAAGTTTGCAATGTTAGAGATGGGGGGAACTGAGGCTGATCTTTACATTTCACCTTTTTAATTTTTGCCCACATTCTGAATGGGTATTTTCAGAGGGAATCCACACAGAGAAGGGGAATACAGTCTCAGATCCTCTTGCTGGGGTTTGAGGCCCCGGGTGTTTCAGAGGGAAGATGGTCCATAGGCACTCTGCTCACCAGTGTTATATTCTGGAGCTGAGCAGAGTCGAGTGTCTTTTACTGCCTGCCTGAGGCAGTGTTAGTTGCACTCTACAAGTTTAGAAAAGCATGGGTGGACATATGACCTATGAAGTCATTGTTGACTTTTCCATGTGTTTTAAGAGGAGGCTAAGGAGGACAAAGGCACATTTTTCCCCCTTTCTCTCTCAACTTCATTTTTTCCCTGAGAAGCCACAGAATGTTGACCCACTCCATATCCGGTTCCTCTGCCTCTGGTTTTGAAATCTGCAGCCTGATGGCTTGTTTGCTTGTTAGCATGAAAGGCTTGCTCTGGGTCTGTGCTCGCTTGTTAGTGAAGAACCAACAGGCATTGCAGTCCAAAGGCAATCACAGAATGAAATCACTTCCAGATGCCAAACCCCACTCCTGATGGTGAAAGCAGACTTTACAGTTGCAGTGGACCAGGTACTCAATGGCTCTCCCCCAATCCTACTATGGTTTTGCATATGCACATGTGTTCTCGTACTCCTCTTCTCTCTGGTCCCTCTCTCCTGCTTTTTTCCTTCTTTATCATCCCTTGCTTTCCTCAACTTAGATAAATTTTCATGTGATGAGCAAATCAAAGCTGGATATTCCCCAGCCTCTCTTCTCCCATAAGTATCTGAGCTGCTGTGATCCTGGGATCTATTAGATAATGACAGCTGCCCCCTGTTACAGCTGTAGCCACCAGAGAGAGGGGCAGCTCCTTCTTCAGCTCCATCCTCATGGGTTCCCAGGAAACTTGTCTCAGGCCAAGTGCAAACATGAAGAACACTGTTCCTTGAGCAGTTGGTAAAGTTGTGGCCAGAAGGAATCTCCCACCTGTAGAAAATGCATCACTGTCTATATTCAACTCAGAACTGGCACAAAAATGAGACTCTCTGTCAGAGCTGGAACTCACGCTGGGGGAATATGTGGATCTCAGCAGCGATATGGGAGACTGTTTGGAGGCCTACATGCTGAGATGTGTCAGAGCTTCCCACAGAGAATTTGAGAAAAGAAAGACAAGGAGAGAGAGAGAATGCAAGGCTAAAGGAAGAAAAAGACTTAATATTCAAAGAACACTTTTAGAGTTATTTAATTGTACTATCAAAGTCAGAGAAAGAGTAGAATCCAAAAAGACTCCCAAAAGAGGAATTCATTATAGATGTATAGATTTCTGCCCTCAAATAAATGACTACCATGAAATCCAATTTCATGTCCCATTCAGCCCAAACCCTGAAAGAACTTATGTGGCAGAATCTTTCCTTCATTTGCTTATTAGTCTCCTTTACCAGTACTCCAGTGGTAGACATGGCCATCTGGGAAGACAAGAATCTGTCTTCCCACATGATCATATACGCATATAGATAAAACACAAATGAAAGGTTTGTGTACAGCCAGTAGAAGGGCTTTAAAAAATTTTTTTCTTTTTTCACTTGTATGTAGTTAGTATACTTAAGTTATTACTTCCCTTGTGAATAATTCATTAAATTTTAAATGCAACAGAATGTAGTTCTTCTCAGGCAGAATAGCATATAGCTCACACTCGACCATTTACTCCCAGATGTTTATATCCACAGGGTCCAAGAACTCCATAAAACTAGGATAATAGCACATTGAAAATATCTGGCCACAACCCATAAAAGTACGTGCATAATAAAAGTGCTCCCACTGCCCCATCCTCCCTCCAGTGCAAACTTTCCAAATGTTTCAAAGTAATTTTCCAAAGGTGTAGTGGGGGTAGACACTAAAAATCCTATATACTCACATTACTGAGACCTGAGTTCAAGATCAAATTGAAGAAGTATAAGTACCTAACCCCTTTTAAAATAATCTCTTAAAAATGAACCCAGAAAGAAAGGTTTTAAATGGATGGTGAACTGTTTGTTTTATTGTAAGGAAAATAAAATGGGTTCGTATGTGCTTGTGAATAGATGTCCAAAGTGATGGACTTATTCTCCACATGGCCAGATTTTCACCATCCTGTTCCCATCTAAACAACTGCTGTTTCTCCAACCATTTGCTAATGCTGGGTTTTTTTTCCTATTTGATTTTAGAAATATAAATTACTTTCTATCAGCCTCTCAAACAGCCACTCACCTTAGAAGCATAATAATTTATGCCAGACAAATAGCAACACGCCCTAGTTTATTCATTTACGGATTCTTGTTAGAAATAAAAGGCATCCAAAATACTGGCCATTTAGATGCCCAGTCAATATCATCTGTTAGACCTCACCTACTTAAGAGGATAGAATTAGGCATATGAAGCAGAAAACTCTTCTGCATCAAGGGAGGGAGTATGGCAATGATAGCAAACTGGTTGGTGTGATATAAATGGGAGGAAGATGTAATACATGAATATGTCCATAACAGGCCGTTGCTACCCAGAGAGGTATGTAAAGTAGTATAGTCAGGGAGGTGGGAAAGATGAAGGATTATGTCTGACAGCAGAATAAGGCAGAGGACAAACAAGGGAGGAGTATAACTGGATGTATAGTAGAAACCAAACTGTATTTGAAGTCAGAAAATATGGGGGTAAGTTAAGCTTTTCCTCTTAGTAATCATGTGGGTTGGGTTTAGTTTCCTCATTATAAGGTTGAAATAATTACTCTTACCTTAGATGATTGCTGAAGAGACCAAGGGAGTTAAGAGGCTTTGCCAGTTGTAAAGTATTACACATTTCTGTCTGGTCAGAATGAGTAAATTATATAAAGAGTTAGCTGATGAAATAAAAACATCCTGGAACCTAGTCTCCCTTTCATTTATACCTAACACATGTTAGAGTAATGCTTTCCATCTCATTTCTTCATGTGTTAAATGGGGACTGCAATATGTGTCTTATGTGGCTGTTGCATGAGCAAATCAGAGATCATACACTGCAGATTTATAAAGGGTGAATGAGACACTATTCAAACTCACGCCACTATCACACTTTGGTGAAACACAACACGTGTTCATTCATTCCCTCATTTGGTCAACCAACATTCTTTGAGCATTAAAGTATGCCAAACTCTGCCACACCCTAGGAATACTTTGGTAAATAAGATAGGCCTGAACAGTGCTCATCAATCTACAGTTAAGTTTGTTAGCAAATTACTTGCAAAGTGAACTGGTAAGCCCACTTTTTGAAACCACATTTTGAAACATTTACAATATTCCACCATACTTACCCTTTAATACAAAAACACAGAGTAAAGTAAGTTTAGTAGAAAAAGAGCTAGATAAGTTAGGAAATGAAGATTTAGTTTCAGATCTTCACATCACTCAAAGTCTTTGTGCCTCTGTTTTTCTATCAATAAGATTGGGGTAGTACAGATTCTATGTGCTTTAAAGGATTTCCCTTAAAACGACTGGGTAGGTGCCCTTGTTCTAAATCTGAGAGATGAAAAAAGTACTGCAAGGTAGACTACTGGGCAATTGATATGGTTTCTTCAACAAGTCAACAGCATGAAGAAGAAAGAAGGAATAGCAAAGGATACTTGAGAGATAAAACAACCAAATAATGTGTAAACTTTGGATTAAACAGCAACTGCAACAGACATTTTGTAGACTTTGGATTAAACAGCACCTGCAACAGACATTTTTTAAGGTAATTGTGGAAATTTGAATATTGTTGGAGTTTTGGATGATTCCATAGATAATTTTCTATAGGTTTTGTATCTATATATAATTCTGTATGGATAGATTTGATGATAAATGAGTTTACAAGAAATGTCCTGAACTTTCCAACATACGACAGAATGAATGACAAATCTGGGACTGCTATAAAATAAAATATTGAATAAACAAAGAAATAATTATATAACAAAAGAAAAGCGATTGAAGTCTTCAACAAACACCTGTGCATATCCACATGTTACAGCCAAATTTTAAAGTCAACAGTATCCCCCATTTTTTTCAGTTCTCTGATGCATACACTAAATTACAAAACTGTGTCAAGTGGAAACATTTTCTCTCCTTACTTGAGTTCATTTTGGGGTGGGGAAAGAACATAGGAAAGGAAGTTGTCAAACTTATTTTTCTGTAATAAAATTTCATTAAATTCATGGCTGCTAGACTCAAAGTGGGTGACCGAGGACACTTGAGTCCTCCCGTCCTGTGCCTGGATGTGGTATGTTGCAAGGCTGGGGGAGGGGAGAAGTGGGTGGAGAGAGGCAAAGTAGTCAAATCCTTCCACAAATGATCTGATGCCTTAAGAGTCAGTAGACTTAAACCAGTGGGGCATTTTTTTTACTTTGTATATTTAAACTAGCATTCGTCTCCGCTTACCTAGGGCAGAAATAGGGCAAGGCGTAATTCACCGTGTCTTAAACCCTTACTACTCAAAGTGTAGGCTTCAGACCAAAAGTACTGACATCACCTAGGAGCTTGTAAGAATGGTAGTAGGCCTGACGCCACCCCAGACTTACTAAGTCAGAATCTACATTTTAACAAGATCTCCAGTTGGCTTTATAGTCATTCAAGTTCGAGAATCTAGGACTTAGAGAATCATCAAAAAGAGTAACTACACAGAACCATATCATTATCAGCATTTGTGTGAAAGTGAAGAGAAATGAAGCAACTTGCAACCAGACAATATCAAAATAGCATTTGGTCTGGAACTAGTCACACAATGAAAGAGTTTACCTTGCATGCACAATTTTCTGAACTCATTCATCTATAATTGCCGACATAGCTGGCCTACTAGCCTGATGGTATACTGCCTCAGTGCTAGGTACTTCCACCCTAGGTTTCTTTCTTTCTTTGAAGGTTGGAAGTCACTGGCCCCTCTGAGTGTCTGAAGGTACAAGCTGGCAGTTCCAAGAGTCTCTCAAAGCCTTATCTTCTTGTGAACTTAGAGTTAACCAGGAAGTCTTCTTAAAATATCCAGATCTTCTGGCGCTGTTGCAGTTGTAGCTGTATTCATACCGCCAGTTCCTGGACTTGCCGTTGGAATGCAGAAGGAGATATCCAAGCTGGCCTGTGCATACAGTAAAACAACAAATTTGACTAGTTCTATATTGTCGGAACTCAACCAAGAATTAGGAGAAGTGCGAGTTGCAGTGCTTCAAAATCGTGCTACTATAGACTATCTATTGTTAAGAGAACATATGGATGTGAACAGTTTCCAGGAATGTGTTGTTTTAATTTGTCTGATTTTTCTCAAACTATTCAAAATCAGTTAGACAATATCCATCATATTATTGATAAGTTTTCACAAATGCCTGGGTTACCTAACTGGTTTTCTTGGTTTCACTGGATATGGCCCGTAATTGTAGGTCTGCTTTTGTTATGTATTTGTATTCCTATTCTGTTAATGTGTGTATGCAATCTAATTAGTAGTTTATTAAAACCTATACATGCTTATGTTACTCTACAAGAAGTTATGTTAAAGAAATAATCAATCTTCTCATGTTTTCTTCTGTCTGCTACTTCTATAGCTTTTCTTCTTCCTTCCTAATTACAGCCCTTTAGTAGAATTCGTGCCTCATATTTAAAATTACCGAGTATCATAATTCTTCCAAGTGGTAAAGATACCTCAAGATAAGTGCTAGGCATAGAAGCCACAGGGCATAAATCTGCAAAGAAGTAAAAAGTTAACCTTTTCAAAGAATATTGCTTCTCTCTCACTTACCAACTTTACATTTCCCTGTATGGCCCCGGAAGATGGCTGGTTAGCCAGAGACGGGTAAGATTCCTCAAGGGAGGAACAACCTAAGACAGGCACAGTCGCAGGGGGGCCATCAGGTGAGAAATTGGGGGTCAACAGAGATGAGGCTTAGAACCTCATCCCCCCTGTTTTGAGAGAAATTTTCTGCATCCGTGGATGTTTTGTTGCCCTTGTCTAGCTTGGATTAATACTTAGTCTATAGGCACAGACCTGATCATCTACACTTGCCTTCTTACAGCACTAAATTATGCTTTCTATCTTTATCTTGCATCTACCTACCACTTCAGCATTTTATTAAAAAAAAATAAGGGAGAAATGTGGGATTCACATATAAATCAAGTATAAAAATCAAATGAATAATCATATCTGACTTGATTGTTTATAGTTCATGATGTGTGATCAAAACCAAAAGTTTCTGTGATAATACTGCCCTTGCACTGTTCACCATGTAAGAACTTATTCACTATGTAAGAATTTATTCACCATGTAAGAACTTGTTCCTTATGCTTCAGAAGATTGGAGACTGTTGAGAGTTAGGCTTGGGGTTGATTAATGATTGTGCATTGAGTCCCCTATAGAGAATTTTATTGTTGTAAATAACCATTTGATCAATAAATATGAGAGGTGCCCTCTCAAAAAAAAAAAATCCAGATCTTGACTTCTTCAACCTTTTCTAATGACTTTTATACTCTCCAGTGGTTGAAATTGTGCTTCTTAGGGAACACAACTGCAGGCTGAGAGCTGTCAGCAGGGTTTGGCAGTGACCCCCCAACCTCAACACTGGCCCCACCACTACCAATGCTTTCTCCTTACCCACCACTTCTGGGCATTTTGCAGATTACTCTCTCAGCAGTACAGCCCCTCCCTGACCTTTGTCCAAGGAGTGTGGCTGTGGTGATGCCCCAGATCTGATGTATGGAAGGGATGGCCCTCTCTGCACCAAACCAGATTATCAGATTTCACTTATTCTGCTAAACTCCATTATACAAGCTCTACACGTTATTCATTTGTCTGGTGACATTTATTAAAGTAACTATAGAGCTACTACCTCAACTACTCCACTGAAGTCTGCTTTATATTATTTAATCTCTATATTAAAATGGTCAAGCATACTAAAATTAGAATTAATGCCAAGAGTTCAAAAATGAATAATAACAATGCAAACCTGAGCATTTGTGTTACGGGAAAAAGCACACCCCTTTTTAAAATGCCTCAAGTCTTTTGTTTTCTGTAGTCCTGGAAATCTAGAGGTTCGAATGGTGAGTATAATAGGAACATCCTAGGCGCCATAACAGCCTCATAAATATCTCCTCAGCAGAGCTCTGCCTCTCCCCCTGGACTCAAAGAGCTTTCTTTGAAGTCACAGTGCAGAAGTTGTACACGTGGAAGAGGCATGCAACTTATTATCATTATTCACCATTGCTTTAGAAGCTTTTAAGTAATACTAGATTTATCACATTTTTCTTACAGCAAATTTTAGTTTCATCTAGTGTTTCTTCTGAAGCCTGAACCAATAAACTGGTTTGTCTTTGTAGTTGATCTGCCACAGTAGTTCCCATATTTTTCTGCCAAGAAGCCCTTTTGGAATCCGATTAAATGGGTAACATGACATTTATAGTCTCAGAGATTAGAACACCTGGAAGGAGGCCCAGAACTTACTAGAGGGTCTCTTGGGGACCCTCTAGTACAAAGCAGACTGGACCTTGTTAGACAGATCTAACTCAGAGCCGACCTTCTGCTACGGTCACCTCCTTAGGTCTATCCTCATCTGGAGCAGCCCCTTTCTGCCACACTGCCTGGCACTGTACATAGTAGTGCTCAGTGAATACTTTGCTGAAGGGCTCATGTAGTCAGTGTGAATGTAAATGGTTTGCATTGCATTGCATTGTAGGGGAGGAGAGGGATAGTCACAGACCAGCTGAAAACTTCATTCTGTGCAGGTTTATGCTCTTGCTTTTTATCCGTACATGATAAAACCATCATTTCCTTCTTTAAAACACACACACACACACACACACACACACACACATTTCTTTATCATTACAAAAGTAAAACATGCTTATTGTAAAAAAAAAAACTTAGTGAACATAAACAAACATTTTCCTACTATCCGGGATAACCAGTGTTACATTTTAGCCACACCCATTCCAATATTTCTCTGTATGTGTGTGTGTGTGTATGTGTACATACTATTTTGTACTTTTTGGTTAACCTAACATGTCTTGCATTTCTACACACATACACCTACTCTGTCTCCAAAGATCTCATTGAAATAATTTTTTAAAAGATTACTTTTTAAATTCAAAGTGTTACAGCAGTGGAAAACAAGACCAAGAGTCTTCAATGAGTGAGCAAATTTGAAGGATTATAATCAATAGAAAAGAATAGATATCTGGTAAGCAGAGAATTATATTAGAGGCAACAGACGCCCATATTGTATCCAGAGATAAAGGCTGACTTTTGCAGGAAGTCCCCCAGACAATTCTAGCTCAAAATTTACAAATCATACTGTAATGTTAAAGAACTGCATTTGGCACCCCTGAGATGAGTGGGGCTCACTTTCCTTCCCTCTGTAAATAGAATGGTCAGGGAGGCAGCTCTTGTCTTCCAAAGGATGTCAAAAACATACCTGGAAGGACTACTGCTGAATGAACTGTGGGCTAAGAAGAGCAGCACTGAGTTTGATGTGAATCTGGATGCCCACAACAGCTCAGGAAAAAAGGGAGAGCTGCCCAGTGGTCAATACCCCTGAAGACGTCCACTCCAGAGAAAAGCCCTCCTGGCTGGTGATTGGTGAGGAGCCCCAGCCCTACGCATGCTGGTGGCAGCATCTTGTTGTTCCAGAAGGCAATGGAGCAGTGCCACCAAGGTGCTGAGGGGAAACAATTTTGAGCCTAATTTTCTGTATCCAGCCAAATTTAAGTGGGAGGGCTAATAAAAAGGCACTTGCAGGCACACAAGAGTTCAGTAAGTTTAGTAAGCACACACTCAGTAAGAAACTCTTCTGAAGCAACCCAGCCAGAGAAAAATAAGCCAAGGAAGAGGAAAACTTAAGATACAAGAAGCTGAAGCTACCTGCTATGAGCCAGGAGATTTGTGGAGGTGAAAAAGAAAATTGAAGGCAATCCTTTGGACAGGGGTGTGTGGAAGGAAGATTCTTGTTTGAGAGACAAAACGTTCAAGGTTGAGGATTACATTTCCTTCTCTAGAGAAGTCAGTATTCATGTAATTTTGCAAATGTTCCACATTGGTTTTTAATTATTATAATAATTGAAAGACAAAGGACAGAAGACTGCATTATGGTTTAAGAAACTTATAATCATTATAAATACTAATGCAATAAAAATAGGCATAAAACAGAAGAGAAATGAGAAGTTGCAAGTTCTAAATTCCTCATATTTTGAGGCTGATGTATAATGCCTGAATTCGATATAAATAAGAAATAGAAACATAATTATATTCCTTAAGGCTTACAATGATAACTTTTAGAAGCAGAAGCTATTAGCAGGGTCCCTGGGACAATGGGGATCAGGGAAAGCAAGACTTTACTTTTTATTTTTCATTTCTTTATAGAGTATGATTTTTTTAACCGTGTGTGTGCATGTAGTTATATACCTTGAACATCTTTCCAGGTGTGACCCACATGTTACCAGCTTATGGATATAATTGAGATCACATTTATATATTTGGCCAAATTCTAATGGTTCTGAGTCTTTAAGTTTGGGAACTTAATTCCCACCCAGTATCTTCCCATTATTTCTGGAAACTTCCAAAGGGAGCCCTCTCACATAACTATACTAAAATCTTTTAGCTCCAGTCATCATGATCCCTTCCTTCACTGTGTTCTTTCTCCCCTGTTCATTGGTATATGATGTATTCTTGCCTAATTTTTAACGACAATAATTTTTTGATCCTCACAGAATCACCAGGTACTTGTTGTCTCCCACTCCAAACCTTCAAATCAAAAGTAAAATTTCCAATTTAGAGGAGGCATGAGAGGTAGAGGGGCAGGCTGAACAACATCATGAGGAAAGAGCCAAACAACCAGAAGATCAACAGCCTGCAGGACAACAGGCTGCACCTCTTCCACCAGTCTGTGCTGCAGCTCTGCTACATTCCAGTGGCAACTTAAAGGGCACAACCAGATGCCAGAGTGGTCCTGGGTTAGGTTCTGTAAAGAACATTTTGCGGTCACTGGGAAATGTGAATTTGATCTAGTTATCTTATGGGGTAAAAACAGAAACATTGTATCATGGAAAGGTAAAGATTGTTGACTAAAAAAGCAAGCACACTGTGAACTCATTTAGCACACAGACACGTACACACACACGCATGCACACACACACATGCACATGCACACACACCCACACCAGAAAAGATCTGGAAGAATATCTACTAAAAATTGACAGTTTGTTGTCTCTTATTGGTAACAATGTTTTAATTTTTTTAATGTATGTTTGTTTTTATTTTCTAATTTACTACCATATGTATTGCTATTGTAATAATAAAAGACTATAAAATTCTCCCTTAGACTTGACCTTATGAACTTTAGTCTCTATTTCCTTTGCCTGGACCTTGGATCCCTTCCTCCTCTATCAACATCTAACCCATGAACAACAGAATCGGTCCTCCTTCTCCTCAGTATTTTCCCTCCTCTCCATTAATATTTTCCTCTTAGAAATGCAGAGGCTGTGTGGATAAGTAACCTGGGTAATTGAGGCTGTCGAGTCATACCACCAGGACTCATCTGAAATTCACCCTGACTTCACGTGCACACCTTGTGTTTTTAATTTCTCAGCCTCACCATTGCAGATGCATGAATATCTGAGGGTCAAGACATAGCACATTCATTCCTCAGATCATAACAGTCATAACAATGTACCCAAGTTAAGATGTACTTTAACATCTTTTGTGCTTTTGCTGACAAATAGCTGATCGAAACCTTAAGGCTTCTGCTGTTGGAGAAAATAACACTAGTTCTGAATAGCATGTGAGACTTGGTGAGAGGCCCCTTTCACCTCGCAATGTGAGCTGCACATGTGTACCCACACTTGAGTCCGATCCCTAAGCATTTCCAACACCAGGGATGTTAAAGGTATGCTTTTGTGAAACAGCTCTTTCCCAGGTATTCACAAAAGACACAGAGAACAAGCATGTATTTATAACTCTTTGAAACCAATGGGAGTTCCACCTGGGGAGAAAAAAGTAGGGAAAAATGTCACGAAACTAATCAGTAATTTTTCATGTTATCCATACACATGTTTGATTTTTCTGGGAATTTGTGAAAGTAAAGTCACATAGCTGGAAGCAGCAACACATAATAAGTCCCGGGAGATGTGTGCTGGATGGTGGGGAGGCTGGAAGGGATATAGGGGTAAGTGATATTTATTCTTAAGAATGAATTTAAAAATTTAAGAAAATTCAGGAGTAAATGAAAATATGAGAAATGTGATAGTAAGAGAAAAGCACTTAAATGCTCACATTTAGAGAACTCCTACACCATGGGCCTCCTCTGCCAAGTAATGTACACGGTTCCAAAGTAGTATGACCTAGCTGAAATACAGTTAACCCTGGGAGTACATCACAGCATCACTTGTCTTACCATGATTCAGGTGTATCTTGAGCCAAGCAATTGAAAGTATTTACAGGAAAGATTTTGAAAGAACAGTTTATCAACAGCATGGCTCGTAATCCTGATGTCCAACATTTCCTTCTATTTCTCCATTCTCATGAGTAGTCATGCTTTAGGGACTTTACAAGACAAAAATGTCTCGGTGCAAATCTTCCTTTTTCCCCAAGATAATCTCAGGGTAGTGAGCCTGGAGGGTCTATATGGATATTTAAGCCCCAGACTGATGGCCCAGAGAGGAAAAATGGTTTCCCAAAGTAACTGGGGTTCACAGCCTGAACCCAGCTTTCCAAAATCCCAAGTCCAGAGCTATTTAAAATGAACCCCAGACAATTTATAATCACTTACAGAGAGGATATCCTACATGGTGCTTAATTTAGTCCTCTTCTCAGTAAAATAACCCAAAACAAAACATAAATCCCAAGAACCCATCCCCTCACCCCTAACACACACACACAGCCTTCCCTAAAGAACAGCCACAAGACTGCCACAATTATATGTATCCAACAAATATGTAAGCCGGAGAACATCCTTAGATTAATGTGTAGAGCCTTTGGTTTTAGCCTGTCAGAATTAATCATGTCTTCCTATACCCTCTAGGTAAACATTTAGTATATTGTTTGTCTCAAGACAATCATAGTATTCTTTACTATCCTAAAGATTTGCACTCACCATTGCATCATTTGTGGTTTGCATGGCTATTTCTCCCCGTGTGTTGGAAGACCTTGGATAACAGGTGTAGGTCAAATTCATCTCTTTGCCCTCTTATGCCCTGCACAAAGAGAAAGAATGAAGGAATTAGATCAATGAGTTAACCTACACAGCACATCTTTTGGATGGCTCTTCTTCCCTTTTAAGAGGGAAGATAATCTATTATAGTCATCAAGGAATTGTTATATACAACTCCAGTTTTGCACCTTAAGTTTTTGCCACTAAATACTCTTAAAACAGGTTAGACTGAGTAGAGATTTTGCAACTACGGGCATTTAAAAAGACTAAGTTGCACAGAAAATTGTCACCAGAGTCTATCTTGTGGATTGTAAAATGTTTTTAAATGACTTGAATTTAATTTTTATTCTGCTTGGTGTTTAGCCAAGAGGAGGAGCTCAAAATGCTGAGGCAATGCCTTAGCTTTTTTTATAGACAATAAGTGACCAAGCAAGCCGTGATTCAAATCAGGCAGTCTGTCTCCAGAAACCACATGTCTCAACCATACTTTAAAAATATTTGATCTCATCATCTCTTCTTAGGCTCCTGAGGCCCCACGCTTACAGGGTTGAGTGTGCAGGTCTGGCATGCTGGTCAGTGTCTAACAACTGGCCCTCCGGAGGAAAAAAAAGCCCTGTTTGGGACAATTGCTGATTTTTGTGGTGTAAATACACCACCATAGCATATTGAATGCTACTGATGTGATGTCACTGAACATGGAAAAGGAAAGAGATACACAGTATACCATTATATTAATATGTTATTATTTAGCATTTCTACCATATGCACTCAGGAGACATAAGTAACCTCCGTGCAATAATACAACTAGGAAATAATGAACTTTAAATATCTAATAACTTGTTTTAAAAAGTATTTAATTGTGAACTTAGATACTTTTGTTGTTAATAATGGCTGAGTTTAACAACTGGCTTCCTAACTTCCTAAAAGTTTAATAACTAACTCTCCTAAGCCTACAGCACACAAATGGTTTTACCCCAAAATGCTAGTATGTGTCTTACATGAACTTGGACAAGGTATTTGATCTTTCTTGCCTCTGTTTCTCATCTGTAAAATGGGACCAATAATAATACCTACTCTGTAGGGGTTTTATGAGTATTAAATACATAAAGTGCTTAGAACTGTGGCTGGCATAAGGTAAGCATGATATAAGTTCTGCCTTTTACTGCTATTATTCTCCTTATTAATAAGTCAAATACTGTATTTGGGGTTTGATAGGCTGAAGGCAGTTTGGTTGTCTTAAGACTTTTCAAACTCCATAATGATGGCCCAAGAAGAACCAGCTTCAAAGGAAACAGATACAAAACGTGATTAACCTGTATATTACTGGATCATATCTTACACCTTCTGGACAGAATTACATATTACAAAATGTGGCTTCTCAAGGCAGCTGGATCACCAAGAAATCTGACTAACTGAAACCATCTGAAATAAAATGTGACCTCCATGGTGCAAAGATATCTTTTAACAATAATAGATTTTGAAATAAAAATAAAGTGATGGCTAAAGAGTGAGGTGCACTCCACTGGTTTACATCTCTCCATGAAGTTATCCTCAGACAAAAGTAAAAAATTAGGCTGCTTCACCTGGGAATGAGGCTTCTTTGAATTATCAGCCCACTGTGTATCACCTATGTGACCTCAAGTCATTTAACTTCCCTCCTTCTGAGTTTCTTCATCTATAAGACAAAGATCATAAAAGCCTCTCCCTCAGGTCATTGTGAGGATTAAATAGGAGATTGTCTGTGTTGAGCACAATGCCTAGCACAGAGGACACACTAATAAATATTAGCTTTTATTATTATTACCACTTGTGTGCCTTCTCATTGAGAAACTTATATGCAGCATTTAAGCAATTGTTTTGATAACTAATTCTGTGCTTGAGGGGAGGTGGCAGGGAGAGCACAACATACTTCCTCCTCGGCAAAGTGGGACTGTTGGTGCCTCTTCTTTCTCTCCCTCAATTCTAATATTAATCCACAAGTATTTTGAGATGCTCCATAAAAAGGAAATGCTACTGCTTTAGGGGACAGAGAGTGGTGGTGCTAATGTCTGACATTTCTTGACCTTGGTATGATGCAGAAATTAAGTGAGGCTTCTAAAGGCCTGGTTTGGCATTCTTTGGCAACTGGGTGACATTCCTCATCATGTCTCATCTGTCTCCATGAGTTATAAGAACCAGCAAGCCTCCAGGATCTGCTGACCAACTGCAACATAGCTAGTTTAAGGGAGATAAAACTTGCTGAAACTCTGAGTAAAGACCAATTAGAAAGAAAGCAGCAGAGTTTAACTGATGAGTAAAAAATGTCCATAGTTTGAGATTTTACAAGAGCATGAAGTTCATCCCATCCAAATGGAATTTCATACTGCCCTTTGCTCAGGGTACATGGCATCACAGTGGGGGTGAAATAAGGGGGCATTATTACGGGGGTAAAACAAGCCTGTCATTTAGAGACTGAATTCTCTGGAGCCCTGGGGCTGCTCCATTCTTCTATAATCCCACAACCAGGGTTTATTACTATCTTTTTTATAGGACATGCAAATTGTCCCTTAGAAAAAAGTTTGAAACTCACTGAACTAACAAAGAACAAAGCTAAACCTAAACAACCATTTCCCTAAATGACCTGGATACTCCTGGGACTACCCCTTACAGGTCTAAATTTACTAAAACCAAACAAGAGCTTATCGAGGCCCTCCTGCCCTATTCACAAGGAGAATTTATGCATTGGTATGTCCTCCAGTTATCAAGAAGCTGGAATGCCAACCAAGGGCCATAAAGGCCAGTTTACCTCCTCCTTAATTAATATTCTTTATGGAAGAAAAAAAATTAAGGCAAATAAAGTTCCTTGCCAAACTGGTACATGATGGTTGAATCTAAACATCTGAATCATGCATCTTTACTTACATTCATGGCCCCAATTAATAGCCAAATTAATTGACTTCATTGGTCATCTACTTTACACTTCTGCCCTTGAGTCTTAGCTCTGTCCTTTGGAGTCACAGGAAATTATTTATTCATTTCTACCAACAAAATTTTATTGACTGCCTTCAATGAGCAAGACACTGGGGTTACCAAATGAGGGAGCTAGACATAGATACAAAATATCTACCAGAAGCTGACAGTTGAGCTCATAGAGAATGGCTTGCTCCATCAACTTCTGGATTACAGACTGAGAAAACCTTGACTGTTCCTTTGACAGAGTAAGTTCAAAGGAACTTACTGTAAGTTTTCTATATGAGAGACTTTCAAGTATTTAAGGACAGCTATGCCACCCTTCTTGAGTCTTCTGGTCTCTATCAACAGTCCCAGTTCCACCAGCCATCACTAGACTGGGTTCAGAGTCTTCCACCATTCTGGTGGCATCCCTTTGTCATATACTCCCATTGTCAATCTCCCTCTTACATGTGTGGGGACAAGAACCAAGACATGTTCCAATCCCAGTGGAGCAGAATAATTATCTTTATGCTAGGTCCTCTACTTATTTAGCACCAGCTACGAACACTAACATTCTAGGCTTACATTAAGCTTGCAATCAAATGTAGGACTTGAGTTGAACTATGCTGTCATCCCTAACAGTCCCGTCATATATTCATGCAATTATTTTGTACCTGAATGTAGAATTTTATACTTACTCTATGTGGCTTAGTGTTAGTTATAGTCAATTATGCCTGCCTATTTAAGGTATTTTTGTATACTGATTTTGTCCTCTTTCAAATTTCTTATCCTTTTTAAGTATTGTGTTTCCCACAAACATGAGAGCATACCAACAGGCGCTCATCAGCTTGAGACCACCCTTTTGGGGCCTTTCTGCATTCCCATAGCATTTTGTATCTAACTATATCACAACACTATACTATTGCCTTACTGCTACTATTATGTTTTTACATGTCTCTTTCCTCATTCAATTGTGAGCTCCCTAAGGACAGTGGCTTATGTGTCTTTGTATATCCAGTACTGAGCCCAGTTTCTGACACATAGAATATGCTTAAAGAAAAACTGTTTATTTGGAAAAATGAATGAGTGAATGAGCCATTCAACCAATTATATCACCCAACCACATTTCTCTCTCTTAGTCTCAGGGCTGCCATGAGGAACTCTATCAAATGCCTTCTTAAAATACAAATCTATAGCTGTACCATTTGTGCTACCTTCCTTTTCCTTCCAGGTTGGATAAAAGTCTCTGTATTTCTCCATGCCTCAGATTCCCCATACATAGACTGTCAAAGCTTATCAAGACTAATAAATGAAATATGTATGAAAGTGCTTTACAAAACATCAAAATGTACAAATGTAAGATATAAGCATTCCCTCATTCTAGCAGCTTTCTCAAAAGAGGAAATTATGTTTACTGACCTTTCAAGAGCATGTGGTTCGTGGCTTCCATTCAGGGGCAGGAAGCGAGGCCTCTGAAGAGAGTGACAAGGAAGGGTTCAGGGGATGAAGACTGGAGCCAAACAGACTACAACCCTCTGTTCCAAATTCCATGTTGAAGGGTCCAGAGAGTCTCCTGCACATCTTTGGTTGGGCCTGTGGAACATCTTTAGTAAGCTATCAAAGTTTATATCATATGAGTGGTGGAATTGTCCTTTGCCCTAGGAAAGAAGGGAGAAAGGCTGAGACATAAGCAGGGAGGTGCCCCTGCCTTGCGGAGTGGTTACCTGCATGTGCAGGGTTGCTCTGTTACAACAGGACAGCACTGTGAGGAACGAGCTGCCTGCCACAGTTTATGAGTATCTGTTCCTATCTGGGTATTTCACTGCTTTTGATATTATTGTCTTATCAAAGCTATGAAGACTGCACCATGTTGGGTGACTCATCCAAACAAGACGTAGGTCCTCAGCCACCTGGGTTCAAGAATTTGGAACTAGGTTTCAGCTCGGCTAGAGAATCTGCTTGTCTTGTGGCCTCCCTCTCCTTGACTTACAAAGAGGATAATTGTACTTGAGGATACTTAAGGATGGAAAAGAAAATTTGCCTTTGTCAGAAGGAAACAGCCCTGTTGAGAATCCCAAGCTGGGAGTGTTATTTTATCAGCCAAATAGTCCAGTTTGTCTACGAGGCCATGCCTCTTCCTTTGTCATTGTACCCCCAGCATCTAGCACAGTGCCAGACACATAGCAGTTGCTCTATAAATATGTATTAAATATATGAGTGTGCCATTCTAAACTAATGAGGATAGGCACCTATGGCCCCTTGGCCAGAGCTTTAAAAGGACAGCAACACTTCAGACCAACGTTAGGATGGTAGGATAATTACATCAAGAACACAAACCAGAGCAATTGACCAGGGGTAAATTGGATGGGGGGATCCAGCTGCTGCATTCCACCTTGAGACTGTCCCTTCACAGTCATCCTCGGCTGATTTAATAAGGGTGGGCTCACAGTAGCTCTGTGTAGAGAAATTACCTACTGCTCAACTATTATTCCAGGCAGATGAGCAGTGCTCACTAACAGAGAAGCCCATGTTTTCAAAAGGAGGCAAGGATGAATTGAAGCCAGAGAAAGGAACTCAGGAATGCTGTGCCCCCCCTGCACAGATAGGGGCTGGGGGTACTCGACCTTCATTAACATCAGGAATCTAACTCTGAAAACTATTTTTCCTGTATTTCTGAATGCTTTATTTCCACCCCCTAACTTAATTTCTTCTTTAAAATGTTATTTTAAATAATTTCTAGCCTGTTCGCAGGAACGGAGAGGAAAAGCTTTCTCTCCTCCCATGTCGTAGGGCAGAGAAGGGCTGGGGTGTATCCCTGGGGAAGAAGTGGCAGCGATCAGCAGGCAAATTGGGTGAGCAGAGAGCTGCATCGCTTCCAGCTTCCAGAGGGCTTGACTCCACTGCAACCTGGACCCTGCTCTGGGGGGCCACAAACAACTCCTCACCTCGAGTCACCTCCTCCTACTTACTGCTGGAGACTTGGGGACCTGGCTCTTGTGGACGTGAGGAGGGTCTAAGATCCAAGGCCGTCGAGTCCCAGGGGAGGCTGCAGCCTCCTGCGCCTTCCCCAGGGCAGACAGAAGAGCAGGGATGCGTGTAGATCCTCCCGTGGAGCTAGACTTTCCTTTCCTCACCTGGGGAGAACACCGACCATGGGCTTCTACCACAGGCATTTCTGGAGGTATTTCGGGGCTTTATTAGGGGAAATCGCGTGGATAAGGACCACTCGCACTACCCAAAAGAAGCTGCGGCGGGGACTACCCGGGCAGCCTCACTTCCTGCAAGGGTTCCGCGGGAGGTGGCGCCACAACTCGTCGCTGCGCAGTGACTGCCCGCCTTTCCCCATCGGAACTCTGGCAGCGCAAACCACAGGTGGAGCGAGTCGGTGGTCCTCGTATGAACCGTGACCGGGGCCCAGCAGCGCTGCCTACCCGGGGCTCCGAGCTGTGGCGCGTGGCGATTCGGACGCCGGGCGCCTACCTCGGAACCGCGTCCCGCGGCTCCCCGGACGCGTTGAGGGAGCACGGGGTTCAGGTACCTGCGCGCCCTTGACCTGGGCCCGCTCCCGCCCTGGTGACCCGGGCTCCGTTTGTTAGGCCACCGCTGCCGTTGGTGCCTCAGTGGGAACGCCCAGGGCAGGGCCTCGGCTAGTGACTGGCAGGAGATGAGTGTGAGATGGGAGCCGATTCTTCCACAACATCTTCTCTGCTATGGGGAGCCCCACGTCCGCTCGCTATGACCGCCAAACATCTTAAGGAGACTGCCAGGTCCGAACTTTCTAGCGATTTGGAGTAGGCAGTTCCTAAGTCCTAGAAGGTCTTCGCGGTTTCCCTCGGGCAGTTTAGTAGGCGGCGGCGGCGGCGCCCCCAATGCCCAGCAGGGTCCCCGCGCAGAGCTCCGCAGGAACGACGCACAGGGCGGCGCGCTTTCCGCCGTCCAGCTGCGGGGTCTGGCGCAGCTCGGGCTTTCTCAGCTCCGCAGGTCGCGCTCAGGGCCGGAGTTCCAGACCCGGGGCTCTGGAGGCCTCGGCCGGCGGGGAGGCGGCGCGCAGAGGGCGCTGTAGCGTGGAGCTCAAGTCCCGCTGCGCGGTGGGTGCAGGACGCCGAGCCCGGGAAGGAGCGGGTTCAGCGCGCTGGGGAGAGTTCCTGGAGATCCGCGAGAGGGCGATAGTCACCAATCCCTTCCTCCAGAGCAGCCACTAGCATTGGGGATGATTAGGGGTGGGAGGCCTGCATTTGTGGATAACGAAAAAGGTCAGGAGCCTAGGATCTTCCCACTCGGCGGCCTGCTAGACTCTGGGGCAGGCTCTTGAACTCCAATCGGGGTTTTCCAAGTTTCGTCTCGCCTCCCTTTCTCCTCCCGCAATTCTGACAACACTCCTGCCCCTCTTCTCACTCACAGCCCTCTCCCGAAGGAGAGCAGCTGTCTACAAGGTGCATATAGCAGCAGGTTGGTTTTTGTACAATTTTTCGTTGCATCTCTCTTCATCCAAATCTCAGGACGTTCTCGGCCTCATATCCACCTATTTGACAGCAGACAAGGAAGCGCTTGTGTACGCGAGCTTGAACCTGAACCTGAGAGCTGACGCTGTGAATGAGACACCTGGAGTTCTTAGTTTGGCCCTGGGGATCCTTTCTGGGACTATTTGGAGGCAATCTCGCAAGCAAGAGCGCTGGTCCCATCTTCTTTCCCTCCTTTGGGACAAAATCAGGGTAGAATGAAATGCGAGGAGTCCTAAATCGTTAAGATCTTCTGGTGTGCTAGAGGAGTCTTAAGTAACCAATTGTTTTGTCTTTGAGACCATTACCCATCCCTAAATGCGTAATTATTTAATGGCCTCCTTCTGAGGGTACGCTGATATAGAGAGCATAGCATTCACACGTGTTTCTGGAGTAACCAATTGTTAGACACCCTCCCCGCCCCCAAAGACTGTCACTTATTTTATTGAAAGAGTCCACTTAAAATATAATTTTAAAAGTCATTACATATTCTTGCAAAGTTAGTTGTGTATATTATTTAAACATGAATAAATAATTTCCACGTTGACTGGGAATTGCCAGCCTAATGGTGGAGAACAGACTCAAGGACTTTTCAACTTCAATAAAAAGAGGAGGCCTTTATGACTGGGGTGAAAAGGGGCTGGAGAGCTAGGCCAATGGGACAGCAGGCCTTTACTATGTGCAAAAGCATTCAGACACATGGCGACCCTTTTGCAATAAAACTTTATTGATGATCGTTTGAAAGTTATGGCAACTCCAAGGTTATAAAACTTGTCATAAAATACCAAGCAGTCATTAGTTTACCTGACCTCATTTCAATATAAACTTCCACAAAACATTTTATTTTGTTCCTTCCTATAAGTGAGGAAAAGAAGTTGAGGTTAGACACAGTGGCCTATTATTAAGGACCCAGAATGTGCAATTTTATGCTCTGACCTTCATCCCTGCAAATAAGGCACTGAAATCCACATTCTATTCTTTCCTGTAAGTATTATTGTAGAAAATATAATACTAATAATAGCTGTGTTTTTGGTGCAAACATCAATTTTTAGCACATAACCTTGGTTCAGATTTGGATGGAGGGTTGCTCCTCTTTGGAAGATCTTGTGAGATATATTTAACAATTGTTAAAGAGTATTTGCTCCCTGGGCTATGCTTAAGAAGTCGAAGAAGCAAAAGGCCACCCATTATTTGGCATGTGACCTGAGGAGTGACTGGTTTAAAATAATCAGTTGGTATTTAGAGCTACTGAGAAGTCAGGTGAATAACCAGTCCCAACACCCCCACCCCCAATCATGAGCTTAAAGGAATGCAGCTGTCCTCGTCAGAGCAGCACTGAGGTTGTACTGCAGCAGAGAACCCAAACTGGTGTTTGGAGGAAGCTCCAGGAGACAACAAGCCTGAGCTCTGTTGAATTATCATTGTCTCTGGTACAACTGTGTATGTGGACTTAAACCATAGACCAGAGAAAGAACCAGAAATAAAACACTGGTAAATCTGAGTAGCTTCTCATCCACTTAAGCTCCACTTTGGATTGATTGAGGACCATGTTCCCTAATGCTGTATAATTAAGGTCACTCTACCTTCTTTTAGGGCATAGGGATTTGTGAGCAAGTACAGATGGCAAAGGTTGACCTTCTGTAACTGTGTGCTAATTTCTCTGAAACATGTAAAGGTCTGGTATACTTTTCACTGATTGTTTAAAATATACACTTCAAGATAGATCCAGCTATATATGCATTTATAGTGGTTTAGGAATCTAATATGAAGAATGCTAACTGCTTTATGACCTCACTGGAACTTTCTCAGTGACGTTATGCTTAATTTCCTGGTGTGCCTTAAGATATTTCAGATATTTCACAGAATTTTAAATAGAAAAGAACATTTTAAAAATCAAAATCTTATGTTAAACATTGCTTTCTTCTTGGGAGTGTATGGGGGATATATGTTTGAGAGAAAAAGTATTATATCAGACAAAGCCGTTAGAGACAGAGCTAAAGGAAGACAGACATACAGGATATAGTACAAATTAAAGAGCAAATTCTCCTGGTGTCCAAAACTCCCCTAGTTGGTGGATACAAATTGGAGTAATTTGAATTTCCATTTCATACTGCCACATTCTTAGGCACAGTGATGCCATGCTTCAAAAGATTCTGTGTTTCCCCAACTTTGCACTGATTTACAGGAAGGATGGGGTGAAAGGACTTGTGGACCCACAAGTTGGCCGAACACAGTATCTTTATTGACTTTAGAAGCAAATAAGGGATCTAAATTCAGCTCTTTGAACTTAGGACATTCCTGAAAAGTTCACACAGTTACAAGAGAGAACTTATTAAGAGATGAGTAAGCAAATTGTTTTTTAATTGAGTTCATAAAACTTATTTATTGTGATACACACATTTTATTAATATGTGTCATAACAACAACACTGAATTTATGTTTTATAATTAATTATAATAGCCATTATAATTATATTTGCTCTACAAATTATAATTTGTATCTGCTAGTAATCCCAACGTCATTTTGCTTTTCCCAGATGCCTTAAGGGGATGATAGCAAGGGGAAAGGTGTCCTTACTTTAATCCATGTCAGAAGTATTTCACTCTTCTTCCATCGTCCTTCTCAAAATAACTATTCTTCACCCAAAAATGTCATTTAGACTCTATACTGATGTTCATTATCTCCACATTCATGTGAATGATCCTTCAGCTTTAAGTGCTTAAATAAGCATATTTAGCAGGAAGGCTTGGTTTTCAAAGATGTATTCATTTGGATTCACCTCTCTGAGCTTCCCCTTATACCATATTCTGGGAAAGGCATGGAAATTACCTAAGGGGATTTAAAAAATAGTTTTTGTCAAAATACTGTAGAAGGACAGCATTTCATGCACACACTTCTTTTTCTTATATTCGACACAGTTTAGAAATGTGCAGGTCATTAGAAAATGTTCCCAAGACACTAAGTGCTCTTTCAAATTTCATCCACACTTGCTTTCCTGGGTGATCTGATTAATTATGGCTCAACTGCATGATGAGAAGTATGTCTTCAAGAGGGGGCTTACAAATATATTTGAAGATTTTTTTTGGACAACTGGGTGATAGAGTTGTAAAATCCAAAATTATGCTTTGAGTTCTATACAGATGACATGTACAGACTGCACAGATGTGTGCCCTCATCATTTCTATTGACATAAGAAACTCTCCCTTATGAGGAAAAAAATGCAGCTTTTATGTAGCATTATCCAAGTGTATGTTATTCATTCCTTCTGGATAATTCAATATATATTTTACCCCAAGGGTTTGTGTTCCTCAATGGAACTAATTTGCTCTAATAGGAGTAATAATACCGTCATTGCACCTAATACCTTTATCCCAAGAAACCCTTGGACTTAGCAGTTCCAAGACGAAATACACAGATCTTGTGCATGTGTGGCCAGAAGCTGTGGTTCATCTTACATCTTACACACAACTCTATAAGGTTAGCCTTCTAGTTTCTGTTTGCCTTCTTTTTTTTTTTTTTTTTTTTTGGTCCTCTTTGACATAAGCACCCTTGAGAAACAAAGTCTTAGGGTGATTTTGTTTCAAAGCTAAAACATGGCAAACCTGATTCCGAAGGAAAACTCATGCACTTTTTGTCTACCCTTTCATTCAATAAAAGAAGACAATTTGGGGGAGACTCTGGAAGCCATAATCCATATATAACTCAGCAATGTCTAAAGTCCCAGGACAGAACTTAAGGAATACATCTTTCTACTGTATATTTCTACTCTTGGGAAAAGTATGGATGGATACGTGCATTTAGTTCTAAAACAAATATTGAGGAAAATATACTTACATCAATTGCCATATAAGGACCTCATTTTATGTTAGAGTTAAATGTTTAGCACTGGTTTTGTATGATAAAACTCTCTGGATTTAGTATCCAGAAGATTTGGGGTGGGGGATATGTAAACATTCATAGCATATCTCTATCTTGTTTTGTGTTGTCTTTGTGCTAACTACAAGTTTATTTGCTTTCTTTAATATTTAAACCCATTGCCTAATACTGGCAGTGCAATACATTTACCTAGTAAGTAATCACTGAAATGTAATGGCATGAAGCAGTCAAACTGCAAATGGGAGTCAGTCCAGTCCAGTAGTACTTCAGTGCTCTCCCTTTAAACACAGCAGCAGGCAGAGCCTAGTTACTGGAATGGCCATGCTGAGGAGGCTTGTAAATGTACCATGCATTATACAACCTAGGCAGAGAGGGTGATTTAACCCAAGTAACAGAATTTTAACTTTTTGATTTCCTGACTTTCAGGGGTTTTAATTTTTAGCCTTAAACTGGCATTATTGAAAGTTTTTTTACATTGAATAATGGGATCATTACTTCTCTCCCTTCCCCCAACAGGGTGTCTCCAAGAACAAAACCATGTGGCTGGGCAGAATGCAGTCCCAAGGGGAATTGTATAGGAATAGCTCAGGCAGTAAAAACTGCTAAGGGAATTTGTATTGTCAGCTCTCCAGGACATCAGCTTCACACCTCTGGTCCTGCAGGAAGGTGCTAGGGGACTTTTTAAAGGTCCCCTGTGGCCATAACCTTGGCTTTCTATCCTAAGAAATGGCTCACTGAGTGAGCCACTGTCATGGATTAGCCTTTTGCTTCCACAGGAAATACAACCAGCTTCTTACAATCCTCTGTCTTACCTGTGAATCTGTCAAGATGGAAGCCAGGATGTTGAAGTCTCCACATTACACGTAACACCCTGGCCCAGCCCTTCTGGTGCTGATCTCTGGCTGATTCAGTCCTCTCCCCCCTACTGAAGCCATTAAACTGGCAGGCTAAATATGATGCTTCAACAGAAGAACCGAAAAATACCCTATATGTAAGACCTGTGATAATACAGAACTGTAGAAATTGGGATAAAATACAAAGGGTTGGTATTTTCTAAAACACTTCTTTTTTGTTCTAAGTTTCTTCTCAAGAAACTTCTTTCTGCTTTGTTTCTATGCCCATCCTTACTAATAATGATTTTTGTTGAATGCTCTACTTAAAAAAGGTATTTTATTAAATGCACTACCAAAGAAGATTTGCAGAATTAAGATATGCAAGCGTCTTTGTACACATGAAAAAATATGTGCATAGTTTTTTATGTGAAAATGTCTTTACAGCATAAAAAAACCTTTTAAAAGTATTTTTTCACATTTGCACAAAGGCCATACAAGTACTGAACAAACTAATAGCACTTACTTGGGTATTTATGAAAAGGAATTTGGACTAATTCACATTAATTTAAAAACATTTCATTTGAATGAAAAAGAAAGGGAATCATATAAAAGCAGTACTTTTCCCACCTCTCTCTTCACACAAAAAAATTGAAATTCGTTTACTCTGCAAAGATGTACCGTGTTTTATCTCTCTTTGCTTAGAAAAGAAACTTTTGATAGGTCACGTTTATTTCTTTCTTACATTTCTTCTTCTTAGCCTCTCTGTACTCACTGAAAACCACGCTGCTGGGTCCCTTGGTCATTTCCCCAGAACTACGCTCCCGTTGTGTCCGTGGAGAGGTGGTTAAACTGTGTTCTCACTGGCTCGGATACACAGCTTGTCTCAAATGCCACTGACACTGCGGGGCAGGGTGTATGCACCCACTCTTTCCACTGTTCACGGTGTGGAGCAGAGCTTTTAGACTGACCGGACCCTGCGCGGTCAGAGGGGGAGAAGAGAGTATGCCCTAGACTCTGCAAGTGGTCCTCCTGGGGCCGTCAGCCTTCCAGGAGAGGGGCCTACCTAAGACTATCCAGTCCCAGGGATGGTTGAGCTCAGCCTGGAAGACTTGCCGTGTAAGACCCCGTGGCCGAAGCTGCAGATTGCTGGAATACGGAGCCTTGAAACAAGAATACGGTCAGACTCCTCCCGGCCTGCAGAGCTCTGGCTACTTCAGCTAAGACTGGGCGGCCAGATTCTGGTGTAGAATCCAGCTGCTATCCCAAACCTGAAAACTCCAGTTTGAGATTTCGCAATCCAGGTCCTCGCCCAGGACTGGGAAGCGCCCCCTCAAGGAGCAAAGACGGAATGAATGCCGTTCCGGCCACAGCTAGATCCGGCTACAGCTAGAGAGCATTTTCCCAAATCAGTAAAAGTGACCACTGCCCTTGTAACAACCTCGGGGGTTTCCCTTCTCCTGGCTACCACCTTTCGAAGGGTGCGCTGAAATTCCCTTATAATTATAGTTTTTTAAATGAGATGGTTCATTTCTCCTCTATATCCAGGTAACGAAAAGAGTTGAGCCAGACTCTAAGAAGAACTCCAGAGCGAGGAAAACGTAACTGTATTCGCAACTCCAGGGAGGGAGAGTGGTTAGGTACCACGTGTATTTCGGAGCTTCTTGGGCCCTGCTTGCTGTGTTAATTACGGGTTCTAATTTTATTGCAGCACAGCTCCTCTGGTTTGTCCCCACTATAGTGGTCTTAAAAAGAAACACCCACAGGCACACACTAGAATGAATCCCCAAGGAAAACAAAGGTGGGTTCTCTGCCTGTCGGTTAATACTCTGAGAGTGCACAGGGAGCCAGATGGGCACGTCTCAGCATCCGGCAACAAATCCCAGCGAAAAGCAGGTCATTCCCGACTCTTCCTTCCAGTCCTCGCCGCGATTTTCTCTTTGCAGTTTGGCTGCGGTGCACTCCGGGGAGACGCTGCGGACCCCCTCCCCCCACCAGTCGCTGCCACCCGCGCCCCGGGATAGCCTGGGCCAGGAAGGTACAGGGCTAGCAGCTGGAACCCTCGCCTGTCAGCGGACCTCCCCCGCTTGGAGTGTGGCCCAGAGGAGGAGTAGAGTGCAGGAGCTCTTGGCCTCAGTTCTCAGCGGCCTTGGTGGGGGGGGAGGGGTTAATCCCCGAAGTGATGGGGGCGGGGATGTCCCCTCTCCGCGCAGGCACCTGCGGTAAGGGGCCTTCATTTAGTGCTTCAGCTACAGTCGTTCCTGCAGAACAGGGAAATAGGAAGAAAACAGCACTGGGGGGCTGGGGGCACGGTGGGGTTATCACCCCAGTCTATTTAATTCACCGTGTGATCTTTAATGTGTGTTGTGTGCTCTTATTTAATATGTCTGTTTTATCTGTTGTGAAACTGGAAAGATAATAATACCACCTTTATATGGTCATTGTGAGCGCTCGGACGTGTGAGCTCTCAGGAAATGGTAGGGTGAGCTGGAAAAGGGTGGCCCATCATTCCCCTTCCCCGCGGAGCCTCTTTGTGGTTTCAGGCTTTCCCGCACCAGCTCAGGGACAGTTTATTGCCTAGTCCTTGAGGAGCGCCTGGGGATCGCGAAAGGATCCAGCCAGGCAGTGCGTGGAGGATGGGTTTTCGGCGAATCGTGAAGAGTGATGTTGGGGTTTGCTTGAAGCATGGTGGAGAAAGGTACGGGAACTGGGAGCTCAGTGGAGAGTTGAGGGTGGAGGGGAAATGATAAGGGGAAATAAAAGTTCTGTGGATGTTCAAAGACCTTTCCCAACTTTGGCAAAAATTGGGACCTCGGGACCGCGACCAAATGTGGCACCTGTAGATGGCGCTATGACAGGGTGACCTGGCCGCGAAAGAGGTAGCAAAGACTTTAAGACCGCGGGAAATTTTTCATGAGTCTGACCCCGACTCACTGCTCCCAGCTACCGGTTCCTGTTCTTGGACGGATAGAGAGAATAGTGCAGCATGAGTCTCCTCTTTTGCGGGCAGAGCAGAGCTGATTGTTGGTGGAATTAGTAGGAAAAAAGAGACAGGTTGGAAATTTTGTGCCTTGACCTCATTTGAGCCGAGCAGCCCCCTCACTCCGAGCATTGCCGGGGTGAGAGTATTCGCGGGCTGGCGCGGATCTGGGGCGATTCGCCAGGGCACCGTGCCACCAGCAGTCCGAGGGCACCGCTATGTGAGCGAGCCCCTGCCACTCTACATCACTAAAATGGGAGGAATGCCCGAGCTTCCCACCAGGACTCTGGCCCACAGGTTGATTCTGCCTCCTCGAAGCCTGCAGGCTGCACCAGCCTAGCAATAAAGCAGCATTTCACATAACCTGCACCACGGTGGGGGCCCGACGAGCTCTGCATTTGCCTGAAAAATCAAGGTTTAGAGGCACCGCCTGGTTTGCGTTTGTCTTTTCCAGACAACCTCTGGCCAACTGTCTTCTTAAGGAGGTAGCCCACTGCCCTCGCACGGACCCTTCAGGGTCTGTAAGAACCCAGAAATCCTGCTTTTCCCACACGCAGCTGCAATTCTCTTGGCCGCCGCAGCTCAAGCTGTAGGTAGAGTGACCGCAGACGGTGTCCTCCTCTCGTCACCGAGCAGTGCGGCTTCTACAGATGCTTGACCCAGGAAGTCCCCGTTCCTCTGGCTAGAAGCTCAGCCAAGCCTCCTCGCCGCGATCCTTTCTGGCCCTACTCCGAGAAGAGATCCAATCTTTAATAATACTTGTCGCACCACAGCCATAAATTTTTCCCCTTGCAAAAAAATGTGTTCTCTTTCATTTGAGGATTTAATAAACAAATGTAATCATATCACATGGGGTTCCGCTCCTTCCTTCTGAAAGCAATTCCGTTGTTGAAAACTGAAAAATGGGTGTAATTTGCATTCAGAAAGTGATGTTAGGGTCATGGCAATTTCCCGGGCCGTTATTTATTTTTACTTTAAAGTCTTTAGGGAAGATTTGCTTATATACTCGGAAGACTTCCAACGCGATGGTACCAGCAATCCCGTTCTCTTTCAACGCTGGGGGGAGCGGGTGGAGAACAATTACCGAATGACGCTAATATGGGGAAACTGGAAAGAAATGTCGATTGTTTTTATTGTAACAGAAGGAGTGAGCAAACAGAAAAACCAACCCCGGGTGATCGGAAACAGACAGGCGAAGAATTAAAAGCGGGTTTCTGGAGGCAACAGGCCCCTCCCTGCCCTCGCTTGGAGAAAGCGGACGAGGAGCGCTCGCAACCCTGGGGGGCGATCCCACCGCTTGCAGGGAGATTTCCGCACTCGGCCCACCCTCCACCTTCCTTCCCCCACTCCCCGCCGCCGGCTGCCCTCTGGGGAAACGGTCTGGAATTGGGAGCAGCGTCGGCGGAAAGGCGGAGAGGCCGCGGGGAAGTCCTGGCAACTCTGGAAGAAGCTTCCGGGCTCCTCCTGCGGGCCCCTGCGGCCTCTACTTGGGTTGGTGCGTCTCGTGGCTTCCGCAGCCAGGCTAAGTGTAGGCCTGCAGGTCAGTGTGTGGGAGCTCCTCCTCCTACCCCCGGGGCCTGGCTGGGACTGAGGGCCTCCGCTGTCCCGCCCTCAGCCTAGGGCTCTTTCCTCTAGCCGCCGCCCCCGACCCCGCCCGCGGCCCCACTGGCACGTCCGTCCAGGCCCGCAGCTCCGGGTGGACCCTCCCTCGCCTTGGGCACGGGGTGCGCTTCCGGCTGCCACGTGCCGCAGCAGTCGCAGGAAGGTCGAGTGGGCGTGGGAGCTGCGGCTGACCCTGCGGGGCCGGGACTTAGAGACCCGGACAAAGCAATGCGCCGATCGGGGTTGGAACCCTCAGCCCCGGCGTTGGCAGCGCAGTCTGGCGATGACTGGAGAAGTCCGGCCCCTTTTTCTCTCTACGCCGCGCGCCATCCTTCGCTTGCCCCGAAAGAGGTGCTCTGGTGGGGAAACCGAATACGAGATCCTACCCCTATCATTTTACCCCTCAGATGGCTAGAAGAAGTCACTGTGCTCTGGAAATCCGTTCCGGAGCTCAGGCTCCTAGCTGCTCTCCATTCCTGGACTGCCCGAATAGAGCGAAAGGCGGCCATCGTCGCCTGGGCCTCACCAGAGATGCTGTCTGTTCTCGGCAGGGGGGCAAGCTGGAAGAATCTACTCCTTACTAGTCTCCTCTGCAAACTGCTCCTCACAAAAGCAAATGAGAACAGCAGAACCCCTCTCCCACGCTTGCACACGCTCCCTCTCTCGCTTTATCCCGGCATCTGCAGTCGCCGCAGATCTGCAGATCCCGGGAAGCAGGCATTCCACGGAGCAGCTAGGGGCGTCGGTCAGGGTTGGAGAGCTAGGGGGCGGCTCACCGCTCCCTGCGTGGCCTGTAGCACTGGAGTCCGACCTCTGCAGACCCCGGGCACGGTCTCCAGGCCGCTCGAAGGCGGCCTCGGAAAGCGCAGGACTGCAGTTCCTCCTCGGCCTCTCTCCTCAGATCGCACTACAGAGCCGTGAGGAGGGCGCCACAGGTGACCGCCAGCGGCGCTGGGACGGCTGACAGATTTATGAAGACTGTACAGCAGCATCTGGCTTGGGCCCGCAGGGGCAGGGCAAGAGTCCAGGCAAAGAGACGCGCTGCGGGCTAAAGTTTCGCGAGGCGCGTGGCCGAACCGAGCCGCCTCTAGAGTCTCCGGCTCTGGCACCCCTCGGCCGGTGTACCTGTTTGTCCCCGCCAGTGCTGAGCGAACGGATTCTCTCCACCCCGTGTAGCCCCCTCCTTCACACCGTCCCTCCCGGCCAGCTTCCAGTCTCCCACTGAGTAAATATTTACCCAGAGAACGGGTCGCCCCTCAGAGGAGGCCTTGACAGCGCCCTGTGAAGGGTTTTCGGCTTCTCCCCGGCCTGTGTCAGCTGCAGGCCTTAATGGTTGGTTGTGTTTTGGTTTTGGTCTTAAATTTCTTGTAGTCGAAATTTTTCCGATCTCTGGGTGATCTCCCAGATCTAGAGTCGGCAGTAACCAGGGGGCGCTGACCCCAGCTGACCCTTATTCTTTCTCCAAGTCCTGCATCCCCCCTACACCCACCGTCGAGGCTTATTGGCCCTTCATTTCCACCCCACCACCCTTCCCCATTTCCGTCATTCCCGCCTTCAGGTCACTGCCTCTCGCTGGGGCTCATCAGGTCCCCGGCTACCTGGTCACAGCACTCAGTGTGAGTTCCCGGGGAGTTCAGCACCAGCCCCTTCCTCTAGGATTCTGTGCCTCTATCTGTGCCCTAAAGCTTCACTCTTGCCCGGGGAGCCTCGGCCTCAGATTTCCGTGCATACTTACTGTCCCAAAACACCGAAGATTCTTCGTTTGCTCTTGGGAACGCGGTGAGATGAGAGAGCAGAACATCCGCGCACACCGGCGTGATTGAGGGCCTGCTGGGATCCTAGGGAAGCTCAGCGGGGGATGCACCGCAAAGGCCAAGTTCAGCAGGTGGAAATGGAGAGCTAGCAGCGGACCTCTGAAACCGTGGGAGATAGGAGTCAGAGGAAGGAGCTGGGAGCGAAAGAGAGGGAGTTGTATGTTATGTCCACCTTGTCAGAACTTTAAACATTACGAGTCTCTGAATCACATCGGGCTGGTGCTGTAGAACAGTTAAAGTTCTCACAGAGCGCATAGAACACATAGGGACATCGGGTCTAGCCAGCCCCAAGGCGGAACAGCCTTTTACCGACATCGCAGCCGGCAGGGTCTGAGAAGCACTCGCTGTAAGCAGTCCAGCAGAATTCGCGCAGAGGTCGCTGCTCACGGTGTCTTTTGGGGGAGAGGCTGGAATTCTTGATGAAAATGCTCAGCATGCTCATTCTTCCGCACTAGCCTAAGGCAAAGTCGTGAGCTCCCCTCAGATAGCAGTCTCAATATGCACCCCAGCTCCAAGAAGGAGCTGCTGCTTTTAAAGTCTTGGATTTCTAAAGGACCTCCGCGTTGTAAAGCGCCAGGAGGTGCAACATAACTGGTATTAGGGGTCAGACCAGGGTGAAATCACTATCAAGTCAAACTTCGAGATTTTAAGCAATTGAAACAAACCAAAAAGACAAGTTCAAAGATTTCTGGTTACGAGAATTTTCACAAGAACCCAATTGTAAATAATTAAAGGTGTTTGCAGTAATCTTTCCTTTATCTTTCAAATCCTTCATACCTGTAATTTGAGTTTAGAGTGTGCCCCCACAAGAGAAGCGTGAGGATCTGGAAATTGCACAGCTGATGATTAGTTTTTCTTGGGTTCTTGTCACTTACTGACCCAGTCATCTTCCCTGTGTGTAGACGGAACCACACACTTCCTTCAGGACTGTGGGAGAATCAGTCTGAATCCTGTATGCACAAGAAAGAGCGTTACGACTGTAAAATAGCAGTAGCGGTGTCATTGACCTGAAACAGTACAAACTCCCAAATTCATTAAAAATGTTCCCTATCTATCTTGTTTTTTATTTTGATTAGCATTTTCCACTAACCCACACTCAAAATGTGAATAACTGGCCGCCAAGAAAAGTATTGTATATTTTAAATTACAGATAAGAGTGAACGAAAGTGAAAAATCAGAAGCAGGCTGAAACGCAAGGCCTTTGATAACTAAACGAAAGATGCGGGTATTACTTGTATCGGCGTTCACCTTGGGACCAAGTCTTTCATATTTAAACAAAACCCCTTTGCAGTGGTTCACTGGTAAGGGGAAACCGGCAAACATTAGCACGGAGGACCGGCAGACCTGCACCGTGGCTGAGCGGTGCCCCACGCACAGGCAATCAGTCGACGCTGGCTTTGCACTCGCATTAGCCGCGTGTGATTATGTTCTTTGCACACCGCGCAGTCACTACCTGGAGCATGCGTGTCTAACGTTTGGCTCCACGCTCCTAAATGAACACACAAGAAACTGCTGTGGGAAGCTAGTCGCGGGGCAGGGGAAGAATCTACATCTGGAGTAACAGGGGCCTCCACCTATGGCTCGGTCTTCCCTAAACCTCCTTGCCTCTCGGGCAGGCCTACCTTCTCATACCTGCGCTGTGCTCTTGTCATCTGAAGGAGGGTGGAGTGAGGTAAGATCGGCCCGAAACAGCGTTCCTCTGACAGCCCCTGGAGGCCTGTGTGACAGGAATGGTTGTAGCACTCCCACACCCCATTGTCGGTGGCGCCCACTTTCTGCCTAGTTTTAACTTTAATTCTGAGACGTCTTTCTATCGCAAACAGGTCTTTTTAGCCCTTTCCCCCTTCGAGTCCCTCATATTCCGACCAAAGGCGTCCGTTTGCTTATTCAGCATTTTTATCAGCCTGATTCTACTGTCTGTTTGCGCTGCCTCTGGGAAGGTGTCAAACACCCATTTTCACTGTATTTAGTCACCCAGGTGCGGATCAATCTTGAAAGAGACAGCGGAAGGACTTTCCCGGACTGCGTTGTCGCTCAGCCTGAAGCACCAATCACTACGCAGCTTGCCCTCGGACCCTCCTCTTTGGGGGCGTGTCCCTAGTGAGTGATAGACGGAGCCGCCCGGCCCAGCTCAGGCCAGCCCACGTTGCTGCTTAGATTGAAATGCAGAACTCAAGCCTCTTTCATCAGGGCACAGACTTCCTTTTACTCCTTACTTTTGCACTCTCGCCGCCTCCTCCCGGGGAGAAGCCGAGGCACCGGCGACTCGGGGCAGCGACAGGCCTGGCCACTGAAGCGGTGCGAAAAGTTTCTTTCTGGGAGTGCGGAACTGGGGCCCGGTTGGTGTACCGCTCGGAGCAATGGGTGAGTGGCGGCGGGGGACGCTGTCAGAGCCGGGAAGGGAGGGAGGGAGCGAGCGAGCGAGCGAGGGAGGGAGGGAGAGCAAGGGCGCGCACCACTGAGCGCTCATACTCTCCTTATTGACTTTGCTCGCGTTCATACAAGTTGTAGGAACACGCTAAGGGTCATCGGCATACAGCAGTTCAGTCTGAAACACCGGCTATTGGGCTGCTGGCGATGCCATTTTCTGATTTTAAGAGAAGGGAGAGGTAGCATCAAGCAAGCCCTGCAGTCCCAGTGGCGGGCCAAGTTTTGTTTCATCTACACGCATACACACAACCGAAACAGAAAAATACCCTACAGTTTCCCTTAGAACTTGTCTAATTGCGCAAGTCCCCACGCGGGGCTCTGGGGATCAAGGGGGAAGAGCCCAAGAACTTTGGCGCGGAGCTGGCGAGAAGGAGCCGCTTGCAGGCGTCATGCCGGATTTCCTAGCCTGTTTCGGACACATTTGAACTCTCGGAGCAGCCCTCCCTTTTACCATTTTATTTGTTTGTAGCGGCCTCAGGCAGCACCGTAATAAGAGAAGGGGCTCGGATTCGACAGCGGTAGTTTTAGCGGTTCGGCAAGGCTAGCGATCTTATGGTTGGGGAAAGCTGGGTCCTTAGTCCTGGGTAGTTTTGTATCCAACCTTCCCCTGACGCTCGCAGAGGCCGAGTGTCAAGCTACTGTTCCAAACTGCGGGTGCGCGTTCCCGCGCGCCCTGTCCCCTTTGCAGAGCCAGCCTTTGGGGAGGTGAACCAGCTGGGAGGAGTATTCGTGAACGGGAGGCCGCTGCCCAACGCCATCCGGCTTCGCATCGTGGAACTGGCCCAACTGGGCATCAGACCGTGTGACATCAGCCGCCAGCTACGGGTCTCGCACGGCTGCGTCAGCAAGATTCTAGCGCGCTACAACGAGACAGGCTCGATCTTGCCAGGAGCCATCGGGGGCAGCAAGCCCCGGGTCACTACTCCCACCGTGGTGAAGCACATCCGGACCTACAAGCAGAGGGACCCCGGCATCTTTGCCTGGGAGATCCGGGACCGCCTGCTGGCGGACGGCGTATGTGACAAGTACAATGTGCCCTCGGTGAGCTCTATCAGTCGCATCCTACGCAACAAAATCGGCAACTTGGCCCAACAGGGCCATTACGACTCTTACAAGCAGCACCAGCCGGCGCCGCAACCGGCGCTGCCCTATAACCACATCTACTCATACCCCAGCCCCATCACGGCTGCCGCGGCTAAGGTGCCCACGCCGCCCGGGGTGCCAGCCATCCCCGGCTCTGTTGCCATGCCCCGCACCTGGCCCTCCTCCCACTCCGTCACCGACATCCTGGGCATTCGCTCCATCACCGATCAAGGTAAGGGCTCAGGGAGGGACGTGTGGACGTCCAGAGCCCCCTCCACACCCGCGCTGGGGTCTTTTTGGTCTCCGGTTCTCGAATCTATCCTACCACCTGAGGCTTTGTCCTTTGGAAACTAAGGAGTCCTTCCAGGGAGTGTCCTGATCTCATTAACTTGAAATTTATGCCCTCCGTTTTCTTGCCACACACAGTCTCCTGCCTCATCTCAAACTACCAGACCCATAACATCCCCCCATCCCCAACACATGGTTCGCATTTTCCACCCTCCCCCGCCTCTCGCGCCGCAGCAGCCTCAGACCGGCTTGCTCACTTGGAGAGCGCGGCCCCAGCCGGACTTGGGGAGCAGCCCGGGAGGCCCAGGCGGCGTGGGGCTGCCGGCTGCAGACACCGCTGCGGGCAACTAGTTTGGGCATCAGACGCGGCCGTGAGGAGTCGGGCACCCTATGGAAATTGCAGTATTCTTTTTGGATTCTGGCAATCAGGTCAAATTTGCTCAGGCAGGAAGTTCAAATGTCACCTAATTGGTTTCATTCTTATGCTTCACTTCATTTTCCTCGGAAACGGAGGTCCCGAAGTTACTACTAGTAACTTGCATGTTACTGGGACTAATTCCCGTTGCTCATTCTGGGACTAATTTTCTGCTTTATTTCTCCCTCTCTTTCCCCTCCCTCTTCCCCCTTTACTATAACAGACTTCACTATACGTATCTTAGGAAGTGGTACTAACCACCTCTTTGAGGGAGTCAAATGCATGACGATTTCATGTTGTCCTCTCTTCTTTCCCATTCCGCCTGCCGCTTCCCTTTAGGGTCTCCCTGTCCCCGGGAATGCGAGTAGACATCTAGTCGTTGCACATTTTCAGTGGTGTTACCCCATTGTTCCTTTCCTTTCTCACCCTTGACCTTGCTGTGTCATGAGCGTCTTTTCTGCTTGTTAAGAACGATTCTCCGAACCCTTCTGCTCAGTCTGGCTACTGCAGGAGACCTGAGTTTGTTTTCTTTCACTGTGTATTATAACAACACAACACAAAACAAACAAACCGGTGTTAACTTCTTTCTAGAGGAGAAAAGAAAATCAGATCTAAATTCCTGGACGCAGAAATAATGCAGATATAAAGAGCCTACTTTCTTAATTTCTCCAGCAAAAGTTTTAAAAAGTGCAGAGGAAAAAATAAATGGAAAAGGGGGGAGGGATAGTGCCTTTAATTATTTCCTGCCTTTCTGGGTTGCCACCACATTGGCACAATTATCTTTTCAAGTAATTAAACATCTTCTTGTTTTCTGACTGTGAGTTTACAAGATCCTTTTAAAAGCTCAGTTTTGTCTTATATGGAGCTGGTTGGAGCTTTAGTTGGAGAGTTTCCCCTTGATTTATAGGATAAACTGACCTCACTGACATTTAAAGGAAGCCCCTGTTCATGGGAAAGTGTGAGATCAGCAGAAATGGGGGCTCATAGGGGGATCTCAATTTCTTAAGATAACTTGAGGCTTGTACCCACCAATTGCCTTCTGTCTGAAAAGGCAGAGACTGGCAGTTCTGGGCCAAAGCACGGTTTCCTGGTGCAAATTGCAACACAATCTAATTCTTTGGAGAGGGGGAGGAATAGTGAAAAAAGATTGACAAGAGTTGAAAAGAAAACTTTTCTTCCCTAGGGATTCTACAATCAGACCAAATGTGAGTTGTAAAAGTATTGGATTATATGGAGAGTAGCAACTCTTCATTCTAGATGTTGTCGATTCTGGATGCCAGATTTAAACGACCTGTTTTCTGATAAATCTGTGACTATAAAATGTTTATTTCTATAAATGAACAGTTCTACAAAATGACTGCCCCTAAGAAGCACAGTCAGATGGAAGTATTTATAATCAAGTTGTAGTGGCTTTGTAAAACACTGGTCCTCCACCCATAGGTCCCAAAGACAAAAATACATTGCTCAAACTCTTTAAATATCTTCTCTTTAAAATTGCACTTGGTCACTTAAAGATGCCAGTGATTCCATATGCACACTCCTAGGTATTGTGGTAATCAGTTTACACCCTATAATTTTCTTTGCAACTCCATTAAGAACATAAAGGTAACTATGGCTTTACACCTTTTTTTAGCACACTTAATTCTACTTTCATTTTCTTAATCTTTTTATTTCACTAAAAAAACCCCCCATCTCTGTATACATCACTACCAACACTAGAGGTATTTACAGTGGTAATTGTCATATTTATTTTTTGAGTCATGCATAAAACCTCACATATTTAACATGTAGACATAGAGCATTAAGGGTAGTCACACATTAAATTATGAACACACAAGGCAGAAACCTATGCATGTACATTTTGCATGTGTGCGGTGATCATTTAGTTACTTGTTTGCAAAGGACTTTTGCAGGTCTTTTGCTCCATCTATTGACAGAAGTACTAGGTCTCCACAGTGCAGTGAACACTTAACTGGATGTCTTTGAGCACCAGCACAGGCTCCATTAGGCCAGGAAGCTCCCCTCTCCCTTTTCAGTCCTCACCAATGCAGGATTTTTGTCAACTCCCAGACGACCCTGGGTCAGGATTGGGAAGAACAGGGCATCCAACTTAACGGGTTCTTTCCTCGATTTGGGAAAACTCTCAGGTTCCTTCCACTCGTTTCCCTTGGGGGAGCGAGGAGGGGAGAAATCAAATACAGGCTGAAAAAGAAAAATAAAAAATAAAAACCTTCCCGCAGGCGTGGGTAAGAGAGCTGAGAGAGGCCTACTCTGGGGCGAGTAAACTTCACCCGGGGCCTGGGCTGGAAGCCGGAAAGGCCGTGCCTGGGCCCGGCGCCCCGGGAGGCTGAGGGCAGGGGGCCGATGAGGTCGGAGCCCTTGTGCTCACAAGTCGCGCGTTCGGGTCGTGTCTCAGGAGGGGACGCTCGGGTTGGACCTCCAGCGGGTCTTCTTCTCCCCAGGAGTGAGCGAGAGCTCCCCCTACCACAGCCCCAAGGTGGAGGAGTGGAGCAGCCTGGGCCGCAACAACTTCCCTGCCGCCGGCCCGCACGCGGTGAATGGGCTGGAGAAGGGAGCCCTGGAGCAAGAAGCCAAGTACGGTCAGGTGAGGAGGTGAGGGCCCCGTCGGGTGGGCCGCAGGGCAGCGGGGGTTTGGGCGATGAGGACACGAGTCCCTTTCTGAGCTTCCACCAAGGGGCAGGGCTACGCGTCGCCGCCGCTCGCCAGATCTCGGTTGACGGGGGAGGGGTGGAGGCGGCGACCCCTCGCCAGGGAACCCGGGCCAGGGGCGACGGCTCCCGGAGCCGCGGCCCTGATAGCGCCTCCAGGCTGGCTGGCCCCTGGAGGGGCGGAGAGGCCGCGCCTGAAACCTTTGCGCTGCGCCGCGGGGACTAGAGCTACCCAAGGCAGGGCTTCGGGAGCGGAGAGGCCGGGCAGCGGCCTGGGGTTCCCGGAGCAGCGCTGCGCGAGCGGCTTCCACGTCCGCAAAGCGCACGCCCGAGGGTGCGGCCCTGGAGGCCGGCGGGCTGCAGAGTTATCACGCTCGGAATTTGCCGAACGTGGCTCCCCGAAAATGAGCAAGTGTGACTTGTCCTGCGGTAATCAGAAGAAGGCAACCAGATAAACTTAATAAAGTTACCATTCCCCGATGAAAGGTCACGTCGTAATCTCCCCGGAGGTTAGTGAGAAAACCTCAAATTATACGGACTGGCGGTGCACCGTTTTTCTTTCTCTCTGTCCCTCCCCCGACTCTCCGAAAGAAAATTTAAAAACACCCGTGTTTTGCTTTGTTTTGCTTTTTCCTGAGAAAAAATAAGCAATTACAGCAATAAAAAAGGCCACGAGTTTTGAGTCTAAATTCATCATCACGCTGGAGTCAGGAGTCCAAAGCTCTCAAAAACCAAAACAAAATGCAAAAACAAAACAAAACAAAACTGGACCTTAAACGAATGGAAGTTTCTTAGAGTACACCTGGGTGAGTTTGCTGATTGTTTCTTACGAAACTCCAATTTCAAAGCCTCAAAATATACAGTTTCCGTTTTATTATTTTGAATTATTAAACCTTCTAAAGTTTTATCGGTTCAAATCAGCTTTTTAGGTGAAATTACTTTTATTTACTTGGGAAAAAATCCTAATCGATATTTTCTCTAACGAACACCATTTCCACTTCCTCTTCTTTCCATTATTTTGTTGAAACAGAGTCAGATACACATTAGTAACATTCTCAAGAAAATGTCACAGAAAATAGCAAGGAAAGAGGCCCTTTCCTGAATTGGTATCTACGGTAAAGAATGCCAATGAGCAATTATAAGAAAGGCTGTCATTTTCTTTTATAAAAAGGGCCCTAATTTGTAAAGAAGAAGCATTATGTACAATAGTTAGGAACCCCTATCTTCTGGTACCACCACCATTTAATCAAGTTATTTAACTTTCTAGAGCCTCCATTTCTTCATCTGTAAAACAGCAAAATAATAGTCCTAACCTCAAGAGATGTTGGTTGAAAGATTCAATGAGTTAATGCAACCATATGGCACATAGTAAGCATTCATTGAATTTTACCTGTGGTTATAAATGGCAGTTAGAGATTGACTTTTAAAAACAACGTGTGTGTGTGTTTGTGAGGATATACTTTATTTAGGGAGCTCATAGTCAAAAATTTTCAAGGCGTTTTGTTACAAACAAGAGGGAGTATATACAAAGCACCTAGCATAGTAGCAAGAATTCAATAGGTGCTCAGTAATTTCTATTGTCATCATTTCTTGGAATAACATCATGAAGTATAGAGTTGAAAAATAGTTTCTAATTCCCACATATAGGTGATGAACACAGTTTATATATAAAGCAGCATCATAATAAAAAATCTTTGATTATTTTAATTTTTACTTTCTTGAATTATAGGTCTAGCATTTGAACTTGTTTAGAAGTACTTAATTTATACCAACACTTCAAAACTAAACCGATCAATTTAAAATAAAAATAGAGCAGTTTCAAATAATTTACTCTATATATTCTGAACATTAAAATATATACACTTTATACACTAAATATTTAATTACCAAATTGTCAGATTTATAAAAGCAAGCAAATTAAAGAAATAAGTGGCTGGATAAGTATTGTTCTATATACTCAAGAGAACAAGTTAAATATTTTTCTAGAACCAAAAAATATATTAAACTTAAATTTGCAAAGTTCTTAATTGCAATGTGTTAACCTTCTACATTGCCATATAGTAAGATAACTAAAATGATGTAAATTTTCGAAACTTCAAGTTTCTAAGCACAATTAAATCAGTGGTTATTCTATTATAATTATCAGAATAGGGCTTAACGATGAAGGTGTGCTAATTAGGCACATAAACTTAGGCTGTGCCATTTTGCGAGCAACTCTGGAATTTAGACTTTGGTTTCCTTGAAGGGAATTATATTTCCCTCAAAATAAAATTATATATATATATATATATATATATATATATATGTATGTGTATGTGTATATATATATATATTAAAAATTTAAATACTTGCTCATAAACATACAAAGGTAAGGTGTGTTGTGTGTGTGTGTGTGTAAATATACATTTCTCTTACCAATATTCAAAGGGAAGTTATTATGAACAAAATTATAAAGTGTTTGGCAAAAAAAATGTCAAATTTTTCTTGCATATTATACTTTTAGGGCATTTATGCTTATAAATAGTTCAATATTATATGATCTCAGCTTCATTTTAGTACACAAAGGAGGAAGTTGAGAATTCAGAATCATAGGATTTCAAGCATTATCTTTTTCCAGAAGACATCTGTAAAATTACCAAAGGGCTGAATTGATAATTGATTGTAGGTACTATTGATTACCGTAAACTAGAGTTTCTATTTTCAGCTTAAACTGCAAAGAAAGATGCCTGAACGCTAGTAATTAGAACCTTATGCACATTTCAGCTATACACACACCTATCTTTTGTTTTTAAAATGCCAGTTTAGAATATTCAAACTTGTCTTACACATAAATATTACACTGCCAAGGATATTTTATAGTGCCATGCAGAAGTCCTATTGTCTACCTCTTGGGAAAGAAGAAAAAGAGTACATATTTATTTTGGCTTTTTTCACCTACATTTAATATGGGGCTAAAAATCTTTACTCTCATCTAATTCTGATGGCAACAATGTTCTCTGGATCCTAATGAGTGGTTCTCTTCTGTTGAAAGCATAAATCCTTGACTGAATGCAATTGCATGGCAAAAAACCCCATGGAGGAACATGAGGTTGGAATATATCTACCCTTTACATTGTACGTAGTGAATTAATGCTTCAGTTTATTTAAAGAATTTATAAATAGTTGTGCGATTTTTGAAAACTTTTTTGCAATTAGGCATACTTTCACAGAAAAAAAACTTGCATATATGGTTCCCTAGGGTAATCTGAAAAGTAGATTTATAAGCTTTGAGTATCTTCATTTTTGGGTAGTGTATGTTAACTCAGACAGCAAGTTTAATATAACATTAGCTACAAATTTAGATGTCAGAAATGGAGAATAGTCTATAAATGCTTGAATTTAAGAAAAAGCTCAGTTAAACAAGTAGTGAAAATGGTTGAATTTGGGGACATAAATTAATCTGAAATTCTTATGAAGCATTCATTGATATACTGTATTTGAAATGAAGTGTTTCAGAATCCTGAATGTAATTTTCTAGTGCATTATTTTAAATACTGGCTGTCCTTGCAGACATACTGTTCTCATGAAACTATAAGTGAAACTGCACTGGATTTTTTGTCATATCAAATAAAGTTAATTCTGTGTTAAGTAATTTATAATTTTGTAGAGAAAGCAGTTGTAGGCAAATACTAATAGAGAGTTCTTGAAATTCATCATGTTATTTATTATGAAAAACATTCTTTGATCTGGTCGACATTTAATTATTAGTGTCTTAAAACAAAATTAATGATTATAAATAATCATTATGTTTTTGGAAAAATAAAATTTAGAAAAAAATTTAAATAGCAGCTAACCATTACCTAGACACATTTAGATCTGCAACATAACTAAACAAAATTAAGATCCTTTTGGATGAATGTTGAAACCATATTTACAACTGTCATTTTATCAGATTTGTTTTACTAGTTCATTGCAGAATGAATTAAAAGGGTAGAATGACAGAAAAGTTATTTTACCAAAAAAAAAAAAAAAGAGAGAGAAATTCTTGTTTCTTGGTTATGATACTGAGAATGAAATTCTAGGTGAAGTACTTCTCTATTTGGGGCTAAATCTACTTTATTATAAAGCCAAGGTAAACTCATTTTACCATAAGAGGAGGACCAGGTAGAATTGATGAGAGGATGAAAGGTTGTGGGTAGAGGACCTGGCACTGTTACTTGCATTTTCTCCAAGAGAGAGAATGTTGAGAAGACAATTTCCAGAATTTGTGAACTAGTTTACAACCTCTAACTATCAGATATTTATCATACTAAATTATTTCTTGGTCACAAGCATTTAGGTACTAATGCATTTCCATTTTCTTGGGGGTTGGGTTGGAGAATAAATGTAATGACCATAAACCAAATAATGAAATGGCTAGCTAGGTTATACTTTTCAATTACTTTTTTCAACAGCTTTATACATTTGCTTACCTAAAGGGTAATGCTTGTTCAGTGATTAAGGGTGCTGAGTTGTGTGTCTTTTTTAAGCAAGAGTTATCACATCTTTTGCTTTCAAAAGCCTGCATTAACTTAAGCATACATATAATTATGAAATGCCCATGATGTGCCCTCTTCTGTGGGGCTATGAAATGATTAAGGCAAGTTCCTGTCCTCAGACTGTTTATAATCTTGCTCTCTGCCAATACAACTTTTCAACATACTCATTTAAAACCCGAATTTAAAAAAACTCGCAAATCTGTATATCTAACATTTTAGAACAAGTAAAATAAAAATACATGATTTCATTTATTCTTGTGATAACCTTAGCTAGACTATGTTACAGGTTATCTATTTTTTTGGGTCAATTTCCTTTAATGTCGGAGGATAAAAGCTTTCTTTTTCTAAAAATATCCAACAAAATAAGTAACTTACTTTATCCAGGGTATGCATTTTGGTCTATTTTACTTTGTATTAGCAAATCTCATCCTCAAAATTAGACAGACAATAGTTTGCCTCAGGGAGGACCCTTGTAAAGTTCTTTGGAGTAAAGGATTCTCATGGCTTTCATGGAAGATTCACACAAAAACAGGGTTGATTGATTGAGGTCTTATTTATGGAATCTTTAGGTAAAGTCATTTTCAAAAATGAGATTTCCATTACATGCCCATTGCTAGGGTTTCATTTGGAAAATTTGTTTACTCTTCTCTGGGGATTCCATATGTTGGTTGATTTATAAATCATATTTACAATCCAATTAAATAGAGCAATTTAGCATGTTTGCCCAACCATATTTATGGTGTACATTTGGTAGTCTCTACTCAGCCTAACTAGCTTTTCAGATTAATTACATGCCCTTCACTGAAAACATTAAACAGATTTGGGAAGTTCAAGTCATATACTTTTTTACTGGAAAGAATAAACAAACACTAATGCTACTTGTAGTTGTTTTCCTTTGCGGTGGAAAATTCTACTCCTTTGGTGACTGCTTCATAAATAACAATTACTTTACCCAGTGGAGATTTATGTCTTTTACCAACATCATGTTTCAGAATTAATAGTGAGAAAATTGATGTGCTTACTGAGTCACTAGAATGAATGAATAGTAAAGGTGGCAGGTAATTTTAAAACATGTTTAGTCTCTCATCTTGCTTATACCACTTATTAAAAATTTCTAAATCTGAACTTTAAAAGTAAAAAAGGGAAATTAAGACAAATTTTTTCACCCAAACTCTAGGTCATAATTTAACCCGAGGTTAAGCTAAGAGCTATTGTTATACTATTTAAAGGTTTTGTTTTTTTTAAGCAAGCACCTTATCCTCCCCTCGCGTCTTCCTGCAAGATGAAACGACCAAGCAAACCTCTCTGAGCTTCCCTTCCTCTCCTTCCTTTCTGCAATACAGAGGGGACAACAGCACTAATGCGACTCTATACATATATTGTGGATTTTAGAAAACTTTGAAACATCTAAAACTAATAGTATTAATACCATATAAGCAAGTATAGTGCCTTAAATATGAGATATTGGACAAATGCGGGGAAAAAATACTAGTGTGGTTTTCACACCTAATAAATACATGTAGTGATGGAATAAGTAAGGCTCTTGAAGGCAACACAGGCCTAAATCCAATGTCTGCCTCCCTCTAAATCCCAGGAGCATTATCTAAGATGAGAGACCAGTCTGGCTTGGTTTCTCAGGGAGGACGTTTCTGGGCAGAAAAGAAGTGGGTCCATGTGAGGGGATTGCAGACATTGCAACAGAATAGCTGAAGAGTCCCAGATAAAGGGGGCACATGAGGAAGCAATGGTTCCAAGGGCAAGGGGGTGAAGGGAAAGGATAAAGCAAGTATTTCAGAGGGAACTGTAATTTTGGATGATAGAAAAAAATACAGAGAAAAAAGAATGGGCAGGAAAAACTTAGCTGGGATAAAAAATAGAATTCAGCCATACATTCTTTCTGATAACTAGAACATTTTTCCTGTCATGTATAATATTGAATATTCTAACCTTATGTACCTGTGAAATGAGCAAAGGTTTTCATTATTTTTAAAGTAATTTTAACCTTAACATTTTATTCTTAACATTCTTCTTTTATGATTCTTGGTGCACATTAGCATCAATAGTATAAAATATTAATTTACCTAGAAAAGAAGAGGCCAAATACAGATGAGGACACCTTTCCATAACTGAATTGGAACAATTCCTTCCAAAACTAATTTTTTATAGGTTATTGGGAAAATCCTAAATAAACATGATCATAATTATAATCTCTATGCAACGCTAAATTTCTTCTGCAATTTGATAGCAATTTTCATACTCATTTGCTGAGAGCCTTAATGTGTGTATCTTCTGAACCATTCTCAGAAAAGGGGGGAATTTCTTTTTTTTTTAGAAGTTAGGAAACTGAATGAGGATCTAACAATGAGAACAGGGTTCTAGCAGAAGAAAGAATCTTCTATCAGATGTTATCTCAAAAGATGCTCTAGTTTGAATTGTGTCCATCTTTTAATTGTCTAGGGCAATTAAAAGATTTGCTACAGAGGACCCTTTGTCAGAAAGGGGTGATAACTTCTTTTAACACCTAGCCATTGACTTGCCAATTGACATAGGGTAATCTACATTATTTAATCTACATTATTGCATATAAAAAAGAGATAAGATATCCTTTATATTTAATACCGATATGCAATGGTTTCTTCATTAAATAAATGCAGGATCACCTTTTGGTACTCTGGTACTACATTTTAATTTCAGTTGAACATTGTGTTGTACTCATTATATATTGTAATTATTATGAGCCCTAGCTTGTAATGAGCTACAATTCATCAGTCATCATTATTCCATAAAATACATTGGCTATTTCTTGGCACCTGGGACATAGGACACACTCAAGAAATCTGTTTCCTTCCCCTTTCCCCATTTTTCAAAGAACAGGCACTTTGATAAACAGAACACAAGGTGTATGTTTGTATGTTCTTACATATCAAGGACACAAAGTTAATCCCATTACTTTATTCCTATTTTTTCAGAAATCCATGAGCTGTGTTAAATCATACCAATGTATATTCTACTTTCCGTATTTCTCTAAACTGAGAAATTTGTTGTTGGGATCCCACCATTGTATTCTCATAAATGTGGAGGTAAAAATAATAACCAAATGAATTAAATTAGAAAACAATTTCCAGGTTGCTACTGAATTGGAAAAAGTATCTAATTAACAAATGCTGCTGTTCTTACCTCTACGGATTAAGTTGGTTTTACTACTACTAATTCTAGTTTTTACATTATACTTTCACTAGGATATATGTTGATATGTTAATTCATTCACATCACTATCAGGAAACAGGACTTACTCTTTATTTCTAAATCATGTAGAAGTTGAGGGGAAAAATTAAGTTACTTGAAGAAAGATGACGGGTGTTCATGCCAGAATCAGGATTACAAATTAGGGTGTTTTGGGTATTATTAATAGTAATGATAAGAACAACAATTTATTGGATGCTGCAAGAACACTGGTTTTGGGGCAGACTTGCCTGCCAGAGCTGCTTGCATTTTGTTTGCAAACTAAGATTTTACATTTAAATTCATGTGGCTTTTAAAAGTTCACATCACAGGGTCCCCAAACTTTGCGAGCAAATTTCCCAATTTCAAAACCACCCATATGCAGTTCTGTATATTGTGATTGTTTCCTTTTTGATAAAATAGCTCTGGAAAAAAATACCCCCAATTTTCATTTAAAAATCCTTATAAGACAAACTGCCTGATTTTGCATGTCCTTTGTGCATTTCAACTTGACATTTTAAAACGCAGCCCATATTTTACTTAACAAAGGTCGTGCTCATTTTGAGTTTCTAAGTGACAGCCCACACTCTGTGCCCTTCTTTACTGGAAAGGAAAGCTACACCAGCCAGGTCCGTCCCAAATGCCTCAACAAGAGCCAAACAAAACGGAGGTACAGGGAAGGCTGACAAAGGCTTATGGATAGCTAAACAGAATCTGAGAGTATTTAATTTCCTCACCTTGCATTTCCTTCCTATATGTAATTCCAAACAACAAAAGTAAATACTGTGAATTTTTCTGCTTGTAGCCTCCTCAAAACTTTTGTGGGAAGAATAGTGTTGTGTCCTTTGGTGTTGTTTGTTTAAGGAGCAAGGCTGAATGCATTTGGAATGTAATTAAGGTCAGGTCTTTAAAAAATCAGAAAATAGAGTCAATATTGTGAGTCACTACTAGTCAGAACTCACATTATGAAGCTTCTAAGAAATGTCAGCTCCTATAATGTGATTATTTTCAGCTCTTCTCCTTTCCTATTCCTCTTAGGCACCAAATGGTCTCCCAGCTGTAAGCAGTTTCGTGTCAGCATCCAGCATGGCTCCTTACCCTACCCCGGCCCAAGTGTCGCCTTACATGACCTACAGCGCAGCTCCTTCTGGCTATGTTGCTGGACATGGGTGGCAACATGCCAGTGGGACCCCACTGTCCCCCCACAACTGTGACATTCCCGCGTCGCTGGCATTCAAGGGAATGCAGGCAGCCAGAGAAGGTAGTCACTCTGTCACGGCCTCCGCACTCTGATGGGAAATTCTGTCCGCAGCAGCTTCACCCCCGCCCCCTCCTTCCCTGGTCTCGGATCCCACCCCTCCTGCCCGCCAACCCTCCTGCCTTGAAAGCTGGCTTTATGGACTCACATCCTTTGTGCAGATGACACTTAAATATTTCTTGCCATAACTTCTCTTTCACAGAAAACCTGACATGACTTTAGGATTTAAAAACAAAACGATGTTAAGGATTGAATGAGACATTTGTGTTGCCCACACACTGTTTTAACATAGCAAAGAAACCTGCACCCCTCAAAGGGCTTAAGGAACTTTTAAAACTAGTCTTTGGTAAAACCACATGTGTATATTTATTCTAAATCAACCTGAACTTTTGAAATGTGCAATTGTTGAGATTTTGCAAAATCAATAAAGGAAAATACATAGAGAAAAAAGTTATACTACACCCTCTAATCAAATAAGATGACCAAATAAGCCTTAATTCATCATTAGGACACCAATCAATAATTGACATGATGATCCTTTATTTTTAAGAGATGACCTATTTTGTTGGAAAATATATGTGTAACACACGCGGTATCTGAATTTAGCTCCTCCTGGTGTTTTGACATGGTTCCAAATACAGCAATGTTTATATTTTCTATTGGTTTGTAAATATGGACTCTGGCTGGTGCATTTGTGTTTTCATTCCATGGGCTATCCCTTTCTTCCCACCCCTATCTATTTTTTTCTTTCTTTTTGCAAGGTGACTTTCTGGCAATGTCTTTGTCTCTGTTTGGTGGTGGGCGGCTCAGGCTCCGGGACCTGGACTTGCCCCAGATTTTGTGTGTGCAGTGAAGGCTTCAACATCTTATGAAGGACATCTTCTACAGCAGAGGACTCAAAAAACATAAAACAAGCCAGCCTCCCATTTTGTATCCCAATCAAACAACACACATGCCAAGCATATAAAGACAAGAGGGTGGAAAATACCTGAACAAGAAAGCTCTGAAGGAAGTCACTTAGAAACTTAAGTTTAATGTGAAATGCTTTGCAAAGACACTTAAAATGAACTTTATGTTAAGAAAACCACTGTGAAACTAAATTGTACTGTTATTGTTGGCTTACCTGTGTGTTCAGCAATCTCAGCCCAAAATTATGTTGTAACTTAAAGAAAATGGAAAATTCTCTAAATGAATGTAAAAATGGCTCGCTGTGAAGTTTACATTGTTGTACAGAAGCATGTTTCATGTATAGGTAAACTGGTGGTGGTATTAGAAATACAAACGCTATTTAATTTTTTAAAAATTCCCTTTATTCATTTCTGGGGTTACAGGAGACAGTTTAACTGATAAATCTTTCTAGACCAATTTGTTTTACACTTTAATGCTAATCACAGAGCTGTGAGGGTAGCGGGTAGATATTTGTGTGAGCATGTGATTTTGTGTTGCATTTTAAAACATTTGATTTTCTTGGGCAAAATTCTACAGCTTTTAATCTCTTCTGTTTAGAAAGATTTTCCTCCTTGGCAATATAGGCCTGTAAGACATTGGTACAGTTCACCTATTGGAAAATTAATATATTGTAGGGTTTTGGTATTAATTCTGTGCAATAACTCAAAGGGCACATCACTAGATATGGATGTTACCGACGCGTTCATTAGATGATTTTGATTTCCTCCTATCTGTGCTGTGCACAGCCTACATCGCAATCAGGTTCCGTCACATGAGTTTCATTTAAAATTCAGATGGCTAGATTACCTAGGTTCTCAGATCACTAGGATATAAACAGTAAGCAGATTTCTGACACACAAGTTATGTTCGTGGAACTGCTTTTTTCAAGCAGCAGATATCTTATAAAGAGCTTTGAACTGCATTTATTTCTAAAGGAACCGAAATTCAGTGCTACAAACAGAGGATTATAACTTCAGGAGAAGAATAAGCAGAAGGAGCAGATGAATTCTCAGGGCCATAGTCTTCCTTTGATCTTGTGAAACTCCTATTGACATCTGGAGTTCCCAGTCCGGTGAAAAAATAGACTATAAATCGAATGGAACAAAGATACCAGTCCAATATTTTGGTGGAGACTTTAAAACCGTACGGTACAGGGACTCTCCTGCCTTCCAGAAAAACTGACATAAGGTACGGAATTATTCCTCAACAGATATTTTTAGGTGGCTATTCGGAGTCTTTAAAAAGAGATCAATCATTTGTAATGGAAACACAACTAAATGTTATTTTCTTTATCTAAATTAAGAAATCTCTTGCTATACTATTTATAATTTTTTTCTGGTTCTTGTGTTTTAAAAAATCTAATGTTAATGGTATCAGAAGTTTTTCCTCCTCTTTTTTCTCCCTACCTGTTTCCCTAGTAATAGCGAATTCACATAGAATACCTTTAAAAAGACAACAGAAAGCCCAAATACAATTTGCTACTCAAAGCAAATTATGATTTAGAGCTACTTCTAAAACTAAGAGAAGGAAAGTGGGATGGGACATGGGCTTAGGATTGTTTGATTTTTAAACATTATTATTATGGGTTAGTGTTGACATATTTCCTCTGTTTCTTAGGGGGGTAAAAGCGTTGTTTTTAAATTGGCTAGTGCACTCTTCAGAGATCTGTTTCCACACCATCCACAGGGAGAGGTTAAAGGTTCAATTTCATGGGCTCTTTGCAGGCCGTGCTCACTCCCGCGATGCAGTAGTATTACCTGCAAGGATAGAATGCAGTTGTACAATGGACACATTCTTATTTCTCTTGTTTCTTTTCCCTTCTTTTAATGACCCTCTTATTGATATTGGGCTGAAATATAAATTAAAAAACATGTTGGAAAGGATGTACAACTGAAGGCTGTGTATATATATATATACAGTATGTCAAAAAGCCTTTATTTTTATACTTCAAATGCTCTAAATTAATAAAAAATAATAATTACCATGTTATCTTTTATTTTTTGTTTTCAAAATGTTCCAGTGACATAGCCTCATAGTAGAAATATTCCATAGTAGTAGTTAAGGACAGGTATCATCTAGAATATGCAGGTATTTTTATTGACTTTCACTACTGAAGTAACATAATTTCAGGATGCAGATGTAAAATCAAGTTGGTTATATGAAGGCTAAGGAGATATTATTTGGAGTGCATGTTAGTACAGGAATCTTTGGAAATGCTAAGAATGTACTTTTATTTTGAAATATTTTTCCCTTCATAATACATTTTACCACTGTAGATAGAAGACTTCACTCCTGACGCTGTCACTTAAAACTAAACATTCTGTTTAAGAATGGCATAGATAAGAGTTCTAAACAAAGATATCTGGATGCAAATACAGTCAACACAAATGGGCCCACGGGGTGGCTCCAGTTTGTGATATAACAAGGGAACATTTCAGCCACAAAACTTGTTTTCAAAGGGAACTTTCTGAAGGAAAGTAGTTAATTATAATTTCATGTTTTCTATCTGTCATAAAAGACTTCAAATATCATGATTTAAAAATCTGAGTTGCTTTAAACAACAGTGCAAAATATAAAGTAGATTTAGGAAAATACAGCTGAGATGTGTATTATTACTAAAGAAAGCCAAGAGATTTAAATTTTAACATAAAATTCAACATTTTTAAGAAGCCATTTTAGTGCACTTTAAAAACATTTCCTTGTGCTTTTAAAATTTCTTATGGGAGAATTTAATTCCTTATAAAAACTTTAAATTTTGGCTTAACTTTTTTTTGTACTTTAAGCATTTCTTGGACTCTTGGGTAAAAATAATTATCAATACAATGAAATTTCATGGTGAAGCAGGATCAGAAGAATATAAGTTTAAAAATATTTGTTGCTTTTTATTTTATGAAATACATCTGATTTCTAGGCTATTTTTGTATATTCAGTCTCTATACCTCATTGCTTCATATTAATTTTTTCTTTCACAGTTTTATGGATATGGCCAAAACTATAGTTGCAAGTTGTGTAGGGATAATTTCTGAAGTATCAAAGTAGGTTTTGTTCTTGAACTATTTTCCTCTTTACATTTGTATATAACTTAATTTATAAATGCACCAGCTTCACTAATTGATAATCTCTCTTCATGATGCTGTATAGCAAATATCCGTTATCTCAAAGGGGGAAAACACTTCATAGGCAATCACCAGTTCTCCTGAAGCCATGAGTAGGTGTATTCATAAACCAGTAGCATCACTGCCCCACCTAGAAAAGAAAAGAGCTGTTTTTTTAAATCTGGAATTCAGTGCAACATTGTCATCTTTCCCACTGGGTTTCTGAATCCACGAAGCCCCATGCAGCTGTTGGGCAGAGGCTGTCGGGGATCATCGGTTCTCGAGCTCCAATACAGAGATGTTAAACTATTGTGGAAAATTCTCAGAGCAAAACCAAGACCACCTTGAGTCTCCAGATACATTTTTTTTCCCCCATGAGTTTCGGTTAACTTTCACCATTCTCATCAGATTGTTTTTCAGGCACTCCTAATTTTTAAAAGTAAATAAATATAGACACATTTGGTCATCTAAGGGCATGTGGCTTTCCTGCGAACAGAACCTTTAGATTCTTCCTATGCAGGAAAAGGATTTTATCTTTCTCAGTTGACAGTTATCATTGTTGTCATTGTGTTCACGAAAGGAAATCTCTAAGATGGTGCTTGACAGATGAGTCTGGTTTTCTCGTAGAGCTTTCAAACTGGATTGCAATGTGAAAAATAGTTGCTCGATATTTAAAAAATCTGTATTGCAGAACTTAGCTGGCTTTCAAGATCCTTTTGTTTTCATTCATTTGATCCACCTCAGATATAAATGGATTGCATTTGAAAATGTGGCAGTGGGAACTAGGTATCATAAGACCACCATTTGTCTTGGAAGAGAAGAGTTATACATCTGGCTGCAGAGGCTTGCTATGTACTATGCCAACAGGAATATGGTACAGAAAAATAGATGCCGATGCTGCTGAACACCTACACATCAGGAGAAGCATCTGTATGTGGTGGATTTTGTGTTCTGTCTGATATGGTAAATAGCCTATGTCCCATGCCCTTCAAGATAATCTCTATTTATCCCCTCATGTCTGTGTGAAAAAGATTATAAAATCAAAATGTGGACAAATACCTTGAGCACAGCTTAGAAAAGACTTGGCTGCATGAACAGAAGATTGACTTCTGATGGAAAGAAATTGAACTTGATTTTGATTTCACTTATTTTGTACACACTGCCATGTGTTTTTTTTTTTTAATCTACAGGCTGCATATGTTTGTGTAACCTTATGCCAAAGATAATTATGTGCCTGTAATTTTCATTTTTAACCCATGAAGATACTCTATTATACCCCTCTCAGCTTCTATAGCCTTCTTGGTGCTCTGGAAAACAAAGAGGGACACACTATAGAGGGTTGTTAATATGTGTGTAATTGTTGTGTTTACTCTTTTCAGCTGTTCACAGTGTAAGACAAAAACATGCAGAATTGGGTTAGTTTTCAGCCTAGTGATATTTGGAGTTTAAACCTTACATGGGAGGTACCTGATCATTAGCCACATACAGCTGCTAGGGTTATAAAAATAAGATAATATACTTTCCTGTCACAGCAAGGCTGAAAATTCCAGGTTCACCTTCCTTTTCTTTTTTACTGTTTCTGTCTCTCTGTCTTTCTGTCTCTCTCTCTTTTAAATAAAGCTTATCCTTAACTCAAAAGTCATACCTTCTCTTGGCCTTTCTTTCCTTTGAAGTTGCTAGGACTTGCATGTTTGGAATGAGAGTGGAGACTAGGTCCTTGAATAAGATTTCCAGTTATTCACAGTTTTGTTTAGCTTGGATGGTATGTTCACAACAACCCTTTCCATTGTATTGAACACCTCATACAAAAACATTTAAAAAGCCAGCTAAACATTTGCAAGCCTCTAACAAAATGTGGGGTCAGATTATTTAAGAGTTTTGGATTAACGTTCTAGTCAATTACTGTTTTAGCTAAACTCTCCCCAGTCACCACCCTTTTCAGGCCCATTCCATCCTGAGGAGGTTGGATTGGGGTCAGTCCTGTGATTTTCTTTAATACTAGGTCTGCTAGCAGGTTCTTACCATGTGGTGAAGGGAAAACACCACCTATTTGCTGAGAGAGTTGCACAAAATCATCAATATTCCTTATTCTTAAGTTTGTTTTTACACACGGGCCAATGACTAATAGAAGGCAGGTCTGAATCTCACAGATGAAGCAAAATCCATACTTAAGCCTAGAAAGGTTGGGATAGAGGGACTGGGAATTGTGGCAGTGTTTTCTAAATACTTGGAAGTGTGAACTGTTCACCAGCTTCACTTACAGACAGTTTTTCCCTATCTCAGGCTGGTAGAAACGCTGGTGCACTGGGTTGAGATCTAAAGGTAAATGTGCATGTGTGTGAGTGTGGTAGGGGAGAAGGACATTGCTGTTAAAAGGGAGGAATGGGAAGGAGAGAGAGGAGAGGAGGAGGGAAGGTTCTGAGGAAGATTACCAGGATGTCTAAGTAGGTGAGTGTGGCCTGGTGAAAAGTATGTGTAGTCTGGTGCATACTTCTGCACTTATTCACAAGGTTGCTTATTCTCCAAGACTATTTGCCCAGGTGGTTGATTCTGCAGCAGTTACTTTCTTATCTATTTACATAGAGGCAGCTGACTCTCCCTGTGGGAATGGCAGCTGGTTTTTGTGAGCTGGCGTCCTGAGGTAAGGCCCTGAGCCAGGAGCCTCCACCACCATACTGACAGAGGCCGGGGAAGTGAGTGCTACCTGCAGCTTTGCCAGTCTCCGGAGGTGACTGTGAAGATGGGTGGCCCTTGCTGTTCTTGGAGGCCAGCTGTCCTCCTTTGCTCTTGCTGAAATGAAGTTGAGGCAGGAGCAAGAATGAACTAGGGGCACCAGGAAAAATTTTACTGGGCTCACCCAGTGAGAATCCTCCCCTTTTGCCAGAAGCCACTCTGTTACATACACCTCAGTGCTCACTCAAACTCCAACTGGCTGTGGATCCTTTCCTATTGACCTACGCTGGGTTTTGGCTTCTGTCAGCCTCCAGCAAGACCATAAATAATGCTTTATAAACAAAGGTAGAACATTTCTAATGGATGTCTTCAGTATCTTAATAGTCACAGCCAACATTACATCCTCAAAGCTTCTGTCTTTCACAGGGTGATAAACTATGTTGTTGATAGACACAGATAAGGAAAAAAGGGAAACTAGAACAAGAAAGATGGATGGATATAAGTAATAAAAACATCATTACCTGGTCCAAGTCTCATAATTTTGGGAAGCAGACCTTTGTACAAAGCTAAAATCCTGTAACCGGAAGGAAAAGAGCATCATTCTTCTGAAAATAAAATGGACCTGTACCTCAGCTTTATTGAGAGTATGACCCAGCATTTACAAAAAATTTATTTGAAATGACATCCCGCACCAGGCTGTATCTGGCTAAGTATTCTCTGTGGCAAACGGGAGGAGGGGAAAGAGTTAAATCAATTCTTTATTCCCCAAGCTATGCTGATCTTGTTCAATCAGAAATACGACTTTCATCAGCGAGATGGTTTTTGCTTTCAAGGCAAGTCTTACTTTCAAGACAGCTGTGTATATGGACAAAATGACTTTTGTAATTGAATTTAAAAGAGCTGTCTTCACATAAGGAACTATGATGCAGTGTAGATCAAAATAATGAAGTATTACTTGTTTACTTGAGAATAAGACCTGGGTGAGGAGGGATGAGGAGACAAAAGTAAGACTTTAAAAAAACAGCAGGAAAAGGCACATACTTTAAATTTTTAAATGAAAACAACTTTCATAGAACTCTCATGTTTAATTCTCCCAGGGGACTATAATTAGGTGACATTTTGATGAGATTTACAGTTAGAAGACATTCTCCTGCCCATGTGTTAATAGGGTAAATTCTATACAAAAGCATATTATGCAGACTGACAAGCAATAAATTCATTTTAGCATTCTAGGACAAAATGCAACATATTGTGTGATGGTGGCTCTTGGTTCCTGACGGTGTGCGAATGTTTTGCCAACGTCTCACTATTGTGTTGTCACATGAAGTGTGACATCTATTCCCTAGAGCTTCTCAGACACACACCCAATTTAGGAGGGCTTAGTGGCTCTCATCAACATGGAAGTACAGTATGGCTTTGACATGCTTGGGTCTTGCACATGTAATAAAAGAAGACGGTGTTACCCTTCCTCCTGATAGACTGTTGCCATTGTTTTAAAACAGGTTCTGTACTTGATCTCTCCAGGAACTGGCTGAGGCCCTTGAATCCTACTTTTGGCAACATCAAAAGGGATGTTAATGACTGAGGCTATTGTGCCGGAGAGAAGACCAATCCCAAATTTTCTCAAAAACTCCAAGGTTGGATCCTAAAAGAAAAGAAGAATAAAATAATAGAGAGGGAAGCGGAAGCCCCTAAGTCGGCTAAACACTCCAAAGTACTATGTATTTAGGCAGAGCACTGCACCCCCGGCACCCTCCTGTTATTCCAGCGGAACACATTAGGATTTCCTAGGCTGGAACTTGTTTTCTTGACAATCCCATTGGCTATGTTTTTACACATGGTCTAAATTGCTGAAGTACACATTTCCTCACACAGGATTTATAAACACAGTTCATAAAGAAAGACTGGTATGGCATATGGGGATGATTTGTATAATTGGGCTTCACAATGTACTTAGTATTACTGTATCAAAACAGGAGAAATCCAAGCACACTATTAGCTAATTGGCCAGAATATTTTACAAATGACAGCAACTTCCACCATGAAACCTACTAAAATGCTCATTTGTGTGTGGACCCCCAAATGTTAAATTAAATCAAGGCTACTCTCGGTCTGCTGCTATTCCCCTCCAGGTTTTTTGCATTTATTTTCACGTGTAGCTGATCCACTGTACTGAGAAGTGCTAGCTTCCTGTTATTAACAAACCGACTTGGGGAGGCTGCAAAGCAGCCTGTGACATTCTGTGCATTATGAACAGTAGTAAGTCACCGGACTAATTGGCTGAAGAAATTACAGCCCATTGTTCCTACATCTTATTCTTCCTTCATGGCAAAGGAAGAAAAGAAGAGACAGAGACAGACAGACTGACACAGAGACAGAGAGAGAGAGTGAGACGGAAATATGTCTTCTTTCCATTTGAATTTAGGCCCTTCACTTTGGTCTGATTTGATTTTCCACCCCTCCTTATTCTACTTTCTGACATCAAAGTATTTAATTAGGTCTTATGTGGGAGTCACTTTCCTTCAGCCTATTTTTGTGCCCAGTGAGCTCACATTAGGCTTTGTTATAATGAATTTGCTGGAAGTTCTCATTATGTTTCCAGCCTCAGTTCTTGCCCTGAAGAGAGGTCATCTCACAAACCGTAAGCTTCTGATGGAGACCCCAATACCCGCCCCCATCTTCCCCTGCCCTCTCTCTGGTCAATATTTCAGAAGGATTCACAGAGGAACAATCCAGGGCAGTGCCATGATACTATTTTATCCAGCAGGAGAACTAAAGGGAGGAACCATATCCTGCTTAATTAAACAAAAACAAAAAAATTAGTTCTGAGTATTGCATGTTTCTAGCTTCTACAAAAGAAGAAAACTTCTGGAAGCTCTGAGATTTTCAACTGAAGCAAGAGCCAGATACCATCACAGAAACTCCTATGTGGCTAAATATAAAAAGTGAGGGTTTGGTAATAATTCTTGGATCTGGGCCATCCAGGTGCCGGGTGGGTTTAAAGGGATTTAAAAACCAACAGGGTGTTTCAACAGGAAAAACAATGCAGTGATTGCAGCATGAGTGAGGTGTGTTTAAATAATTCCTCCTCCCCTCATTTTTTCTCTTTTACAAGGAGAGAAAAATGCCTTTATGTTACCATTCTCCCTCATGGCACAGAAGCAGAACTGGAGCTTGGGAGGACGGCAGATTGAGGACCAGCTCTGGTGTCTGACCTCTCACTACACTAGGGACCACATCTCACAGAGCCCAGGGTGTGGAAGGGACTTTTTACCTGCCCCCACTTTACCTTTGTGCTGTGTCATTTCTTCTGAGAAATAAAAACAATAGCAGTAAAAGTGCTATGAAAGTTGTACAAGCCTGATGGAAAATGGAGAGTATTATTATTGGAGCCTGCTTTCTAGGTCTCCAAACACCCTGTAATAAGACTCATGGTATTGCTGGCACACAGCCAAGCTCTCCTCTTTCAGTCGAGGACAAGGGTGAACGTGATGACTTGTGGGCACGTTGTCCATTTGGGAAGTTCAGGGGACCTATGAGGAAGGCAGCCTAGCTTATCCCCTGATGTGTTTGCTAAGGGTTAGAGCTGGAGACGGAGGGAAAGCTAAGACACTCAGGGAAGGTCACTGAGCCTGAGACACCATTGGAGGTCAGAACCTAAGGTCTTCAAGCCCTCATCATGTTCATGAGCACAAGTATGTGCTAAACATGTGTACTTCATACATTTCCCAGCCCAGCTGGAAGGTCCCACAGTAGTTCCCAAACCCAGCTATGCATCAGAATCACCTAGGAGCTTTACAAAATAGGGATGTCTGGGCCCCAACTCAGACCTACTTCCAGTTCCCAGATCAGAATTATCTAGGAAAGTGCCTGGAAGTCATTTTAAAACATCTTCAGGACTTCTGAAGCGGCCAGGCTGAGGACCTACATCTGGGAATCAGTGGTTTTGATATTGTATGCAGGTGCAGCCAGTGGCCAGCGCTACCCTTTTGGGTATTCTAGGGAGGTGAAAAGCCTTGGGATGGTCAAGAGGTATGCCTCCCCACCTGGCCTCTGGGCCCCTAGCCAGTCTCTTCCTCTTAGCTCTTGGTCTTTTTCACATAGCAGCCTGGCCTGGGCTTGGATGTGCCAAGGAGAGCCCTCTCAGCTCAGCTCTGCTTTCTTTGCTACGTTGTCCACCATCCACACATGAAAATCCAGCCTCTCAGTATGCCACTCCCCTGTGTCCCCTCTTGACCTTTCTTACTTCTTTGGATTTAGTTCAGGCTCCTATTACCTTTACCAGGTCTTGCTTTCTTTTCCTTCTGTCATCTATTCCTCACAGTAACACCAGCATCCTCTCTTTATAAAAACAGATCTGCGTCTGGCTTCTCCCTTTTTAAGGACCCTTCATCCTTCCCCACTGCATGGAGAGCAGAGCCAAAGCTACTCTACTGGCCTTTGGTTTCCTTCCCACAATATGTTTCAACTTATCTTTTTAGCTTCAAATTCTACACCTCTACCCCCAACCCATACTATAGTCAGACTGGCTAGATCATAATTATACAAATTTATACCAAGCACTTTCCTAACTCCACACTTTCCTTTAGATTACTTCCACAGCCTAGAGTACCCTTCTCCATCATATTCATCTAAAGCAGTCCACTTCTCTTTGAGGGTCAAGGTTAAATCCCACCTTGCCCAAGAAACTTACAGATCCCATCAAAACTGGTTTCTCCCTTGCCTGTGCTCCTGCAACACTGTCTGAACTACAATTATTGCCCTTGCTACAGCTCACTTTGTGCTTGTTGTATCATTGTGTTATATCTATCTTCCCTCCTGGATTGTGAGTTGGCACAGCATAGGAGCACGTGTTAGCTTCTTGTGCCACCCATTGCACAGTAGGTGCTAAATAAATGTCTGCTGATTGGTCCTTCAATGTATTTATTTATTTTGGTAAAATCAATGCGAATCGGGCTTAACCCTTAATCACTTTTGCCAAAGACTCAGTGTCTTCTAGCCTGGAAATGAACCCGTATTAGAAATTTACATTTCCATCTTTCTGTCAGGAGGCATAAACACAGGGACATGATGAGGCATTGGACATCTGAAAAGTAGAATATTTCAGGGCAAATGAATTGAGACTCTCTGGTCACAGAGCCAGGCCTAAGCTTTCTAGACCTCATTGCTCAGTGACTCACAGAAATAACCACAGTATGGCTTATGACCAGATTTTAGCAAAAAAAAGGTCCTGAAATATTACTCTTCAGACTCTTCTTTCTACTAAGAGAGAGGAAAAAGTAATATTTAGTGTTTTTTGTTTTCAAATTAGGCTTTCTCATGTATTACATTAGTTAATCTTCACAGACTTTGAGGTAAGAACTATTATTATCATCCTATTTTACAAATGTGTTAACTGACGAAAATTTTTGTTACACCCAGGTGAACCCAAGACTTTGCCTTAGAGCACAGTTTTCCTTCTGATACTCCTGAGGGTCAGTGGGTGGGCTGGTCAGGAGGTTTCCAGGTCATGCTGAAATTATGAGCAATGCTTCTGTGTATTTGGGTGTGGGCTTTTTTGGAGAGAGTGCCTATAGATTTTTATCAGGCTCATGAAACCATTTCCCCTACCAACACATTTATAAAGTAAGAAAAGGGTAGTACAGGGTTGAAAATACAGGGGTTGAAAAATTTTGACAGGGCTTATCAGGCAATTCACTTTAGTGAAAATATTTCTGCACATATTCCCACTTTGGAGTCAGGTTACTTACACCTCAATCTTATCTGTGAACTCAGTGGTTCTCAAAGTGTGGTCCCTGAGCTACCATCATCAGTATCACGTGCAAATTTACTAGAAATGAAATTTGGGGTTCTATCCCAGGCCTACTGAATCCACAACTCTGGGAATTGAGGCCAACAATGTGTTTAAACATGTTTTCTAAATTATTTGGGTGGATGCTAAAATCCGAGAACCACTGCTTAACTGAAGTTTATGGTTCATCTCCTTGGATCCATGGGCTGGGTAGGTGATGTCTGAAAGACTCTGGATGTGCTGGGAAGCATTTTAAAGCTTTCTTTGGTGGAAGCAGGGATTTGTTTCTTTAAGGCTGCAGAACTAAAAGCAATGCTGTTATATCTGTTCAAACTCTCCTACCACCAGCTAGGTCCAAAGTAAGAACACTGAAAACCTGAGGTTTTCAGGTCAGAGTGGTACCCATTCACATAGTCTGAATGGATCATTTGGCACTGACCATCAGTGAATCATTCCAGCATTTCTGTCAATAACCACAACAAATAACAATAAAATTAATAGCAAAAATAAATAGAAGCGATAATATACATGTTATGACATTTATATTATTTTTCATAACTTTCACTATGATCAATAATGGCACTATCAGTAATAGTTACTTATTACTAGACACAGTGTTATATGCAAGAAATATAAAAAAATATGTTACATAAGAACTCTATGAATTAGGAACATAACACCGTTTTACAGATAGGGACATGAAACTTAAAGAGTTAAGTCAGTTGTCCAATATCACACAGCTTGTAAGAGGTGGAGTCTGGATTTGAACTCAGGTTTTTCTGACTCCCAAGGATAATGCTCTTAACCATTACATTATATTGCTTCTTGTCTATCATTCATTGTGTATTCATCCAACATTTACTGGATGTCTATATGTGCTTGGTCCTGCACTGGGTGCTAGAATCGAATGTGAAGGAAAATGATCCAGAAAGGGGGTGGGGTGGGTGTATAATCAAGTACAGTACAGTGTGATGAGTACTGAAGTGAACACTGTGCGAGTACTGAAGTGCATTGGGAAACATGCAGTAGGGGGAAGAAAATTTTTCCTGGGTCTTCATTATCAAAGTCCTGTGGGATCTATCTCTCTTCTGCCTCTTAAAAACGTAGTCACACTAAGTGTTGGGTGTTTAGGAAGTCAACAGAAGACGCCTCATTATTATGTCTCTATGCATTAGCTGAACAGCTAGCCCTCTGACTTGAGAATCATATTACCTAGAATGTTATTTTTCATTTTCCATTCATTTATTGTAAAAGCTAGGAAAAGATGATGACAACAATAAGATACTTGTTATGTGTTAAGTATATTTAAGCATCACAACATCCCTGAGCAAATGAGGGGTTACAGCAATTTCTTACCTTACAAGGTATGTAATTTTGAATTAGTCAAAACAGACCCAATATTCTATTATTTAGAAGTGAGGAAGGCAAAATATCAATGATCCCTGAGATTGTCAGGTATCAGCCAGTAGAATTAGAGACATACACTTGCCTCTCAGGACAGTACTGTAATTCAATATCCAAGATCACCTCTCAGTCCAAAGGAAGACCTAAGTGGTAGAAAATAAAATCCTAGGATCATTAGAAGTGAAATCAGAATGTCATCTAACCTAAGGAGTGACATCAGCAAGATGGCAAAGTAGGAAGCCTTAGACCTTCCTTCCTCCTAGAAACACATGGATTCACCCAATTCATGGACAAATTCTCTGTGTGAAAGATCTAGAAATTAAGTAAAAGTCTCCTGTACCCTGTGTGAAAAATAAACCAGACTCATGGAAGTCAGCAGGGAGATTCAGTATACCTTCCTGCCAGAGTCCTTGCTCCCAGTGTAGAGCCATACAATCAGGAAGACTCCCTATCTCCCAGTGTCTACCAGGAAAGGGATGGAATTGGTTTGTATATAAAGCATTCCAACCTTTCTGAGGGTACTCCCCAGAGGACTGACTTCCACCATACTAGGATTGGAGCTCTGATGGGTCTGGCTCAGTCTAGACACCTGGGGAAGAAGAGAGACAGCGACATAGACTGGTAGATGCCACAGATCCTCCCCTCTGGCTTAAGAATCATATTACGTAGAATGTCATTTTTTACAGAGTAAGCAAATGAAAAATTCTACTTTCAGCTTCCCCCTGGGGTGGCAGAGTTGATCTGTAAGTCCAACACTCCAACTTCTCTGGGTGTTACCAAAGAACTGGCATCTTACTTTCCATTCTTAGTGTTCTAACAGATCTACTGCAGTCTAGCCACCTAGGGGAGAATTTAGGTGGATGTGCAGATGAAGAGATGTCATAGTTCACCGCTTGCCCAGCACAGAGTGAGTAGACAAAATGGGCAGCTGCTTGCTCTTCCCTGGAGAAGGAAAGAATTGGTAGAGGCCCTCAAAATATCTAGTCAGACTGAATCAAGGGTTTTCTCCTGTATGAGGCAGTCCATGAATATTGGGAAAGGTGCCTGCCTTATCTAATGTATAGACACAAACACAAAGAATCAAAGAGAATGAAGAATCAGGTAAAGACGTCCCAAATAAAGAAATAAGGTATATCTCCAGAAACTGATTATAATGAAACAGAGCTGTATGATTAAACTAATAAAGAATTCAAAATATCTATCCATAAAGATGTTCACTGAAGTCAAGGGAAAAATGCATGAACAAAGTGAGATTTCAATGAAGAGATAGAAAATATAAAAATTATCAAACAGAAACCACATTGCTAAAGAACACAATAACTGAAGTGAAAATTTCACTATGGGGATTCAACAGCAGATTAGATCCAACATAAGAAAGGATCAGTGAACTCAAAGACAGATCTCTGGAAATAATTTAGTTAGAGGAGTAAAAAGACAAAAGAATGAGAAAGAGTGAAGATAGATTGAGGGATATGGGACACACCAAGTAAACCAAAATAAGCATTATAGGGGTCTCACAAGAAGAGAGAGAAAGGACCAGAAAGTTTGTTCAAAGAAATACTGAATAAAAACTTCTCAGATCTGGGGAAGAAAATGGATGTTCAGATCCAAGAAACCCAAAGGACACCAAAAAAGATAGACCCAAAGAAATCCACACAGAGACACAGTATAAGTAAATTGTCAAAAGCCAAAGGCAAAGAGAGAATCTTTGAAACATCATGAGAAAATTGACTTGTCACATAACAAAGGAAACCCCATAAGACTATCAGCAAATTTTTTAACAGAAATTTTGCATGCTGGAAGGGTATGGGATGGTATATTTAAATGTTAAAAAAATGCTAACAAATTATACTATATCCAGGAAAACTTTCCTTCAGAAATGAAGGGGTAACAGAGATTTCCCTGACAAATAAAAGCTGAGAGAGTTCATCACTACTGGACCTGTATTACAAGAAATGCTACAGAGAGGTCTTCAAGTTGAAACAAAGGACATTAAACAGTAACATGATAGCTTAAAAGTGTATGAAATTCATTGGTAAAGGTAACTATGTAGACAAATATAGAATACATATTACTGTAATGGTGGAGGTAAATCACTTTTAAGTCTAGGATAAAAGTTAAAAGACAAAAGTGTTACAACTATAAAAAATACACAATATGAATTAAAGCATATTGATAAAAAAATAAACAAATACAAAGGAAAATGGCAAGAAAGGAAAGGAGAGACAGAAGAACTGCAAAACAGCAAAGAGTATTTAACAAAATGGCAAGAGTTAATTCTTCTCTATCAATAATTACTTGCATATGAGTGGGTTAAATTCACCAGTCAAAAGCTGTAGAGTGACTGAATGAATTAAAAGAAAGAAAACAAGACCCCACTATATGCTGTCTATAGGAAACTTACTTTAGAGTTAAGGATACATATAACTTGAAGTGAAAGGATGGATAAGATATTCTGTGCAAATGGTAACCAAAAAAGAGCAGCAGTGGCTATACTTATTTCAGACAAAATAGACTTTAAGTAAAAAACTGTCACAAGAGACAAAGAAGGATATCATATAATGATAACAGGGTAAACCAAGGAAATATAACAATTATAAGTATATATGAACTCAACATCAGAGATCTAAATATATTATAAAGCAAAGATTGACAGAACTGAAGGGAGAAAGACAATAATAGTAGGAGACTTTAATACCAAACTTTCAATTATGGATAGAACATCCAGACAGAAGGTTAATAAAGAAACAGAGGAGTTGAACAACACTATAGACCAAATGAACCTAAATGATACATACAGAACATTTCATTCCAAACATTAGATTGCATATTCTTGTCAAGCCTACATGGATCTTCCTCTAGGACAGATCACATGTTAAATCACAAAACAAGTCTTAACAAATTTAAGAAGACTGATATCATACTATCTTTTCTAACCACAATGGAATTAAACTAGAAGCAGAAGAAGAAACTATTAAGCAGAAGGAAAATAGGAAAATTCACAAATATGTAGAAATTAAACAACACACTCTTGAATAACTATTGGGTCAAAGAAATAAAGAAGGAAACTAGAAAACACCTGGGGCAAATATCTGTGAAAATACAACATGTCAAAACTTATGGTGTGCAGCAAAAGGAGTACTAAGAGGGAGGTTCACAGTGATAAATGCCTGCATTAAGAAGGAAAGATTTCAAATGAACAACTAATTTTACAGCTCAAGGAGCTAGAAAAAGAAGAACAAACTAAGCCTAAAGTTAGCAGAAGGAAGGAAATAACAAAGATTAGAACAGAATTAAAAGAAAATAGAGACTAGGAAAACAATAGAAAAAAATCAGTGAGACAGAATTGGTTTTATGAAAAGAAAAAACTCACAACTCTTAGTGAGACTAAGTAAGAAAAAAAGAGAGAAGACTCAAATAAATAAATCAGCTATGAAGAAACAGACATTATAACTGATGCCACAGAACTAAGGACCAAAGAGACTACTATGCACAATTATATGCCAACAAAATGGATAACCAGGAAGAAATGGATAAATTCCTAGAAACATACCAAGACTAAATCATGATGAAATAGAAATCTGAACAGATTTATAGTATGGAGATTGAATTAGCAATCAAAACCTTCCTAACAAAGGGAAAACCAGGACCAGATGGCTTTACTGGTGAATTCTATCAAACATTTAAAGAATTAACACCAATGTTTCTAAAAATCTCTTAAAACATCAAAGAGGAGGGAAACCTTCCAATTCATTTTATTAGGTCAGCATTACCCAGATATCAAAGCCAGACAAAGATACCACAAGAAATGAAAACTAAAGGCCAGTATCTCTAATGAATATAGATGAAGAAATCCTCAATAAAATACTAACAAATTCAATCCAATGGCACATTAAAAAAATTATACACCATGATGAAGTGGAATTTATCCCTGGGATGCAAGGATGGTTCAACATATGAAAATCAATGTGATATATATACCACATGAACAGAATGAAGAATGAAAGTCACATGATCTTCTCAATAGATGTAGAAAATGCATTTGAGAAAATTCAGCAAGCTTTCATGATAAGCATTTTTAAAATACGAGAAACAAAAGGAAAGCACCTCAGCATCATAGAGTCCATATATGAAAAGCCCACAGCTAACATTGTACTCAATGCTGAAAACCTGAAAGCTTTTCCTCTCAGATCAATTAACAAGGCAAAGATGACTGCTCTTACCACTTCTATTCAACATAGTGATGGAAGTCCTAGTAAGAGTAATTAAGCAGGAAAAAGAAATAAAAGGCATCCAAATCAGAAGAAGTAAAATTGTCCCTGTTGTACATAATATGGTCTTATATATATATATATATAAACATTATATATGTAGAAAAAAGGCTATTTTAAAAAATGTTTAGACCTGATAGACACATTCAGTAAAGTTGCAGGGTACATACAAAAATCATTTGTGCTTCTATATACTAACAATAAACAACCTGAAAAGGAAATTAGGAACATAATCTCATTTACACTAGGATCAAAAATAATAAAATACTTAGAAATAAACTAGGGAGGTGAAAGACTTGTATACTGAAAACTACACAGCATTGGTAAAATAAAGAAGACATAAATAAATGCAAAGACATCCATGTTCATGGGTTGGAAGACTTAGTATTATTAAAATTTCCATACTACCCAAGGCAATCTACAGAGTCAATGCAATCCCTACAGATATTACAATGGAATTTTTCATAGAAAAAAGAATTCTACAATTTGTATGAAATCACAAAATACTATGAATAGTCAAATCAATCTTGAGAAAGAAGAATAAAGCTGGAGGCATCACACTTTCTGATTTCAAAGTATATTACAAAGCTATAGTAATAAAAAACAGTATCATACTAAACTAAAGACAGTATTAATGGAACAGAATAGTGAGCCCAGAAATAGATGTAAGCATATATAGTCAACTAATTTTCAACAAGGGCCAGGAATACATAATAGGCAAATGATAGTCTTCAACAAATGGTGCTGGAAAAATGAATATCCACGAGCCAAGGAATGAAATTGAACCCTTATATCATACCATACACAAAAATCAACTCAAAATGAATTATAGACTTGAACATAAGACCTGAAACTGTAAAACTCATAGAAGAAAACATGTGGTAAAAACTTTATGACATTGATGTTGGCAATAATTTCATGGATATAACACCAAAATGCAGGCAACAAAAACCAAAATAGATGAGTGGATCCACATCAAACTAAAAAGCTTATGAACAGCAAAGAAAATAAAAGAGTAAAAAGGCAACCTATGGAATGGGAGAAAATGTTTACACACCATATATCTGATAGTGGGTTAATATGTAAAATATATAAGGAACTCCTATAACTCAATACCAAGAAAACTGATAACCTCATTAAAAAATGGGCAAAGGATTTGAATAGACATTTCTCCAAAGAAGACATACCAATGGTCAAGAGTATATGTGAAAAATTCTCAGCATCATAAATCATCTGGGAAATGAGTATCAAAACCATGATGAGCTATTACCTCATATCTGCCAGGAGGGCTATTATCAAAAACAAAAGCCAACAGTGTTGGCGAGGATGTGAATAAATTGCAGCCCTTGTATACTGCTGGTGGGAATGCAACATGGTATAGCCTCTATGGAAAAACAGTATGAAGTTTCCTTAAAAATTAAAAATAGAACTACTATATGATTTAGCAATCCAACTTTTGGATATTTATCTAAAAGAACTAAAATCAGGATATCAAAGAGACTTTATCACTCCTATGTTTTTTGCAGCACTGTTCACAATAGCCAAAATGCAGAAGCCCAAGTGTCCATTGACAGATGAACGGTTAAAGAAAATGTGGTACACACATACAACAGAAAAAGAGAATCTTCCCATCTCATGTCAGCCCAAATTACATTTCCTCTGCTCTCTGCAATTCACTCACCTGATACAACATCAAATCTGAGATCCCCTCTGATTTAGCTTCGAATCATTTTAACAGAGTTCCTAATGACCTAACTTGAAGTCAGTATACTCTGGTTCCTCAGGGAACCTTAAAATGAGTGCACGGAGAGGCATATTTTCTATTCAGGACTGGCCTTGGATGATCCTAGAGTGGATTTAATGTTGCTTATCAAATATTGCTAAAATAGGTTTGCACCTTTAAAATGATGAAGATTCCACAATGTGTGGCAACATGGATGAACCTTGAGGATACTACGTGAAGTGAGTAAGTCTGTCACAGAAAGAAACAAAACACATGATTCCACTTATATGACATAAGCAAAATAGTCAAATTCATATAATCAAAGAGTGGAATGGTGGCCTGCCAGGAGGAGTTCATAGGAGGGGAAATGGCGAGTCATTCATCAACAGGCATAAAGTTTCAGCTATCAAGATGAATATGCTCTAGAGATCTGCTTTACAACATGGTACCTATACTCAATAATAATGCATAGTACACTTAAACATTTGTTGAGGGTAGATTTCATGTTAACTGTTTTTACCATAATAAAATAAAGACTTTTTTTTAATTGATGAAAAAAAGGAGTGCCACCTAGCCTAACTAAAATATTGAGGATAGATTACATCTTAATCATGTAAATGGGTATTAATGTGATGAAAAATCTATTCTGTTATTAAAATTTCCATAGTTTGTTTCAACTGTCATCAATCAGGAAACTTCCTTTGTTCCTAACCCACATTCCTCTCACATAAGCTGATTTTTCGCTCAAGTGCAAGAGCAGTAAACTGTCACCATTCTTGATGTCATTCATGATGATTTAAAAACTGTTATTGAAATAACTTTTTTCCTCATGCTTAAAAAGCACAGTTCCTTCTAAATATTTATTTATAAGTAGTATGTATTATTTCCCTGCTACAGACTGAATTTGATTCTTTTCCTCTAGATATTTTCAAATTTTTCTCACAAAATGTGAGACTTATACTAAACTGGAACTGAGTTGCCTTAAATGTTAATGAATATGACATGTGTTGACTTTATTGTGTGACAGCAATACAAAATCCAATATTCATAGTCTAAAAAATTATTTAATTCCCTACAAACATCTGAAGGCTGATGTTAACATTCATCCCACAAATGAGAAAGCTGAGACAGAAAACTATAACTTGCCAAAGAGACATGGCTAACTAGTTAAGTACCAGAATTAGGAATTAACACCAAGTCTCTTACTAGAACTCTCTGGCTGTTTCCATCACATTGCTATCTTTGCCTGAGTGCAGAGCTGCAGAGAAGTGTTTACCAGCCCCTCTTCAGGAAAATCAATGAGTTTCTCCAACAGGACATATTAAGTATAGACTCTCCACCACGTGACAAGAGACAGTGATGAGTGATCCCCAAACACTGGCAACCATGATGTTCCATAACCTCTAAAAAGTTCAGTAAAAGGCACCAAGTCTTCAGAAATAGGATCATATGACTCAAACAGTTAACAATACTACATATTTGTAACTAAGCTAGCCATCTAATGCAAACATTATATGTCTAAAGGCAGCTAAAGGCAGCACGAGCAATGTCAGGCAGTGGCATTTAAGGAGTTAACATGCAGAGAGGCACAATATCTTGATCAAGAGAAGCATATGCCTCCTGTTTTACCTTTCCTGGCATGAGCTTTGATGCCTTGCTTAGTGACTGGCCAGCTGGCTGCTAGCTTGATAAACAGAGAACCTTCGGCCATCTCACAGGCCTTTGTGATTAGGGTCTGGCATCTTTAGGAGGACATTCCACACAGAGACATGCCAGGAGGAGGGGCGAAGGAAGATGGGGGAAGCAGGATTTGTTAGCTAGGGAGGATGAGGGGTGGTGGGGGAGGATGGCCAGGAAGCCTGCTGCTCCCCACAAGGCAATGTTGAGCTCAGTGCAGTGATAGGTTTTTCATTTAAGGGACCACAGCAGCAGTATACACATTAAAGCCTGGTCTTAGAATCTTCCCATCTCATGTCAGCCCAAATCACATTTCCTTTGCTCCCTGCAATTCACTCACCTCCTGACTCCTCCTGATACCACATCAAATCTGAGATCCCCTCTGTTTTAGCTTCAAGTCATTTTACCAGAGTTCTTAATGACCTAACTTGAAGTCAGTATACCCTGGTTCCTCAGGGAACCTTGAAATGAGCTCACGGAGAGGCATGTTTTCTATTCAGGATTGGCCTTGGGTGTTCCTAGAGTGGATTTAATGTTGCTTATCAAATATTGCTAAAATAGGTTTTCCATTTAAAGAACTAAAATTATTGTTCAGAAGTGACTGAAAGTACCATAAAATGTATTAGATAAGAAAATGAAAGACAATATAGTGGTCCTACAGGGGGTCACATGATATCCAGGGTATCAGTCAGTATTTCTTTGTAGAACTCTTTTATTCCGCTCCCTCCTTCCTCAGTGAGTAAATTGCTTGACGACAAGAATGCCATGACCGTAACAGGTGATACAAAGGAATTGAACCTTTTGATAAATCTATTAGTAATTAGATCATATATGAGCATGTGGTCAAAACAAATTTTCATAGGATCTTTCAGTTATTTCCATAATCTTACAGACAGTCAGTTTGTATTAACAGTGCACATTACTTCTGTACTTTAATTCATTCCACCCCCTTTGTAGTACATCACGGTCAAGAGCAGAAGGGGTCATCCTGATGTGGGCCTTCATTTTCTCAAGGCTGCCAGCAAGAGGTGATACAAACGTAAAGTTTGTGCTGTATTCCTACACGATGGACCTGCAGGAAACTCAGTCTAGTAATACATTTTTGAAAGTTTCATTTCCTTTTGAATCACTCAGCACACCTTGATTTCAGAAAACCACTTAAAAAGTCTCCCATGTTATCCTGATTAATCATAAGGCATTGAATTAATAAGATACTTAATGGAGGACAGATGAGAGTATAGCTGGAGATCTGTCATCTGGCTAAACAAAATGATTTTTCTGTGGAAGACGTGCCCAGATGGCAGCCTGAAGAGGGACTGGATGAACCTGGGTGAAGATGTGGAAGGCCTGCTGAGGACCCAGGCTGGGAGGGGAAACTGGAATGACAGATGAGGCACTCTGCAGTAACAGGGATCACTGAGGCTCTAGCACAGCCCCGAAACCACAGGACTGAATGCAAGCATAATGAACACAAGCTGCACAAGTTCAAGATGAGGGAGACTTGACTTTACTACAGTTCATGTGATCTGGGGATTTTAATTGACCATAAAGATTTATATAGACCAATATCTTGGTGTAAAAAGAACACTCATTCTCCCTCCCTCCTGTCCCTGCCAAATCCCCCAAGAATTCATCATTGTACAATCGTTGGCTGCATTAAAAAGAGGTGTGCATGCAGATCACAGCAAGGGTTGATTCTAGTGTACTCTGAATGGACCACCTAAAAACTTCCTCTACTTCTGACACTGACATAGACAAATCGGATGCATCTCTAGTGGGAGAGAGATTGCCCAGAGGATCAGAAGCCATGTCTGTTGATAAGGGAATGAGGAACTGTGGATACATTCTGGAGAAAGACTCAAAGTCTGACGTATTCATACATTTGAAGAAGTATATTACAACGATTAAGAGCATGGGCTCCGGCCTCAGATTGCCCGGCTTCAATCTTTGACAGGATTTAGTGGAGAAGGACACCAAACTGATGCTCTTTGTGAAGATTCCTTCAGAGCCTCTCAAAGGAAAGGCCATGCCATGTTCCTCTCTGTATGTATACTGGGCCTGACACATCATTGATATTTAATAAATGCATTAACTCTGTATTATAAAGACAAAATACACAAAGAACCCAGGTCTCAGAAGCAAATTACAAAGGAAGTACATGCACACCCCAGTTAAGTACCTGGTAGCAACCACAAGGTGAATAATAGCCACTCACCATTGCCATCCCCACAGTGGGCCACGGTGGTCATGAAAATGATGTGGTGTGTTGGAATCAGCTGCCTCCTGGTAACTGAACAAGGAGGTGGCCTGAGTGAAGGTGAACTGTCTTCTTTTTTAAGGAAGAAATTTTCCTTTTAGATATTGTTAATTTTAGTGGGTCCCAGTCAACTAGGAGTAGAGTCAGCTCTCAGTATAGACATTTCATTTTAATCTTAGCTCTCTTTTGTTATGGTTATAAACTTTGACAAAAGCATTCCCCCCTCCCCTGTACCCCCTGCCCGATGTCATGGCATCTTGTTGTTTTGTCCCCCAATGAAAATACCTGCAACTGAAGCTTAATTAAAAAATAGTTGTTTCCACTGCACAGCTATCAGAAGAATCTTTTACAGTGTTTGTTTTCCCTTCATGTGAGATAATTTGGGGAAATGCTAGCTCCTCACTCCACAGAAGGTCACTAACTAAAATGAGATGGTTTAATTGATAAGCATTCTTTAAGGAATGTGGAGTGTTCCCAAGATCCTATCCTTGCAGGGCTCTGGGCTTTGGCATGAAATCAAAGTCTTGTTAAAAGCTCAGCATCTAAATGTAGCCATTCAGAAAATAGCCATGAAAATTCCTTTTCCCCCTAAGCTATCCGTTCTTTAAAGTGTTGTGAAATGTAAAATAATTTTAAAGGTCTTACTCACTTAGCTCAAATTATAAAATACATACGATGTCAAAATGGGTTAAGATTTAAGCATAACAGTTATCACTTAATTCCATATATCTGTGCGTGTATATATATATATGCATATATATATATACACACACACACATCTCTCTCCCTCTGCTCTTCTTCTTGCTCTATATATTTACATGGGTAGATAGTACCTTCTGAGAGTCAGTTATATCACAGTGCGTTATCATACAAAATGTAGGGAAATATTAATATATTTCCTTGGGAACCCAGTAGGATTTTTCTGTTTTGATATGTTCTATTCATTGCCTCAATAAAAGCATTGACCCCAAGGAAAACTAACAAACCAGGTTCCCAAAACAAAATTCTAAAGGTTGAGAAGTCAGGGCAAAGATACACTGAGATGCTTTGATATGGAGGTAGGCAGATGATTAAGGAAAAGTCTTTGAACCAAGTTTGTTTCATGCGATTCTACTTCTGGACTTCCATAAATGAAACTTTCCCATGCCCATTTAGGTCCACTTTTGTAATATGTTTAACATGTCCCCTCAGTTAAGTCATTTAAGGGGAATCAACTACCTTACTCTTACATGTGTAAAACATTCCGGCCCAGTTACCCCCTGCAGCCTCCACGCTGCCTTTCCCCTGGTTAACCGCACACCAGCTGCTGTCTTAATCTTCTCCCAGGTTCCCCGCACGTCCCTCTGCCTCAGGGCAGTCACACATCCTGTTCTCTCCATCTGTCTCTACTCATACTCTTCATCTTGGCTAATCTTCATCCATGAGCCCCAGCCTAAACATTGTTTTGGAAGGAAGGTCTTCCTATATCCTCACCCTGCCCCATGGTGGGTCTAGATTAGGACCCTTGGCTGTAAATTCCTCCAGCTTGATAGTTGTCTTTCAGGGCACTTATCATGATCACCACCATTTGGTTGCCTGTGTAGTGACTTATTTCTTGTCTGTCTCCTCTCCTTGACTGCAAACCCCATTAAGGCAGGAGCAGTGTTGACATTTAGTGAGAGGGTGTCTGGCACACAGTAGATGTGCTATGAACACTTTTGGGATGAATGAATAGAAGGAACCCACTTAGAATCCAAATCTATTTGTACCTCATTTCCATCCACATGGTGGTGCCTAACTAAACATTTGGCCTGAAGTTTATTTAAGAAAGTACCTGAACCTCTGCTGGCCATCTCTCTGCCCTCCTCCTCCCCAACTGCCTCCATGCCCAAGGGAGTCTGTGAAAACTGCCAGTGAAAGATACTGTCTTTTACTGAGGAATCTTGTCACATAACCTGGAATGTTATAGATAATATATACTTGTAGTCTTACCCAGCAGTTACCAGAAAGGAGAGTTGTTCTTAATGAAACTGTAATATGCCTGCCCTTCCCATTACTGGATGATTGGTAAGACTAATGATCACATAAGAGAGAATCAGAAAAATAAATGGTCATAAATTAAATCCTACTATGATCTAATTCTACTGAGATTCTTCTTTTCAAAATACAAACATCTCTAAGTTCTCCATTTGAGAACTTATGAATTTATGAAACAAAGAAAATAATAAAAATCAAAAGAAAAAGAAAAACATTTGCATTTCTAACAGGCAATCTTTTATGAATATTACCTTAGAAGAAAATAAGTATGTTTGACTTAATGCTGTCTGTCATAAAATGACCACAGGGACAGGGCTAAATGGCTTTTAGTGTAAGAAAGATTGAACATATGAGAAATTGTTCTCTCCTAGAATATTTCTAAACCACACATGTAATTTATATCACAGCAAAATTCAACACAAAAGGGCTTTGTTTTTGGTAAAATAACCTGCAAACATGTTTAATGAAGATACAAACTGAGAGCACAGTTGAAAACTGTTGACAGCCATGAGCTTCAGACGGTGATTTCTACTGAATATTTTACCCATGGAAATATATGAAAAGCAGTAAATATGGAACTAAAAGGCAAAGTTATGGAAGAGATGTAATGTTTTAATCTTTCAATTCTCATTTCTGTGTCAACATCACAAATAATATGCTCTGAACATTCTCCCTTGTAATGGGAATGAGAGAAATTCATTTTGCAACGAAAGCTTACGCCCATGGATATTTGAAAACGACGTCAGCATTGAAGTTAATTGATATCTGTTTCTATTGGGATTTTCTTTGAGAAGTGACAGACTCTTTCAGAGGAGAAGGGGTAATTCTTTATACTGATATTCCATTCCATTTACTGTATGATGTAAATGAATCTCCCATTAATGAATTCAAAGGTCAGCTTAATATCCAAAGCAGTCTTTATTGCAGGCATGTATTCTCACTCAAGAGGAATAGCTAGATCCCAAAAAATAAATCTTAAAGAATATAACACAGGGCACATTTTCAAACTGGTAATGCCCAGTTCTTCCAGGACCATGTCTTATAATTCTTTTTTCCATGGCTTATAGACTAAAGGATGTGAAAAGAAAAGAGCAGTTTATAGGTCTGAATGAGACAGAAGAGGAATCTGGCTATATTACCTGAATACTCTAGCTATTTCACTTATTTAAATTTTAGTAACCATTTTTAAGTGATAATGAATGCATGACAAAATATAAGATAAAATGTAGAGTTAAAGCATTAAATGGTATAGTGGAAAGAGTCCTGGACTCTGCTTCTTTCCTTCCCTCTTATTGTATAACTTCAGATAAATTACTTAAGTAATTTACAGCCCTGGCCCTAACATCTCATTTTTGGTTTCCTTATCTGAAAATGACAGTTATTGTGATGAGGATCAAGCAAAACCTTAGAGTCTATGCAAATGGTCAGGATATTTCAGTGCTAACTTGAAAAATGTATCTAGCAGCTATTGCCAATCCAAAGTGTTAAAGTTAAAAACTTTAGGGGTGAATATCTGACCTGAATTATCTAGGCTTACTGTTTCAAGTTCTTATTTTACCTCTATAGACATAGCCTTAGAGTTGAATAAAATGTGAAAAAGTTAAGTAGGTACTCTAAGAGATTCTATTAAAATTTTCACTGATTTTCTATTATAAAATTAATACATACTTATTATAGAAGCTTCCAGCAGCTCAGAACGGTATAAAGAAAGCGTACTTCCCTTCCACTGCTTGCTTTCTCCTGCTCTCCCTCTCCTTCTCTCTCTCACACACTCACACACACACATGCACAACTCTCCATTTCCACTCCCCAGAGATAACCATATGGACAGTTTTTTGTAAAATTAAATACTTCAAAAATGGAACACATTGCAAAACAATGTATGGATTTAAACAAAATATATTAAAGAAAAATCTAAAATTATCCCATGCCACTCAGGATTGGTGAAATCTCAAATTCCCTTGGAACTGAATGACCAATTGCTGGGGTGAGGGAATTGAAACAATAACTCTGTAAACAAACTATCTAAAGACTATGGCTAGAGTCAGTCTACAGCAAAGGTGGAATAAAGCCTTCAAGGAACACCACCTCCTCCTCATGGTTAACAGCTTGATGATGTTCTTCAACATGTTTTAATGATTATCATACCTTCCCTTTCACAAAGGATTGATTTATTATGGTTTAAATTTAAAGAATACTGGTTTCTCAATTTTGAATCAGGCTTAGGTTACAGAATACATAAAATCAATGACTTTGTTCTAGGCAAGAAAAAACACAGTGTTCACTTAAGTGCAAAAGGAACAGTCCTGGGGAAAAATTCTCCATGCAGTTCTATATGATAATTATTTCCACTACCCGCCTCGCCACCTCTACTCCTTTCCTCATCACTGTCATCAGCACCACCACATTTAACACTTTTATGGCATCTTAAAATTCACAAACAACTTCATATATTGTTTATTTTAATGCTTAAAACAATTTTGTCATGTAGAAAGAATACTCTTAGCTCTTCAATTTTCAGATAAAAAAAGGGAAGCTCAGAGCAGAGAAGTGACTGGCTCAAGATCAGTCACCCAGTAAAGGTATGCTCACCCAGACGTACTGATGACCCCTAAATGACTATCTCCAACTCACATCTCTCCTCTCAAGCTCCAGGACCCACGTCCAATCATGACTGAACACCTGCGCTTTGCAGTTCCAAATGAAATTAAATTCTGTTTCCAGGCTTAGCCCATAACAGTCTCCCATAAACTTGCTTCTCTTTCAATGGTTTTCCTTCTCAGTGGATGGCACAATTATCTTCTCAGTTATTCAAGCCAAAAACCTAGATATCATCCCTGCCCACTACCCCTTTTCTCATTATGCATATAGACTTCATCATCACATCCTACACATAATGCCTTCTGAAGATTTCTCAAATTTGTTTACCTCTTCTGTAACCCAAGATCCCAGCATCTCACATTGACTCATTTCTGTGTCACGCTCTGCCCTTCTCTCACCACCCCCACTTGAAGGATTCTCAGCTCTGCAGCCAGAGTTATCGGGTAATTCCTCTGCTTAAAATCTTTTGTTGGCTTCATAGTGCTCTTCAGATAAAGATGAGAATCCTTACAGGGGTCTATAAAGGCCAGTATGATCTGACCCCTGTAAACTGGCAAGATAAATGAATTCTTTCCATAGGTTCAGCATACCACGATGTCTTTTAAAAAATAAATGGATATTTATGCTTCCTTTAATAATATAACATTTAATAAGTGAAGCACATTGATTGTAGAATAAAGTTTGCACTTGTGAATTTTTTAAGGCATTAGTAATAATATGTGACCACATATCAACCTTTATGAATTTCTTAAATATAACCAAATCCATTTTCTTATAATAACATATGACTTAAAATGCATGCACAAATATATGTAATAAAATATATAATATTTATGTAATTTATATAACTTACTTCATTGTGTGTAATTTGTCTCGAGCTTTTGGAGAGCTATAGGACGGAGGCATGGACACTCCCATGTTGTATGGATTAGTCACCTCAGGGTCTAACACACAGGGTCAGTTTCCTGGGTATGTGGCTTGGGTAATCCGCATTTAGAAGAGCCCTGTGTTGCTTTATCGCTCTACTGTTTTGGTCTTGAAATTCTTAATAATTTTTGAGCAAGGGGCCCTACATTTTCATCTTGCCCTGGCCCTAGAAACTGTTTAGCCCATTCCTGTTAAAAAGAATCTCAGTGTATTAAGATTTGAACTCTCTCATGTCATCCAGGACCAAAGTGTTTATTGCATTCTCTTTCTGTATTTCATGAACTCAACAGGAAGAAGCTCTGAGGACCCTGGAATCATAATTGTGAATCACTGGGGTGGGATGGGGGAGGGTCTGTATATATTATATCCAAACATAGATTTCAGACCAACCAAACATAAGCTTCTACTCAATAAATGAGATTTCCAAATACAATGAAATCTGGTTAACAACTTGGGCTAGTGAATGATGCAATGCCAACAGATACTCTATATGGAACATGCCTTAGATTTAGCTGTTACTTGAAATAAATCCTGGCCTAAAATATGGGGTAGAACTGGGCAAAGACAGTATAACCGACTTTACTGAAAAGTCTGGTGATAGCCATATTAGAAAATTTTTTATGTTTTAGAATATTCCTTTAATACTTTGTACATAGAAAAATTAAAAACTAAATTCCTGTGGGAAACTCTGCATGTGAAAAATGTTTCTCCAGCTGGGTACTCCCAGGATTGCAATTTTCATTGTGAGCAATATGATGATGAGGGAAAATTCTGTGTTACTATTGCTTAAAAAATACTCATTTTAAAGCACATCTTCTGCTACTTTTATCTTGTAGAAATTGAAAGGCTGCTATCAGCTGTAAGTTACTATTGAAAATATACAATTATTACTATTTTGCATTAAAAGTGAATGATACTAGAAGAGTTGATTTACTACTTATCCTAACTAACTTAGATGAACTTAACAATTAATATCTAGGTAACATTTAAATTTTAGGCTGGCAATTTTCCCCCATGAACTCAAAATTTACTTAGAATATGACAATTCTGACACATAGTAACCACACTAGAGGGGGTGAGGATTTAATAATATGGGTAACTGTGGAACCACTGTGTTGTATATTTGAAACCAATATAAGATACTGTGTATCTATGATATTTCAGTAAAAAAGAGAATATGACAATTTCAACTTTTTGACAGAGTTATGTTTCTGGGATAAAAATTAAATGATATAGTTTCTAGAAATTCCTATTAGTGATAAATGGGAAAAATTCAGGTGTAGTGGTGTACACTTCAAGAAGATGAATTTTGGTGTCAGATTTGGGTTCAAGTCTGTATTTCGCTAACTATGTGATAATTTACTATGTGATGTTTCTAAGCCTCAGTGTCTGAATTCAAAATAGAAATAACCATGAATGGGGCTGATGTGAGGCTCAATCAGATAACACATGTAAATCTTCAGTACAGTGGGTGGGGCGTGTTGAACACTCTACAGTTGTAGCTACCAACATCAATAGGACTTTTCCTCCAGGATTTTAATCTATTAAATAATTACCTTATTGACTGGAACAATGTTTTTGACATTGTAGTAGAAGCCAAAATAAACCATGTTGAAGACTCCATGACGTCCCAGAGTCGCTGTGAATCCTTTGTTGAGGCCCCGGAGTCCCAAGCCTTCCTTCTTAATGATGTGTCTTGCATAACTCAGAGTGGACGGTTGCTGCCAGAGAAAGAAACAAAACCAGAAAGATCATCTTTGAGACTGTGAAACAGAGTAAGTCACCCTTGCAGCTTCCCTTCAAGCCAGAATTCTTATGGACTTTTTTCCCCAATAATGAATGAATAATCATGCTGAGTTCTGTGCTTTTAAAATTAGGAAACCCAGAAAGTAAACAAAATTGCATGTATAACAAGGGGGCTTAAAGGGAAGCTTGTTGGCAAAGAAAAAAACATTGTTGGTGGGATTAGTAAACCTAATGTCATGTATAAACCATCAACACACCAACATGTAAATAGCTGTATATAATTCTGGATTATCCACACTAATGGAGGGGATTAGCCATATAGATAAACTGGCCATCCATAACTGTGCATAACCCAAAAGGAATTTGTGTTTGGTTCCTCAATCCAGCATACTTACTTTTCTAATTATGTTTTTCTAAAGAGAATGTTACAATTAGTCTTGATTCTTTTGCCTCAATAGTTTAAACTGGCACCAGGTTAGAATCAGGCATGGATAGGTAGCAGTTGATTGCTGACTTCCTCAAGAGGGCAGGCAATCAGTGTGGGTATCACTTGCTGTGTAAATGATACATCAATGGTGCTGGGAGGAACTTAACTTCTTCCCAATCCTCTGATGATCCAAGGTTACAGTACCTTGAGACTTGTGGAATCCAGTCTATAGCAATTTTTGGAAAATGTTAAAAACTCACTATAGTTTGCCCTTAGGTTTATAATTCATTACAATACGAATCACAACAATTCACGTGGGTCTTTAAAAAAACGGTTGAGTGAGTGTTTCCTTTTTGGAATTAGAGTACAAAGGATATATCTCCTTAAATGTTGACTGAATAGTAACTAGGAGGAAGTGTTCAGTATTTAATTTTTTTTCCTGCCCATGAGGCAAGCACTGACACGACGTTTGTGTAATATTTCAGTGGAGCAGGTTGCTGAGGTGGTCATGGCAGTCTGATGCACTTTCTTACCAAAAGTGTTTTCTTATCATGTGCAATTAAGGCTGCGTCAGCAGAAGAGAATAGAACAAATCCAATCAGGGCATTTCATCCAACTTGTATTTGTAGCTGTATAATTAAACATGATACATCTAAATGAGCTTGGTTTATAGAGTAAATCCTATAGGTTTTGCTGATAGAAGTTTTAAAAACTCTTAACTGGCGACAAGTCTACACCTAACTTCATCTTTTCATTTTAGAGGATTAATTAAAATAAATTGTATTAAGCTTAAGGAACCCCTTTTTTTGTAACATGAAAAAACACACATGAGAATTTATCTTCAAACAATTTCATATTTCAAAGACATTTCATATAGGGCAATCAAAATTTTCAGAGGATTAAAAGCTCACTCTGTTCTATAAAATGGGGCTAATTTGTGTCCTGGCACATTAACTATCAACCCAAATTATTTGTTTTGTTTTTCAAATTAGACTCAAGGACAAGGAATTCATTTCTGTTGGAAAGACCCTAGAAGCGCTGAGCACACTGTGCAGGCACCGCTCTCTTGCTCTGCGGAAGGCAGCCTGGAGGGCAGAGGAAAGGAGAGGTGGCTTTCCTGGGGATGGAAGGAATATGGACGAAGTGAAGATGTCTGGGTCCAGGCTGACCATCGCTGGTGCTCCAGGCACCCAGCCCAAGCTTTTTCTCCATCCACAGCAACTGTGAGTTCCTGAAGGCAGGAGGGCAAAAAAGCCATCTCGATCGACCGCAAAGGAAGAACCCAGTGGTTTTGAATAAAAGTGCAGATTCACATGGCTTTCCCTTAATAAAACAGGTCTTTTTAAAGATTGTTTTAAAATCCTTGTGTACTAAATCATCAGAATTAATAGAGAAGACTTCTACTGGGTCTTGGTGAGGGTCAACAAATATTCAAGTGACATTTACTAATGGTCCATTGCCTGATTTTCACCAGGTTGGGTATTAGGTGGGTAGAGTGAAGTGTAATGAACTCTTACTTGTGAATCATTAAGTAAATCAGAGGGTAGTACAGTAGTGAGAAATAGGCGGTTGGAGCTGGACAGGTCCAGGTTTGAGTTTCAGCAAGGTAAGTGCACCCTAGTAATACTTGCTAACTTGTATAAGCATTTTATCCTCTATGGATTTATCCTCAGTCTATAAGGCGAGTAGTAGAATCTTCCTCCTAGGATTGCTGTGATGATAAATAAGTCAGTGAACTTTGTCCTATAAGCGTTCACTATTTATTGGCTGTTAATAGTAACAGTAATTATGCTGACAACAAGAATAGTTACAATGACAATAGGTCATTTCTTTGTTAGTTGAAGGCAAAACAATCAATGGAGGCTGATCCAAGGAAAGGAAGGACGTGCCTAACTGGCCTCTTCCTTTCATTCCTCTGGCTGTCCTTTTCCCAGAGCCCAGGACCCTTGTGACAAAGCCCACCAGGAATGCATCCAGAATGAAAGTAGACAGGTCTGCTTCCTCCAAGGTCCAGCCAAATCAAACCCTTGGACTAGAGATCTCCTTTGAGGGCTAGTTCATCTCAGGGGCTTTCCTCTCTGGAGATCCTGTAATTGGCTTCTTCCTTAACCCTCAGTCAGCATCCTTGGTAGGAATTGGCCACTTGATAAGTCTATGGCTGTGGAAGCAAGGCTACAGGAGAGCAACGGCTGGGAATGGAAAACACACTAACGGGTCTCCACCTCACATAGTTTATAGCCTATAGAGCACGTCCCCGTAGTTACCAGGTCCCCAGAAGACAGTAAGTGCTTGTCAATATTAGCCATTATCACAGATGCTAGGTACTTTACTTATATCACCCTATTTAATCCTCTTAACAAGTGTGTGAGATAGATGTTATCATTACCCCCATTTGACAGGTGAGCAAACTCAGGTTAAGTTACTTGCCCAAGATCACAGAGTAAGTGGTAGCACCAGACTTATATGCTTTTATACTCAGCATGGTTTTGCCATCCTAACATATCTGATTGCATCTCCCAACGGCCCTTTAATGTGGGTGGCAGGTATATGCTCCTCATTTTATAGCTCATTTGAGGAAACCAAGCATTGTTAAATAATATTCCTAAGGTAAAAACACTGGTAAATAGCTCAACCCGAATTCTGTACCTCATTAGTGTTGTGCCCATTCTTGTTATACATATAAGGTAAGATTTTTCAGAGCTTGATGATCAAACTGATATAGATAACAGATACATAATAACACAAATATATTTCTCTGGCAACTTAGGGTATGGAGATAAAGAAAAACCTGAACTCTAATTCCCATACAAATTAGAAGTGTGCTCTTTGCTTCATTCAGCAGCATTGTGCCACACACGTAAGCAAATATTTAATTAGACAGGCAAAACACAACTTCCACTAGGATGCTTAAATAGGAAAATATAGAATCATTTTGACTAGATCTCTGTAAACACAGGAATTTTACTAAACTTATTTGATTATTGGGCTTCCATTTCAGAACAAAATGGTGACTGATCAGCATCCTCAGCCAAGTGATTCCCATAGTAGCCAATGCAGCAGGTTCCCTTCTAATATTTAATTCACTCCAATTTTCATATTTAGTTACCAACTGTGGGCCAAATTGCATTATAACTTCCCTGGTGTACTTTTCGTTGATGGTACCAGAACTGCAAGCATGGAAGAACAAGTGGACTGAAATGTAGCTATTATTGTGATATCACACTGCTCTCTCATTGATTTATAGAAATCTTCAATTCACTGGCACCTGCCAGAAGTATTTCCATTCAAAACAACTCAAAGTCTTCCCTAACTTTGATTTTAGCTATTGCCAACTGCTGATTCTGGGAACTCCCTGTTCTTTGATGCTTTCATTTATACTGAGTGTCTACTAGGTGCCATGTACTATGCTAAATGTCTAGCACAGTACTTTGCTTTCTATCCTAGGAACTTGAGTATTTTTGCTTTTATGTAGAGAGGTAGGCTCATAATTGTTATATCTATCCATAAGAAACTCCATGATGGCTATGAAATCACACTTCTGTTTTAAAAGTCCTTAAGAGGCTTAACTAAAAGAGAAAATCCTTTGCCTACACAATCCTTCCAGGCACCACTCTGGAGCACTGACTGATTCCTTGCTGTCTGAGAGCCCGGTATTACCAACAAATCACTGAGATGACTTACGGCAGCTGAGCTATTTTTTCTGGAGTTCTTCCATCCAACTACTGACCATGGCTGGCTCTGATTAGCTTGTGAGATCACAGTGAGAGGTTTAGGCAGCAGGCATTGTTGCCTGGGTAAATAGCTGTCAGAGTATGGCCAATAGGTACAGGCATGGGGTGTGTGTCATGGATTCGCTCCATCTCTAAAGTCAGAGAAGAGCTCTAGGTGCACCATGTCAAAAGACAGCACGCTCCACATGTGTTCCTTTACCTGCTCCCTAAGGCAAGGTGAGTTTGATTGCATTTTAGAGCCAATGGAATAAGGATGTTGAGCTGAATTTCATCACATGGCTGGAAAGTAAATCAGATGAGACCTTTACACAATGGAGTGAATGTCCATATCTGGGCCTTCAGAAAAATACTGCTTTGTTAAAAAAGAGGAGATCCAGTTGCTACATTTAGGTAGTAACGTATCCTTGCTCTTTGGCAGATAGAAGATCACTGTGCTTCTTTTCACTACTCAAATGAAGTCTTGAAACATTTTTGTAAATTCAAAAAAAAAAAAAAGAAAAACAAAAACTTTCCTCTTATCTGAGAACAAAATATAAGTGAAAGAAGAGGAATCAGGTTCAAAATCTCACATTTACACATTTCTTTTAGCTTAGATATTTCACTAATTTGTCATTACAGCTTATTTTAATAGGGCATAATTATGGACAAAAAGACATCCCAAATATAATTATATTCTATCTAGAGTTTATTTTTGATGAGCAGGTCTATTTTCAAGCAATCTGTGAGTGGAGAATAATTTGCTGTAAACAAACTCTCCCAGATGCTGAGCCACAAAGCTATATCGACACCAAGATGCTGCCCAATAACCATCCCTGGAGGGACACGGGGCCATCCAGGTGACCAGATCACTGACACTGTGCCTTGCTCCTGCATTGCTGTCAGAGCAGGAGGGCAGGTGACTGTGCTGTGACCACAGGACTGACTGACTGGAGGAGACTGGCAACATGCAAGCAGTCTTTGCTTTTTCAAGATTCCCGAAACACTTTTGATTTTCCCTTTGGCTTCTTAATTATCCACATTTCTTTATTCCTATGAAAGCAGTGTAGTTGACTAGCAGGAGACCTCTATGCTAATGCTCACTTCTTTAGAGCAACTCACTTCATTGGGCTTTATTTTCTCTATCTGTAAAGCACAGATAAGTCATCAACTTCTAGGGGTAATGGGAGGACTTGAAGTATCAGGTGTGTGTGTGAGCACTGGAACAGGTGGAAGGATGCACAGTAGTGACCGAAGTGATGGGATTAGAGGGAGGTATAGGCAAAAATCACCAAGTGTTTTTTCCTTATAGCTCTGTATTACTTGATTTGTGAAAAAATTAATATTTTGTAATTTGTTAAATTATATTAATTTGAAAATCAAATAAAGGAAAAACCATTAAAGCATCTTGCATAGTATCTGGCATACAGTGGATGTTCTGTAAATGGTAGACATTGCCATGACATCAAAGTCTCAATTCTGAAAGTAAAAATCTAGGGTTCCTGGTGCAGCAGAGTGGAAGATTGAAGTCTATTTTCTGTAAATGATAATAGAGAGGTAACCTGACTGCTGCCTTAGGTATTGTTGAAAGATAACTATAGGAATGGATTCATATACATAATTCATTTTCCTGCCCACAAGAATCATAGACTGGAAATAAATAATTTATGCACTGAACAGTTTCCAGGCAGTGTCTCACAGAGTAATGCAGGAAAAATTTGAACTTAACTCAATACGTCATCACGAATGCTGACATGTGCTTGAAACTGGCTTCTCACACTCTCTTTTAAACAGCCAGATATTCTCCACGTGACTCAGCTTCTCTCTTTCATTGAAAGAAATGGTCATAAAATAACAGTTCTTCTATTCACTTTATGCAGTCTCTACATAATACAACTAAGCTTAAACATGTGTTAATTGTCAATGGAGACAGTAATCATTGGGCTTTGCGATATATATGATCTAATTGGTTTCTATTTGATTATTAAGCTCCCAGGATAAAGTGTAAAACTGTATTTAGTGGTGTTATCCAAAACCGGAATCAAACTGTAAGCTAACTTTTAAAAACTCCCTCTCTTTAAAGATTCTATCATCAATCACACATTTGCTATCTGTTCATCAATCCTTCAAGTTATAACCATAGAGCAGAGGTAGAAAATTAATTATTCCTTTCTTGGGCTGAACATCTTTAAAGACTAAGTAGAGGTGAAATAGGCTTTTGCTATTTCCTAAAGGTTTAGTTTCATATGGGGTGAGAATGATTGATTATGTTCATATATAATATAGATAAAAATGACAGAATACAAGGAAAACCTGTGCCCCATCTACACATCAGAGGCAAATCCTATAGATCTCAAGGGAAGGAAAACATAACCCATTGGCCAAATAATAACTTTGAAGTAGATTTCAAAGTGGAGAGAAAAACTGGGAAACAATTCATACAAGATTTTGCTCCTGGGGAGGAATTCACATTTTTCAGGCTTGCAGAGAGCATGCTAGCCGAACACGGCTTAGCTTAGCACAACTGATAGGCAACTTCTAGTTCTTACAAATATACAATATAAAAAAACAATGCACCCAGTCAGAGGGGAGAAAGGTCCTATAAGGACAACAAGCTACAAAGTCACACCTTTGGCAAAACTGGATGTGCCAACCAGGTCCAGTAGAGAAATCCTCGGGCAAGCCTACCCCTAAGCCAAAGAGGCTACAGACCAGAACAACACTTTGCTTGGGTTTAGTTTGAAGGACGGGGGCAAATTCGGGTCTATCCCGATTTTATTTGAACATGTTTTTACACCCACTGAACCAAACCGGAGCATGACAAAGCTGTGATTACTTTGCTCCCCGCAGAAGGTCAAGCATATTTAAATTAGAGACCGGTTTTCTCTATACACTGTGAATTTTAAGATGCTGGCCAAGATTCTGGTATTGGTATTGGAGGAAGTGTGGCAGGGATTATAGTCTTTGACTGATACGGTGGTAATTTAAAAAGTGGAGGCAAGACAAGCAGACCTATTGAAATACTTCAACAGAAACTGGAAGGATATGAGGGAAGTATCAGGGACCAAATTATCACAGTGTCCTTTAAATTTCTGGAATAGTTTATGGCTAACCTAGGAGGGAAGGCATGGTTTAAGGGTACTGTCCTGCTGCCTGGCTAGAATTGGTCTTAGACCACAGAGGGAGAAGCCAGCCAATTGGAACCAGCAGAGTACTTGCCATTCCTGGGAAATGGGAATTGCACTTTAGGCTCCAAGAACATAACACACACAGCCTCTGCTCTCAGCCAGTACTGTCCTGGGACCCCAGCTAGATGGGGTCCTTATCCTGGACCCCATGATTCTGAGGGTCCCATTCTGGTCCTTTGCCAGCCATGTTCTCCCTCCAGGGCCAAACGGGTATCTACCACATCTCACAGCCTCCTCCTCAACGATGCTGTGTGTGCTGGGGCCCTGGCAGCCCTCTGGCTCCATCTTTATCACTCTATCACTGCCTGCAAAACTTTAAGTATAATATTAAGAGTCATACTGAGGACTGTTGCTCTAGGCTGTCTTCCACTGCAGAGGCCCTCTGAGCTGCAGCAACTTCTTGGGAGACTTTCATGTTTAAAGGACCATGTTGACTCACCTCCTCAGGCTAATGAAATAGGAAAATCCACAGTTACATGTAGGAAACCATGGTGATTCATATCTAAGACACAGGGCAGAAGTGCTGAACAGTAGACAAGCTGCCTGAGAAATGCACATTACTGGCAGAACAAGAATCATCCACATGCACAACAAGCCTCTCGGAGAACTGCTCTGCTTTTCTTTAATGTGCTGTCAAACCATCTGGCTCTTCCATGTGTAGCCCCTCCATTTAGTGTCCCACCACAACTGGTAGCTACAATTGCATGAGACGGCTGACAGTGACAGTGAACCTCCAAGTGAAGTGACTACGAAGGCTTGATCAAGAATCCATGTTAGATTTATATGATTATTCTCGAGGAAGAATGTCTTGACTGTGGTAGAATTCTTTCCAAAGTGGCTTCAAATGTTTTTGGTTTCATCTCTAACTACTGCTACTGTATGCTAGTTATTTACAGCAAACAGATACCCAGCTGTTGTTGTGGATAACAGGCGGCCTGCACCTGAGCTTGAAGACGTTGCCAACAGGCACGGTTCCTAGGCTGCCAGCCCTATGGCTTGATAAAGAATGCTGGCTGAATGGATGGTATTGGCAGTTGAGAATGGTCTGAAGTGGACTGAAGGAGAAGACTGACCATTGCTTAGGAAGCTGTTTTTTGCACCCTGAACTGGAGTCAGCTGTGACTACTCAGTATTAATTGGGGCAGTATCTTGAGATAAATCTGTCTCTACTTAAACATATGGTTTATAAGATCATATAAAATACAAGTGTTTCTTGCATCTAGAAATACTTGTCATTGGTTGAGTGCCTACCATGTACCAGGCTCTGTTCTAAGACCTTTGTATGTATTATTACACTTAAAATCTCATAAAAACCACATTTAAAAAATAATACTGTTATTTTTTTTATAATACTAACCATAGTAACCACTAACACTTATTAAACTGTCACTACATGTCAGACTGTATTGACAGCTTTACATACAAGTCTCAGTTAACCCTCATTATCCCGTATAATATGGCTGTAAATATTACTCTTCCCTAACTAAAGAGGATACATGCAGCTGTCACATAGTTAGTAACTGAGATTGCCCTCCAGGGCCTGTGTTTCCAACCACTTCACAGAAATGCCTTATTGCAAGATATTTGGACTGATCACCATCATTTTACCATTGAGGGAAATGCAAGTAAGGCCATATCACTAGGAAATGGTAAAGAGCATGATGGCTCTATCTTTCCCCAAACCCTGGGCCTGCTTTGCCAGTTTGTCAGTTGCCTTCCTGTTCTAGACAGCTCTGTTTATATATGTTCTTCAATAATTTGCACCTAAGGTTTAAACTTCCTAAGAAAGTAGAGTGCAGGGAAAGATGGGGATTTCTGCTATCATCAATGAAGTAACAGAACCTGAGTCATACAAGGCTGAGCCCTCAGACAGGCCAGCGGGTCATTCCCACTCGATCAGCTGAGAAGGTTCTCCCCAAAGGTGGGCTTGAGCTGGTAGAGCCATGACAACATTTATTTGGATTACATACTTTTCTTTGTACTGTTCTGTATTTTCTAAATTTTCTACAATGAGCGGTGTTACTTTTTAAAGTACATAGTCACAGACAATACTGAAAACATTCTCATGTCAAACACTCAACTACACAAAGCCTTTCCCTCAAACACTTCCCTTCCAATCCTCTCTCCAGAGGTGACCACAGTTAGAAAGTTTGTATGAATCGCTCTAGACCTGCACTGTCATATAAGGAAGTCACTACCCGCGTGTGGCTATTGAATACTTGAAATGTCCTAGTTCAAACTGAAATGTGCTTGTAAGCCTAAGATGCACATGAGACTTAAAGATCTGGTATGAAAAAAGAGTATAAAGAATCTTATAATTTTGATCTTGATTACATGTTGAGATGATAATATTTTGGTTATATTGGGTTAAATAAAATGTAATATTACATTAATTTCACAAATCTTTTTACCTTTTAAAATAGCACTAAAAATGTGGCTCACATTCAGTTTTTATTGGCCAGCACTGCTCTAGAGTCTAGACCACTTTCAGTACACTTATATGTATATATGCTTATGTGTATGTACACAAATACAGTTTTTGTTGTTTACCAACACAATATGAATTATGTTTATACTTGGATTAAAATTTTCTTTTTTCTTAAAAAATGTAATATTTAAATGCATGGGGCATTAATTCCTTTCTTTTTCTCTTTTTCTCTTCCTTTTCCTCTCTCCCATCCCCCCTTACTTCTTGACAGCCTACAAAGGCTCAGAGTGAGAAAGCAGTACTTATTCTTGGCCATACAAATGCTGAAGTGGGCACAACTACGATTGGATTAATTCAGCACAGATGCAGTTTAACTAAAGGGTATCCCCTTGTTGGATAAAAGAAAGTTCTAGTCAATGGAGGAAGACTTCAGAGTTAATGGGTCCTAGACAAAAGGCATAGGAAATAGCTATATCTGCCCAAAATGACCGTTAGTTACTTTGAAATAACTAGATCCAAACTTGTTGTTCTTGTCATGTCATCTCATCCTCTCAGTTGTTTTTTGCAACAGGCACAGTCCTGTTACTTTATGCTGGGTGATCATGTACTAATCACTTCTTTTCTCTTTGATCAGTGTTGCCCATAAGGTGCTACCTCAGTTCAGCCACTGAAACCTGACAGTTGCTGGAAATAAATGTTAACACGGTGACTGGTGTGGGATCCCTGCTTTGCTAAGTTCTGAGTGGTTGAAGTAATAGTGCAAATATTTTATCATGTACCAAAAAGATTTTATTTTGTCTAAGTAAATGTCTAACAGTGAATCTAGTTCAGTGGATTCTACAAAAGGAATGACCCAAACAAGACTCCCTTTTTCCCCAACTTAAAAAAAATACCTGCATATACCTAAATAATGTGCTCAGACTGCACTCATGTAAAGGAACTGGGAACGCACACATGCGGCATCCGGTGTGGGGATACCACCTCATGAGGGGCGTTTACCATGTTCTAGCAAGCCTTAGCACATGCAAAATATTAGTAGCTCTTACTTGGCCTCAGTGTAGAGTCTCCTTGAGGAAAGGGGAGAGAAAAAGAACATTAGGAATGAACAGGGGTGCATGATAGCTCATTATTTTCACTCCTGTGAGTGTTCCTTGGTGCTCTGTCCCCTTTGCGTCCCGCTGGTTAGACGCTGCCTTTATCATGGACTGTGGCTGAAGGCCTGTGTATTCCTTTGCCCGCTCCTTGCTGGCCCAAGACAAGCTTGCCAATGGGTAAAATGAAGCATGGGATGAGGAACTCCCAACTTGTCTTTTAGCTGGTCATTTTCCCAGCCTAACAAATCAAATTTTCCATCAGCAGATTCCAGGGGAGCTGTTTTAAATGCACCATGTTGACAGGGCATTTGTGAAGTGTTTCTTTTCTTTTCCTCCTAATCCTCCCACCTTTTTCCTTCATCCAAGGAAGAACAGAGAGAAACCAATAGAGAACCAAAGACAAGGGTGATACAGGGATTTCAACCTTTTCTGAAGTGCTCTATTAATTAAGACATTTTGAGGCTAAAAAAAAAAACTTCTCCCTTAATTAGGATTGACTTCATCTGAGTAGAGAACATCTGCTGTAGCAGCCCAGCCCTGTCCTCCTCAGGCCTTGCAGCCACGGGTGACTGGAGCCCCTTTCTCTTTCCCGGCAAGCCTGGTCAAGAAGCCTCTGGGTGCTCTCAGGCAGAACCCGCAGGCAGGAAGTGGGTGGGAGCGACAGGGGTCTCCACCCATTAGCAGCTGCTTAATCAGTAGGCAAGGGAACTATCCTACAGAGAGATTCAGGGCAGCAGATACACCAAACCAATTTACACTGTTGTGGAATCATAGTAAAATGCTAACAAAGGACCTGGAATGCCAGTGCCGTTATTTTTTTCCCTGCCTTGTGCTGGGTACCCAAAAGATAAAACAAGAACAGTTGGATTTGGTGGTTTAAAGAGAACTATTAGGCAAGTAGAAGGAAGTGAAGGCAGCACACACCGAGGGAAGCTGTCTTCATGGAACATCATGCACCAGTTACTAAATGTCAGAACCCATCATCATCCAAGTGTTGACGTCCACACAGGTTTAGTGACTTGCTCATTTAGACTTAACCAAAAGACAAGCTTGACAGACTATCTGAATCTTTGGGGGAGGGTAACGGGTGGAGAGGAGAAAAGAGTGAGGTAATTTTAAAAAATAACTTCACAGTATTTTTTAAAGCACAGTATTATTACCTCAGTAGTTTTTACTAGTCTATTGTAGTATGTGAAACAGAAGTTTTGCCAAGAGTAGGTAAAACATTTCCAAATAAGTCATTATAGATTACCTTATAACTCGAAAATAAAAATGTGTAAACGTGTTTGTCCATCAGACTTCAGTGCATTTATGTTAACAGTTTCCTTGTGGAAGACATTTGACCTTTTCTTATGCTACTTCCTTAATAATTTATTATGGCTTTAACAAGTGCATAAGAGCTGGTTTTATAATTTTATATATACATACTTAAAAATAATTGTTCACATTGCCTCACCAATAGGAAAACGAATGATTACCTCTGTAAATTTGTTCCGATTGGCTTGCAAGCCAACTTTTACTACTTCAAAAGGGTTAACCACGATGGCTTCCGTTAGTCCAGATCCCAATCCAGCAATGGCGAATGTCTAGAAAAATTTAATCAATCAATACTTGAAAACAAGTTATCATGTGTCCTGGGTTAAGCATCCTTCTCATTCCACGATGCAGCTCAATGTTATGTTGAGAATGGAGTAATACACATAAACGCACATATACCATTACTAAACAGCTTCAGTTCTTGATTAGATGCTGACAATTCATGAAGAAGAAATTACAGAAGCCACAAACTACATCCTAACAATTCAAAATAAAATGTCATAGCCCCATCAACGACTTTTCCTTTAATGAAAAGAAAAGTTGTTTTACTGATTTAAGGTGGGTACTGAAACATCTGTACATGTAACAAATAGAAGACAGTTGGACCTTTAACAGGAGAGCTTCATTTTTAAAACATCTACTTAAATACATTTATTGAGCATATAAAAAAACCTAAGGAGCAGAACCACAAATAAAATCTTTATAAAAGTTAGATTTCAGGTAACCAAATACAGTAGCTGAAAACTTTCAAATATAAAGCTGTATTCTTAGAGTCACAATTCTAGACAATAACAAAAAAAATTTATTTTTTATGCATTCTTTGCCTGTTTTTAAAAAAACTGATAATTACCCTATTCTTTTAGACTTAGAAGCTGAGGAATAAAAGCTGAGCGCAGAAATGGCTAGGTTGTTCTAAAGGGCTCAACTAAAATCTGGCATATTTATCAAAGGATAACTATATGTCGGGTTCTTATTTGCTATCTATTAAGACTTTCTGCAACTGGAAAGAACTTTCTAGAATTTTCCTCTCAGTAGACCGCGTAAGGGTTTTTCAGAAAATCTGTATAAAAATTAACCACAACAATTTAAACACACACACACACATACACACACACACACACACACACACACACAAAATAAATAAATAAATAAAATGAAACAGAGCCTTGAATCTCCTAAACATGCTGAAAAAAAATTAATTCTTTGGTATTGAAGCTGTAATACCAGAAGACGTAGCATTATTTTGACTAAGAGAAAAAAAAGCCAGTGAAGAGTAAAGAACAGATAACATAGTAGAAGTCTCTAATTTCTTCAAAGTAGGAGACTGAAAGAGAAAAGAGAAAGGAATGTTCTGTAACGTTAGAAGGGGAGGCAAGATGGAACAAGGGAAGATCCAGAGCCAGGAGGTCTGGTTTGAGGTCCCGGTTCTGCCACTTACAGGCTGCGTGACCAGAGCTGCTGTGTGTGGTAGTTTGTGCCCAGATAAAGGTGTGTACGTAGGCTGAAATCCAGCCTGCGCCTCCCTTGCCAAGCCACTGCCCTGGGGAGGCATCAGCCAGGAGAAAGGGGCACCTTTTCATAATTCACACAAAGGCACAGTATGTGCTAGCTGCAGCCCTATGTCTAAACCACTGAGCCTCTTATAAGCCACGGTTTTCTCATCTGTAAAATGGAGTCATTAATATCTAATTTCCCTACCTCATAAGGCTATTATGAGAATCAGAGTAATGTGTGGAAGCCCTTTGTAAGGTGCTATACAAGAACCACTGTTCTCGTAGCACATAAAACTGTATAGAATGGTATTGTATACAGTTCTAGGAGAGAGAGAATAACTAATGATTTTTTCCTTTCATGGCCCTTCATTACAACTTTAAACATATTTCTTTAGGGTAACAGACCAAATATTTTATTCATTTATCTCAGGCTTCCATCATGGAAGCCAAATGAGGGGAAAAAATATACTAGTCCCAAACTCTTCCGACTGAGAAAGCTAAAATCCAGATGTTCAGGTTTTTATTACTTACTATATGTGATATTCCAAGTAATTCACTTTTTTGTTCTTTTATAAACTCAGCTACATTTGTTGTCAGAACTAGTGTTCAGCAGTCCCTTGTCAAAAGAATTGATCAGCTATCAGCAGATCATGTTACTTAAATTGTTCCAGAGATCAGCAGTAACTCTTGGCTTCCCAGCCTCCTAGGCTTTTCTTGTGAGGGCACCAGGGAACATTTAACAGCTGCTTAAGTGTCTAGCTATATCAAAAAGAAACTGAAATGAATGAGTTTAAGGAAAGAGAGAAACTGTTCACAGTTTGCACGCCCTTGGTTATAGTAGCTGGAATGGCCAAATGCTTTTGTGATTCAATTCTCAGGAGAATCTGAAAAACTGCAGTGTCTCATGTGGCTGCAATGCTTGACACAAGAACAACCAGTGGGCCCTCTGGAGTCCAAATTTTATTGTCTCTTGCTAGACAGTTTTTAATCCTCTCATGGCCAAGATGTTTTCAAAGTTAAGAGTGACATTAAGGGAAGACACTGAGGAATTAAAAAACATAGCTAATTTTAGGATTCATGCTACCACGTCTTCCCTACAAGGCCACCTCACAGCCACCTTGTTTAGGCAGGAGGCTGGACAAGATGTTTCTCAATAGGATCCTTGCTAGAAAAGGGACATGTATGGTTTAAAAATAACAGGTACTTCTTCTTGGACAGACTATTTGGCAGAGTAAATATTCTGAAGTGAACCTTTACAAGTAAAGTAAATAAAGAGCTGGAGCTCAGAACACTGCTTCTCTGCTTGAGTTTTGAGGTACATTTCGGCAGGTAAATGGGGCTTTTCCCAGAGGCTAGAAGGTACATTGCAGATTTTGTTTTGTTTCATTTTGTTGTGCAGATTTGGAGGGAGAAATTAGTGCACTTACTTTTTCTGGAGCTCTTTCTGTACAATATTTATGCAACGTATTTGGTCAATATAATTTCATTTGTTTTGTGACAAGCAGCTAAGTCACTAAGAAGGAGAGGAGTGGCACTGGGAAATGTTCAAATTACTAAGTGATTTTTATGTAATAGCTGAGATGTGTCATTGTAAGATCACCATTCTCCCCAACTATAAAAGGCCCTTCAGTCTGCATCTGACCACCGAGTGACTTGGAGTCTTATTTTTACTACACCTTAAGCAAAGGATGGAAGAGTGAATGTTGGGAAATAATGTTAGGTATATAGGCTTTTGCATAAATAGGTATGTGTAATATGTATGTAAACATATACATGTTTTGGCTTTACAAGAGTCTTTGACAAATGTACTCCTTATTTTATATTCTTGTCCATATCTCATATGGGCCTTTCTACACATATCATTATTATCATAAATTTATCAATGGGAGCTATAAAACAGCCAAATTGTGAGTTATTAGGAAGATGGCTTTCAACAAGTAGCTGAACATTGAATAACTCAAATGCATATTTTAGTAGCTGGGCTTGGGGAATCAAAAGGGTTTTTGTTTCCAGATTTTGCTTTATGAAATAACTCACACACTTAAGTATAATAAATACTCTTACTTACCAATGCTGGTGACAGTGACACATATCCTAGCAATTTCTTGTATTGCTCAAAGGTGAAAAACTGTGAAACAAAACCAAACCCAGAGATTTATAATAATTTCCTGCAACAAAACCTTTAATTGACTCAAATTTCTTTAGTAAATCATTATATTAACCAGCACTTAAAAAAATGGTAAGCCATCAAACAGAGATTTTAATCCAGTCTTGGACAGTTGCTATCGGATCTTACCTTAACATTCACATTTTCAAATGCAGCTATAATAACCTACAGAAGAGTTGATGGAATCCTTTGCAGCAGTAAGTGAACCATACAACTTCCATTTACCATGACCATTTCAGTTTCCCCAGACATCAATAGACTTCTTTTTTATGGCAGTGATTCAAAATCGTAGGCATGGAGACCTGAAATCTTTGGTCTCCTATGTTTTCTTAATGTACTGCTTTCCTAGGGAAGGCCCAGTTTTCTAACCCACTTGTACGAGACATCCACTTCTCAGCTTTAACTTGCATTTACATTTCTGTGTATCTCTACTGTTTCATGGGATTTTAAAACACTCAGTGATGATGATACTGTAATAAAATAGAGAGGGAACCAATGAGGTCATCTACTCCATCCACGACTTGGAGCAAAACTGTCCTCAACCTGAATGAAGAGAGATGCTTATTCCTTCCTTTAGAATCTGATGATGGTGCAGATTTTCTTGGTTCCTTCAGTAGATGATGTTTAATATAATATTCTCTGCAAATGACTTTCTAGGAAGGCAAATCTAATCAATCACTTCATATAATATGCCTCCAATATATTTTTTTCTTCTCTTTTCCTATATCCTAGATTTTGGGCAACTCTGCTTGATCATGATGTTTTGCTGCTGTGTGTCTCGCTGGCAGCTGCCATCACTGCTGATAAGGCCCTTAGGTCCTCCTGGGGGCCCAGAATTGGCATGAGTGTTTAATGGTTTTGGAGGTCTTCTACCCTATTACTTTTTTGCCCAGTAAAATGGGGCAAGAAAAAAAAAAGGTACATTTGGGAGCCACATAATACTCTGTTGTTAGAAAGAGGTAGTCCCATGTAGACATGGCTCTAATGAATCTTTGGACAGCCCCAAAATCATTACATCACCAGATAGATTTTGATTCTTTTAAAGACCTAGGAATGACTTTTGGGCCATGCTTCTTTAGATCAACTATGTATGTGGACTTTTCTAGAACAGAGATTCATTCATTCACTTACTTAACAAATATTTATTGGAAGCCTCCTATGTTCTAGGGGCATGGGGCATGGGGAACGCAGCAGGAAACAAGCAAGGAGAAACCCTGTTTTTTTGGTCTAATACTCTGGTGGATGGTAAAACCCAGAAACTAGCCTGGTGTTAAAATAATACCAACTAGGAACACTGCTGTTTTGATGATATATGCACTAAAAACCATTAACCCTGGAAGGAACGTGGTCTTTAATGGTAAGTCATTTTTTCTTCCTTTTTTATGACCATCATTATCACTATGCTCTGATGGTCACCTGCTGGGATTTTGACAGGAGCAGTCCTGCAGCTGAATCCTGACTATACGGCTTAGCTGTGAAAGTGTGGGCAAGTCGCTGACCTTTCTAGCCCTCAAGAACACAAAACCTACCTCTAGAAAAATCCTCAAATAAGCAAACTCAAGTAAGAGTTCCTGACATGTCTGGAACATAGGAAGTTTTCTGAAAATCTTAGTTTCCATTCTTTGGTTACTAAGGAAACCACAGACACCATGGTTATTTGTATCATGCATGACAGCCTGCTGTGGTACTGGAAATATGGTGAGGCCTTTGTGCATGCTACTGCATTTAGTCCACACATCATCAGGTAACAGGTGGTAGAAAACCATGATTCTCATTTTATATATATGTCCTTGTAGCTAGTGAGCAGAAGCACTGAGATTTCCCCCTAAGTCTAACTCTAAGGCCTGTGTGCACCCTCAACAGTGATTCTCTGCTTACTTAGTTCTGAGCCATAACTGAACGGTTTGGGGAGAGATTCTTTGCCCTAAAGTTTTCTTGCTGCTGAGGTCTTCTTGCATTCCCTAGCCCTGGAAGCCCAGAGTCCCTCAAGGAAAAGGATTTCAAATGCTTTTGACCACAAACTACATAAAAAACATTTACCCAGTGCATACACACATGCAAGAATGTAGTCTTTTCATATTTGTAACTGAAACAAAACATTGCCATAAAGCAATATTTACCCTTACTATGTGTAATGCACTCTGTTTCTACTCTATTTCATTAAAAAAATTGCTGGTCATGACCTCTTCCACCTAGTGACCCACTGAATTGATTTCATGACTCACAGCTCATAAGCCTCATTTGGAACCACTGAACACTGGGTTTGGGGATGTTCTGGGAGATGTTGGGCGCTGCCCTGTTCCCTTCCGGTGTGAAGATGTGTTTTTGTGTTTTGTTTTCTTTTCTTTCTGACTTTCTGTCTTTACCAGGGATTAAGGATCAAACTGGGATCTCAAAGGAGAAGCCTGGGGACACAGACTCAGCCTGTCACTATGGCAATTCCAACAGGGAATTCCAAGTTAACACTGTGGGGCAATTCCAGGTTTCTCATTTCCTTGTCTAATGTCCAGTGCCTTGAAAAATATAGTTCCATGTATTTGTTATTGCTGTTTCAGGCAGAAGAGTAAATCCAGTCCCTGTTACTCCATCTTGGCTAGAAAAGGAAGTCTTGGACCTCTAGAAACTTTGAATAGTAGATGTGGGCATTTTGGGGAACAGGACAAAATGCCTTGTTATGAATCAATAAATTTTGTTTCTCTTTCTGTATGTTTCATTTACTTACCTAATAATGGTTGGCCATCTACTATGGGTAGACACTATGGTGTGTAGACATAGTGGTGAACAAAATGCCTTTATAATCTCTTGTGAGTTGGGTTGGCAGTAGACAGTCCTTGAGAATGTGACCATGAGAAAACAGTGTTTCTGGGCCTGTGAAGCTCAAGACTAGGCCCTGGAACCTGGGAGGTGATGCCTCCACCTCTAAGGGACCAGAAGGTCTCCTTCTGAGGTCTTCATTTCCTCTTGATAACTGTAGTAATAATTCCTTCTTAATTTGGGAAAGGGGGAGTTTCATTCACTCAGCATCAATGAGTCTTATTATTTTAATGATGAATCTTATTTTAAAGAATAAAGTACAGAAAGAACATTGTCTGTTTTTGATTATAGTAGTGATTGTAACTGAAGTGTCAGTACCGAGCAATATATATGTAAAATATTCACAGACCACACATATATATATGTATGTATGCATGTATATATATTATACACATATATATGCCCATACATATATATATATATCTCTGAATATTTTTCTGAAGTAAACTTTGATGACATACAATGCAGCAGTTTATGATGTGTGAAATTGTTACAATCAGATGATCACTTTCTTCACAAATCTTAAGATGAATATCTATAAAATGAATGTTTTCATAAATTGTGTTGAAAAACTAGTGCTATCCATCTGGCAAAGATATAATTAACTCTCCAAGATATTCTTTAAAAGCCAACAACATACTTACCATATGTCTCAATAATTTTAAGGTAATATCTACTCAAAACAAGATGTCTGGGACACATACTCCATATCCAGTTGCCCACAAGTTCATCTGTTAACCATTGTTCGGGCAGGGGGCATTGCTTTTCTTAAGTAGAGACTAACTCAGTTCTCTAAAGCCCAACCTTTTTTTTTTCTTCAATGAAAGACTGTTCAACACTGATAAACCTTAATCCTCTTAAAGCTTAAATTAAATTGCCTCCAATGTACAGAATTAAGGAAAAATATTCCAGGCAAAAGTGTAATTATAATTTACTTTACTTATGCATGTACAGCACCGAACAAATGAATATATTATTCTATGGAGACAAAGTGACTTTCCTTTTGAAAAGGAACTCTGCTCTGTTTGTTTACTTGGGCAATCTTTTATCAAGTGAAGCCATTTCATAATTCAATTCAGCCCTCTTGTGTACTTTGGTGAACTTTTTCCAGATTCTCTACTGTGATTCAGATCCTTATAATGAAGTCTGTATTGAAGTAATAATATAAAATCACAAAAAATGATGGCAACAAAGAAGATGAGTTTATAGAGAAAGTATGTTTTAAAGCTTTGTTTTCTGAATTCAAGACCTGAGCTAAATCCTACTGCAGTCTTATTTTAACATAATATAAAAGTTTGGTGTCTGTGTATATATGCTGGTCATTTTATTATGAATGTTAACTTCACCCTCTTAGACTTAGTGAGTGAAAGTATATAAGCTGCCTGTTTCAATCTTTCAGGAATATTGGGAGTACAAATTGAGTAATGAATATGAAAAAAGCTTTATGCCATTAATTGGAAAGGAAGTCTTTCAGTCCAAGTTTATGCCATCCTTATTATGGGAAGACAAAGTCATTTTGGGGGACGGTGGTGGTGTGGGGGCAGGAGCAATGCCAGTCAGTCACTGTGATCTGGGTTTTTGTCTGACAGGACATATAAAGGAGTGATCAAATTTAGTTCTTTCTCCCTGGGAGGTCCTGCCAGATCTCTGTATCCTATGCAGAAATGGAACCAGCAAGTAGTATATAAACCTCCACAGTTAATGTGGTTAAAGAATGGAAATAAGCATAGTGGAAATAATAATTCTATAAAAACCAGAATACAGAATTTTAACAGAGGAGACCGAGGTGGGGGAAATAAAGTTAGCATGCTAAATAAATGTGCTACGTGAGAGTCATATACAAAGAAATAGAGTGTATTCATTTGCTCTGTTCATAAAATGGGAATGATTTGGGGAGAAAGGAACTTCTACCTCTCTATTCTCCTCTCCTTCTTTTCTTTAATAATTATTGTACCAAAGGAAAATTAATGCATTTCCTTGAAAAAAAAGTCCAAACTATTTTGTGACTGCTATGGTTTTGTTACATGAATTTAATTCACCACTCTACTTTTTGTATAATTTCCCCATTAGAGGGGAGTGACTTTATCTGAAAAAAGAAAAAAGACAAACCATTGTTTGAGAAACTGACAAAGTCTAATTACAATAAAAATTATGCTATACTTTCTGCATTAAACTGTTTAGTATCTTATGTGTAACTCACACTCGTGTTGCATGGGTGCTGTGGGATGGTTTTATGCTGCAGCTGTTACTGCAGTCTATCATCACTTGGTGGGAAGGCATACACTGCTTACCTTCACTGCCCTTTTTGGTGTTTCAGCCAAGATGGGTGGCAGAATTCCTTTGTAAAAACCAAACAACCTATTGGAGAAATAAAAGGTTTTATATAGGTAAGGGAATTCATAGGTAAGGAAATAACAGCTAATTTTGCCTTTGCTTATGGATAAGGCAATTAATCTTAAAATATTCCCAATTGTTCACTGTAGCACACCAATCATGGAGTCTTCCTTTGTTCTAATTTTAAAATGGAGAGATTGTGAACTCTACCTTTGTTAACAGTATGATATTCAGAAGAATACATGATGCTGAGACTGGAATCTCTTGGGTAAGTTGCTACATACAACCATGAGCTGTACCTTTAAGATGAAGCTGAGGTTCCTCACTGTAAGCGATCTTCTTTATTTTCTCAGTTGTGTGTTAGGTTAGCTTTAAGCTGTCTATACAGTCTTTCATTTCCTCCCTTATAACCAAATGAGATCAGGGTTCCAGTGGAGCCCGCTAGACTCAAGCTTTCTGAGGCCAACAAGGTGCTGAAATCCTCAATTTTAGCTTTACCAACACAACAGAAATAACAAGCTGTGTGGATACAGAACTTGGGCTCTGGTGCTGTTCTGAATTAGTCATCATTTTTTAACTTCTTTGATGGAGATGAAGGTCAGGGACATATTGCTGACAGAAGAAAAATTAAACTCCCTTGCTGATATGAAATCTCACAGGGCCTAGGACAGCTATTGTTGCCAGCTATTATTGAGGAACTTGTCATGTGTTCAGACATTTTTAGAAAAACAAACGACAATGGGTGCCATATACTTATGATAAGATTTATAAACTATCATCACTTATTAGGTTTTAAGATTCAAAATCTCAAATTTGTCTGCCCTGGAATCCTTATACACATATGCCATACTCTCACATTAAACCTGAAAGTTCAAAAATAGAAGAAAATATTCAGCATTATTTTCTGAGATAATCAGTTTTTCTGATGAATTAGTAAGTGACTACAGATTAAGGTAGGACTCACTGTGTCCCCATTTTAGGATGTCCATTTAATATGGAGCTGGAACCTCTCTGATTAGCCCCTTAAATGTCACTCTAACTCCTTTACATTGGGTTCTGCTTCTGACTGTGTTTCTGGAACAAGAAAGTTAAAAGAGTTTATTCAGACTAATCCCTGGGCCACCCAATCCAACGTGGTGACCTTTTTCTTTTCTTGGATTCACTGGCTTACACAGCATCCTTCAGTGATGGAAGCAAAGGTCTTACGGTTTCTAATTGCTAGCTCCTTGAGGGCTAGGTGTGCATTAGCATGCTTACCCCAGAGTCTTTTTTGTGTGTGTTGTTTGTGTATATGCAACCAGGACACAAATGTTTGTCAAGCCTATGGATTTCATGAAGAGGAAGAAAGGAAGCAAATGATCCCCTGATATGGGCTGACTCTGCCCACTATTTCTGACTTAGTGGAGAGCTCTAACATTATGAATAGGAAATAAGGAAGACATGTGATTTGAAGAACCATGGGACTGAATTCTCCCCACCTCCTTTCCATTCCAGTTTCAACTACTGATGACTGAAATTCACTTGTAAAATTCAAATACTAACATTCTTTGTCATTTAAATTTCATTATAAATTAATATTCTATAATTTTAGCCTGAGAGTAACTAAACCTAGGTCTGGTCTTCCCAAAAGATAAATGTGATTTTCCTGAAAAGAGATTTTATATTTGTAATGAAAGGTGTTTTTAGTCCTGATCTTTCTGTGCTGATTTTGCCACATATGGAAGAGCATGCCTGGTCATGTGGGTGGGGAGGTGAAGAAGAAGAACATTTAGGCAAGTAAACCTTCTAGACAAGAGTGTCCTAGTTAACAGAGGTACTTGAAATTCTTTACAACAGAGAACAGTTATAGGAAGAACAGGTGCTCAGCCTGGAGAAGAAAGATCATAGGGAGAAACGTGATGTAGGGCTTGTCATATAGAAGTGAGCATGTAGGAAAGAGATTAGATGTCTGTGTTTATTTTCAGGCTGTCAAACTAGGAACAATAGGCAGAAGTAACAAGCTCCATTTTTGCCCCAGTAGGAACTTAATACAAGATGACATACATAGTAGTCAGAACTATCTAGAGATAGAATGGGTTCTTCTGAAAAGTGGTGAATTCCCCTTTATGTTATGTGGTCAAGCAGTATGGATGGCCTCTTATCATGGATGCCAGAGATGGGATGTACACAGCAATGGATAAGACTTGATGGTCCTCAAGGTTGGTCTACTTCGACCCTTAGATTTGTTATTCTAAGAAGAACAAGAGGTCATTAGAAAGCACTTTTTTAAAGAGAAAAACTCTGTTTTACTTCAAACTTTTGCCTAAAGTTACAGCACTTCTTCTCTGGAAGAAGACAGAAGTTTTACAAGTAGCACAGAAGGATTTCATTTTAAAAAAGAAAATATTAAAAAGAGGTGTAAGTCAGGAGGGAAGAGAGACAGCTGGGAGAACCATAAGGATTTAATCTGAACGTAGCTGGGAGGTCCAGAGCCCTCTGCTTCATGTTGGTGATGCTTCCTGGTTGCGCCCTCCTTCCCTTCTCTCTGCTCGGTTTCTTTTACATGCAATCACAACCACCCCACCTTCCAACTTCAGCCATACCACCATCCCGAACTTCCTAAGAGTGAATAAATAGCTTAAAAGGGAAATTCTCAAGGATCATAGGCAGCCTGTGCTGGCAAATGGGAAGCAAGAACTATTTCCTTCCTGGCATTCTTTCACAGTATATCCATGTAATAGTGGACATCTACGGAATAGTCAGGCCAGCACCTCTTCTGCTGAGATGTGCTTCATCCAAATTTTTTAAACCACTGAAACCAGTACATTAGTATAATTTGACACTGTTTCTAGGGAGTGGTTGACTGGGTAGTTCATGGATCCAAATGGTATTCTGTCCTTTTACCCTGGGTAGTCTGATCCAAAGGAGACCTAGAAGAGTTTTTCCCTAGAATTTTGGAATTGGAACTGAAAAGGTGAGTCTCAGTCTATGTGGTTGAAACTCTAAAACATAAAGCTAGGAAATGAATTGCAGTCATGTTTTCTGACATATGGGAAGCATGAATATGCTGTGATAAAGAAGGAAGGTACCATTTGGGGAAACACAGAAGCAAGATGGAGAAGCTCTGGTCCTGTGAGCACGACCCTGCTGCTAGGAATTCTTTAAGCTTAGTTATGTCTCTACCCTTCTTGAATATTGGTGTTTATCTTTGCTTTTGATTCTTTGAGACCTACAGTAACATTTATAATACACTCCCCCTTTTTTTTTTTTGCTTGAATAAGTTTGAGTTGGGTTTATTGCTTATAACCTAGAGTTTTGGATTGGAAAGTAAGTTTCCTGGCTCCTACAGCCAAAGTGGCTGCTTCAGTACCTCCATGCCATGCCCTATCAGGTGAAGAGTCTCTTTGTCAGTTAAAATGGGCACTTGGGCCAGTCACAAGGATCACACTCAAAATCTGAGCAAGAGAATGTAGGCAAGGGCTCAAGCTCATGAGCTTGATTAGATAATTTGTGACTTGATAAGATAATTACTGAAAGTTTCCTTAATGTAAAGTATGATACACAGATTCTGAAAGACAAAAAGCGATTACAATGTTTTATGAAGGAGATGCTTCTGTTTTTCCTGATAAAGCACTAATGTTTATACCCACATGCATTGTTCATTCTGCCAGATTTTTCTGCCTTTATGTAGTTTTGGTCTGAAATACAGAGCATGTAGCTTATCAGGACAATAACAAGGGAGGCTAAGAGATTTGTGACACTAGTATCAACATGCTTTATCTTGCTTACTTCTCAAGAGCAAGTTGATACATTCATTCTACTCCGTGGGTGAATGGGAAGTGAGATTCAAATGGCAGTTCTTTTCCCTGAAAAGACAGGAAAGCTATGCACTTTGGTTTTAAGTTTTGACCCAATCAAGCCAGTTGGAGAACTCTGGAAGAGACACAAAAATCAATGCAAGATCTCCCATAAACCTGTAGTAGGTATGATTATTTTCTTCATTTTGCACATGAGGTCTATTCTCACATCATTGCCAAATAGGCTGCAGAGACTCAAATCAAGTTTCCTTGTCCTCACAGTCCATGTCCTTGACCACTGGGCTATCCTGTACTGCAATTTTTCTTGAAATGAAACTATTTTTATAAACACTTTTTTTGAAAAGTGAAGTTATTTCTGTTGTAAAAATGTCATTTTTTTCATTTTAGGAGGAAGCAGAAATGGCAATTCTAAATTAGGTTTCTATTTCCATTTCCATTCACTTCTGTTTTAAAGTAATGTGAAACCCTATATAACTGATAGATCTTGAATGATCATTTTTCGTGAAAGCTTTTGGTTGTTGATTTAATATTTTCTAGTTGGATCAGAATGACGGTAAAAAATGTAGGCCCTAGGGCAAGCTTTTTTTCCCCTAGGATAACTTTTATCCTCAAGAGGCACACCAGGATAATTCTGTCAGTGTGGGAGAAAGACTCTGCTCATTTCAGTAATATAATAAAACACTGAAATATTAATACTAAATATTAAAATAAAAACTGTTATTATCTAAAAAAAATCAGTGGGGAGCCCCGTTTGTTGCTGACCAAGCATATCCCCCCTCTTCCCCACCTCTCCTTGTTCCTTGGCATGCAGGCATTCACCATCCCTTGTGCTCAGGGAACGAAGCCCTTCTCCAGTCCAAGGGATAAAGCAAGCCAATTCTTCAAGCCAATCATGGTGGTTCCCTGCCCTTGCCCATGAATCTTGTCACATGCTTGGACATGTGACTCAAACCTAGCCTATGAGACCAGCTAGAAGGAGGGATGTATACTGTAAGCCTGAGATCTCCAGCCTAAGGAAAAGAGGCACATGGGAAGAAAAGACCCTCTTCTTTGCTAGATGTTGTCCTAGTTGCCTGATACGTCTGGGTCTGCAGCCAGGTGAGATATTGCCCACAAGCTGAGGGAGGTAAACTCAAAGATGGAAAGGATCTGGATCTCAGTGACACTGCTGGGCTGCTGAACTGACCAATCTGGCACCCTCCCTCCACATTTCTGGTTATGTGAAGTTAAAAATAAATCTTTGCTATTTGAACTGCTTTCACCTATGTCTGCTATTAACCTACAGCTAAAAGCATTCTAATACAAAAAGCCTTCAACATCTTCATTTCTGAAAAAGTCTTAAATTATGATTTTCAAATCATAATCATAATGAAGATAGTTGTTTAATATTAAGTGAATATTTACAAGGAGATTGTGAGACCCATTTTAAATGGTTTTAGATTATTTCTTTTCAGGAGCCCATCACACATTAAAACCCTATCCCATTAGGATGATTTTCTATAAGAGAATCCCATTCCTCAGATGGAATATGGAAAAGCTCCTAAGCAAATGACAACGGGTTTCCAGGTCTCCAAAGCCAGTAGTGATGGTTCATATGGTAATGAGAGTTGTTGTTCAGGAATGTAAGTCGACAGAGTCCTACAATAGTGGATCACATTTGTTTTTAATTGCATAATCAAAACAGGCCTTGTTTTACTTATGTAAGTCTGTAAAATGAAGATCAAAACTGCTTTGCACGTGTTCTTCTCAAAGACACAGATCACACAAGCTTATGTGAAGTACAGATTTGTGCCAAACCCCACAAAATGATTTTACTCCCCATTTCCCCATCTCCAGTTTTAAAGTGTGGAGCTATTTAACATATTGGGTGGCTCCAGGTTCAGAGATCAACCAATGAAAAGATGCTGATTATATGAAGCAAGAAAATGTGGCATTTCTTTTGAATTGCAGTTTGTGTCCTGTCTTGGTGGCTCATTTACAGCAAGTCAAACCCTTGGAGGTGGCTTCCTGCTGTGTCTCATTAGTGGGGTCTGATTTTAGGTCACCTTGTGTAAGATCCAAAGTTTAGACGCCCATAGAGACCATACAGATCCTTAATTAAACATCTTGTACCTGACAACATCTTTAGTCGATTTGGATGGCTGAAAAAAAGTTACTGGCTTTAAATCAACTCCTGAAATATGAAGACTTTGTGGTAAATAGTGGATAGACAGGAGAGGACTTAACATTCTCAAAATCTGACTCAGGTAAAGAAACCAAAAGGGAGTGGAAAAATCACGTGTCCTGACTGCCCATCCTTTTTTTCCTTCTGAGTCACCCTCTTGTTGGTTTTGCTGATATTTTTCTAATTTAGTATGTAGAAAATGTGCGTTTGGAAGTCATTTGCACCACGGCATTGGACGGTTTCTACAGGCAGGCCGGGAAATTTCCAAAGTTGCTATGCCAGTCAGCGAGGTTTCGGTGTTAGGAGCAACAACATGGAATCTTTTCTTTTTTTGTGGCTCCCAAGGAGAAAGGGAAACGTGGCTGCTTCACAACTGACCTGAGGCAGTCAGACCCTGTTGTCTACCAGAAAGGTTGTCATAAAACTCAACTGATGAGTTTCTGAGAAAATGAGTGTAAGGAAACCGTGAATAAATTATCTTCCTGCCTAAGAGAGGAAGAGATCAACGTACATATCTGCTGCCCATGGAAACTGAGGCTTTCCCTGGTTGTCAAAGATGAAGTGCTTTGGGGCCCAAACTGCTGAGATTCACAATGTAAGGCCAGCAACCACCGCACTGAATGCCAGGATCAAGATGCATGTCATCCGAGCCTGAAAAGGCCAATTAAAGAAATGATTTCCAAGTCGAAAAGGCATTTTCAAGGCCACCTGCAGCACACTTGCATGCAGCATGAGAAGGATGCTTCCACTGGATCCACTGCTTTGTCAAAAACCTGGCATTCAACAAGTGTCCAGAGCAGTAATCATACTCCCCGTGGAAGCATGAAATAGGAGCGACATGGAAACTGACACCAGATCCCCAGTTGGGGAAATTGGAAAGCATTAACACGTTTATGTAGCTAACAGAGCACAATTACTACATTTTATTTTGTTTCAACAGTCAGGACCTAAATGAACATCACCATTAAGATCTGTTCTGGGCAGTGATCCAAAGCTCATCGTTACAGTTGATTTTGAAGCCTTACAGTCAATCACATCTTCACAATTTGTTCTTTCAGGCTTCAGGCATCCTCCTGATTTCCATTTCTTGTTTGAAAGCCTTGAGTCATCTGTTCTGGCAACATAACCAACCCAAATTAGTCATTTTCTCCAAATTATATTGAAATAGGGATCTTGCTAGTTTGTTTTCTTCCTTCTTTCTTTCACATAATTTTCCCTTTAAGGATCTCTTACTACAAAGCTGATTGAAGGCATACAGTATCTTCTTCTTCTGCTGTTGTCAAATCCAAGTTTCTTACCCACATGCTATAGCTCTGTAATTAAAACAATGAGGGTGGCAGTCAGCCCTGGATTCTGAGGGCACGGCTTCTGTTGCTTGATGGGTTGTGTATCCCAGGGCAGAGTTCTGCCCCTGACCCTACACCTTTAGGGCATTGTTCTGACATCACTTACACTCCAAAAGTCTCAGTGGTTCATAGAATCCAAACGAAAGAGTGGGGTTTCATAGCTCTGTTATTTGAGTTATGTAAAATCTGCAACCTGAAGTTCACGGAATGGGATGCATCTTGGGGCCATTTCCGTTTAGGCAAAAGAGAGAGGGAAAACTATGTAGCTTTCAAAGGAAAGGAAAAAAGTTTAAAAAGAGTAATTGACATACATTCCTTTAAAAGTAGCAACTGGACTTCAAGGAAGTGCAACACAGTGAAAATTTTAGCTAACATTCTAACATAAAACTAACAAAAGCTTTCCCTGCTTCAGCTCATATCAGGTCTTCAGGCGCAAACAATATAGTTATTATTTTTCATTATGGAGAATTAATTAAATTAAGTTTATGCATATGGTCCTTGGATATATGTTACTCTAAAGCATACCACTTTGATTATATGCTGTAAGGAGGAATTCTTGAAAGTTTTCCTGAATACCAGTTTTTTAATTGAACTTTCAGTATGATTTTACTGTGATAATTAAACTTTGCTGATGTGTCTAAAATAAACTACAACTTTGATTTTCTAAGATACAAAAAAAAATGAGTTTAGCTGTCAGTATCACTTAGGAGGTAAGTCCATGGCTCCATTCCCTGGAAAGTTGGCAGGGTACCCGATGCGCTAAGCATGTTGCACAGTTCAGCCCAGGGAAGGCATTAGCATGATATAAGAACCAGAATCCTGATGGAAAATGCTAAGGAAAGAAAAAAGCAAAAAAAGACATTTGGGAAGTAACTAAAGGGGTAAGTAATATGGGTAAAAAGCGTATACATTTTCAGTGATAGTGGATTACATTGCTCATAAAGATGAACGCATTTCCATTATGAAATAAGAATCATTAAAGGGCAGTCTTTCACTCACATAGACAGAACAGTGAGGAAAAGGACTTAAAAAAAAAAAAAACCTCAACCAAGACATCTGTATTTCTTGGACTGGTTTTAAACGTCAGGAAAGAGGACTTGATCGTGGAGTCAAAACGTCCTTCGCCAGTCAGCTCCCAGCCAGCCCCCTGCTAAAAAAGTCCCATGGAGGAAAATACTTGCCTCGTTGTAGTCACTCCCGTCCTCGCACCAATCCCCTTTTCTGACCTCCCCTGTTTCTAATTTCTGTCCTTCCCATTCATGAAGTAACCAGCATTCATTTATTCCCTCACTCTTTCATTCAATATACTTTGTTCCAAGCACTAGGCTACATACCTTTTTGCTGGGGCCAAATGTTGATACAGTATCCACTGTCCCCAAATCAGCTAAGACCTTAATTTTCTCCAAGAAGCCTTCTCTGAGATGGTAGACAAAACCTTGTATTACATCTGCCTACAATACTTGACCAGGGTGTTTCCTTTCATATTATATTATGTGCTTGGCACATAGTAACATTCAGTAACATTATATCGAATATCTTTATATTCAGATAAGAAATGTATATACTTATGCATATACTTCTATACATACACATGTACATATTTACACATGACTCAGTATCCATATTAATAATCTGGATGATTTGTGTACTTTTAATACAGAATATATAATTCACATGATTACCATATTTAATCCAGGTTGTAAATTGCTTGACAATGGCCACTCCTGTTATTTATCACCAGCCTCTGGTATTAATTTGATGCTATGTGTCAGTATAGGCAATATGATATAGTGTGCAGGAGAAGGGGCTCTGAAGTCACACTCTTTGGGTTTGAATTCTGGCTAAATCATGTGTTAGCTGTTCACTCTGCATGAAAATCCACTGGCACAAAAGGTAAGCAAATTAATTCCAAAGCACTGCTACCAGAACAGAGATGTTTTTATGCTGGTCTCCCTGCAAGTACTTATGGAAATGAATTAGTACATGGTTGTAGGTAGGCTGATTTAATAGCTTGACATTTGCAGGGCTATATATGACCACAGTGGGGGTAGAAAGCTTAGAATTCAGAGCTGTCCTTCAAGAATGTAACTTTACCTAAGTGTGTGACCCAGTGCCTTAGGAATGCACACCTGTTGTGGAATTCTGCCTCAACCAATTCAAACATGTTTGAGGCCAAAGATGCTGTGCGCTAAGTGCAGTGAGCACAGGCTACTCCCAAAGTGTAAGTCACGTTTGGAAGTGCATCAACTCTTCATGGTGCCCAAGTTTTACAGTAGGCTCCAAAATTAATTTCCTGAGGTGCCCCCTAGTGGTATCAGAGGTAAATGCAAATCAACAACTGTACCAACCCTACCAAAGAAGGAAGCCTTAGGTGAGGGCATTTTATAGGTTATAAATAACAGTCTGTTTTAGCGGACTTTCAATTTAGTAAATTAGGCTCCAAAGGAATAGTATTATAACAGCCTGGACTTCTGATGGAATTGAGACTATTGAGAAAAACATTAGAAACAAAAATAGCAAACATTGTGCTAAATGCTTTATAACCACTACCTGATTCAGTTTTTATAGGAAATAGATTCTGTTCTTGCCATTTATTAGAAAAGGATGCACAAACTCAAAGAAGTTAAGCAATTTTCCTACTAGTCAAACAGCTGGTAAGTGGTCCAGATGGGGTGAGAACGCAAGTCTACTTGACGTCTGCTCTTGAACGTCAAGCTGTGCTTGACTCTCGTGTTCTCAGTGGAACAGTCAGAGTCAGGTCCACTGGGAAATGTCATTTCACCTCTGGCTCTAGTTTTCCTTCTCTGACTGTCTCTAGTGCTTGGGCCCCAGGCTGTGATGGGTTAAATGGGTAGTTAGATAGGTAGTCACTGAGTTTTCTGGATTTAATAAGTCAAAGTCTATATGTACTTTATGGACATCTGGATGTGCACAGTCTTCCAGATCACTTTGAAAAATTATTTCCTTTGTACCACATTATTATCAATGAATAATTAAGGGTTAACTGTTTTCCTACCTAACACCTGTAATCAGTGTCCTAGAAAACTACAAGTTGGATAACTTACATAGAATTCAAGACATTTGAAAGACAATGCAGAAGACAACCCTAGGGCTTAGATTCTGGACCTCATCTATCTCTCCCTGGTGATTTCATCCAGTCCAGTTACTTTAATCGTCATCCATATGCTGACAGCTGTCACACACCTCTGGCTCATCCCGTCACTACTCGGCAGCTCCATGTGGATGTCTAATTGGCATGTCAAAATTAGCATGTTCAAAATCAACACTTGATTTTCTCTTCACCCACAATATTCTCCAGATCAGTTAACTGCCACTTCATCTTTCCAGTCCCTCAGGCTAGAAACTTCAAAACGCATACACTTCAATTCTCTCCCTCATTCATCTCTGTTACCCTGGTCCAAGCCCTGATCATGTCTCACTTGAACCACTGTGATAGCCTCCTATCTAGTTTCCCTACACTCTATTCTCAAAGCAGTGATAGAATATTCCTATGTCCTCTACAGATAGAAAAAATATTCCTATATTCCTAAGGTGTATCACATCGCTCCTCTGTTGCCAATCTTCCAATCCCTCCCATCTCCCTCAGAGCAAAACCAAAGTCCCTTCAAAGGCCCCAGGCAATCTGCTTCCACTCTATTGCATTATACTTTACACCTCATCACCTCCTAATCTTCCCTTGGTTCACTTCTCTCCAGCGCCACTGACCTTCTTGTTTTTGGACCACGCACATTCCTACCACAGGGCCTCTACACTTGCCACCTTTTGTCTGGGATCCTCTCTCCCACATAGCCCCATGGCTCACTACTCAACTCCTTAAACTCTGTACCAGTGTTACTGTCTCAGTGAGGCTTGACCAAAGCAGCAACCAGGGAGGAAATTTTTGGGTATGTGATCTAGGGAACATGAGTAGATGTCAGGAAATGATGGCTAAAGAAGCCTAGACTTCATGTGAGTTATTATCCCTCATCAGCTACCAAGATGTGATAGCAAACACCATTTTACCCACCCAGTTGGTCCCATTTCTTCTTCATGCTGGCAGAATTACACCCTTGAGACCATGGGCTCATGGAAGGGGAAGTCTCTCCAGCCCAGTGATTGGATTAATCACCCTGTCTTAGTGTCCTGGCTTATAATTCTATGAGACATGAGTGTGCAACTTAATTCTAGCCAAAGAAACTCAAGGTGGTTTTTGAGAGAGGTGTTTTTTCTCCCTAAAAAAATTAACACCATCAGAGATTCTGGCAGGGCTGAGAGGAGGTTTAGGAATTTGCATTTTTAACAGCACCCTAATTCGGATGCAGAAGCTTCAAGAATTACACCTTGAAAAATAGAAAAAAAATACTTTCCTATAAGGTTAATGACTTACAGCTGCTTCTCCCCAGATGTCTGTCTGTTAGAAAGCAGGCCAGAGAATCAATACTGCTCTCAAGTAATTCCCCAAGGAGCTTCATGAAATTGCTCCTCACACTCCTTCCTCCACTTGCTAGTCCAGAGTGTTCTGACTCTTTTGAGCCAAAGACTCCTACTTGTAGGTGTGCTCCATGCTCCATACCTCCAATATGGCCATTACTGCCCTTTTAGTCCAGGAAGCTCCAGATATTCTGAATAGCTCCAGTCACTGGAGCTGGGTGGAGGGATTTTCTTTCCTTTAAGGTCACTTCTTTGGGTTCCTCTTCAGTTTATTTAGGAATAACGCTGAGACATGCCAAAAGTAGACTGTCATCTTGCCCACCTTTTCAAAAGAGATTAGTATTTCATTCTACCTCTGTCTAGCAAGACTAGTTGAAATTGTGGTTGGCATAAAGCATGTTCTCACTGTTTAAACACTAGAGCACAATTTAAATGAGGGTACTTTTCTCTCATTCTGCTAACAGTTGCACACTTTGCAGAACAGGTACAGCAGGAAGCAGCCCCTGCTGTAAAGCAAGCAGGACCACACCTATGGCAGTTTGAGCTGAAGAATGTAGGAAAGCACTTTCCTAATGCCTGATAGAATGAACCAACTAGGAGTCAGGCTTCTCTGGGCTTCTGCAGGTGACTGACTTTCAGAGAAGAAACTGCATGGCTACAGATTTAATTTCTAAATTGATTATTTGAAGAAAACAGACCTGTGAATTACTTTCATAACACTAATCTTGGTGTTTATACTTTCCTCCTAAGGACACCATGTCCCTCAGATACAGTCTGTATTTTTTAAGTTACCAATTAGTTATCACTTTCAGGATCATTCACTTACTTATCAGCAAGAATTTCTTGAGCACCTACTACAGGCCTGGCACTAATTATCAACAGCACATCTAATTTAGTTATTGAAATAGCAAATTTTATCAATTATAAAGTCCATAAACTACAGTGATCAGGCCACAATATTCTATTAATTTATGTAGTTTGTCCATGAGGCAGAAAAGGCACAAGTATACTTTCCTCCTGTGGTTAAAATTGCAATATTCCAGAATCTCTTGCCTGGCTTTAGCACATCTGCATATCAACAGGCATTCTTAAGGGGTGGAGAAAGGTAGTTCATCTCCATATCAGTGAGTAATTACCTGGGCAACCAAGGGCTTATCTGAAGCTTAGAGGTTGGGGGAAGGCTTTGCTTGCTTCTGCTGGAGCAGGGGGGAGATGTCCCCCAAACAGCAGTTTGTAAGCAATAAACTTGGGGGTGGGGGAGCAGGACAATGAAGAGGCAACAAATGAATAAAATGATGCCTTATCAACATCACTAATCGTTAGGGAATTGCAAATAAAAGCCTCAATGAGAAAACACTTCACACCTATTAGGATGGTTATTATCAAAAGAAACGGAATACAAGAAGTGTTAGGGAGGGTGTGGAGTACTTGGAACCTGCATTGCTAATGGATTATACAATTATGCCCTTGTGCAAAACAGTATAGTTGTTCCTCAAAAAACCAAACATAGATTTATCATATGATCCAGTAATTCCACTTCTGGATATGTACCTAAAAGAGTTGAAAGCAGGGACTCAGATATTTATATACCAGTGTTCATAGCAGCATTATTCACAATAGCCCAAAGGTGAGAATAACCCAAGTCCCTATCAATGGATGAATGGATGAAAAAACATGGTGTGTACATATATATATATATATATCCCATGGAATATTATCCAGCCTTAAAAGGGAAGGAAATTCTGATATATGTGACAACATGGATGAATCTTGAAGACATTCTAAGTGAAGTAAGCCAGACACAAAAGAGCAAGTATTGTATGATTTTGTTTCTGTGAGGTACTAGAGGAGTCAAATTCATAGGGTAGTTGCCAGGGGCTGGAGGGAGGGGTAAATGGGGATTTAGTATTTAATAGGTACAGAGTCAGTTTTGCAAGATGACAAGAATTCTGGAGGTGGATGGTGGTGGTGGTTGTACAACAATGTGAACCAGTACTTAACGCCACTGAAATGTACAGTTAAACATGGTTATTAAAATGGTAAATTGTATGAATTTTTCCCACAAGAAAACCATGATGCCAGAGTGAAATGAAATAAGGAAAATAAAACAGGACTTGTTGACTGGTTGCTATGGTGGATGGAAGGAGGTTGACGGTTCTGACTGGGTCTAGGGAAGGCCTCAATGAAAAAAAACCTGCTGACCTGAGGATTTGTACATAGAGGAGGTGTAATCTGTTGGCAGGAGAGAGGAAGTTTAAAAATGGAGAGCTTTAGGAAAAAATCACTGCATCTTGGGAGAATCCAAGGCAGCAGTTTACAAGCTTTTGCTTTGCTTCATGTAAGGAGGATGGGAAGGCCATGATTTTCCAAGGTAGTCTCTCGGGATGTTCTAAAAATTAATTTTAAAATAGTTCACACTCTTTAGATTCATTCTTCTCCTTATAGGGAAACCTGCACTGTAATGACACTGAAGATTTAAAACCAAATTATGTGGTAAGACCCACCAGAAGCAAAGCCAATGCTAAATATAGAATTACAGAACCAAAGCATCTCTGGACTAGGAAAGGACTCCCAGGGTCCTTAGTCCTTTCTTCTGAAGCTTGGTTTCTCTCTAAAATGATATCTGCAAACTGTCACGGGTTTCTGATCAAGCACCTCCAGATGCCAGGATCCTACAACTTTCAGAGTGCCCATCCAGGCCCGGATGACTGTGCGGCTGGAGACGAGCCCTCCTGCCTTGAGCCCAGTTCCATGTTCAGGTGACTTTCATCTGATTCTATTCAACAGGTGTGATGATTAATTTTATGTGTCAACTTGACTGAGCCATGAATTCAGTCAAACATTATTCCAGGTGTTTTGGATGAGATTAACATTGAATTCGGAAGAGTTTATAAAGCGGATCGCCTTCCATAATGCGGATGGGCATCTTCCAGTCAGCTGTAAGCTTGAACAGAACAAAAGGCTGACCCTTCCCCAGGTATGATAGAATTCTGCCTGTTGGCCTTTGAACTGGAATGTTGGCTTTTCCTGCCTCAGAGCCTTTAAACTGGGATATCAGTGCTTCCTGGTTCCAGCCCATGGACTCAAAGTGAGATAGTGGCTCTGTAGATTTTGGACTTGCCAGCTTCCATACTCCCATGATAATACTTTATTATCTATCTGTCTATCTATCTATCTATCTATCTATCTATCTATCTATCTATCTAACCTTCGATCATCTACCTACCTACTTACCCTACTGGTTGTGTTTCTCCAGAGAACCCTACCAATACACTAGGCAATACAGAATAAGTCTAATTCCGGTCCCCTAAGGAGCTGAAAAATGTTTGAAGATGGTTATTGAGCACCTTGATACTGCTCTTCCATAAGTTAAACACTTCAACTCTTGGTATGACAGGTCCCCAGACCTATCATCATTCTACCTTAGAATCCCTGCCAAAGCCCACACTTAGTGGGGGCTGATCTGGGCGCAGGATAGCAGACCTTTACCTTCTTGTTCTAAATGTTATATTTTTATTCATGTGACCAAAGACTAATTTAGCTTTGTTTCATTCACACCATTCTGTTGCGTATATGTGCAACATACACGCACACACACACACACACGCACACACACAACCAGCTGCTGTAAACCTACTACTCTTCTACTTCTTAAGGTTACAATAGGAGGAAAGGGGGATGACAAGGGTTAAATATGTTCCAAGTACATTAAAGGGGAGGGAAATAAGATTTAATGAGGTGAGATTAACATAATAATCTTATTTCATCTTTATTTACAGATGTGGAAACAAAGACTCTTGGAGCCTAAGTAACTTACCACACTGACATAGTTAGGAAGTAATTGGGATGGGACTGAAGCCTGGTTCTCTCTGATCCCAAAGCCTGTGGTCTGTCCACTGCCCCACATCACACAGCAAACACACTGTGGGCACTTAAAATAATTCCCAGAGTAATATGAGGTGATGGCATGAAAATATGAGAGAAAGATGGTGCTCAAAAGAAAAAAAAGAGAGAGAAAACTATAATACAAGGAAAAATCAAATTTAATAGCAAAGGTATTAGTTAATCTGCGTGTATGTGTTCTTTTTATACCTTCCTACAGAATTCAAGATTTTTCATAGAAAATTCTTACAGCAATAGCAGAGTGTGTGGCAAAGGAGGAATAATTGCAGGTTTTTCAGGTGAGCTAAGGAGTGAGGAAATGGAATTAAAAAAACCCAGTACACACTTAGCAATCATGCCTGTCAACTTTAAAATTGGTTTTTATGATGAAAATTGTAAGTGCTGGTAGTAATGATGAAAATTGTAAGTGTTAGTAGGGCCAAAAATTTTTACTTACAATAATATAAACTTCTGTTAATTCTAAAATTAAGATAAGGAAATAAAATAGAGAATTCCATTTAGTGTTGATCTTTGAAAACTGTGATCTGAACCATACCCCCATTATGTTAAATGATAATGAATAGGCACAAATCTGCTATCTGACCACATTTTAGAAAAATATGATGCCAAACAGTTTTCATCCAGCCACAGGCATAGAGGTTCCCTCTTCACTGAAGAAAACCATGCTGTGATACTGGAGGCAAATGTGCAGCGGCTACTAACCATGAAAAACCAATGCTGTACTCAGAAAGTGGGCACTGTGCACACAGGACAATCCTAGGATCCACACACGGTGCACAGACATAGGTGCACTTACATACATGGGGGCTTCCCCCCTCCACCTCTCTCAGTGCCCCATGGTGGTGCTCACTGCTCCCTACAAGGCCCACACTCCCAGGGGCTTGGACACACACCCATGCTTCAGAGCCCCATGCTGGTGTCCCTGGCGATGGCCTCCGAGCTATCCCTCTCCCCGTGGAGGCTGATGGATTCTGAGTAAGTGGCCTGGCATCTCCAGCAGGACAGCAATGAGTGCCTGGGATTCAGAGCTGAAAGTAAATTTCCTGCACAGCTGAGCCAAGCGCTTCTACCCGGCCAGCCAGATGTTTCTCTATATGGTCCTGGCAGCCATGGCTTGGGATAAAGCCAGATTTGGCCTGATTTCTACACTGAAAAGCTTGATGGAATGCTGGGGTGGTGCCATCCCATAATACAAGAGGTGGTCTCTCACATGGGCACACAATTCCCATTTGCCTTGGGAGTCCCTCCAAAGGAAAGAGGGGCTTGAGTAAAAGTGGGTGTGTCGATCCAGCCCATGCCAGGGCTTGGGCGGGGGTGTGCGGGGGCCAAGGGAAGGGAAGGTGGATGGAGAAGAAAGGTTGTGAAGTGACTGGAAGCTGGTGCCAGATGGAGCTGGAAGACGGCACTGTGCTGTTTCCCTCTGCACATGTGTGGCCACTAGGGGATGGCCTGGCTATGCACACTGCTTCACATCTGTAAGCTGAATCAAAGATGCATAATTGAAGATGCAAAGCGAGAAACATTACATGGTTTGCAGGGCTCTCCAGAGGATTCTGGATCTGTAATCCAGTGAGGAGATTTTAATGAGACATGAGCCTAGTGTTCTCATCTGTGAGAGAGGATCTCACTCCAGCTGTGTTCAAGGATGTGGAAAACTTTTTTTTACAGAATACGGGAAGCCTTTCTCGATTGGTTACTGCCTGCCCATTTCTCTTGGCAGCCTTTGGCCTTTGTCCCAAAGAAATGCTTCTTTTTGAAGCTTGGGAAATTCCTCAGCACAAGGAAACCTCAAGAGATGCTGTGATTGAGGCCTTAGGACAAGTAAGTCAAGGTACTAGATAAAACCATTAACTTGTTGTAATTTCTTACAATGAAGTTTAAACATTTCCAAATGTTTAGTCATAAAAGTAATGCATATACAAGGTAAAAATTCAAACAATACATAAGGATGAAAAGTGTGAAGTAAAAGTGTAAATAGGATTATTCACATTCCTGGAAGAGTGCTTCTCAAATGTTCTGTGGTAAAGGAATAATTTTTCTTTATTTCCAATCCTCATGGGCCAATATTCTTGTAAAACACAATAAAATGAATTACTGGAACAATTATAAAAAAGCACCAAAGGCAGACAAGATATACAAACTCATTTAAGAAAAACTTAAGTTCAACAGATCACACCCTGGGATGTAGTGGCAATATCAAAGTGCTACAACATTTCTAAACACTTGATTTTTGTGCTTATTGTGGACCACCACACTTTGACCACTCATTTTCCTCTGGATAGTTCCAAAAGTTTCTATACATACCAAACATATGAACACATAGATAATTTTTTAAGACATAAGAAGAATCATACTATACATATGAATCTAAAATTTGCCTTAATTTATTTTGTTGTCTTTCATATTAGCCCTTAAAGATCTACCTCATTCTCTCTGGTGGCTGCCTGCCATTCCACAGTATGAATGCACTACATTTTTTTAACCGGTCTCAACATTCATGGGTATGCAGATCATTTATAGATTGGTTTATAGTCAAAATCTGATGGCATGAGCCCCAGAAATGGACTGGTATTAATTCTGTATACCTTCCGCTGCCAGTCACCATGAGCATTTGTTGAGGTTTCTGCTTTGTGAGCAAAAGCATGATGTTCTACAGTACAAAGGTTCTTTTCCTTCAAACCAGCTTGTTGACCTCTCTGGGCATCACACTGGCAGTGAAGTGATCAGAATAAGCTTTTGTCATCATGCACAGCACAAAGCACGCCCTCTGCCACAGAAGAGGGCTGGGTACCCACGGCCAGATGATGGGGATGGGTACTTTCATGGCCAGGCTTTGCTTTTCTATTAAGTAGCCGAAAAGTGAATGTGCAGCAACAAATGCAGGCTGCCTCGGGGTCCTGCACACCTCAGCCCCTCAGCTGGCCGTGAGCTCAGACCTTACCATAGAGCCTGCGTGATGGGAGGTCAGCCTGGTGACTAACCTCAGCATAGTGCCCAATTCCTCTCCTGCATTATTTTTGCTGAATAAGTGAATTTGGGGCTCTCCATGATGATGTGTGTGATTTTTCACATTACTGCTAGGGCTTCAAGTGGCCCGCTGGGGTGCAGTTAACCTTGTGTATGTAAACCACCCTCCCAGGCAGGCAGGTCTAGTCAAGATGAAGCAGAGCATTTGGCCCCAGTAGTCCTGCTCCAGGCACAGGGCTCGACCCAGGAGAGGAGTGTAGTGTTTCTGATGTTCCTATTCCAGGTGTCTCCGAAGCAGCCAATCATGTCAGGTCTCTGGGCAGGTATGGAAATACTGGAAGGGATTTTGTGTTGAAGGCAAAACTGCTCAAGCAGAAAGACGAGTTTTCCTTTCTACTGATGTCACCAGGTCAAAAGGAGAAGGAGGTTCTGGGCTTGTACTGTGAAGTTCATCAATTTGGGTTTGGTTAGCCCAGATCTGGGGAACCCAGCAATAACTCCCCCTCTGAAGTTTCAGTGGAGAAGAGAAATTACCTTGGATACCCCAAAGGCTCACAAGGCCCTGAAAATCTCTTGAATGAGGACTATTTGCATCCTGAGAGGCAGTGAGGGAACCTAATACTTTGGTCTTGCTAAAACTTCAAGTGTTCCTGCAGAGAGTAGCCCTGAGTGCAAGCATCCAGGCTAGCAATCAGCTCTGAATTACGTGGAGATCGGAGGAGTTTCATCAAAGGCTGACTTAGCTTCACTTCTGGAACGTGCACTGGCCGCGTCAAAGGAGGCTCAAGAGAGGTTTGGGCAAACAAGGCAGAGCCATTTTCATTATTCATCTCACGCTCAGGCGGGGCTCTGAGAGCCAGGTACTGCTGGCAGGGGAAACGACCCAGGTCTCGGCATTTCTTCAGTGACCTGCCAGCCCCTAGTGCACAGCTCCTGCAGGAGTTTCTGTAAACCCCGCAAGAGCCCTTTGAGAGGAAACCTGCCCCAGCAGGCCCGCCTTACGCATCCTTTCAGAATGTTTTCTTTTTCTTCTGAATATGCTTTTCTGAGTGGGCACCCTTGCTAGTCAGCCTCTTTTGTGTGAACCTAAAGTTGCCATCTAAACCTGGGGGAAGTTCCCTTCAAGGTGTGTCTAGTTTCCTTCTCAGAAAACCAGGAGACCTTTCCTCTGTGAGCATCATCTCCATTTCAGAGGTCTTAGAGGGCCATTTTGTGCTGATGTGGAAAAGCTCATTCTTGTTTTCAAACTCCCTGATTTTACAAAATCTCTGCACACAGGTTCTAAATGTTTTGGGGTGCTGAGACAATTCCTTGGTTACAAGTGAGCTCTCATAGGCTTCCTGTTTGCTCATTGCCTCTTGGCCCAAGTTGACCTTCTTTATGTCTTAGAGAGGAGAAAACCCTGCCCCACAGGGGGGAGACCAGGATCACAGAATAATGCAGGAAAGGATCACCCAATCCCCCTCTCAACACAGATCTCCTCTCCACACAATAATGACTGAAGCAGTTGTAAGAGCAAACTGCTAAGTACCTGGGCAATGTTTTCCTTACATCATCCCAGTAAATGATTCCTTGTACACTTTCCCATGCGTGTTTTCTCTCTGGCCTAGTGAGGAGAGAAGCTGGCTGTTTGCTGGCAGCTCACTGAAGTCTTGTGCTCCCGGGATGTGCCCAGGAGACATGGACATTGTAATTTCAGGGGCTGCAAGGGCTGCCTGCCCTGTGACACAGCCTTCGCGTGCTTTGTTCTGCATCATCACAGCAAAGCCAGCCCAAATCACATCTTATCAGGCTTGACTAAATAATTATGTGCCATTATTACCATGTTGATTGCATTATCTTATGTGGGCAAAGAAAAACTTGGTCCCTATCAACCAAGGCCTCTCCAACTTAGTGGGAGTGAAAAATTAAACACAGAACTAAACACCACTCCCTGCCTCTCACAGGGAAGGAACTGCCAGACCCACGCCAGTCTGTGTAAGTATCCAAGATTTTTCTTTGCTAAAGGGAATGGCTCAGTCAGAGACATCTGCGAGTAAAAAGCTATCTCACATATAATTTTTGAAAATGTCTTTACCTCCTGTCTGCCCCCCTCACATCTTGATCTCCTGATGACATGGAACAGCCAGTGTGTGTGTGTTCAGGAGAATACCCTTCGGGGGAATGCCTGGCTCCTTCCCAAAGAGTGCGGGAAAGTGCAAGGGAGGAAAGATGATCACAAGAGAAGAGGAAGGGCAGAGAAAAGAAAGGAAGGAAGGGAAAGAGGGATAAAGGAAAGAAAGGCAAATAAAAAGAAAAGGGTATCAAGTGATTTTTGCCTTATTATTTTTCATTCAACTTGTCAAAGCTGCTTGGCAGATTCTCAGAGACTGCAGAGCTTTCCCTTGAAAACCACTGGATGTCTAGACCAGGCTTAAAGGCATCTCTTTCATTACAGCCACAGAGATGTTCCTCTTCCCTTTCATCTCAGGCCTTTGTGGGGCTCAGCTCTGGCCCTTGCCATTATCTCCTGAAAGGTTATATGTGCCACATCGCCGTTCAGTTTGTGCATCCGAACAAAAGCCTTGAAGCATTCTTCCCTGGCTTCAGTTGGCACCGCCAGCCTGTGGGGTGTGACTGCTACTTTCTTGTCCTTTTTTGTTCTCCTCTTGAGCTCTTACCATGTACTGCTCTGTGCCAGATATGCCCTTCATGAAAGTGTTCACTTCAGACAACTTCCTTGAAGGGTCAGCAAGTATGTTCCTTTCTCTTAAATGATGCAAACCAGGAAAATATCTGCTACTCTCTTTATAGAGTTGGCTCACTTTAAAGCTGACCAATGGGGTGAAGAGCCTGCTAAAGACCATTTTTAAATGATTTACAACAATTACTGCAAGTCAGTTAATCTGCACAAATTTGTATGCAGGTTCATAAGCTGCATTTTATAGATAAAGTAAAAAACTAGTAATCTTAACTTCTCAGAGGCTACACAGAAAGTTGGAAAAGAGCCAGTTTAAGAGCTTAGTTTGTGAATCACTCTTCTGGTCTCCTGAAGATGTATTTGCATAGAAGCAATTGAAGAATTGACATAGGCCCAGTCTGCAGTAATAAAAAATGTGGACTATTGTGGTATTTAGAAAAGTTTGATCAAATTATCAATCCAACTATAAAGATATGCAAACTGATGCATAATAGACAGGGTGAATTCAAGGACGTAGTTAACTCTGGTTATCCAGTACTAATTATTTATCTTGAATGTGTAATAGTTGGGGTCAGTTGTATTTTTTATTCTTTTTCTTTTCCTGCTACTAGATTTCTATTTATATTATTGCCTAAGAGTTGGATACAGACAAGAGAGAGGAAAATGTATAGCCCAAATCTGCTCATTTTTATTGTGTCAAAATCTTTCAAAATACAGGCAGTCATGAGGGTTTATAAGTAGATTTTAATTATATGACCTATCTTTGCATAGTAAGAAGGTGTCAGGCAGCAATAAACTTGGTGTGGGCAACTCTACTAATGCTAGTTAGACCTCTTACAGAATGGAGGTGTTCTCTTCTCGAGTGACCACCCAGAATTAGGCCTGTCATGAATTTAGGGAACTTTTACCTCAACAGTAATAATGATCCTATCAATACCAATTCATGGTGGGGTGCTTATTACACATCAGGAGCTGAGGTAGTTATTTTATACATATTATGTCACCTGATTCTCATGATAGTCTCAAGGTAGATTTTCTTAATTCCATTTTTTTCACATGAGGAAACTGAGCTCAGTAAGGGGGCCAACAGAGAGAAAAGGCAGCTCGGGGGCAGAGGACTTCCCATCTTTCACTGAGTTTACTCTTCTGGCCTAGCCCTCGGTGCAAACTCTGGTCCCGGGAAAGGCAGCGGGGAGACATGTCCAGACTCAGAGAGCACAAGAATTTGAAACAAAGTGTGGAACACCAGAATCATGGGGCATTTAGAATGCTCAGACTTCCCTCAATATTGCAAATTCATCTCAGCTTGAAAATATAAACTAATCAATTATAGTGTAATGTGGTTACCAAACATTGCATCTGGAGCTGAATTCTTGTTCAAATCATAGATCTGCCCCTTAGTAGCTGGTATCCCTGGACCAGGATCTCTCTAAGCTTTCATTTCCCCATTTGTAAAATTGGATGTATACTGATCTCTTTGTGTTGCTATGGGGACTGAGATATCTTTTACAGAGCCTATACCCATGCCTGGTGCATAGTAGGCTATCAGTAAACATTATCATTATTGTATTTCTGTAGCACAAAGTAGAATTGAAGAATAGGAAACTGAATTAATCCAACATATTGACGCAGACAATTTAGTAAAAATAAGGCCATTACCTAAATTACATAGACCCTGGTGGTTATGTGGATGAATGAGCTTACAACCACTGTGAGAGGGCGAACATCATGTCATAATTATCTTCCTCTAGTTTAAAAAGCCTGCATTAAACCATGCAAAGCAAAGAGATTAGGTCTTAGGATTTCAAAAATAACACTGTAATTTTATAAAACAAGTGAAACATGCTATAAATCATATCTAACATTGACTTCCAAATACCAAATAAAAAAATGGATACATTGGTTCTGGGGTGGGACTGACTTAGTACCACAAAAGCCCAGAGCTGGATCTTGCTCTGGAAGGACTTAGGACAGAGAGAACATGCATCTGTTTATTTTCTGTTTCATTCAATCATTCTTGTTCATGTGACAAATATTTATTGAATGTTGCTAAGCTGTGCTGGGTGGTGCTCAAGATACTGGGGTGAATCACAGGAGTTTTTCCTGTCCTTGTGGTGTTTACAGTCCACTGGGGAGGGACAGGATAGTATCCTGTCAAAAAAAATAACTGATTAATTACAAAGGTGATGAATGCTTTCAGTGAGAACTCTGTGTCTCTTAGTCACTGCACTGCTAGAGGTAATACTGGAAGGACACTGAGCTGCTTGTGTTGCATAGGAAATGCTTGCTGGACTGCCTCAAGTATTTAGGTGGGGGTGTTGGGCTTGAAATAGACATTCATTGTTGGGGTGGGGTCTCTGCTTAGTTTGAAGTGGCACTCACACAGGAACCAGACACACTGGTACATACTGAGTAGACCAGGAAAAGCAGCCCCATCAAGTCCATTACCACAGACACTGTATAGTCTCCCAGAAATAAAAGCATGCCAAGGGAGGAGTCAGCGAGGAGCCTTTGCATGGCCCAGTAACAGTGCCCCAGCCCTGAGTCAGAGGGCCGCCTCTCGTGGAGATTGTTCCCCAAGTCTATCCTCCAGTATAAGCTGGGTCTAAGTTCTACAGACTCATTCCTGGGGAGTTCTGCTAAAAACAGAAGCAATGGAGAAGAGAATCAGTCCAAGAAGATGGTTTTTATATACAGTCTCCATGAGACATTAAAGCCTAAACTGCACCAATTAGACTTCCACCATAGGACACCCTCTTTCAACACACACACACAGGTGCAGGACCCAGCATGGCTTTGATGCACCTGGAGCTCTGGCAGTTCAGGCACTGAATGAAGTGCTCCACCAGCAGCTCAGGCAGTGATAGGTTTCACATTAACAGGAGATAGGACCCCTAAATTATTGTTTTGATGGCAGGTCCCCTAGAGGGTCTGTGACAAGGCAACCCACATGGGTTTATGTGTTTCAGTAACCTATCTGTACAGGAGACCTGAACCTAGAGGAAGAGTATGTAGATCACAAATAACTGGCCATCTTGCTCTTGAGCACATAAGAGACTTTGTACAAACTTGGGGAACTAATTGAGTAGGAGGCTGTGTCCTTTCTCTTTAAATCCAAATGGGCTCTGTGACTACTTTGACCACTAGACTATGGTAGAAGTCTGCTGGGACTGGGACAGTTTTTGGGCCCAAGCCTTACACAACTGGAAGCTTCCTCTTCCTATATTTTGAAACACTTGCTCTTGGTGCCCTAAGCTGCCACATACGAGTCTGATGTTTGAGACCTCGAGACCATCATGGTCTGAGAAGCCCAGGCCTGTGAAGAGGCCCTGGAGCATGAGATCCTATGTGGAGAGAGTTAACTGTCAAGGAGCCCTGAGATGCCAGATGTGTGTGTGAAGAAGCCACCTTGGAAATGACCATCTAGTCCCAGCCAACCACGTGGAACACAAAAGAAGCACCAGTCCATGCCCTTCCCAAATTCCTGACTCACAAGCGGGTGAATAAAATAACACAGTCGTTTCAAGCCATGGTGTTTTGGGGTGGTTTGTTACACAGCAGAAGATGACTGGAACCAGAGGGCTAAAGGAAAAGTCCAAATACCAACGATTCAGCTGACAGGTGCAGGAGGATAGAAAGCAACATCATTTACCATTGTTTATTGTTTTGCTTCTAATCTGCTGTGGCCTGGAAAACTCAGAGTTTATGACCAAAGATGAAAAATGAAAATAGGAGGAAGGTTACACACTGTATTGGTTTGTGTTTTTCTACCTCTTGTGTTTTTGCTTTTCTGGCTCCTCCTGTGTATCCTTCTCCTCTGTAACCCCCCAAAGATATGTGTTCAGAAGGATCTGTCCTGGGACTGTCCCTTCTCTTACTCTTACTTGAGACATTATTTATTCTCTCCAGCTTCAACTATCCCTCTCTGCAGAGGGCAATGCACAACACTCTAGCTCTAAAGTCTATTCTGGGCTCCAGGTTCTTTTTCACCACTGACTTCTGGATACCTCTTGGAATCTGAAATTATCTTCTTAGAACCTGAAACTCAGCACATCCAAAATCAAACTGTCTTTTCAAACAAAAAGTTTCTTCCCCCACCTGTCCAACTTCTGTCAATGGCCGCCAGCTTCGGAGTCTCTTGTATGGCCAAGCCAATCCCTTCTGAAATGTCATTTTCACATGTCCTTCCTGTTTCTCTAGTTCTAGCCTCAGCTCCTGCAATAGCCTCTAACTGGTTTTCCCACCTTGCCCATCTCTCCCAACTATGATCTAAACCAATGCCTTTTCTTACTGAAGTTTGCAACCCTTGAGTTATGAAAATCAATTACAATGAGAACTATTTAAAAAAAAGAAACAGAAATAGAATGGAATAAAACAGAAGAGAAAGTATCAGCATTTTGCATATAGTACAGGTATTTATCTTGTGCAACTTTTGTTTTCATTAAAAATATGTTTTAAATATGTATGTGCCAGGTTGCAATAGAAAATATACTCCTCACAGTGGGTGGTGATCAAAGAAAGGTGGTGAATACTGGTCTGCACTGCACACTCCTGTCGCAGACTAATGTTCCCAAAGTACAGCTCTGGTCTCACTGTTCTCCTGCCTTTGAAGACTATTGCCGACCAAAGGAAGTGCTCACTCTTACTCTAGGTTCCATGGCCTTCTTGACTTGGCCTATCCCCTTTCTAGTTTATCTCCCACCACTCTTCTCCATAAGCTCCTACCCAGAGCGGCTGTTTATCTGTTCCCTGGACAAACCCCATGCTATCTGTCCTCCGGGTCTTTGCTTCTGTTCTTCCCTTTGCCTGCCCTGGTTTCTCCTGACATCTCCACATACTGACTCCATTTCAGTGCTCAAGAGGCTTTGTGGCATGGAAGAGAAGGGTCAGGCCCTCAAGTCACACCAACCAAAAACTGACTTCAGGCTCTGTCACTTACTCTGGACAAGTTGTATAATCTTGAGGCAGAATTTCCTTATCTCTAAAAAGAGACTTGGTAAGATTGGGAAGAGGATCACATGACACAGCATACATAATACTTTTGGCACAGTGTCTGCCAGCCAGTAGGTATCTGTGAATGGGAGCTACTGTCTCCAACACGCCACTAGTGTGTGATGATATTTGTGCCCATGTGGACAGAGTACCACTTACACTGTTATAATAAGCAAGATGACATAATATCAGGCATGTTGGAGATACTCAAATGTTAGTTTTTTATCTTACTCCATGCTTTCTAATTTTATTCTATTTCATATTCAATGATTTTTGTGCTTTGTTAACCTGTTAGTGGACTTAATACTGCTAGATTAGGGATATTAAAAAATCTATCTGGTGTCTCTCACAGTGCTTAGAAAAATGGCTTTTGTGTAGGAAGGGCTAAAAACTGGGATGGAACTGGAAGCGGAAACGCTACCACACTGTATTCTAGCGAGAGAAAAGTTCACATCTGTGGGCCCTGAATATACCAGCTGAGAGGGAACCCTAACTCTGAATTCTCATGTTGTTCTGAACACACAGAATGGTTGCATGTATGTCACTAATGGTCCGTAGCCACGAGCACCCCCTCTTGGAGTGGAAAACAGATTGTGGTATTACGGTTGCCTTAGAGAGAGGCTGTGAAGATAGTCTCTGAATTCTTTGTGATACTTTGGGCAAGTGAGTATAAAAGTAAAAAGTGAGAATCTGAAACTCCTTATTTTAGGGTAGAAAGGAGCCACCAAATCTTGAAAATATGGAATGAGTCAAATACATCAAAGATCAAATGTGTAAATCCCAGGACTGCACTACACACTTCTTGTAGTGAATGCTCTTTTCCTCCTAATCCATTATGCTAATACATGTGCCACATTTTATGAGGCCAAGGTGAAAACTAATCAGGCTCTATTGTAACTAAGCCTGTTTAGCTGACACATGACACCCAAATGGATTTCTAGCCCAGCAAATCAGGCCCGCTGGTATCTGCTAGGAGGTGATGAATAATGAGGTAATCACAAAGGATTGTCTCACCTGGGCACTCGGGGAGGAGGTGGCAAAACAGGCTTCAGATCTGAAGTTTTAACCCTTTTTTACTGGACATCTGGTGCTGCAAATACTGTTCTGAATGAGGCTGCTGTAATGCTAACACACATCTGGGCAGACTCCTGTGGCACTGTTTCACTGAATTTTGCAGTAGAAAAATGTGTAGCTGCTGCAAAGCTCTAAGAATTCAGGATTCCAATTGGCTCTTCACATTTCTGTGTCCCTGGAATTGATCACATTGGCTTCATGCATTTGGAATGGGCTTTTGAGAAGCAGCAAGCAAGAGAGGCAGCAACGGTGGGTGTCAGTGTCAAAATGAAGCAGAGGGAAGCAATTGTACCACTTTTTATTAATGCTGACAGCCTTAAAAAGACACAGAGAAAACCCAAATCAATAAACAGACAGGGACCTGGGCTTAATTACCAATTAATTATTTTTAGTAAAATAACTATGAAAATGTTCCCCCCTGCCCCAAACACTCTGGCCTTTTTTTTTTTTTTTTAACAGTAGCACTGCATGACTCTACTGTCCTGTGACTCTATAGTCATTTCTGCTTTACCCAGGCTTTCAAGTTGTGGCTGCGGCATTTCTGTTGCACCTGCAGTCCCTCCAGCTGGGGTGGGAAGACACAAATTGCTTACAACTAACCACAACTTGCTTTCAGACAGACCTGGATTCCAATCTCTGCAGATTCTGTGACAATGACAAAATTCCTTAATTGCTCTAAATCTTAGTTTCCATATCTGCAAAATGAGATAGCAATAGAAGCTGTATTTTAGGGATGTTTAGAAGATAAAAGGAGTAATGTGCAAGCCTAGCACAATGCCTGGCTAAGTACCCAGTAAATGACTCTTGTAATTTCTAGAGGTGATAAAAATCCATGAGCTTGACTGTCTTTTGGCTATACCTCCTTTACAAAGCAATATGATCTCACTTGATACCGTGTCGTCTGGTTATTATTAGAGCTGAAGATAAAGGGAATATAGATGGGCATCACTAAAATGTCTGTGGGTAACACAGACACTGGAAGTGTAATAGTGGGGCCCTTCTGGATAATAAAATTCAACTCTCTTTGTCTTTATTTTCCATTTTAGTTCTTTTCTTTTTTAAACATTTCTATCATATTTTTGACAATAACCAATTTTTCCTCCCTCTGGGAACTGTTGAGCAAGCATATGTTTTCATGAATGGAAGAGCTTGTTTTGAAGTTTTCTTTTTTCTTTTTTTAAACCACTTTATTGATATACAGGTGACATGCAGCAAACTGTACATATGTTTTGATGTATACAACTTGATGAGTATGGAGATAAGTACACACCCACGAAACCATCACCATAATTTATGCCTTAAACATACCCATCACCTCCAAAAGGGTCCTTTTTATTTTTTTGCAGGAGTTTTCAATAGTACTTCAAGTGTTACTGTTTTTAAAATTGTATCAGTTTTGAAGGTAATAAATGATTTAGAAATTCTTCACGTATCAACACCAGAAAAAGATGTAAAAGACTAGGGATTACAAAACAGAGCTAAATTTCTAAAAATTCTAAGGAGAATTTACTCCTATCACATTATTTCCATATTATCCAAAGGCTTAATAAGGATGGCAATTTATCTTTGGAGGGTCTTTGCTGCATATTTCTTCTCCCAGGGGTATATTAGGACTTTTAACTTTCTTCAGTTGCTTAAAATTCTTTTTAAAATATTTAGACACATGCTTTTCCTACAAAGATGGAATTCATGACAAGGAAACTGAAGGCATCTCTCAGAATACGAAACCTCAAGTGGCACTACATACTTAAATTGTTGTGTCATTTCTATTTTTACATCTCTCTAATTAAGACTTCTTACTTTTGTATTCCTGGGGTGGCCATTGTTTTCTACCTTACTTTGTGTCACATCCTCACAGGGCCAGGCAAGGAGTCCTGCTTGAGAAATGAAAAAGCTATGTTTCCTGTCACATTAGAGTCTTTGGATCTTTGAAGGCAGCAGCTGCACATTCAGAGAGCTGTCTAGAATCCATCCCCATCCAAGTCAAGGCGCTCCGGTCTAGACAGAGCTTGTCTCTAAGACCAGGACCTGAAGGATCACTCTGCTTGGTTTATATCTATTTCAGAAAGCATTACACTATGTACACACAGCATTTGTTGTTGATTATTCATGATTTCTGGTGATTTCTATAAAATGTTAGGCATCATGCTCTTGGTGAGGCATATAATCCATTATTATAACTGTTTCTTTGAGGAAATCAGATTTGACTCACGTCTTTTTTACTTATGTAACCTTTACTGAGAATGTAGGTAGATTTGGAGGGTGCCTGTGTTTCATTTTGCCATATGTAATTATGTTATATGTATAATCAGTCTTAAAAATGTGTTGGCTATATCCTATTGCTCTTATAACCCTCTTGACGTTCTGCATATCTGTCTTATTTAGATGTTGTTTAACTGACACTCTGATGTCCACCTTATGCTCTTATGTGATGCTAGTCCACTTCTCTGCCTTATCAAGGAAGTCTAAATTTAAGGGCCCTTCCTGGGGATTAGGTCTAAGGTGCTGCATTCTGACTCCACAGTGCAGTAACTGATATGTCAACATTCCACTGTGATAAACAACAGGTGAAGATGTGGGTTTTCAAGAATAATCTCTTGTTAGCTCAAGTTTTGTTATCTGACAGCCCATCTGGTCTTTAGCCTGACTGTTATATTTAAATCTTTAATATGCTTAAAAAAAATTATTGCCTTGTATTTCCTTTAATTTGTAAATCTCAGCATTCCTCAAATACTGTATCAGTCTTATAAAAACAGAAATACTGTAACTAAAAAAAAGAAAAAGAAAAGATACAAAATAAATTACTGATTCAATCTTATTTTTACAATTGTCAATTGTCATTTTTGGATGATAGCCAAGAATGGGTTTTTTTGATGCAGCTTATGAATGCAAAGTACAACTCCCTCCATTGTTATCAGAACAAAGATCACTTACTTTGAATGGCTCAAGATATGTAAACACAGCTGGTCCAATAGCTTGACTGGCAGTGAAACACACTGCCCCAGAAAAGCTGGGTTCAGGTGTGACCCAGGGACTCCGATGCTCTTGTGCCTAAATCTCAGAGGCTGTATTATGTCTATTCCTGTCTGTCTGAAATCAAAACCTTGTGCTCTCTAGAGATTTTTTCCTTTGCTAAACTTTACAACCTTAGAACTGGATATAGCCTTTTGGAGTTCCCAGATAAGCAACATTTCAAAAGATCTGGGGACTTCCGTAAAGTTGCCAACCATTAATCTTGCCAGGTAAGAAACAAAAAATTTTACCAGCTACTATTTCCTTCATTTTATTAAAAAGGAAAAAAAATGAGTGAGAATGTTTGATATCTTGATCTGGGCTATGGTTATGTGAGTGCATACAAATGTCAAAATTTGTCAAGCTGTAAAAAAAAAAAAATTGCAATAAATGACACTTTAACATAAAAATATTAATACAGAATATCCCTTTAAATGGAATACATTTAAGTTTTACAAAAACTCTGCTTTCTTATTTTACAGGGAACCTCTGTCACACACCTTGGCCCGCTTGCCTTGCACCTGTCTGGTAAGTGCTGATTACTAATGAACATTGGTCTGAGCGTACAGGGCACCATTTCCTCCAGGCCCAAGAGATGGGAGAGCTTACCAAACCCTAAAATTTCACATTCCCAGGATGGAGCACCTCAAGGCCACACTTGGCCACAAAGCTCTGTGCACAGGCCAAATGGGCTCCTTCAAGAGCAGTTATGTCACTGAGAGCCTTCCTAAGAGGTGAAAAGAGAGAATTCTTGTAGCTTGGCACATAGCAGCCATATTTTAGCTATATCAGACCTAAAGCCAGGGAAACTTTTTAGTACTTCAAAATCTCATTCATACTCTGCAACTCTATGTTTAGAAATGTTTGGTATTAGCAAAGGATAAATCCTGAGACATGAAAAATCTCCAAATCTGTGAATATGGAAATACTTGTGTAGGCTCTTCACTTTTTAAAGAATCATATTTTTTTCTTGGGACATAGATATATGTATTTCCCAAATATATAATATTCCCAAACCAAGCAAATGGTTTTTAAAAGATTCATTCATCTTATCTTTCATATAACTATTTTTCTTTTTCAATGATATCAAGTTGTTCAATCATCCTAGAAGTTATAGCCTATCTCAGGAGTAGAGAACAAAACAATCCGAGTGGAGAGGGATGCTAAGTAGCTGACTAGGCAAACTCACTAGCTCCTCAATCACTCCCTAATGCGAGCTTCAAAGTACAGGTGATTCAAATTTGAACCTCAGCAAAACTGCCAATTAACACATCACAAACCTTCATGGTCGATTGCAAATATTCAAAACCTAGAGTGTTAAATCTGTGAATACTAAGGGTCCCCTGCACAGTCCTGAGGTGGTTGAGTGTTATATAATACAGGGTGAGAAACCCATACTGCTGTTGGGAATGGTCACAATCACTAACTACATCTTCCTTCATTGCACTTCAAAGCACAATGAAATAAAAACAAAACCTATTTTTAAAAATGAACATACCAATTGCCTATATTACTTTCAGTATGCGCTGACAAGGAGGTAAATGGATATTATGAATTAAGAAATTGGGAGATTGCTAAACACTGTTCTGGAGAAAAACCTGGTTGAAGATCTCTTCATTGTTGAAGTACTGTGCTAAAGAAGAAATATCTCATTTGCCAGCATTCTTGAGGATTTCATGTTCTTTCAAAATAAACTTAAAATACTTTGCCTGGTTGCATGCATGATGACAGATTTTGTGGAGAAAAAAAAAAAAATCACCTACCAGCCCCTGGGTGGCTAAACAACAGTGTGGAATGTTTGCATCTTCTCAGCTGTGAGTGATGAGTTAGTCCTCCCTGGCACTGCTGTGATCCAAGGCTCACTCGGCGGCCTGTGTCACCAAAGGCCATACCAGTTCATGTTCGTCTGAAAAGACCTCCAATGGGCAGGTAAGTGTCCAGTCAGAAACAGAATATGTGATGGAAAAAGACTGTGCTTGCCTCATCCTCAGATTTTACCAGTCTCAGAGGGCGTATGTTCAAAACTTTGAAAGTCAAAGCAACAGACATCTATTGAGTATTTATTCAAAATTTAGAGCTATGTTTTGAATAAGTTATAAAATAAGAAAAATAAGTGGCCCTGTCCTGAAGGAGCTTCAGATCTTGTTGTACTGACCAGAAGCAGCATACTAATAGCAAACAGAATATCAACATTTATTGAATGCTCACCAGATGCCTGCTGTTGTGCAATTACGTTTAATCTTCTTGATACCCCCAAGTGGCAGTTCTAAGGCTACCTACAAGTTATAGATGAGAACACTGAGGCTTAGAAAAGTTAAATAAGTTACCCAATGAAGCCTCTAACTTCAAAGCACATGCTTTTAAACATTACACCATATATATATATATATATATATATATATATATATATATATATATGGATAAATACATACATACATGCTGCAGTGGGGAAAATAGAATTGTAACAGGGTGAAAGTTCAGTGATGCTCACTGATGCTTTATGTAATGAAGGATCAGTGAGTTACACTGATGAAACATGAGTTGTATTTCAATGTCCATTTGACAGGCATTTGTAGATGTTTTGGATTAATGTCTACCTCTACTGGGCAGGTGAGCGGAATGCCCAGAAATCAGCTCAAATTCCTTCTTTTCTCTGTGAAAGGAAGTTCTAGGAGTGCTTTCTTTGTACTCCTCTAGTAGGACATGTCACCTTTTGCCATTTATTTTAGTGATTTATGTAGGTATTATAATTCCCTACTAAACGGTAAGCTCTTGAACAAAAAGGATTTGGTTGCTTTCTTAATGTTTAGCAAGTGTTTTATATGCAGTAGGAGCTTGACATTTGTAAATGCTAACAGTCTAATGAATTACTTACTCAGCAGCTGTAGGGAGCAATCACCTAATATGTGCTCTTGATTTCTTTGATAATACTGTTAGTTTCTACAAATTGCTTTGGCTTGCATGTTAGCAGATATTTTTCCATGTGACACTGGAGAAAATATTTAAAAATTGGACAAAATAAAAAATGTTTTTCTCAGTATTTTCCTGAGATTATTTCAGGTAAAGCCAGTAAAAGTAAAAGGACTGCTAGTTTGTTTGATTTGGACAATAATATATTTTGGGTTCCAAATTCTAAAATGAACAGAAGGCTCTATATCCATCTAATTAACAAAAATTGAGTTAGGACAGTTTTAAGTGAAAAACAGAAAGGTGCAATATAAACTCAGACAATATCTATTGACTTCTGAGGACATCGACGAATTCTAGAAACTTTCTGCCCTTACTAGTGAGTTGTGTCAAGAACCCTGCCATTTTATTTAAACAAATTGTTACAAATTAAAGGAAAAAAAGCCTGGTGTTTCTATTTTAGAAATAACCATTATTTGAAATAATTTAATGAAAATATAAAATAATTTAACACTGATGCCAATGGTACTAATGTGCAATATTAGTTTAATCACCTTGCAGCATAATACTCATAAATATAACAACAGTAATTACACACTTCATTCTTACCATTCATGAGATTTTACTTCCCTCATTCAAGAGTTGCTCAATAAAGAGCATTCTGTGATTGCTCATTTCCAAAGAACTATTTGAGTAGAAATTAACTCCCACAGGACTTGTAAAAAGAAGTATGTCATCTTTAGGGATGGGTAAATGACAGTCACTTAGCAGGAAAGGGGAAGAGGAGAAACTCAGTCCTACATTTAAGTTTGGTTCCCAGGTACTTAGACAGATTTATCCCTAGGAGCTACACATAAGAACCATTTAAAGTAATCAGGGATGTGAAATCTGTCTAGCCTCTAGAAAAGATCTTTAGCTAGCTAATTTATATAACTGAATAAAATGAGAAATATTTAAGGGCTTCACAAGTCAAAAACAGTAAAAAAAGGACTTGCAAGTAAAAAAAAATCCTGGTTGTGGAAAAAGAGATACTGGTTTCAGCAATGGGCTGTTGGGTAAAAGTGCTAAGGAAGAGCTTCTCCACTGCTCAGGTCAGTGGCCTAGACATTGAAAGCACGGTTTGGAGAACTATATGCATAAAAACCCACTGAAAGAGAAATAACCATCTATATTCCATAACCAAACAACCAATAAATATTTCTAGACTGTCCTCAAGCAGAGGGGCGCTCACTCTGCTATCTCCTATTGTTTAGGGCTTTGAGTGATCTTTGTACCAGTTACCCACATTTAATGAGGATTTAAATTATTTTACCTTGTACTCATCAATACTAGTCATCATATTTAACAGTCCTCCAGTCTTCACCCAAACACCCAGCCCAATATTTCCTTGACTTCTTAATTTCAATGTTCTTTATCACCACCTCAATTACCTGGAATTAAGACACTTTGAGAGGTTAATGCCACCAACCCATTTTTATATCCTTGCTCTGCCTCTCTCACTCTCACTGCCTTAGTTCAATAATATCTACCTTTCAACCTCATCCAGACCTACTCCTTTTCACTTTCTCACTCATCTCAGTCTATTAGAACTTCTCTTGGATTCTCTTCTCTATTCTTGGTATATTCTTTCATTTTTTGCAATCATAGCCAATCCATCAGTTCTTTAAATTTTTCATTAACTGCTTTCTTTGCTTCTACCCTCAGATTCTAGCATCACTGGGGAGTATCACATGACCTGAAGATTGGTGCCACCCCAAATACATGGTGCCTAATGCCACCTGGGAGCTCAAAGTGACTCTTGACAACCCCGCTATGAGTTCCTGGCCTCTGTTATTTATATTCTCACTGGCGCTATTTCTAACCTTCATACCACTTTTCTCAAGTTCCCTCTTCTCTCTCAGCAGATAATCTTGCCTTCTATTTCACAGAGTAAATAGTGGCTATCAGGGAGGATGTCTGTCGATACCCAGCTCCCCACCTTCAATTCTATTTACTTTCACACATGCTGTCCCAGAAAATGAGAGGCGCCTCCTCCTTTCAGAGGGTATTTCTTTAGTGTCATCACTGGCTCATACTTCCTTGGAGGTTTTGATCTGTCAATTAAACCCTCTCTTACATGAAACCTAGCTTAAGTCCCTCTCTTCTTAAAATATAAAACAAAACAACAACAAAAAAATCCCCAACAACCTGATCTCTAAGGTGGGTTGAATACTGGTTCCAAGAAGATATTTCAGTCTTAACTCCCAGTACCTATGAATGTGACCTTATTTGGAAATAGGGTCTTTGCAAACATAATTGACTTAAGGACCTGGAGATGAGATCACCCTGGATTAGAGTAAATTCTTAACCTATTGATAGGTAGTCCCATAAAAGACAAGAAAGGAGAAGACACACAGAGGAGGCGGCCACGTGAGGATGGAGGCAGAGGCTCCAGACGTGCTGCCGCAGGCCACGGAGTGCCACGGTGGCCAGCGGCTGCCGAGGGCTGGCAGAGAGCCGTGGGGCGACTTCCCCCTCAGACCTCCAGGAGCCACCAACTCTGCAGACACCTTGGTTTTGGGCTTCTGGTCCCCAGACAGTTAGAGAATAAATTTCTATTGTTTTAAGCCACGCTCTTTGTGGTAATTTGTTACAGCAGCCCTAGAATACACCCTCTATTTATTCTACTCTTCAATGGTTTCATTCTTTTTATTCCTTTCTAAAAGGAAAGTCTTGCTCAGTGTACTCCATCTCTCACCCTGACCGTGACGCTGGAAGGGTGCCTCCCAAAGTCTTTACCTTCTGGCAGCAGGTCCACTGGGGACCCCCGTCCCGTGCCCCACCGAGCTCTCTGTGAGTTCCTCACTGCCGACCCCTCCTTCCTTTTTCACAGCTCTCTTCTCCCTAGGCGTCCAGGGTGTCTTCCTCCCTTGGAGGACTTCCCACCTCTTTGGTTGCTCCTTCAAGGCCCCTTCAATGGACTCCCTTCCCTCCTTTTTGACTTAAATTTCAGCATACTCAGGCTTCTTCTTTGGGTTCTTCTCATTCTTCAGGGCATTTGGCGCTATCTGCTACACATATCTCACTTCTGATCTCTCCTCCCCACCACTACAATGCAGTCAGAGAGGATGGCGTGCAGTAAGCCCAATGTGTACAAATCTATCTGGGCTTCAGTTTCCTCCTCTATATAATGATGAGGCTACCAACTCGTAGGGTTGCACCCAAGACATGAAGAATAGGTAGTACAGTGACTACTGAGCATACATTAATACCTTTCCCTTTCCATCTCCTTAGTCCAAGTGCCCATTCACTCAGTCATTCACTCCAGAAATATTTATTGAGCATTCCCACGAACAGGCCTGTTCTATAGGTATACTAGACAGACAAGGTCGCTTACATTCGAGTGAAAGAAAAAGGAAATGAACACATAGGTACAAAAGAACATTTCAGACAGTGAAGACTTCTGTAAAGGAAAAAAATAGGCTGATGTATTAGAGAATGACCAGGAAGTGGGGGTTACCTTAGGTAAAGGTCAAGGAATATCTCTCTGAAAAGGCTCCATTTGAGCTGAATACTGAATGATAAGCCAGCCCTGCAAAGAGCTGGGGAAAGGGCCTTCTGTGTAAAGGGAACTGGAAGTCCAAAGGAATAAGGTAGGAGTGAGCGGAGGTCACACATCAGGAATGCTTTGAGCAGGCAAAGGCCATAGTCTCTCCTCTGGATGACAGCAATTGCTTCCTAAGGGAGCTGTCCTTGTGGGCTTGTCCCATTGCGATCTTTCCCACAGTTGCCAGAGTCATCTTACTAAAATAATAATAGATAACACTTGGGGAGCATCTCAAATGTATTGGAAACTGGGTGCTTTACACATATCGAAAAATTTAATCACATCATAGCAAACTCCAAGGCACATACATATTATTATTTATTTTCTCCATTTAACAGATGGGAAATGAGACACAAAGAGATTAAGTAACTTTCATGAGTTCCAAAGATAGTATAGTAAGTGATGGAGCTGGGATTTGAATCCAAAAAGTGGTGTTTGAATATAAATCTGAATGTGTCAATCTCCTGCCTTAAATTCCTGAGCGGCTCCACAGGACTTTCGGGATTAGAGCATGAGCTGTATCATCTGCTCATGTCCCTCCTCAGCTTTGATTTTCCCTGCATACACTCTGTACTCTGGCCATACCAGATCACTTCCTGTCCTGGAACATGCCATATTCTCTCACCCAGCATGCCTTTACATGTGGTGCTCCCTCTGTCTAGAACATTCCTCTTCTCACCTGGCTATTTCTTCCATTTGGTCAAAACTCAGCTCAGGTGTCGTCTACTCCTTAACACTTCACCCACCTTTCCAACTTTTCACCACATTTGTCATCATCAGTGTATCTTCCCCCTGACTAGATTGGTAATGGCTTAAAGGTGAGCACTGTATCAGATTTACATTTTTGTCCCAGCACTTAACACAGTACCAGACACCTAGAGGACTCCTATTAACACACTGCTGAATGAATGAATAGGGGGCAGTGAGGGACCTTCTGAATTTTGAGCCAGGAACCAAGCTAAGCTTTTTACCTACTTTTATGGACTGAATGTTTGTGTTTCCCCCTAAATTTCACATATTGAAGGCCTAGCTCCTCAAGGTGATGATACTTGGAGACTGGGTATTTAGGGAGGTAATTAAGGTCAAATGATCATAAAAGTAGGACCCTAATCTGTCCTTATAAGAGGAGGAAACAGCAGGGAGTCAATCTATGTGTGTGCACAGATGTAATGATGTAGTGAGAAGGTGCCTGTGGATATGAGCGCTCATCAGAAACCAATCCCACTGGGCCTTGATGTTGGTCTTTCCAGGCTCCAGAACATCGAAAAAATTGATTTCTGTTATTTAAGCCATCCGATCTGTGATATTTTGTTATGGCAGATTTTGAAGAATAGGTAGTACAGTGACTACTGAGCATACATTAATACCTTTCCCTTTCCATCTCCTTAGTCCAAGTGCCCATTCACTCAGTCATTCACTCCAGAAATATTTATTGAGCATTCCCACGAACAGGCCTGTTCTATAGGTATACTAGACAGACAAGGTCGCTTACATTCGAGTGAAAGAAAAAGGAAATGAACACATAGTACAAAAGAACATTTCAGACAGTGATATTTTGTTATGGCAGCTCGAGAAGACAAATATACATATACTGTTCAGTTTGCTGTTCAGTCAGGATAGGCACCCCCCCTTTTAGAGAGAGAAATGGAGGTATAGAGAGAATAACACACATACAGTGTGACCATACTTTAAACCTGGATTCTCTGAGCCCAATGCTCAGGAACAAGAAAAGCAGAAGTGTCTGTCCTCCAAGACCTTAAAAATTAGCTTTAGGGGCATGACTAAAACACCTGAACAGGACTGTATGGGCAACGCCCATAATCCTCTCTCTTAATGTCCTGTTCTTGCTCCTCCTGACCAGGGCACATGTCCACCTTGATGCCTCCTTTCCTCCTCCAACTCGGTTGGACATCCCCTCTCTCCCAAAAGCTTTCTCTGCTCTCAGATGCCACCACATCCCTCTTCAGCCCCTCAGCAGGAGCCCTTGGGATCACAGCTGAGGCTTTTGTCTTTGGTCACTTCATCCCTGTCCCTCCCACAGCTCAATTACCCAAGTCCTGTCATTTCTTCCTCCCTGACATTCCTGCACCAGGCCCATCCTCTCCGTTCCCCAGCACCTGCCACCCTGCAGCCCACAGGGCCTTGCGCCTGGATGACTGCCCACTTCTCCAAACCTGCTGCTCTGCCTTTAGCTCCACCCAGTGAAGCTCAAAATTTAAACCCCATTCCATTGTTCCACTGGGGTTAAGTGCAGTTCCTGCTAAGACTCCAACACACCGACAGCAGCTGCCCCCAGCATGTCTTTCAAACCTTGTAACATCAATAGTCTTCTAACCTTATTCTTTTCCCCTCCAGTCAAGGACTCTTTTGAGAATTTAATAAAGACTGTGGACTCTCCCAAGAAAAATACACGTACACACAAAAACTGGCTGATAGTTTCACACCTCTAGATGGCTATGAGCCCTAAGTTAAGGTCCCTGCTCCCTGACTGTTGATTACAGGCCAGACAGTCAGCATGTGCAGCCCACCTCCTGCTCTCAACCCCACGGGGTGTAGCTGAAGTGCTGCCTTGTGTCTGAGGGTCAGTGGGGGCAGAAGTCATCTGGCGAGGCTCAGTGAAGGCGGGGCTTGATCTCGATGTTCAGGTACAGGTAGGATTGAGTGAGTAGATGAGGGAAAAGGGTTTTTAAGCTAGGAGAAGAAGCATGAATGAAGTAGTGATGTGGGGGACATCCAGGCGACCCCTGGCAAAGATGTAAGAGGACGCTTGAGAGGACAGCACAGCAGTATCAGATCTGACTTGGCACAGAGGATGGTGAGGGTCCCTACGTGTCTCTGAGCAGAGCAAAGACGAGATGACAGCGATGCTCGGACAAGTGGACGCAAAGAAGAGAGGGACAGGAGGCAGAATGGCTGCCGAAAGTGGCTACAGTGGTAGCAGTGGGAATGGAGGGCCAGAGAAGAACCAGAGAAGCTTTCCAAAGAAAGAACCTGGAGCTGGTGAGTGATAGACCGAGGGCTCTGGAGTTGGAAAAAGCTTGGGAGATGGGAAGACCAGTGAGGCAGGAGGCAAAAGCATGCATGGTGTCTTCCGCACGGCAGTGTTCCACACACCACACTAAAACCGGAGCAGGTGTTCCTTCAGCCACTTACAGTCTAATGCAGGCACTGATGTATGCATCCGACACACTTCCCAGAAAACTTGCAGTCAGTTCTACAAAATTCTAAAATTCTATTAAGTGAAGTAAATAAATGAGTACTGTTTCTAGGCTGTATATCGATATGCCCACATTGAAAACATCTCAGAGAACAGTCTCTTTTAACAGATGGTGCCCTGCACGGAGCCTTGTTTAAATGCAACAGCATCTAATCATTAGTCAGGTTTTCATTCTTCCCTGAAAGCACTCTTAATAATAGCAGCATTAATAATGCCCACTAGCATCTCTCTGGGCTTTGCATGGCTCCACTTCATTTTCAAATGAAGACGTGCCCAGGGTTTCAGACCTTAGCACCGGGTGAAGGAGGGCACTCGCACCTAAGGATGCTCTCACAGGAGTCACTACTCACAGGCCTTTGCAGCGACACAAAAATGTGTCCCAGCACAAGCTGCAGCCCTGCTCAGCAGGCCCCTCACACATCAGAACAGCCCTCCAGGCCCAAGCTGCGTGCAGTATGCTTGGTAGCAGCTGCAAGTAGAAACTAAGCGATTAGATGATTTACTGGCTTTGGGATGATGCAGACTCCTTCAGTGTCCTGAACGTTCCCATTGTATGCAATCATTTTAAGGTAAATTGGGTGTGAGCTTAAATTTGGGGCAGCAGGTAGGTAGAGAGATCAACTCACCATCACTTAATTACTCAAAATAATGAGCTTTAATTTTTCAGAGAATATCAGATCCAGTAAAGACACATTCAAACCATGTGGAGATGGGCGAGGCCTTAACATTAGAACGCAGGCTGCAGGGAGCCAGGAACTAACCCTGGGCTGGAGATGGAGTCCGTGTGAATTAATGCATATTAGGAACTACACAGGCACTCTGGGTTCTTTTCCCTACCTCCCACCCCCAGAGCCTCACCAGTCAGGGAGGAACACTGCCCAAACTTGTCTTATGTTTCTGGGATGAGTAAATTTTTAAAAATTAAAAACTATATATGAAGGAAAATTTAAAGGATATTCTTCTTTTCACCTTTCTTACTGAAAGTCTCCCTGGACCACCAAAAAAAACTGCTCAAGTTGTCAGATATTTTCTTTGAGAAAGTTATGAGTCTTTAGCAGAGGAGCCCCAGCATCACAGATGAGCTCTTACTGGCAGATTTAAGAAGTGTTTAAATCAAGCTGTTTTTGGGGCATTTTCTAGCACAGAATTCAGTAGACACATTTGATTACCATGACTGTAAGTATAAGAAATAGCATTTTAAATCAGGTCTGTTGTGCAAGAAGTTCAATAGTTCCCAACAGAAGCACACATTTCTGCAGTCCGGATGACCCGTGGGCTACCAGAACTTTGGCCCTGGTTGTTTGCATTCTCTGGGCTGGACAGCTCTCGAGAGTGAGCTGCTTGGTGCCAACAACCCTCTGTGACTGGCCTGAGACCTCTCCCAAGGAGCGCACTGTCTTTTCTGGAGTTCACCTCCCCTCCCCAGTCAGCGTTAAGGCTAACCATAGCTCTTGCAGGGTTTGAGAGAGCGAGACTGGGTTAGGAGTGGTAACCTCAGGTGTCTCCAGATGGAAGCACATCCCTTCCTTTTAGAAACAAACTTGGAAGCTAAGGCCAACCCGACAACTTCTAGAGGCAAGAGTTGGAGTAGCAGAGTAAGGTGCCATGCTGGACGGGGTCAGATTTGTGTCTCTGCTTCCACTAGAGCGGAAGTAAGGTGAAATGGAAACATGTATTGAGCACTTACTGGGTTTCACTTGCTATCTTTCCCCATGAGTCAGCTATCATGATTCCCATTGTACAGACAGGAAACACAGTGCCAGGGTTCTGTACCCTTAAGTACAATATACACCTGGCAGTTTGCTTTTTAAAATGTTTTATATAGGGAGCAAAGAGGAGTGACGTGGGAACAGCTTAAAGGAATTCTTAGATGCTCTGTGAATGTTATCTGTCCTTACCCAACTCACACATGAAAAGATCAAAGTAGAGATAATTCTATGAATGCCTTGGCTTGAGGGGCTCTCAGGAAGGGTGGGTGCCAAGGAAAGATGGTCTAACACAGTGTTTCAATGAGTTACCGCATCCCATGGGGTACAATATTGGCATTAAGAACATGTAACCAATCCTCCTAAAAGAACAGATCAGGGAAATTGATTTAAGACCTGACCGTTCCTCTCTTTCATAAAGGTGACTACTTGTGATTGGGGCAGAGTGAACCAGCCTTTGGGGTGCTTTGTTCTTTCCTGGAATTCTGATTCCATTTGGGTCTTGCATTTGACAACAAGACTAAACTAACTAGAAAGCAACAAATGTTTGATGGATTCATCAACATGCATTTAACAGCCCTACACATCCCTCTGCGAGTCACAGGTAAACTTCTGCACCTGACTTTCTGCACGTGAGAAGCAGAGGTGTACATACATTTTCCCTCATCTTCCCCAGAGGGATGGTAAGAGCATCACTGATACAATAGCTATGAAGCTATTTGAGCTTCTTACCAAATGGTGCTGTTGGCATACAAATTATTATTGGCACTAACATTGTTATGTGGTTTAAAAACTACAATATGAAAAGCCGGGTATACAGATCAGTGTGTCAGCATCCCGCATAATTTAAGTTTGATATGAAGTTGGTTGTCTTTGCACGCTCAGGCCCTGTATTAAAGCATTCTTTTGATGAAAGCACATTCAAGGGGCCAGATGTAGTCACCCTGTAAGAAGAATAATGAAGGTGCAAGAACAGACATGCACAGGTAACACCTGTGGAAAATGGATGTTGGATCTCTCATTTCTTTAATGCATGTTTATATTACAAAGTCCCACCGCGGTGAAGTCGGGGAACTCTCACAAGTCTATTAAGTGCTGAATGTACAGATCATGTGATTCTGAGACTGGCTGGAAACAGATACTGAAATTTTGCTTTGATAAGTGAAGCATTTTGATAGAAACTAAAAATGTGGTATCAATGAACATTATTTCTTGGGGACAAATGTGATATTTCTAGTCATTTAAGACCCTGGCCATGGGTTTGATCCTTAAGAAGCACCCTGGTGTAAAGGCAAGAGCATGGGTTCTGGAATCAGGCACGCCTGGGTTTATTTATTAGCTGTGGGGCCACGGGCACCTTGGTTTCCACCTATAAAATGGGGACAATAAAATCTACCTCAAAGGTTGTTGCGAAGATCACATAATGTAATGTGTATAAAGAACCCAGCAGCAGAGTAGGTTCTCATTAAAGACTATTCTTGTTCCCTGCTGTTTGGCATGTTTCAAACACCCATATTGTTCTTCAAATACAATCCATATACTGGCATTAAAGAAATGCCTACTTTCGAATACCTGAATCTAAGTGCTGGGCAACCCAGAGGTGATTTTCTTTTCTATAGATAACTCACCATAAAAGATATTCTACAGTATTTCTGCAATTAGGACAGGCCATTCAAAACAGGCTGTACAAAGCTCTATTTGAAAACTAATCGGAAAAGCTGCCACTAAATGAATCCAGAATATTCCTAATTTGTGTCTAAATTCCCAAGGACATCCTTCTGTAGGCAGAGTTTGAATTCTTAGACAGTCCCTCTAACAATGTCTTTGCAAAGTTCTTTCTCTGAATCCTGGGACCACTGTAATTCTCTTCTCTTGGAGCACAGAAGTCCTGTACAATTTCTGCTCCCTTCATCCTATTGGATGGCCCTATACTTTAAAACACCTTTTAAGGACCAGCTAGAAAAGGAGAAAAAAATGGCATGGAAATGGGGTTGGGGTGGAGCAGGGAAACTTTGAAAAGAGTTTGGCATATCGTCCTGCACCCCAGCCCCAGCCTCGTACAGAGCACACTCTGGGCCATGCTGTAGGCCTTGGTAGTGGCTCACAGGTTTTCGCAGCAACTAGAACTGACGGGAAGTGAGGCCTCTCCCCTGCCTGGCAATTATGAACCATTGTCTTCCATAAATTTTCTTGCTTGAAGGTTGTAGAATCAACACTGAGACCCTTGATAATGAAAGTTAGAGTATCAGGGCAGGGGCTGGGGTGGTGTTCTTTAACATTTACTCAGTAGCCCCGGATAAGCTGGATTCACACATGAGGCATCTGCTCTCAGTTATCTGGAGTTTTGCATTAGTTGGCAAGAGTAGGAGAGGAGGTGAGAGTAAATGTAATACTCAAGATAGAGTAAATGTAATGGCCTGTCAAATACCCTCTCCTCAGAATATCCTGAAGATCCATGAAACTATGATGGGATGGGAGAGCAGTCACTCATGTTAATCCTGGCTGTGGTGCTCATGTATTACATTATCTCAGGACTGTCACCATTAATTTTCCTTTCCTTTACAAATGGGCCACTGGCATTTTTCAAAAAATTTACAGAAACAACAGATAGAAATTCAAATGGTTTCAAGACATACTTAGAATGCCAGTTCTAGAATTTAATTTCTTGGTGTTTCCAAAAGGACAAACTTTCATGAAAAATTTCAAAAATTAATACTGAAACTGACATTAATTTAGAAAAGATGGGAAGAGTGAAACACAGCTCATTTTACACTGAACAGAATTAGTACTATTACAAATAATTATATAAATGTTTTAAAAATGCAAATGTGCATGAAATAATAAATACAATAAAAATTTCCAGAAACTTTTCTTACTGAAATATATCAAGAAGTTTAAAAAAGTTATTACTACCTCCTGTGATGCAGAAACATGTCTAGTTCACATAAGAAGAACTAAGATGGAGACTTGCTTTGGACTCATGCTATTTTTAACACCTAAATTCCCTGCTTGGGTGTTTTCACAGAGGAACAAATGTTCTCTTTGAATCGTTCTTCGCAAGCGTGCCTGTTTTAATCAGAATGCTTGTGTAACGCGTACACTCAGCTGTATCAAACCAAGGCGACACATGGTATAGACGCTGAGAGTAATTTGTTTGATGTGGACCCTAAGCAAGTACAAACACTAACATACAGCACATTGCTCCTTGTACTTTGAAAGGAAAAAACTAGCATTTCTGGGGCACTCTGCATTTCTCTCTCAAGAAATGGAAGAAATAAGGTGGCCACGTTTATAAGTTAGGACATATGTACAGCGCTGTCTTATTTTCCTAAAGCAAAAGAGCACCCATTCATCACTTGAGAGTAACAAAGCAGTAACTTGATATACAACAAATACTCTGAGCTTAATGGCTGATGTCCATTATCGATGGGTCCTGCTCGCTCTGTGCAGGAGACTGGCACTGAAGGATTACTGAGCAAACAGAGCACCTGAAAAAACTTGCACTCCACAGTCTGTCATCGGGGCTCCAATCGGGGGCATTACCTGAGAACGGAGGCTCTTATCTGAAGCTGCAAACGGTGGCAACTGCCAACAGTTCTCAACAAAGAACAGTGATCATGGAAGGCTGAGCCACTGAGGCAGGGGACCCCGCCTTTCATTAGCCCACTCCGTTTATGGATCACCTGAGCCTAAGCCCACACCACCCTTAAATCATGGATGACCACAGCAGCTGAGGACAGGCATCCTACACCAGTGCATGTTGAAAAACAAAGAGGCTCCAAACATTCTCTTGTGATATCATAAATTGTTAAGCATTTAAACTGCATCTTTAATTTCACAGTCAACTAAGGAATGTGTCTGTGCATATGTTTAAAATTCTGATGGAAATCTGTGGATTCTATCAATATTGAAAGTACGTGCTTTGCTGTCATATGTCTTTCTTCTCCTTTCCTAAGAGGACCTCATATTCCTGAGAACTAAACTTGTCTTACTGGTTTGACCCCCATGAAAAGTAAGTCGCCGCTTTCTCTCTAGTTATTTTTCTTACCTAGAAAAGATGAGTTGTCTAACCATAAGGGTTTATGGCTGAATGGGCTGTCAAATTATAAATTCCAGGTGAAAATGGGATTTTGGTAGATTTGATTTTACTCATTGTATTGTGTCTGCAACCAAATAAAATATCTGCAGATTTCCCAGAAAAATATATTTACCAATGTTTCCTTGTTGTTTTTGTATCTGTATGTTATTTCAATTAACATTTGTCTAATTTGTTAATATCTACTTAATTTCACTTGTGAGCTAATTACACATTATTAACTTTATGACAAATACTAAGTTTATGACAGAAATAAAAGACTTTCCAGGAAGTTGAATTATTTGGAGTTAACACTGACATGGCATTACTATAATATCTCATAAATAGTTAACCTTAGTGAAATGAGTAATAGGAGTCATTTGATGTTTGAAGTTCTACTACTAATATTTGTTTTCTTTAAAGTATTTCATATTAAATATATATATATTTTTGGGGGGTAGCAGGCAGCAAGTATCTTGAGGGAAGAAAGGCCAAGGATTAGAGTGAAGAAAGTGAAGAAGGAACATACAGTTTCTTTTTAAGAATATCACTGGGGTTGATATATGCATTAAAAATGACCATGCTTTCATTTTGCTGACACCTCTTCCTCCTGCAAAAATCTAACTTCATCAATCCTCACCAAACAAACCCGTCAGCGTTCACTATACCCTATACCTGTCATTCAGCACAAACACATTTGTAGGCAGAGTCGGGTAAAAATAAAATGTTTAAGAAAATATATAGAAAACTAAAAGAGAAGTAGGAAAAAAAGTTCATCTTGCCCATATAAAAATTCTTTCTCTAGTTCCATTTTATATATTTTGTTCTGGTGGAGAAGAGTGCTCCAGCTAAATAATTAATTGATAAAAAGGGAACAGTTTGCACAAGGTACCATTTAGGAACTTTCAAGAAGAGATCTGCAGTTTCATGAGGTGTCATTTAATATCTGTTGGCTCTGACATCTAGAGGTATTTTCATTAGGCTAAATGTTCTTTCTGAAGTGTGAGCACCTTAGGATAAAGTATATTTACAGTGATAATTCAAAGGTAATAAGCAGAATAATAATTATTAACTAGCTCAAAGGAAATGTGGAAGCCAAAATAATTCCTCATCATCAAAGTTCCAGATCTGTGCAAAATTTCCATTATTTCTAAACCTAATTTCTGAGGGGTAGTACACTATTCTGTGCAAATCTGTAAATCATCTATATCTCTCTTTCTGCCTTTGAAGTACAGCCACATCTGCCCTTGCCAGGTAAAATGCTGAATTTATTCTGCTTTAACTCATAAGAAAAAATCTATGCATTCAGCACTGTGAATTCATAAAATTTTTTTGCACAAGAACCCCTACTGGATATGCAAAATGGTCTCTGTTCTGCTCATACTTAACTTAGCAAAACTTTTTTTCCTGTTAATATTCAAACAGATTGTTCACTCAATTGTGGATTATTGAGAATTTTTATTTTTCAAAAAGCCTGCAACACTTTCAAGGGTTTAAAAATAAGTCCTCTGAAAGCCACAAAATAATGGGATTTGGGAAACCTGGTTTAAGATGAAAAGTCAGCTAGCACACACAATTGGACAGTGATGATTGCCCTACGCTTTGAAAAATAAACTTTTCAACACAGGAATTTGGGAAGGCTGGAGTATTATAAAACTACATATATCATGGCATCATGGTAAAGGAAACGGGGGCTGTTTATAGCCAAAATCTATATTACATCTTCCAAAGATAGTATTTCAGTAATAAAAGGGACATCCTATATATCAATTTTCATTTAATAATACAGTTCAAAATTAAGTGCAGCAAGAAATACCACTAGAAGATATGTTCTTCCTTTTTTAAGTTTCAAAATAAATAGCATGAAATTAGTGAACATAAGCAAATAGCTTCAGGCTTTAAAACTACTGTTTATGCTTAATTAGAATGTTGAATCTAATTGAACTGTGGTATATTTCTAAAAGGATCCTCCCAGAATGATTTAAATTTAAAGAGTTTCAGAGAGAAAATTATGCTGTAAGTTGCTAATTAACAAGTAAGCATCTTTCTCAAACTAACTTCCTATTAGGTAACACTTTATAAATGCATATATTACTTTGAATTTAACTGAGGGCTATGCCACTAACTCACCTTTCACACAGGGAAACATTCTGCCTTTTACAATAATATTCTTGCATGTACATATTTACTTCCTCCATCTAAACAAAAATCCTTTACCTGCCTTTTAAAGCCTAGAAGTTTCTTTTATAAATCTCAATGAAAACCTCTAGATTTTAATAACTAATGTCTATGGAGAAAAACCTGGCTTAATTACAGTTCTTAGCTCCACCAGCAGCCATTTTAAACAGAAAACTGGTTTAGTTGTGTTGACAATCACATTTTAAACTGATTCTTTCCAGATGAAAAGATACTTTTTCAAACAATGTAATAAAAATGTAAACTCAGCTGTTTCACAGACATAAAAGTGATTTATATCACATGTACTGTGCTCTTGGAGGTTTTCTCCTTACACAATGGAAGTTTTATTTTAAGGAAAAGTTAATAATTAACAGCTAGGAAAATCCCACAATGCAAAGAAGTCAGCTATGGGGGATTAAACACCCCCCTTTGCTCTCCCACAAAAATTAGCCAATAAACCTGGTGAGAAAACGATGTGATATTTGAAAATTAAAAAGAGTCAGCATCAGAATGTTCCCTGCCCTTGGTGGGGGTGGGGTGCCATGGTGAATGCAGGGCGGCAGCAGGAGGCTTCTATAGGAGCTGAAAATATTCTGATTTTTGATCTGAGTGCTGGATACATGGGTATGTAGCTTGTGAAAATGCACTGAAACTGTACTCTCATGGTACTTTCTATATGGTACTATACTTCAATGAAAACTTTTAAAAAGAGATTACATACTGTCTTTTAAAATGACAGTATGAAAACGGTTTGTCTAACTAGGTAAGTACTTATAAATACTCTTATGTATAGTTGGACCGTCAACTGTTCCCCGACAGAACTCTATTACTAGGGGCCTAAAAGTTATGGTGGTAGCTCATGTGATGAGTCCAATGCTGGTCCTAAAGAAGCAGAAAATAGGGTAATATTTTACACTTTAGGAAAGAGAAATATGTATGAGAAATAGTGTATCTGAAGTCCCATATCTGAAATATCCACAAAAACATGAACTTTTTGAAGAGACTTTAACAGAGGCCTGTAAAAATTCATGTTTCTAGCAGAAGTTTTCGATGGCTATGGGTCTGTATTTTGTACATTCAGTTCCCAGTTATTCCTGTTAATGGGAGGCAGGCCACATTGGTAACTGAAAACTCACAGTCAAGAGCTGGGACATACCCCTCCCTCAGCAAAATGGGGACCCAAGTTTCAAATACATAGAAAAACTGGTCTGTGTTTGAGTTGCTAATAAACTGTGAAATGTCCAAAGTGAGGCAACTGTAGGCATGCAAAAGATACCATCCAGCTAAAGTTTCTGTGAAAAATCTAGAATTGGGCACATTAAGTCAATACCTTTATATAGTAAAAGCTTCACCTCCACATTCACTCAGTGAATTTTGGTATTTAAACTCTAAAGTTTAGTCATTCATTACAAAAGCATTTACTACTCCCATTTCCTCAGTATAATATGTTTTCTCATTAAAAACATAAAGGACAATGTAGAGGATTAATTTTTGGTATCATGCATTCTGAACTAGCCCTTAGTTGCCCAACACCACAAGAGGTTCTACCAAGGAAAAATATTTTGACCACTATCCCAGATCCTACCGGATCCTACCACACTGTACACCCCGCATCTTAAAGGCAGAGCTTTCCAGATCTCTTTCCCCAAACTCTTCTTTCCATTCTTATTTCCTAGTCCTTGCCTTTCTGTGGTGCCTTTATCCTCCGAAGTGGTGTCTTAAACCGGCTTTACTTTTTTGTCTTTTTCAAATCTCAGTAAAATAAAACTATCATCTTTAAGCATACTCATATGTACATATGTTTAGCTCAGGCAACACCAGAGGTCTGGATGCAAATAGGCGGCAACAAAGATACTGTGACCTGATGACCCCTCCATATAGTGTGAGGAAGGCAAAAGGAGAATTTCCTCATAATTTGAAATCTTGTCTGCAATGTTCTGAGGGAGAATAGAGCTGAGTGTGCACAGGGAAGGGGCAGAGAAGAGAGAGGCAGGCAACTTGCTTTTGTTCCTGGCAACGTCACTAATAGGAGAATCTGAATAAATATAAGTGGAAGGATCTTGGTGCCACACTTCTAAGCACTGAGGAAGCCGAAGAGCTGTTCTGTACCACATGATCATCCTGAAGGAGAAGCCTCCTCCCATCCCACTTTGCCCTCTGTCTCTGCACTCCCCACCTCAAAAGAAACATGAGAACACCCCCAGCATGAATACCATGATGGCCTCGCACATGTCACGTTATGTGCAGTTAAGAGTCAAAGGAGAAGGACAAGCAGAAGTATATGATGAACCCAAAGTTTATGGACCAAATGTTTCCAGAGGTACTTGTGTACATCCCCAGGGTCAAATTCAATCCTCAGAAATCCACGTGCAGTTTCCATAGAAATAACTATAAATACCAAGCAGGGAAAAAGAGCTGCAGTCAGTCTTTTTCTCTGCACTGACACATGGCCTTTCTTCTCCTCTGGCTTTATCTTTCCAATGGCAAGTTTTGGCCTGGTTTTATTTATACAATGGAACTTCATCAACTCACACACACTTTCAAGAGGAGCAGAGTAAAACACTCATCACAGGAATCAGTAAAGAAAGAGAAAAAACTTGGGAAGAACAAGCAAATCAAAGAAGTTCATGAAACACATTTATTTTATTGGACTTTGAAAAAAAATACCGACTTGGAAAGTGAACATGATGCATCCTCAAAGGAAATAAATAGTTAATGGAGATGAAAGTGTCAATCAGCAAGCAACAAGGCAACTGTGCACAGGAGGGTCTGTGCCAAGGCTAGTGTGGATAAAACACCACACAGGCAATCAGCACATACAACCAGGGGCAGGTGCACAGACTGTGACTGCACAGGAATCAGTAAGTTGTTTCCTAGTAAGTGATGGTCACTTTTTCATTTTTCTCTAAGAGTGTTTTTACTTCTCAAAAAAGGAGAAAAACATTAATCCTCACTTTTAATAAATGAATTATAATGAGTCCTTTAACAGACACACACCACTTGTTTGTAATATGCTTGTTTCAGACTGAAACAGGACTAAGAAATATGATTATGCAATGGATCAAAAATTTAACTGTAGAGCTGCTTATTGATGATGTATATAAACAACCTAGTGAAAATAAGACTCTGGTCCAAGTAATAAAAACTAAAGGTTTGTTTATGTCAATGGCTCAGTGCATAAAATTGACTGAAAAATCAACAATATAAAAATCTCATAAATTTCAAATAGCTCAAATTTTACTTGCAACATGAATTGATTCATTTACTGCATTTGTTTTTACCATATACTATGCTTGTATTCTTAGAGGCCACTAGACCATTCTGGTGAAAAGTTTATTTATTATGACTTTGTGAATCAAGGGGAAATGAGAGAATTCCCAGGCCACCCTGTAAGACTGTAGCTAATTATAATAACTTTAAAGATACAATAAAAATTAATCTATTTAAATTGCTCCTTTTGTTACAGGGGCTTTTGGGGAAACTGCTTTTTAAAAGACAAAATTAGAACATGATTTAAAAATGCTGCTGAGAGGTATACAACTTAGAAAATGATTTTAACTTTGTGATTAAGTCCTAAGGATCATAAATAAAGTGGTCAGTTTGGTCAATTTAAATTTCAAGTAAACCATTCCATTCTGAGCAAAATTTTGTTTGGCACAGAGTTTTGTTGTGTTACATGATTCCTTAGGCCGATCTCCTAAGTCCAGCTTCTTGTGGCGAGAAAGTAGCATACCTGGCCACAGTTCTGCTCACTTAATAGATTCTAACAAAGGGCCAGAGATGTTTACACTTTTAAAGAAAGTAAAATAAAATGTGAATCACACTTAGTATTGCTAGAGATTTTTGGTTTTGGTTTTTGGGAGAAGGATGGATTTAAAGAGGTTACTTGTAATTTCTAAATTTCTAATCATAGAAGCCTAAGAATGGGGGAGAGTATTTCTAAAACGGGGGCTAGTGTGGATCTGAGACTGTGGGTGTGAATGCATGAAGCATCTGTGTAGTGTTCTGTGATGAATGCCCTAATGAGGTCCACCAGACCTTTTTGGGAAGATAGGTAGTAGCCGACTGTTTGCTCCACTGAGATTCCTGTTACCAACCCAGAGGAGGAACCGGGAACCAAAATCCCAGAATGAGTCAGAGAACCATGGAAGTACCATAAGTTGTGCCTGAAAATTAATAGGCAGTTCACCAGACCAGCCTGGAGGGTGTGGGGAAGAGGCATGGAAGTCAGCACATGCCATGCAGCATGTACAGAACTCCCTCGGAACAGTACCACCTACGTGCGAAGGTGTCAGAGCCATGGGGACTGGGATGCAGGGCAACAGCAGTGTCTGATCAAGGCAGCAGATGCCTTCTCCAGTTTATTAAGAAAGTGAAACACTGCACAGTGTAAATCAGAAGGGCCCACGAGCCTCTAGATCAGTCAGCTCTCTGGAAGAGCTAATAAGTTGATGCTATAGGAACAAAATGAAAATTCCGCAAACACCATAACTACAAAGTTAGCAGCAATCTCTGCATGATAAGACATGTGGGTGATCATCACCACCATGGACATGAAGAAGAAAGGAATTAAGAATAAATTATATCTATTAAGGAAGAAATTATGGTACACTTAATAAACAAAAACATAGTATGTTATTTTCTTTTTTAGAAAAGGACTAAATCTATCTTTAAAACGAGTTAAAAATTTCAATAAAGATGAATTTGACAAACATTGGCTGTATTCTGTCTGTGATTCAAGCTCTATGTCGGGTCCCAGGGACACTAAGATGGGTGTGACAGGATCGTGACCCTTGACTGGCTCGCTGCTGCCTGATGGTGACATGCTAATCAGCTCTAGATGCCTGTTTGGCCCTTGAAACAACTACCTCTCAGCTGTGGCAGGGTTCTGACATTTCCAGAATCTTTCTGGTCTATTTGCAAGTATGATACGCAGCACACTTTTTCTTTTTAGTTTCATCTTTAGCCAAGTGTGGTGAGATTCGTCTTTAGCACACAAAACCTACCCATGTCCATTTACTTCCAGTGATGAAATTGGAAACTGAGCTATTTGAGCGCTCACATGTCAGCTTTGTCAGGAGAGAGACAGTCTTTTCAAAGAGAAAGAGCTCGTGCACTTTATTTCACTGCTTTGGGGCGTTGGACTCAGCCAGTAAACCTGGTTTCCTTTTCTAGTTCTGCAGCCACTCCTTAGCGAGCAACCTTAAGTATGTTGCCGAATTTTGTTTTCCTATTTATTTTATTCAATGCAAGGTAGAATAGAGGGTGAGGAGTGTGGAAAAGAGAGAATTATTAATTGTGAACTGGGACATTGTTAGGATGAGTTAGATGAGTAAAAAATTCTCTGTTTTTTGAGGAAAGATGTAGGAAAAGAGATATTAGTGGTAATTATGATAAATATCAAGTTAAAAAATTAAAGTTAAGTATTGTTAACTCTAACAATAGTTGGATGAATTATTTTTAATCTAATAGATTATTTTCAAATGGATATTTCCAGTTACAGAAAGAATTGCTTATTTTTTAAAACCTCTCAAATGTCTCATTTAAAATAAAGACAACAGTCTAATGCTGTTTTGACACTTGGCTAAAGATGAAACTAAAAAGAAAAAAACACCTCGTTAACAGTTTCTAGCCAGTTTCAGAACAGTTTATAAAGTAATTTCTGTTCCCCTTCCCCACCAACAATGATTAAAAATAACAAAAACAAAAACCCAACCAGAAAAATTTAAGAGCTATTATTACATGTACATTATTGGAAGCAGTGGAAAAAGTTTACGTTATAAGCAATGTGGTTTGGATTTTACTTTACTATTATCTAGAAAGTTTGCATGTAAATTCTACAGCAGTGAATCTCTGAACAGCAGCATCTTCCTTTTCAAAGTTTTACTTACTCCAAAACCCCTGTCCTAAAACATAACGTGGGGAGGCAGTGAAAGGGAGTGAATAGTGGAACAAATTAAGGGAAGAGCCTTAAAGAAATCAACACAAAACGTTTTTTATGTAGTTGATCCTAAACCTTATTTAAAAAGTCTGAATAGGATGAAAAGGTTTTCTCTATTCAGTAGTTTCACTTAATCCTCAGTCCAAACATTTGCCCCAATAAACATTAGATTATTTTTATGTTAGCTATAAAGCTGTCAGTTCTCAATAAACAGATACACTCCTGGTGGTTTTACCTTGCTGTCAAAGAATTGTCAATATGCATACTGGCTCTTAAATTAAAACAAACACACAGGAAGAGAAATATAAAATAGAATCACGCAGCAGAGTTTAACAGGAGGCTGTTGAAATCCTAAATAAATGATGGTCCAAACAGTTGATAGTGATTAGAAGTTGAATATACTGTGATATAAAGTAGTCAATGTGTTGTTAACGCCTTGCTGTCTCCTTAATGGAATGCTGTAACCTCTCCTATTCAGGTAAGCCAGACCCTTACTTTAGTGTGTCTCAATTAAATTTTATGTCTATTGTGTCCATTTGTCGTAGGAAAAGAAACAAGTTCAATGAAAGGGACACTTTGAAGATTTTTATTTCCTATGGGGACAGTTTACTTCTGTCTGGAAAGTCCCTTCATACTTTTTGTGATTTTTTTTTCCTGCTGATTGCGAATGGCTATAGGAGAGATGTGAAGAGATATGGAGGCACTGAAAATGCAAGTGTTTTCCAACTGCTGGAGTCTCTACCATTTTTGCAGTTGTTTTCTGAAGGCTTTTCTACAAAGGTTAATAGAATTGTGTGACTGAAACAATAAGTTTTGCTTACGCAGCCATTTCACTGCAGAATTAAGCTTTTAGAAGGCCAAAACTGTGTTTTTTATGTCCTCTCTGTGCTACCTTACAGAGGGGCTGTGCATACATGGGCAGCCACTAAATACTGTTTGCTTGGTGGGTTATGAGTGTTCTCCTAAGGCTGTAAAGAAAAAGCATAAATATAGAAAAGATATAGATATATGTTCTTAGCTGAAATAATGTTGTTTGCCCTTCATCTCCTATGTCAAAAAGCTATGTACACTTTAGGGAATTAGGTCTCACACCAGAGAGAAACTAAGGAATACTTAATAATGTGATTGTCTGGTATCACAAAAGGAACTATTCTTTTAATTTTGCTCATTTTAATTCTGTGTGAAATGAGTAGCTCTTTTTTCTAGAAAGAGAGAGAGAGAGAGAGAGGAAGAAAAAGAAAGAAAGAGAGAGAGAGGAAGAAAAGAAAGAAGGAAAGAAGGAAGGAGGGAAGGAGGGAAGGAAGGGAAGAAGGGAGGGAGAAAGCCAGCAAGAAGGTAGGCGCGTTCTATATGGAGGGTCCAAAAGAAGAGATTAAAATAGGATGTGAGGCACTTAGCAAAGTAACCTGGGTGAATGAAGAGTTTGAAGAAAAGAGCTGAAGGCAAATATATTTGGAATCTTAAGGTCCTGATGAATACCCCTTTGTTCTGTGTAATAAAGATCAAATGTATGATCTTTCCTGCCAAGGCTGGAAGAAAATGGATTTCCCCAAGGAATGTCCCATCACTGGAGAAAAGATATGCCATCAAAAGCCATCGTGCTCTGAGGAGGTATAGCAAAAAGATTAAATGTTTAAGACAGATGATGGGGTAAAGGAAGGAATGAAGACAGCAAATGTAGAAAAGGTAAAATGTCAGCATCTCGAAAATGAGATCCACAACATGAAAGGAGGAAGCGGAGAGTGTCAACTTTAAACCCATGGTTTGTAGCTTATGGCCCTGAGCAATCTGGAGTTTAGGGAGGAAGACAGGACATTCTGCTTCTTACGGTGGTGTTTCCTATATGTCAACACGCATAACAGAGCCCATGCCAAAATATATTAAGTAGTGCCCCGCTGTCCAGAAGGAACATCTGAAAAAATGTATAGGTCATATTACCCTAGCAGATGTCACCAAGCAATTTGGTTTCTCGATTTTCCATTTATTTTCCAAAATTTACAACTAGTCAGTTAGCCCAAGAAGAACACTTTATGCTTCTTTAAAAGGATTTCTTTTTCAGTAATGTAGAGGTAAAGATCTGGACCCAAATCACCTGGATTCAAAGTTCTACAACCTATGAAGCATTAGACAAGTTACATAAACTTTTTGGCCTTTGACTCATTGATAAAATGGGAAGAATGATGGCTCCTCCTCCACAGGTGGTTGTGAGAACTAACTGACCTAACGTATGCGAAGAACTTAGCGAAGTGCCTGGCCCCTGGTGAATTATTACTATTTTAGCTGTTTAAAAATACTTTAATTTTATTTCTTCCACCACAAATACATGTTGTATTATTATTATTCCTGTACTCATTCAATTAATTCAATTACAATATTGAGTTCCCACTACTGCATCCTAGTAGGATGAAACATGGTCCCTAATATATAAGAACATACAAAGCAATTAACAAGTTACATGCTGACAATATAACATGGGGCTTGAAAAACCACCTAGTGAAATCTTATTTTCAGTTATGGTATTTTTCAAGATTTCCATTTGAGCCTCTTTTATTTTTTAGACAGATTTCAGATCTTTGGTGAAATTCCCTATCTTTCCTTTTGCTTTTTCAAACATATTTATTATATCTTTTTAAAAATGTCCCTGTCTGTGAAACATAGAATTACCAGATGATCCAGCAATTCCACTTCTGCATGTATACTCAAAAGAATTGAAAGCAGGGATTTAAAGAAATATTTGTACACCTATCACTGCAATATTGTTCACAACAGCCAAGAGGTGAAAAAAACCCAAGTGCCCATTGACATATGAATGGATAAATAAAATGTGGTGCGTGCACACAGTGGAATACTTTCAGCCTTAAAAAGGAAGGAAATTCTGACACATACTATGACAGTCACAAAAAAGACAAATATTGTATGATTCCATGTACAAGAAGTACCTAGAGTGGTCAAATTCATAAACACAGAAAGTAGAATGGTGCTTGCCAGAGGCTGGGGGAGAGGGAGAAATGGGGAGTTATTTTTTAATGGTTATAGAAGTCAATATGGGAAGATGAAAATATTCTGAAGATGAATTGTAGTGATGGTTTCACAACAAATGTACTTACTACCACTGACTTGTATACTAAACATGGTTAAAATGGTAAATTTTATGTTACGTATATTCTACTATAATAAAAATTAAATTACAGGTAGAAGTCCCTGTATGATAATTCCAAAATTTGAATCACTTATTGTTGCTGTTTTTCTTGAATTTGCTTATCTGTTTTTTCTTCCCTAAGACTGTGATTTTTTTTTGTTGAATATAGGATATTGTGCATAAGGAAAATCAAAGAGCCTCTGGATGATGGTCTCTTTCCCCAAAGAGGAATAAATTTTGCCCTAGCAAACAGATGGAATATAACAGCTCGCTTTCATTTTGCTGAGAGCTGGATTTAGGCTTTATTAGGGACAATGTGTTTATATTTTGCCATTGTCGCTGGAGAAGAGCCCTTCCTCTTGGAAGTGGACATTCTGGGTGTTCCCTAGAACTCTCCCACTTGGCTGGGCTTAGATTCACACCCTTGCTTCCCCAGTGTCATGGGCTGCTGAAATCTCCGCCCCTCTCTATCTTCTCAACTTCTGGGGTTTTTGTTGGGTTTCCTGGAGTTTCTCCCTGTTCACTGTAGCTAAGGAGTTGGCAAATGCTTCAAGGAGAAATTGCATACAAAACTTTGGGCTCACTTCTCTTCAGTTTTCTGGAATTTTGGCTTCTCAGGTCCCATCCACTTGGTGGCCCTGAACACCAGCCTCCAGCTTCTCTCCAGCTCCTCTCCTCAACCAAGACCTGGTCTAAGCACCCTCCCCCAACTCTTCTCACAAGACTTAGCAAACAGCCTATTGCAAAAGCATGGGTGAATGTAGAGCTCACTGAGGTGGTCTTTCTTCCCTCTGGTCTTGTAGCCTGTTGCAATTTCTGTCTGCTTTGTGGCTCTCTAATGCATTAAAAAAGTAGTTTTGTGTATTTTGTTCAATGTTTATAGTTGTTTTCAGCAGGAGGCTTGTACTGATACAAGTTACCCTGTGGTAGATGGGACAGAAAGTCTGTAATTCTGTCTTTAGAAATTCTCTCGATTTGCCTCTTTTTAAACATTCTTCTGCTGTTACTTTAATTTATGCTTTTATTTACCAGAATATTTGGTTTTTAGTTGTACTGTTCACATCTCTGTGCTTACTGAACCTCAGGCAGGAGTGTCATAAGTACAGTAGTGAAGACAGAACACATTCTAAGTGATGGGGGTAGACTATTTACCCTTCGCTTGGGTCTTCATTAGCCCTTCCCTAACTAAACCCCCCAATACCATCCAACAGCACTTGTAAACGGCGAATCTCCTGAATCTAAACACTATATGCCAAAATCCAACCTCTTACCTTCAGATACCTGCATGTTGATTAAAAATATTCAACTGTCTTCCTGAGACTATTACAAAGATATTACTCTTCTGGAGATAGAGACAAATTATTATCTTTAAAATCTTGGTCTTAATGATATCACTGGCATCATACATTTTTCCTGGTATTTGTTTTGGTTTGACCATAATTATATCCTATATTAATGTGGTGAGAATGGCTGAGTATACAAAACCAGTAATCATACAATTAAATTCAGTAAGCATAAATTGAATGATGATTGTTTACAAAGAAGAGGGTGATACAGCTTAGAAGCCCCAGAGATCATTTCATGAGTGCCACACATTTAAATAATTGTGAATAATCACCAATAATTGGTTACAATGTAAGGTACTAATAATGGAACTGGTTAACAATTATGGTGTGCAGTGTAAATTACTAATAATGGAACTAATTAACAATCATGATTATTTATATGTCATATACTGAGTGCTAGCAACATAGTAAAATAGATACTATTATTCTGTGTTACAAATAAAGAAGCTGAAGTATAATGAGATTAAGCACTTTGCCACAGGTCCCAGAATTTCTATGTGGGAGTCTAATCCAGGTTTCTCTGGCTCCATAGGGAAATGTTACATAGGAAGAAAGTGTCATAAGACAACAGACAGAGAAAAGCATTGTCCATTTGGATGATGAGAGAAAGCACTAAAAGAGAAGGTAGCATATGAGGCGGGTATTTGTGGATGACCAGACTTTCCTAGCTGGACAAAGGGGGAAATGCCATTCTTGGCTGATGAATGTACATAAGGAAAAGCACAGGAAACTTATTTCAGGAGGTATAATTGGTCCAGAAGGAACTGAACATAAGATGCACATGATGACACTAGATAAGATAAAGCTTGAAAGATTCAAATGAGATATGAAGGGCCCCAACTAAATATCATGTCAAGGGCTTCAAGATTTGTTTTGTGTATTGTATTAACTACCTCTGTGTACAAATTTCCCCAGCACTTGTAACAAAATTTTATTATCACAAGATTTCTGTAGGTCAGGAACCTGGGCGTAGCTTAGCATAAGCTCACTCTTGACTCAAGATCTCTCATGAGGTTACAAACTGTCAGCTAGGCTTGGGGTCTTATCTGCTTTGAACGCTTCACTGGCCGAGGATTCACTTCCGAGTTTGCTAACGCGGCTGTTGGGAGGATTCAGCTTCTTCCAGGTTGTTGGACTGAGGGCCTCAGCTCCTCACTGGCTATTGTCCACTACCCTCAGTTTCTTGCCACATGGGCTCCTCCATAGGGCAGCTTACCTCAAAGCAATAGAAAAGCAAGAAACCAAAAGAGCAAGAAGAATAAGAAAGGGCTATCAAGATGGAAGCCAGTTTTATATATACTAATCTCAAAAATGACATCTCATCAGTTTTTCTGTGTTCATTTCACCAAAGAGTCAATGAGCCTAGTCTGTGCTCAAAGGGAGGGGATTCTACAGGGATATAAGGAGGTGGGAATCATTAGGGCCATCTTAGTGATAGTCTACCACGTGGACCACAGGGAAATCATCAAAGACTTCTGAATGTGCAAGTGACATAATCTATGACTGGTCATCCACGCCAAAACTAGAAAGTCATGCAAAATTTCTTTTCTCACTCAACACCCATAGCCATTGTTAAATCACTCAAAGGAATTTACTTGTTAGTAAGTTTTCTTTCTAAAGGTTCATTAAATAATAATAGCCTATCTTCCAATCATCAGGGTCTCAGATTCTATGGAAAAGGACAGGAGTCCTGTGGTGGCTTCTGAGAAAGCAGTTTGTAAAGCTTATGGGTATTAAGGAGTGAACAAGCGGTTAAAACTCATTTTTATAATCTAACATATTTTATTTTATATAAAAGCCAGATCTCTAGTAATTAATGTTCTTGATTGCCTAATGGATTACACTATAATATTCTTTTGTTTTTTTAATAAATTGTGCCAACTTTCTGGGAATTTTATTATTTAAATTTTGGAATGCATGTTGACCTGTTCACTGAAAAGTTAAAGGATACAAAAGTGGTAATGGCACCAGAGCATGTCCTTTTCTCTCATTTTGGTTCTTGATTCTTCTAATTTTGGAAAGGCTTTATGTAAAGAAATCAAAGAACTTACATTTCTAACACCAGCTTACAGACTCTCTTTAACAGTTTCCAAGACTCACTTCAAACATTCTCTCTTTTTCTGTTACCACTGAAACTGTCTGCATTAGAATTCCTGGTACTCAAGGCTTTGTTTTCCCATAAATCCCCTGTAGCCAGACAAGGAGAATTATGAACACAGTGTTTATCAGCTGGGAAACAAGGCCACTGCATACGGCTGGCATCTGCTCTAGGTTTTGGTGACCACATATTTCAACATATATTGCAAACATATGATGATTTTCACTGAGGCGGACAATTCATCCAAGAAATGTTGTTTAGATACCTTATCTCATGTTTGAGATTTTCCTGGTTATTACCCAGTGTTCAAGTTGAGTTAGGAAAAGACACTGACAGATCAAATAACTAAGTTAAGTCCATGTAGGAAGCCTTAACCTTAAACTTCCTATAACTTCCTTTTGGAGAGGGCTCTGTCCTAAGGATTATGGGCCTCTTTCTTGGTCTTACTGGATGATGGTATCACATTTCAGAATAAATTTTTTCGTACAATTTCACTGAACAAAGATGCCATTAAAAAAAAAATTAAAACAGTATTCTTTGAATGTTGATCTTAGGATTCAATCTATTATTCTGGGAATCCACTAAACTCCTTTCTGTTTTGTAGAATGTAACCAACCACACCATCTCTTTCTTACCTCCCCCAGATGCTATGCACCACAGTGAGATGACACGTATAAATCTGAGGTGTTGTCTCCATTATTACTAATACCACTATTAAGTTATTGACAGAGTAGGGAACACAATATAGGATACAGCAGACCCCAGATGAGTGCCCACCTCCACAAACACCAGCTGTGGGATGCTGGGAAAGTCCATTAACATCTCTTATCAATCTTCTGACCAGGAAAGCAGAGTTCATTCTTTCCACCTTCCTGCCTGCCATACCTGCCAGGACTCTGAGCATTTAGTGAGGTAAGACATGTGGATGTATTTCACAGTTGAGAGCCCAAGTGGTAACAGTGGTTTTGAATATAATCCCTGTTGTAACAACAGTGTTTGAACCTTCTCCTTTCCTCCAATTTCAAAGCACAGTTAAGACCTGGAGGAAAGGTAAAGCTAACATCAAAAGGTTAGACAAAAAATTCATGAACTGGTAATGACAGCATTGTAATTGGGTAACAAAACACATTCCTAAATCAGGAACTGAGAAGAAGCTTATCATAATTAATACTCATAGATTCTCCAAAGGCATTTGACTGGTGGGATTTAGAGAAAATGTAGCCATCTAACCTACAAGCAATTCAGTTTAGTTTAAATACATTTATGTGTGCTTGTCTATGTAGGTATGTGCCTTGCCAATGCTTTTAACTTCTTAACAGTGTTCTAAAACATTTAAAATCCATGTGACATTTATTTCCCAAGGAAAATGAGATCAGATTTGAGAACAGCCAGGAATAGAAGACTTCCTACCATAAAGGTAGTGTACTGAAAGATGCAACTCCACAAAATCAGAGACATGAGCTGAAATCAATGAAAATAAAATATTAACTCCTTTAACCTTGTTTATGTCAAATCAGGCCTGTCATTTTCTTATCATAAAAGAGTTAGACAAAGGCAGGAGAGTTTTTAGGAGATTTTCTTTCTCATTTTCATCTGAAAATGTTCAGTTTAATAACCACTAGAAAAAAGAATTTGGTTTTGGTAAAGACATACTTTTCCCCACATAGTGACTGTCCATCTAGCCCATCAGAAATCCAGAATAAGTTAAAATAAAGGTCTGAAAAGATTTCCAGTTTGGCCATCTTCCATTAACTGTGGAATCCCTCACCCCCTCACTCCATAAAACATGGAGGATATGTGCTCAAGGCTCTGAATGAGACTCCAGTCTTCCCAACAGACAACGGCTTGCACTCTGACAACAGCCCGCTCTCCTTGTCAGCACCACATGTTGGGAGAGGCTGTGTTTGGTCTCTTAATCAGGTCTTGCTAATGGGCTGACATCACTGCAAACGTTTTCACTTGCTCTTTGGCAACACTTAAATCCTTGCCACAGGCCAGTCAGTAAGTCAGAGAGTGTTGTTAGCTGGGGGTGGGAGTCCGGAGTGTGACTGTCAGCTAGCAATCTGTGGTGATGACAGGAGGGAAATCAAGGGGCTGAAACCATTTTGAAAGTCACTCTGCAGGCAGAACAAAACACCTCTGACAGGACTCTGGGAAGCCGAAGCACCAGGATGCTGGTATCTGAGCTCTCTGAGAATTCACTGTCCGCTCCCTGATTTTCAAGACCACTTTACAACCAACCACAGCTTAAACCAGCAGCTATTTGCTTTAGTAGTGGTATAAAATAATGCGGTGACATAGAGATGACAGACAGCAAACCCACGGTTCCATTGCCCATTTCTTTAAAAAAATATTCTTTACAATTGTCTCCTTGCCCTACATTCTTTCATTTTCAACCTTGAATTGCTAAATAACCAGAGTTTAAAGTTCTTAGCAACATAGCAAAAGCTTTCTGTAAAAAGCTGTAACATATTTTATTACCAAAATTTATAATATACTGACGCACTGGTAAACCATTTTTAAACGCAACACCAATCACTAAGAATAATAGTAGAAGGCCCATGCCTGAATTGAGATCATCTCTTTTCTCTCCCAAACAGGAAACAATTTGGAAAAAGAAAATGGCTTCAGTCTACTAGATGCCATATACTAGACCTGGGCCCATCATCCATAAGACCTGCCAGATAGGTTTGCTGTGGTTTATTCTCCAAGCTAACCTGCTGTTATTGCTTTTGGTTGTTACCCTTCTTTTCCTAGCTAAAGAGGACGCTTGCTGTGCCACCACTAAGATGCCCAAGCTGGCCAGGGTGGAGCTCTGTGGTGTGAGAGCCAGAGCCGGACACTGGCTGCTTCCTCCTCATCACCACATGGCAACAGGGGGGCAGGGACCTGAAGCACGGTGTGGCAACCACCGTCAACAATGCTTTACTGTATACTTGAAAGCTGCTAAGAAAGTGCATCTTAAAAATTCTTAACACACACATAACGCACACACAAAAACCTGGTAATTATATGAGGTCATGGGTGTGTTGGTAATCATCTCATAATAGGTACGTGTATCAAGTCATCACATTGTACACCTTAAACTTAAACAATGTTATGCATCAATTATTTCTCAATAAAGTTGGAAACAAAACAAAACAAGGGAGTGCTCAGGGAAGCCCAATGGGCACCAGGGATGGTCTCTTGGGTAAAGCAAAATCAGGGGAGAAAAGGCACTCAAGGTACCAGGAAACTCATGACAGAAGTCACAGTGCACACCCGGCACCCATCAAAGAATGAATTCACTCAGGGAAACCAGGCTTGCAAACCTAGTCACCCCCAGTGATGTATACACAATTGATTTGCACTGTAGATGACCTGGGGTACAGTCTTCATCTGAGTGAAAACTCTGCCCTGAGTAAGTGGCAGTGAGTCCATAGTGACCCACAGCTCAGCTGTGTGGGACTCCACTGGCCTGATAGTCAGATAAGGGGGACTAGCCCCCGGATCCAGGGTACCATGTGTTCTGCACCTGCTCGGCCATACTGGGTGGATGAGTTGGTTTGTGTCTGAGGAGAAGTGGGGTCAAGAGGAGAGAGAAGCAGCAGCTGCAACTGCTGGGCCTTGTGAAGCTGCGGCTTGGTTCTGGTGGTGAGGATGCTCAGATCACTGTGGTGGCCATGAGGAGGGTTGGTGCCTCCAGTTTCTCTTTAAATCCAGGGCTTCCCCTCACTTCCATGTGAGCGTGAGGGACAGTTTCCAGAGACTCCTTCCCTCAGGGGTTTTCCACAGGGAGACAAGTCTTTCTAGTTATGGAGGGTGCTTTAAAATCACTTTGCCATGTTCAGTTAGGTAAATAAGCCACTTTAAAGAAAGTAGACTCACTAAGACACTAAATTAGGCTAAAGATCTTGGAGTGAGTCCACCTGTAAAAAGAAAATGTCCAAATCTTACCAGGTCGCTGTTGATTTTGAGTTGTAGACGCCCCACTTCCTTTCTTTGTGTCACAAGCCACTCATTCCCCTTCTTAATGAGAACAAGAGGGAGTGATTACAGGTCCTGGGGCTGTGCCATTTATGCCGTCTGAAAGGCACTTAAACGAGTGGCACATTATCTCACACATCTGGAGTTTACCAAATTAGCCAATTATGCTGGAGCTCATAAAACGAGGCCTTAAATGTCATTTAACTAGAAAATATTATAATCACCAAGTGGTCTGATTGTAAGATGATACTTGGGGCAACATCAGTGGTTACAGAAAACAAATCGTGAAACAAAACACAGTTCAGATGCCCCCCAAAAGCAACCACATATTTTCTACAGTAATACTTTCTGAAGAATACCATATTTCTGAAGGCACCAGCAATCAACATGTTTCTCATTTGAAACTTAGTTTAATCTGACCTAGTTGTTTCCTAGTTATTTGCCTTGGGCAAACCAGTGCACAAGAATTCCTCTCATAAGAAAACTAAGGAACATGCAGGATGTGAGTAGACTGATGGGAGACCAAGTATTTATCAGAGGTATGAAGCTGTCTGCCGGGGATGGGGCAATGATGGGGTTCAGAGCCTGAGTGGTTAGAGGTATGTGGCACTGCTTTAGAGTTGACGGGACTTGCTTGACTGAATATATACAGGTCTCTCAGGGCTATTGTACTTCAATGAAGAGATAAAAGCTGCTTTGAACTGCTATGTGATACTATTTGAGGATAGGAATTACAAAGGTTTTATAATAAATACTTTTAAATTGTCTTTTTTTCATTTAATAAATTAAAAAATTTGGTGTTTTAGAGAAAGGTGATATGGTGTAATGAAAACACCACAGTAGGCCACTAATACCTGTGTGTCTTTGGGCAACTATTTAATGTCTCTGATCTTCCATTACCTCATACAAATACAGACATAATGCTGCTGCTTGTGCTGTGTTGAGAATAATGAAGGACAAAGTCTCCAGCATGGTGCCTGAGACACTGAAGAGAATCAGTATTAGTTTCTCATCTTTCTTTACTTATATCACCAAAGTATCTTAAGTTCTATTTAAAACTTTTTCTTTTTATTTCAGAAAAAGTGGCCACTAGGTGCTTTCAGAGGAGGAAGAGTGAGGGGTGGGCAGTCCCAGTTTTATAGTAACATAATTTATAATTTATAACCCCCTCACCCATTTGTGACTACCTCAATCACTCTCTTCAAAGGAACGATGAGTACAAAAGAGGCTAGATAAGCTCTCTCAGGCACACTGAAGCAGAGGAAGTTAGGGGTGATGCATGAATGCACGGTAAACAGAGATGCCAGCTGCTGTTTGCCAGGAGAGTTTACAAAACCAAACTTTAGCTTTAAAGGCACCTCATCAACTAGGTTAAATCTTTATGTCTCCTGGGCTCACTGTTAGAGCAGATGAACCTGTTAGAAGAGAGCGATGGGGGTACTCTCCACAATGATAGATTTCGCCTCCGTGAGCTCTTTCCTCTCCCAGAGAAAATGGTGCTGTGTTCTTTGGTAAAAGCTAACCAAATATGATTCCATATAATACCAATACTTGCTCATAATTTGGAGGGCCTTTTTTAAAAAACTTCATTAATTTCAATTCTGAGCTGAAAAACTATGTTTTTATAAAAGTACAACATAGTTATCCTTTTAAGGAGAAGAACCATCTTAGAAGCAATAAAGGGATTTGAACCCATGTGACTGAGCTACCATCTCTTGGAAACAGGTGAATTCTGGGCAGACGGGTGGGGAATTGCATCTCTTACAATGGTGAAAAGTACCTCTTTACTTTTACAGCAGGGAAATGGGAGCTCTGTGCAGATTCTAAGTGTATTAATAGACTCAAATGTTGCTAAACAACAGAAAAGAACTAGGTTTTGAAACCCTTAACATGGGAGAGATAGGAAAAACCAGGAGAGATGAATTTTCTTACTATGCTAATAGTAGGATTGAACAGGACACTTTCTCTGCAGGCCACAGGACAGACAGTTCTCTATGCATCTAGGTGAGAAAAACATCTTTAAAAGCAGAGTGTACTCCAAAAGCTAAATAAGAAAATCAAAAGGAAAAAAAAAATGCTTTTACTTGGAAAAAAAATTCAACACAGCATGTATTAAAAGGTTTTCTTTCCTTTCTCCCTTCCTTCCGTTTTTTTTTTTAACTTAAGGCTATAAAATGTTCCTATTCTGTATCAAAAATAACAGACAGCCTTTTCTTTTCTATTTTTACAAATATTTCCATCTCTAAGACTAGAGCTCTCTGGCTTTTGGCTAACATGTCCAGATCTAAGGCATTACAGAAAGAATGTCGATTTGCTCTAGAAGCAATTATACATACCATCTAGGAAGAGGCCATTTTTTTCTATGCAAGGACCACACATACTGTATGTTTGTTATATTACTTGATATCAAAGCAGAAACATCAAATTCTTCCTAAAACACACATGAAATGAAGGGCCTGGCTATGACCTCCCACATCTAAAGCAGAGATATCTGTTACAGCTCACAGGACTTGCAATGCTAATATTTTACGGCTGTGCTGGGAAGGGACACCTGATTGACTGTATATATAATACACTATGGTTGCTACAACTTTATTTATATTTTTAGTAAAAGGAACATGACTTGTATCCCAAATGTCATAAATGTAGGCATATTGTGGATGTACAGTGCTTAGGTAACACAGCATCAGGCTAATAGCAAATGACCTCAAAATATTTGCTCAGGCATCTCTAAGATCACTAGTATAACTTCACAGGGGGTGGTCTATAGAATAATTATCATTTCGGTTTCATTTTGTATTATTATTATGTTGGTATGATGACTTCCATTCATTTGTTCACTGTGCATTTACCTAGTATCTCTACTCAATGGCAAACATAGGCCAACATACCTAGCATCTCTACTCAATGGCAAACACGGCTTTAGGGCAATACATTCTTGGGGCGGGAGACAGGAGATGGAAAACTAGCTCACTCAATCACGGTGGTACATGCTATATTTTACATAGCATACATTTATAAATAAAGACTGGTATAGAAAGTATGTACTAGAGAAAAGATGATCAGGGAGGGTGAAATTTGAGGGCACCCCTAAACGAAGAGGGTTAGTTTCCTGTGTGGACTAGTGGTTGGTCCTCCAGGAACAGGGGCTAGCATCAAAGCCATGAGAGTGTGAGAGACCAGGGCACTGTAAACCCTTTGCTATTCCTCCAGCAGCTCTGTGTATGGGGCAGGAACCTGGAGAAGAAGGGAGAGCCATACTAGAGGGGCTCTGTACACCATGAGAAGGAGTTTAGACCTTATACTCCTGGGCATATTCATGCATATGTTTCCCAAACACTCTAAAGATAATTAAATAGTATGATCCAAGCATACAGATAATGAAATGGAATAGGAAATGGAGAAACAATAGGATATTTAGATGGCATATATGTAGAAGTTTAATAGACAAAAAAGCTAGCATTCCCAATTAGTGAGTAAATAATGGATTTTTTTCAAAAAGTTGTATTTGGACAATTGAACTATTTAAAAATAAAATTTAACTCAATGTGTCCCACTGCATATTAAAAAAAATTCTAAGGTGGATTAAAGATTTAAATGTAAAACATACCAGAATAAAATGTTTATAATCTTAGGGTAAGAGGATGTGCTTTTTAAAAGTGACATCAAGGTCAGATACCACAAAGGAAAAGATAGATATAATCACAAAATCACAATCTTCAAAAATCACAAACTTCTGTAAGGTGTGAGACACCATAGTTGTAAAACAAATGACAAGTCAGGAAAAATATTTGTAATGTATGTAACAGTTGAAGAATTAGTGCCTGTAATACATACTGGCCTCCTGGAAATCAATAAAAATATTAACATTAAGAGAAATGGGAAAGTGGCACAAATAAGCAATTTAGAAGAAATGACATCTATTGATACAAAAGTATACTCAATCCCAGTTACAATCAAAGGAATACTATTAAGATGGTTTTATTTTTCACTTATTTGGTAATAAGCAGGAGATGCATTAAGTGACAGATATACGAAATAATGATTGATAATGCCCAGTATTTAAGAGGGTGTGGAGAAATGAGAACTCAAATACTAAGGGTATAAAATTGGTACATACTTTTTGGAAGATAATTTCACAACATCCATGATGTAAAATGTGCATAGCATTTGATCCTAAAAGCCCATAGCTAGTATCTTATTTTGCAGAAATATATATGCATACACACACACACACACACACACACACACAATGTGCAAAAAATAGTATATTTATTGGACTGTTGTTTATATAGTGAAAATGTGGAAAGAACCTAACAGTCCACCAAAAGAATTCATTTAATAAATTGCAGCATGTAAATTAAAAAAAATAGTATGCTGTTTAAAAGAATATGCTGGAAAAACATCCATGGTATATGTTTAACTGAAATACACAATTAGCAGAATAGTACCCACAATATACTCTGCCAAGAGTGGGCAGTGAACCCAGAGGTTAGGAGCATGGGCTTTGGGGTCAAGCAGACCCAGATTTGAGTTTCAGCTCCACCATTTACCAGGTACGTGAAAATTACTAACCTCTCTGTGTCTTGGTTTCTTCATATGCCCAGCTTGAACGGATCCTACTAGAACCTACCTCACAGAGTTATAAGGAGAATTCCTAGTACATAGAAGAGACTAAATATATACCAGTAGTTATTACTACTGTTATCATTTTTGTACAATTACTATTGTCAACAAATTTTCTTGTGAAAACAACTTCAAAAAGTGAATCTAATATCCTTCAAAAAATTATGCTGGATAGAGTCTTTAATTGAATCTATTCAATATATTGGATAGTTTTAGCTTATGTAACAAAAATATTGTTTAGCTGATCATCTAATATATAGGATAATGAATTTGACACAACCACTTTTGACATAGATCTGTTCTGATTAATACTCATAAACCACAATGCAAACAAAAACATTTTTGAACACTATATTTAAGAATCCAGATAAATAATTACTACATTTAGATGGCTCCATTTAAAAGAATTTTAAAAAGTCTTATAGGCACAAATGAGAAATTGCCCTCTAGTTATCAAACTGATCATTAATGTTGTTTTTGTGGTAGTTTCTATTGTGTACATATTTAGTTTTCAATCATATTATGAAGAAAAACACAAAAAAGTAGGAAGGCATTTTAAAACATTTTTCCTTGATAAGAATAGGAAAATCAACCATTCAAAATGAGAAACTATGTTATGCAGCAATATATTAAAATGCCTATGTCAACACAGAGTCTATATATGAAGAACCATACATACCCTTCTGTTCGGAAAATCATTCGAAAGCTGTCTCCTAAGCTTTTATAACTGTTTGGATCAGTTGCACATCTCTGAATCTGGAACCTAGGAATAAAATCAAAGCAAAAAAATTCCAAGTTAAGGATTTTGCCAAATGGCTTTTCTCATTTTTCAAACTCTTAGGAAACTCAGCTTTTTCAGATTAATGTAAAAAGGTCTGTTTTTTTGCTATAGATTTTATTGATTTATTTGCTTTATATAATCTTTAACTTATTTTTGTAGCCTTTAAAATTATATTTCTCTGTACTTCAATAGAAACTGCAGAAAGAGGGTTTTTTTCTTTTTTTTTCCGTCTGTTTCTTAGCCAGGCAGATGCACCCTGAGGCTTTCAGGCTTTTTTCTTTTTTGAAAAGCATACACAGATGTCATGGATTGTTTTAATGTAAAAATCAGAAAGATGCATATGAAACAAATAAGTAGCTCTATTTCTTATCTTAATTAGTGCTGCTCGATGGTAATTTAATACAAAGGTTAAAAATACAGAGCAGCTAATATGGCCTTACTTTGATCCGGATTGTGAATTTGGAATTCATTCTGACAGACAGGAGCCTTTGCTCTGAGCACGAGTCAGGGGCGCGCAGTGACACAGTTTACTCTCCCCACCTCACAACGGAGCAGTCCTCGTCACTATGGGAGTTCGGGCCTCTGGGTCTCCGCGGGGGCACAGTGCTCTGCACACAGCTGGTGCCCAATGAAAATGTATCCTGTTTTAGAGAGCTCAACTCTTTTCTTCTTCTTTTTGGTGTGATCATGAATCTCAGAACTTTAACCTTCAAACTGTGGAAGTTTCCAGTATGAGGTCTTAACTCATTTATTTTGTATTTTGCCCTGGAGTTTGTTCCTAAAGATATTTATGTTATGTTATTACCCTACACCTGAGTTGTTCTCCATTTTGGGGTTTCTTTAGCCTACTACTCTGGTGTTCAACTTCCTTGTCCCAGTTCTGAGTGAAGGCCTTCTCCTGTACTTTCCTCCGCAAACACCTCTAATACTGTCTAGGATGCTTTTCTCAGCTTGTTGGATTTATGATATGAACACCACTTCTACCTGTAAGAATGATGTATTTTACAGTTTTAGGCTGCAGGGAATTATGCTGGAAAATGACACATATATCACAGAAAAGAATGAATATTTTGCTTTGATTGGAGCAGTTGGCATATGAATGGAATGGTAAGACTGGCAAGATGTTGGGTTACATTTGATTTTGTAAAGTGGAGAGTCGCTGAAGGTGATTGTCTAGGAGAGTAGCCGTATGGAGATAAGGGAGTTGAGTTCCAGCAGAAGCTTGGCACATACAAATGATTTTGTAATACCTATTGCCTGATGGGTGGATCAGAATGCGAGTATGGAGAGCAGAACAATCACAAAGGCAAGATAGGGGCCTGGGTGAAGATGATGCCAGAATATGAATGGAGGCAACAGAAATGTAATGAAAGGGGTAAGCATGTTGGGTAATCCTTTTATTCTTTAAATTGATGTTTAAAGCATTTTAATGGTACATTCAACACGATCCCCTCTTGATCCTCTATAACTTAGAAAGTAATATTCCATAACCCTAGACTTACAATTGCCAAAGTTTAAAATGTCATAAATATTTATCTTCATAATGATTTTGCTTGTCAAACTGACATCTCTATTAGCATGATCATTTTTAGAAGGTTAGTCTCTAGACAAGAACTGCATCTCTAAAATTTAAATTGCATTCCACTGCTAGGAATTTACCCTAAGAATGCAGGATCCCAGTTTCAAAAAGACATACACATCCCTATATTTACTGCAGCACTATTTACAATAGCCAGGAAAGGGAAGCAATCTAAGTGCGCATCAGTAGATGAATGGATAAAGAAGATGTGGTATATATACACAGTGGAATATTATTCAGCCATAAGAAGAAAACAAATCCTACCATTTGCAACAACATGAATGGAGCTAGAGGGTATTATGCTCGGTGAAATAATCCAGGTGGAGAAAGACAAGTACCAAATGATTTCACTATCTGTGGAGCATAAGAACAAAGCAAAAACTGAAGGAATAAAACAGCAGCAGACTCACAGAACCCAAGAATAGACTAACAGTTACCAAAGGGAAAGGGACTGGGGTGGGTGGATGGGAAGGAGGGAGAAGGGGAATAAGGGGCATTACGATTAGCACACATATTGTAGCTGAGAGGGTGGCACAGGGAAGGCAGAATAGCACAGAGAAGACAAATAGTGACTCTATAGCATCTTACTACGCTGATGGACAGTGACTCTAATGGAGTATGTGATGGGACTTGATAATGGAGGTAATCTAGTAAACTTAAATGTTGTTCATGTGATTATATATTAATGATACCAAAAAAAATTAAATTGCATGTTATTTACAATAGCCAAGAAAGGGAAGCAACCAAAGTGTCCATCAACAGGTGAATAGAAAAAGAAGATGTGGTATATTACATAATGGAATATTTTCAGCCATAAAAAGAAAGAAATCCTGCCATTTATGACAACCTGGATGGACCTAATGGGTATTATGCTAAGTGAAATAAGCCAGGTGGAGAAAGACACATACCATATGATTTCACTTATTTGTAGAATATAAAAACAAAACAAAACAGAATGAACAAAACAACAGTAGACTCATAGACACTGAGAAAAGACTGGTGGTTACCATGGGTTGGGGTGGGTGGGTGGAGAGGCTGAGGGGGATAAAGGGGCACAAAAATTCTCAATCACCATATAATTTGGTCATGCAGACAGTAATAAACATGGAGAATATAGTCAACGGTTCTGTAACATCTTTCTATGTCAACAGTAACTGCACTACAGGGAGTGGAGATTTACTAATATGGGTAACTTGAACCACTGTGTTGTATATTTGAGATCAATGTAAGATTGTATATCAATGATACTCCAATAATAGAAATGAAATAGGTGCACACAACAGAAAAAAAAATTAAATTGCATGGAGCTTAACAGAAGATCGTAGACCAGTACAGCTGACTCATTTAAACTGTTACAGATCCAGAGGTGCATTTGGTGTGTATGTGTGTGTAACCACTGGCTCAGAAGACTCAATAAGTAGTTTTGTCTAGAATCAAGCAAGTGATTTGATGGTCAGGTAGATGGATCATGTTTGGTATTTTTGGATTACTGCATGCAGAGGTGATAGATAGGTATTTTGGATACAAATTAATTAACACTGAACACAAAACAGTACAAATGAGAGAAGTACAAGTAAGTTTACACAACAATGGTGGAACATATAGAGTGATTGCCAAAATATGACTTTGATTCTAGTTCCAGAAAGAATCTCTGTCTCTGGCTGCATATTGGTAATCTATATTCATTGCTGAGTAGAATACATTTTCTTATGTCTAGTTGGGAAGTCCAAAATTCTTCTATGTTCTTTTATGGAAAAATTGAAAATAGTTTTATGTAAAAAATATTACATGCTCATAGATTTTTCTCATAATATCTGTAATAACATTCATGAGATTCATTTGCCTCCATCGAATTCCTTTCTATGCTTTTCTCCCTAATTACCAAGTATTTAAAAAATATTTGCCTTATGAAATAAGATGCTGTATGTGTTACAAAAACTCAGAGCATCATCTCCACTTTCAAGAAGCACAGTAAATAAAAAAATGAGAAAAAAATAAAATAAAATAGGGAAAAATGTAGCATCGGCATCAAGTTGCTCAGGTGTTCAGCAGAGGGAGCAATTATTGCTTTCTGTAGGGGCGGGGAGGAGTTTTCAGGAAGGAGAAGGGATTTGGGCTGGTCCTGTAGGATTCAGCGAGGTGAAAGAGTAAGCCAGGAGGAAGCATTCCAGTGGGGAAAGGAGGGAAGCAAAGGCCAGTGAGGGAAAGCTGCCATTTCAAAGAAGTGAAGGGAAAGACCACTTACTGTGGCAATCCTGTGTTTCCTACAGGACAGGTGTTACAGCACTGTGCTGGCTGCATTCAGGGGCTCCGGGTAGGCAGAGACGTGAGAGGGTTAGAGGGGGATGTTTTGAAATAAAGTCAAAGCCCTGTATGGAGCATTTGGCTGTCTCCTGCTCCTCAGCTGAGTCCTTCAACTGACTCTGCATGGCCACCTCAGTTATGTGGCTCTGGTCTTAGAAGGGTTGGTGAAGGGCTGGGCAAATGAACCAAAGCAAGTGCCTCCCGCTGGCTAGAAAATCGACCTCAGTCCCTCTGTCACTGTTGGGGTTAGAGACATAAACCTTGTCTATGACGTCTGCATGCTTGGGTGATACCAAGGTGGATCTTCTGTCAGCTTATGCAAAGATGAGTACAGAGTATAGTCATTTTAAAATTTACTAGTTACTTAACTGGCTAGTAGAAGTCTAGGCAGTTCACTCACTAGTTGCAATTTATTTTTACCCAGTCTGGCAGGTAATATTTCCAATCCAACATTCATTCAGTTAAGAAGAGTTCTTGAACACTTACTCTACTGTAGATATTCTACTGTTTTGGGGCACTTACAAAGAATAAAAAGTAATCTTGCCCTTTAGAAGCTTACAGTTAGGTGAAGCAGATGTGCAAAGAAATAATACCACATTCAAAGAATAATGTTTAGGAATAGTGTTTCTGAGTATCAGATGTCAGCCAGTGAGTTTTCTGGCACCAAGTGACATTTCTTGGAGATGATTTCCTATCTGTGGGTGGACTGTGGCTGCCTGAAAAGAGTACTGTGTAGAGATGTTGGGGGAAAAAGGGAACACAGAAAGGATATCCTTGGGCTCAATATGTGTGATTCAACTTTACCTATCCACCTTAGGACAGGCAACAAGACAGTCAGCAGAATCCTTGAGGAGTGCCACAAACAGGAGCAGCAACATCAAAAAAAACCCAAAACCTCCCATGCGGAGGGTCCACAAGCTGTGTTGTAGAGCAATGAGCAAGGATGGGCAGGCACGGTAAATACCGATTCCTCAGTAAAGCCTGCCCACCATTCTTTACTGTGCTAAAGCAGCTGGAGTCTCAGCATACAGGAGAAGGCAAATATAGCTCTTGTGTGCATCTCACACATGGTGTGTGTACATGTTTCAGAGAAAGTACAGGTGGTATTTAGTTCCACCACACATGACTTATTCTGATCACATAGTTATCAGTTCTTCTAAGGAATCTGTTTCAGGTTGATATAATTATAGTGCATTTTGGTCAATCATGTAAAACAGGAATTTCCTTCTTCCTCTCTACTACATTTCAGCAATTTAAAAGGTTTCTCTCTTGGCTTGAAGCTGTACATCAACATTTCCCAAGCTGTATTCTGGGTTAACAAATTCTCTCTATGCTCAGGGAGACAATTTTCCAGTTATGTAATACAGTTGTTGGTAAAATTACAAAGGCAAAACCACACTACTCTTGATTGTACTTAGAAGAAAAGGTTAGACCTTTCTACTGTCCTAATAAAAGCAGCTTAGGCATGTCTGGAATCTCCATCTGAGTAACTTCTTTTATTAGAATGAAAACCTGATGCCAAACTGGCAAATCAGACAATGGAGCAACACTTGAGACATGTTCAGCGCCTCACATCGGGTCAGAGTGAAACACATGGGAAAGGAGTGTGGCTCTAACCCTGTGCCCCACTGCCCGCAGCCAGCAGTCCCATCAGCCTCTGTGCTGGGGAGCAAAGTCCTGCATACTCCCACAAATGGGAGGGAACAGCCCTGTCATCACCATGCCACAAATACAAAGCCAGTTCCTGTGATCACCACCAGGGCATGGAATGGCTGCTCAACATTCGCAAACAAATCTACAAGTGTATTTTTAAAAGCTATAGACTGTTCTCACTCACTAAAATATTTTTCTCTAAACAGGCCAAGAATCATTACTGTAGCATTTCCCACTGACTTAATTGTGTCCTTAGTCAGTAACCAAATTTTAAAGTCTCTTGATCTCAGCACAGTTAGAAATGCCCCTTTAGGCATTCAGCTTGTCTGTGTACTTCTTAAGATGGCCATAAGTCAGTAAGAAACAAAATGACTTTGCTATCCTACAGGCCGTAGGACAAGGCTGTTTGAAAATTCCAAAATCTTAAATTTTTGCAGTGCCTTTATTTCCAAAGTCATTTTATATGTATCTTCTTAAAAATCACTGATGGCTGATGGAGTTTATATTCAGGAATAGAGGCTTCAGGACACACATACACATATGTATATGGGTATATATCCATGTACATGTAAATGTAATTTATAAATTTTTATGAAGGGCAGCAACTGAGTCACAAAGAGTCAAATTGCGGAAGGTGATAAGATTTGTTCTGAAGCTAATTTGCCTAGCATGCACTGTGCTTTTTAGTTAGACCATATGATGATTATTGGTGGTGCTTTAGGGTAAGGAACTGATGGCGATTTGGGAAGAGGTGCAAAAGCCATTTCAGGCCATCCTTTGACACTGTCACGAAACCTAAACCAAGCAGTGAGATAGGTGATGTTTATTTCTAGCATTGTTTCCAGATCATTTTCCAGTTAGTATTCAATAGTATTCTTGTGCTCCTACCTTCTCCTTTTCAACTCTGCTTTCAGAAAAGCATTCCCATCAATGATTTATCCTTATTGTGGCTTTTGCTTTGATATGCTTGTCTCTCAGAACTCTTCCCCTATTAAAGGGATTTCAGCTATCAAAGAGGAATTAGGAAGGTTTGGTTTGGTTTAGGATGGGGATCTGGGGTACCTTTACCACCTTTAGCAACATAGCCTAACATGGTACTTTTTTTCCTGAGTGGAATTTTATGCTACCAAAATGCACTAGGATACATAAAAATTACACCTTTGTGTCAAAGGACATGAAGCACTTTGGGGAACTGAGTTAGGAGCCACCAGTTACGATTCCATTGCTGTCACCAATAAATAGTATAAACTGGTGAGACTTGTAATTTAATCCTTCCTTGCCTTTCTCCCCAGCATTAAAACGGGACAGCAGACATTAGAAGACACTTTGATTCTGAAGGCACAAAGACACACAGACTTAATATATGTGTTTACTAGCTATAAGAGAGAAGAGACACTTCATTTTGTTTTGTTAAGCCCTAAATTCCTATTTTATAGGGGTAGGAGACTGCTAATAAAAAGTTTACACTGACAGTAAGTGGTGATGAACCTCATGAAGCTCTGCGGAGATCTTTGTAAATGTGCTATGAACAAAGCTTATTAGTAATTACCAGAATATTACATGTGTTCCTTAATAAACACTTAAGAAACCCACTAATGAATCAGAGATTAACAGACCAAATGTTTGCAGTTACATAACACATTAAAAGGGTAACTGCAGGGAGATCACAAACAAAGATCTGAATTCACTGTAATTAGCCTATCTTACTGAAATAAGATGCTGCTCCTACGGATTATGTTTGCTTTCTCACTGGCTGGTTGGGCATGGCCAAAGTCGGACTGAGCGTGCAGAGACACAGATGAGGCTTTGAAATTTAGGTGTACACACCTACCTTATAAATTTTGGGAAAAAGCTCTGGAAAGCACATCTTTAAAAAAATTCTCACCAGGTATATTTATTTCCTGTACTCTGAAAAATCACCTTCCACTGAGGCTGCCCAAGAGAAGAAATCCCCGTTCCCATGAAAGCTAACCACTGGACTGAAGGGAAATGGGCCTCTGCCTTTGTCCTCTCTGCACAAGGACCGTGTCAGATGGGGAGATGAGGCTGCTGATCTGGGAGATATTTCCATCAGTTTTATTTAGTAAGTGCTGGAGAGAAAGGTTTTCTTCTAACACTGCTCTATGTCCATTGCTTTACTGTTTCGATTTTAAGTTTCTGGTAATGGTGTGTAGTAATTTAAAAAAATGTTAGCTGTGGGTATTTTACTTCAGATCAAATATAGCAACAATCCACATAACATTGCATTAACAACGGCAACCCCACGAGCCCTTTAGTCATCTTGGAAGGGTGTGGTTGACAGTCTAGATAAGGATTTCTGTCTCAACATTTCCTGAGATTCCCATTTGCACAAGGGCAAGGTCAAGAGTTTTGGGCACAAAGTAAAGAAACCACAGATCTTGCCTTCTAAAATGGAACAAACAGGTGGGGGGCAGGGAGATGTGAGTAATTAATAGTAAGACAGAATACAAGTGCTCAGTAGAGATTCTGGGAACTTGGTTCACCTGTGACTTCAGCACTGTCTGTGTTTCCTGGGTTCTCCACCTAGGCCTGGCATCAATTAACAGCCTAAAATAATGCTAACAATTCACAAGGCTGGTGTGAGTTTGGCTGTGCCTGAGCAGTGATCACTGACTGAAGTTCAAAAGCTGTACTCATACATATTTGGCTGCTTATAAATTTATTCTAAATTTGAGGGAAAAGAAAGATACTTTTCCTGATCTTTGCTCAGACATTTCCCTAGGAGGGTTTCTTTAGAAATTTATACCTGGTAAAAATTAAGATGTCCTTCATCTGTTTAAAGCCTGAATGTCTTTACTAGGTGTAGGTGGGCTGGGCTACATTTTGGTTTAGTGTTTATGATATTGTAAAGACGACCAATAAATTTCTCTGTGTTATTATTAAACAGTTTATAATTTGAAGAAACATGTAACCTGGAGTGCTCAGTCAGCCTAGATAATTACTGCAGATAAGGGAACAACATCTTGGCAAGGCCACAAAAGCACGGGAAATCTTCTGTGCCATGTAATTTTGAACACGTTTTTGAACAGAGCCTCAAAAATATTATCTCTCTGAAATATCAGATCAAACAGATAGCCTGATTATACTTTAAATAATTTCCTGTGATCCTAGACACATCTAATTGCAGTCTCCTTTCACACGCTAGGGAGATTTAAAGTCAGATATTCCATGACTGAACATTTTACAATTCGCACCTTATCAGTACACTTACATATCCCATAAATGGTTCATTTCGCCAACCACAAGTTTCATTACAATAAACACTTACCTGTGTGTCCCTGATCAGTGCAATGAAATAGATCTAGTATTATACACCTTACGTTACTAAACATGTGGTATTTCAAGTATTTAGAATCTGTGTAAAATCTGACATTGTAAAATGAATCATGGTAAGAGAGTTGAGTCTACCATCTGGCACGTGTTCTCCCAGTTGTTTATATTACTTATGGGGTAATAACTAAGTACACTGACAATATAAGTCTAAGATTTATTTTATCGACAATATGCTAGTTAACAAATCAGACACAAATGGTCATTATAGATTACAGCTGAAATCTAATACTGTTAAACCACAAGTAATAAAATAGGCTAATTGACATAGCTGTATAATTAAATGCTCCAAGCATAAACTGGTCTCAATTAAACAAAAGCTTGACTAGCATGACTTGCAGACATTTTCCTCTGTAAAATACATGTCACATTATAAAACTACACTTAATTCAGATTATAGTGCTACCACTCTTTGAATATACATATGTGTGTATGTATACATATATTTAATTAAACTTCGTATTTAATGCCAACAAATGGCTTCACACCCAGGTGCACCTATCTATATTTTCCCAAGTGCACTGACCTAGGCTGGCCATTACAGTGGTTAATTACAATGAAGCCACTTTATATTAGGGAAATGAGGACAGGATGGATCATAGACTGGAAGCAAAACTCATTTTCAAGGTAATGAGACTAGAGACAGCTACATAAACTTCAGCAAATATGAAAATGACCACAGTCATGACTGGAATCATAGTTTTCCCATATTCCCAAAATAATAATAGTTTAAAAAAATTTGACCCTCCCCCTACAAAGAAGAGTTAGCTACACCCTTTCTCTCTCTGTTCCTCCCACCTCCCTCCTTGGGTCCACAGTTTTCCTAATGTTCACCAACAGCAGTGAGAGAGAAACGGAAGACATCGTTCTTACCTGTTGAACCTGAGCTCATTGCTCAGGATGAGACAGAAGTTCTTGGTTTCTAGCCTTCATAAAAGACTTCCAGAACAAGGAGTTCAAAAGCAGTCAAATCTACCAGAACCCTTACTGCCTTGGGACCAGAGCCACTTCACAGAAACTAATTATGCTCTAGAGACCATAAGCCAGAGTCCCAGTGAGAGAGAATGTCAGGGGATATAGAGTCTCTGGAGACCTACTATCCCATCCATTTTATGTTAACTGATCAGTTCCCTATTTTTTGCTTTATCTAGCACTGATAAGGAAGGATAAGAAAGATTAAAAGAGTGGGTGGGTTCTTTGCATTCAACAGCACAAATGCTTATGCTGGAAAGAAATTTGCCAGAGATAATAAACCTTTTGGCTAATACGGAAGAAAACAATGCTTATGCTTATCACAGCTGAGGAAACTTTCAAGTTTATATTTTTATATTTTTATACCAAGATTAACCTCATATGTTACCAACATTTGGATCAGTTGTTACCATTTCCAAATGAGGACACCCCAAAAAATGGTAATCATACCTCTCATTTTAAATCACTTAACTTTGAGAGCATTTTTACATATATGATCTCATCTCAGGGTGCCCCTTAGGTTCACAGCTCCTTATATTTGTAAGGTTAAAATCACTTGAAAGAGAAAAATGGAAAAAGTATCAGCTTGGTGCTAGAAAGGCATCAGAGTAGAGGGAACAGTTTACCCTGAAGTCTCTCTGTTGTATTGTGAATTTGTCTAGTTCAGTACATGGCTAGTAAAATTGCATCTCTGAACCCAAGATTTCTTATAAAAAGACCCATTCACCCAACCAACTTTGAGGGTTATCTTTGAACACTTAAACAAATTAGTCCTGAATTAACTGTACTGGGGAGAACCAGGTCACAGAAGCACCAATTATGTTCATTTAACTTGATCCCTCACTATAAGGAGTACAGACTGGATGGAGAGAGATTTCTCCATGGGGGATATGGGATGGACATCTTTGTAGAAGAATTTAGATGCAGCCCTCTTTGAAGAGCATGAGACATCACATGACTCCCTTCAAACCTCTCATTTGTAGATAACTGGATTGATATATTCTGGACTAATAAAACAATCTTTCTATACTTATCTAGCATCTCTCCTATGTGGTTTATTTCCAGGTGTTTAATTGCCTAGTGTATGCCTGGAGAACACTGTCAAGGCCAATATCAACTAATTCTGTAATTTCTCCCCACATCTTCTCTCTGTGTCTTTCTCTCAACTAAATGCTTTTAATAATGAATATTCCATTCTGTCATAAACCCATGTTAAAGAAGCCCCAGTGGAAAGGTGTGGTTTCATTATTATGATTAAATAACACACTAAAAAGAATTAAAAATCACTGAGAACACTGGTAACAGAAGAGATGCATAACTGTTCGCACCCAGGAGCTGGCCGAACTTGTCCATGGAACTTGTACAGGAAACTACTTCACTAATTAACCAAGCATTTAATACAAGGCAACTACTATTTTTGGCTGAATAATAGATGGGTACTTTGGCAGGTAACAATGTACTCCAAAACAGTTCAGGTCATTTAATTTTATAAAATGCTGATCTTATTCCAGTTTTTACAGAAATATAACTTTACATTTTAAAATAATTACCTTAAAAAAAAAACCCAACTCTTTGTTCTATACATTGAAATCCAGATAATTGGATGTATTGATTAATCGAGGTTCTCTAAAGTCTTAAAAACTAAGCATAAGACATTCATTTAGAATAAGATCCAGTTAGAAACCTATAGTGAATATATAATAATGAAACCTTTTCTTTCAAACTTGTGCTAAGGGCATGCTCTTGTTTGTTTCCAATGAAACTCCATTCACTCTCACTCAATTCATTATGAAAAATTCTAAGTGTGAAGATTAGATTTAAACATTTGGCATTTTAGTCCCTCCCTTCACAAGTAAAACCTTATCATTGAGTATAAAAGAGCAAAAAGTGCTCTGAGGCTGAAATTTGCAGAGAATTCATATGAACTAACATGTATTGAGTGCCTAATTTGAATGGGCCCTTGGCTGTTAAGACTCTGCTTAACTTAGACATTGACCCTCTTACAGGGAAGTTTGCATGCATTGTAATAGACAAACTCGAAGCATCCAAACATTAATAACAGGCAAGTCTTCCTGGATTTGTTATATTCTTGCTTGCCTCCTTGAGTAGTACACAGGGAGCCCAACACAGCATATCTGTCATGCCTGGGGTCAGTGGGGACCTTCTGAGTGGGAATTACCTTCCTGTGCTGTGACGCAGACTCTGCTCAGGCCTCCCAAGGCTTGGCAGGCCAGTCCCTCCACTAATGGCTTCAGAGTGCTTTTCTGGCTCACTGTCATCCCTGTATGCTTTGTTCTACCCTTACTGCCAGGCAATGAGCTATCATTTCTCGCACATCAGCGTGTCTTCTCCCTGCTTCTTTTCCCTCCTCCCACTTTTCTCTCCCTCATTCCTCCAATGACCTTTAATTCTCCCCTTAGACCCAGCAGTGAACTCAGAGCCCTGCAACCCAGCCTGGTCACAGCTCTTAGAAAGGGCCGGAGGGGCCGTCCTGTGAGTCAGGTCTACGAACATTAGTGCCTGGCTTTTGCAACATCTATTTTGGCTGTTCAGAGACCATTTTTGCATGTGTTTTGTTTCTCAGTTTTGTGCCAAAGTTGAGGTTATGAGATAAGTGGCCTCTGGCTGAGTGTGAACTTTCCCTGAGAATGGGCTGTCCGAGAGGAGGGCAGGGGCAGACAGCCCCCAGGCTCCTAGAGCATTCTCTCCCCCAGGCTTTTGGTCATTCTCAGGCACAGCTCCTTAGGCAGGTATGGTCTCTCCCCCGCGGGGAGGATGGCCCTACTGCTCTGTGCCTTATCCCTTCAGGATTCCTCCACGCTGAGGGCATACTAAAGCATCCTGTCACTCCTGGAAGCCAAACAAGAACTAATTCATAACTTATGATAGGATGATGATAGCATGGGGCTCAGCAGCTGGGGCCACAGCGACTCCTTGGCCCTTCTGTTCCCTATTTGTTTTGTGGGTTCTGTTTCCATTTGTTGCTTCAAATAAAATACTCTTGTATGTTTTTTTGTTTGTTTATTTTCCACTCCTTAATTATGGATATGTGGTAAGTGTATCTTATTTAGATTCTCATAGATCTATGTTTAATTTGAAAGTTTGAGACAAATACGCAAATTTCTTTTGAAAAACCTGTATGTTTTCAGAATTCTGACCCAATCACTGTGACTTTCTGTTGGCTCTGGTAGTATTGCACTATCCCTTTTGGGGGAGAAAACAGAAAAAGAGAAGAAAGCCACTGCAAAGGATTCTGCTTCCTGGTACAAATACTTTTGGAACTGTGAAGCCCGTTCTTACTTGTGTGTATTAGGTCAAATTCTGGCAGAAAATACGGGACAGCTGCCATTCCATACCTTGAAATGTTTATTTTAAAAGTCTTGATATAACTTATAAAATAGTTGGCAGGTATTCCCTATTTTTTTTCATTCCCTTGCAGGTAGACAACTTGGAATAAAGAGGGGGAGAAGGGAGAAATGAGTATTTTCAATGGTGGAGTATCTCCCAACTTTAAATATGAGATGCCAAAGAGCTTTCTGCAATGAAGACTGCTTCAAATATGTATATATTTAGCAATATTACTTATATCAGGCTGAGTGTCAGCTATATTTAGTAATATTACTTATGTCAGGTTGAGTGTCAGCTATCAAGAGAATTAAAAAGCTATACAATTTCTGAAAGTTTTTAATGACTTAAGAATAAATTTACTACAGGTAAACAAGCATATAATTGAAGATACCACATTTTTAGATACAAATAAGATAAAGAAAATTTTCTTAAAAATCCCAAGTTGAAGTATTCTAGAAATCTGAAGGCACAGAGGAGTTTTTTGTTACATTGCAATACCTATCCTAACAGTTTCAAGAGGGAATTTGGTTTAGGACTGGCATGTCTCCAGGCAGCTCACATTCAGTGGGGAGGAGGTTATTACAGAGGCTGTGTGTAACAAGGATGTGTAATGAGGTTCCCTGGGATGGAACATGGGAATCCATCAGGGCTGTGGCAGAAGCAATAAGCTGTCCACTAAAACTTTCTGCTCCTTTTTCTCATTGTATGAAGTTGATGCTAGGAGAAACCTACACAGCCAGACAATAGGTACATCCCCAGGCCCCTGTACATCCAGGTGTCAGTCGTATGGCTCATTATTTTCAATAGTATCTAAGTGAAGTAATCTGTGTCACAGATGGGGTTTTAAGAAGTGAGTGGGGCTTCTCTATTCTCCTTCCTGTTTCATCTGCAAGATGTACTTTGCAAGGTACATCTTACATTGAGACTAACTGTATCTTACCTCGAATCTGTATCACCTGCAAGAAGGAAGCAGAGGACTCTGACGCTCTAGTGTGAACAGCACAAGCTTGAAGGAGCCTGGATCCCTAATTACACACTGAAGAAAACCTCCTACTATCTGATAATACTCACATTGGAATGTTATACAAATATTCTTTACTGGAGTAAACCACTGAAATTCAGGAGGGTTTATTTGTTGTCACAGCTAGATTTGCCTTAACTGATCCAAGGATCCACACTGCACTGTGTCTGTTCCTCTCTCTGTGTCCTGTCTGCAGACCAGTTCCTTCTGGTTACATTCTTCCTGCTTTCACACAGCACTGACTTTGACAGAGCAACCCCAGCCTTGGGGTAATAGGACACACACCTAGTGCCCACCACTTTATCCCTTTCTGCCACCACATGTGCCAAATGTCTTTCATTTGCCCCTCCATATCCGCTCTCTACCCTGCTCACTGCCCTGAGAAGTCATCTGAATCAGCTATATCAAAAAACTTTTACGTTCTCTCCCTTCCAGTTGGATTTGGCCAATGAGAAGTCCTGGCGGGTGGCAGGAGGAAGGGAGGAAAATGAGTTTGGAATATTTATTTGTCTGACTCCTTCCTGTGAGTCTTCCTCAGGCCTGTCTTTGTCCACAGACGGTCACTGTTCCTCCCAGAGCACCCACTCTTCATGACTTTCGTCTTTCAAGTTTAGGTGGCCTTTCCCTTTACCCATGCCTCTGTGCTTAGTGGTAGTGACAGCTTTACTTCCTGTTGCTGGTAGCTCCAGGATCTTGAGTTCTTCCTGGTGAATGAATGTATTGCCTTCCCCCATACTTTCATAATGAATTCATGGACAAACCCTTTTCAAACCATCCTAAGTTAAGAGTGCTGTTTCCTCTTGCTCCTCTCATGCAAAATCATACTACAGTTAAAATTTCCTAAAGAATCATCTGTCTACCACTGGCTCCTTAGCCATACCTGGGGGATGGAGTTATTGTACAAACAGGCTGTCAAGCTTTTCCCTTCAACCCAACCTGGGAGCAATGACAACTCACAGAGAGGATGTTTTCAGGGACCTGAGAGAGGAAGTTTTCAGGGACCTCAAAACATGTCAACCAAATAGTATACTTCACATCTTCTGGCGGATATTTCTTTTCTTTTCCCCCTTCCTCTTCAGCTATTGCCTCTTCAGTTTGCCAACATTCACTGTTGAATTTTTTCCCAAGTGGATTGTTTCATCATTGAGAGAGCACATTATTGCTTCTTATGGGCATTGTGAATAGTGCATATTCCTAGTATGCCATTTAGAATCCAAATCTTTACATTTGAAAATGGAAATGTTTGTGAAAATAAAAAGGGGGAGGAAAGGTAGAAATAACCACAAAATCATGTTTTGCCATGCTATTTCTCAGGGGGAAAACATCTTTTTACCAACCCAGATATGCCTTGGACATGTCATTTGGTATTTGCATCCAAAGACCTAATCTTCTCTTCCTGACTCTAATGAATTTTCTCTTTCACAGCGTTTTGATATCATGCAGATTCTTTTCACTGCCATTAGTTCCCAGCAAAAGATGCTACATAAGCACCCAGTTGAATGAAAAATTATTATTATACCAAACTTTTCACCAGTTCCACTCAGTGTGAAAAGTGCCTCACCCACAGGGAGGCCTGACAGTTTTGGTAAAGTGTCTAACTTAAGGCATTATAAATACTGTTTGTATGAATATCCAGGTACAGAACCCAAACTCTCCATTTTTTAAGCATTTATTTTTCTCTAAATATTTTACCCATTTAATATACCAGTAAGTCTTTGGTGATAGTATCATCATTTTTCTCATTTTGGGAAAAGGGGAACTAGAAAGAACTTCTATTTCTCCTCTGGGAGAAAATAAGATGGGAGAAAATATATTTTTTCTTTCATTCTACTTAGTTTTAAGGTTGCATGTTTTATAAGCTGAAATAAGATTATGATGACAAGACAATTATTTTTCTAAATTAATACATTCTTAAGGAATATTACCCCTTCCCTTCACCATACATATGAAATGCACATTGTGCCTCCTCAGTATTGTACATCATCCATTTCATGACTTGAGACATATTCAAAAGTTTAGATTTACAAGGACTTCCTGTTGGGTTTCAAAGTGAGAGATGGTTATCTGTTCGTGAAAGTCATAGATTGATCAAAGAGCCACAGTTCCCTCCCCTCCACCCCAAACCTCCCAGCACACACACACATGCACAGCTAAAATCAGGGAAATAAGAGCCTGAGAAATCAGTTCAGCACAAAGACGTTTTGTTTACACTCATTTCTAGGGGGATGTATAGAAAGCAAATTATCTTTGTTTTTATCATGTTTCTTCAAAACAATAACTGCCTACAAAAAGACTATTAAAATAGCATTGGGACTTTGTGGGAAATATACAAGGGCCCGAAACTGCACTGCTCAATACGGTAGTCACTAGTCACATGTGACCGCTGAGCTAAATGTGGCTAGTGCCACCGAGGATATGAATTTACTTCAATTAATTTAGATATAAATTTAAGAGCTAAAGAAGTGTAGAGTATTTTCCCATTAAACATAACTTCATCCTTGTGCCAGGACTATGCTTTAACCATTGCTTTCCATAAGATGTGGTAAGCATTAAAATGCGGCTAATGGCAAATTTAAAATTGTATTATGGGTCACATTATATTTCTATTGGAAAGCTCTGGCTTAAAAGCTAAGTGAGGCACAATACTAGCTTATTTGTTTTTTGCATACAGCTGCACTCTAATACATGTAGTGCCACCAGAGTTTGCGGGGGAAACATCTCTAGCACTTGGCGTAGGTACAGTTAGGAAAATATCCTGGATTTCAAATGCAGTTCTTCTCTTAGGAGCTTAGTGTTACTTAGTGAATAGTCCCTCACTACTTCAGTTGTTTATACAGGTTTACAATGAAATGAGCTTCCATCACAAGATAATTTCATTATGCCAGTTTTGAATTAATTTAAGATGAAAATGCCTCCGTTGTGTTACTCCAACAATCTTTCATGAGATACATCAACTCTTAGAATGAAGGTGCAATGCCTATAAGGCTAGCAAAAATGTTTCTGAGAAATCCAAGTTGGAATCTACTGAGTTAAATTCCAAACCAAATTAGGAACATTGAAAAAGACTCTTGTATTACACAATGTTCTTTTCCTTCAAGCTACTTGAGTCACAGCTGAAGATAGCAGTGTAGTCTTTTCCAAGTATCAAATTTGACAAAGATCAATACATAGATAGGCTCAAGTAATTTCCATGCCTGTGTCTTTGCTAGTTTGATGAAAATTTAATAGAATCTTCCAAACATGAGGGATTATCAGTATAGTCTTAAAGAAAACCAAATTCCTCACTGGAGACAGAAATAGCCCGTTTCTCAGGACAGTGCTGGAGAAAAGCTGGACCTGTTTATGGAGATAGTGACTTGAAAAATCACCAGAATGTAATGAAAATTAAAAGTGCCAAATCAATCTAATGACTCTATAAAATCACCCACATATCTTCATTTTGATGAGTCATAACAATGATTTGAGATCTTCCAATTTAAATGGTACGCTTTTTTGTTTTTCCTTAGACAGGACAAGAGGAAAGTTTGGGTCATATGGATCATGGCAGCACTGCTATGTCTGGAATTTTCTTATAAATATCCTATTGGTTTAAGGCTCACAGGCCTCGCTAAAACAGCAGGAACAATCTCATTTGCACTTTTATAGTTATAGAGGGATTTTCAAGAGTTAAAACAATTTTTTGCTAATATTCAGTATTAACTTAATGAATCTGAAGTGTGACTATTACACCTTTTCATGCTTTCCTGCAGGCTGACAACTCGGAAGGAATTTTAGAGAAACAAAATTAAACAAATGACAACAGGAAGGCATTCTTGGGTATTCAAAAGAATCTGCTTTGCAACAAATTTTTACTACCTGTTTGCAGCTTTATGCCTTTTTAAGATTATTATTTTAAACACTATAAATGACTGTTTCTACCCTTGTGAAAATCATCACTTCAAAGGAACATCTTGTGGCACTCCACAATGACTAAACAAATCTCACAAAATGAAGTGGATGCCACCTTTTTTTGTGTGATTAAACAACAAAGAACATTTTATCAGAAACTATTTTTACTTTACTGAAATAAATGCTCATCATTTACCAGAGTTTGAATAATTTTATTTTGCTTTAGATTAGAAAAAATATTAACTTCACCAAAATGTAAAACTTCCATATAAATCCATTAAGGTTAATTTTTTAATCAATCTATAAAACACATAGCAAAGTGTACCAGGCATAAGGATATTAAAAAAGATGACATTCAAAGAAGTTTAAAAATCAAAGTCAACAAGAAGAGAATTCAAAGTAAATATACAGTACTATTAAAAATAAATTTTATACACACATACAGAGAAAGAATAAATAAATGCTTAAAGGAGATAGGATATACATATTGAGTTGATGGATTGGAGAACAGATGGAGTTAAATGGAGAAAACTTATTGGAGGCAGTTAACTTGTGATGGTTCTGGGGCAGTGAGCAGAATGTTTTCATGGGTGGATGGGAAGTTAAATCAGTACAGAATAGAGCCTTGTTAAAGAGTTTTAAAAGGAGATATGTGTACATCAGTCAGGGCTGAAAACCTTTTCCAAAGAACTAAACTTGGGATTTTTGAGAGTTTAGGAGGAATGTTCTACAAGTGTAGACAAAAGGGACATGTGGAGTCAGAAAGAACTCAGTGCCTAAACAACAGGCAGACATGAGAGTAAATTAGCAAATAGTTGATTCATATCTATTTAGGAAAGGGCATTGGCTTCCACTGAACTTGGCTCTGGAAAGGGAAAATTGTTCCAGGCCAATTTAATTTCCTCCCTCAGAAGACTGACAGGCAATGCCCACCAACAGGAAGCAATAGTGAAAAAGGATGTTAAAATAGGCCAGGCATGAGAGCACCAAAATTTGATAAGGAATTTGGCAAGGAAAGAATATACACACGTACAGCTCTCATTCTTTTAAAGGTCCACTTTCCTTATGCAAAGATTATTTTAAATTGTGTAAGGTACGTAACGAAGCAGTAGTACACATCTAACAAATGTGCATTTGATTGATTAAAATAGTAAATCAGATATATTTCCTAATCTAAGAGACTGTCAATTTTGATACACAAGAATAAATTATCTAGAGTACACTTACCCCCACCATTGGGCCTTTTGTGCATTTATCTCATGACCATCTTTTAAAGTATAATGAGTGATGGTATAGATTAACTTTGTAATAATATGGAATATTATTGGAACTCTGAGAAGTTCCAATATATGGAACTCTGAGAAAACTAAGAATATGGTAAAAATAAGCCATCAGGTTGCATAAAAAGAAAAAATATTAGCACAGAAAACATTAATATTCTAAATTGCAGCTAGCTAAACTGCAAGAATCTCTTGCATTAGGGAAAAAAAGATTTGATTTCTATCAGGTGAAGTTTCATTGACTTTTCAAATCTTTTCTCTTAGCACCAAGTTCCGTGATACAGTGGAAACAGAAAAGGCTTTGGAGTCAGGCAGACCTGGGTTCAAATCCTAACTATGCCACTTAACCACTGCATGAACTTAAGACAGGAAACATAAGACTTTCTGTTCTTTATTTAGAAAAGTAATACCCAGCTTGCCATTTGCAGTGAGGATTAAATAAGACAATATGTACAAACTGCTTGGTACATGTATTTCTCAGTAAATATTGGCTCCCTACCACCCATTCTCAACTTCTCCCTTTTCTCTCCCTAACTGATCATACACCTTGGAAAGATACACGAAAAGGCTAATAATAAAGCCCTATCTTGTGAAACAGGAAAAGGGACACAGTTCCACTTCCTTTTACTGTTAAACCCTTGTTAAACGTTTCTTGACTCTATAAGGAACTATTCACATATTTGGCATTCTCACAGCATTTCCTAGTTTTTCCATGTCAAATATCAATAAGCTGAATGAAAAAGCCTTCTTGCTAAGTTATATTAAAAAAATTCCTATATATATTAGGTAAAATGCATTGCAAATGAGCATGATCATCAACAAATGAAACCCTATGAATGCTTAAAAAACAACCATCCACCATGCCAGGTTTACAACTGCAACCTTGAACTGTGAAATCAGTCTCTGTTCTTACAGATTTGCCCAATTTTCTCAAGTAAACAAAAATCAGTTTCCTAGCATGTCTATAACATCTCGATCACAATTTAGCACCTATACATAACGAAAGAATAAGGGATTATGAACTCACTTAGAATGTATTATTTCTAGACTGAGCAGACATAAATCTTTGAGGATTAATTTCATGCTGAGGGTTAAATTTCACTTTCAGGATAGGCCAACCATTGCCTGGGGCTGCGCAGATAATGAACCTGCCAAGGGATTAGCAAGGAAACACTTGTGTTATTATAAAGCGGGTACACTTCCCTTTCTAACCAAGTTCATCCTACATGACATTAACAAATTACTCCCTCTCTCTGCCCACATTTCAATATAATGTGAGCCATCAAGTGACCCTGAACCAATAGGACATAAGATAAGATCTTCTCAGCGCACTGATGGCTATTAAGCTCGTCTGAGAGAGCAAGACCTCCTGAGGGAAACACAAGGCATTTTATCTCTACAGGGCCCCTGGCTCACGGCAGAAACCTTTCTTTGGTTGTAAAGCCTCTAAACGGACACAATACCAAGAGGTAGGGATGTTGTAACATAAACATTTGGCCCACATTTAGCTCTGCAGAAAATACAAATGACACAATTCATTGTCGACAAAGACCTAGTATCTTCTAAATGAGAATTTAATGGCTTAGCATTCATTAAAGTATGTACGTATTCAGAGAGATGCAATTTTTCAGATAAAAATATTCTTTCCTCAACAGAGCCTTTCTTAAATAACAAGATGTTCATAGACATCAGATCTATTGGCTTTTTCTCAGTCTTCATTCTCAGAGAATCTTCTGCTGGGGGCAGTCAGGAGCCCTGCTCTCTGGAGGAGCCCTCCCTCCCCTGAATGGCACTCATCATGGGCTTCCCTCAGTTGTGGTCTTTGACTCTTGTCTTGTTTTTACTACTTGACTATAAACTTCCCAAGGCAGGGCATTCATCTTAAACTTATCTTTGCATCCCTTCCAAAGTCTGACCAGGTATCTTCACAGAGTGGATACTCGTAAACTATTGGCAAAATTGAATCTAACTGGTTTCTACATTTGACCATAATCTGATTCCATTGTACAATGTTTAGAGCAAAGAAAATCTAACAGATATGCAGAATATGTGGTTCCTACTCTCTATGAAGTTATAATTTAGGAGTACTTAGCATAAATTTGGAGTGCATTTGTTAAGAAGTCACTTTGTTATAGAATGGACCAACTGCTGCCCGAGTGAGACCTGCTACTTCTGTGATTTGCTAATCAGCAGCAGGAGGAGAAAATGTGGAATGTTTAGCACATTCATTGGTATTTGCTACAACCCAACTTGGTTCAAACTGTGAATCTTATGGGAAAGCACAGTATAGTTTTCTTATGGTGTATTAGCGCACCCTGTTCAAAATACTGTTTTGTGAACAAATGTTTCTATAAAGTCACATTTAAAAAAATTTTCCATCTTGAAAGCTTTAGAATTGGGCCCATAATGATTTCATTGCATTTTATGTATATTTTCAGACTAATAAAGCATATAGCTCTTAACCACAGATATGTTGAATAGAAGCATTATGTAATGAAGATGGCAGGATCTAAGCTTCGACCTCTGAGCTCTGCTGGGCTGAAGCACCACACGAACCCACGTCTGAGAGGGTAATGTCCATAGAGTGGAGGAGGCAGGCATCAGAGTATGTGGGTAAGGAAATGAGCAGGGGGCCGAGAAAACGGATGCAGACAGCAATTGCATTCTTCATCAGGAAGTCTGGTAGTTAAGGAGAGGACAGAAAGGACAAATACAAGAGGAATTAATAGGAATTCTTTTTAAATATAGGGGAGATCAGCATATTCGTAGATGGAGAGGAAAATCAGGTCAGAGGGGAAAACTGAAGAAATAAAAGAAGGAAGGGATAGAGTAAGTCCTGGAGGAGCAGGATCAGGAGGCATTAACCTTACAAAAAAGAGCAGACACTTCCTCTTTAGGAAAAGGATAAAGAAAGCTAAGAGGAGCAACGCAGCAGAGGAATGCTGAAGGAACCATGCCGGATGTCCCCAGCCCCCAGGAGAAAGTACGGCGAGCTCGCCCGTCACCGAGCGACGGGAGGGCGCCCGCAGACGCGTGGGGTGCGGGACGCTGCGGGAGAGAGGCTGCTGTGGGGGGCGGGGGTGGGTTCGGAAACAATGATCACAAGCACTGCCAAGTGGTCGTGGGGCCGGAGGGCGGCGCGCTGGGCTGACACGTGGCCGATATGCCTGACGGTGGGCATCCAGATAGGGGGCAAGTGGCCAGAAGGAAGCGGAGGACTAGGCAAAGAAGGAGTCGAAGGGCAATTGTGAAGGGGAAGAAGAGGAGGTGCTGCACGCATAAAAAAGGGGAAGGGCTGAAGAGCAGGAAGGGCAGGAATTTCAGGTCTGATGCTGGGGAGGTGAGTTTTCTGTCACCACTCTGCATGGAGAAGAAGGCTGACGCTGGCACAGGGACTGTGAGGACAAGCAGTTAAACGCTTGGTAATGCTGGGGTTGACAGCCTGATGATGCCATCGGGAAGCAGGCTCTGGAGTCCAGGAAGGTGGTGGGGCTGTTTCCAGGCACTTGGCCAGTGTCTGAGGGACCAAAGAGAAAGATGTTGGGTGAGGGTCAAGAACAATGGTAAAAGCAAGTAAGGAACATGCTGGACCCCTGTGTGAACTGAGAAGAGGAGGAACAGCAGCCTCCCGTGGAGGGGTGTGAGAAGTACCAGAGAGAATCCAGCAAAGGGCTCGAAGGAGGGGAAGAAGAGAGGTGTGCTAAGAACATGGATGGGGCTGGTGAGCAGTGGCTGGAGGTGGAGCAAGTGTAGGGAGACCTAGAGCTGCCCTAGCTGGGCTCAGAGAGGAGGAGGCAGCAGTGGCACAGCCTGGGTTTGCAGTTCCCAGTTCTCTCAGCCCCAGTGACCTCTGTTTCTTCTCTACAGCCCCTGTGACTCACCAATATAGCTAACGCTGGACCACATCACACTGGAAGACTTTCCACTACCAGGATCTCAAACTCTGACCTGCTGTTGTTCTTCCCATTTTTCTGGTGAAAGAGTCCTTCAGTCCTGTGACCCACCTCCTCAGCCCAGCCCTTGGGCAGCAGGACCTGCAGGTGGGCTCCAGGTTTATGTTAGCAACGAGCACTGGAAGCCAAGTCCTCAGCCAGAGTCAGTGGAACAGGTTATAGATAGAGGTGTGCCACTTTCCCCCTGGAAGGCTGACATGGGCCGAACCATCTTATGATCGTAGTCTTCAAAGTAAACTGGAACCACAAACACAAAGTTCAGCCCTGGACACAACTGAGTCAAGAGTCAGAATGTGGGCTATGAAGAAATGGAGCTGGTCAGAGGTAGGCAAGTGCCTACAGCTGCCAGGGCCCTAGCTCTGCGTCCTCTTCTGGGTGAGGACGTGGGCTTGCTGATGTGGAGTCCAGCAGACAGGCTAGAAAACACAGGAGCTGAGATGTCTGAAGGAAGTGCAGATTATAAAAGAGCTATCAAAGAGTGGTAGTACAGCATAACAGTCCCTTTTCCCACACGGGTACTGGCGGCTGCTCAGCCCTGGTGGGGTCTTCGGCAAGCCACAGTGGGACTCGCTGCACCTGCTCCTCCTCAGGGTGGCCACCTAGTTCCTAAGATTGTGTAGTGTTTTGCTAAATAAATCATGACTGCCTAGTATCTTCCTGCCAAGCTCTAGCCTCCTTGAGGTAATATAGGTGGAGTGTAAAGAACAGGAGGTGATATCATAAGCCTGGCATCCTGGAGGATGGCCTAATCTGCAGGAAATCAGTTTAGAGATGGGAAAAGAGTAAACTTCAGGGGGCTGGACGATGGGAAAAGATCATTGTTATATGCAATTTACATTCATTTGACTGGTGTGCTAGACTACAGGATCAGGGGGATGTTATCTGGCACCGCAGCCAGCATTCCTGTTCATGGTAGCAAGAAACAAGCAATGCTTGTCCTTAGAGTTGAGTGGGAAGCCTTCTTTATTTGTTAGCAGTCCACAGCTGCCAGAAGAAGCACACCTTTCCCTTTTAATAAGCATTTTAGTTGGTTAAGTACATTATACCAGTACATCTAGTGGTCTCTTAATGAAAATTTCAAGTTGTTACAGGTTAGAACCTTTTCAACATCTCACTTGTCATGGAATGCGCATTCTATTAATCTGCCAAAAAGCATTCAGCTGAATAAAGTTCTTTAATCTACATAATTACTATATAAAGTATATTTACTATATTTCTATTTGATGTTTTCTTTAAAGGAGCCACTGGAATTTATCCAAAATCACTTACAAATAATTTTCCATATAAAGGGTATTAAACCTTAATTAAAATGCATTTACAGTCAACCATGAGAGGCTCTCTTTCAAATTATATTGACACATTTTATTATAAATCCCCATGGTTTTAACACATTAACTCATCTCTCAAAAGAAATTTCAGAAAACAGCATTTGCATTTCTATGTACTAGAGGGAATGCACTAAACATTCATTGAGTATTTACTATGAGATGGGTATCTTCCCCAGGAAACACAGAACTGAGTATACAAAGAACCAGCTTCATTTAAACAATGACTATATTTTGACAGGCAAATAATCTCCATAGCTTAAATGGAACTGGTCAAAGGGAACTAAGTTAACTTTCCTATTGCTCAATTTAGCAAAAGGCCACACCGTAGCTCTAAATGACATCCTTTTGCTGGAAAACTTAATTTGACATATCTGTAATTTCCCTGTACGCTCTTGAATCTAGTCAAACTCTGACATATATAACTGGGACAAAAGTCTCCTATGCAAAACAAATGTACTCTAGAGATTCAGAGGATCTACTCCCTTCTGAGAGATGCTGAAATCTACTCCCTTCTGAGAGATGCTGAAATCCCAGCTAAAGCTGCTGGGAAATGGGCTGTGATTTAAGGGGAAAGAGATGATTTAAGCCTTACCGACTCACAGCAGCACTGGAGAGGTGACCTTTCAGAGGGAAACTGGGCTTCACGGAGCTAACTCTTCAAGAACATTCTATGAAGGACTTTATTGTCACATGTCAGAGTAGAAGAGAATTCACAGTTAAGAATAAAAACAAGAGATTTTAATTTTAAGGGAAAATGATTATGGAAGAAGTCCCTGGGGAAAACCTATGAGGGTCAATCCTCTGCAGTCAGAGACAAGAAACTTTCTTAATGGATAATGAAAGAAAGAGTTTATTTCAACCACAAGTATATTTATTTTTTATCTTGAATTTCTGAAGCAAAGTAACTTATGCTATCCCTACATGGAATTATCTTTTATCTACCAAATATTTCAATGTTCTTAATATCATTAAAAAGAAAAAGTTCTCCAAATTGGTAACCTGAGCAAATTCCTAACTAACCTCACTAATGAGAACAGAAGAATCAGTTTATTTTGGGCACACTTTACTCGTATAAACTTTCTTGAAGTGTAGTGTTCTTCAATTAGCTTGATAACATCGATTTCCTTAGATTAGCTTCTAAACAACCAAATGTTGCTATCCAAAAATGTTCCCACTTTGTGTTATAAATTAGACTTATATAACACACAAGGTTCTTTAAGTCCTTCTAAAATTTCAATAAGCTGTGACTTCCAAAATTTGCAGAGGAATAATTTTTCAATAGATCTGATACCTGCTGGAAGACAGCAGCAGTTCAACACTAGCACTTTTGGGTTTGAAAGTTTAGCTGTGTAACCAAAGATGGCACTTACCTGCTCTGAGTCTAAAAATAAGAATACTGGAGGATGATGTGAAATTATATATGGCATTATGTTGAATGTTAATTATTTTATATTTCAGTTTATTAGTATTATTGTGCTAATAAAATGTTAATTATATTCCTTTTAGGAACTTTGAGTAAATAAGGTTTCCTTTTCTCTTTTTGTGAAGAATTAACATACTAAGCCTGGTGTTTCTTAAAGTATAATCAAAGTACCAACATGTCCTTAGCTTGTCTACTATAGGGAGTACAAAGGACTTTAAAAATATCAGTTGTCACTCTTATGAAGGCATTACCCTTCTTAAAAAAAATACAAAAATACTACTGGGTATGTTTTAATTGGAAAATACAATGGCTTAATACAAAGCATTGATTATATTTAGGAATTAACTTGCTAGGAATAACTTCGGGGCTTTTAATTTTGTAAGAATTAGTTAATGACTTTTGTTATATCTCTTCTGTTCACTCTTTATAGTTCTTTCTCAAATGTACAAAGCCCTCCAGAATTCACAGCTCTCTCTGTTGGCCAAAGGTTCCACTGATCTCCCAGGTTAGAAACCTCAGGATCCCCTTGTACTTTTTTCCTTTCCTTCCATTCTCTGATCATTCCCCTCAACTTTCCTATGTAAGTCTTTTCCTTCCCATTTCCACTGGTTTCTTAACACAAGGTCTATATTAACCCACAACAGTACTCATTCATTAATTCTAGCCTCTTACTTACTTTTATTTCTAACTAATAGTTTTCCTAAAATATCACCTGCACCTTGTTAATACCCTGCTGAAGAACCTACCTTGGCTCCCTACTGCTTAGTCTCTCAGAAACAAACCCTTGTCTTAGGTTCAGCATTCTCCACACTCCATCCCCATTCCCCATTATCCGGGCTTCTGCCATTCTCCAAACCAACCCCTCTGTCCAGGTGCTTGGGGCCAGGCACTGATCTCTAATGGCTGTTCATTTCTTCCTCTGTGCTTTACCTGTGGTCTTTCTGCCTCTTGGAAAATTCTCTTACCTTATCTCTTATCTAGATCTTGTGCAAAGGCAAAAACCTTGCCTGAAGACTTTGGCTGTCCTCTGAGTGCCATTTAGATTAGCATCAAATTTTCTTCTGATTTTTCCACATATTCTTCTTAAATACATTGTAAGCTCTTAGAGGAGTAGGTGGTATGGGAGACATGTCTTACTTTTTATGCATTCCCCCTCAGCTCAGAATCTGTACTCAAACATCTGACTCACTGATATACTAATAGATACTGGAGTTGCCTAGCCAATGTTCTTTCTTCTCCTCTTCCTAAGAAATTCCCTGATTTTATTTGGGATAGTAATGTGCCCCGAGGAAAAACTACATTTCTCCTCCTTCGACGTGATGAGGTGCCGGCAGAAATTATTAGGTGAAGCTACTTGAGACTACTTTAAAGGTGGCTGACTCATCTGGAAAGCATGTTTTTGTTTTGTTTTTTTGTTTTGCCTGGAAGCTGGATGTATAGATGGTATTCTGGCAGCCATTTTTCACTTTGCAAAAAGGATAGAAGGCACAGACAAAGAATAGAGAAGCCATAGACAGCAGAAGCTTGGGCCCTAAATAATAGCACAGGACTACAGTCCTTATTTATTTGGAAAAGAGGGCTATAATTTACAGCTAAATATGATTCTTAACTAGTCTTCTTGATGTTAATAAAGAAGAAAGAGGATTGGGCATAAAGCAGCATAAAGTGAAGAGAAAATCACAGTCCTTGGTATAAGTAGGAAAAGAATAAAGTAGGAAAGGTTTAAAAAATGGGTAGTAGAAAGACACAGTCTATCAAAGGGGTACTCCCATCTCAGTGCTACAGAGGTAGAAACCTGGGCTGGGGGAGGCAGAAAGATGTGAAGCTAGGAGACCCATGCAGTGGGACCCACAATTCTCAGGGGGCTGACCCTGCATATTAAGGTTAAAGAAATTGTTAGTGGACATGGTTGGCACCATATGGATTGCAGCGTGGCTAATACTATAAAGAAATCCTTGGTTGAAAAACCCTTGGCTGACCAAAGAAGGGGAGACTATTAAGGTATTCCTGTTAACACCACTAGTAGTAGTAGCAGAGACCGCTCATCTTGCTAATCAGTGCCATTCATTTTGCCCACATGATTTTCTCTTAATTATTAAAACAGTCCTGTGAGGTAAATATTATAAATCTCATTTGTAAAACTCAGCTAGAGCCATCAGTTCCTACCACTTGCCACCCATTTTTTCTCTTCCTCTTTCTCACTCCAAGTGTGCGTGTGCATGTGTATGTGTGTCTATCAATAGATACAGACATATAACAAGAATATTTTGCTGAATCACTTGCTTTTAAGTTGAAGACATCATGACAGTTCACCTGTCATACATCAGAATATATCTCCTAAGAACAGGGACATTCTCCAACATAACCAAATGCCATCATTTCACTCACAAAATTTAATATTAGTACAACAATATTACTTGATACTTCACATTCAGATTTCCCCAATTGTCCCAAGAACATCCTTTGTTGTTTGCTTTTTGCAGCCATACCACATGTTATACTCAGCTGTCAGGTCTTTTTAGTATCCCTGAATCTAAGACAGTTACCTGACCTCTTATTTGGTTTTTCAAGACATTGACCTTTTTGAAGAACACAGACCAGCCGTTTGCTGAATGTCCCACAATTTGAATTTGACTGATTGGTTCCTTATCATGTTTTAGGTTAAATGTAAACATTTTTGATAAAAATACTATATAGATAATGTATGTCCTTTTCTGTGTCACATCAGGAGGCAGACAATATCAGTTTGTCCTGTTACCAATGGGCAAAGCTATAGATTTTAATGCTTTACGGTATACAGAAGTTGGTTATTTAAGGCATCTAACTTACTAGCATGCCGCTCCAGCACTAATCAGGTTAGTGACTATTTACTTAGCATTCGTTTTCTTTCACACCTTGAGAATACATCCTTCCTAGTTTACAACTCCCCTTTAATTAGCGAAATAAGAGTGTTCACTTATTTCTGACAAGTTTTCTGTCAAGGAGAATTGCTCCTGCTCCAGATAATATGAAGCCCAGCATGGGTCACCGTGAGCTTCCTTGTGTCCTTGCTGGAAGCTGAGTACAGGAGGGTACCAACAATGCCAGCCACACACAAGGGGAGAGACCAGGAATCAGATCACATAAAACTGTGTTGCCCAGAGAAGGTGTGAGGAAGAGACGAAGGCAAATCTGAAATATGATCCCTGAGCAATGAAGCATTTCCATTTTCTTTTACCTAATGAGGCAGGAGTTAAAATGTTGACCTGATCAGAGTCAGATGGAAGCCTTAGAGGAGTGGGACCCCCACTGCCCTCCTGTCCCGACACCCTTTGTTACCTCCAAGTGAGCTGAGACCAGGCTGTGAACCATGTAAATAGAAGGCTTCCAGGTTAATGAAAAGCTTCAGCACCATTCAAAAATCTGGACAGAAGGTCATGCCGTCTCCTAATCCAAAGAAACTTCACGCAGCTTAGTAATAAAGTTTAATGAATGCTGGTCATTTTGAATCATGAGCCCGAGAGACTGGCCAAGAGCTAATAGTTACCTTACAGAATCTCTTCTTTAGCTGGGACCCAGCAAGAACTCAAACACTGCATGGAAAGCCAGAATTGTATGTGAAATGTAATAGTCCATATGCCCAAATGCAAGAGGAAATTTTTGAAAAGAGCAGTAAACATTTCTCACAAGCTGATGTTTTTATTAGGTGATGGCATGCTTTGTGCTGCATTTCATTAATTATCTGCAAAAGGAACTTTCTTTCAACACCATGTCAGATTTGACCTATTGCAATCATGTAGCATTGTATAAAGCCAGCTTGCAAAGGAGCTGCTCTATCTTTTTATGGGTATATGCATGTAAGACAGGCTAACAACTTAACTAAAACTGACTGTGGAAAAATCACACATGGAAGAATCTAGCATGGATTTGTTTTACTTTAAGTTTAAAGTCTGACTATCTTAATTGCTTAGAGGAGCAACACAGAAATGGATGGCTTTCTGACAAAAATACACATCATTTTCAGAGTACGTGAAAAAGCCATACAGAAAAATGTAAGGATCAACACTACTTTCATTCAAATGGAGGAAAACTGTATATCCCTGAGTTCATTTTAAAATGTAGTAGAAATTATATCCCAGTCACCTAGTACATGGACTTAGCTAAGCCATAAGTCAAACCATATTCTAAAATGTTCTTGCTTACACGCAGCAGAAGTCTAAAATGTGCCAAGCCATGTATGAGGCATTGGGATTTTCAGGAATGCAGAGAACTTTTCCACATTTAAAAGAGCCTCAAATCGAACTATTTCAAATAAAACTTTGTAGAAGAATATGATCCAACCAATGGCCAAACTATCATTTTTGTCAAAAATTCCTTTTTCAATAAATAGGACTTGCTATTGGCTTTCATCTATTCTTGTAAAACAATTATCTAGGATTTTAGACATTCTCTTGACAGGGAAGTCTGGGAATTCAATGTAAATACAGATTTGAAGATTTATGGGGCGGAATATTGTGATCACACACCGGCGCTTCTCCAGTTTTCCAGAGATCATAATTCCTGCCTCTGTTTATTATTCAGTTTATGGTTAGAGCATAACAGATGATTCATTTTTAATGCGATAAATGTTTGGGGTTTGTTTGAGGGAAATAAAAGTTTATAGTTCAGCACTGGACATGGATAGTAAACTGGAGTGTAAGGTAATATATTTCTAAAACATGGTGATTAGGATATTTATTTGCTCGTTTATACCCAGGGCTCCAGTGAAGAGTGACTGATAGTGTTTACTTTAAAATTCCCAAACCACATGACTCTGCTCTGCAGCATTCTAGAAGGAATTTAAATTTTCTACAAAAATTCAAACTACTATTTTTTAGTTACAAGAGGAATTTTTAATTCCTTATATGTAGACAGCACTAACTCTATATGAAGCATCAGAGAGCAAGATGTGATCAAAACAAAGTGCCTGGCCCAAAAGAATTCACAGTCCATTAAAAAATAATGCTTAGAAACATAATCCATTATTCAGATTATCTCTACATCAAGCCAGACATTTTTTTTTAAAGTCATGCATCCATCTATCCACCCATTTGCTCCACAAAATTTATTGAGCACATGCTAAATGTCAGACACAGTCTAATATTAGTGATATAGGAGTAAGCTATACAAAGTCTGTGGCCCCAATGAGTTTACATTCTAGAGAGTGAGAGTAACAAAAAACAAGTAGGCAAATAGATATACAGGCCCTAATCCCGTTCCACAATCCCCCAATCCAAACTCCCAGAACATACCCAAACCGTGATTTTCCCCTATATTTGCAGCACACTCATTTGGTGGCAAAACCTTATCTGAAAGGAAGTGAGGATATCTGTAGATTACAGTTAAGTGTACATGTGCATATGTTCAGCTGCAGAACTATTGCACTTAATTACAGAGTGCTGCCCCAAACCCTACTGGGGTGTTTGTAACACACATGATAAATAAGTGCCCCATATTACTTTTATAAAGTACAGAAATTTCAGAATTCTGAAAAATACCTATCCCCAAGGCTTTTTTTAAAAAACAGTTTGAGGTATAACTGCATATGAAGAACTGCACATGTTTAATATATGCAACTAATGAGTTTGGACATATGTGAACACCGATGATACCATCAGTGCAATCAAGGTAATAGAAATACCCAACACCTACATGAGTTTCCTTGTGTCCCTTTGTTTTTGTTTTTGTGGTAAGAACATGTAATATGAGTTCTAGACTCTTAACAAATACTGAAATGCACAGTACTGCATGTTTACTATAGGCACCAGGCTGCACAGCAGATCTCTAGCACAACAAAACTTGACACTCATTGAAAAATAACTCCCCATTACTCTGCCCCCTAGCCACCACTGTTGTATTCTCTGCTTCTGTAGATTTATTTTAGATACCTCATACAAGTGGAATCATGTGGTATTTATCTTTCTATGACTGGCTTATTTCACATAGCATAATACCCTTCAGGTTCATCCATGTTGTTGCAAATGGCAAGATTTCCCTCTTTTTCAATGCTGAGTAATATTCCAGTGTGTGTGTTTGTGTGTGTGTGTGTTTGTGTGTGTGTGTGTGTGTGTGTGTGTGTGTGTGTGTGTGAGTATATATCACATTTTCTTATCCATTCATCTGTTTGGTAGACATTTGGGTTGTTTCCACAACTGCAGTGAACATGGGATTGTTGATATTGCTTCAAGATCCTGATTTCAATTCTTTTGAATATATATCCAGAAATGGGATTAGCAGACTATATGGTACTTCTATTTTTAAGCTTTTGAGGAACCTGCATACACGTTTCATAGTGGCTGTACCATTTTACATTCCTACCAACAGTGTACAGAGTTTGGATAAAGAATTTAGATCTGTATACTGTCAGGAAGTAAGTGTATAGATGTATGGATGAAAAGATTAATACAATTAGAATTCTTTTTTTCAGGTGGGTCTGATAATTCCATTAAAATACTCATCCATCAGGCATTTTGCAAAGTCTTCAACCTAAACCCCGGTTATTTGGTAGTTTCTCACCCTAACATTCATTTGTTCATTTAATAGTATATACTTTGTCTGCTGAGGAGGCTAAAATGAATAAGGCATAGTCCCCATCTTTATAAACTATAATCCAATAGGAGAAATAGATATGAAAAACAGAAGAATGTCACACACTGTGATAAATGCCACAATCACCTTAATCTGCCTGGGAGAACTGGGCAAAGGAGGTGACAATTGAGGGGTGTTGAAAGATGAGTAGGTGCTTGCTGGACAGAAGATGAGAGTGGACCCTCCAGGAGGTGGGTTTCTATGTTCAAAGGCTCACAGAATTTGAGAAGGGCATGGCATGTGTGAAGAAAAGGTGAGAAGGTTGTTGTGGTGGCAGCAGAGTATATGTGGGGGCAAATTGCTGTGAGGTAGAGAGGACTGCAGACATAAGAAGGTCTGTCTGTGGCTTTGCAAAGAGCTTGGAGCTTGGGTGTTTTTCCTGGGGTATTTTCAGGCATGGGGGTGAGTGGAACACTCAGCTTTTTGAATTGTTTCAGGAAGCTAACTCTGGAAGCACTGTGAAAGTCAGGTTTGAATGGGGACCAAGAGTGGAAGGCAGCACCTTGGGAAGAGATAAAAAAGGCTGAATTGGGCAAGGGCAGATTTAAGAGACATTTTCAAGGCAGACCCAAAGGGGTATGGTGATTGTGGATAAAATGAGAGTTCCTGTGGCCAGGATTCTCACCTGGCTGTGGCTGACTAGCTCACTGCACACCTGTGTGGTAATATATGGCTGTCGACTCTATAAAAAGAGCTCTGCCCAGTGCTCTGGGTGCAACACGGTGGCAGGGCTGCAAGGTCGCAGGAGAGCAGAGCAGAGGCTGGAGTGGTGGCAGCACCAGGACAGAGGCCCAGAGGACAGCTGTGCAGCGAGGCCAGAGGCGGGAGACTGTGCAGAGAGGCCCAGAGGATGGCTGTGCGGGATGGCTGTGCAGGCAGAGGGGCCCAGAGGCAGAGACCGGCTTGCTGCATGCAGACTTGCTCTGAGTGAATGGGATTCTAGTGACTGACCTGCCACCTGGAAATAAAGTTAGGTTTCACCCCCAAGAACGTTTTGCTATCATTTTCTCCGGTCACACTGAATCCATAGCAAACTTGCCTGGGGCTGAAACCCACTGGCAAGACAGTGACCCAACAGATGCATGCAGTGAGGGAGAAGGAAGTCAGGGTGTCTAACCTGGAAGACTAGGTGGAAAAAACGTAGTAGAGAAAACCATCATGAACTGAGATAAGCATTAGGTGTTGCTAAATAGTATCCATCAAGCCCCAGATGTTCTCCTTTTTAAGTTATCACCTTTCCTCAAAAGGTCAATAATATTCTGTTATATGCAACTGTGGACCCTATTCATAAGGCACAATAAGATTAGAAATTTTTTTCTTGTACTTGGGGGCTTTCCAATGGGACAAGCAAAGGAATTAGGTATTAAGTATATTCTCCACACTGTCAAGGTCCAGATTTGTTTCCAGTGTCATAAATCATCATAATTAACAACCTTTCAACTGAATGGATCCCAAAGCACTTTCCAAATTAAGCAACTCTGGAGGTGAATTGCCTCAGCTGTCCAACAGCTGTCAGCAGCCCTTTGCCATGGGGACAGAGCAAGAGGGAGGATGCAAAATCTCCATGGAACTCCTTGTAGCATTTAGGTTTGTGGAATGCAACTCCCCAAAACAGAACTTGGCCCAGGATGGGGCCTCATCTACTCTTGGTAGAAATGAAGTAAAACTGTTCTTATCCTCAGATGGTCAGCATATTTCTCTTTCTTACCAAGGATATCTGTGAATGGAATCAATACCAGTCCTTTGCCTGAGGAAAACTGTTACATATTTTAAATTACGTTTGTTATTTTAATAATGGCTTCCTTACTGGTTGATCAGGCCATGATTGTTTCATGTGGAACTTCATTTCTTTTTCACATATTAAGAGACAGATAAACAATTGTGGACTTGAATTGAATCAGGCTGTCTGGAATCTCATGTGCTCTGAGAATCCACTCTGGCTTTTTTGTCTAAGTTTGGGTGTTTTGAGGGGCCATTTTTAACCTGATCTTTAATTCTGACTTTTCATCTAATCATAGTAAACTCCCTAGAATACTCTCTTAATTTTGTGCTTTTGTGCTAACGAAAGCAGAGGATTTACAAAGTTGTAAAATCAATATGGTAAATATTCCTGGAGCTTCTAATTTATCCTAAGATTTGGGATAAATACAAAAATTGATATATTATTATGTGTAATGTAACATTAAAGTGAATTTTAAAGATAACATATGAGAATTTGAATTTGTGGTGGATTACTTGGGCTTATGACTTGAGAGTTCTCTTATTCCTCTCTGTTCCCATCTGCCCATCGGTATTTGTCCCCCTTTCATTTGTTATGGAGAAGACTTTGGGGAATCATTTTATGAGACATTGCCATAATAAGTACTTTTATTTTTAAAACATGGCTGTTTTGGACAGCAGGGGCATGAATTATACATTTTTGAAATGACATGCTGATTCAACAAATCTGATAAGGAAATAGTGATGAAAAGGGCTTGGATGTTTATGTTTCATAATAAGCAAAAACTATCACTACTGGTCTAAGAATAATTCAAAACAATCTAACTCCAGTCAACATGAATTATTTTACCAATACCATTCAAAAGGGAGAAGGAAGAACTTGGCTTTCTTCATTTCAATTCAAAGAAATAGAAGTGTCTAGATTGCCTGTCATGTACAAAACACTCAGCTAATAACTCTGAATTATTATGAAATGAAACAAGATAGAGATGGCACTTCTAAAGCTGTGGGCTTTGCTAATATTTGGGACAGTTTATCCCTATCTCTGGAGGATTCTGAAAGTCAGATACCCAGAGCTTATATCCTGCTAAAACTCATGCCACAACTGAATAAACTCATTAGGGTCTGTAGTCATGCTCAGTTAATTTTTTAGAATCAAGGGCTTGGAGTTTTAAAAAAGTTGAATTGATTTTATTTACTTCCAGTTACTTTTAATCCACTAATTAAATAATTAATTCATCTCCCCATTAGTTTAAATCTTTACTGTTCTCCAGATAATGTGCACATCTCTGGGAATCAAGGGAATGGCACTCAACTCCTACAGCCACAGAACTTTTATTCTCGTGTGGACACAGGTAGGTGAACAGGTGACTGGCAATAGTCTGGTAGAAGTGCTGTTCCCATAAGGGAAGTTAGGGGCAGACAGTAGCAGATGGGAATCTCATTCTAACATGTGAGGTGGGGAGGCCTTTCAGAGGAACTGGTGGGTAAACAAAGACCTGACGGATAAGGAGTTAGCTAGGGGAAGGGGAGATGATGTAAAGCATGGAGAAGATTGGTCCAGAAAGGGGTATCCACACGGGCAAAGGCAGAGTGAAACAAGAGAGTGGTATTTGAGACACAGAGCTCAGGAGGGAGAATGGCAGGAGAGGATGGGGGAAGGCACAGAGGGGACAGATGTGACAGCCCTGTAAACAGAGCTGATGGCTGGATCTGAGCCGCAGAGACTGGAGAGGAGCCTGACCTTCATCCAGGGAGATGTTATCCTGACTTCCTGGCTCAGAAATCAACAGCATATTCTTGTATGCTTCCAATCAAGCAATCCATATTTGCGGACAAGTGGTAAAGCCTACCAATGACTGTAGAAATTACACAGCATTTTACATATATCACAGCATCTAATACAACCATTCCATTAGCTGGATATCACCATTCAAAAGGGAGAAGGAAGAACTTGGCTTTCTTCATTTCAATTCAAAGAAATAGAAGTGTCTAGATTGCCTGTCATGTACAAGTTTTACAAGTTAGAAAACGGGATCAATAACCAGTCAAGTCATGCTGTTACTAAGTCACAAAATCAGGATTCAAACCTACGCCTATCTTGGTCTAAAACTAAAACTCTTTCCATACCTTAGTTTGCTAGCTGCAGAAAGTGGTAGAAGAATTTGAAAGGTCCTGCCTATGGTCTCTGTTAGGAAAAAGGCTTATGATCAAAGACTACTTAATCAGTATTCAGATTTGACTATCTTTTCTCTCAATCTTCAGAAAATATGCTCACCAGGGTGCCTTATAACCACCTTGGAAAACTGACTGATGGTTCATTGTTTTATTATAACATATTACTTCCTGCATATTATCTATGCTCTCCAGGCATCTACCCAAGCCGTATCACAGGGAACAAAAGCCTACTAAAGTCTCTGAATGGATTTTAGCACCGTTCAGCCAAAAAGGAGAGCAGGGATCCTGCATCTATTAAGGAAGCAATATTTTGGTCTTGATTATGCTCCATGGGACTCTTTCATTTACTCCCAGAAATTCAGACTTAATGCATAGTACAGGGAGTACACAGAGGGAGCATGGCAGGTGACAGAGAATCCTGTTCTCTACCTATTCTTTCTCTCTTCTAAAAATGTTAGTGGTGGAAATGGTGATTAAAAATTATGACTTCTACAGTCATCTTTAAATAAGAAATACAATGTAAGATTTCAAAGTATAGCATATGCCCTGTGCAGGGAATTGCTTGTTATCTCAATTTAAAAGGAAGTATTCTTATTGTGAACAAGCTAACAGTTGCTGGAGTCATTATTACTTTGTTAAACTTAGTCTCGACTACCCGCAAAATAAAGTATGTAAAATAACCTGGGAGCCATATGTGTCACATGATTTGCTAGGGCCCAATCACACCTAATTTCAGTGGCTGAAGAAAAGGAGGCAAGCAATTAAGGGAGAGTTTGGTCAGCTTCTGTTCAACCAAGGACGGAAACCTGCACAGCTGGGGACAATTCTGAGCAAATTGATCAGAATTCCTTTACCTTAACTAAAGCCTGGCTAATAAGTTGATACCCATGAGTTTCTATAATCAAGAAGCAAGAATTTAAGAACCCAGAAAGGCAAGTCAACTTGAAAAACAATAGCTTTAACCCATGTCATTTTAAGGAGCAGGGACACCTGTTGACTTGGGGTAAGGCAGGCTATTTAAAAAATATATATATAATTTTCTGGGTCACACAGTGTTCTATCTAGGTGTCAGGGAAATTAATCAGTTGGATATGGCTGATTATAAAATAAATTGACAAACTAGGAAAAAATGGGGACTAGAAAAACTACAGAAATTATTTCTTTTAATGGCATAATATCTGGGTATTCAAAATACTATGTCTCCTAAGAAAAAAAGAGATTTACATTTTAATGTGTGTTCTCCGAATGAGCAGTTAAGAGTCTTCTGTGAGTTGTTAATTCCCAGAACCCCACAATGGGTTGCTTTATATATACTGATGTTTGCCTGCTTGCTTGCTTGCCAAATGATGACCACGTCCAAAAACAAAGTCTTTTTCTGGGACAGATCAGCTACTTGAAGGAGGTTTCCCTAATTCCTAAATAATGAACATGGTACTCTGGAAGGATATCAAGCATATTAAACACTTGGAAGTTAGTGAAAAGAGTTACATACTTTTTTAATAACAAAATAGATCTACCTCCCCCCAACCTTACGATTATTTTTGCAGTTGCAGACTTTTACTCAAAGCCAAAAAGTACTGGAAACATTTTCATTGCTATCCAAATGAATATGCTATGCATCCTTTCCTGTATTGCATGGAGCAGGAAGGAACTACCAAGCAAAACCACCTACACACAGAACAACAAAAATGATGATAAGGTCCAGTCTGTTTCTACCAGCCAGCCAAAGTGTACCTGGTTAGCTTCGTTGAGCATCAGAATACTCTGTCTTCTACATCTTTTCTTAACTAACCAATGCTATTTAGGAAAAAAAACCCCCACAACAACTAACAATTAGACACACCTGCTTGAAGTGCCCTGTGCTCTGTTCACACTTCATGGTGTATCTTAAAGTGACAGCATATTAAAATGTCAATGCAATTCCCGTGCATTATGTGGCCATTACAGCTAAAGGTAACAATTAGAATTCTTAGCATGGTATAATGGAACTTGACACATTTAGAGTGTTAAAATATGTATGTTCCATGAAAAGTGCAATTTTGACAAGATCCTAAACTTACAAAAATGGAAGTGTACTTTCGCATAAACTTTTAGATTTCTATCAGCTTTTTTGTTTGTGTGTTAGGAGCATGGTCATAATCTTCTTTGGGCATCTATCATCATGTGTTAGCATAATGCATGAAATTTTGGATAATAAAATTGTCGCTCTAATATTTCCAAGACAAATACACAGCTAACCATATTCAGCTTTATATATATATATATATACAAACACATATACATATATAAAAGTCATACAGGAAACACTCCTAAAGTTTTACATGGAAACCAAATATACTGAATTTGAATACAATGAATATCATAAGTGTGAAAGGGGATCAAATTGCTTCCTTGCACTGAAAAAGGAAAATTGTAAATCTGTTAGAACATATATCCCTGGTAATAAATTGTGACATTCTTATTGTGAAAACCAGAAGTGCACCAAACTACTTATACTATAGAATTGTCTCAGTAGCCAAGATAGAATATTACAAAGGAATTTGGCACTAAAACAAAAACAACAGTTGTTCAAGGGGAAATAGTATAATTAAATTATTTGTTTGAAAATTGTAATGATAAGATGCAAGTCACATATTCCAGATAAATGTTTTGGCAGGGTTCTGTTTTCCACTAAAATTTTCCAAGGACAATCCTAAACTTGCAAAATCTGAGAAGTGGTCTGAGTGGATGTGGTATTCAAGTAAAGCATTTCACAGCAGATTGTCTGAATACTTCTCACAGAGAAATGCTCTCTCACTCCTGAGAAGCCCCTTCTCTGCCCATTTGGATGTGCAAGCATGTGCTTACTCCACTAAATAATTGGCTATACAGGGAAACATGCTTTGACAGCTGTAGTTGCTCCAGCTTGACTACTCTTGGTTCTGTTGGACCAGTGACAAATGCCACAGCTTTTTAATGGTCTGATCCCTGGGACTTTCATCAGCCAACACCCTATTTTTCAGAGCTCTTAGGTGTCCTCTGAGACTGCCCAACAAACACTGCTGCATTATGCATCTAGTGCTTTTGTTACACTTGCATTAAAGAGCACAGGCTGTATATTGTCTTGTATTTTTCCCTTTTATACAAAAATAGTAAATAGGGTGAAAATCTTTTAAACTAGAGAAACAAGAAGTGTATGTTTCAGCATTCATTTCAGCTCAGGTTTGACAACTGGTAGACTGATATGGTCCTTGTACATTTAAAGCAACATCTAACATCATTCCTTTACTTACTCCTTCAGTTAGCACTTACATAATATTGCTTTGGTACCAGGCACAGAGCTAGATGCTAGGAATACAAATACCAATGTGACATGATCTCATATCTTAACAGAGGGGACTACGAGAATCTAATAACATTGAGATACGAAACACGCACATTATATGTCCTACAGACACACACATGCTCATGGCACATGTGCACACATGCACACACACACACACAGTTCTAGCCACTGTCAAGGAAAAGACTGGTTCATTCCACCTGGAGATGTAGAACAGGATTCACAGAAGTAGTCACATGTGAGTTGAGTCTTAAAAGATGAGGGAATTCCCCCAAGGAGATGCTGGATGAGAGTTATCATGGCAAATATAAATAGTGTCTATACTGCTTAGCACAGAACATTAAACATCAGAGAAAGGAGGCTTAAAACTATACAGCTTCCTCATCTGTAGCTACCTCACTCCTGGTAGGTCAAGTACCAATCCAGAAAAGTCCTATACTTAGAGTCAGATTGCCAAGGTTCAAATCCTGGCTCTCTCTGTAACTCGTTTATTGACCTGAGTTTCAGGTTCCTGCTCTGTAAAATGAAGGTAACAATGCTTCTTTCATGGGCTTGTTGGAAGGGTTAAAATAGAAATGTGGTAGAGAACAATGCACAGCACATACTAAATGCTCAATGCTGTAGTTGCTAATTATTTTTATTGCTATTAGCATTATTAAATGTAGTTATAGGTCATCTTTAGGAAATAATAAATGACAGTCTCACGCAGACAGAATGCAGCAGAGTCAGCAGATACAGCAGATTCTCAGAAAGGTAGGGCAGTGTCTTCCATGAAAGGCCTCCTGTATTACGCAAGGAGTCTGGACTCAATCTCAGCAGCAAAGCAGAGCCATGGATGGTCAGAAAATTAGTTCAGCACCTGCTAACAAACCTACACTGTCAGAAACCTGCAGTATAGGAGAGTAACTGGTGTCTTTTGTACTTTTCTGGGGTCTAAGGCAGGGGAGGCATTTTGCCATCTTTGGAAACTACCAAGTTGGGAGAGATGGTAGCAGTTTTTATGAGGTGCAGACAATAAGGGGATATATTATCTGTACAGAATTTTTTGAATTTACAAACTTTGGCTTGATTTTTATTATCACCATGCCCTGGCAACTATGAACAATATCAGTGATAAAATAAGTTATTTTCTGCTGGGCAAGCCACCCTCTCCATGTGCCATGACTTGGTAGTTGGTTTTGTGAAATTTGAGAAGGATTAACAAGCACTGGGAAGCTGGTGGCCTATTAGTACTTCCTGACACAGTGGCAGGGGTTAATGCAGGAGCAGGAGGTGGGCCTGAGGAGAAAACAGTCAAACAGAAAGTTCTAGTGGGGCCAAGTCATTGGGGTGGGGTGGAGTTTAGGGCATCTCCATGGGGAACAGGTCAAAGAGGGAGGCACAATCAAGGAGATCCTGGGAAAAAGAAGCCAAATAACCCTGGGCAGTGAATGATGAAGAGGATGATACAGTGAAGGCTTAACAGTACAGCTTCCTTACCATTGGAGGTCAAGTGCCAATCCAGAAAGGGGCAGCCCAGAGGCTTTTAGCAACATCAGTGTCACCTTGTTGGAAATGCAAACAATTGGCCCTCACCTGGACTTGCTGGAACAAGTAACTCTGGAGTGAGGCCCAGCCATCTGTGTTTTGACCAGCCCTCCAGGTGATTCTGATTCACACTGAAGTCCTGAGACTCAAAGATCTCCCCATCCGAGGAACAACTTCCTAAAGATGGCCTCTGGGTTACCGTATCGTATTCTGTTGCCTCACTGGGTATTTATGGCATTTATCACATGTCAGTGTTTGTGCTTATTAGACAGCAGACCACTGGGTTCATTCCTTTGTGTGATCCGATGGTTCTCAATGGGCATAAAGGGTGATTTTGTCCCCCAAAGGGTACTTGGCAATATCTGAAGGCATTTTTGGTTTTCATACTGGGAAGAAGATGCTGCTGTTATCTAAGTGAGTAGAGACCACTGATGCTGCTAAAATATCCTACAGTGCCCAGGACAGACTCCCCACAGCAAAGGATTAACCAGCCCAAAGTGTCAAAAGAGCCGAGGTTGAGAAACCCTGGTTAACCTTACAAAGAAAAGAGGTTTCTTTAGGATCCCTGTTCAACTGGGGGAAGGAAAGAGCAAGGTGGGGAAGTCGGCACCCAATCTGGTGCCTGTGAACACCAATTCCCACTCGTCTAGTGAGGAATGTTTACTGATTGGTGACCGACTATGTTTATTGTTGGTCCGCAAAGGAAGTAGGAGCTTTATGACCCTAACCAGGAACTGCTGGCTTTGTTTGCTCTCCCTCTCCTGAGCTTGTCCCTCTGTATATTGTTTCTACCCTGACTTCATTCTTTGATTTCAAAGCAGTCAGGCCAGTCTGATCTGGATCTAAGGCTTGAGTCCAGGCTGCTCTGACATAGACTGTAAGAAGATGGAGGGGCCTTAGAAATTGTTAGGTTTGTAGCGGGTGTTGCAGGGCCAACTTTGCTGACATACTGAAACCAAGATACCTTCCTTCCCTAAGCTGGGCAAGGCCAGTAGAAAGGGGGCCATGGCACTGCTGAGGAGACATCTGCAGACAGGGCTGCACCAGGTGTGTGTGTGTGTGTGTGTGTGTGTGTGGTGTGTGTGTAATGTGTGGAAGCCCTGGGACCCCCACACCCTGGTGCATGGCCGGGGCAGCACAGGTAGGCACATAGGGCTAGTCGTTGAGCAACAGGGCTGCACCAGGTGTGTGTGTGTGTGTGTGTGTGTGCAATGTGTGGAAGCCCTGGGACCCCCACACCCTGGTGCATGGCCGGGGCAGCACAGGTAGGCACATAGGGCTGGTCGTTGAGCAACAGGGCTGCACCAGGTGTGTGTGTGTGTGTGTGTGTGTGTGTGTGTGTGTGTGTGTGTGTGTGTGTGTGTGTGTGGTGTGTGTGTGTGTGTGCAATGTGTGGAAGCCCTGGGACCCCCACACCCTGGTGCATGGCCGGGGCAGCACAGGTAGGCACATAGGGCTAGTTGTTGAGTGAATTCAGTGGGGATCTGAAAGAGTCAGGAGTTGGGTTTAATTGTGGGGTAGAGCAACAGGAAGGAGACAGATTCGTGGCAACTGGAAGCCGGACACTGGAAACATTCCACACAGAAATGTGGACTCAGATGGAAAGGACAAATGAGAGTCACATATACTTGGCTTTTTTTTTTCTCAGTAATTTGGGAAGAGTTGTCCACTGTGCTGTCCACGGAAGCTTGCTGCTGGTTCCAAAGGACGTTTAATTCCTGTGAACAACTCTCGGCATCTTGTTACACAGTGATTCTGCTAGACCTCACATTTCCACGGGGCCTTTTTGAATTTACCACTGTTTGACGACTCTATACTGCACTCTGGTATTCCAGTGGAATACAGTTCTATTTTAATTTTAAAGGAAATTCTTTGTATTTAAAATCTAAAGTGTGCTTTGTCTTACGCCCGGGGTCTATATGGGCTTGGGTTGGGTCTCCAGATTTCTCGTCCTCAGCTGCAGTGCTGACCTGCTACCTGAAGACTCCTCTGGAGGACAAGACCGACCCTAGAAGCTCACTTCCTATAAGACGCCGAGTGAGTGAGAGGCCCTCGGATGGAAACACCTCTCAGGCAGCTCCACGGGAGTCTCTATTTAAACAGGTGACCTTGCGGAGGTAGGCTCCAGATCCCATTACAGGCTACCCGGCGCAGAGGCAGATTTGTTTTTATGAGCTCTCCAGGCACACATCGGGGGCCAGGTGTAAATATGGAGAAAACTTGCTGAGACCTTGCTCTTTTACACATAATGTAAAGAAAATAAAATTATGTAGAGGCTTTTCGAGCATAACTGCCTATCAGTAAGTGAAGTGTCCAGTGAGCAGAGTGGTCATCATGCAATTCAAGTTTTAAATTTGCTTCACCTAGGATAGAAAAGACTATCAGCTTTTATAGCCCTCCTGCTTCCTTCAGGAAATGGTAGAAAAGGAAAACAGCTGCTTGTATATGAAGCAGTGTAAGGGTCAAATATTGCTCTGCCCAGCGTGCTGACATCACTTAACTCTCCCCAGGAGAGGGGCACTGGCGTCATTTCCTGGGCTGGCCAGCCACAGGCCTGAAGATAGGCCGGCTGCGGCTCCCATTCTGTTTCTCCTCTAGCACCTACAGGTCAACAACTGCAGTGAACACTGCAATTAAAACCCTAAAACTTTGTTTTTATTGGCTTTTTCAGGAAAATTTTTTTTCACAATTTATGAAAACAATGTATCTAGTAAGTTAAAATGTGAATGTGAATTTCAAACTTTGCAGTCACTAGGCTAATCATTAGTCATTTGCAGTTGACAAGGAGGGTTATATTTTGATACCTGGCAAAAATCAAGCAGATTTCACAGAATTTAGAGGTGGGAAATGAGATGGAAAAAACACCCTCTTTTTCCCTAGGAGGTCCCATGAAGTAACATTTGCAAACCACTTTTCTCTCCATGGAAAGGAACTGCCGGTGATTCAGGTCTGTGATGTCTCTCCATCTCTGACTGCTGGACACCCCTTCCCCACTCCGACGGCCGCCAGAGCCTTGTAAGCACTGGCCAAAAACTCCAGCTCAGAAGGTTCCTAGAGTGAACCTTTGGGAGTTAGGAGAAAGAGATAAATAACTTCTCAACCTGATGCTTTTAACAAGAGACCACCATAAAGTTTTGGTGTCAGTTCTGAAAATATTTTCTGAAACATCATAGAGTTGTGGGAGAAAGGAATTTTAGAATGACAGAATCCTTAGTTCCTAACTTCTCCATAAAATTCCAGATTTTCTTCTGTCCACTATCTATGACCATTTTCTTTTGCATAATGCGATCAAAATATGGAACCCAGAGTTTGTATTTTCTGATCCCTGACCTCTCACAGGTGTTCTGGCCCATTTCCTGAGAGTTATGTTTGATTTGGGAATGCTTCTTTCTTTTCTCCCATTCTCTTGCTACAGCTTGAAACCTGGAACACACGCATACAAGACCATATCTCCCTGTGCTACCCACAAAACACTCCTAAATGTTCTCTCAGAACTTGGCAAGCATCTGGACAGGGACAGTTTTCTCACACTCAGGGAAATCAAACGTAAAACAATCGTTCTTTTCCAATTCTTCAACCTGAGGTTAAATTTCAGGCTCACTTTTTTTTCTTCTATGTAAACCTAACAGTTTTCCTGTTTTAGTATTTAAAGGAAATCAAATAAATAATCTACCTAGATTTGCAGTATTTAACAAGAAAATAGAAATGCTAATTTGGAATTCTTCAGGACCAAACATCAGCAAAAAGCCAAAAATTATTCCAAGATTATTTCTTCAGAAGCAGTGATTAACAAATGCTTCCCTCTCCTTCCTTTCCCTCTCTCTCTCTCTCTCTTTCTCTCTCTCTCTAATTTCAGGAGAAGAGACTAGAAAATATTGCTTTTGGAAGTAAAGCAGTACTGCTGTTTTGAAATGAAGCTAGAGCCCTGCTTGATACTCCTGCTCTGTAATCCTGGTTGACTTTGAAGGAGAAGAAGCTTAAGACACCAAACAAACCCTGATAAAAAGAGAGGTTTCTACACTTTTTTAAATTCAGTAAGAGGTCAGTTACTAAGCGAAGAAAAAGAACTACCCTGAAGAATGCAACGGGCTCTCCCTACTCCATCTGGTATTATTCATTAAAAAAAAAACTAGCTTCATAAATTGTGTAAGTCAAAATAAGATATGTGTACTAAAAACATTTTCTTAGGGAGTGTCCAGGCTGGCCTCAGGAAGTCCACTGGTCCAGCATCATGCCCACCAATCCACACATCACTGAGGGTACTGAGTCCTTCTCTTCCTAGTCTCATTGGGGGTGGGGGAGCATGTCATCCGTGCATTGGACTGGAAGAAAAGTGTGAATCTTGGCAGAGGAGGGCAGACAGGACTGAAAGCTCAGTTATTCCAAGTCCAGATGACAACCTCTCCATGTCAGGATCAATAGAGGGGCACTGGTGCAGAGGTCCTGGGAAATTCACTGACACAGAGTGAATATAAGAATATCGTTTAATTCTCTGTGGCATAAAGCTATAAACCACAGGTTAAGCACTGAAGAAAACAAAACTTATGCTGTATAAAATTCCCAGAATATGTAGCCAAAGAAATGTGTGAATTCCATAAAGTATGTGAACTGCCCTTGTGTGAAACCTGGTTTGTGATTAGAGCAAAGACAGGCTTAGTGGTTTTGTTTGTGTCTTCTTTTTCCAAATTCATAATTTGAAAATACACATTATATTGTTTTCTAAGCTACATTCACTGAATAAGTATTTATTGAGCACCTACTTTGTGCCAACAGTCTTCTAGACACTGCATACATATATCAGCTAACAAGAGAAAGAAGGTTCCTTGCTTTTAGAGGCCTACATCCCAGTGGATGTGGACAAACAGTTAATAAGTACACAAATAAATCAACTTGAGGAGATAGGGACACAGAGCAATGATAATAGGGTGATGAGAGAGAGGCACGGGAGACCACACAAAATGAGGCACCAGGGGGACCCTGAGGGGAGATCACTGCTGCGCCAAGGCAGGAAGGTTGAGAAGGAGCCAGGTATTCTGGGAAGAGCGGGTACCAAGCATACAGGTCCTGAGACAGGAGAGTCTGGCATTTTCAAGGACCGAGGAAATCCCCATGGTGGATACAAACCAAGAGCACGTTATTTTTAAGCAATGAAAATGTGGCTTTGGAAACACAGAATTTCAGATTGGAAGAACCTCCAAGATCTTTTTGGGGGTATGCCCTTGACTTCCAGGTGAGAAGTCAAGTGCCAGAGCAGTTGTTGACTCATACTGCTGGGCCAACAGTGCTAAAATAGAACACCGGTCTCCTGTCTTCATCCTCCTGTACTATCCATGGCCTCTAAGAGTTGATGTGTGTTAACCACATTCTCCTTGGATACTGAAAGCTTGTCCACAAAGGGATCATCTCTGCTAACCTGTCCTTTTGGAATGAAAATAGGTCTCAATTCTAAAGCTCCCACTTTAGAACATTAAAAAATAAAAAATCAATCCTTGTTTTTCTTATGTGTACTTGTTACTTTCAGAATTTAAAAGGACACAAATATAGAGATAACTTAAATTCCGAAGCCTGTTTTTTTTCAGTGTTCAGTAATACTGAAATAGATCTGACAGACTTTTAACCGTGATGTTTTTCATAAAAAAGAAAAATACATATCCCAGATAGATTTTGATTACCAAAAATTGAGGACATGAAGTTTAATTTTGGATTGGTTTTGCTATAAAAGGAAAGTATGTAACCTATTAGCTACTCTCAAAGTTTCACTGGAGAAAATATTATTCAATAACCCCCAAATGGGAAACTTTTATTCTGTAGGAACTTGGCCCTGAGTATGTAGAATTGTGTCCAGAGAATATATGCGGCTCTATTTATCATCTTGCAAACTTCTTCATTATGTCAAAACTAAATCTCAGCTGTGCCCTGACTGCAACACAGGCTGTTTTAGCCATCACAACGGGAATATTCTGAGAATTAATCGATTTTCTGGGAATGTTAAAGAATTTTATCAATTTATGGTCAAGGTTCACAGTTCTATTACATTATCAGCCTTTTTTATGTTTGTCTAAAGAAATTGATGATTTTTATTCTTGCTTAACAAAGAGGAAAAACAATCTTCTAGAATAACCATGATAACCATGTTTTCAGCTGTGCTACAATCCCAACAATTTAGATTTCATTAGGCTCCATTCCCACTACATGCTCAACTCAAAAGCAGCTTTCCCATGGGCACGGTCTGAGGTTCTAAGGTTCATCTCACAGCTAGAGCTTTCTCTTCTCAAGCAGCTTCTTTCTCAACACTTTCAAGTTTTCTCACGCTACAGGAAGAGCCCAACTAAGTATCATAAAGTCTCCTCTATGGCCTGTGACTTTCAAGGAATATTCCAGCCCTTCTGAGACAAGCACCTGCCCTTTTTATAGATGCAGCTGAGGTGCAAACACCTCTGATGAGACAATTTAATTTTCACTGGTGGCAGACTGCTTAGAGCTTAACTAGAAATCATTTAAAATAAAAATAAGTACTATAGCCAAATAAATAGCAAACATTTTCAACTTTTGCTTTACTTCCTGAATTTAGAGCTAGAGCTTATGGCAAAGAGCCTTTGAATGGTTACTGGAAATAGGCACTAGTTCCAAATTCATCACCCGCAAAAACCTGTACTTAAAATTGAAGATTATCTGAGACAAGTTTATGATTACACAAAAAACACATTAAAAAATCTCCATTTGTTTTTAATTCAAAATAATCCCATGTCAGTTTATTTTATTCTTACATTTTATAGTCATATTACATTCTAATAACTCCAAATTAGAAAGTAAGCCATGGCTACGGCAAACTCATTATAGGAGAAGCTGTGATGGGCATTGGATGAATAAGTAGATTAATGAAGTTGCTGAAAATTCAAAAGCTAGTGGCATAAAACCCTGGATGGGGGGTGGTCAGGGGGAGGAACAGGAAATAGTCTTCATGCTGATGCTCATTTTAGAAGTAATTCACTTTCCCATGACAAAGATAAGAGAGCCATTTAAGAATTATTTACCTTTCAGCTTAAAAAAAAAGATGTCTGGAGAAGCCCATTGCCAGGCATGAAGAATGAATGCATGAGCGCATTTCCCTCCCATCCTCTGGGCTGGGCTCAGCATGGGAGACGCCTTGGCAATTCAGCAGAAGGGAGAGAGGTATCAAAACTGAACACACCTTACCTTATTAGCTAAGGGAGATTCTTCTAAGCCCATTTAATTAACTGAGGAATAATAGTCACTTAATTCAAATAAACACCAAATCTTTATTTTAAAAATTTAGACAAAAACACAAATTAAGGAGAGAGTAAACATTTTACAAAAGTTCCACAATATGAGTCACAAAAATAGAATGCTCCTCTTGGGAGTGATTTAAAAAAGAATCCCATTTACAAAAGAAAGAAAGAACAAAATTAGAAACAACAATTCAAGATTATAAAGTGAGTTACAGCTGATTTAACATAATTGAACTTTGTTATTTTATGTGAGAGGGGGAATGACTGGACATTTTTTAAAGAAAGGATTTTCTCATTAATAAATCTGAAAAATAATTTAGCCTATGGTAGCAAGATAATTCTGCATAAGTTCTTTGGGACCAATTCCTCGAGTCCCCTCCCCACCCAATGCCTCAAGAGAAACAGGTCCTTAGCATTCTCATTCTTTTTGTCTTTTTGGCATTCTCATTCTATCTCTTATACATCATTATTGGACCACTGGAGAAATGATTAAAACTGTTCAGTAACAGCCCAAAGCACTCCCTTTGGATAAAGAAAGTATTGTGACCAGCCCAGTCTGGGGCCTTACGTTCAGTGGGAAGGACCACCAAATGTGAGGGAGGGACACGACTTTCTGCTATGTACCTTTCTGACTTTGCCACAGTTCTGACACAGCTCTTGTTATACCAAAGAGAGGCAGAACATTGTCGAAGTAAAAATTCCAGAAGTCATATTAATGAAATCTCTTCATGGGGTCACAGGCTATCACCCTCAAATCTCTTTCTCCAGAAAGTGAAACTTACATAGAATGGAGCCACATGCACTATTTTTAACAGTACACAAATTAGGATTATTTCCTCTAGTTTTAGGGTCATCAGTGGTTATATTAGCCTATTATATTAAATCAATATATAAATGTAGGACCTTTTAAAGTTTGCCATGAACTCACTGGCATTGATGGATTTAATTTGTAATTAAGCACTTAGGTGGGAGCAAATGGCATTTTAAAGTACACATTTATTCACTTACCATATATTCACTGCAGCTCTATGATGTGCCACATAGAATATAGTTGATTTTTGCCTCTATCCCTTCCACATATATTATCCATCTTGTACACTGTTTCTATTTGATTATGTTAATAAATAAATCTTTAATGATGTCTGCATGGAAAAGAATGACATAATCAATGCTGAGTTGCGGTGTGCCCATCACCCAGTAGTTCTTGCTTTGGCTCAATAACTAGAAAAAGACATTTCAGTTACGGAAAATAAATCCCAGAGAAACCCTAATGTGGTCATGCAACTTCAAAAGCAAAGTTGAAGTAACACTCACATGTATTTGGGGATTCTCTGACTATTTTGTACCATTATAGGTTACTCTTGATAGATTTAGCTACATGACAAAGTCCCAATAAAAGTAAGGTCTATAAAACTGCAGTTCTACTCCTTGTTTGCTATACTTCAGACACATTTTCTCCATGGTTAGAAACAAGCCATGACAGTGGTCTAGCCCTGAATTTCTATGCATGGTAAGAAATCAGGCATAACCACGGTCTAACCCTGAATGTGATTTTAATGTTTTGTACCATGGGCAAATCATTAACATATGGAAATAACCCTCAGCTGCTCCGTTAATTTTTCCAATCCTATAGACTCTACTGCCTCCACTCTATACTCTATCCTAACTTTTCCCACTGTTCCCTCCCCATTTTAAAAGGATTCCTTTCTTTTTTTTAAAGGCTCTTTTCAGGGAAAACATCCTTCTTTCCTTGTTTTCGCCCTGCTGTTCTGTTGGCCCCAGTGGCTGTGGAACGTCCCCCGTCCAATCTCTAAATTAAGAGTTCATTTTCAAGTTCCCGGCTGTCCCTCCCCCTCCCAGGAAGGGAAGCTGTGGATGCTCCCCAGGCCCCGGCTCCTCATTCTGGGCTAGACTCCCCACAATGCAACCTCTCACCACAGCCCATCCTCTGAGTTCTCTTTTTAATAGTTTGTGGTGGGCTTCTGCTTCTAAATCATTTTTACCCACTGGAGCCATTTACCTTCCCTCTGAAACAACCAATGCTCATTCCTCACACATCTCCTGGCCTTGATTTTTGCCCCTATAATCTGACTCAGTAGGACAAAATGTGTCTTTTCTGGCTGTAGATATGTATTTCCATATCACTCTCCCAAAGCACAGAATAAACTTTGCAATGAAACCTCTGTCCTTCTACTTTCAGTCATCGCTAACAAAGTAGTTTACATGAATGAAACCAATGAGAAGCACAAGTTAATGAGATGTTTAATACACACACACACACACACACACACACACACAGAAAGAAAAAAAAAGGAATTCTTTATATGAAGACTTCTTACAAACCTGCCTATAGCCTATTCAGCAGTGGTTCCCAAAGGCTGACCCAGTGACCAGTCTGGGCTTGCTGCTTAAGATTCACCCACCTGGGTGTTAAACGTAAATACTGGCAGGCCCCACCCATCAGGTTTCAGATTCAGCAGGTCTGGGGTTTGGGAGCCACCGATAGAGAGTGTAAATCAATCTCAACAGTTTGAGTAAAAGCCCCATAAGCACATATATAACAACACATGGATGCCAAGTTTTCAACCCATGTGAGTCTTTAGAATTCACACAGTGATTAATATGTTTTGAGAGAAGTATGATAAGACTTTTCAGTGCAAGTTAAGTCCTGATGGGGAGAAGAATGAAAGCCAAGGAGTGTGCTGGCCTGTCCACTCACCAGCAGCCTGTGACTCTGGGTCTAGAGGGAGGTGTGAGAATGCTTCTTCTCCCTTCTCGGCTTCCCCAGCACCCACCAGAAAATGAGTCTTGCAGCTAGCTATGTGACAGGACATGCTTTTAAAGGATCAGTCCTTACAGGATCAGTATTTATTTAGTTTGCATCTGATTTATGCCCCATTCGAAAATGAAAAACAGAAATGATGAAAAATGACTGGGGGGCAAAACAGAATGAACACCTCCGTAATTCTTTCTGAAGCACAGTGAACCATTTCCCTTCCTGGGAATAGAATGAAATGGGTATAAGCTAAAACCCCCGTGGTCTGTGACTTTGAGAAGTCTTTGAGGCTTTTGAAGGACACATTTTCCACACTGGTACAAACCTTCAAAGATAATGTAGTAAAAGTGCCTCCCCCGCTAAGACCCTGCTTATTTGCAACTGTGAACCCATTCCAAGCAATAATATTCTTCTTGCCAAGGAGCCACTGACCACCTCTCCTTCCCCTTCACGAAGTCCTTTCCTTTGCATTTCAGACCTGTGCCGTCTAATCAACTACTGGCCACATGCAGCTATCTATGAGCATTTGAAATGCGACTGACTGTTCAGTATCAAGATATTCTCTAAATGTAAAATATGTATCTGGTTTCAAGGATTGTGTACAAAAAAAGAACAAAGTTCATTAAAAATTTTTATAGTGAGTAACATGTTGCTATGAAAATTTTTGGGATATATGAGGTTAAAGGAGATCTATTGTTAAAATTAACTTTATGTCTTTCTTTTTACTTTTTAAAATGTGGCTTGTAGAAAACTTAAAATTTTATCAGTGTCATGCATTTGATTTGGATTAGCCAGGGGTGCTTAGAGAAGTCCAGCAGTCTGCTTTCCACAGTAGAGCTTGGCACATGAGCCCCCAGAGCACCTTTGACCCCCAGTGCTCATCAGTCTCTACCCCACCCCCACCCCCCCACCCCCGATCTTGGCACACCTGCTGGAAACCCTTCCCCACTCCTCCAAAACCCAGTCTCGGGAACTCCACCACAAGCTTGGGATGTTTTTACCCACCATCCTATTAAGTAATTTCTCTCCTTTTATTTCAACCCTTTCATGAAATTTTAACTTTTTTAATGAAGACAACACGCTGCATATTATTCATTTTCTCAAATTCCATTTTGGCAGTAGAAGGCAAAGGTCTATTATTTCTGATTGTTACCAAATATTTGTTTATTCGTTTATTTACCAGCATTCACTGGGTCCCTCCCGGAGGCCTGGCACTGTGTTAGCCATGGGGGTTACCTAATAACATCAGCACAGAGCCTGAAAATGATATGTGGAATGGTGTCAACAGGAACACACACACTAACCTGATGCTCTCCTGCTCCAAGACCCAGAAGGACACTCTACTTGCAAACACTCTCTGAGAAAGGACTTAAATGCAGTGTTCACATAATACTAGTCTTCCGGCTTGAAAACTTGAAACCGCCTGACTTCATATTAAACATTTCCCCTCTCCCACGCTGTGTTCTCCTTCATGTTTCCCTGAGTACTTTATAAACTCCATTCATCTTTGTAGTCCTATTTCCTTTGCTGGTGTAGTGTTGACCACCATCCTTTCATATATACGTGTATGTGTGTATATATGTTACATATATACTCATTTAATTCTCACAATAATGTAACAGTATTATTGTTCCTATTTAAAGATGAGGAACTGAGGCACATGGAAGTTAAGTAACTTACTTGGGGTTACACAGATAATAAGTGAAGAAACAGGATTTGAACCAAGGCAGCTCAACTCTAGAGCCAGCATTCTCAACTACTAGGTCATCTTGTCTCAAGGAGAGTACAAATAAACCACAAGGACCATGTCAGTTTGAAGCTGCTAGGGTCAGCTGGTGCCAAGGGAGAAAAGCCACCCCAACATGAAGCCTGTATAGGAAAGGAAAGCTTAAGGGAGAGAGGGAAGTAGGAAAAGAGAGACAGAGAGAGAATACAAGAGAGAATATCAGAGCAATATGAGATCTTACTGATTATTTTATTTGAATCACTGGAGAATATGAAGATAGAAGCTATCTGTGGTGTTCTGAGCTATTCAGGTAAATAGGGTCTTTCAGCATTTGTAGCTATGGGTTGTCAACCAGAGGGGCCTCCCACATTTGCATGCAAAGTTCTTTGCATATAAGCAGAACTATAAGAAAGCATATGCATGTCTCTGTGGAGAATCTCAAAGGAGACCTTGATTGTGCCTGTCATGTGTACAGCATTTTAGCCAAATCTCCTCTGCTAAAATCAGGTGGGGACCCCTAGAAAAGACAGTTGTCATGTGGCTAGCGTATGGTTACATTAGGTATATCCTTGGGACTACACTTGATGGAGCAGAATAAGCTATTTCCTGTATATAACCAAGTGCCAGAGTACCTAAAATTTCTCTGAAAGATTTATCAATAATAACTTCAAAGTATTTTTACAAATGCAAAGTGAGTTCCTACTGAACATACTAATTGAAAATGCATGCCTGCAACCTAAGTGTCCACTGATAGGTAGACTGATAAATAAAATGATATATATATATATCTATACACACACACACACATATATATGTGGTATGTGGTACATACACACACACACACACACCTCATACAGAGGAATATTATTCAGCCATAAAAAGAAGGAAATTCTGCCATTTGTGACAACATGGATAGATACGGGAGGCATTATGCTAGGGAAGTCAGTCAGACAGAGGAAGACAAATACCATATGACCTCACATATATGTGGCATCTAAAAAGAAAAACAAATAAACTCTTAGATGCAGAGAACAGGCTGGTGTTGGCCAGAGCCTGGGGATGATGGGTAAGCAATATGGGTGAAGGTAAGTCAAAAGGTATAAACTTCCAGTTATAAAATAAATAAGTTCTGGGGACATAATGTATAGCCTGGTGACAAAAGTTGATAATACTGCATTGTATATTTTGAAAGATGCTAAGAGAGTAGATCTTAAAAGTTCTCATTATAAGAAAAATTATTTTGTAACTATGTGTGGTGTCAGATGTCAACCAGACTTACTATGTTGATCATTTTGCAATATATACAAATATTGAATCATTATATTGTACACCTGAAACAAATACGTTATATGCCAATTGTAACTCGACTAAAAAAAAAAAGGAAATGCTTACATTAGCTCTTTTTCCAAACCTCACTAAAATGACAGTCTGTTAGTCTTGGTTCTGTTTGTCTTCAGACCTGTTTCTCACTCTTCCATTGTTCTTCTCTGCAGTACTATGCAGAGAGACTGCCCTCTGTGAGGCTGGGATTCCCAGGCTTCCACAGGCTCAGCAAATAAGAGCTCAAGCGGCAGACCAAAGAGTTGAGGTGAAGGGAGAAACCAGAGGCTCTCTCCCCTTCCCTGTCTGCCCCTGGGCTCTGGTAATACCACCACCTCCCTTTGTCCTACCAGATGGGATAACAGAAGCTATAATTTATGGAGTGACATAAAAAAGATAACAAAAAATAAAATCCTGTGAAGGAAAAATTTGGAAATACATTTTGAATCTGTTATCTTTCATTCAACAAAGAAAAGGATGAGGCACACATAGAACCCATAAAGAAAAGACTAAAGAAGCAAACGTGTTTATTTTGCCATACTTTAACACCTGAAATATTGTGGAAAATGAGCCATATCCTTACTAGGATTCATTCAGTGCACTATCCTGCAAGGAATAATATCCAAGGATGGGCAAAAACAGTCCCCCAAAACCTGTGAAGCAAGTGAGGCTTGGCCTGGTGTATCGGATGCCCACCTTGGCAATGCCTGCAACGAGGTAGAACCCAGCACCTTTGGATGTCAGTATGGAAAGTGACCTGCTGACCTCACTAGTGCTCCATGGTCTCATGCATTACCTCTTACAGTTCACAGTTTACCTTACATAGAAATGTAATCATCTCCCACACAACATGATAAGGAAGATTTCGGCATTTAGTCTGTTTTGTCCACTCTCTATCACCTGTATGTTAGGCCCTTGTTATCCAGGTCAAATACCCGCCAGTATCCAGTGCCCTTCCCCTTCAGGGCACCTAGAAGGACTCTATTTTCCCTCTCCCTTGAAGTTAGGCAAGGGAACGCAACTAATTCCAATCAGTGAATGCCATTTGTGTGAAAATACATAACAAAGAAGATATAAACCCCCAGTAACTTGGCACATCCATTTCAAGAAATAGCCTATTCAAATCCAGTAATGTGAAATGATACAGTTTTTGAAATTCAGTATGATGAGATTCCTATTAACTCATCAGATTATGAGCTCTTTGAGGGGGCAATGAGCCTGGAATTCACACACAGTGGATGCTCAATACTTATTTGTTAAGTGAATGAATGAAAGATTGAGTGAATGAATGAGTAACCATAATTTCTATATCATGTCTTCTTTAAATCCTATTTCTCCTCTATGCTTATTTGAATATTTCATTAATTTAGGAAATTACCTTTAAATGAAAAGGACCATTTATTCCTCAGTAAGACTAGCAACAGTATTCTGGCTTTTCAAAGAAGATTAACACAGAATCTGAGAAGGAAATGCCTGTGAGTTTGGCTTTTTGTTTTTGAACACAATGAAAAGATGGTCCAGGGAGTGAGTGCACACACCTCATATTTGAATATAATTTGTGGTTTTCTTTTCTACCAATTTGGGTTTGGTGACTTGAGACTGTTATGGATTAGATGTGTATGTCTTCCCCAATCACATGTTGGAGCCCTAATCCTCAATGAAATGATGGTATTTGGGGTGGCGCCTTTGGGGAGGTAATTAGGTTCAGATGAGGTCATCAGGGTGGAGCCCCAATGATGGAATCAGTGCTCTTATAAGAAGGCTACCACGTGACATCAGAGCAAGAAGGTGACAGTCCACAAGTCAGGAAGAGGCCCTCACTACCCCCAGATTGACTGGCACCTTAATGTTGGTCTTCCCAGCCTCCACAACTGTAATAATGTCTGTTGCTTAAGCCACTCAGTCTATGGTCTTTTCTTATAGCTGTGCGAGCTGACTGAGACAGAGGCCAAATTCTCACCTTCTCTATCTCTCTTAGAAATGTAATATTATTTATATGTCACAGTTACCTTCCCTTGCATTCAGCAACCAGCTTAAGATTCTGCTGGCTCTTTTGGAAAGTTAAGCAACATGTCCACTCAATGACCAGCCTGACTCATCAAGTATTTCTCACTTGTGGTGGAAAGGGTTTGTTTGGCCACTGCTGCTTGGCACTGTTTGTTTTTAAGCTACAACCAAGGTATAGTGTTCTTGGGTTTTACACAATGTAAATAAATGCAAACTTTCACTATACCCTTAGAGTTTCTAATTTGAAAAAAGTAGAGAGTTCATTATTTCAGTCACAGATTAAAACTTTTTAAAAAACGATCTAGATCATACTAAAATCCACAAGATTATTTTTCTTTTGGTAAAGGGATTTATTACATGGCTCTGCTTTGTAACCTCCTTTAAGAGCAAATGCATTTTCCTGGGGATATGGCATTTTGCATTGGCAAGCAGATGTAGGAATAAATTCTTTAAGCACTATTTAAGAAGTTTCCTTGAAATTGTGGAGTCTCACACCATAGTGCTATTACATGCTGTTAAATGCAATGCCAAGTGAAAGTCTGCTGTCATAATTCACTAAAGTTTAGTTCTTACATCATTTTGATAAATTTACTTCACTTACCAGTTTAGTCACAAATCATCCCTTATGGTTGTCATGTGAAGGCAGTAAAATATCATATACCTTCAGATGACCTCTATCCAGAAATGCTTTTCACTGTTCACATTTTATCTGTCAAATAGTATTTTCTTTCAGAAGTAAATATAAATGCCATTATTGGGAGAAGCTACCGGCCTAGGACAAGTTCTAGCATTTAGTTTTCTGACAGATCTTAATTTGGATATCAGCCAAAGTCAATAAAACTTGTTCATGCAGAACCTTACCTGGTTTTCACCACATCCAGGGGGTGCATCAGGCAAATTTCTACAAGACCTGAAAGATGATAAAGAAAAGTCCAATAAACACTTATGTAAACACTGGTTCTTATTTCTTTGACCCTATTGATTTCTCAAGTATGAAGATTCAAATAAAAAACTTGGGACTTTGGACATGACAGCTAATTGAGGCTAGGTAGCAAAAGACAAAAGTATAAATAATATGATTTTATTTCAATGGGAGCAAGATTGTGAGTATTTTCTTATAAGCTCTCTGGCACAAGCAGGGAGGTGGGGCTGTAGGGGAAAGCAAATGGAAAACAAATCAGATGTCCTAAATATCCACCAATTAGGTGGAATTATTGTGTCCCAATCCAGTCCAATAAATAAAGATATGTTGAAAGGAAGGAGGAAAGAAAAGAAGGAAGGAGAGAAAGCAGAGAAGTCTTTGAACTCTCCTCCTCTATGCCTGCCACTCACTAATATGGCAAATCATACTTGGCTTTGGTATCCATGAGACAAAGAAAAGGATGTCTCTTATCTCACCAGGTAGTTATGAGGATCCAATGCATATTAATACATTAATAGCTTAATAGAGAACACACAGTGTTTACTGTATGCAAGGCCTTGTTCTACGGAGTACTTAAATGATCTCTTTGAACACTCTCAAGAGCTCTTTGTGATAGGCAGTATTATCTCCATTTTACAGATGAGATAATTGAGGCACACAACGTTAAATAACTTGTTTAAGATCTCACAGCTCAGAAGTAAGTAGTAATCCCATAAAGCACGTGATTTAACCATTGCACAGTGAGAACGAATTTTTACTGCTTCTTGCAAGTCAACTGTAAAGCCCTCCTTCCTGTTGCCTAACTGAGCAGAGAAGACAGCTCAGTTACAAACCACCGGCATGTAATAATAGTAGTAGTAAAAGTAGTTTTAGGTATCAGTAGTAGTAAAAATAATTATAATAGTAGTTGTAACATCGTAGTAGTAATAATCATAACAAGTACCTTACCTGCAACCCTTCCATAGTGGTGGTCTTTTAACATACATTATCACTGGTATGCATAACTACTGGGCAAGGCAAGTATTATCCTCTTTACTTGAAGATGAGCAAATTGAGGTTGATAGTGTTACCTGATTAGCCCTGGAAAGTCATACAAGAGTATTTGTGGGTAATTTCTTAAGGGCAGAGCACTTACTTTTCTCTTTCCATTTGCAAACTACCTCAATTTGAGCTTAGCTGACATTTAGTTAATCTGTCCCATCCCATTTGCATGGATACATATGGTTTTTTACTCTCCATACTGGTCAGGTCCAGGAAGCTCAAAGACCCTGTACCTACCTGAAGACCTGCTTTGCTTCCACAGAAGCTCTAGGTAGTACTTCCTGCATAAGCCTACTATAGATTACAAAGTCATGTGTATTGACCCAAAACGTCTTTGGCCAGACCAAATATCTAAGTCTGTGCCAAACGTTTCCCATCAGGAATGCTCTTCAGTGGTTGGTGACCAAGTCACTTGACCCAATCAGAGTCTCATCTCTCTAGTTGCTCTAGAGATGGGAGAAGAAAGCCACGGAAGAGCAGAGACAACAGCATCACTGGGTACTATGGCAGAGCCTCTGGGCACTGTTTTAACTTATTGAAAAGCCCTGTCATTCAAGATTGTATGGGTGGGTTTCTCCTTGCAACTAGCAAGGTCTCAGTATCCTTCCTCTTCCTTGAAAATTCATATTCACTTTGAAGTAACAATCAGGTGACCAGAGGTCTTATTCTGGTGCCTTCAGGGAATGATAATTTACCCCTGGGGGCATCAGTTCCTTTTCTGTAAAGGGAAAGGTTAAATGACCTCTAATATTTTTGAGGTCTAATATTCTATGCTTATTTCTTCATTCTTAAGTCTGATTATGATATTTATACAACTTATAATTCTAATTTGAGTTTTAGTGTATCAGCTAGAAGAGGATAAAGTCACAATCTGATAAATAAGATTCACCCTAGAAACACAACTTATAAAATAACATTCTGACCAAGCACTGCAGCAGGCAGTTATCAAGTGCACTTTTGAACATCACATGAATATAAAGAAGTAAGAAACTCATAATGTTTACCAAAGCAACTACACAAAGTTTAGGAAAAGAACCAACAATCCCAACAATTTATTAAAACTAATACCTTTTTCCAAAAATACTCTAATACCAAAACCAGGCAAAGACCCCACCAAATATCCCTGATGAACATAGATGCAAAAATACTCAACAAAATATTAGCAAACTGAATTCAAAAATACATCAAGAGGATTATATACCATGATCAAGTGGGATTCATCTCAGGGATGCAAAGATGGTACAACAAGGACAAAAACCACATGATCATCTCCATAGATGCTGAAAAAGCATTTGACAAAATTCAACATCCATTCATGATAAAAACTCTCAACAAAATGGGCAAAGAGGGCAAGTACCTCGACATAATAAAGGCCATATATGACAAACCCACAGCCAACATCATACTTAACAGTGAGAAGCTGAAAGCTTTTCCTCTGAGATCGGGAACAAGACAGGGATGCCCACTCTCCCCACTGTTATTCAACATAGTACTGGAGGTCCTAGCCACGGCAATTAGACAACACAAAGAAATACAAGGAATTCAGATTGGTAAAGAAGAATCAAACTGTCCCTATTTGCAGATGACATGATATTGTACATAAAAAACCCTAAAGACTCCACTCCAAAACTACTAGAACAAATGTCTGAATTCAGGAAAGTTGCAGGATACAAAATTACCACACAGAAAATCTGTTGCTTTCCTATATACTAACGATGAACTAGCAGAAAGAGAAATCAGGAAAACAATTCCATTCACAATTGCATCAAAAAGAATAAAATACCTAGGAATAAACCTAACCAAGGAAGTGAAAGACCTAAACCCTGAAAACTACAAGACACTCTTAAGAGAAATTAAAGAGGACACTAACAAATGGAAACTCATCCCATGCTCTTGGCTAGGAAGAATTAATATTGTCAAAATGGCCATCCTGCCTAAAGCAATCTACAGATTCAATGCAATCCCTATCAAAATACCAACAGCATTCTTCAATGAACTGGAACAAATAGTTTTAAAATTCATATGGAACCGCAAAAGACCCTGAATAGCCAAAGCAATACTGAGAAGGAAGAATAAAGCAGGCGGGATCTTGTTACCAACTTCAAGCTCTACTACAAAGCCACAGTAATTAAGACAATTTGGTACTGGCAAAAGAACAGACCCACAGACCAATGGAAAAGAATAGAGAGTCCAGATACTAACCCAAACATATACAGTCAATTAATATATGATAAAGGAGGCATGGACATACAATTGGGAAATGACAGCCTCTTCAACAGCTGGTGTTGGCAAAACTGGACAGCTACATGTAAGAGAATTAAACTGGATCACAGTCTAACCCCATATACAAAAGTAAATTCCAAATGGATTAAAGACCTGAATTTAAGTCATGAAACCATAAAACTCTTAGAAAAAAACACAGGCAAAAATCTCTTGGATATAAACATGAGGAACTTCTTCATGAACATATCTCCCCAGGCAAGGAAAACAAAAGCAAAAATGAACAAGTGGGACTGTATCAAGCTGAAAAGCTTCTGTACAGCAAAGGACACCTACCAATAGAAAAAAAAGCCTTCCTACAGTATGGGAGAATATATTCATAAATGACAGATCTGATAAAGGGTTGACATCCAAAATATATAAAGAGCTCACATACCTCAACAAACAAAAAGCAAATTAATCCAATTAAAAAATGGTCAGAGGAGCTGAACAGACAGTTCTCCAAAGAAGATATTCAGATGGCCAACAGACACATGAAAAGATGCTCCACATTGCTAGTCATCAGAGAAATGCAAATCAAAACCACAATGAGATATCACCTCACACCAGTAAGGATCGCCACGATCCAAAAGACAAACAACAACAAATGTTGGTGAGGTGGCAAAAGGGGAACCCTCCTACACTGCTGGTGGGAATGTAAATTAGTTCAACCATTGTGGAAAGCAGTATGGAGGTTCCTCAAAAAACTCAAAATAGAAATACCATTTGACCCAGGAATTCCACTCCTAGGAATTTACCCTAAGAATGCAGGATCCCAGTTTCAAAAAGACATATGCACCCCTATGTTTATCGCAGCACTATTTACAATAGCCAAGAAATGGAAGCAACCTAAGTGTCCATCAGCAGATGAATGGATAAAGAAGATGTGATACGTATACACAATAGAATATTATTCAGCCATAAGAAGAAAACTAATTGTACCATTTGCAACAACATGGATGGAACTAGAGGGTATTATGCTCAGTGAAATAAGCCAGGCAGAGAAAGACAAGAACCAAATGATTTCACTCATCTGTGGAGTATGAGAACAAAGAAAAAAACTGAATGAGCAAAACAGCAGCAGACTCACAGAACCCAAGAATGGACTAACAGTTACCAAAGGGAAAGGGACTGGGGAGGATGGGTGGGAAGGGCGGGAGAAAGGAGGGGGGGAGAAAGGGGGCACTATGATTAGCATGTATAATGTGTGTGGGGGCACAGGGAGGGCTGTACAACACAGAGAAGACAAGCAGTGATTCTACAGCATCTTACTACACTGATGGACAGTGGCTGTAATGGGGTATATGGGGGGAAATTGGTGATGGGGGGAGTCTAGTAAACATAATGTTCCTTGTGTAATTGTAGATTAATGATACCAAAAAGAAAAAGGAAGTAAAACAAAAAAAAACTAATAGCAGAACTTCGAGAATCTATTCAAATTTATATATACTTATTTGCCTATTTGCAAAATTGTTCTAGTTTCCTGTGTGCTGATGGTCATTCTGTTGGTAACTAGATACTGGATCAGATCATCATAGTTTTCTGGTTACTTAAAATTATTTTCTAGCCTATAGAATGCTCTGAAGCATTCATTTTATCCAACAAGCTTACACTGGTTGTCTTTTATGAATCTGCAATTGAGGACAGTATCTAGTTAGTGGAGCAGACATGAAGAACACACAGTAATGCATGGGGGAAGGTGCAATGCTCAGAGTTTATGGGATCACAGCAGAGAGAGTCCTCTGATCTAGTCTGGGGGTGGATAAAGGGTGGGAAAGGGATTTGAGGCAGAACGAGGACAGCATGAGCATAAGGCATGGAACAAAGACATGGCAAGGAAAAAGAAGGAGAGAGGAAAGAAGCAGTTGAGTATTACAGGTGAGGGCTGAAGGCAGGACATGCAAGAATGAGGCTGGAAGTATCAGGGACAGGTTCATGCTCAGGCACTTGTATTTCATCTCACAGGCCAAGAGGAGCCAGTGAAGGATATTTTTAAACATAGCTCTTCGGCTATTTTTTCTTACTGTTAACATTCCATGTTCACTCAAGACATTTCAAGAGATTTTAAGCAGAGGAGTTGTAGGGAAAATGGAAGTTCCACGGCCAGGATACTCACCTGATCCTAATCTACTCACCCACTATGCATGTGCAATGATGTAATACTTGGTCTACTGTGCAGACACATGCTTGCACATGTGTTGGCAGTAAGCCATTATTGCCTGTGTTGCTATATAAAGAACTCCATACAGTGCTCAGGGCAGAGCCTAGAACAGAGGCAGAGGCTGGAGCAGAGACAGAGATGGACTTGCAGACTGCTTTGGAGGCAGATGAGATTCTAGCGCTGGACATGCCACCACAAGAAAAAAGCTTAGTATAAAACCCTTTTACCCCTAAAGGTTCCACTGTCATTTTTCAGTCTCACCAAATCCAGAGTGAACTTGTACAAGGCTGAAATCCCCCTCAGTTGAGATAGGAGTGATATCAGCCTGTTAATGCATTCTTTGAACAATCCAATCATCTGTCCATTGATCCTCCCTTTGCTTCCAATCACATGTACTCACATGCAAACACATGACCACTGATGCACCAATCCCTTCCCCTTTGGTTACCCAGTAAAAGCACCTCTCTCCCTCTCATTACAGTATAAATGCACTGCTGTCCATGAACCTCTCAGTCTGAGGAGTCAAAGCCCACCTATAAACTACCTGCTGAATTATGACATGGCCAATAGGAAAATATTGCTTAAATTGTCAAATGTAATGTGTTTGGTCCAGAATCTCTTGGTCATTCATTTATTGTTTTTAATCAAAACAATCAATTTTGTAAAATTTAAGTTAGCAACAAAATGCATGATAAGCAGAGAGAACAGATATGTTGGAAATGAAATGGAGGTTTTGATTTTGTTAGAGTATGTAGACAGCCAGATATGAGCAAGGAGTGGAGTGGAGACTTCTGCTATTGTTTACACTTGACTGGTTGTTTATACTCTACAGTCTGTAAGCTATTTTCATGGGATGTGAGGAGTGAGAATATAGATAACAGACCAGCCAAAACCAGCAGGTTCCAACATGGAGGAGAAGTTGACCCAACCTCACTCCCAAATACATCATACATTCATTAAAATATTAATTCACATCCTTTTGCTATTAACAAAGCAAAAATCATATCTGTCCTTAACATGGCAGTTCTGGTAAGAACTAAATATAGCCAAAAACTCCCTGGCCCTGATTGAGGGTAGAGCAAGCCCAAACTCTGAGGAGATTCCACCTGTTCCCTTGGAAATCTATTCTCATTTAGTAAATATTCATCTCCCTTTACGAAAGAATAAGCCCCCCATTGGTGTGACTTATCCTCGGATCTCCCTGCACTTAACTCTCGAGCATGTACTTTCTCTTTTCTTTAAGTTCTTATTTTCCAATAAATTCAACCACTTTTGTGTCCATCCTTGAATTCTTTTTGAGACAACCTGTCTCCGGCAACAATTTCAGATCAGAGTTCAGAGTTAAATCTGGTTCAGTCAGGGTGGAATGGCTGCTCATTGTTCTCTAGTGGATAGCTAAGGACTGAGAGACTCTGATTATTATTTAGGAAGATAACCATAAAAGTAGAATCAGATAAATCATGTTCCCATAGGCCTAGATATGATCTTAAGAAACTAAATTGTACCAGAAGTTTGTGGCAATTCTATCTAGTATGAAGTAACAATCTAAATAATGGGTTAAAAGATGAAGATTTTAGTATTTTTTCTTTTCTCATAAAATTACAGGTTCCATTTAATAATTCATCCTATGCCAACTACAGACCCATTAATCTTAAAACAAATAAGACCCAGAAGTTTTGTTCTCACCAACTTGGCATTTTTTCAAAACTCACCAGCCATGGATGAACACAAAATAAAATAGTTTAATCTCTTCCACCATGCATAAGACAAAAATATGCTAGCTGCTAGGGACAGCATGATACAGCGTCAAGGGTACTTGAATGCCTGAAGGATTTCAAAGGTGGGCATAGAAATAACACACTGAGAATGGCCATGCATGTGAAAGCAACATGCAATATGCATAAGACTGCCCAAGCTCAGTCATTTAGTGTGAAACGCTATTTATGTTCTGCATCCATCCTGGCCTTGCATAATCTTCTACTTAATTGCAAATCATCAACCATCAATAGCTCTTATAAAATGAATGACAGAAAGCAGATGAATATTAAAAAATTTTTAAGTTAAATTTTAATTCTTCTGTGGCTGGGAATGCTTTTTATTTGAGATTACTTGTCCTAGGTTACAAAAGGGTGATTCCTTTGAGGTAAAGACAATTTAAAACCAGGAAGCAGTTTCTACAGTTTTAATTTTCTTTGCCAATGACCACTGTAGATATCTCATAACTCAACAATATCCTTTCTCTGTAGAGTTGGGTATAGAAAAAAGGATTACTTTTTAGAAGAGATGGGATAGTTCTTCATTCTGGAGATACAAAATGTTTACAATGTAAAGTAAAAGACTAATTTTTTACCCACTGCTTTACTATCTGGACCACAGAAGAGGCAGAGGAGAATACACTAAACATTGATGGACTGACTGACTTTGGGACATACTCCACTCCTGCTAACTCCTGGTGGAGTCCTAAAGCATAGAAACCTAGAATGCTGCTGTCATTCCTGGACTCTCTTCCTGGCCTCCCTCCGCCTTCACCCATGAAGTGTTACAATGGGCTTCAGCAACCTTTTCAGCAATAGGATGGGGCAGTGTGGAAGACAACCTGAGTGCCCACAAACAGACTTGAACATAGATTATTAAAGGACAATGTCCCTCAGTTAAAGTCTTTTGATTTTAATTATATACAATGTTATTAAAGATTAGTCTGTTCTAAGGTACATTATTGTGAACAGAGTATTCTGAATTTACTCTGCCTTATTATCACTAAGTCAATTCACTGTTTCTTTCTCTACGATTCCATTACATATACCAATTATATTCCATTACAATTCCATTACACATGTCAAGTACAGCATTTATCATACCATATTAGGGCTAGTAATATACAGAAATACACAACTATTTGCTCCCCGTCCTCTGCTGTCCATCGCAGTACTCATCTCCAGACATTATGGTCTGTCTGAGTGGAATCTCCTGGACTTGTGAAAACACGCAGTAAAATATAAACTCTGAGTTCTTTGAGAAAAGGTAGTATTTAACTTTATAGGCCCAATGAGTAAATAACATCAAATACATGAAATTCATTCAAGAAGTTGTCTGTCTGTACTCACTCCCCTGGTGATCTCACTCCAACCCATGGTTTTAATTACCACCTATATGCTAACAACCTGCCAATTTACATTCCAAACCAGACTTCTCTTTCAAAGTCTAGACTTAAATATCTGATTGCATTTTGACATCTCCACTTGGATACCTAACAGACATCTCTAAATTCACATGTCTAAAACTGGACTCCTGACTCTCCTCTTCTCTGCCCCTATTCAATAACCCAAAAACAACAACAAAAAAGACAAAAGAAAATAAAACACAGCAAAAACCAACCTGTTCAACCTTAGAATAACCCTGGACTCCTCTTTCTCTCAAACCCTTTTCCAACCTATCAGAAAATCCCATTGGCTCTATTTTATGATTCAGCCAGACTTCTACAGTCTCTCATGCCCTCTCCTGTGCTACCTCCGGTCCAAGTCATGGTCATCATTTCTCAGCTGATTAACTGCAGCACCTCATTAACAGGTCTCCCTCCATCTACCTTTGACCCCTTCCATGTGTTCTGACCCAGCAGCCTGACTGATCCTTTTAAAATGTAAATCTTCTCATGTCACTCCTCTGGTCAGCAATAGCTCCCCATTTCATGTAGACCAGCCATACATAATCCAGGCCTGCATTGCTTCTCTCACCAACTCTCCTATTATGTTCTCCCCGACTCACACCACTCCAGTCATACTGGTCTCTTTGCCATTTCCCCAACTTGCCAGGACTACTTCAGTGTTTGCCCTTTGCACTAGCTGTTCCCACAGCCTGGAGTGCTCTTCCCACAGATTCCATGTGGCTAACTTCCTTCACATGGGCAAGGAGTGACCCTGGCCACTCTTAACACACAGCCTGCCCTTCCTCACCCCCACTGATAAAACTCTTCAGGCTCCTCTGCTTTTTCCTTTTTCCCTAGCACTTATCAACTTCTAACACTCTACATTATTTACTTATTTATTAGGTTTATTGTTTCTTGTCTGTCTCTCCCAGTAAAATATAAGCTTCACCAGGGAGAGAGATTTGTATTGTCCACTGATATGCACTGAGTAACCAGAACATGCCTAACACCTAACAGTTGCTCAGTAAATTTTTGTTGACAAAAGAAACTGAATTATATAAAATAATAAGCCTGCTACAGTGATGGGACTCCTTTTCAGGGGTATGTAGAGGATGAAGTTTTAAGAATTTAGGGTACAGAGGGAGAATTCCAGCCAGTGAAGGAATCCATGATAATGTTGAATAAAGACAGTAAGTCTACTGAGAGCTTCTGAGTCTGCACCTACCCTCTAAAACACAATGGATTATTCCAAAGATAACTTGGGTAAGTAACATTTTATGAAGCAGAAAACATGTCAACATCTCTGTGAATTGCAAAGGAATAGTAGCATAGAGAATGGAGGTATTCAAGCATCCAGAAGATGTCTGTTACAAGTTAAAAGTATGTTCTCCTTTTATCAAGCCAGAAGTCTTTTCATTGTAGTACAGTCCCTTCCTTGTCATTTTCTAATTAGATCTAAGACTCCTCTTTGGTTCTCTGAAATGCACCTTTTTCTAACCATTACCTTAACTGATTCTGTGCAACATGATTAACTCTTTAAAATACAAAAGAATCTTTTTAACTTTTAAAGAGAACCATAGAGGAATAAATGGTTTCAAGTTGTGCAAATTTGAAATTCAAAAACAGAACAGCTACAGAGCTAGTCTTTTTTTCATCTACTCTACTAGTCAAGCAAAGCATTACAACATCCTATTTGATAGCCTACCCAGAAAATGTGGTAGCCCTACTGAATTATAAGCAATGTGAGACTCATAAAGGGAAATCAAATATATGCTTTCCCCTAATAACAGTTAAGGTGCACTACCTTTGTGGCATAGCAAATTAATATTATGCACACTGAACTGGATACATGCTCAATGTCATTTGGCAGATTTGAAAGACGTAGTTAAAAGCTATGCTTTTGGGCAAGCCACAGCCTTCCCTGAAAAATCTTGAGTAATATTTTATAGAAGTTTATTATCTGCATGTATTTTTCTAGAGAAACAGGAAACAATGGCTGTTGCACATATCTAAAGGAGGTGCAGCAATTTCCTTGCTTTCATAGAGTTTATTATCTAATAAACTTAAAATTTAGGAAAATATATTTCAGAGGAATAAATATATGCATCCATTATACATTATGGCCAAATCATAGTAATAGAGCATGTACAAGGGAGAAAGAAAAGTTGAGGCAGAATTTAAAATTGAGGGTTTCTTTTTAAATCACACTTGAATTGTGTATTCAAGACAGAAAGGTTGACAATTATTGAACCCATGATTGTAAACTAAGATTTGATATTAATTTTTTAAACTCAACTTCAGCCCAATGTACTATCCTTAAAAATTGTTGTTTAGTATTTTAATTCAATGGAAGTTATTCCTTTCTTTCTATTTTTTGTTATTTAACTCTATGTTAGGCCCCAAGCAAGCTCCAAGTGTGCTTGGGTAAGTGGACCAATTTTCAGATATGCTGGTTGTTTATGGTAAGGCAACTGCTATATATGTGCCTTAACACAATCAGTAATGCAAATAGGAACAACGGGGGGTGGGGGTGGGGGGAATAAACTGTGGATTAAGTTTGCAGATGTAAGATACTTTTAGAAGTGTATAAAATGTCTTAAAGAGAAGGAAATGTGGATAAAAATGAGAAAGCAGAAGTCATTTTACAGATTATATGTGAACATAATATACACGTGTGTGTGTTACATGTACAATATATATATATATTCAGAAAAAATGTGCATTATATTTTATCTAAAATGAAAAAAATGTTCAAGCTGACCAGCATTTCAACATTAGAAGTTCATGAAAATACAGAAGGGCCTCTGAAGGAGGGGTTAGGACTCTGTGGCATCGGGGGGAGGCTGCCTGCCCAGCACCAGGACCTCTATTTCCAGTCCCCAGAAGACTTGCCTCATGCTGCGGGACTCCATTTTCTTTCTACTTCTCCATCAACCAGAAATATTAAAAACATTTTTCTCTGCCTTGGGATTTCTTCTTTCTCATTCATAAGTTCTACAACATTGGTCTTCCCTTATTTTATTGAACTGCCTAGAAAGCAGAAGCCCTGTATTGTGACAAGAGTCAGGAACCGAACTCAGTCCCTCCCTGCCCACACCCCTGTCATGCACTGAAGCTGGCCCTTACAGGCCAGAGGGGTGCCAACTTCACACTCAGTGGCATCCTGTTGGTAGCTTGAAATTGGCCATGGCAGGAGCATTTACACTGAAGAAATTGGCAAAGGCTACAGATGAGAGTTTTGTTTCCCAGAGAGCCAACTGCTAAACATTTACCAGCACAGCACTGCCCCAATCAAACCACAAACTCTGTTGCCTAGCCTATTAGGTTCAGATAGTTTTAAAAGCATAGCATATGGGTAGTTTTTAATTTGTAATAGTTCTTTAACTCTGCTTGTCACATATTTCCAAAGGTGCAATAAATTCATCTTCAGCTCATATTCTCTGTTCCCCACGATTTAATAATTAAAAAAAATAATCCTACATCAGAATTTTTGAGAATTCCTTAGGAAATGATATCCAAGAAAACCAACAAACCACTGACGTGCTGACCACGCCTCTGGTCTGCCATTGTGCGGATGCCTCTATTATCTTGGCCACACAGAGATTTGGCAATGAGAACGACCATCCTTCATTTCTCAGGAAAACAGCTTCCTTCCCCTGACCTCTTCTAAGGGTATGAGCACCTTAGAAGAAAGGCGAGGAAATGCAGCCACAAACCCAGCTGCACCCTTAGTAATTAGATGGAAGTCCAGAGATAGGATGGAGGTCTCAGACAAATACATAGCATTTTGCAAGGTGAAGAATTCAGATTTTTAGGTAAAAAAATAGCTAGTTCTCTCTTCTCTATAAACCACTAACACCAATTGCCATCAAAGAAAAAGCAGGGTGAAATTATAATGTTTTCCTCCCTATTCTAACTTGTATTATTTCTTGCAATCATATTACTCATCTTGATAGAGTAAAAGACTTAGATGTGTAAGATTATTTTCCACAGTGGAAAAATAATATTTGGATACTAAAGTGTAAGACATTACATAAACATAAAGGCAGATAGATTTCATGACATAAATATTTAGTTGTAATAGCATCAAATATACTGTTACTTATAGAAACATTATCTGAATAATAATCAATGTTTGATTTCAGCTAATATTCTTAAATTACTAGCTCACTAGAAACAATATTTGCCTCCATGGCTTCCATCCCAATGAGCAGTGTGGATGTTTCTTTGCTACTGTACAATGTTAAAGGTGCTTTATCTCAGTTTTCTAGGTGTTGGACAAGTACTCATCCAGAAGGGTTTTCATTCACCAAGTATTTTCTGTGCACCTACTGTGTGCATTGCTTTTCCAGTTTCAGATGCTGGGTTCTCTTCTGCTGGCTTCCATTTTCTCAGATTAGGAAGCAAGGTCACCAACTGAGAGCACAGGTGAGGGGGTGTTGGAGGGAGCAGAGAGAAGGTATGAAGTAGTGGGTGGGAGTGAGGGGAGAGATGGACCCTGGAAATGTAGTATGATCACTGGGTAGCCTCGAGGGTCCACTTAAGGTCAGGGGGTTGTGAATTTAAGATGTCATTTTCTGCAGCCACATTCAGCTCTGTGGGTGCAGGCAGAGTAAGATTTAACCAGGATAAGGTTTTGCCAAATGAATAAATATGAGGAAGTAGGAGAGAGTAAGGGAAAAATGTGTGCCAGGAATTGATTATAATGGTTGACCATGGAACTTAAACTAGGAAGGAGGGGAGTGGGGACATGACAGGCTCAGGATATGGTGGTAAGAGCACAGCAGCTAAAGTTTGGGGATTCTTTTTCTCTGTATCCCAGTCTAGCAGAAGGTATGGTACACCATCTATACATTGAATAAAAATGTTGAAAGAACAAAACTTTGATCCTCTAATTGAGTAATGCCAAGGATGTGAAGAACAGCTACGATGATAGCCAGCATGTTCACCTTTCCCTGGACTAGGTGCAGCTGATAATCTGCTTTGATTTGATCTTCAAGGTGCCTTTGATAGTTTATAGTTTGACATATTTTTAATGAAGATCCTATAATCACTAGCATGCGTACACCTTAAGAAGTTAATGTATTTAATGGCCAACATAATATAGAAAATCTGAAACACTAAATAAAACAATTATACAAACAAATACAGGCCTCCAAAGATGGGGTTATTTAAGAACTAAAAAGAACTACTTTGAAAGATTTTAAATGTACAGTATTAAATGGTTCTCAAAAATAAATGGACACTCTCAGATTAGTATTCTGAGGTAAGGTGAGATAGTAATTAATGAAATACATATTTTAAAAGACTGAATCATCTTTTCCAGGGAAGGCACCCCTAACTTTTTGTCAAGCTATGTAAAATGCATTGTCCCTAGGAGAATCCCTGGAGGAAGGTCAACACTATGACGATCTGCCACAGGACTTCCCCTTGGTGCCTATCAAGTCAGAAAAATGACTTTAATGAATAAACATAATGTTGTGAAGGGCACTTTTTATGGACATAAAAAAGCAAATTAATATTACCTGTTTCCCACACTCTATGAATACTCTATTGATGACTTCACAGGAGAGGTGTGAGTTCTATATTCACTCAAGGACTAGATTTAGCTACTAGATAATTTTTGAATAAATAAAAAGTGAAGAGCAAAATTTCTTTTATAACTCTCATTTCTTCATGTACTCCTTTGATGCTACAAGGATCAATTTCTTCATTTTTCTCTTACACACTAAAGTAATATAGGGGCTATGGGAAACAATGGCAGAAACTAAAAAGACATCTATAATCCTGGGAACAATGCTGGAATTTCACCAAAATCCATTTTCTCTTCCTTCCACGGTCCATGATTTCTCACAAAGAATGCATTTCCCAGTATCTCTTTAATGTGGCCATGTAACTAAGTTCTCACCCATGCAATGGGAAGGGCAGAGAGCCTCCAACTAGACTGAGTGTGCCTCTCGCACACCTAATTTCCCCTTCCCACTAACTGGAATTTCACTGTGGTAGTGACTCAAGTTATACCTTACAGATGACAAGACAGTGCCCCAGGGGGTGGCAGAGCAACCACTGGAAGGGACCTGTGTTCCTGAGTGGCTATAAGGAGCAGAGAGTTCATATTGAACTGAACTTTTATCATCAGGACTTTCCACGAAAGAGAAATAAACTTATTGCTCTTTAAACCAATGTATTGTTGGTCTCTTTGCTATGGCAATTAAACTTGACCCCAACACATACAAATGCCAAATCAAACAGCATTATCACACCATTGCTAACTGTATTATGAATTCACAAATGGCACCTTTTCTGAACTAAATTCAATTTACCACCAAAGATGAAAGAGGATTCCCCTTTCCCCCAAAAAGAAGGATCACACCGTTAAGTGTGCTAAGACCAGGGCTGTGAGGTCACACTGGGCTACTTCTAGTTGTACGTATGGCATCCCCTGCCTTGGACTGGGTTTTGGAGCAATGTTATTGAAAACTGAACCAGAGAACAAAACATCTAAACTTGGTGTGGAAGATAGGGCTCAAGTTGGACCATAATACAATTATTAATATCAGTGAGGTCTAAAATGCCATTGTTTACAAGCAAAAGTTCATTTTAAAAGGGCATAGATTGTGACTGACTTTGGAGAATGACTGGCAATGGAAGGAATCACAACATATGAAACTCCTTGAATACAAATCTATGGACTTCAAATAATTTTACCTATACAATAATAAACTATCTTTACACTTAAAAAAAATGCCAACATTGAAAAAATGAGACAATACTGTTTTTTCAATCACAGAATTTATTATTCACTATTTGTTTCACACAATTTGAAAGAAGCTCCTAAAAGGAGCTATTTGTGTTTTAAAATGGCATTTTCCAGTGTGAACACATATATTCCATGTTTTACCTTATACCAGTGAAAAGCTGAGGAACTTGTATGAGAAACAATGCTCTTTTTCATACAGGTAGTCAATTGCAACAAAAATAATTCGCCAGGATTCTTGGTTGTCTGAGGCAAAATTCAACACAAGTCAGCTTAAGTCCAAAAGGGGTATTTGTTGGCTCATAATTGAAATGACGGAAATAGCAGGGATGCTTGGCTCCAAGACTTTCTTTCCTCTTCCCTTATCGGCTTGTCTCTGCTTGTTTTTACTCATTCTCACTACAGAGACTTCCTAACACAGAGAGATACACTGCCTGGGAGAACCCCCCAGTTCCCTTCGTGTCACCTGGAAGGTGCAAGAAGCAAGCAGGACTTCACTCTGTGGGCTCCAACAGAAAATCCCAGGAAGGGCTTTGATTGGCCTCATTTCAGTCACATGTGAATCCCTGGGCCAATCATTGTGAACAGGAGGTTGTGTCTATCTGACTGGTGGGGCTTTGGCCACATGAGTATCCAAAGACGGAGAGCTGGAGAAAAAAGAGTTTCAGAGTTTCAAATCTCCTGTGACATATTTTCTTTGCAGTTTGGAAAACAAGACTGGGTTTGGAATATTTAAACAATAGTCTTGCTTCCTTCTCTAAATAATTAAGTCTTAATCCTAATAGCTGACTCCTTTTTCACACTGCTAACCATCTAATGACAATTGCACTGGGACTAATTAATTGCATTTCATCTCAAAAAACACTTTCTTATTAGGAGCTCTAGTTTATAGTTGGTTATTCTATATTCCTTCGAGATTAGCAGACTTGGAAAGGAAATGAAATGGCTCATTTTAAATATATATATATATATATACTACATAACATTTTACGTTAACTTGTGGATAAGGCCCTGGGTCACCTAAACTTGTCATTTATAAAGTATTTATTGTATCAGGAAAGGTGTGCAGAAATAGGGAAGACATAATCCCTGCTTGAAAGGTTTACATAATAACTCTGGAAGCCATTGCAATAGGGCATCATGATTATTAAAACTGTAAACTGCTTCCTGGAGGGGCACAGAGAGGTAACTTTGGCTGCGCGCTACAATCCACAGTTCAGTTTGGCATAGCATCTTGCACAAAAGTGTATCCCAAACCACTTAACAGAAGTGAAATTTCCATTTTCAAGCCAATATATGCTATACATTACAGAACAGCTGTGTGCAAACATTGCCTCATGGGGAAAAAAAAAACAAACCTAATGCATTAGGTCATGCGATGAAAATCCAGAGGAGAACTTAGGAAGCATAGACCAGTAGGGCAGGAAGGAGGGAGAAGAGGAAAGAATGACAAGAAAGGAAAAATGTTAATTTGCAAGATCTGGAAATGGGATCTACAAAAAGTTAGACACATCACACACTTTTACCTTGGAAAAAGTTGTGAGACAATCTTTTGTATGATCTAAAGGAGGAGTAGCAGAAATTTTATAAAAAGATAAAGTATGAAGTCATGTCTATTTTCAAAGTAGTGGTATAGTTACACAGAATTAGTAATTTCAGCTAACAGGGGCTAAAGGCAATAAAATGACATACTTTGAGTTAACCTGAATTATTAACCCGAGTTTAACTATTATCTAGAAGGTTAAGGGATGAGATGTACTGTGAAAGCTAATTTTATAAGTATAAACAATTTATATGAATTGTGCACTTATATAAAATATGTTTAATACAAAGAAAAACCAATTAGACCATATATTTTTAGAATATCACCTGGTTTAAAAAAACAGAAATATCAATTTTTATTTTATTTTTTAATCCAAAAAGTACCACTGTACTTAACAAGTGACAACAGAGTCTGTTATATTTAAACTGGGTTCCTAATAGAAAATCCTATCTTTAAACCCAAATAAAAAATTTTAAGTGGAAATTACTGCCAAGAATAAAGAGGGCAAAAAATTAGTCTCTCTAGTTAGGTTTCCTATCATTTAAGTGACAGTAAAATATTTTTTAAAATTCACATTTTCAATTTTGATTTTCACTTGAAACTTAAGTTTCTAGTTCAAGTATCATTCACGTAGCAAAGTAGTATTTACACACTGTGTGCATAACAAATAGTATTCATGTTCCATGAACTCCAAGCTAATCCATTTAGGAATGGGTTTGCATAACTCATTAAAACTTATATCCTTCTTTTAAGGGGATATACTCTTCAGTATTGGCATTTTCCACATAAAAATTTGACTAACTTTTTATCTTGTGTAAATTATTCTCGTTTAGCATCTGCTCACTTTAATTTTCAGGTATCTAATGCTACATGACGTATATAACAGTATGCATGAAAAGTGAAGAAATTAAACCTGTAATGTATTAGTTCCCCAAATGTTTGGAAATACTAGATACTCAGTTGGTTGTAGATGATTTGGTATGACTGGCCTTTAAGGGATTGATGATTACACAGAGTATCACTGATTTTGGCAGTGTAACAGGGGTTTAGCAATGAATGATTTTATACATAGGAAAATTCTCACAAGACTGGATACAAGTAAGGTTTTTCCTTTACCTTTTTAAATGCCACTATTTTAAAAAACCCATGCTATCTGAAAAAAAACAATCATTGTGTCTTAGAAGGAAAAATAATTGACCTTTCAGGAATTTTAATACTATCATATATCTTAAGAATGATAATAAAGGATCCTCCCCTGTACCTGCCTGACCCCAATATGCTCACTAAACAGTGAAACGCAGAATACCAGTGGTTAACAGCCACTGGGTCCAGAGTCAGGATGATAATCTTGGGTTAGCAGTTTTCCCATCTGTGTGATGAAGGTAAAAATTGCACAGACTTAGCAGTCAGCACAGTGCTGACATACACAAGCATGGGATAAGCAGCAGCTGCTCTTATTGCTGCCATTACTGTGTGTAACCCTGAGACTTCTCAGACAGCCCTGAGAGGCTTTCCAGGGGCTCCAGCTACAGTGCCACAGTCACCCTGCTAAGGCCCAACCCCATCTCAGTGGTGGTGAGGTGGCTCTCCAGCCTGGGAGGCTCTGCTCTGTGGCTGCTGTCTCACTGGGCCCTTCTCTGAGGGGGGAATTATCATGTAGCAGAAAAAGATACTCATCCCACACATGTGCAAACATGTACACATGCATGTTAATGCTTACAGCTTTGAAAACCTAAGTTCTGTAGCAAGTTGCACAGGTCACTTGTTCTGGGGGTTCTTTACATGTGGTCGGACTTTGAAAGAGGACAGTATCCATGAACTCCCAGAAATTACATGGTGAATCTTTTTTACTGTTCATTTTTATGGGAAAAAGTCTATGACTTTCAACAATTTTTCTGAAGATTTTGTGTCCTTAAACTGATCAAGAACTACTCACTGAGCCTCAATTTCCTCCCGTGTACAATGAGAACAAAATAAAAGAGTCCTCCTGACCTTACAGGGTCATCCTGAGAACTCATTTAAAGAGAGTGTGAAGGACTGTAAGTCACCACTACAGCAGTGTTTGCTATTCCTAACCTTGCTGCCACTGTTTTTTGTTAACAGTTTGCATGAATATTTCTGATGACACAGGGTCACCCACAAGGAACTCAAAATCTTCTATCTACTTTTTGAACGCCATGGCATAGCTTGTCCAAAGAGTGAGCATGGAAACGAAGACTGAGGCACTACCTCCAGAAAACAGATGACAGATGTGTTTTGTTTAGTTCCCAGTGTTCTTTTAAAAATAAATTGGTTGTCAACATTTAGAAATCAGGATCTTTCACATTTAAAAAAAACTCCAGATTTCTAGGTTACTTAAAAAAGGGAACTACCTGGCATCCCTGAATCACCTTCCTGCAAGGCAGTAACTGTCTGGAGCCGAGCACATTCGCATGAGTCCTCACCCCTCACAGGAAATCCAGCTCTCCTGCTTCTCTCCTTTGACTACCTGTCTGGCCATGTAAGTGTCCTAAGCCTATGGATGTTAAATCTAAATCTTAATTAAGTATAATCTTTCTGCTTTTAAAACATATAAAAGAGGGGATTCAAGATGGTGGTGTGATAGGTGAGACAGAGAATTCCTCCCAAAACCACATATAATGCGAAAATATAGTTAATACAACTAGCCCTAAAACAGCAACAGGAAAGAAGGCTGCACCAGACTGCATACAGACCTCATGAACAGAGCAGACCACAGGGTAACATAGGAAAGCCTTAATCCCATGGGACCCAAGCCCTTCCCCCACACCAGCTCACCAGCGGGAGGAAGAGAAATGGAGTGGGGAGGTGGTGGAAGCCTAGAACTGCTGAACATCCAGCCCTGGAGGTCTGCTTTGGAACACAAACCTAAACTGTGTGGTGCTCTAGAGGTTAGTGGGGTTGGGGAGCTGGGTTAGGCAGAGTGCTTGTAAGACTGAGATTCTGGCCGTTTGTGGAGGATGGGGACAAAGGAAAGGCAGGCAATATGAGAGGCTTCCTAGCAGCCAGAGGGCTGCTAAAGGGGTGGGGTTTTCACCGAGCTTGTATGCGGGAGAAGGGAGAGGTGGACAAGGTTGTCTGGGTGTACTCTGCCCAGAAGGTTGGGAACTTTGAGGAGCTTCAGGCGCTGCATCCCCCTGGCTGCCTATTCAGCTTCCAGGCCCCGCACTGTTATATGCAGCCTGCTGTGACTTCCTCCTGGCCTGCCGGCACCTGCTTGCAAACTGGCAGTCACTGCGCTGGTGTCAGGCCAGCCAGAGGGAGGCCCCACTGACAACAGTGAGAGATGCCAAGCACACCAGCTTACATCTGTATGCTTGGCCTACTGGCTCTGATACTGGAGACAGGCACTACATCTGGGAATCAGGAAGCAGCCCTCTCCTCCCCCCAGGCACCTGCACCACTCCCCTACGACCCCCAACCTCATTCTAGGAGCTGAGCAGCTACAGAGACTGGAGCTTCTGGGCACTAGAGGGCACCACATAGAATTATGAAACATCAAAGGAACCTGGTTCAGACAAAAATCTCACAAACACCAATCTTCCTGAAAGAGAGTTCAAAATAAACATCATAAACATGCTCATGGAGGAACAGAAAAATATTCAAGAACTCAGGGACAAATTTAAGACAGAGATTCAATCACTAAGAAATTCCATATCTGAAATGAAATAAACAGTGGAGGGATTTAAAAGCAGATTAGATGTAGTAGAAGAGAAGGTAAATGGAATAGAAATTAGAGAAGAGGAATATAAAGAAGCTGAGGCACAGAGATAAAAAAGGATCTCTAAGAATGAAAGAATATTGAGAGAACTGTGTGACCAATCCAAACAGAACAATATCTGGATTATAGTGGTACCAGAAGAAGAAGAAGAGAGAAAAAGGGATAGAAGGTGTTATTGAGGAGGTGATTGCTGAAAACTTCCCCAATCTGGGAAAGGAGGTAATCTCTCAAACCACGGAGGTACACAGATCTCCCAACACAAGGGACCCAAGGAAGACAACATCAAGACATATAATAATTAAAATGGCAAAGATCAAGGATAAAGACAGACTTTTAAAAGCAGCTAGAGAGAGAAAAAAGATCACATACAAAGGAAAACCCATCAAGCTATCATCAGATTTCTCAACAGAAACCTTACAGGCCAGCATGATATATTTAATGCAATGAAGCAGAAGGGCCTCAAACCAAGAATACTCTACCTGGCAAGGTTATCATTTAAATTTGAAGGAGGGATTAAACAATTTTCAGATAAACAAAAGCTAAGAGAAGGTAGCTCCCACAAACCACCTCTACAGTGCAATTTGGAGGGACTGCTATAGATGGAAATATTCCTAAGGCTAAATAGATGTCACCAGGGGAAATAAAACCACAGCAAAGTAGAATAATTAATTACTAAGCAGATGCAAAATCAAAGCAAGTATCCCCAAAGTCAATCAAGGGACAGACAAAGAGTACAGAATATGATACCTAACATATAAAGAATGGATGAGGAAGAAAAAGGAGGGGAAAAAAAGAACCTTTAGGTTGTGTTTATAATAGCATATGAAGTGAGTTGAATTAGACTGTTAGATAGTAAGGGAATTACCCTTGAACCTTTGTTAACCATGAATCTAAAGTCTGCAATGGCAGTAAGTACATACTTACCGATAATTACCCTAAATGTAAATGGTCTGAATGCACCAATCAAAAGACACAGAGTCACTGAATGGATAAAAAAACAAGACCCATGTATATGCTGCCTACAAGAGACTCACTTCAAACCCAAAGATATACACAGACTGAAAGTAAAAGGACAGAAAAAGATATTTCATGCAACTAATAGGGAAAAAAAAGCAGTAGTTGCAGAACTTGTACCAGACAAATTAGACTTCAAAACAAAGAAAGCAACAAGAGAGAAAGAAGGATATTACATAATGATAAAGGGGGCAGTCCAGCAAGACAATATAACTATTATAAATATCTATGCACCCAACACAGGATCACCTACATATGTGAAACAAATACTACCAGAATTAAAGGGGGAAATGGAATGCAATGCATTCATTTTAGGAGACTTCAACACACCACTCACTCCAAAGGACAGATCAACCAGAGAGAAAATAAGTAAGGAGACAGTGTCACTGAACAACACATTAGAACAGATGGGCCTAACTCACATCCACAGAGCACTCCACCCAAAAGTAGCAGGATACACATTCTTCTCAAGTGCACACGGAACATTTTCAAGAATAGATCATATACTAGGCCACAAAAGGAACCTCAGTAAATTCAAAAAGATTGAAATTGTACCAACCAGTTTCTCAGACCACAAAGGTATGAAACTAGAAATAAATTATGCAAAGAAAATGAAAAAGCCCACAAACACGTGAAGGCTTAGTAACATGCTCTTAAATAACCAATGGATCAATGACCAAATAAAAACAGAGATCAAGCAATGTATGGAGACAAATAAAAACAATAATTCAACACTGCAAAATCTGTGGGATGCAGCCAAGTGTGAGAGGAAAGTATATAGCAGTACAGGCTTACCTCAAGAAAGAAGAACAATCCTAAACGAACAGTCAAAACTCACAATTAATGAAACTAGAAAATGAAGAACAAATGAGGCCCAAAGTCAGTAGGAAGAGGGACATAATAAAGATTAGAGCATAAATAAATAAAATTGAGAGGAATAAAACAATAGAAAGAATCAATGAAAGCAGGATCTGGTTCTGTGAGAAAATAACAAAATAGATAAACCCCTAGCCAGACTTATCAAAAATGAAGAGAGTCTACACACATAAACAGAATCAGAAATGAGAAAGGAAAAATCACTACAGACACCACAGAAATACATAGAATTATGAGAGAATACTATGAAAAATTATATGGTAACAAACTGGATAACCTAGAGGAAATGGACAACTTTCTAGAAAAATACAATCTTCCAAGGCTGACCCAGAAAGAAACAGAAAATCTGAATAGACCAATTGCCAGCAATGAAATTGAATTGGTAATAAAAAAAGTACCTAAGGACAAAACACCTGGACCAGATGGTTTCACTGCTGAATTTTATCAAACATTTAGTGAAGATCTAATACCCACCCTCAAAGTTTTCCAAAAAGTAGATGAGGAGGGAATACTCCCAAACTCATTCTATGAGGCCAAAATTACTCTAATACCAGAACCAGGCAAAGGCAACACACACACACAAAAATTACAGACCAATATCCCTAATGCACATAGATGCAAAAATTCTCAAGAAAATATTAGCAAACTGAATTCAAAAATACATAAAAGAGATCATCTATCATGATGAAGTGGGATTCATCCAAGGAATGCAAGGATTGTACAACATTCGAAAATGCATCCACATCATCCACCACATCAACAAAAAGAAGGACAAAAACCACATGATCATCTCCATAGATGCTGAAAAAGCATTAGACAAAATTCAACATCCATTCATGATAAAAACTCTTAACAAAATGGGTATAGAGGTAAAGTACCTCAACATAATAAAGGCCATAAATGACAAACCCACAGCCAAGATTATACTTAACAGCGAGAAGCTGTAAGCTTTTCCTTTAAGACTGGAAACAAGAAAAGGATGACCACTCTCACCACTTTTATTCAACATCGTTCTGGAGGTCCTAGCCATGAAATCAGACAACACAAAGAAATAAAAGGCATCCAGATTGGCAAGGAAGAAGTTAAAATGTTCCTGTTTGCAGATGACATGATATTGTACATAAAAAACCCCTAAAGACTCCACTCCAAAACTACTAGAACAAATATCTGATTCAGCAAAGTTGCGGGATACAAAATTAATACACAGAAATCTGTTGCATTCCTATACACTAATGATGAACTAGCATAAAGGGTAATCAGGAAAACAATTTCATTCACAATTGCATCAAAAAGAATAAAATACTTAGGAATAAACCTAACCAAGGAAGTGAAAGACCTGTACTCTGAAAACTACAAGACACTCATGAGAGAAATTAAAGAAGGTACCAGTAAATGGAAACACATCCCATGTGCATATATAGTAAGAATTAACATCAAAATGGCCATCCTGCCTAAAGCAATCTCCAGATTCAATGCAATCCCTATCAAAATACCAACAGCATTCTTCAATGAACTAGAGCAAATCATTCTAAAATTCATATGGAACCACAAAAGACCCCGAATAGCCAAAGCAATCCTGAAAAGAAAGAATAAAGCAGGGAGAATTATGCTCTCTGACTTCAAGTTCTACTACAAAGCCCCAGTAATCAAGACAATTTGGTAGTGGCACAAGAAAAGACCCATAGCCCAGTGGAACAGACTACAGAGAGCCCAGATATAAACCCAAGCATATATGGTCAATTAATATACGATAAAGGAGCCATGGATATGCAATGGGGGAAATGACAGCCTCTTCAACAGCTGGTATTGGCAAAACTGGACAGCTACATGTAAGAGAATGAAACTCGATTATTGTCTAACCCCATACACAAAAGTAAACTCAAAATGGATCATGGACCTGAATGTAAGTCATGAAACCATAAAACTCTTAGAACAAAACATAGGCAAAAATCTCTTAGACATAAACATGAGTGACCTCTTCTTGAACATATCTCCCCGAGCAAGGGAAACAAAAGCAAGAATGAACAAGTGGGACTATATCAAGCTGAAAAGCTTCTGTACAGCAAAGGACACCACCAATAGAACAAAAAGACTTCCTACAGTATAGGAGAATATATTCATAAATGACAGATCTGATAAAGGGTTGACATCTAAAATATATAAAGAGCTCACACACCTCAATTAATCCAATTAAAAAATGGTCAGAGGAGCTGAACAGACAGTTCTCCAAAGAAGAAATTTAGATGGCCAACAGACACATGAAAAGATGCTTCACATCGCTAATCATCAGAAAAATGCAAATTAAATCCACAATGAGATATCACCTCACACCAGTTAGGATGGCCACCATCCAAAAGACAAACAACAACAAATGTTGGTGAGGATGTGGAGAAAGGGGAACCCTCCTACACTGCTGGTGGGAATGTTGCGGAAAGCAGTATGGAGGTTCCTCAAAAAACTCAAAATAGAAATACCATTTGACCCAGGAATTCCACTCCTAGGAATTTACCCTAAGAATGCAGGATCTCAGTTTGAAAGAGACATATGCACCCCTATGTTTATTGCAGGACTACTTACAATAGCCAAGAAATAGGAACAACCTAAGTGTCCATGGATAGATGAATGGATAAAGAAGATGTGGTACATATACATAATGGAATATTATTGAGCCATATGAAGAAAACAGATCCTACCATTTGCAACAACATGTATGGGGTTAGAGGGTATTATATTCAGTGAAATTAGTCAGGTGGAGAAAGACAAGTATCAAATGATTTCACTCATTTGTGGAGTATAAGAACAAAGAAAAAACTGAAGGAACAAGACAGCAGCAGACTCACAGAACCCAAGAATGGACTAACAGTCACCAAAGGGAAAGGGATTCGCAAGGATAGGTGGGAAGGGAGGGATAAGGGGGAAAAACAGGCATTACAATTAGCACATATAATATAGTGGGGGAGGGACAAAGGGAAGGCAGTATAACACGGAGAAGACAAGTAGTGATTCAATAGCATCTTACTACGCTGATGGACAGTGACTGTAATGGTTATGTGGTTGGGACTTGATCATAGGGGGAGTCTAGTAACCATAATGTTGTTCATGTAATTGTACATTAATGATAACAAAATAAATAAATAAGTAAATAAGGGGGCACCAACCCTTCTTTTTCTCCTTATAAGTGTTCCTTCAAACTTCAAATATAAAAGTTAGATGAAACATTCACGCAATTGAGGACAAAGTGTCTATATTTTCTACAGACACTGGTTTTTCTATTAGTGAATTCTTTGAAAGAACATCCACTCACAGGAAATATTGAAGTGCAAGACCCACAACATGATTATAAGGTGCAAGTGAAATGACTGGAGAAAAGCCATAGGTTTAGCCAATGAGAAGTCCTGTCCCTGACCAACAGGTATGGATAAATAAACAGATGGCTAATACATCACTTGGAAGAACTAATATATCAACAACTCAAAGGGCCTCCTAGTTTTGTCCTGAGCAAAAATGTCATTTTTAAGGATAACAAAATTGTGAAATATAGAATGGTGTTTGTTTCCCTTAAATTTCATAGGTGACAAGAGATTTCATAGATTTACTTTTCTCTGGAACTTAAAAGGAGGGAGAGCCACTATGAAAACTGAAAATGCACAGTGAAAAACTAAGAAAAAATTTGGGGGGAGTTCTTTATCTTCTTTTTAAATCAAATATTCTCTCATGTTATTAAGGGCCCCACAATGAGTAGGCTGCTTAGGGTTAAAATAAAGAAGAGAACAATAACCCCAGGAAACCCACTTAGATATGATTAGAATGGACTCCCTTCCAAAACTGTCCTTTAACACTAGTCCCAAGATTATTTGGTCTAAGGAACACTCTGTGTTTTAAAAATTGGTGATATGGGTATTGGAATTTTCATTCATAAGAAAACTATACTGATTACCTAGATCTGTGAATGATTTCAAGATTTATAGTTATCACCAAACTAAAATTTATGCTGGATCATATACTATGGTAAATGCTTTGCAGAAGCTATATGGCATAACAGAGGCTATCCATTTGAGCAGTATGCCCTGTAGGAAGTTTTTCTTAACCTAATTGCTTGGGCCATTTGGGTTAGAGCAAGGTTGCACTGTAAATCTGCCATTCTTAGATGGCCAACTTTCTCAATGCATATTGAACCAATATTCCTGCTATGAAACTGTATAAGCTAAATTCTGTGCCACTGTAGTAAAATGCTCCTCAATAAACTTGTTTTCACAAAACGTTTGCCTACTCATGCGTCCCAAAGCTGTTGTAATCTTCATTGTTGAGGCTGATCTAACAGCAGGGACATTATTCTATTTCTTGACATGTTTAGAGTTCTCTAATGAATAAAGCTAACAGCTCATGGCTGCTTCGACTGTCACTTGATTACCCCAGAGGGGTTTTCTTTTCTTTTTCTTTCCTTCTTTCTTTTTTTTTTTTTGTCTTTAAAATTGGCCTCCTAGTTTGTTTTTAACTACCTTGTGCACAGAGGTCTGAAGGGGAAAGCAGATCAAAGATCAGCTCACAACATAAAAAGCAGCTGTTGTTAATTAAAGGCAAATGAAGGACATCTGACCAGATTCTTTATGAGCCACCTTGTCACACATTCAACAGTCTATAATCTCTGTGACCTTGTCCCTTGGTCCTGAACTGTTGCCAAACCTGAGAAATGGATACGTCTCAAATTATATACAAATAGAAAAGAGGGGAGGAATGTTCAAGGTGTGGCTTAGAAAAGAGGAAGTGATGTGGAAGAACACCATGCAAGTGGAGTTCCATGGATCTGTAGAAGTCACCCGGACTTTCAACTGTAAAGCAGTGAGTCTTTTCCCACATTGAAGAAAAGAGTGGTTTGTTATAAAGAGGTAGAAGTAGATGACCAGATTATAAAAGGCAACATTTGAGAGGAGAAATGCATTACTTATTCTGCCATGACTTGAAAGAACAATGAACTAAGAATATTCTTACATTATCCAGTATTTGAATTCCTAAAAATTTACCTTTGTTCCTACTTTTAATGTTATTAAAATCTAAATCACTCAAGAGAAACAATGGCTTTTTCTAATTTAAAAAGCAACTCATGTTCATTCTAAGTACTCAGAAAATCTCATATAAGAAAGAAAATAAAATTCTTCCCAAACTCAGTATTCTCAGAATATTCTGTTAAGATTTACCTTTAAATCAAGAGAAAAATTTTGAGTACATACTGCCAGAAAGGCCAGTGAAGTTGCAATGTGCCTGTGTTTGTAGATGGCCAAGATGGCTACAAACCACGGATACTGATGCAAACAGTCTGGGCTCTGGCAAGTCATTAACCTCTATCAGCACCAGGAGAACGGCTGTCAGGGTCCCCAAAGGCCCCTTAAAAATGCACCTCCAGCATGGGTAAAAGAAAAGCCATTGGATCTTCTACAATCCCTAAAGTTAGTGGATAGTTTCTGCGTCTGCTTACTTGCTATAGGCCCCAAATGGCACATGCATGCTCCTACTTCCACCTTCCCTTGACTGAAGATTGGAGATCACAGGGAAAATGCCAACTTTACAGGACTGTGTAAGTAAATAGCGAACTGTATCTCTAGGAATGCTTTGGAAATTATTTATTAATTATTGTTAATGGACGTAACTGGGCAATAATTGATGTCCTGTAGGAGACACTAAAAATGAGTAAGGGTCTACCTCCATTTTTGTAGTTGGAGGTACAATAAGTAAACAAATAAAATGTTAATTAAAATTTAAAAATCAATTCAACTTTACGGTGCAAGCAATGTGCCAGGTAATCATCAAATCAACTGTAAACTTCTGAGGAGGGATGATAGGGGATAGAATTTTGGCTTGCTTATTTATAAATAAGCATATCAGAACTAACAAACACAAGTGAGTATTACCCTTTTCAAAGTTGTCACCTTCCCCATATACAAACATATGAAACAGGTATTGCCACTGTTTAAAACACTTTGGAAATGATGGAATTCCCTTGAGCCTGTGGTATGTGATTTTTAAAAACTTGAAGTGGTAGTTTTGAAGATCGATTTTAAGAAGATTTGAGCATGAATTGGCACCGAGTGGTATAAATACAGAGGGTGATCAAACTGGATTATACTACCTTAGACACCCAAAGAAATGTGGCCACAGAATAATGAAATTGATCATTGTATGCAAGACAAATTATTTCTTAAAGGTATTCCAACAGTGGGTATCCAAAAATATTTAGATTAAGGCAATGTCTGAAATAAGGTACTAACTAAAAGGGGAATATTCAATTGAGTGAATAAATACTAATTTATTCATCATTTAAAAAAGTCCTGGTTACTTTTTATTCCTACTTCATAATTGCACAGGATTTCAGAGGAGGGACACCTTAAAAAATCTTTATAATCTAATTTGGATTTGATTTGTTATCCAAGAATAGACAGGATGTGGTTGGGTAAGTAGACAAAGAGTGAATTTCAGGGAAATGGAGAGATGTGTAAAAAATGATGGGGCACAGAGGATTTTTAGGGTAATGGAACTGTTCTTTATGATACAGCAATAAGCAATACATGTCCTCATACATTTGTCAACACCCACAGAATGCACATCACCAAGACTGGGACCTAATATAAACTATAGACTTTGGGTGTAATAATGTCAGTGTAGGTTTATTGGTTGTAACAAATGTGCCACTCTAGTAAGGAATGTTGATAGTGGGAGGTGTTATGTGTGTAGGGACAGAGGATATATGAAAACCTCTGCACTTTCTCTTCATTTGTATTCTTAAATAAAGTCTCTTAAAAAAAAAACAACAAACAATCATGGGAAAGCATGATATTGATGGGAAATGGGGGAAAGGAAGACTCAGAAACCATTCCAGGTCAAGGATTGAACACTATAAATGAGAGAAGAAGGCAAAGTTCCAGGACACAAAAGGATTTCAGTATGCACAGTATGGTCCAGTAGAACTTTCTGCAATGATGGGAATATTTTATAATCTGTGCTGTCCAATACAGTAGCCACTGGGTTTCATGTTGCTACTGAGCACATGAAATGTGGCTAATATGACTAAAGAAATGATATTTTATTTTTATTTACTTTTCATTCATTTAAATGTATATAGCCTTATGTGGATAGCATACTGGTTGGTGCAGGATAGCTCTTGGAGTGGGAGGTCTTATGAAATAAGGATGGAGAATGCTATAGGAGATAGCTAGATACTGGAGGACCTTCCATCTATCTAAGGGAGCATTAAATTTATCCTGAGGGAGATGAAAAGAGAATGAAAAGATTTAAGAGGAGGAATAACTAACATGATCAATTTTTATTTGCTTTTTGTCTTCAGGTTGCAGTGAAAGAATGAATTAGGGTTGGGATGGTTTATCTAGAGGCCGGGGTGCCAGAGAAGAGGTCATTGGATAATCTAGCAAGAGCTGTCATGACCTGAAGGGTATAAATGAAGAGACTTGAGGGACACCTGGGAGGTGGAGGGCAGGATGGATTGGATGTTAGCTTAGAAACGAGGTAGACTTGAGGATGGTAAATGGTGGTGCCTTGCACGGAAGAGCAGGCTTGAGGAGATAAGGAGTCCAGTTAGGAACACATGAATGTGAGGGGCCTGCCAGGCATCCAAAAGGTATGATAAGCCTTTGGCAGCCATGTACCTGTGGATGGGCACTGAAGCCATAGGAGGGGATGTGACCACCCAGGGTGAGTCTGAAAGTGAGAAGAAGAGGGATAGAACACGTCCCTGGAGAGCACATATACCCTGACATGATTTGTTTGCTTCGTATTCATTGCCGCATTCTGGAGCAACCACATTAATCTGCACTCTGTGCATCTTATAAATAGAACCCCGAGCTCACAGTCTTGGCACCTCACAGCTCTCTCTCAACAGGCAAGTGGTTGGGATTCTTTTCTCACCCAAGCCCCATTTTTAGGACACAGCGACATATGAAAATTATTTTTCTAAATTTAGGTTTTCAGATAAATAATTTCAGATAAAACAGAGCGTACTCTAATACAAAAACACAAAACACTGGTGACAGACACTATACATTAGTTATTATATTTTAAAACAATTTAGTAAGAACACAGTCATCGAAAAAAAATCCACAAGTGTTTCTCCTGTAAATTTATTATCAGATGTCCAGTGCTCTTACCACATCTGGTGAGCCATCACATAAACTACCAAAAACTAATCTCATCACCAAACAAGGGAATATACTGATTTTTTAAAGTTGAAGTATAATATAAACTTTCTTAGCTAAATACAAGAAATGCTGATACCATTCCAGGGAATGGTAGTTTGCTTTGCCAACAGTTTATTTACTATGTAAATCAGAGTCTTCCTGGAGGGTGCTATGCAGTGCAGGTCCAAGTCCAGGTACCACTGTGGTCTCTCTTATTTCAAGAACCCAACAAGAATCCTCCAGAAATACATTATGATAGACTCTGAGTTGGGTCATTCTTTCATTTAACGACCTCTTATTAAATATTTACTAAGTATCAGATTTATAGATGGTTTTGAGTACTATGCTGAGCAGTTTGGACTTCATAGGTATGGAAAGAGGAGTCATCAAAGTGGTGGGAGATAAAACAAGGTTCAGTCGTGACAGGTGCTCATCTGTGTTCTCAGAGAACATGGCAGCAGAGTTAGGGTGCAAAGGGACTAGATTCCTGAGCTCAGTTAAGGAGGCTTTTATATAAAATGGATGAGAAAAGATTAATGCCTGAAACTGGGAAGTGGAGGTGGGGATGGAGAGAGGGATTAACCAGAAGCCAATATGGAAATGGAGAAATAATTCTGAGGTTATTACCTGGGAGGTCTCGGGGGTGATCTTTTTGATCCCAAGAGGTATCTCTAAAAATATTTTAATTATTTCTTAGCTTTTATTTGTGGTACTCTCTTAGAAGTATTGTGGAAGTGCTAAGCACTCATTAGTGGCTTATTTTGAAAGTATAGTCATTTCTTTATTGAACAGCCCTGTCAAGTAGCTAATGATCTGTAAAATTCTTAACTGAACCAGGAAGAGCTCTGTAAATTAAGTCTTTAAATCAAAGATCCTTTTATTGTATTTTGTAAATTATGATTTGCCTCTCTGAATGAATTGTACCTATCTTTCAGTGTGTCTTTTCTATTCCCTGAACTGTGAGGAAAATTTTATTAGCTTTTAAGCCATTCAAAGGGAAACTAAACTCAACCTGTTAGTTTTCTAAGAATTACCATGCCACAGACTTTAAAAGCTCGGGTGAAAGTAAATCAGTAGTTGTCCTGAAGCTCTACTGCATTCCTAAAATGATTTGTCTTTGATTACCGATTACGGTCACTATTACTACTACTAATTCTATTATTACTCTTATTATAATTACTATTATTACCACTACTACTAAAACTGGCTTACTTTATTAAGCCTTTTTATGTACCAGAAACTGCTGCAAGTATTTAATGTATATTAATTTATTAACTTACTGCTGACTTAATATTCACAACACCACTTTGAAAAGAGTACCCCTATTTTCCCCATCTTATTACCGAGAAGATTGAGATGCAGGGAGGAGAAATAACTTGCCCAAGGTCGCACAGCTATAAAGGGGCAGAGCTGGTATCCAATCACACCATGGACGGTTACTGTGGGGGTTTCCAATAACCACACCTGCTGGTGTTGCTGCCCTGATGGGATGCCCTCTCACACTGAAGCCAAGCGTGGCCACGTGACTGTTTTGAACGATGAGATGTTATCATGTGTTATGTAGGCACAGGCTTGATAAGTCACTTGCAAACTGGATTTACTCAGCTGATATACCTGGACCCAGTTGCCATGTGCTCAAAAGCCGAAGCCTCATGGAAAGGCCACATGGAGGAGAACTGAGGCCTTCCAGTCTCAGCCATCAACTTCTTAACAGCCAGCCAGTCCTGGGTGTCATCCAGCCACTGCAGCCCCAGCCACCATCTGACTGCATCTGACTGTAACTGCATGAAAGGCTCCAGTCAAGACCAGCAGAAGAACTGCCCACGTGGGTCCAAGCAACCCATAGAATCATTAGAGATGATGAAAATGGTTGTTGTTTTAAGCAATTTTGGTGTGAGTTGTTATACAGCAATAGAAAAACCAAACCAAACCCAATCAGCTTGGCTCCAAAGTCTATGCTCTTAACCACCTTGCTATCCTGAGCTGAAGTTACCTTCCTAAATTATAAATAAATAAATGTATATATACACAAAGTATATATAAATTATGTATAATTATAATGTAAATATATTTATATAGTTTATATTTTATATACTTTTTATATATAATCATAATTATGATAATATACATATTATGTATAATTACATGTAATAATAATTATATATAAAATATATAAATATTTAATATAAATAATTTCTACAAGTAATATAAGTATTAGTAAATAGAAATATTTAATATAAAGTATATAATTTATAGTAAATAGAAATATTTACTATAAAGTATATAATTATATATAATTTATTGAGCATTTATTTACTATGTGCTTATTATGACTACTGTTCATTTTAACCCATATTTTTTTTAGTTTGTCTTCTATGTATGGCAAACGACTTTACTTACCATTACAAATTTGTACTTTCAATCCAAAACATGTCCTTGGAATTAAGTAACAAACTACCTACCATTGCCAAGAAAGTTCAGTTTTACCATAAGAATAAATTTGTAGAAAGGATTAAATCTATTACGCTAACTCTGCTAAGAATTTATAACAATAATGTTCACTCATTTATTCAATCATTCAACAAACAGTTAACATTTGCTGCATGAATACAATGTGCTGGTAACCACGTTAAGCAGTCTACATATATTTGCTCTTCACAACCAGAAGACTGCGTAAGGAATGGGGATGTGCCAGGAACCATGCCTGAGGTCACAGCTGGTGAGCGGCAGAGCCTGACCAGACTCAAGTTTATCTAACTTGAGGGTCCAGGCTCGTCCCTCACCTTCTGCTGCACGTGGTGCTGCCACACTAGCATCAGGCACTAATCAAAGCCCAGAGGATTATGGCAATTAAGGCCCTAGAATCTGACTGAAAGCAGTACTGAATATCTAGTCTCATTACAAAAGGCATTCAAGAGTGCCTACTCCTCATCTCAATTTGAATTGATATAGTCCACAATTTAAGATAAATCTATAGAATATTTTGAAATTAATATACAAACAATTAAATGTATAATGCATAAAATTCTTTCTTGTGGGTAAAAGTTTGCCCACATGTTAATTTGCAAGGGTTTTAAGCCTCTGTCTGGCTAAAGTCAATGCTTAAATTATAAATCAGTCCTCTCTTCTTAGGCACCTGACTGATGTGGATACTCCCAGACAAGTTAGGTACACATCTTCTCTTTCATGTAATGTATCACAGTGACTTCCTCTGTTCTGTTCACCAATCTACCTCCTAACTCTCTCCCACCCACACTGAACTGTGAGGACTTTGAGAACAAGAATTTGTTTAATCTCTGTTGTCATAGCATTTTGGTGAGAGAGTAAATCCCTGGGAGGAAGGAGGCCTTCCTCCAACACTTCTCCTTTCTCCAGCAGCCACCTGGGTTGCCCTGCCACATGCCACTGACTGAAAAACTCTTCCATCTATTGAAAGAGAATAGTAACATCCTAACTTTAAGTAACAATAAAAGTTTAAGTTTTCGTTATATTAAGTCATATTTTTCCTTTCCATTTCAAAAGACTAACTTATACAGTAGGTGTTTAAGGATCAGAAAATGATATAAAAAGAAAGGGAAATTCCTAACACGAAGGCTATTGTATAAGCCTCTACATTATTTAGATAGTTAAAATCCAAAACACATCTTAGGAAGAAAAAAACACCTTAAATGGAGGTAAGGTAGCAATGTCTGAACTGAGTTATGAAGGATAAGAATAAGTGGTTTGAATTGATGCTTGCAATTCTTTCCAACATTAGTGGTAGGAAAACAGGGTTAGTCTGATGAAGAGATAGTCTATGGTAATTCATATGTTGTCAAAAGAACATTTTATGGATCATTTAATTGCCATCAGAATAAATTAGTCACAGCAAATGTTAAGTATTAATTATTTTAAATGCCAAGTTAAATATTTAAACATGAATGGAAAGCACTACATGACTATGGCTTTGATAGACATGGCAATTCAGAATCAGGTAAGTCAGAAACTCTGAATTATCACAACAAAGTCAGGCTTGAAGAGTATTCTAAGGATCAAAAGACTCAAAGAAATATGAGGCTTTTACAATAAATACTTATGCAGAATGTTCCTGAGTCGTGTAGTAGTAGTTAAGTCAAAATAATATGGTACAATTGCAATTATATAAGGGTTTTCCTTAACAAGTAGCTTTTCTAAGGCAGATCTTCTACCTAAAAGTTAAATGGTAAACACACTGACATCGGCAGAGGAACACACACATACCAACTTTCTAAAAATTTGAAAGACTTTAAGGAAATCTTCCAGCTTAGAATAAATACGTGTTTAACTTACTTCCAGATTCCCTTACACCTGACTGGTTTTAATCACCATAAAGAAAATTAATAAGTGATTTGTAGTGCGTTAGGAGAGAGTAGAGTCTCCATCTGGTACATTTGAGGCTTGTGAAAACATTTTCCAGTACTACACAGTGACAGAAAACATTGGTAAGGTAAGCTCTCACAGCTGAAAGGCAGCAGTTGATTGCCAATGGAAGCTACAGGAAAGGATGATTAATATAAACAGGCTTTTGCCTGTGCTTCACAGCGACATTACATAAAGCAGTGCTATTTCAGGAGACTTTTATATTTTAATTTCCAAGAGTCTATAGGGTAATGGATTTTTTTCTTCATCTTGTTTGATCTTTGATATTTAAGACCAACTTCTGTGTTTTGTTTATTTTTTCTTTGCATTGGAAAAAGAACATAAAGTGAGTGACAACACATAATCAGAGCTAATTGGTATTTTTCAGAGAAAAAAAAAACACCTTTTATGATGAGCCAAATGCAAACATTTTACAAATAGAGTATCTTGCACCAAATAATCATGTCAGAAAAAAAGTGGTTATGTTGCATGCATGAAAGTATTTGTTAGTTTCAGATTTAATCATAGCAAGTGGTTTTAATTTATATTTCCCTAAAATTTGGCTATTACACAAAGCAAGTACTTTAAAGGACTAAATGATTGTCTTTTCCCTGAAGGAAAGAAACTGAAAGTTGATTTCAAACTGCAAGGACTAATAGAGACAAAACATTTTAAATAAAAATAAATAAAGGGGTAGGTTAACCATCAAGTGACCAGCTTATTTAATAGAAGATGATTTAGTTTATTTAAAAAAAAAACATACAATTTTTTCCACTAAAAATGATCAGAATGATGCAAGCTAACCATCCCTTCTTAAAATATTATCAAACATGTAGGGGTCTTCTTGTTGCACTTTTGCTAAGGTCTGTATTGTCGAAACAGGTGATGACAGCGGTACTATTTTGTGTTATTTTAGCCGTCACTAGCCTTCCTAGTGTATTTCACCACTCCCACTTGCTGGCAGTATATCATGGCACAGTTTCAACAGAATTCTACTATGAGCTGTGAGCTAACTGGGAAATGTCAACATGTAAAGCCATGTCTAGAATTAACCTGTCTTTAACAAGGGCAAACTCTCACATCCTCTCTTCCTTCTCTAAACGTAATTACAGCAGAAGTACAGAAAAAAGAGGTGGAGCAGGTTGGATGAGGAGATGCTGGAGACAATTCTACAACCAAAAGATAAGAAAATGACACAAAATCCTCCATGAATATTTTACTGTGGAACTAGAAAACAATACTGTTCATCTTGTCAGGAAACAAACTCTTCTAATTAAGAACCACGGGGCCGTCTGAGTAAGACTCTATCCCTACAAAGGGAAAGGATCATGCCCTTCAGCTTCTTGTGATGCATACCATGTCCCTACCTCTGTGGAACATCTGACTTTAATTGAACAGCTATTGAGGCTCCTGCTGTGACATCCAAGGGGCATCATCACACTTGCAGGCCTCAGTCTTGACTGTGATCTGTCCCATGTCCCCTTTAATGGCAAGAGGTCAACATTCTATCTTAAGCCAAGTTACACACTATCTCTTAGGACTGTCCCCTGCCTGTTGACCTTGAAAAATGACCAGTAACTGCAGGTCAAATAGTCATGACCTGCATGGCCAGGTCATGCCCCCCACATAACCTAATTAGCATCTCTAAACAATCTGTCAGAGAAAAGCAGAGAATAATACACTGGAAGGACACTCCTGCCTGCATTCATACAGCCCGACACCTTTCTCATATATAAGAAGTAGCTCCATAAAGATTTCTTGGGAGAGACTATTGAAACAAAAAAACAAATGTTCAAAAATTTCAGTAAGATTTGAGAAAAAAACAAGTAAGAGGTAGTTTTCAGATTAAAGAAACAAAAACAAGTGGTGAAAGCATTTCCTGGTTTCTCAGAGATATGAGAAGATTTCACCAAGAAAAGAACAGAGATTTAAGGATCTGGACTGTTGTCACTTCAAATGACCTCTGATGATGTTCATATCATCTAGGGGGCATAAAATGACATGAAAAAGAGCTCAGATATTGTCTCTTGAGATCACTTCTCATATGGACTACTTATCTTTTCTCCTCTCAAATATTAATTTATTCTATACCCCAGTATCAAGGAGAATAAAGAAAAATATTCCTCATTCTTTCATATGCATATACAGTTCAAAGCTATTCATATTGCTCTAGCAAAAACCAAATGCAACACAATATGGTATTTCCACCACAGTTTTGATTGAGGCTTCATTTAAATCCACTGTTTAACAACTGTGGACAATGTGCACATGCTGGTGGGGTCTACTAAACACGTAAAAAGATGCTATCTACTTGTAGATCATAATGGTATAAGTAGTTAATTTTGCTTAAATAACATAAATGTAAAGTTCAATTATTTTTGGAAGAATTAATTTTGTCACAAATCCTGACAAAATGATAGCAACCATTAAGGTAATTAGCTTATAAATACTGTCTTTGAACTGTTGACTTCCAGATCTGTATATCCAGACTTGATCTAAGGCCCAGACCTAGCTTTTAAATGCCCTCCTGGATAGTTCCACCTGAACGTCTGTGGGACCCTGAGTCTCCGTCTGACTAGAACAGAATCCCTCACCGCTCTTCCCAGGCCAACGTCAACCTGCTCCTGCTTTCATTCTGGTACCTGCCACAGGCAATACTTCAATCCGGAATCTGGACTTAATCCCCAGTGCCCTTAGTCCTCGCATCCAAGCAGTCCCTAAATCCTGGGATTGCTAGCTCCTCGATTTCTCTCAAATCTCTTACCTTCTCTCATTTCTACCGCCCTTATCAAATGCCAAGCCTTCATTATTTCTTGACTGAACTTGAACAATATACTCTACAATGGCTTTCTGCTTCAAGTTTCTCTCCACTCCTAATGTAGGTCTGGTATGGGTGCCCCATTGCCCCAGTGGTGCCCACCACACATAGGCAAAGATTCATCCAAACCCCTTCTCTTTTGTCCAGGCCTTCACTTCCAACCCTCGCTTTTCTATCCCTGATGGACCTCTTGCTTTCTGGCCCTAGAAAAGATATTGCAGGTCTGTTTGACTCCAGTCCTCTGGACACCAGGGGTCAGAATGCCCTATGTTCATGTCTGAATACCACATGGGTACCTCCAAACAGAGGGAAGCCTCTTTTCTACAGTTCCTTGTTTATACCTTGTTTATACATTTTTTATAACTGTGAGGTCCTCAAAAAAAATAGAATCCATGTGCTGTCCATATTTCTGTCCTCACCACCTATCAAAATGCAAAGGAGGCAATTTAAGGATGTTGAATAGTTAAGTAAACAAATGGACCAATAAATCACTGAAAAGTTATTCAATTCTTGGATCAAAGCTATAATAATAATATAGAAAAGAGAGAAGCAAAGTGATGGCATCTATGGTTTGAATCATTTCTCATCAAACATGAGTGAAATATAAGGAAGAAAATTAAGTCCCTAAGAAACATTATGCTGATCATATAAAAAGCCAGGAAGTGCCTTTCATTTATATTGCACCATTAGTAGAAAATATTAAAATAATTTACAGATAAAGGTGAAGTTTCAGGAAATGCAGATTTTCAGTTACCTGACAAAAGGCAAGTTAAATATTCTCATCTGAAAACTGAAACTGGTATCATAATCCTATTACTTTTTGCCATTTCATAATTACAAGTGTTTTTAGGTCTGAGGGTTAGGTTAGTGTCACTTTTTGTGTATATCTAGGTTCAAGGTACCAGGCCTCAGGGAAGAGACAAAGACTCCTTATGTGACTGTGATGTAGAAGTACACTCTTTAAAAAGGATATAAAATGGCAAGCCCCATAAGTTCCTTAGCTCAGGCCAGCTTTCTTATTGCATAAGATTCACTATAAAGATTGAGCTGAAAAAGTTGCAAAAAATCTTAACATCAGTATAGCAGATGTTAGACATACTCTGAGCTCCAGATGTCCACAAACAGCTTTGCTACACTGAGTCAGACCCATGGGTCACCCACCCCAGAATCACATGTCTTTATAGAGATCAAGGGACAATTGTGGGATTCCATACTTTTCCTCCAAAATGCCAAACTTGACATGATAAGCAAGTATTTCTCAAACATCCCTAGTTTTCTAAATAACTTACTGAAAAGCTATTGTCCTCAAGTTGATTTAAATCCTTCCTGAAAACCAAAATTTATTACAGACTCCTGATCTGGACCTAGGGAATTGGCTGGACTTGAATCAGAATTGTTTTCAGAACTGCAGGATGAGAAAGCCCAACACAGAGGGCTTTAAAGGGATTTCACCAAGGGCAGGGAAATACTGTCCATAATAATTGTGTAAATCTAGAGCCATTTTTAGAAATCGCCTTCAATTTAAAATAAATAAATTTCAACTTTCTCATTGTAAATGATCAGAAACTAACAAAATTGTAAAAGTAGAAAAAAATGCAGAAGCTATAACTTTGTCACACATCTTTATTATCTTTAAAAATAACTAATGAAAAACATTCACAAAAAAAAAATGGGGGGAAAAAAGAGAGAAGTTGTAAAAGGAAAAGCCCCAAAGATCCTTTTAAGTGTAAGACACATAAATTTTTCTTTCTCTTTTTTTAACAACCCTCCTCTGTGAAAAAAAAGTTTTATGTGATCAGTCAGACCTAGATAGTAACTAAACAGAGGGAAACAGACAGTAAAAAGAAGTAAGAGTCCAACCATACAGACCAAAACAGAGTTCCTTTTCTTCCCATCACTCCTAGAAATATTCACCTCAAAAAGATAAATAAGATAAATTTACCATTCCTATAATCTCAGATGCTAAAGTCTTCCCTAAATCCTTTTAAACCAAAATTCTTTAAGAAATGCACTTTGGCATTAGATATAATACTTTATTTTAAACTGCTTCACAGTGAGTTTAAACAGCTATTTCCATGTTAGGAATTAGGGAACTGTTTATTAGGTTATATCTTCCTTAGGTTTCTTATCCATGTTTGAACATGATTTGTTTATGGAGTCACCTATTTGGGTAAAAACTCCTAATCCATCTTTAGAAGCACTGAGTTTACTCTAAGTGAATTTTAATCTTTGTATGAATACCTGCTGAGAGAACAGAGCAAACTGACATTAGGATATGTTACACCAGGGTCAGGATTTCATAATGGCGTTTCCCATGTCCAAAGCAATTTCTCTACCTCCTGAAATTTAAAATTTCTCCTTGATCTTCCTTCCACAGAATTGGACAAATATGTGCAAACACATATAAATATGTGTGTGTGTGTCTGTGTGTGTGTGTCTGTGTGTGTGAGCTCAAATATTTAATATATCCAAGGGCCAAATTTTTGGTAATTATTCGTTAGACCAATGAACCAATAGTAGGAATGTTGATCGAATCAGGGATGTATACTCACTTGATCTATAATCAAAATATTTCTTTACTAAAGGCCAAATGCCACATTATTATATCACATACTTAAAGACAAAAAGACAAGTAATGGTGATGAATGACAGTAAAGATCTTGCCAGTGAATTTTATTCTCTGTAAGTAAAATTATACTACCATAAAAGCTCTTATGCTGTATAGATGTCCTGAAGATATTTCGTTCTTTCAGTTCTCCAAACTTCTTTTCTGATTGTTAATTTCAACTCTGAAATCAGTCAAATAAACACAAACACACAAAATGCAGCTGAAGAAGTAAGTTTTGAAATTCTGCTACATTGGGGAATAAACCAGTTAACATTTCTTCCAGATACTGTGTTAATTTTAATAACTTTTTTTTCTAGTTACATTTATGACAAGGCAAAATGTTCTTAAATAATATATCTACCCTATTATAGAGATACATATATGAAAAAAATTTATTGATTCAGATAAAATAATTCTTAGTATTAATTACAGTTTTATTTTCATAGAAAATTTAAAATTATAAAACTGGCTTCCTTTGAAATTTTATGTTCACACACAGGTGGCAAGCATGTGTTATAATTTAAAAAAATATTTGTGGGTGGCCCAAGATGATGGTGTAACAAGATCCTGAACTCACCTCTTTCCACAGACACACCAAATCTACAGTTGTATGTAGAACACTTCCCCCTGAAAACTAGCTGAACAGCTCCTTCAACATGGACAGTAAGAAGGCCACATCAAGATGGGTAGGAGAGGTGGGGACATGGTCTCATTAAAAACTACCCCTGGTGTGGTGACTTGCAATCAGTAGGGATCTCACAAATATGGAGTTGTACACTGAGGAGCAGGGAGTTCATGCCCCATACTAGCTACCCCAACCTCTGGCACCTGCAACAGATCAATGAACCCCAAAACACAGGTTTTGAAGAACAACAGGGCTCACATCCAGGAGACCCAGAGGGTTGTAGGAAACTGAGATACTTCTCTTAAAGGACTCATGTGCAGATTCACTCACTGCAGGTACCAGTCCAATAGCAACAGTTTGTAAGTGCCTAGACTCTATGTGAAGGAGATCCACTTGATAATCTTAAAGCAGGCATTTGCTGGATGGGCAGGGGTCTGTTGGAACTGTCTCCAGGGAAAGAGGTGCTGGTGTGTGCCAGTTTTGTATTCTCCCTCTATCTTGATAGTATATGTAGGTGCACCATGGCCCTGTGCTTTCCTGTAGCCACATGAAAGCAAGTGGGAGATACAAAAGTAAAAAGATATAAAATGTGACAACAAAAAAATGACATGGGAGGGCAATAAAATGTAGTTTTAGAATGTATTCAAAATTAAATTCCTATCAACTTAAAATAGACTGTAATATATATAAACTGCTATATGTGAGCCTCATGGTAACCATAAGACAAAAATCTACAGTAGATACATAAAAGATAGCAAGAAAGGAGTTTAAGAATAACACTAAGAGACAGTCATCAAACCACAAGGGAAAAGAGCAAGAAAAGAAGAAAGGAACAGAGAAGAACTATGAAACAGACAAAAAACAATTAATAAAAGGGCAATAAGTAGATACCAATCACTAATTACTTTAAATGTAATTGGACTAAATTCTCCAAAGAAAAGACATAGAGTGGATAAATGGATTAAAAAAAGACTCATATATGTGCTGCCTACAAGAGACTCACTTTAGATGTAAAGACACACATGGATTGAAAATGAAAGTATGGGAAAAGATATTCCATGTAAATAGAGACCAAAATAAAGTTAGGGCAGCTATACTTAGATCAGACATAATAGAGTAAAAAAAAGACTGTAATAAAAGATAAAGAAGGCATTACATAACGATAAAGGGTTCAAGTCAACAAAAGCATATAACATTTGTAAATATTTATGCACTTAGGAAAAACTACATATACAAAGTAAATATTAATAGCCCAAAAGGGAAATACTGATAGCAATACAATAATATAATAGTAGGGGACTTTAGTACCCCACTTATATCAATGGATGCATCATCCAGACAGAAAAATCAATAAGGAAACATTGGCATTAAATGACACATCATACTAGATAGACTTAATAGATACAGAACATTACATCAAAAAGCAGTAGACTACATATTCTTCTCAAGTGCACAGGAACATTCTCCAGGATAGATCATATATTAGGCCATAAAACAAGTCTCAATAAATTTAAGAAGACTGAAATCATATCCACCATCTTTCCAATCACAATTGTATGAAACTAGAAATCAATTACCAGAAGAAATCTGGAAAACTCCAAATATATGGAGATTAAACATCTTGCTACTGAAGAACCAGTGGGTAAATGAGGAAATCAAAAGAGAAATAAAAAAATACCTAGAGACAAATGAAAATGGACATATCACTTAACAAAGTCTATGGGATACAGCAAAAGCAGTTTTAAGAGGGAAATTCATAGTGATACATGCCTTCCTGAAGAAACAAGAAAAATCTTGAACAAAAAAAAAATGAACTTTACACGTACAGGAACTAGAAAAAGAAGGAAAAGCTGAACAAATGAAGCACAAAGTCAGTAGAAGGAAGGAAATAACAAAGATCAGAGTGGAAATAAATGAAATTGAGATTAAAAAGACAAAAGAAAAGATTAATGAAACTAAGAGATGGTTCTTTGTAAAGATAAACAAAACTACAAGCCTTGAGCTATGCTTACTAAGAAAAAAGAGAGAGGACTCAAATAAATAAAATTAGAAATAAAAAAGAAGTTACAACTTATACCACAGAAACACAAAGGATAAAAGGGACTGTTATGAATAATTATACACCAAAAATTGGACAACAAAGATGTAAATTTCTAGAAACATCTAATTTTTCAAGACTGAATCATGAAGAAATAGAAAATATGATTAGACCAATTACTAGTTAAGAGATTGAATAATAATCAGAAACTCACAGCAAATAAAAGACCAGAACAAGATGGCTTCACTGGTGAATTCTACCAAACTTTGAAAGAAGATTTAATAACTATTCTTCTGAAACTCTTTCAGATAATTGAAGATGATGGAATGCTTCAAACTTATTTTACAGTGCAAGCACTACTGTAATACTAAAACCAGACAGGAAACTACAAAAAATAGAAAGAAAGAGGGGAAGGAAGGAAGGAAGGAAGGAAAATAAAATTATAGGTTAATATCCTTGATGAATATAGATGCAAAATCCTCAACAAAATATTAGTAAATCAAATTCAGCAATACATTAAAACACCATAACCAAGAGGAATTTATTCCAGAGATACAATGATAGTTCAGCACTAGCAAATCAATCAACATGATAAAAAACATTAGCAAAATAAAGGATTAAAAGCATATGATCAACTCAATAGATGCAGAAAAAGCATTTGACAAAAATTCAACATCCGTTTATGATGAAAATTCTCAACAAAGTGGGTTTAGAGGGAAAATACCTCAACATAATAAAGGCCTTATGTGATAAGCCTACAGCTAACATCATGCTCAATAGTGAAAAGCTGAAAAGTTTATTCTCTAAACTCAGGAATGAAACAAAGATGTCTGCTCTTGCAACTTTTATCCGAAATAGCATTGGAAGTCCCAGACAGGGCAATTAGTAAAGAAACAGAAAAAAGGGATCCAAACTGGAAAGGAAGAAATAATGCTGTCACTTTGTGGATGACATAGTTTTATATAGAAAACCTTAAAGAGTCCACCAGAAAACTGTTAGAGCTAATAAATGAATGCAGTAAAGTTGCAGGATACAAAATCAACATACAAAAATCTATTGTATTTTTATGCACTAAGAATGAACTCTTAGAAAGAGATTTCAGAAAACAATCCTATTTACAACTGCATCAAAAAGAATGAAATACCTAGGAATAAACTTAAGGAGGTAAAAGACCTGTACTCTGAAAATTATAAGATATTGATGAAAGAAATTGAAGACACAAATAACTGGAAAGATTTTTCCCTGCCCATGAGTTGGAAACATCAATATTGTTAAAATGTCCATGGTATGCAAAGCAATCTACAGATTTAGTGCAAACTCCATTAAAATTCCAATGACATTTTTCACAGAAATGGAACAAACAATCCTAAATTTGTACAGAACCACAAAAGGTCCCAGATAGCCAAAGCAATTTTGAGAAAGAATAATAAAGGGAACACATCATGTTCCCAGATTTCAGACTATATTACAAAGCAGTAGTAATCAAGACAGTATAATACTGGCATGAAAACAGAGACATAGATCACGAAACAGAATAGAGAGCCCAGAAAAAAACCTACACATATGGCTAATTAATTTACAATCAAGGAGGCAAGAATACAGTATGGAGAAAGGAGAGTCTCTTTAATGAACAGTCTGGGAAAACTAGACAGCCATGCAAAAGAATGAAACTAGAATACTACCTTATATCCGATATAAAAATTAACTCAAAATGGATTAAAAACTAAACCTGAAACCATAAAACTCCTAGAAGAAAACCTAGGAGGTGAGCTCCTTGACATTGGTCTTGGCAATGATATTTTGGATCTGACTCCAAAAACAAATAGAAAAAGGCAAAAATAAATGAGTGGGACTTCATCAAACTAAAAAGCTCTGTACTGCAAAGGAAACCATCAACAAAATGAAAAGGCAACCTACTGAATGGGAGGAAATATTTGCAAATCATGTATCCTAATAAGGGATTAATACCCAAAATATATAAATAACTCATATAACTCCACAGCAAAGAAACAGTCAATCTGATTTTAAAATGGGCAGAGGATCTCAATAAACCTTTTTTCAAAGAAGATATATAAATGGCTGCATGAAATAATGCCCAACATCACTAATCATCAGAGAAATGTAAATCAAAATGTCAATGAGATATCACCTCATGCCTATTAAAAAGGCTATTATCAAAAAGACAAAAAATAACGACTATTAATAAGGATGTGGAGAAAAGAGGATCCTCTTATACTCTTGGTAGGAATGTAAACTGGTGCAGCCACTAAGGAAACCAGTTTGGAGTTTCCTAAAGAAATTAAAAATAGAACTATCATATCATTCAACAGTTCTACTTCTGGATATTTATCAAAGAAAGTGAAAACACCAATTCAAAAAGATATATGCAACCCTATGTTCACTGCAACATTATTTATAATAGTTAAGATATGGAAACAAGTGTCTGTCAATGGATGAGTGGATAAAGAAGGTGTGGTGTTTATTTACAATGCAATATTATTCAGTCATAAAAAAAGAATGAAATCTTGCCATTTGTAACAACATGGGTAGATCTTGAGGGTATTATGCAAAGTGAAATAAGTCAGAGAAAGACAAATACTATATGATCTCATGTGTATGTGTAATCTAAAAAACAAAACAAAATAAAACTCATAGATACAAACAACAGAATGGTGTTTGTCAAGGGGAAGGAGAGGATAGGGATGGGCAAAATAGGTGAAGGGGTCAAGAGGCAACAACTTCCTGTTATAAATAAGTCATAGGGATGTAGTATACAGATTGGTGACTATAGCCAATAATATTGTAATGCATAGTTAAAAGTTGCCAAGAGGGTAAATCTTAAAAGTTCTTATCATAGAAAAAGAAAAAAACATTTTTGTAATTTGTATGGTGATGGATGTTAATTGGACTTATTATGGTGATTTTTTTTCATTATACACAAATATCAATTCATTCTGTTGCACACCTGAAACTAATATAATGTTATGTCACTTATACCTTAATTAAAACAATTAAAAAATATGAATTCAGGTCAGTTTATGTTTCTATTTACATCATTTAAAAATGATGGTAAGTTAAATATTCTTTATAATCAGGACGGCTACCCTAACAAACTCTTAAATATTTTTTGAGAGACTCCACATGTTGAGAAAATAAAAAAAAATTGATCCATTCTGTAGCAGAAGTTTTCCACGTCTCCTTTAAGTATCCCTGGGAAAAGTACCACAAGACAGGGAAGACAAACATGTTTTATATAGTGATGCTACACTGAATGAAGATTTTATTTATTTTTATATCCATTCTTGCATTTGGGTTCACAGATAATTACAGTAGATAAAAAGTACTAAAATTAAAAAGGAGGAGCACTAGCAATTCCACAGATCTTATGGGAAATGTTATGGCACTTAATCCAAAAGAAATTCTAAAATCAATTAACTTAATTTACTCATCATTTCTTTGTTCAGTAAGTATTGGTCACATACAACCTAAGAAATAGGAAACACTTATATTGATAGTTATTGATTCTTGATTTGCAGTCTTTCATTTGGTAAGGTGGATTTCTTTGCTTTCAACTGTTTCATGAAACAACTTACGGATTCCTCTGTCTAATCATTCTTAAAAAGTGAGTCCTCCTTTAAGGTTGTTTAATAACATCTTTTCCTAACATACAAGCTATTGTGATCCAGTGAACTTTGCCCTACTCTGATAGTGAATTGACCTTGATTTTATACAAACTACAGCCATTCATATTCTGTACCATACTTAAAGGAGAGAATAGTAGTACTGAAGATATTTTCATTAAAGACCATAATATTCCATTTATTTATTCACAGACTATATATTGAGTACTTTTTACATGCAAAGCACATACTGGGTCCTAGAGATGCAAAAATGGAGTCTTTTACCCTGAATGAAATTTTATACAATAGAAAAAATTACAATATATTTATGGAAATTGACAGGCTAATTCTTGTCATGGAAATGCAAAATTTACATGGAAATGCAAAAGCCAAGTCTAACTAAGGCAATTGTGATAAGGAGCAAAGTTAGAGAACTTACACTACTATATATCAAGATGTATGACAAAGCCATAGTAAAGACAATGTGATATTGGAATAAAGATAAAAAGATAAACGGGATAAAATTTAAAATCCACAAATAAATCTATATATATAGGGTTACATTATTTATAACTAATGTAACTGGAAGAACAGTAAGGAAAGAAAAGTTTTTTCAATAAATAGTACTGGAACATTAGATATCTATATATGTAGAAAAATGAATCCTGACTCATACCACACTATATACAAAGATAAAGTCCAGATGGATTGTATATCTAAACTTCAAAAGTAAAATAATTATGAAACAATTACCTTAAAATAAAAAAACCTAGAGATGATCTTCAGAAATTTAGGATAGACAAAAATTAAATGGTTCACAAAAGTGCTACAAAAGAGAATGAAATGATAAATTAGGTTACATTAAATTTTAAAACAGTTTTCATTGAAAGAACAATTCAGAGAGTGAAAAGGAAAGCCACAGGGTGGGAGAAGATATTTGTAATATGTGTATCACAAATGACTCCTATCCTAAATATGTATGTGTCTCTGAAAAGTCAATGAGAAAAGTAAAGGGCAAAAAAAGGCAGAAGACGTAACAGTCATTACATATGAGCTAGCATGTGAAAAAGTTCTCCAATTCACTAGCCACCATGAAAATACAAATCAAATCCACAATGCACTATCACAAAACATCCACACTGGAATGACTAAAACAAACACATACACACACACACATTACCAAGTGTTACTGAGGATGTGGACCATCTAAAACTCGATTGTATCACTGAACTATGGTAAAACTACTTGGGAAAATTGGTAGAATCTGCTATAGCTGAATATATACATACTTTCTAGTAGAACAATTCCATTCTAGGAAGGTACCCGAAAGAAAGAGGTATGTGTATTGACATGTGTAAGAATGTTCATAAATATAATACTTCAAACTAGAACATTAGAAGTAGATTGAATAAATTTAATAATTTAATATAATACTATAGTGCAATGAAAATCAATGAACTATAGCTACATAATACAAAATGGATAATCTCATATATATAATATTGAATTGAAGATAGTTGATCCAAAAAATACATTTTGTACAATTCCATTTCAGTTAAGTTTAAAAGAAGGCAAAATCAATGTAGGGTAGTAGATATTGAGATAGTGGTTATCCTTCTTGGGGAGGAAATAACAACTTGAAGGGAACTAAAGGGGTGCTGACTGTGTTCTGGGGTACCTATTTAGATACGTGTGTGCACATTGTGAAAATTTGGCTAGGCTGAACATTCATGAGTTTTCCATTTTTTTGTGTGTATACTATGACTGAAAGTCACTTTAAAAATTACAGTATTGGAATTTCCAATTCTAGCTTTGATTTAATCTTCCAACCTAAACTACTAAACCTCCTACCAAAAACAACTAGAAAACTGGACAAAATATGGAGCAGCTGTTTTCAGAAAATGGATAACCATTTTTTTTTTTTTTTTTTGCTAAAAGAAGGGAAACGAATGAAGTCATCTGTATGATCATACCTGCATTCCTCCAGGAAAGAATCTCTAGACTGCAGTGTATGAAAAGGCAATCCAACCAAAGTACAGTGGTTTTGTTGAATTGAGGAGACAGAGATTAGAGCTCAATAAACCAAGACAGCTCTAATTTGAAAGACTGAATACTAGAAAGGAATATGCAGAGAAGCAGTTCTAATCTTTATGGGTATCCTCTTGGTTTTTTGCTAAACTATAGGACACACATATGCATAATAAAATTCGACAAGACTAGGCAAATAACTGTGAGGGAACTGGAGCTAAAATATTCTCAGAGCTCACAGGGCTGGGAGATTATCATATATTTGAAATAGGCAGAATAGAGAGATGTCACTTGAAAATACAGAGCATTCAGTTAGAGACTCCAGAAGGGGCACACCTTTACAGCAGGGCTAAACTAGCTCAAGAATAAAACATAAGATCCATCCTAAAAAACTTAAAAAACAGGCCTTGAAAGAATCAAGATGATCCACAAGTAACTGAACTGCCTGAAAAACAAACTAGAAAGACTTTAAAGGAAAGCAGTGAAATCCAGACACTCAACAGTGTAACATTTACAATGTCTAGCATCCAATCAAAAGTAACAGAGATGGTGAAAAACATGATCCATATTACCATCTGGTATTATTTTCTTCCTGCCTATAGGACTTCCTTTAATATTTCTTTTAGCACGGTGGGAGTGGGAGGTTTGCAGGTAATTAATGCTCTCAAGAGTCCACAGAAACAGACCCAGAAATGACAGAGATGATGAATGTAACAGACCAAAAATTTAAAGCAGCTAGAGTAAATATTATCAAGGGTGTAAAGGAAAACTGTAAGTCATGTATTTAAGAAGGATAAAAAAAATACCAAAAAGAATAAGGAAAAAGAAAACTATTCAAAGGCAAATTATATTCAAATTGCTATAAAGGAATGAGAAAGAGAAAATCTTAAATGCAGCCACCAAAAAAAAGAGGAAAAAAAAGACATTTTGTACAGAAAAACAAAGATAAAAATAACAGAATTCTTATCAGAGGTTTATAAGCCAAAACCAATAGACAAACATATTTAAAGTACTGATAGGAAAATCATGACAACCTAGACTTCTACATGCAGAGGAAAAAATATTTTAATTACAAGAGCAAAACAAAGATTGTCTTTCATGCATAATTTGAGAGCATTAATTTCCTGTAAACCTCCCACCCACCCCTATGCCATAAGAAATATTAAAGGAAGTCCTATTGGCAGAACGAAAATGATGCCAGATGGTAATATGGATCTACACAAGGAAAATAATATCAGAAATGATAAAATGTGTGAGCAAATTAAAATAATTTTTCTTATTTTTAAATTTATTTAACAACAAACAGATTGCTTAAAGCAGTCATGTATGACCTTTATTAAGTTGAGGGACATTCCTTTAACAAATTTTTTCAGCATTTTTATCAAGAAAGGGTATCAAATTTTTGTCAAATGCTTTTTCTGCAACTATTGAGATTTTTATCCTTCATTTTGTTAATGTGGTGTATCACATTTATTGTATTTCATATGTTGAACTATTGTTGCACCCCAGGGATAATCCTTCTTGATCATGGTCTATGATACTTTTAATATATTATTGAATTTGGTTTTCAGTATATTGTTAAGGACTTTTGCATCTGTGTTCATTGGCTTGTAATTTTCTTTTCTTGTACTGTCTTGGTCTGGCTTTGGATTAATGAAATAAAGACACAAATAAATGGAAAGACATCTGATATTCATGAATTGAAGACTTAACACTATTAAAATGTCCATGCTACCGAAAGCAATCTACAGATTCAGTACTATTCCCAACAAAATCCCAATGGCACTTTTTATAGAAATAGAAAAAACAGTCCTAAAATTCATATGAAACAACAAAAGATCCAGAATTGCCAAAGTGATCTTTACAAAGAACAAAGCTGGAAGTATCATACAACCTGATTTCAAAATATATTACAAAGTTATAATAATTAAAACAGTATGGTATTGACATAAAGATAGACATTGACCAAAGGAAAAGAATTGTATACTCAATCAACAAATTTTCAACAAGGGTGCCAAGAATACACAATGGGGAAACAAATGGTGTTGAGAAAACTGGATATCTAAATGCAAAAGAATGAAATGGAACATTTTACACCACACACAAAAATTAACTCAAATGAATTAAAGAGTTAAACGCAAGACTTGAAACTGTAAAACTCTAAAATAAAACATAGTGGAAAACCTTCATGATGTTGGTCTTGACAATGATTTCATGGATATGACACCAAAAGTACAGGCAATAAAAGCAAAAGTAGGTAAGTGGGACTACATCAAACTAAAAAGCTTCTGCACAGCCAAGGAACCATCAACAATGTAAAAAGGTAACCTACAGACTGGGAGAAATCTTTATAAACCATATATTTGATAAGGAGTTAATTTCCAAAATAAATATTGAACTCCCACAATTTGATAGCAAAAACACAAATAACCCATGACCAACAAATAAACATGAGAAAAGGACTTTGAATAGACATCTCCAAAGATGACATACAAATGGCCCACAGGTACCTGAAAAGGTATCAACAACTAAATATTAGGGAAATGCAGATAGAAACCATAATGAGATCTCACCTCCCACCTGTTAGGGTGGCTATTATGTATATAAAAAAAAGATAAAACATGTTGAAGTTGTGGTAAAATTGGATCCCTTGCATACTGTTGGTGGGAATGTAAAATGGGGCAGTAGCTATGGGAGACAGTATAGAAGCCTCTCAAAAAATTAAAAATAGAACTACCATTTGATCCAGAGATCCCAATTTTGAGTATATATCCAAAAGAATTTAAATTGGGACCTTCAGGAGATATCTACACTCCCATATTCACTGCACCATTATTCACAAGGTATGGAAATGACCTAAATGTCTAGCAACAGACAAATGAAAATAGAAAATAGAAAACATAGTATTTACACACAATAACATATTATTCAGTCTTAAAAAATAAGGAAATCCTACCATTTGTGAGGACATGCATGGACCTGGAAGACATTATGTTTAGTGAAATAAATCAGTCACAGAGGAAAAATACTGCATGATCCACTTATATGAGGGATCTAAAATAATCAAACTTACTAAAGCAGAAAATAGAATGGTGCTTGTCAGGGAATGGGGGGGAGGAGGAAATGAGGAGCTGCTCAATAGGCATAAAGTTTCAGTTATATTAAATGAGTAAGTTCTAGAGATCTGCTGTACAACACAGTGCCTATAGTTAAAAATGTGGCATTGTGCACTGAGTAGAGTTAGATCTACATTTAAGTGTTCTTAACATACAAACACACACACAAAAGAACACTAGGAAATTTCTGGAGGTGATGGATTTGTTTATTATATTGACTGTGGTGATTTATATCATGGGTATATGTATATGTCCACAGTCATCAAACTGTATACATTAAACGTGCAGTTTTTTATATGTCAATTAAAACCACATAAAGTTATAAAAAAAGATGTATAGCTAATGAGGTGATAAAGATGACAAAATGCAACAGTAAAAAATGCTTAAACCAAAAGAATGCAAGAATAGAGATAGGAGCACAAATAAAAGTGGAACAAAAAGAAAACAACCAGCAGAATAGTAATCTTCAATCCAACTATATCAATAATTACATTAAATGTAAAAGATTTAAGCCATATTACATGGTAGAGATTGTCCAATTAAATCAAATAAAAAACAGCTCCAATTATATGCTGTCTAGTAGAAATCCACTTTAACTATAAAAACACTGATAGGCTAAAAGGCTAAAAGTACAATATTGTGCAAACACTACTAAAAATACAGAAATAGTGATGTTAATATTAGACAATGTAGACTTCATAATAAAGAATATAACCAGAAATAGAGACATTTTATAATGACCAGATGGTATATTAATGAAAATCCTACAATCTTTTTTCATATTTTAGTGATTATATATCTTATTAATGAAAAGCTAATTTTTAAAAATAGAAACAAATGTAGACTTGTAGATTCTTAATTTCAAATTGATACTGCTTTCTGGTATCAATTTTTTTCCATTTTCTCCTTCATGCAGGAAAAAAAATAGAAAAAAACAATTTTGGGGAACATACTTTGATTTCAAAGAATCCTGTTGTCTCAGTACCATATATTCTCAAATCTCTCTTGCACTACATCCTTTCATACTTCATAAGCCAGTGGTTTAGGACATAAAAAGGAAAGAAAAGTAAAAACAAAACTGATGTTTTCAAATCACTTGTGATTTGCTCACAAACATTGTGTTTTAGCATTTTAGCGGTGTTTTGGTGGATTTAAAGACTGGCCTGCTCTGTAACGCTACTATCTAAGAAAGTTTCTCTTGGCTTTTAAATCTAATCTCTGCTGCTGTGTAATATTCTTTCTTTCCAAAAAAATGTTTTTTGGATTTTACTTTCCTTAAGGAACATCATATTTTTCGTTCCTTTAGCATATATATTAAAAAAGAGATACAATACATTGTGCAGGATCTTTTCCCTTCATTTTATAGAGCAATGTTTCAAAGGGTAGTAATGCTGCATTTCTCAGTTGAATTATTTTGTATGTTAGGATGAATATAAAACAAAACTTGGAGTTGCATTAACCAGTTCATTCAATAAGATGTTTCCTTTATTTATACCCCTAGATCATTTTTATTAATGAAGGCAGAAAGATAATTTTGAAACTTGGATAATAACCTAGGAGTTTTATAGGATTCTTATAAAGTATGTACATATAATATTAAAGAAAATGAAAGTTTGAAAAAAACCCACAATAATCTTAAATGTAGACTAAGCTAATAACAGAGCTTCAAAATATAAGGCAATGACAGACATGAAAATAGAAATAGACAAATTCACAAATACAGTTTTTAGTTGAAGACAGAAAATTAGTAAGTTGTAGAAGAGTTGAATAACATCAACCAACTTGACCATTTATAAAACCCTCCACTCACCAACTGCAGAACATCATTCTTTTTGTTATAATTTATTTTTGTTATAATAAATATAATTAATAACATCTTTATTTGAAACATTAATTTTGCCAAAATAAAGTCCAAAAAATTATAACAATTTAGTATATGAAAATGATAGCTACTCTATCACAATTTGATAAAATTTAATCCTCCCTAATTCTTCACATATTTTTAAAGTTAATGGCTTTGGAAATCAGGCTAGACGGTGAAACTTACTCTATTCAATATATTCTTTCAAATCTACATAAGGCATTTAAAAAATAGACCATATGCTGGGCCATAAAACTAGTTTTAATAAATTCGGTGAAATGAAAGAATGTTCTGTGACAATAACTGAGTTAAATGAAAAATCAGTAATAGATAAATACCTGGAAAATCCCTAATTATTTGGAAATTAAAGAACACAATTCAAAATAACCCATGTCACAAAGAAGAAATCATAACAGAAATTACAAAGTATTTTTAGCTGAATAACAACGAAAACACAACATATCAAAATTTGACCTTAGGGTGGGCAACAGTTTCTTAGCTGGGACACAAATTGCATTAACCATAAAAGGAGAAAAACATGAAAAATTTAAACAAAGACTTTTGAGAGTGTGCAGAGAAAGAAGAACCTTGGAGGAGGAAGAAGATAAATGAGTAGAGGTAGGTGGGACCCTAGGATTTCTTAATGACACCTCAGAGGCCCAGAAGCACTCAGAACTCTCTAGGGATACAGGTAGAATGACATTTATCTTAAGATACCAAAAAAAAACCAAGAGACCAGGTAAAAGAGAAAGCAGAGGGGGAGGGCAACATACATAAGAAAACTGACTAAAATCAGTATGTGAAAGAGCATCTAGGTGAGGACCAGCTCAATGGATTTGGAAGAGATCATTACCCAGAACTCTGGCTCCTACAGTACTTTGAGTATTGGACTACATTAGCATTTATAAATTAAGTATTTTGGAATACTTTCTTAATCTTCATATGCCCCCCCAAAACAATGAACTGTATAAACTATCTGCTGTTTCCAGGTGAATCTAAAGAGAGCATTTATATAATAATTCTACATCACTGAAAAGTTATAATAATCAAGCTTTTGTAGAATATGTCACATTTCTTCATTTTGGCTTTACAGGTATTTCGTAGGTTGTATTGATTCCACTGATGATAAAAAAAAACTAATCAAATCACTGAATTCATGAAACAAAATTTTAGATATTTGAACAGATCTGAAAATTTTAGATATATTCAATAAATCTTTACCTAGTTCAACCCAGAGGTGACCTGAACCTATACGTTATACTTATTCTCTCTTCCAAGGGTCACCTGTATGTGGGGAATTCTGGAGACCAAAAGGTGAAGGGACAGAGGGACTTCTCTTCTGTTTCATTTTCCTGACAAGAACTTGAGGATACTGCCAGGTCTATGGCAGGGCCGCACCATCCCCAGGGGAGTCCACAGCAATAGCACACCTTTGAAACTTTTTACTGAGTCCCTCATTTTACTCGATATAAATTCTGTTGTTACCTCTATCGATGGTCAGGAAATAGGCAACTCTGCTAATCTGGAAAGCCAGCCCAATTTATAGTTGGTGAGGGAAAAACTTTGACTTTTAAAGCAAACTCATTCTATCCACAGTGCCCTTGTCTAATCCAGGCATAGAAATAGCAGTTACCACTGACTGGAATCAAGTTTTGTACCTGTCCCCAAAGATCAGAATAATAAAATATCTGCTCTAGAGTGTCTGAAATCACAGCCAACAGCTAATAGCCTCTGCAGTTGAATACGAGCAACTACTTGGTAAAAAAAACCTTCCTATTCCCTTTACTGTGTTTAAACCAGCCCTTCATTAGGAATTCTTGGTACCTAGCATATAACTTGAGGCAAGGGAAGCTCAGGCACTAAAACTGATTTCTTAATGACACCTCAGAGGCCCAGAAGCATTAAGGCTGACTTCCTAAAGCATCTAATCTTTCCCAGGGAGAGGTTTTCTCTCCTGATATAGTCTGGCTCATTATGACAACACTGACTTGATACCCTTATCTTTAAAACAACTCAGAATAATTCATAAATTCTGGCAACAGTCACAACATAAGAATTTATAATAGTCACATGTGAAAAATAAACAAGAACTCTAAAGAGGCCTAATTTACTTAAGGAGAATAATGCTAGACACATTAAACATCATAGTTTTGTATTTAAATAAAATGTGATTAATTTGATTGCCATTTATTTTGTTTTTTGCCAGATTTCAATCAAGTTTTATGACAGGATTAAGCTTCTAAGTAGAGTGTTTTGTTTTGTTTTGTTTTAAATAATGGAAGCACTTTTTCCAAACTTTACCGTGGTTAACTAATGGGAGGTTCATGTTCTATATTATAATCTGTGTTTATCCTCAGATGTATTTATTCACAATGCATGCACTTTTAGTTCTGGGTTAGAATGAGGAAGTATGTGTATTGCAGACTCTCATTAATTCATAACAGCTTAAATTGTGATTTTTATTTGGCATCCTACTGTGGAACCCAGTAGAGAATGCTGAAATGCTCAGCTAAACATTTTCAAATCCGTGACTCTCCATCTGGTTACTCAATCAAAAGAAAACCCTTGCAAAGAAAACCCTCTTCCTAAAATGTACCTCATTTTCCTGGCTAAGAATCATTCTGGAGAAAAGTGAACAGTTTACCTAGTTGTTCAAGAAGTTTATTTGCAGGAAAAACTAACACTATAAATATCAACAGCACTTACAGGGAAGTGAAGAAAGAATGCCCTCATTCTGCATAATGGCAGGCTTGTTAAAAATAACTATGTAGAAAATGGAACTGTTGCATTTATTATTTTGAAACATTCTTTGAAAACTTCAAGTCAACATAAAGCAATCTCATGACTCTACTGACGTACAAAAAAGAGCTACATTAATATCACCATGTTTTATAGAACGTTCAAAATTATGGTAATTTAGTACTTAGCACCATGTAAGGTCTCCATAAAAAACAAATTGAAAAGAAATTCTGCTATAAACAAGAAAGCATATACTGAGGGTCTTGGAAAAAAGTAAATTACTCTACCTAACATGATGCCTAGTGGTCTGTAATAAATATTTGTCGAAAGAATAGTGGACTGTCCCATTAACAGTTCATGGGAATTTTGTTCCTAACAAAAAGAGAATTAGATTCACACATTAAGTAGTTTTTAACAGGGCCTTTTATAGAGATATCCTATTTTAGTTAATGATATTTTTAATGTGCTCTTCATTGCTCTAGTTCATTGGCTATACCTGACTTGGAGAAGAATGGGAAAAGTAAACAGTTATTATTAATTTATTCTTAAAAGCTAAGTCTGTCTCCAACTAGAGAATATTAGATAAAGAGAAGTTTTTTGTGTGTGATCATGGAAAAGTGAAAGGTATTGTACAGGTTATAAGTAGGAGGTTTGGATATAATGTTAAATAGAATAAACATGTAGATACTGGATGTTGGGAAACAACTTTGTTTTCAAATGAAAAGTGGTTCTACAATGATTCTATCATTAGGACTCAGAAAAAGTATTTTTAAGGAGAAAAGGCAAAAGTCACCTTAATTCCTTCAAAAGAATTATGACAAATAGTAATAAAGCTTTTCTCCAAGATAGCTACCATGAATTCTTTCCTTCCATGCAGGGGCAACCATTCCTTCTTTGAGAGCTACAGTCTATTCTCTCACATTCTTGAAAATGGGCTGGTCTATAACTACTTGGATTGATAGAATATGACATTTTTGACTTCCAAGATTAGGTTATAAGAAGACTTGTAGCTTCCACCTGGTCTCTTAGAAGACTCACTCTGGGGAAGCCAAACACCACGTAAGAAGTCCAGCTGCCCCAAGAAAGCCATGCTGTGGGGAAACCCAAGGTGGTCACATGTAGAGGCTTACTGAGAACGAAATGTCCAACCAACCATTAAAGTCTGGCACCAAACATGTGAGTTAAGAAGCCTCAGGTGGTTCTAGCCTCAACTGCATCTAGCTGTACCTCAACTGAGAATTGCTTTGCCAAGTCCACTACCCCCAAGAAACAGGAGACATACCAGTAAGTTGTTTTAAGTCATTGATTTTGGGGAGCTGAAGAACACTACAGAAAATCAACATTAGCCAAAGTTTCAGAATAATGTTTAACATTCTTCTATTGCTAAATTTTTTTTGAACCATTGAGATTTTAGAATAATATAAGGTAGGAACCTAAATTAATAGTCTATTCCACAAGTTGCTAAAATCAGAAAACTGGGGTTAATGACAAACTTTCTCCTTCCATTTTGTCCTCTCATCCAATCAATCACAGAGTTCTCCAGTCTATCTTCTTAATATCACTAGATTCTATCTGCTCCTCCTCACCCATGTTGCCACTGCCTAATATCAAATTTGAACTTCTTGTTTTAAATCGCACAACCAGTATCCCTTCCTTTAGACCATCTAATCCCTGTTCTATCATATATAACTGAACTCTGCATCTATTCTTCACACCACTACCATAATATTCTTTTCACAGCAAATTCAGGCCTTTCATCTTTCTACCTAAAATCCTTCAATGACTCAATAACCGTTATAATGAAGTTTATATTCTATCTAACATGAGGTCCTTCATGATCTAGCATCCTTCTAGCTCCCAAATCAACCTCCACCATACCACTCCCCGCATGTCCATCTAACCATATCAGACTTCTTGTAGCTTTCTGAGGGAGTTACATACCTCAGGATTGGCTTTCCCAGAGTACTCTTCTCAAAGCACCCATCCTTCTGCTTAAAAGATAGTATTTCATTTTAAGCTCAAAAATCACCTCTTCTACAAAGGCTTCCCTAACTGGTCCATCTAATTCTGACACCTTTCTTCTGGGCTCCAAAGGACTCATTTGCTTTTTTACTTGTTAGTTCAATGTACCTTGAGTTAATTTCTGAGCCAGGGAGGCTGACATCGTGCCTGACAAATATTAGCCCCCTCAGTTAATATTCCTTGAAGGAATAAATTGACTATTGGAAGCAAGGATATTTGCATTTATGTAATGAAAAATCATAAGTATCACTTCCAACTGTGAGCAGGCAGTTATTCCTCTGAGGAGGAGCATGCAATTCAAATTAGAGGGAAGTACGAAGCCTCTGAAAGGAGGTCACCTTAGCAAGGATTAAGATAGCTTGCCAGGGTAGGTTGCAGGAATGTCCTAGGAGAAGGGAAAGGCTTTGTAACAGTGTAGAGATAAGACAGAAAGAGGAAGAGCTCAGAGAGCATGAACAGATCAGTGTGGCAAATGCTACACATTCTGAAAAACAGCATGTGAGGTTGATAAGACGAGCAGAAGCCAGAAGAGGGAAGCTCTGAGAAGGGCATTATAGTCTGTTGTGTAGGCAATGGAGAGCCATTAAAATATTTTAAGTGGAAGAGAAATATTGGGGTTACATATTAGAAAGCTTAAGTGTAGAAAACTAACTAAAGGAGAGATAGAAAGCAGAGAGGAGCAGTTAGGATCTCATGCAGTAATTCAGGTAAATTCAAAAGACATGGATGTAGAATTGACAGGCTTTGTTAACTGACAGGACATAAGGGAAGGGCAACCAGAATACCTCTCAAAATTTTGCACTGTGTCCTTTTGTGGTTGCTGATGACAAATAACAAAATAATTAATTAATTTTCAAGGATTTTGAGTATTTAATCCTGTAATTTGAGCTAACTGGAGACATTTTGTAATACGAGGGGCATCGTCTGAAAGAAATGATTCTGACACTGATGTCCACTTACTGTGAAATAGTCTTGAAATACAACTCTTGGATTATACCAGGGCTCCTCTGTGTGATCTCCAAAAGTCATTGAAACTTGCTGCACCTCAGTCTGGCAAATACTTGCATACAAATAAGAAAAAAAATATGCCTCCCAGATAATTCAATGAGGCAATTCAAAAGTGAATTTGTGTGGCAATTTCTGTTCCCTAAAGGGAAAATGAAATACTACCTCCATTTCCTCTTCGATTAAAATTTTTTTAAAAAGAAGGCTGAAATGATTTCAAATGGCCCTTTCAGCTCTAAAGATCAATGACTCTGTCAGTCAGAACACTTGGGTGGAACTACATTCTACCCAGATCAGTGGCTGATCCTCAACAAGTACCAAGGGATTTATGGTGGAGATAGGTTGTCCTATTTAAGCACTTCCTGCTGAGTGAAGTAGTACTTCCTTCTGTCTTAATAGTCTTCTGTACTTTATTGTGCTACTTTTTCCTGAGTTGTTTTCATTTATTTAACAAATATTTATTGAGTGCCTACTATGTGGCAAGCACCACATGAGGTGCTGGAGAAACAAAATTAAATGACACTTGCTCCCTTTTGTTGCATTTCTAAACTGTAAACCGTACTGAAGCCAAAATATATCATCTTATAAAGTAATATTTATCATGTACATGATCCTGCTCTAGGAACCATGCCAGGCTACCCCATTAAACTTGATGGGCCTGAGAATAGTAAAACTATACTCTGTATAATGTATTTATAGTATATAGCAAGGCAACAAGGTCCCCTGAGAAGAGAAGGCAGGAAAACTGAAAAATTATCATGAGTGCACTTGGAACTCATAGTAACATTCACAAATTCCCTGACCACTTTGTGACTCCACTTCTTTACCTATAAAATGGAGATAACAAGGCCTACTTCTAATGTTCCTCATAGGATATTATGAGGATTAAATAAGTAAAAGTACATTAAATACTTTGAGTTTTAAAAGAAAGTATTAAACAAATATTAGGTATTGTTGTTTGGTAGCATTACATAAAATCACATTAAAGTCAAAAGCCTTACTGCAGTTATTCTAATGGAAGTTTAAATCCCAAGATGAAAGCAGGTTGAGTTGAATGACTAAAATTAGGACACACCCCTAATCAGATCTAGTTAGAAACTATAATTAAAACTGGAAATAGCTGCATGCCTGAAAGATGATGGTTCCTTACCCAGGACAGAACTTCTAAGATGTCCAGATTGTGTCTGTAAACTTGGCAAGGCAGGCATGAGCCCCACTTGGGTTGACCACTCTCGGATTTTAAAAATGAATCCTCAAACAAAATCATTAATCCAAAGAGATATGTGCACCCCTATATTTACTGCAGCATTATTTACAACAGCCAAGTTATGGAAGTCACCCAAGTGTCCACTGATAGATGAATGGATTAAGAAGATGTAGTATATATATACAATGGAATTTTATTCAGCTATAAAAAAAATCTTGTCATTTGCAAAATGGGTAGACCTAGCGGGTATTATGCTAAGGGAAATAAGTCAGACAGAGAAAGACAAATACCATATGATTTCACTTAGAGGGGGAACCTAAAAAATAAAGCAAATGAATAAACAAGACAAATAAAACAGAAATAGACTCATAAACACAGAGTACAAACTGGTGATTGTCACAGGGGAGGAGCTGTGTAGGGGATGGGTAAAGTAGATGAGGGGCATTAAAAGGTACAGACTTTCAGTTAGACAATAAATAAGTCACAAGGGTGAACAGCATGGAGAATATAGTCAATAATATTGTGAACTTTGTATGGTGATGTATGGTAACTACCATTATGGTAGTGAGCATTTAGTAATGTATGTAACTGTCAAACCACTGTGTTGTACTCCTGAAACTAATATTATACATCAACTACACTTCAATAAAAATTAATTAATTGATCGATTAAAGATGACTCTTCATCTGGTTGCAACTTTCAGAAAGAAACTTTACTTGGTAGGGATCACGCCTTCCCTGAAGGTTGTGCTACCAGCTCTCTTGTGCCAGAATAGGGACGCTTTCCCACCAGGGTGTTCAATGCATGTCAGCCTCAACAGTAGATCCATTTGTTAATCTTCAGAGGTCGACTGTAATGAAATTCATTTGTCTCTGCTCAAAAACTTTACATAGGTTTTGTTTAAACATTCTGTTATAAAATATCCAGGCCCTCAAAGAAGATAATTTCTTATGAAATTTTTCTTGCTAAACTACTAAAAGCTAAAGCAGATACGAACACCAGAGAAGCTAAACCAATAAGCCCTCTACTCTCTGCCACATCTCTAAGCTCAGCAAGAGGAATTAGGACACTGTTTAGTCCCCTCCTGGAGTCCCAGGATGGAAAGTTTCCTTATCAGGGAAATAACAGACGTAGCCATATCATGGTATTACTTTATCTTTCTGCTTCTGCACTGTAGCGGAGAGGATAAAAGAGAGCAGAGTGGGGTTCTCTTTTCTTTTTATTTTTTCACCTTACTTATAACAATTTGTCTTTTAGTTACCAAAAGAGGAAATGAAGAGTAGAGATGGGTGAGGAGATTTTTGGATCCCAAGAATTTAGCACCATAAGGTCCTCTGATTCTAAGCATGGCTGAGAGTTGAAAGCAAATATGGACATATAGGGAGAATGGATAAAGAAAAAAGATAAGTTAGAAAATATCAAACTTTAACTAGATTTTTTAAGTTCCAAAATAGTGCTTTTAAAGACCCACATTTGGTTAAACTCAAGTTGTTTTAGAAAGAAGCTAATTTGAAGAACAAGTGGAAATTACATTTTTATTAATCTTTTAGGACTCAAGTAGAGAATCACCCTTGGAATCTCAGGCAAAGCATATGCCTTTTTTCTACTGATTATAATCCAGGCGTCCTCACACACTTCTTTTGAAAGGTGAATAAATCTCTTTAGAAAGGTGAATCTCTGTTATTAAACTATTTAAGCAAAAGCAAGAGCACAAATTCTAATAAGTTACATGACTTTTTGAGAAACACATTCCAGAGTCTTGAAATTCTTAGACTCAAATTCCCCCTTACCCCAAATGTATATCTATTTTATCTTGGGAGATAAAAAAAAATTACAAGTATGTCATCCCTTGGGGATTAACTCTTCATTTATATTAAAGCTATAAATCACCAGCTACCAACCACTGACTGAAATTAATGATCCTGGTTCCTATGCCATTTCCACTTAACTTCCAACTCTCCAGGACTTATGGGGTGAAAAGAATGTGGTAGAACCCTGTTTTTAGTTTATAAAATATACTTGTTAAAATTCTCACTCTTGCTTTCTAATTAGATTTACACACTTACACACATACACACACAGTAGAGGAGTTAAGATTTTATAACTTTTTATATGTATTGTGTCTTTTATCCCCAAAACCTTGTTCAAGATATATTTATTAAGCACCTACTATGTTTTCTATGGACTATTTCCATCTTATCAGTCTTGCTTTTTCACTTTTCTGAGTTTCATGCCACAAGATACTTCAAGCAACCTACCCACCACTATCCGTGCCAGGTAAATGAATGAACAAACAAACAAACAAACAAACAAATATCCAGCAGCTAAAAGCTTGTGGTTCTTCATCTTTTTTCCTGTGAGCCATCATCAGGGCTCTCCGTAATACTATCAGTATATTTTAAATGGGGAGGATCATTCAAAAGATTCTAGAAAGTTCTCAATCCAATCTAAATTCCAATAGTTCCACTGCCACTTTCAAACAACCTTTCAGGATCCTAAAGCCTTGGACTAGTATAGATTTTCTAAGTGCTGCCCATACAATATCCAGAATGCTATTCTGGCTAAGCCCTTAATGGTCCATAGGAATCTCCTAAAAGGATAATTTTGAATCATAATTAAATATTTTCATCCCTCACAGTTCTCCATTTCAATGGTATGGAGTAAGCTGTGGCCAGGCAGGGGGCTGACCCAGAGCTTGACTGGAGAGGACCCCCTGTCCCTCAACCTGAATCTAATATGGTAACTGCCTGGAAAGCATTCCTTCACCTGGACTGTTGAAAGATGATGTCACTGTGTACACTGTGATTCCCTTTCTACACTGGCCCTGAGAAGCACATTATTTTTTAGGACAAGCAAGTTCATAAGGGAGCCACTGAATATGTACATTCATCATGACTTTTTATTGGAATAGACCCACATTATTTAATTATTGTCATTATTTAACATCTGATTGGTTAGATGGTTTACTCGAAGTTTTCCCCACTGCCATCTCCTAGAATATATCAGACTGTAACATATTTGAAACAGAATAAAAATTGTTTGCAAATCTAGCAAAGAAACCTGGAAGTAGGGGGGTGGGTGTTCACCCTTCAAGTACTATCATGATAAATGTTGCTTAAATCTAATCCTGAGATTCTGCCAAAAAAAATTTAAGTATAGTCATAGATTTTTTCATCTCCTTGATTTTAAATTTCAGAGTGTCCCTAAAATAACATGTTTATAAGTTTTTCTTTTAGAAGACTAATATATTTGGATCGTTTACTTTAAAAGGCCATCTTACAGAGTCTTAGAAGTTTAAAGACTAGAATTCTGCATGGTGGGAATGTAAGGAGGAAACAACTTGTTTCTAAATGATAGAATTATTCCTCCAGGGTATATTATTCCACATTTCCCTCAGCTACTGGTCCTAAGTTTTTAAAAATCTATCAGTGCTATCAGTTTTGCAAACCACAGGCCAACAATTGTGGAAGTTGAGAGAACCCCATTAGGAGAAATCAATCCTACACAGGCTAAAGACACTTGCATTTGCATTTCTTCCAAGCTGAATCACAAACAGTCCACACCCATCATGATCCCTCTTCAAATAATTTCTTCATTTACCTGCGCAGCCCTTCCTGAAAGTTAGGCACAGACTTGACTGGATGAGCTATTATCTCATTAGGATTGCTGAAGGATCCAAAGAGACTGGAATGCTTTTCATGAGTCCCCTCCTACAGCCCCTCTCCGTTTTCCTTACCCTAGACACCTTTCTGACTGTTTGCCTTTTCTCAGTTTCTGTGTTTCTTAAGGCAGATAGATAAGCCCTGTAAATGATCACTACCACCCCGCATTAGCTTTCAAAGCCACTGACAATTTTTCCATGTTTGGTAACTGATGTGTGATAGAAGTGTTGACAGTGTAAAGTGATCACTAAATCACAGACTAGAACTTCTCAGAATAAATGGAAATAACCCAAAGTCTCTCTGGGAACCATTTCCTAAGGATTTCACCCACAGACCTGTTCAAAGCACATGTGAATTGGAAGGCAAGATCTATTTTCATTCCTCTTTAATCAGTAAGAATACCAAGAACAGTGATTCTTAGTGGGGTGTTTTTTTGTTTCAATATGGAAATTTAAAAATGAATTTTATTTTTCCACTTTCCCTTTTTAGGTTATCCAGAGGAAAATTATGTAATTTCTCAATTTGATATCCTAGAAGAATTACAAACTTTGATTTTCATTGAGAAACATAAATTGCTTACACAGGGGAGACCAAAGCATAATGCTAGCCCCTCATCCTGCTGCACATGTATTTATGCTGCTCAAGATTCATTTGTAATAGTGTAACTGGAGGTACAAAGACACAACCACGACACTTTTGATGATACAACATCGACAGATAAATATTACATTTCAGCTCCAGAAACAAAAGAAAAAAATAAGGCAGGAGAGTTTACTAAATATTTGCTTCCTTTCAAAATACACTAAGTTTTCTTTTGCTGGCTGATTGAATGCCTGTCCCTGAACAAAATCCGGCAGTCGCATGGTAGAAACTCTGTGTCTAACTAAACTGGAGTGATGCTGGAGGCACACTGCCCCACGTGGTCCCACATTGTCCTGGGCTCCGGGAAAGGATAAGGCCATGAAACACCCCCAAAAGTGTTGTGTCACTTGGGTTCCCTTGGAGTTGACAGGTGTTCCCTTCTAAAGGACACCAGACTAAGTTAAGAATGCTAACACAAAGTACAGGGTAAAAATGAAAATGCTTTTTGCTTAACCATATTAAAAAACCAGTGGAGATTTGGGGCAGCAGGGTAGAGGGTGACAATGGTTGCCTGTGGTCAGGGGCTGCCCGTTGGCAACAAGCATGTGATGTGCACAGTGTAAAGGGCTGTACTCACTTCTCTGACTTTTGCAACACCTCCCTCTGCCACTGCTCAAGGTGAAGGAGTAGGCAACGAGGACACCATAGCGTCATAATTGGGGAGCATGAAGGAAAATGCAAGGAGAAAGTAACAGGGCTGAGAGAGGACAGACTATTATAGATAAGGTACTCTATCAAATGGAAAAAGAACTAGCCATTCAAAGAGTCAGAAAAGCAATCTAGGCAGAGAGCACAGCAAATGGAAAGGCCACAAGCTAGAAAAAAAACAGAAAATGTTCAAAATCTCATGGCCCTGAGGAAAAGGGTTTTTTGTTTTTGTTTTGATTGGGTTTCTCATGGATAGCTGAGAATAAAGAAACAAGTATATAATAAAATAAGTATAGGTTAACCAAATGTGCTTACTTTTAAAAATCATCTATTATTTTAAACACTTTCTAGAAGAACACCTTTTTTTTTTTTTTGAGAGGGCATCTCTCATATTTATTGATCAAATGGTTGTTAACAACAATAAAATTCAGTATAGGGGGGTCAACACTCAATGTACAATCATTAATCCATCTCAAGCCTAATTCTCGTCAGTCTCCAATCTTCTGAAGCATAACGAACAAGTTCTTACATGGTGAACGAATTCTTACATAGTGAATAAATTCTTACATGGTGAACAGTACAAGGGCATTCATCAAAGAAACTTTCGGTTTTGATCACGCATTATGAACTATAAACAATCAGGTCAAATATGAATATTCGTTTGATTTTTATACTTGATTTATATGTGGATCCCACATTTCTCCCTTTATTATTATTATTATTTTTATTTTTAATAAAATGCTGAAGTGGTAGGTAGATGCAAGATAAAGGTAGAAAACATAGTTTAGTGCTGTAAGAGGGCAAATGTAGATGATCAGGTGTGTGCCTATGGACTAAGTATTAATCCAAGCTAGACAAGGGCAGCAAAACATCCACGGATGCAGAAGATTTCTCTCAAAGCAGGGGGTGTGAGGTTCTGAGCCTCACCTCTGTTGATCCCCAATTTCTCACCTGATGGCCCCCCTGCGACTGTGCCTGTCTTAGGTTGTTCCTCCCTTGAGGAATCTTACCCGTCTCTGGCTAACCAGTCATCTTCCGGGGCCATACAGGGAAATGTAAAGTTGGTAAGTGAGAGAGAAGCCATATTGCTTGAAAAGGTTAGCTTTTTATTTCTTTGCAGATTTATGCCCTGTGGCTTCTATGCCTAGCACTTGTCTCGAGGTATCTTTACCACCTGGAGGAATTATGATACTCGGTAAATTCGATATGAGGCACGAATTCTATTTAAGGGTTGTAATTAGGAAGGAAGAAGAAAAGCTATAGAGGTAGCATATGGAAAAAAATATGGGGGGATTGATTATTTCTTTGACATATCTTCTTGTAGAACTTATAGAACTTGTAGACATATCTTCTTGTAAACTACTAACTAATTTGCACACACATATTAACATAATAGGAATACGGTGACATAAACAAAGCAAATCTATAATTACCATCCATCTCCAGTGAAGCCAAGAAAACCATTTAGGCACCCTAGGCATTTGTGAAAATTTGTCTATGATATGATGGATATTGTCCAACTGTTGGAAGAACACCTTCTAATTAATTAATTTACTTACCTGGCAGGGACGAAACAAAGTTCGGCTTGTTTTTTCCATTGAGAGCTCAGGAAAATGGTGTGACAAGACCTGAGTAGTCTCCATTTTCACTCTTGATTGAGATCGTTTTCTCAAACACACCCCCTGAAAGCATGTTGTTAATCTAAACACAGATTCCCCACTGTTGCACCTTTCTTACTTATCTCTCCTAGAGAAGCCTTCGCCCAGCAATACCTAGACTTTGATCGAAACTGAACCACGGGTGCCAGGGCAGACAGCGCAGATCTGACCAAGGCTCCCAGGAGTCTAGAGACCTGGGACTCTAATCAGGGGGGCTAACTGATGCCGAATGACACAGCTCTTTACCAGGGAAAGACCACCTTTGCGTGGTAGGGCAAAGTGCTTCTTGAGGCGGTCAAGCTGTGGACAGTGTCAGAAACATCAGGGTCGGAATCTGTGGCACCTCCAGGTTACCCCCTTCTTACTCCCTTTTTCTAAGTCTGCATCCTACTAAGCCTTTGTCTACATGTGGGATCAAACAGGCTTTCTTCTGCTTGGTTGATTTTGTTTTTCAATACATAATGACAAATGACTGCCAAATGATCAACTGGATCACTGCAGAGCCAACCCAGTTTCATCACTAAGATCACAACTGGTTATTTTACTCCTTTTAATGACCAAATAGGATTGATCATGAGGACATTTTGATTCCTTAGTAATAAGTTAACCTTATAAATTTCTAAAAAAGAGCCTGGTGAAAACAGTCAAGGTGGGTTATGCATACATAGTTATGGCTTATATGATGAGTAAAACACAAATTTATAAATAAACACATCAGAAATCTGTTTTTCTCACTATATCATTGAAATAGATCAACCTGCAATATAGTTAGGTTTGACTCTCTCAGGCTTAGATAATAGTCATTTGCTACTTTTAGCTTGTGTTTCTGGGAAGTTTTATTAAAACCAATTTCTGCAAATTAAACCATTTTAAATAACAGAATTTCCTACTTAAATTGTGAATCTGTTTAAAAGTTCCCTTTAAACATGTCTCTGGGATACAGTTACTATTTCATATAACAGATTTTGCCTAATAGTGAGGTTTTGTTGCAAAAATTCTGTGTTTCCCAGATAATTTGTAACAATTTTTAGGAAACCTACATTTGTTGTCAGATTCATTTATGGAAAAACACAAGAAAGCAAGGTCATTCTGTTAAAAAGAAGTGGGGCAGGGTTGGGGCAGCTTGGTTTTCCTAATCCAATAAGTTGGAAGCAGAAGGGAAGAATGTAAATAGGGGTTCTCTATCATGCACGTTTCCTTTTGTGAGGGGTTTGACTGCTGTGTGATTGAAAAGAATATATTCATGTGCACTACTTCTTAAGACAGCATTTTTGTTAAATGGCTCTGTAAAGTGCATGTGACTTATATCTCTCTTTTTCCAACCCATGATCTTGTTGTCCACCTAAATCTTTTTTGACACACCATCTCCAGGTTACCTGGAGCTTTGTCGAATCTCCCAGAACCCAATCCCTCTCCTTTCTCACACCTTCACAACAATCTGCCTTGTGGCTCCACGCGATGAAGAAGGCTTTTTTAAAAAGTGTATTTTATGTCACAAAGATCAATGGATTCTTTAAGGAGAAAGTATTTGATATTCATATTTTAGAAACCTATTACTATATGCCCACTTTGGAAAATGCTTCAACCCAAGCTGATAGGTAATGTCCTCAGAGCTAGTAGGGGAGATCCGTAGTTTGTCCTGTTTTCCATTTAGCATCTCAGCTCAACTCTAACTCTCAGAAAACAGGAATCTAGAAATGAGCATTAATAAGTAAACTTGCTATCATGGCAATAACAATAAAAATAAAAATTAGAGATTGTTTCATTGAGGAAAAATATCCCATGGATATGCACATGGCTATAGGAAGGAGGGGCCCTTTGTATGGGCTTGGAGCAATAGTAGCAGGGAAGGGGAGACAGTGAAAAATATCTGGGAAAGAAAACTGGGGCTCATATATATGTACATAAGTTATATACATATGGTTCTACTTACATTTTATTAATCTCACAAAATGGAACAAAATGGATTCAGAAGACAAGGGTGGGGGGCGTTGTTAAAGAATCAGCACGATTAGCAACACGGAAGGAGCAGTCTTAAATGAATGAATAGAAAACATGGACAATTTCAGCCACTGAGAATGAGAACTGTTAAGAAATAAGGAAATCCAATGTCTGATTATTTTGCATTTCTTTTTTATGTTCAGCGGCCTTTTATGATTCAGATTTTCCTACAGAGATCTGTGTCACCATTAGCATTCTATAATTTTTAAGAAGACTTAAAAAACCACCTATGCTATGTATACACTTACTTCCCACCTAGTTTCATAGAAAGGGAATCTAAGAAAATATATTCTAAAATGCTTATTGCAAAAGTTCTATAATTATACTTAAGTTTGGTCAACTTTAAAAACTATCAGCATTCTCTTTGAATTAATATGTTAAAATGTTATTTTCCCACACAACTATGCTAGTTTGGAGTTGCAAAAAAACAAAATTGCTTTCAAAACACTGACATTTTTTTCATTTGGTTTCTTCCATATTTTAAGGAATGAACTACATTAATTTCAAGTTTTTAGTAAAATTTTCTCTCAAAATAAAAAGAGAAATGTACTAATCTGAGTGTTGGTTGGGATTTTTTAAAACAGTTGAGTTATAAACCAAAACTCCTAACACCAGGAATTTATGGTGGAAATGACAGCATTTTAACTATAAAGGCATGAGTGGTGTCCTTTTACAGACGCCTAAATCAAACACAGAAAAAAGTGATATGTTGCCAGGACATACAATGTATTTTCCTTTAATTACCATACATAATTAATAGCCCGAACTTTTGTATTTTTTTTTTTAAGAAAAGAAATCACAAAGTTGCAAGCAACTCAATTACATAAATCTTCCCATGCAACATATCAAAAACAACAAATTTAATCATTTTGCGGTCTGGGTTGAATTCAACAGTGAAAACTTTTTATTGAACTTCATTGCAACAAAGAATTTCAGACTTAACAGATGACCATCTTTGAAATCAGATAGAACTCTAGCCATACTATGATTTTCTGATACTGAAAATGAACAAAGTACAGAATACAGTATTCCAACCAGGATTTGGGCTGATCTGAGAAACCTGAGAAAAGTACTGTGAAGGAATTACAGATATAGAATGACTGGATAGGTCATTTGATCTTGCTTCTGAGACCAAATTTAAAAACCTCTGTTTCAGATTAAACAGCACTTTATTGCTTTCCTTTTTTTTTTTCTTAACACAAAAATACTTCTACAGATTAAAAGAATGGAAGTAATAAAATTATGCAGTATGTATTACTGGTATGTATTATATCTACATAGGTCCAAAAGATTCCTGGAACTTAAATAATCCAGGCTTTTCTCAAAATATTGACGCCAAGTATCGAACCAAACTCTGGGAGCACACAGCGGTCTTTTCTACAACATGTGTGATCGGTAAGAGCAGCGATCCTGTCCTATAATACACTATAAAGCAGAGGGAAAAAAATCGTCTCACATTTTTAGAAATCAAGCTATCCCATTAGCCTAAATACACAGTGTAGGCAGTCAACATTTTTTGACTTTCATTATCTTCAAACATCATGTTACACAAAATTGTACAGAGAACGTTTTGACAATGTTTGATATTTAAAAAAATATTTGATATTAAAAAAATATGATGGCAACAATAGTATCGACTGTGGCTTTAACTTACTTTAAAAATAATGACAACAAATTTGAAATTCATACAGTTTTGATGCAGATCTTGAATCATATAGTTCCCACCATTTAAATAAATGCTTTCAGCACATGAACATGGGTTTTGATGGCATTTTCTGGATTTGACGAGTTTTGATTATTTCTAGGTGGAAGATCTGTGGCATCTCTTTAGTTATGACATGGAATATTTTTGCTGTGTTTTCTTATTATAACTTAGAATATACAAAACTCAGTGTAACTACGCTTTTGGTCACAATAATTTTACATGCTATTCTTCATTAGTATTCAAAATATCAACTGCTGATTATTTAAAAATTCAAGTTTTTATTTAAAAACAAAATTAAAAATAAATGTTTGGGAGTAGGTGAAGAATAAAGTGCTTAAATACATAATTTAGAGGGGTTGTAACACACATAGACTATATCAAGTAAGACAGGGCAAACCAGTAGTATTATCTTCATTTTGAAATGTATAAGAATATTTTCAATAAATTTTAAACACAATGAGATGAAGCAAACAAATGATACATAAAATTACATATACAATACTGAAGGAGGAATAACTATATCAAGTTGAAAAATTAACTCCTGAATAACAAAACTGGTAAACAGCTAAAATTTTATTCTTATTACTTTAGAAATACACTTGAAATACACCATCCCACTTTATACTTGTTTATATTACACAGTTGTTTAATTTTCAGTTATTTTGGTTATTTTGACTGTTATTCTTTCTTTCACAATTGAGCTTATAAGGAAGAGTTTGGACTAAATATAAAGATCTTGCTGTCTGTAATGACTTAAATTCATCATACCTTGAATAGTTCTTGAAACTGAAATTCTTAAGCGTCTAGAAAGCCAGTCTAATGAGAATCCTTTTGGTCAAATTTAGTCGAAATTACCAAACCAACCAAACAAAAAATACATTGTACACACAAAGTCCGTGTTACTAAGGAGCCTGGAAGGTTAACTGATACAACCATCTCCAGAAATGAGCAAAAGCAGGGAGCAGGGCTGTGCTGGCACCTAGTGGAGAAGACAGTAGGAGAGTCGTTTACCTTGGGTCTAAAGGCATGCTGGGAAAAGAACAGATTTTTCATTACTTTAATCTGTGCTTTCTATCACACACATCTGAAAAGAAGATAAACGAAAAGTATCTGGTGGAATTCATCCTAAGTATGCAACCAAATGTTATGATTTTAATTTTCTGCAAGGACAAAAAGAAAATGTCGAGGGGTGAGGGTGGTAGAAAGGAACAAGACCAGCTGTGGTGAAAAACCTACCAAGTGAAAACAAGGATTGTGCAATTTTCTCTTCCCTGGTATGTTCTGCCAAACCTGGTCACACTTGTCTATTCTCTGTCAAGCGGAGAATTTTTATGAAATCAAGTGACAAGCTGTTCTGAAGTTCTGTCTGTATTTGGGATATAAGTCACCAAACACTACCTACATATACTTCTTAACATTAAATTTGGAGCTTTCAAATGCCAGTATTACATGCAAAGGTATTACTATTGTTTCTTCACAGTATTTTTTAGTAGAAGGACAAATTTAAATTTGAACCTGCCTCCCCTATTTGGGACTAGATAAGGTATGGTTCGGGGGAAAGCTTCTGCATTAGAAGGCAATGAGTCCCCCCATTCAATGTGAGAAAGTGAAGGTGGAATTACTACTACTTGCCAGGAAGACCCCCAAGCAATCTCTTCCAATTGTGAGCTTCTATGATTTCCTAAAAAAGAAGGTTTTATTCTATTTTTCTACATTGGAAAATGGACTTCAGGTTACTGTCCTCATAAGTGTTCCAAGGACTACATCTATCCCCTTATTTCTTGGTATTCCTGCAATGATTGGTAGTGATTCTGTGATGGACACAGAAGAGTCAAATCATATGGAGGCCAAACCAAGACTTATCTTGCTGTAAGTTGGGAGTCCAGCTTTCCATAACTGAATACTGACCCGGGCTACTAAAATGCAATTATTTACTGTAGGTCTGCTATGCTTTATCAAGCAGCTACACTGTTTTAGAGAACTGGTTTAATTCTTAACTAACACACAATGAGAGAGGTTTATATATACATTCTTTTCTGTTAATAACCTTTTCCTCATCTTTCATCAGAGAGAGCAATCTGTTTTCATCCTATTGTATTAATCTGATATCTCACACCTAATCATGTGTTGTAAGGCTTACCTTATATACCTGACTGATGCTCAACTTTAAAAACTAATATTTTAGCTAATATAATTGGGTTTGTTTCATAACATGTTTTAGACATCTAGTTTATTTGAGAGCATATGAATGAACTATTCCAAGTATCACTGTATTGGAAGGCTGTTCTTGTCCCTTTAGGTCCCTGCTTTGCTGCAATATGAGAGAATAAGATTAACTGTTCCTTGTAACTTTGGTTCTAGTGCAATTGCAGGGAAATGCTTGCTAGCCCAGAGATGCAGTTGCCTTTGGCCCCTTGCAGAGAACCTAACCTGAGAACACTGCCCAGTCAAGTCAGGTGGCTTCTCAAGACTCAGATATAAGAACAGGACCGTGTCCTAGACTGCCTGACTATGCCTTCTAGTTAGCAAGTATATTTTGTTTAAGAAGCTGCCTAGGGAAACTCCTAGTAATATGTTTGATTAGAAGATTGAGAAAATATATAGTAACAGACTTTATATATTAAATATGATAATTTCAATGAAATTATCACTATTAAATTTATGAGAGAGGAAATAAAAGGGAAAAAAGAAACTGATAATCCTAGTTTACTGGCAAGAGAAAACTTCCTTCAAAGGACATCCCAATTCCCTCTGAAATACCAATTCCACACAAATACAACCTCTTTCCTAATCCCACTCTAGTCACATCACAGAACCACAGCCTGTGTTCATCTCTACTTTTTCAGGTGACCTTAGTGAAGTGTGACCAGAGGTAAAGGATTCTGCCTGGGCAGATGAACTGGCAGGATCATGTCCTGAAGTCTGTCCACATGTAGACAGGACAAAGATGAGCCAGAGACAGAGCCTGACAGTAGTGGGAGGGCAAAGACATGTGGACAAGTAGCAGGAAAAATCAATGGCCACAGAGGGCTCATAGGAAGGAAAGTGCCTTCAGCTCAGGGTGGGGATTTAGGGATGATGGTATCATCAAGGAAGACTTCCTGAAGGAGGTAGCTGAGCCTTGAGAGGTGATTAGGACCTGGGAAGCCATGAGGGGAGGAGAAAAAACTGTGTACAAAGAGACGCTGCAGATGGTGACGGGATTTCCTCTCCCTCTCAGCCACGCAGCCTGAGGAGAGAGACACCTGCTGCAGCAGCAGAAGGGTGGGGCTCCAAGGGGCCAGCAGGGCACGGGCATGAACAAGTGACTGCTTCTGCCCTATTTAATACCCAAGAAAACCTCTGTGCATTTGTAAAGTATTTCTAAGCCCACAGAATTTACCTGCGGCCTCACTGGCAAAGATAAATTTCACCTCTCTCTTTTTCTCCCAGTCCATTCCATCTCTGGCCATTTTAAAAACACAATGAGCTTTACTTCCAAAGCCAAACCAACAAAGCACAGAGCCAAGACCGAATTCCCTATAACTAGGTTCACTCCTGCAGCTTATTCATCCATCGTAGTTTGTTTTCATTGTGTGAATTAATTCTAATTTTCAAACTGAAATATATTATGCTTTATCATCATTTTGTCCCTTTCTTAATACCCCTGGGATAGTTGCTAAGAACATGCCAAGTCATGTTTGCTTCTCCAGGTTCATTTCTCCAGGAGTGCTTTTACCAGTCACCCTTCTCAGGGCAACCCAAACCCAAAACCAGAAATAAACCAATCAGAAAAATCTTTTCTCTGATCCAGATCATTATGAGTATAAGCAGAGATGGTTTACTCATTCTCCCTCTGAAATGCTCCCATTAATCATTTCAAAACTTCTGGGTAATGAGGAAAGTTATCTTCATTTGATGAACAAAGTGAAACATCAAAGTTTGGAATATTGCTACAAAAGGAGGTAGAAATATGAATTAATACCATGTACCCAAGTGATATATCTAATTTTTAGCCTGTTTGAAACAAATTTCAATTATATGATACAGCAAATCCACTCTAGACATCTACCCAAAAGAGCTACAAGCAAAGACTTGAAGAGATGTACACCCACACATGCTCAGGGCAGTATTATTCACAATAGTTGGAAGGCAGAAGCAACCAAAGTGTTCATTCAGCCTTAAAAAGAGGGAAACTCTGATGTATGCTACAACACGGATGACCCTTGAAGACATTATGCTAAGTGAAAAAAGCCAGTCACAAATGAGCAAATACTGTATGATTCCACTTACATGAGGTACTTAAAGTACTCAAATTCAAAGACATAGAAAATAGAATGGCGGTTGCCAGGGGCCGGGAGGAGGGAAAGTTGGGAGTTATTTTTTAATGGGTACAGAGTTTCAGTTTTGCAAGAGTAAAAAAGATCTAGAGATGGATGGTGGTGAGGATTGCAAAATATTGTGAATGTACTTAAAGCCACTGAACTTTACACTTAAACATGGTTAAGATGGTAAATTTTATGTTATATTCATGTTACTGCAATAAAAATACCCAATATTATTCAATAAAGTAAAAAAGTTGGGAAAAAAGCAAATTCAGCAATCAAAATCTAGGAGGTTGAACATATGAATATAGGCAAGCTAGCAACATACTCTCTAACTCTATGGATTACCTATGATGTGAATGAGGTTTGTGCTTCTGTTAATAAGAAGATAAAGGCATCAGGTAAATTAGTGAATACCTCCAGGATGTTGTGAATATAAAAATAATATTAGATTCAGAAAAGGAAACAAGCCAAATGATGTTATCAACTATAAATAATAATATATAAAATGTTTGTAAATGCAAATTTACTTCTTTGTTTATACAAAGTACTAATATAGTTAAAAAGTTTATTATTAAAATACAATTATTATTAAAAGTTTTAAACAGTGTTTGGGATCTCACAAACTGTATTGCATTCAAGGATCAAGTCCTGTTGCTTCTAAATAATCTCTGCATTTATTAGCTACTAGTTATTATCAATGTAGGAAGAAGAAAGTGTGTGTAGTTATTTTAAATATGTTATTAAATTTAACAGCACAATAAATTTATATTTTACCAGTTATTAATGCCAATAGACATATAGCTGCAAATAACAGCAATAGCAATTCCAACAAAAGCTTATCAGTGTTTTTAAGTCTTTCAATGACTTTAACATGTGCCCCCTTAAACTTCTATTCTGTGCATGCATCTGCCTGCCTGATATACTCAGCATTAAGAAAAAGACCCACTAAATATTGAGTGGGTAAAAGTTTTCTTCCATAAATCATTACTTCAAATGTGTTGTCACAATTCTCAAATGTCCAATTAATTAAAATTCAAGTAACAGTTGGTTTTGCTCAACAACTGTCCAGCCTAGCAGTCAAGTGAAAGATGGCCACCCCTGCAATCTTAATAATACCTCTAGGCTGTCAGCATGTCATGGCCTGAGCATGAAATCTAACTTGACAGATAATGGAAATGAGCTATTAACACAAACCAACCTGTGCTCAGACCTTGTTTTAATATTTTATATGTGTTTATTTGGCATAATATTACCACTTTTTTGAGTCTGTCTTGTTACAACTCCATTCTGGAAACTATTTCTCTTTTGTAATAATTTTTAAATTTTAATTCCATATCCTCCAGCCTTCCTCATCCCACCCCACATGCTCAGCAAAATTTCTGAAAGTTATTTAGTACTTTACTCTTAGACTGTTTCAACTCTCACCTTTTGAAACAGCCCATAAGTGATAATGAAATGCATAAAGGCATGAGCAGGAGAATCCAATTACCTGTACCTGCATAGTTCAGCTGCACACCAAGTAACAATAAACAGGCATTCTTAAGTCACAGCGTTTCACTGGAAATGGGGCAGAACTTGTGTATTTTAAGAACTTTTTACAACTAGTAACCACTCCAGCATTTATTTTACTTTCTCAAAGAAAACCAGAGAAGGTTCATAATTTAAACTAAAGGGTCTTTCAGCCTTGAAGACAAAAACGCACTTCTGCTTAGCACCTGAGTAATAATGTGGGATGTGTACAGGTGAGTTAAGAAGACTGGACTCAAAGATAGTTTGTCTGAAACATATGACTCCTTTCCAGCCCTGCAATCATTTATTATCCAGCAAAGAAAGGCTGGGCTTTTGCCCCACATACACAGTGGTGGTCCTCGGCTTATGATGATTTACCATGTCTGCTCTGAAATGCATGACACAGACTGTTCTAAAATGGTCTCTCTCATCTACAGACACACACATCTGATGATATTTTAGGTCTGATTTACTTTTGTGTCACTAAAACCAGAAAGATTTGGTCACTTGCACACATTTTCCCTCTCAAATGTGACACTCAAAACACATTTTAGTGGGTACTTTATTTTAAATGATATATATCTGAACATATATAGCAAAAGCATCTCAGGTTTTATTAGGTTAGTAACCTGATATTCATTTTTCCTCTTAGAAGGAACTGTTTTTAAGACTTAGAAGTATAGCACCCAAAACACATTTCAGGCATTACTCTATTTTAAATTATATGTATGTGGAAATAAATAGTGAAAGATTCTCAGGGAATGCTGGATTAGTAACTAGATATTTATTTTTCCTCTAAAAAGGGACCATCATTACTCCAAAGTATGGATATTTTCTAAGAGCACAGAAAATATATAGTATTAATAAGAAGGAGCTTTAGCTCTGATGGAAGTTGGACACATTAATTTAGAAATTCCAGTTCCTAAGGGTGCAATTATGACTTCACATCTATATCACACACATATTCACCTATATACATATCTTTGTACTGCCTTATGTATGACACACTTAGGTGTACACAATATGTATATAAAGCCAAAGGCTCCAATTTAAAAAATTGGCTACCCTAATTAGCTGGGATCATTCAAGTCAGAAAACAATAAACTTTTTAAGTTAGCTGGTGTATAGATTCATATACTTTCCTCAGGTATACACAGTAGCATGAGTTCAGATGCTCAATTACAATATGAATGGATTCAGTTGAGCTTGTCATTCTCAGGAGGGATAAGGTACAAATTCATCACAGATAGTTTGGTATAACTGGCAAGTTTGCATTCAAAGAAAACAGTTCCATAGTGATAAGAGGAAAAGAGGTAGGAAAAAACGAATAAGGAAATCACTTTATAAAAACCTGCTTGTAGACAACAGAAGTAACTAGACATCTAGTAGAACATAATGAAATAACCAACATTGAAAAGCAGAGTAAAGTTACTCCACGGATCAAATAGTGATGAAAAGTCTGACTTTCTAATGCTGTAGGTCTAAAGCCGTTCAGCCAAGTATGCGCTCAATTGTCACTTACGGCTCGTTTGAACTAAGATGTGCTGAAGGTGTAAAATACACACCAATTTCAAGGACTCAGCATTAAAAGACAAAATGGAAAATCATCTTATTAATATACTTAAGTGATTCTGTGTTGCTAACTTAATATTTTGAATTAATTACATCAAATAAAAACATCATTATAATCAATTTCATCTGTTTCTTGTTACTTTTTTTTAATGTGGCTACTCAAAAATTTGCCCTATACCTGAAGTCACATAATGTGAAAACTGGTTGAGAACTTACAAATCTTGTTCAAACCCTCACAATTTAGAAACCAGGAATTTGAGGCTTCGTTGGAAAAAGTGATAGGTTCTGGTTAAGCCCAGATTTAGCTGTCAATTTTTCCAGAGGCCAGAGTCTATGGATCCAGCTTTCTTTCCATGAGAGGATCATGGAGGAGAGAAAGTGACTTGTCCCAATCAACACAATAAAAAGCAACTTTCAGGCAGTTTCAAAACTCTTCTCATCTTTTGAGATGTAATGTAAGAACCTTTGATCTTCAGATACAATCATCTACGCAACTGTCTTCATTTTCCTTTTGATTCTGGAGGTAGACATTCACCCCCAAATATGCCTTTCATGTACTGTTAAAATGATATGTATACATTTCAATGAAGATTTTAAATTTGTCATGCACTAAGTTAATCAGAAAATGAACAAGTTTGTAAATGAAACCAATTTAAAATAAGCTTTAAATTTGTCTTTAAAGTACAGTAAAGATGAAGTCATCTTTATGAGCCCCAGTTTTCTTTCCCAGATATTTTTCACTGTCTCCCCTTCCCTGCTACTATTGCTCCAAGCCCATACAAAGGGCCCCTCCTTCCTATAGCCATGTACATATCCATGGGATATTTTTCCTCAATGAAACAATCTCTAATTTTTATTTTTATTGTTATTGCCATGATAGCAAGTTTACTTATTAATGCTCATTTCTAGATTCCTGTTTTCTGAGAGTTAGAGTTGAGCTGAGATGCTAAATGGAAAACAGGACAAACTACGGATCTCTCCTACTAGCTCTGAGGACATTACCTATCAGCTTGGGTTGAAGCATTTTCCAAAGTGGGCATATAGTAATAGATTTCTAAAATAAAATGGAGGGAAGATTTTGTATCCTACACATGGCAGGAAACTCTGGGTTAAATATGGCTAAACAGCTTAGTTTTCCAAAGTACATCTCAGAAACTTTAATGAGCTAATGTATAATCTGACTCTCTAGGAGAGGAATATAGTGTGTAGAAGTCTCCAAACTTAGTGACACCATGTAAATTCTGTTCTCACAGAGCATCTTAAGAGACTAGTATCCCATAGAATACATTTGGGGAAACCTTGGACCATGGAATTTGCTGCAAGATGCCTTTCTAAAATCACATATCACCCTTCACCTTTGCATTATTGATGGACAATACCATTAATTTTATTCCATCATTTGTCCAATAAGCTTTTATTAGCTTGTTATACACTGAACTGGGTCCCCCTGACCCAATTCCTATGTTGAAGCTCTGACTCCTGATGTGACTTTATGTGGCTACAGAGCCTTTAAAGAGGTAATTAAGGTTAAATGAAGTGGGTCCTAATCATAGATAGGACTGATATTTTTGTAAGAGGAGACACCAGAAATCTCTCGCTCCAAAGGCCATGTGAGGCACAGTGATAAGTAAGCTGTCTACAAGCAGGGAAGAGAGTTCCCATCAGAAACCAACTCTGCTGGCCCCTTCATCTTGGACTTCTAACCTCTAGAACTGCAGTAGATAAATTTCCATTGTTTAAGCCACCTAGGTACTTCGTTGCTGCTGCCCCAGCAGACTAATAGGTCCTGTCATGTTTGAGAGGATACGAGTGATAAACAGACACAGTCCCTGGTCACTAGGAATCTGTGGTCTAGCTCAAGGGCAGTGTGGGAAACACTGAGTAACTTTCTGGTGTTTGACTAATTAATTACTTCATTTGGGTCAGCAACAACTTACTACACATCCTGACCTCCAGCTGACACTCTTACTGCAGGGGATAATTAAATTATTTGTATAAGTTCTTACTTGAAGAAATGGGCCAATAGGACCTCATGTTTCTCACTCATTTTCTGGAAAAACCTGGAATCTCAGGAATCAAAGCCTGAATGCCTTCACCCTTATCACGGAGTGCGGAAGAATATTCCAACCAGGCAGCAAGGAATATGCATCCCACATTTCCCCCCAAAACAGCTGTCCGGAAGCCCAAACTCAAGGCTCCACCTCCTAATGCCAAGATTTCTTCTGCTGTAGCCACTGAAACCACACGGTGAGGGCCTTCCATCCACTGAACACACAGAAGGGAAAGGAGGCGACCCTGATTCTCCCCCATCTCCCAGATCCTACAGAGCCCATCTTCTCTGTCTCAGACACGATGTTTTGGTGACCAAGACCTGTACCTTTCACCATCCTCCCCTCCTTTAAAATTACACAAAAAGAGCAGTAATTCGACTTCTCTCTTGCTATTACCAAAAAACAAAAACAAAAACACTTTTACCAAGACAGCCTATTTTTAAGCAATCAATAATTGTGTTCAGAAATAGGGTTTAAGCAATATAACTTAAAATAGAATGAGAATGTACAGATTTGTGGATTTGGGGACTGCTAATTAGTTATGTACTTCTACTGCTTTTTCCATGGCTCTGTCTGAATTATTGCAACTCTATCCATTTCAAATGCCAAACTTTCTACTAACCAATGCATAGACCCTGTCAATTACTCTAGCTATGGCACCAGAGGAAATAAAAGAAATAAAACCTTTCTTATACACAGTCCTACCTATTAAACAGAGTCACTTATTTTGTCTTGCACTATATTGTGTAAGAGACACAGTTTCTGCAAAGAATTGTTTTGCAAAAGTATCAAAAATTAAAATGTAGTAATAGTAAAACAACCTAACTGCTATTGAGATGATATAGTCTAGATCTGGCTATGCCTTCTTGCAAAAGTCACTTACCTTCCCTGAGCTTCAATTTCCTCAAACTTGGAATGAAGGGTAAAGTTTACTTGATCACTAAAATATTCCCAATGCCATGATTGAAAAAATTATTTCTTGAAACTTAAAGTAACTGTAAAGCTATCTTTAAAACTCTATTGCCTCTTACATTTTGTCATTCTAAACTTTAGGCAAATCATGATATGCTAAGACAATAGACTAGTTCTACTTAAACTTTAGCTATTACAAAACTATCCAGTTGAGCTGTGGTTTTTTATTTAAATAGCAAGAAAAAGCAAAACAATGCCAACTGGGTGCTACTATTTTCTGTCTAGAAATAGAGACAAGGTCAATCTCTTGGGAGGAATGAATCTGAAATTTGTACAAATAAACTATGTGTGTACCTGTATAAAACCAGTTAAACATTTTTTAAAAATATCACTGTACATGGTCACATTGTTTTAAAGTACTACCTTGTGATTGGGTAAGAATTGGCAATTTGGTACCAGTGCAGAGTAAAATTATCCCATTCGGGACATTTATTGATCTTAATCCCTGTCTGTACTGGACATGCCCAGGAACCAGCGGAAGGGGGGCTGTGGGATCTGGCCCTCTTGTTTGGGCATTCACTACCTCATATACCAGGGCCCTGCACGTGAGACTTCTAACCATCCCCTTACATTTCCAGACTTCCACCATGGGTGCAGATCACAGTGAGGAAAACTCTCGGCTTTTCAAATGAGTGGTAGATGTTAGTAAACCTCTCCAGGTTAGCAGTTTTTTATCAATGAGGCACATAACTTTGGAGTTTCTTATGATTATGGAGGAAGAACATGCAAATCCACTTCCTGAAGAAATTTATCTCTCTAAGGCAGACACTGGTCCATGCTACAAAATTTATGTCTCTGATACTGAACTGGGGTCAATTTTGTGTCAAAGCATGGTGGACCACCATCAGTTCACAAAGAGGAAGAGAAAAGGAATGCCTGCCAGAAGCCCATATGATGACTTTGCCTCTTAAGAATTATCTTTGAAGACACTTTACATTCTTTAAACATAATTATATTCTCAGATTACCTTACCTTTTGAAAAAATAAGCTGCTTGGATTTACTAGTTTCTAACTGTTGCCACGACTTGGAAAATAGGAAAACCTAAGCAAAGGCCTACTTCAAATATCATTCATATGGTCCCTAACCTACCAGATTTCAATAGTTTTTCTTTTTTAAATCTTGAGGAATAACATAGAATTGCGAACTTTTTATTCTGCCAAGCAAGAAAAATTTTTTAAACTATCATCATCTATTCTTACCTTTATTTCTTGAAAGGAAATTTTGAATAGCAACAAATTTTGAATAACACAGAATGTTAAAAATGGTAGTTCTTTAAACTACACAAACTTAATTTTATAAATACATTTTATAAAGTAATTTTATTACAAATTTTATATTTTTATATAATTGTAAACTTATAATTTATATAAGGCAAAAAGCTTCTGTAGCTTGGGCTCAATCTCCAAGTTGTCATGTTTCAGGTATGAAGAACACGATACTCCAAAAAACTTCTCTCAAATGACTAAGTATTTACAGAACATTTAGATCTGGTTATTCATCTGTCATCAAGCTGTGACTACCCAGTATTCTCTGTATCCTTCAGCAGTGTTGTGGAATTTGATTTTTATCATTCCGCTATTCTTTCTCTGCCTCTACGTATTTAGTTTTGAAGTATCAATTGCCTGCATTATAGCCCATGTCTAAATACTGCTTTTGGTTGTCAGGGGTTGAATGTCAGAAAATATTTAGTTAATGATAACAAGAGGTACTATAAGCTATTACTAATCAGCCTTGTGCTTGAACTTTAAGATGTTTCCTAATCATCAACTTTTGAATTTCATATAAATTCAGCAGGATATGTTGGAGTTGCTTTGTGTAAATGGCAGTCTGGACTAAATAACAAAGATGGCATTAATATTTCTGTTTTGTGACCCATGAGATTCACATTGTTCATAACATGAATATGACATAAAGAGCTGATAAAATGGAGTCACAAATCTTTAAGCGTTTATAAAGTCAGACATACAGATTGCAAAGGTAAAGTCAGAATAGAACAAAATACAATATAAAAATTTGTAAGTGGTTAACTACAAATTGAAAATGTGCACCTTTGCCTAATGAAAACTAATATTCAATAGAGAGTAAAACTCATGGAGATGAGAAACTTAGATAACTATTTTGTACTGCAAAAAAAATAACTAAATGCTAGTGTCCTTTACTGGCAGAAACTAATTTTGGCACACATTTTTGGCATAAATATTTTCTTAGTATAAGACCATATACTTCAAATATTGTGTTCAGTATGAACTGGAAAGAGGGCATAAATCTATCACTTTGGGAATTATCACAAGAATGGAGGAATTTGTTAAAAAAATATTTATGTGCCATTTAAGCATTGTAACTACTCTATGGATAAGAATTAAAATTTATTAGATATTTAATACATGCTTAAGTATATACTATGTACCAGACACTGTGAAGGGAGAAAATTGTGTATTGCCTGATTTCCAACTGCCCACTGGACATCTTCACATGAAGTAATCTGCTTGTTAAATAACATTCTAACTTTATTCAGCATCCACACTTTGCTAGAAATTGGGGATTCAAAGAGGTATACGACATGATTCTGTGGAACAAGATGATCATACTGGTGTCCAGAACTGAACTTGTCATTTCATCCTTTCTAAACCTGCTTCCATTTTTACTGACTCTCCTAGTAACTCATAAGTCATCAAGGACAATCTTGATGCATCATCCCCAATAAAAACTGTCTGATCCTCTGATGTGACCTCTGCTTCATGTTTCTACTCCACTGGACCCTCTTTCTGCATGTTCATTTACAGGAATTCTCTCCCTCTCAGCAAGGCCTCCCAAATGACCTCTTCACCTTTGGTCTCTATATTCTCCACCCCATCCCAGAGAGCTCTTCCTTTGCACAATTCTGATCAAGTCTGTTTTTGCTACAGACTTTCATTCCTTCCTAATGCCCAGGGAAGAAGGCCTGAAACCATTAGCCTTGCTTCTCAAGGTTCTTGTGGATCTGGCCCCAGTTACGTTTCCATTGTTTTCTGATTTCTTCCCTTCACCTTTGTTTCCCTTCCTCTGGGCCTTTCTTCATTTCCCTTGTGCCTGCAATGGTTTTCCTCTGCTCATCCTCATCTCTGGAGATGCAAATTCTAGGCATCCTATAAGGCCCTCAAATACTGCCGCTTCTAAGAAGCCCTCTAGCAAGAACTAATCATCCTATCCACATTGGCACTGTGTGACTCTGCAACTTTCTGAAGATACAAGTAACATTCTACCTTAAATCTGGGGCATTTTTACACCTGTTTTATCCATCCTACTACTTTTTAAGCCATCTGAAAATTCCTTGTCTGATACATCTTTGTATCTTCCTCAAAAGTTGGCATAGGGAAGCATTCAAAAAATACTTATTGAGTGAATGAATAAATAAAAGAATGAACAAATGAGCAAACAAACTAAATGTGACTAAAGAAGGACACGGTAAAATTAACTTGAAAGGTGTAACCATCAAGAAAGAAGAATGTACGGCATTGCTCAAGAGGTTATAATAACTAGGTATAATGCTGAATTATGAAAGAAAGAACTTATGCTAAGTACTTGGAAATTTTTCCCAAAGGGATTACTTTTGTACAGGGATAATTTCCTACCTAGTGATGAAAGGAAATTATCACTTGGATTAATACTAAGAGTTTCTTGTATTTTTCATTATAACTCTGTTTCCTTACATGTTGGAAAGGGGCACTGAGGGGACAAGTCTGTGGTTGACTTGTTGGTCTCCTATCTTTCTGGATTTTGTGATTTTTATCTACAGGGGCATTCTCAATAGCAACTCACCATTAATCATGGGAATTTTAAGTGCAGACACAGTAGAGATGGCAAACCAAGATTAAAGATGTATGATAAATGTGGTAAAAACCCTCTCTGCTTAATTTTTCACATTTACCCATCAAAAACTGCACCTCCATTAATGAATACTTAGGCCTAAGGCTTTTTTTGTTTGTTTTTTAAAGAGAGCAATCCATCTTATGGCATGGTATCTGTGAAACAACTTAAGAACTGTTGCCTATGAGGGGGTGGGACACAGAAAACAGTTTCCACACATAAGAAGTAGAGACTGTTCAAATCCCATCCTGGCCCTACCCTTTGGTGCTGGTCAATAAACTTGGTACCAAATATAAACAAAACATTCCATTCAACATTATGTCAACCTTCAGCAAAAAGATCATCCATCACTGTACATTAATGTTCTGAGCACCTGTAAAATCTGATGTGCATTCTTTCAGGTCATTTTTTCAACTCTGTGTCTGTCAGAGATACCCCCCACCATATACATATTATTTATGTTGGGAGTAGCTTTCTAAATGTCACCCAAATGAATTAGTATCACACTGAGCCTCAGAGTTAAGAGAGTCGCCATGTGCATTTATGTGTTTTCTCTCCCCGAATGCTGACACATTTATATCCTTTCCCCGTCTGCTCTGGCTTTGGCAGGGATGTATAGTACAAGCAGTTTATTTTACTATGACATGGTGACAAAATAGAACTTTATTTATGTGAAGCTGGTTAAAAATGCCCTGGCCAAAAAATATGACACCAGTTAAGGAAATCTAATAAAACCTCTTGCAGAAATGGTGTAAAGTATAGAGTTTTATTTGGAACTTAATGAGGTTAGTAAGGCATACTGTACCTTACTGTGTCTACCAAATCACATCAGGCTAATGTTACCATATGTAACATGGTACATGTTGTTTGTTTTGTTTTGTTTTTAGGCAGCCCAATCTCTGTTAATTTAGTCAGCCACTTTTAGTTCGTTAACATTCCCTCATTCACTCATTTAATATTTCAACAAATAGAATATATATATCACATATCTACTTCATGTAGCTGGAAAGGAATTACATTAGCTTTTGGGTATATGGAAACTCAAACCATTTTAATTAATATTTATGAGTGCTCCCAGGGTCTCAGCAGAAGTAAGTCACTGATCACAGGGCTATCCATTGGAGCTGGGAGAAAACAAAAAACCTGCAATTTGGTTTTATGAAATTTTTGTGCTAAATGCCTTATCATCTAACAATTATTTTTAAGAGTGACAAAAATAGATACCTTCATTTATATATTATGTCATGTAGATTGGCTATGATGACATAAGCAGCATGTATAAATTATATCAAAACAAGGCCAACATTCCTAAGCACCTCCAAGTTCACGTCTCTGTATGCACACAAACAAAAATAAAATCAGAGTTTTCACCCAAATTTGTATTGCTTTTCAAAGGCGCCACATGGAAAGGCTATTCATACATACTCAAATGATGCTGTCTGCTGCTCAACACATTTTTGGCCCTTATCTTTGAAGTGGTCATTGGAGAGACTTTGCAGTTCACAAATGAAAGAGATACAGGACACTCCTCTGTGGTCATCATCCCCTCCCCTCCTTTCTCCTCTTACTTCCTGCTCCCCTCTCATTCCTGGGCCACCTGCTGCTGCTGGCAAAGATCCAGAGGCTCGAGGAAGGGGCACTGCAACCTGCAGAGGTGCTTGGGAGACAGAGGTGCCTTCCTCAGCGTTCATTAGGATGTCTGCGGTAAGTGTTCAAAGCTGATGGCGGGGTGAAACTAGCTGCCTATGGCTGGAGCCCTGAGTTCCTGTTCTGGTTCACTCACCAACATGCGATGTGCCCTTGGATCAGGGCATCCACTGCTTTGAGTTTTAATTTCCTCACCTATAGCATAGGTTGGTTGGGGGTGGGGATGAGGGATATGGCAGCTAACTTCTATAGAGCTTTCCTGCTCCACAGCCTTCCGACCTGACAGCCCCCTCCCCAGAAAAGCACCAACAGTCAGAAAACATCTTCATCAACCACAACTAAAATGGCATAAAACCGCCAAATGTGAGAAACCAATCACATTGAACAAAATTTAACTTTGAATAGGATTTCAAATGTAGCTGCTGGGTTAAACATCACATTAAAACAGCAGTATTTCTGATGGGAAAAACACGACTGCTAAATCTCTTTCAACATGTTCATTACGTCCATCTTGACCACGAGCATTACTATAGGCTTCTGAACAGGTCACGAACATAGTGTTATTATATAGAAGTTGTTTTTATAGTGCTACTCACATTGAATTTTGCTTGTGTTTCACTGTTATCTATTTATCTATCTATCTCTTGGGTGACTCAAGGCAAAAGTCTGATCTTCCCATTGAAAGTGGTAAAATATACTATTGATTAACTTTAACAGATATAACACAGGACATGGCTGGGTTACATGGTAGCAGAGAATAAAGAAAGAATGCCTTCAGAAATTACTTTTTAGGCTTTGTTTTTTCCTCTGTATTTTCATCTTTGTTTGTTTGTTTGTTTTTATTTTGGTATCATTAATATACAATCACATGGGCAACATTGTGGTTACTAGATTCCCCCCATTATCAAGTCCCCACCACACACCCCATTATAGTCAATGTCCATCAGCATAGTAAGATGCTATAGAATCACTACTAGTCCTCTCTGTGCTATACTGCCTTCTCTGTTACCCCCCTACATTTATGTGTGCTAATTGTAATGCCCCTTATTCCCCTTCTCCCTCCCTTCCCACCCCCACAACTCACCCCCAGTTCCTTTCCCTTTGGCAACTGTTAGTCCATTCTTGTGTTCTGTGAGTCTGCTGCTGTTTTGTTCCTTCAGTTTTTGCTTTGTTCCTATGCTCCACAGATGACTGAAATCATTTGGTACTTGTCTTTCTCTGCCTGGCTTATTTTAGGCTTTTTTTTAACTTAGCCATAGGTCTTTACCTAATTTACACAAAAACAGCTATCGAGGATATTTCTTTTGTATCTATCTGATCCTACTCACTCAGATGGGGACATTCTCCTCTCTGCTGTTTCCGGATAGGCCAACTGCCCAGACGCCTCGTACTGCCTCCATCATCTCCCACTGCCTGAGGGTCAGCTCCTGGGCCTCCTGCTGAAGACAATGCTCTCTCAGAAACACAGATAGCGGCAGCTCCAGCAGCACTCAGTGTACCTCATGTAACCACTGCGTGATTTATTTCACGTGATGAAAAACGTGCATCTGAACAAAGTTTCAATTGGAAAACCATTTCAGAGGTTATCCTTTTAGGAATGTCAAAGACTAAACTTTCCTTCAGGCCTGTGTTTCCTCATGGCCCCTTAGCAGTACACAGCAAGCAGTGCGGAGGTGGGTTTCCCGACTGCACAGAGGCGTTAGGAGTTATTAATTGTACCTTGTGGACACCAGCCTCGTCACCAGGTTTTGAGGCCTTCCCCAGATATGGGAGACTTACACCTTCCTCCCACATAACACTGTCAGGCTCACACACACATGTGCTAAGACGAACACACACATGTGCAAAGGAGCAAGAGGAAGGAGGACACTGAGTGAAGCCATTCGGTTTCCAAGCGCTCACAGAAGGTTGCCAGCCCAATGAATCAGAACAGAGTGGACAGAGCCAAATCCCCTGCCAGAAGCTTCTGGAGACAAGACCATGCTCTGAAACTGTCTTCTGCAACCTGCTTCTTGGTAGATTTATACACTTCTTCAGGCCTGTTGGTTTAAACTGTCTTGCTAGACTGTGCATATTGACTCCACAAATGCTTAGTCTTATAGGTGCCCAGTAAATGAACAATTCTGCCATACACAAACATGCAGTGCAGAAATCACTGTCATCTTCTTGTTATGGATGCTTTGACCATCCATTGAAAACATCTCCTTGGGGAGGCCAGAGATTGTGGCATGGATTCAAGGCTCAATTTTGCTTTCAGTGGGTGTTGCTACCTCCGCAAACATGCCCCAGTCTTCCATGGTCCACTGAGGGCAGCTGCCTCACTGCTTCCCCTTCAATTGCCCCCCTCTTCTCCCTCTCTTCCCTCCACCAGGAATCCTGTGATGGAGTCAAGGCAAGCAGAGTGACTTGTTTGACTGCTGATCCCAAGCCCTTTGTATCTATATGATCCTACTCACTCAGATCAGGACATTTTCCTCTCTACTGTTTCTAAAAACAAACCCCAAGAAATGTCTTTAAATAGTCTAATCCCTTCTAATCCCCCACTGACTGCAGGTAGAGGAGGTGATGCTTCACCTGCTTTTACAGCCTGAGAAATAAGGTCTCTGAACCTAGGCATGCCCAGTCTTTACCCGTGTTTCCCAGAACCTCACAACCCTGGAAAGGCTAAGCTCTCCACAAAGTCAAATAAATGGAGTGAAAGGGCACATGCTACCAACTGACCTGAGACCCCACAGGAAAAAAAATGAAAGGAAGGAAGGGCAACCCAAGATTTTGCTCACTTCCATCTTCAGATCTTTGAATTTCCTGAATCTAGATTCTGCAATTTAGACCAGGTACCAGGAAACAGACCAACATATGATGGATGTCCCAGTACCTACTTAGTAATAATGTAATCAGTGATCAAGAAGCAGTTTGAACATCTATCTTCTCCTGGAATATTAAGCAATGGAAAAGGCAGTACTTTGGGGAAAAGATCATTGAACTTGGAGCCAGGGGAAATAGGCCAGAATCGTCTTCCTTTTTGCCACTTGCTGATCACAAAATGTCCAGCAGGTTATGTAAGCTCTCTGGCTGTTAGGTTCCCCATCTGTCCAATTAGGACAAGAATACACTCTCTGTTTCTCTGCAGGACTATCTAAGCATCACATGAAATGAGGTGGGTATGAATTCCACAAAAATCTAAGGTAGAGAGGTCCATGGCTCTACCTTTTTTTTTTTTAATTTGAAGGGAAAATTGGAATCTAATCATTTAATCCAAAATATGGTTAGGTGTTTATATAACCATAATCTATTTTTACTGGCCAATTTATGTCATCCCTATTTTTAGTCCTGTGAATCCTATTCCTATCTAATTACTCCTTTTCTTATTCCAGTAGATTGACCACTTAACTATACACAGACATGTCTTTGTGACTGAGAAAGCTTTCTGGAATTTCTAGGATAGTAAAGGAGAACAAGCCAGGTTAAAGAAATTTGCTTTCACAAAACAGAAATAGATTTTTAGGTTGGGGTCTTGTGATGAGGGGTGGAGAGAGAAGCAGAGGAGAAGTAGAGACAATACGAGGTAAACTCCTGTTTTTCAAATCACAATAATATTAATAATCATTTCTATTTCTTGAATATACCTTTTGCATGTAAATTTCCTGGCTTATAATGTGGACTATGTGCTGATGCTGTCTTCTCGCCATCCCTTTTCTTTGGTGCTTCCCCTTCCTTCTCCGACCCGCCACCTCAGTCCTTTTCTTCCCTCACTTCTCTGACCTGCTTTCTGTGAACATGGCCTTGCTGTTATTCTCTGGCTTGTTTTCTGGCCTGTACCTTCACAGCAAATCCCTCTAGAGTGAGAAATGCAAAGCCATGGGCTGTAGTTATACTCACTGCCCTGCTAAGTATCACCAAACACAGTCATAGCCAAAACAAGCAGAAGGTCCGTGGGAACAGCAGTGGTGATTCCACCCTCCAGGCCATCCCGAGCACAGAGCCACTCTCATTAGAGGTAATGCTTGCCTTTTGCCAATAGTCAGAAAAAGGAAGGTTCACACCGTATAGGACACAACAGTCTAATTGCTCATATGGAATTCAGACAGCAATAACACTGTGTCACCACACTAGTTTTTAAACTAATCACAGCCTGTTAAGGTGAGGAGGTTTCAGATGATGATGTTTCTCCAACTTCCAGGTACAGAATTACCTGAGCGAGCTTGTGAAAACCCACCCCCAGAGAATGTGGTTCTGACAGTCTGGGGTGAGACCTGGAGATGTACAGCTTTTGCCAGCCTTCCCCAGGTGTTTCTGATAAAGGCCATCCAAAGGCCACACTTTGAAAAATATTGCTCTAAGGTTTTGCTGAAAAAGTGGCTACTACTATATAAAGGCCTAGAAAATCTAAGAAGGGATGGTCCCAAGAGGGTCACTTTGACTCCAGGCCTGGTGCTGACCACGTTTTTGTCCTTAGTCCCAGTTTTGTCCCAGAAGCTCTGGGGCCATTCCCCTTCCTGCCATCCACACTCCATTGCTGGTGAGGAGTAATGGCAACTGGGCTCTCCAGTTGATACCCAAAGCTATATAGTCTATGTAGGGGGAGATGGGGAAATACAAGCCCTTCCAGAGCAATGAGACTGGGCCTTACAGATGCCCTTTGTATAGGAATGCTACACGGGAAGTGGAGAGGCACATCCCCTCCCCTGAGTTGGGGAGATAAGTCTTCCGGAATCCCTAAACCCGTTGAGTGCACCAGGTACTGTGGCAGTTGTGAGAGGGATCTCCAGGTCACACACGTTCCCTCCTTCCTGTATGCCTTAAAACATAATTTCCCATAGAAACAATGACAGAAGGAGAATTAGAGTCCCAGGCCAGCCTATGAATGACGCCACCTCTCAGAAGTATTTCAGCCCCCCTCCACAGTCCTGGTCTTTCTCCTCTCCTTGCATCCAGGCATTAGCTTTCAGGATGGCTCACGGCCTCTGCTCTCTCCTGCTACTCATCCTTTCCTTAGCCTGCTACCAAACTTTTTTCTCACCTATTAATTGTGCATTAGTGTAATATCCTTGTTTCTGTCTACTAGGCTCCATGCTATTCCTCAGTGTAATGTTTTTCAAACACAATTGAACAGCATCAATTTAAACCAGTAGCTGAAATATCTAGAAAATAACCAGAAACGTAGTTATAGTGTATATTTATTCTGAAAGGAATCTGGAAATTATTCCATTTGACTAAAGATAGTAGAATGCCATGTAACCATCTAGACTTTCTTGCCTCTAAGGAGAAAAGTCTCTTTTAAGAGTTAGACATACCAAACACAACGAAATTCACTTTTGATAGTTTATAATTTTACTGCTTTTCTTGACTCCAGAATTTCAGGTGGAGCCAGTAGATATGTTGTTTTAACTGTGCCAGAAATTTTCTTCTTGGTAGTGGGGTGGAGCCATTAATATGAATAGCAGGAATTTTAGTCTTTGGCAGAAAAGTTATTGTGAGACCTGAGTTGGCAGCCTTTGAGTTTTTATTTTATTATTCCATATTTTTTTGAGTCATTTAAAAGGTTGAAAGTAAAAATGTTCCAGAAATAGTTTCCACTTTCTTTTGGTCACAAAATATCCCCTCCTACTTTCCACCAAAGGTTAGTACATATCCCCCCATAGTATATTAAAGTGGTTAAAGACATGATAAGTGAAAAAACCACTAAGATTTTCTATTTAAAATTTTTCCCCTTTTCCTGTTTTATTCCCCAAAGTCATGCAAAAATACTGCTTAGATCATGTGAACAGAGGATATAAAATGGCCCTCCCCAGATTATGGTGATGCATGTTAGCAAAGAAGGTATTTATGGCTGACAAAATAAAGAGAAAATTTATATTTTAAAATAATAGATTATTCACACAGGGACCATAATAGCTCTCTCTACCTTCAGCACAAAGCGATAGTTTGGGGTTGTGGTCAATATAGACAGCTGAATCAATGGGCACAGTCGTGTGGGCCATTCTATCTATATTGTGTACCCTCTTGGTAGAAGGCATGTTTTGACTCTTTGCTAGCAGAAAATGGGGACACTACAATCTTCTGCCCTGCCTGCAAACTGAGTTGTGAAGGTTCATACCGAGAAGTGCAACTACCCTCCTGCAAGCCAGGCCATTCTGACTTTACAACTTTGCTCAGAGTGCGAGGAGTATCTTGTGCCCCCTAGTTACACTGCACAACTCAAAGGGATCACAGATAAAGAGCCTTTCTGTCGACAAAGCTCACTGCATTCACAAGTCTATCTACCGTACTCTTCTCCATGTCGCTTGAAACCTCTTTCTAAAACTGTACTTTGCTGAATAGTACTTTCATTTTCCAAAACTTCAGCACATTTATAATTTCCTAGTCTAAATCCATGAAAAATCAAAATGGCTGAGCATATTTTTAAATAAATACAGTTTTGTTGCTTTCTCATAAATACTAATTATCATGGGCTCAAACCAAATACCAATAAAATGTTTCTAAGTATATACACCCTAATTTGTGAATCAATAACTTGTTTCTAGTTAGCATATTGAGTGTAAACCGACCCAGATGAAATGCTTGGCAACCTGTCTACGCAAAACGTTAGCCATTTTTCTTTATATTTGTATTATTTCATTTGCTCAGCAAAAGTTTTCTGTGTGGACTCTACAAAGTGGATCCCTCATGTATGTTTCCAAATTCTTAATTTAATGGGGTCCACTGGATCATTCCCTAGGTGAGAGCCATTGTAGAATACCTCCTTCAAGTGCTAATCTTGAGGGTGGAACACTCAAGCCATAGAATCAGGAGCAGCTTTTGTAGCCACATTAGAGACTTGATTTGCAGCCTTTGAACAAGTTACTTATATCCATGGGAAGCAGTTTCCTCAGTTTTAAAACAGGAAAAATAATCTTGGGAATAACACACTAATGTGAGTAAAGCTCTTAAAGATCCTCTCCTGAGAGGTGCAATAAAAGGACAAAGTAGTATTATTGGTACCTTGTCAACACTCAAACAATGGGCTAAGGTATTAAGGAAAAGTGAATATAAATATGAATAGAATTGCTGCCAGCGGAATAATCACATAATCCCACTCAGTGTACTCACCCAGAACTATAATTTAGTTAGGCATTTCAAGAAGATGAACTGTTTAACATGGACATATCTATTCAACTTTATTATATCAGAATTAAAGTTGTGATGGGAGGGTAATGATTTTTTTATACCTGTCTCAATTTAGATGTGATTTGTTTTATTAACTTTGTTTTTTCTACTGACGTGGATGTTTCTATTAGTTGAGAAAAGGCTTTTTCAAGTTACTTAATGGAATGGTTCTGGTGGGACTCTTCTATTTATCTGCTTCATGCCCAGTTTTAAACGTTTGTGGCTACTTTCAAAGGATATAGATTAATTGGCTAGCAGGTGTGCTAATTTGATTCTTTTTACAAATATTTGTTAGTTCTACTTTTTTTTGAGAATTCCCAGAACTCATCAAATTGAAGGTAAACTGAAAATCCTCCATTTTGATCCCAACTTGTGGAATAGAATTATGCTTTAATCAAAGGATATCATATTTCATATCACAAATCACCATGACTTTTCATGCATAATAATTTCACAATTTCACAGCTACTGTCCAACTTTTCCACTCCACTAAATTTAAAATCTTAGGCTACATTCTTTTTAAACAAATCTCCTTGCAACCAGATCAGTGAATCTTATGATTTTTAAGATTCATATTTTTATTATTGTTATTTAATTTTTAACAAAGGTTAAATTTCTTAATGTCAACAAAGATCCCATGAGATAGATACTTACAGAGAATTTAAAATCTCTAACATTCCAGTGTTTGAATAATCTCAGTTTGATTTTGGTATATAAACACACAAACACTAAATACAGATATACATTCCAAATAAGAACAATAGCATTCCTATTTATTCCTATCAGAAATAAAAACTGAATATTCTGGAGCAAGTTCAATATTTCTTGGAGTAAACTAAAACAGAAATACTTTCCTTCTGGGTGTATTACCTATTCTGTCAGTCTGATAGATTCTCACTGAACTATAACAAATAATTTTCATATTCTTATTTTAAAATGTTTCAATTAACATATTTTCATACAATATTTAAAAATAAAAATAAGTCACAGTCTATTAGAGAACCCTACTCATCTGACAACAATCTGTAGCTATACTTTTGGGTTGGGATAAGAAGTACATAGACCATAAGAAAGTGGATGGCTCGGAGGTATCACAGTAACAAGGAACAGCTGAATCTCCACTGGCAAGTCAGCTTCTCTGTCTCTGCTCTCTTGCCTCATTTGCTACCCCAAAGAGACATTTCAAGAAAGTGTCCAAAAAGGTGGAGGGTGGTTGCCCAACACAGTGATCTGTGATTTCACAGACATTCCAACAGCTTCCCACTCTTTCTACCATAAAGAATGGACCTATAAGCAATGTGAAGGCAAATGAGAGGAAATTCCTGAGTAAGTCGAAGGAATTGTTTTAAGAATCTTTTTTTTTCCTACTCAACTCAGAAAAAGAGCCCTTGTGCATTCTGAAGTGGATGCAGCATAGCCTGACGTAAGGTTCCATCTGACCAGTGCATCAGTGTCAAGATCTCATCAATTCTTATGTGAAATGTTACTGCTTCTCTCCTTGTCTAGGCACTGTACACACACCTCCCAGCTTACCAGTGTTGTGCTCCTCTGACATTCAAATTGACTCCCTACTGTCACCTGCCCTGCCCACGCATTCTTAAGTTAAAAGACAATTAGCAAGTCAGAGCAGCAAAACTTTCTCCTAATGAGATTCGAAAATTCTAAAACGTTTCACCTTGGAGCCTTTGAGGATGGAGGACTGTGGGGGTAGAGCGTGTCCCCGAGTTCCTTCTTTCCTGGCATCTCCTTTAGAAGAAAGACCCTGCAGGCATTTCACAGGGAAGGTAAAACCTCTAAATTAGATAGGAAACCACTATGTGAATTTTTCTTTCCCTAAACCCTTAGCTCCTTAGCTCTATCTGAGAACAACAGTCAACAGAATAGAACTGTTGCCACCCCTAAATCTGGTAAAGAATCTTGATTTTTTTCCCTCCTTTTGAATAGTGGGTTAATTTTAGAATGAAATCAGAAGTTTATGGGTTATAGATCTGTATAAATCACCACTAACAGAGGGTCAGTTGTATATTTGTCCTTCATGATTTCACATTTCTGACCCTCTAGAAGTGGAAAGAATTAGACTTCCCTCTCTGTTTGTATTCATGATTCTCCTACCTTCTCACAAATGAACATTTTCTTCCTGATATTTCTCTGATGTTCACTGTTTAGATGATAAGCCTCAGGAGGGCAGGGATCTTATCTATATTCAACTGTGCACAACACCAAAGGGCTGTCCTAAACACACATCAGCACCTGTTTGATAGGGTCAATAAGAGAGACCTTTATTTGAAGCATGTATACTCATTTGATCTGAAAGTACTAGGATTTTTAAAATCCATTAGTTATGAACAACCTCTCCCCACACACAAAAGGAGGAGCTGCTATGCTGGTTACTAAAGCAATTCAGCCTTGCTCTTAAAAGGTACCTCACACTATCAATGTTATATTATCTATTTATACTTGTGAAAAGGATATAATAAGCCCTGTTTTCCTAAATATGTAATTGAGTAGTAGATATTGGATGTACAGTAATGAGGAGTGACAGCCACAGTCCCTGCCTCTGCAGGTGGGGCAGAAACAATAGGCATTTGTGCAATGGTGGTGTGTGTGTGTATGTGATACAGTCCTTAATAATGTTGTGTAATAAGGGCATCTATCAAATGACCATCTAAATAAGTGCCATCAAGGGACACTGACCTATGGGAACTTTGAGATGGCAGCTCTGACCTAAGCAAGAAGGCTGAGAGGCTTTTCCATAAACTAAGAATGGAAAAATGAGTAGCAGGTAAGAAGGCAAAGCAAGCAAAGAGCATGCACAGCTGTGAGACAAAAAACAGTGCATACAAAAGCTCTGTGCTAGAAGGGATCTTGGCCTGGTTGGGGGAAACCAGGCCTGAGCAAAGACCAGGGAGGAATGATTTCTCAACACGAGGTAAAGTGAAAATGTTTCTGAAGGCAAAAAAGGTCAAGCAAACTCTGAAGCCACTTCTTCTGTCCACATGCATCCTGATTCTTTCCCCTCACAGCCCTTCTCGCCAGCACCGACAGCACGGCCAAGCCCCTCATCTGAGGGTGGGAGGTCCTGCTGATTGACAGGCACTCACTGGTGAGTCACAGTCAGTCATTCCTGACAAACTCAGGTTATTATTACAGGTAGTGGAGCAGTGAATTCAGTGGGTAGAAACGGAACGGAGAGAGCCTGAGGACCGCGGCAAGGCAGCCTGGAGGAAAGCCACCTCCATGGAACAGGAAGTCTTTTCTCTTTTCAGAGCATCATCCATCATGCTGGGGAAACGGCAGGAACGCAGTCTACTACTTCTTAATAGGCTTCTGCACAGAGAGTGGCTTTGAAGCAGCAGCTGCCCACAGTAAATTTCACTGACCCTTAGAGCCTTTCCCTGAGTTTTCCAACTGTTTTGTCTCCTGAGCTGCAGCTCAGTGTTGGGTCCAACTTCCAGCACCTGACAAAACTAAGGAGCCTCTGCCGTATGAGAATGGAAAGTGTTCAGCGATGTTGTCTTTTCTGTGCTACCCCAACAGTGAGACATGATGCCATTCCATCTGGCCGTGAAGTGTACTCTTTCCCAGGGAGAAGAAGCCCAGCAAGGGATTTTATTTTAGGGTCTGGTATTTTACTCTACATATATCAAAGAAAAGAGTGAAATACAGCCCGACCCTAAGATAAGGCAGCCAAGGGGTCAGGTCTTCTCAATAAAGCAGAATTAATATGTCTAATAAGAACAAAGGTCTTTCAAGTTTATTCAAGCTTTTTTTTAAAATTATGAAGTTGCAGAGACACAAAAATCAAAGGATGGTTTCAGAAAGTGTGGAAATTAACAGAGTGAGTCTGAAAATTCAGCTTTCTTGTCTTTTGAATAATTTTCATAAAAATTCCAAATAAATTTTGGGAAATATGACTCCTATGTACAAAACATACAAAAATTAATAAACAGATATGTCACCTTTCATGCCTGAGTTTGACATTGAGGCCCCTGCTAAAGGAGTTCGTGTGCTGAGCTGCTTCTCTAGAAGTGGGAGCAGGTGTGTTCTGCTCTTGCTATCCTATCCTACAGTCTGGTTCCCCCTGTGGGCTGTGGGAGACCTTTGTGAAATGAGGGGCTGGACTTCAGTGAAGCTACTTGGCACTTGGGGGCCTGAAATCACACTCTGGTTTTTGTTACCACCGAGCTGAGTATTAGGGTCCAAAGAAGCCCTAGACACTCACTTTTATATGTCAATCCTTCCACCCAAGCAGGCAACAGACGCAGATACCAGCAGGAGGGTTTGGTGGTACAGGTTTGAGCCATGTTCTCACAGGTGCAACGCTCCTTGGGCGCTTCAGTCTTAAGACAGGGGAAGAGTAGAAAGAGGCAAGGCTCCAGATTCTAAGGTCCATGATTACCTTGAATGAAGGTCCAAATAAAGCCCTGTAAAGTTCTCACAGTTGCGCATTTACTTAATGAAGCCTTCTCCTTTGGATTCTTCTCATTCTCCTCAGTTATGAAAATCTCAGAAGGAAAAATAATGATGTATCAATGATTTATTTTTTGTTATGAAAATAATTCTTAAAATATAGCTAAGCATCATTTTTTTGTGTGCTGAACTGCTTTTCCAGAAGTGCATAGGTGTGTTCTGCTCTTGCTATCCTATCTTCCAGTCTGGTTCCCCTGTGGGCTGTGGGAGACCTCTGGGGATTGTGATTATGATTATCACAGTGACCATCAGTTAAGCAAAGATCACAGGCTCTCACATCTTTTCTCCTTGAGGTCAGGAAGCTAAGTTGTTTGAGATGGTATGCCCAGAGGATGTGCTCAAGAAACATTTGCTGATGGAACTGTGAATGAATAGACGAACCTAAGAGTATAATTCACCAACAACATGAAAGTTACTGAGTCAGGGTCATGACATGACACGTATACAGCTTTAGGCCAACTTCAAAGTAAAGGAAATGCCCAATTAATTTTATATTTTAATTACTAGTATCATAAACCCAACTAATTATGAACTAATATGAACCAATCAGTAGCAGGGAATTAAGCCAACAATTACTAGTAATGACTAAAGCATTACTACAGCAGTACTAATTAGCACTCTATCTCCTTAGGCTGAGTCAAAGGTAAACTAACAAACTAGTTAGGGTGAAGAGCGAGTCAGATGCACACAGATCCTAAGCACTAACATTAAGTTTTAGAGATTCAAGACCAATTCCACTCTATGCTTGCATAAATTGAGCTGTGTGAAATGTTATTTTTGTTAAAAAGCTCAAATATCATCGGTTTCATATGGTTCAACCTAATATTTGTATGTAGGCATCCATGTGCTAACTAAGAGTAAAGATAAAAAATTACTACAGGTTAGGCATATTACTAATATATCATTCTTCAAAGAGATCTTAAAAGAAATTATGTTAAAATTTCTAGCTTCTTTACATTTATAGTCTATATTTATATATTCATTAGTACATTCAATATTCACATATTGAATATATTTAGTCAGTCTCTTCCCAGAGGGACTCAAAAGCTTCTTAGCAGAGGAGATAATTATATAAGCAAATGAAGCTCTTTTTTAAAGATTTTTAAAGTTTGGGTAAATATGTGTGCTAACTAGGTGAGCCAAACTGAAACGAACTTTCTGAGGTCCTTTAGCATTTCCCCACTAACACAGAAGTGACAGTAATAGGCTTTTGAAAGGTTATTTTTCTCTTTCTTCCTCAAAGTACAAGTTCTGGTTGGGAAAAGGAGGTCCTAAGCCTTGGATAGCTGCAAAAGTAAAGAAACATTGGCTGTGAATATTGTGTTAAAAAAAAAAAAAGGAAGCAAACAAATGGGAATATTGGAGGTTAATTTTAATTTATATATTATATATATATAATTTAATATACACATGTCTCAAGTACCAAGCATGCATAAGGCATCATGTGGGGCACCTGGGAGAATACAAGAATAATTAAGGCAATGGTTCTCACATTCATGGATCCTACATTCTAGTTCAAAAGAAACAAACACAACAAGGTATAAAAAGAGGTAAAGGCTGAGAGACTAGGGATAAGAACAAATAAAGAGATTGCCAGCAAACTGGGGAGGCAACAGAGCGGAAGCAAGGACAGCTCATGGACAAGTGTTATTTCAGTAGGCCTTGAAGAATGACCAGGATCTGGCAGACAATGACTGAGGAGAGAGTTTTAGAGTTCAAAGCAAAAGGAACATGAGACAATGCAATAGAGAGAGAGAGAGGGCAGAGTAATTCAGGGAAACCTCTAAGTGCCCTGGAATACATGGGTGCAGAGAGCATGGAGGAGAAGGATGGGAGAAGAAACTGGGGTTATAATGTGGAAGATTGTAACCACCAACGAAGGAATCAAACTTAGTAGACTATAGAGAGGTACTTAAAGATTTGGGGCAGAAAAAAACAACTACCAGAGCCACATTTTAAGAAGGAAAGTCTGGCAGCCATGTGAAAAGTGGACTAGAAGTGGAAGGAGGCAGGGGAGCTGAGGGCGGTTGGGGTGATGGTAATGGCAGGGAGATGAGTTATATCAGGAACAATGGAGGATGAGAAAAGTGGTGAGGGGCTGATTGAGTGCAGTGGTAAGAACATGGAGCTGAGAACACTGATGTGAGAAACACACTGATGTCATGGGAAGTGGCGACCAGCTGAATGTAGAACAAGAGGAGGAGGCTTAAGGTAAAAAAAAAATGCCAACTTTGCAGGGCAGGCTGGCCGAGTGGTTCCATTGCCAAACATGAGGACACGATGAGTTTATAGTGGTGGAAGGACATCAATGTACAGATGTTCAGCAGCAAATGAGGAAGTCAGACTTGGGTTCAGGAAGAGGTCAGGGCCAAACTTTAGAGTCAATCTCCTAAAACTGAAAATTGACCAATTTACTGACTCAGAAGGTATTGCATAATTAATAAAAACAAAGGTTTTCATTAGGAGAATTAAAAGCAAAGTACAATAAATTGTAACGTGTAGTTAAATGGATCCAATTGGATTGTAAAATAAGTCTTAAAGATCAAAGGAAACAAAGTAAATGGAAACATGAACTGAAGGCTCACAGGGGAAAGGGAAATAGCACAAGAGAAGTCATTTAAAGGATGAAGATCAGGGGACTAACAGGGCAGAAGGAGAAAGAAGTGTAGCAAATTTCAAATCAAAATTCGCAAGGACAAAGTCAAATGTGGTGCTAAATTAAGAAAGAAGTTTGCTTAGAATGGTTAAGACTCTGGGACAACCTTATTCCTGAGGCTACATACTAAGGGGGAAAAGAACAACCTTTTAATAAGAGGATTTGAAAAACTCGAAATGAGTTGAGTGGAAATGAAAGAAAGGACACTGGGATGGGCTCACCAGAAATATTTGTTTGAAAGATAGAAGGAGATTTGTTTTTCCAGTGTTACGTAAACTAATCACCAGTTTTTAAAGTTTACTGACTCTTGGTAATCCTGACTTCTAGAATGATTTAGATGTTAACAGACATGCTCCTGCATTGTTTCCACACACAGCCGGTGACTGCCTTTTCTTGTTAGAAACGTGAGTCATACTTTCTCTTAAATATCCCTTCTATCCCTCCCTTTTTATTTGCTAATTCTAAAAGAGAGGTGTGTACCAAGACCTTCATTTTGACAACTCTTCTACATCTGAGAACTTGTCCTAAAAATAGGAGGCACATGCATTATTTCTTTTTTTCTAATTACCCAGGTGATTGCCAAATAGCCTGGCCATCTGATATTGAAGAAGCAATCCAGCGTGCATGCATGCCTGACATTTTGTATCATCATAGGCTGTGTAGATCAGAGGGGGTGGAACTGTGATGAGAGAGTAAGCAATTTGGGAATATCTGGAAAGGCACGGGACTCCACATTATGCTTCAAAGTATTGCAGTCTCTCTGTGAGGGTTTAATCATACGGCTGCATTGTTTATTTCTCTTGCCAACAACCAAAACCAAAGATTGAATAAATTTTTAAATGTGATCATTACTACACCATGCTAAAGTTGTAAGTGTAAACCTGGGGATTTTTTTGAGCCAAAAAGCTATAACATTTATATCAAGAAAAAAAAAAAGTTCAGGAACAGTATCTATGTATAGTTCTCTAGGGATATAAAACAGAGTTTGAATACATTTAACAAAGAACCAGTAAGTATAATAAAAGGCAATCCAACTTGAACCTACAGTGAGAAAGAAAAGATAATAATAGTGCCCAACATTTTGGCAAGGAAATGATGGAGCTGGGTCCTCTGACTCCTTGGCCTACCAGTGATGTGATGTTGACAACAATGAAGAGGATAATGACTGCCATTTTAAAAGCACTTTCTAGGCATATATTATCTCATTTATTCCTTGTAAACCAACCTATAAGGAAAATAATTATCCCTACTTCACAGATGAGGAAATTAAATTTTCCTGGAACTCTTGACAGAATATACAAGATGAGGCACAAATACAGACATATATAAAGAACTTGGCTGATGACATCAAAGAAGAAACACCTTGTGAAGAAAGATGCTAGAGAATGAGAAAGTATGGTAGAGGACTGAAGGTTACAATACAATGAAATATAGACTGAAAATCCAATATAAATCAGAGAAAAATGTAAGGGAGATATTTTTTCTTACAACATAATAACATTCCATCTAGAAAATAAGGTTGAAGAAGAAATTTAATTTTGTATATTTGCACTGCTTGCAAAGATACCAGTTGTTCATTGAGTACGAACTTACACACATACATTAATATTTTACAAAGCCAACTATTAAAAATCTAAGTTTAAAGTGGTCTTGTTTGGCTGAGAGAGCACCTAGAGAAAGCCTGGTGGTTCAGCTGCTTCCTCGATAACGATGATTAGTCCATAGCAAATCCTGAGGGAACCCAGACAGACGGTTCTGTGGTCTTCTTTCTAGGAACCCTAGTGAAACCCCAGGAATGACAAATGGGAGGCAACCTGGGGACCATGTGATATCAGAGACACTATCAAGCAACAGTCACAGGAGGAAGAATCAAAGTTCATGACTCCCTGCAGAAGTAGTCACAGGAAGAAACAAACTAAAATTGGGAGTTGCAGAGAAAACATCTGGAGGCAGTGCTACTGTTGGGGGAGGCAAACCCGCAGGCTGTCCCTCGCCAGCAGCGTCAATGTAAACCAACACCTCAGCCATGGGAATTTTTGCTCCAGATCAAAAGGACAGCAGCAATGCCATCTGCTGTTTGCTTAGAAAAATGGTAAGAGCAGATGTTTCCATGTGCTGACCTGCCATCCCTTGACTAAGAGGCCACTTGAAAAATAATCATGAAATAGCACAGGAGAACATCTGCACAGTGTATAGCAGACCACCAATCATGCAGTACAGGAGGGAAGGAACGTGCATTGAGTCCATGAAATGATTACAGGCAGGTCCCCAACAAGTGCTGAGAGCCCCTTCATGTGTACAGGTCATGTAAGATCATTTAAAAGTAAAATCATTATTAGGCAAGGGGTGGTCAAAATGTCCCCCAGGGGCCTGAGACCTTTTGGGGGCAAACCCTAACCCATTTCGAATGTCTTCACAAGGCTCACAGGTACACATTCACACCTCAGACTTCTCTCTGCTGTTGCCTCAAATATTGTGTGATTTTTGTATAGCCCATATCTTAAACATCACTGAAATAAAATGGTTAGCGTCTTCTTAAGAACAAGCCATGGCCTGTAGATGAAAAAAACTCAAATTCAAAGTGCCTGTGCCATGTGGGGTCAGGATATGGTGAAATGATTTGCATCTCACCTCTCCTGCTACCCAAGCTTCAGGAGGACTGACCAGCAGGGCGAGCCCATCAAGGCCAGGAGGGTTCTTGCAAGCTGCTGAGTCACTGGCCAGGCAGCACGTGGGACACAGGCTTGGCCTCAGGAGAAATCAACTTGCATTTAGAATTTGCTCCTCAAACCTGTTCCCCTCACTTTGTTGTCACACCTGCCACCCTGCGTGAATTCATCTCTTGCTTTGAGAGCCTTGTGGAAAAAGCACGAGTCATCTCTTGCTGCCTCCTTGCTGGATGCAGTTCTTGGGCCTCATTTCCCACTAGCTAATAATCATCACCACAGCCTCTCACATCATTTGCTCAGCCAGAACACAAGGACTTGGGAGTAAATGTTATTCAGAAGTTTTCAAAACCATGCTTTCCCTCTGTGCACATGGAGGACAAAATGTTTACTTGACCTCTATTTCCTCTTAAATGTGTTACACTTTTCTGTTTAGGAGTTTGCTTTCAAGACACTAAATTTTTCTAATCTCCATTAATTATTTGTCCCATCCTCTTCTTTAGTTTATTTTTCTGATGTAGTGATCCATTGCCTAATCTGTCACCAACAGTTTTGGTTCTGGTTTTATAATTGGTGGAGAGGAGATTTGGCTTGTTTTTAAATGACCAATTCCTTCCTTTTCCTGATACAAATGAGGCATTTCCTTATTGATCAGAGAGAGAGGCCACAGTCTTTTTTTCTTTGCTTTACAGAGACACTTATACATAGTAAATGCTCAAGTGTCTTATTGAAAAAGGATGTTCAGGCTAGGTCTCACTGAAAACATCTGCTGTATCATAAAACCACCAGAAATAATATAGATTCTCCCTAAAAATGAAACACCAACACTGGTGGGGACCCTGAGCTCTGCAATAGCTGCTACTGCCTCACTGATGCCTCTCCTCTCCTACATCAAGGTAACCTCTGAAGGAAAATATTAGTGCATAATAATTTTCTATATGTTCTAATGCAAACGGGGTCTTCAAAGAAAGTTTGTTTTCTTAGATCCTATCAATTATGCAGCAAGTATATGCCACCATTATTTATATCTAACATCATTCCCAAAGAGAGAGAAAAGATAATACTTAAAAGATAAAAATATTACTTTTTAGTTTTCAAAACTGAGACAGATTTGGTCTCCTTCAAGTGCTGTGGTCTTGCAAAGACAAATGCTTATCATTAGAATTTTCTTTGCACGCAAAATTTTAGGAATTCTTTTTGATATGTCCTCAGAACTATTACTTTTCTTCTTTTTTTTTCTTTTTCAAACTTCCTTCAGTGGCCACAGAGCTTGTCTTTTGAGGATTAATTTGAATTTTGGAAATATCCCAATGTCATATGGAGACAACCATTGGCAATAATATGATCAAGCTGGATAGCATTTGGTTGAAACCAGGATGTGATTATAAAGTACTATATAAGTGATTAGTGGTTTTCTTCTGTGACTCAAACCGACTCTAGAGCATAACAAATTTTGTTTTTGAGCAGCAACAGAACTGCTTCTGTTAAGAGGAAATAGAAGTAACATTTCCAAGATGGCAATTTTGATGGACAACTTATCTGTACATAACTAATAAGTGTATACACATGCACATGAATAAATACATGAATAAAAATAAATTATTTCATGATGATACCCATGCCTCAAAGTAGAGTATAAAAATATAATAGAATGTAAAATTATAAAATATGATAACTGAATACTTTTAGTATACAATTATATTATTTCTCTTGGAAGTTAGTTTTGCATGTTGTACATCATTTCCTGTTCAGGCTTAGTTATTTTCGATTAGAATGGAAGTGAACGTCCTTTCCCCAGAGAGTTAGAGGACATCAGTGTATAAGCCATTCATTGACTGTAAAATCAGGCACATTGATAGGAAGATTGCATTGTTAGTTAACTTACTGTGGTCATTGCTATCAAGCAGCTATTGTTCATCTTTAAAAGAATATTTCCAATAAAACAACAATATGCTGTAACAGTTTAGATGTGTTGCTGGTACTTGCAAAACCCAAGTATTTGCCAATACTTTGAGGTACTCAAACAAAGTAGAATATGGGTACTTTTCCCTCAGAGCATCTTTTACTATATTGGAAAACAAGTCACCCAAAAGTTCAAAAAAATATAAGGACTGTGAGCCAATCTAAACAACCAGCTATGGTCATACTTTTAAAAACTTGCTTACACTCCCTAAAGATAAACAGTATTTTAATTGGATAAATAACAAGTCATGGAGAAAACCCCAGGCCCTCAAAACTCAATTTTAAAGTGTTTGTGTGTAAATTTTATATGGTGGTGACATCTTCATTTTTGACTTCTCATGTAGGGAAAGGAGAATCCTGTGCAGTGCAAAGGATCTGCAGACCTATATAATCCAGCAAGCTCTAAGGCCCAGACACTCCAACTAAGGGAAATATAAATTTCTAACCTGCTCCCTGGAAGCTAATTCTTTCTCAACTGAACAATGAGATACCCTTAAAGAAATTAGCCCCTGGAGGGCAGGGACTGTCTGTCCTTTCCATGTATCTGCAGACCTAGCTTAGCATTTTACCCTAATAGTAATTATTTATACAGCAGTCCAAGGTCACTGAAAGTTTTTTCTGGCTTATAGGGTGAGACCATCACAGAAGAAGATGTTGTTCTTTATTTTATATTTATTTGCTAAGCATAGGCTGGGTATATATATATATATACAATATACCTAGAAACAACCATCAAGGAAACACTGAACTGAGTATATACTCGACTTGATACCCAACAGGCTGATATATTAACTGAATTTATTCTTTAAATTTTTACTGAACTGAATGATTGTTTTGGTGTCATGCAAATAACACTCTAAGTTTCCTATTGGCTATCCATATAATTTTGTACCCTTTAGAGTATGACTATAGTGAACCTATGTAGTCAGATATTCTGGAAAGAGCTTGCTAAACAACAAAGAATGGCTATTACTGTCAACATTATATGATCTTAGTGCTTATAGGCAATAGTAAAAGTTCAGCACCAAACTGAATATTAGCACTGATTTTAGAGTCTTTTAACTCATTTTTGAAGAATGTATGTTATGAGGTAGTTGTCTTAAGGTATACAATCACAGAAAGTGTGACTCGTTTAAAAATTAAAATCACTCACTGTGCATTATTCATAGTATCATTCTTAGTGTGAACACTCCTTAATGAACAAACTTGCAGTATACAAAAAATAGTAAAATATTACTCAAAACTCACAATATGATAGCTTTATCTTTATCCTTTGGGCTTGCATATATGAAACAGAACACATAGTTTTAAAAATTAAGCACATGAATATATGAATAATAGAATTTTTAACTACCAAAGATTCTAGCACATTTCTAAGTAGATTGACTTTTTTAAATTGGCAAATGCAGATATAGCTTACTAAATAATATTTCCCTTTTATTAGGGAACATATTTGTATTACTTTACCTTTCCAAGTCTACATTAAAGGCACTAATTTCCTTTTAATTTTTTTTCAAAATAGGCCAAAGGAAAGGCTCATAACAATCATTATGTATGGCTGAATAGTGCTCCAAAATAAATATCTGGCTTTCCATCTCATATTAAATACCCACAGATTTTAATACTTGTAACATTTTCAAAAAGAAGGTTCTTTTACTCTTCACTTGACACTCAAGACTCTCAAATACAACACTCTGAAAAATGGTATAAAGGCCTTCTAGATAGCATACACTTATTGAGTACATTTTTATATTGCTATAACAACTTGTATCTTTTTTTCCCTTCCTTTTAATATAAAATTGGGAATGGGAGGGAAAAAAACATAGTCTGGCTAGTGTGATTCAGATTTATTTATTTATTTCTCTTTTCTTTCTTTCTTTCTTTTTTTTTTTTTTTGGTTGCCTATTATATGCCAGACATTGGCATAGGTGCTAATATCTAGCAATAAACAAAACAGGTAAGAAACCCTTTCCTCATAATATAAACATATTACTTCTCAATTTTAAAATTTCGCAATTTTTAAATGTTGGCAAAGATCAATACAATTTTGTATAATCTATTCTCTCTCATTTGCCCCGTCAAAACTATTTAGGGGACAATGTTGTAAATAGTGAATTATAAACAGAGTCACCTGGTATTATGTGAAACTGCTTATGACATTGTTTGAAAGACAGAGATTAAAGGAAAGAGTATGAAGTAATGTGCTCCATAAAAGGGGTATTATTACATTTTAGACTTTCCTTTTCTTTCTGCATTTTCAGTGGGGCTGTCTTGGCATTCTAACATGTAAACACACAGTGATGAATATGTAGTTCAAAAATGGATGAAGGTTCTTATATATTCAAAGAAACCACACTTGCCTCAATCCTACTGGGACTTGTCCAGTGGAAATAATCCCCGAGCTCCTTTAAGGTCAGGCTTAAGAGAGATGAGAGAAAGAGTAAAACCTGAAATTGCCTGACGCTTCCCTAAAAAATAATGAAAAGAAGATAATTTTTTAACTAATTTATTTTTTGGTTATCAGCTCTTGTGTCACGATAACTTTAGACCAAGTGAAAGTTGATATTCTTTTGAAGAATATAAAGGAAAAACTGGATTCATTCAAGAAAATCAAACCAGATCCTCCAGGGTTGTCCATGGAGAGAGACTGTTCTTTTGGAGTGGAGCATTTGACTCATAGCCCTGACTCCTGTCCCGAGTGGTCCTGACACTTGAATGACTTGCTAAATAGCATTATCAACATTACACTGGCTACAGAGGTACTGCAGTGGTGCTCAGTATCCTTAGTACTCAGAGAAAAGCTGAATTTGGAAATATCTGTAACACCCTTTGCTAAAGGTAGACAAGAAAAGGCAAGGAAATAAAAAAGAAACCACTATATCATCTGATTTTCAAGTCATGGTTTTTTGACAGTCCAGGTGTCCAAGTGCTCAGAACCCATTTGTACTATTACTTTACACAATCCTTTTTAAAATGGTTACCAATTTCTTTGCTCACCATTTTTTCTTTCATCTCAAAACTTCCTGATAAGGTCATTTTACTTCTTCAAGTATAAAATGTGTTTCTTAAAAGTTCTTCTGGTAATAGAAAAACCTACTTTGTGTTAGTTTGGTAGAGCTGCCATACAAAATGCCCCAGGATGAGTGACTTAAACAACAGAAATTAATTGTCTCACAGTTATGGAGGCTGAAAGTCCAAGATCAAAGTATTGGCTGGGTTAATTTTTCCTGAGGCCTCTTTCCTTAGCTTGTAGATGGCCACTTTTATATTTTACCCCCACATGGTTGTCTCTCTGTGCACATATGTACCCCTTGTATCTCTCTTTATATGCCTTAATCTCTTGTTCTAAGGACATCAGACAGTTTGGAGTAGGGTGCACCATAATGGCCTCATTTTAACTTAATTACCTCTTTAAAGCACATAATGTGGTACTGGGTAGGGCTTCAGTATATGAATTTTGGGAGTGAACAAATCAGTGCATAATACTACTAGAGATAAACTCTGAAAATATCTTTATTTCACTCTTATCATTATAGTTTTGCTGGTTACAAATTCTAGTTTCACAACATTGTAAAAATATTATTCCATTGTTTCCAGGCTTCCATTATTGCTGTTGAAAAATCTGCTGTTATCCAACTTTTATTTCTTTTTAGATTGTCTTTTTTCTTTGGCTATTTTTAAGTTCTCTTTGTCTTTGCTGTTTCTGCAGTTTTATTATAATATATCTATAGTCTCAAAAATTTTTTCTGCTTGGTATATGGTGGTGCTATTTTTATTTGTGGAGTTATGTATTTTTTTTAAGTGTCCAATTTAAAAAAAAATACCACTGCACCACTGTTCTCCTTATTATATTATTTGGACATTCTATTAGATGAATAGTGGACCTTTGCATTGCATTCTCCATGTCTCTTAACCTCTTGATTCTATATTCAATCTTCTGTCTCTTTAAGCCACATTCTGATAATTTCTCAAGCTTTCTTTCAGTTTATTCTTTTCAACTCTGATCTTCTGTTTGGTCATACCCCTGGTTCCCAGCAGGGTCATTACTGCCCACTGGTGGGCACTAAAGATTGGAGGGGGTGTTTTTGGTTAAAGACATATTGGGGAGCCTGGGGACCAGCCACCACCCCCTTAGGCAATAGTTGCATGATGATGATGAAAGGTTTAATTAATATTCTACAATGAATTTGTTCAAAGCCAAGGCAACTATTTCTGCATTCGTGTCAAAACTTAACTTGTACAAACAAAATATGAGTCGAAGACAATTTTATCAGTTTCCAAATCTTTCTTCAATGGAAACAAATGATGACATCATTCTGGTTTATAGCCAGCATTTGGAAGGACTTAAAGAAGATTTTACAAATAGATTTCAGGATTTACTCAACATGATTATTCCCGACAGGGTCCTAGAACCTTCCTCGAACCTACAAATAGCAGAAGTACCACTGCAGGAGGAACTGACAGAATTGTCAACAAATGAAGAGTTAAAACTGAAATTAAAAAATGGATATCAAGAATTTTGGCTTCAAAGGCAAATTCCAATATTATATCCAGTCTTATGGGCTGTAGCAAATAAGTTTTTCATTGCATTTCTATCATCATATTTAGCTGAAAGAGGATTTAGCTAGGTCAGCAATCTACTAATAAAGAAAAGAAACAAACTGTTGATAGTGAAATGTGGTGATTTAAGATTGCTGATGACAAAAATGACACTGAACATTGAAAAATTAGGGTCGTCTCACCAAGCTCAACCCTCCCACTAATAAAGATTTCATTAATTTTTAAAAATAATATATACTTTTTTAATTTTTAAAATTTTAATTATACTTCAAGCAATACATTAATATTCTTAATTTCTTCTAATACAATAATTTGAAAAAAATCTGTCCTTGTTTTGTATATAGTATAGTATAATCCACTTAAGGGGCTATTATCAAATCACTCTTTGAAAAAGTAGGCACTGAGCCAAAAAAGGTTGGGAACTTACAGTCTATACATTGAATTTTTAATATCAATCTGTTTTGTTTATTTTTACAAGTTAAGTTTAGTTTTTATCTAACCTGTCTAGAAGTTTTTGAAAGTTTGTTATTCCTTGTGCACTCTTAATTTTCACCTTTCATTAAAAAAAAAATAACAGTATTTAAGGTATTTTTTTATCTTGTAACTAAAATATCTAAAACCTTCGTAGGTTTAAGTCTTTTGTTTTTTGTTTCTACTGACTCTCATTCCTTATTTGATGATTTTTAAAAAGTTGCATGAGCATTTAAAAAATGTTTAATTCTGAAATAAATTAAAAATTAGAGAATTACAAGAGTAATACAAAGAATTTCCTTACACTCTTCACCCAGAGATCGTAAGAGTTTTTTCAAGTGACCCAATTATATACTTTATAGCAAAGAAGACAATCCAGGATCACAAAAATGCACTTACGTTCTTACATTTTGTGATTTGCTTTTAATCTCAAATAATTCTTCAAACCTTCCTTGACCTTCAAGATATTTTCAACTTTTAAGATTACAGGTCAGTGACTTTGTAGAATGCTTCCCCATTAGGGTTTCTATGGTGCCACTTTATGATAAGATTCAGATTCTAAAACTATTGGGTTATTATCTTATGGCAATATATTTAGCACATAATGATGCTTCTTGACTAAATTATTACTATTATGGTTGCTATAATTTCCTAATTATAGCATTTCTTCTACATTTAATAGTCAGCTTTTTATTATGAGGAAATCTCTTCATGTAGTTATTCATTTATTTTTATCAGTGAGGACTCCGGATTCCTATTTTAGTCAATGTGATAAAATCCAATAGTATCATTACATTAATGCTCAAATGGCCCCAGATTTGGCAAGTGAAAGCCTCTTCAAACTGTTTTATATGTTCTTTTTATATATCCCCATCATTCTTTGAGTATGTCCTTACTTTCTGGTATAAGACAATCCAAGCTTATTTTATACTATCCTTGCTCTAATCCTGAAATTATTCATTTCTCCAAGGAGCCCTAGTTCCTCTAGGAACTAGGTGTGCTCTCTACTATTGAAATCCCAGGCACTCTCAAGTGGATAGACCAACCATATAATTGTATGCACACACACACACACACACACATACATATACAAACATATTTTTACATTTATATTCATTTCCATATATCCATTTATAAATATTGGAAGTTTTGAGTTCACACCAAATATCCACAAACCCGATCCAATGCCACAGGGTACATTCACTATTCTCCCCTTTCATATTTCTAACATCCATCTCCAAAAGTGAGAAATATTATTTCCATTATCCTCCCTCCATCACTTATTTGCTCATTCTCCCTGTATGTAACCAATGTCCTAAGCCTGCTGGGCCTCCATCCCACTTGGGTGTGTGGCTCATCCTTATGAAATCATTTAATCAGACTTAATCTGTGGTAATCTTAAAGGCCTACAGTGAAGTTGCTTTTGTACAGAGAGGCTTTGGGTTTCCTTCTACCAGGAGCCAAAGCACAGCCAGTGTGAGATCATGTAAACTCCCCTCCAGAGGATCCTGGTTAATCCAGGAGTCTTAGGTTAGCAGTATCATGTAACAGCAAGCCTCAGTCTTGGTTTCCTGATCCCAGTGTTTACCACTTTCCATTTTTATTTCAATTTTCATGTGCTTGTGTGTGTGCATGTGGCAGAGGGAGATGTTTTGGAGGGTGGGTTGGTGTTTCATGTTTTTGTTATTTTTTGTTTTGTTTTGATTTTATATTATTTGATTTTTATTTGTTTGGATATTCTTTGCTTCTTTATTTCTTTGTTTTTGCCTTCAGAGTCTTCCCTTGGCTTCTTGCATTCCCAGGAATGCTTTGAAAGGTAGGCTTCTAATTTATCCTGTTTTAGTTGTACTAAGTAGTGGAGCCCTTCAGAGTACCTAATTAGCCATACTTTATCTTTATGTGTCTATATGCTTATCTGGATTGATTTTTCCCTATGTCACAAAAATATTAATGCTCTGAAACACCATGGGAATTTCTGCTACAGCCTTGTTACTGTTCCAAGGCAGAAAAAATAATGTGAGACCAGGGAAGTTATTGGATAATACTTCTATTTTGTTCTTTATCAGAAAATAGGGATTCTTTATATCAAGGTTGTGATAAGGATCTTTTTTTAATAGAAAGATAAAAAGGTCATATATATTTCTTTGATTCAGTCCCCTAATTTGACAAATGTGGAAAAATAAAACAGAGTAAAAAAGGATTTCTACCAAAGTAAATGGCATTTTGGTGGGTTTACTTAGATTAGTTAGAACCCAGGTCTCTGGTCTACAATCTCTAATTTATTTCTGTCTAATCTTCTAACCAGCCTCTACAATTCTTTTTTCCATAAGTGTATTTTAATGTTTCCCACTTATTATAATAATCATCATTTTACAAAAGAATTTAAATACATATAAGGTATAAAGAAAATAAACTTCATTTATAATCCTAGTACCTGGAGATAAGTACTATTAATGTTTTGGACTTTTTAATGCTTACATCCTTTATTTTCATAGCTGAAATCATATCATGTAGTTTTGTATCTTTATTTCACATTATATCATTAATATTTCCTCACCTCATTAAAATCTCTTCATAAGCATTATTTTTGATGCTACATAATATTTCCTCATATGGATGTACTTAAGTATAGTGAACTATTCACCTTCACTAAATATTTAGATTGTTCCCTTTTTTCCTATTACATACAATGTTCTAAAGAGTATTCAATGTTAGTCCATACCAATGATTATTCTCTAAAAACAGATTCCTAGAAGTAGATGTACTAGGTCAAAGATGTGAATATAATTAAGATTTCTGATAAAGACTGCCAAATTACTTTCTAGAAAGATGGTACCAATTTATGCTACTTCTAGTTGGGTTTAAGAGAGCTGGGTACCATGTTCTTACTGTGGTTCTTCTATATGGGTTTACTATCCTCAAGTATTCCTCTTAATTATTTTCTCAAAGTGCCAAGTTAAAGAGCTCTTGAATTATGTAGTAGAGGCTACAGATGCCATGGGCAGCCCTCCAACTAGACAGACCTGTGTGAGCACGACCCTGGGAGCACTGGAAAGGTCCTGCTTATGCAGAATGGCCCTCCTTCCCTTCCCTACAGCAACATGGCCTGTCACAGGGTTTGGAGTTAGACATACATGTCTACCTTTTACTTGTGTGATCTAGGGTAACAGAGGTAAGCCTCATTCAGGCCTATTTTCCTTATCTGTAAAATGGAATATTGATGTCTATCCCACTGTCAGGATTAAATGTAAAATTGCCTGATACTTCTTTAATCCCTAATTAGTCCTTCCTATCAAGTTCAATCTCTACCCCTTGATAGAACTAGACAGAACAGGAAATGCTTCTTCCATAGGTCACAGTTAATATATACACCGTCCTACCATTAATCTGATTGGTGAGTTGATATCTTGGATGCTTACATGTTTGTAATATGGTAGCATGAAGTGTGGTGCTTTCAAAGAACTGGACACGGGGAAAGGGTATCCAGGATAGAGAAACCAAAATGGGAAGGTTTCATAAGATAAATTTCATCAAATTTCACCTGATTGGATCAGGCTTTTCTATGTAGGAACACAGGAGTACCTGGCAAAGAGTTACCTGTTTGAGTATGACACCCTGGTTGTACGTTAACTTTTAAAAGATTCACCCAGACCTACTGAATTGGAACTTCTGTGAGATGGGGCCCACGTATCTAATTTTTTAAAGTTCCCTAGCTAATTCTGATTCATTGCCAAGGCTGAAGTTTAATGGATAATATGGTTCATAGATTGTGGAATTTAAGAGCTGGCAATGGTCATCTAAATCTTTAATTAAACACCCTTGATTTACAGATGGGGAACTAAGTCCTACAGAGATTCCCTTACTTGCTAAACATTACCTAGTTTGGCAATAATGGGACAAAAACCTGGAATTCTAACACATTGCCAGAATGTCTTCAAGAAGCTTATTAGATAGAAGGGAAATGTCTCATAGAATGCAAAAATCAATTTTCTGAGAGCAATCACTGCCATCTGGCAAGGGGTCGTCACTGCTCTCATTCTAAATGATCATATTTCATACCATATGTATATTCAGGATGAAGAAATTGGATCTCAATTCTCACCTAGATGAAGGGCCAAAAATATGCTTGCTTTGCCATATCTTCTCCCCCCGAAAGTGAACAACTGTCGCTGCAATGCACGATCTTTGCTCTCCTAAGTATATTAAGTACTCTTAACTTCTCTGGTTTTCCAAATGGCTTGAGTGTGCAATGGTCAAGGCATAAAGGCTGTCAGAGTCTCCATGGACAGCCACCTCCAACACTTTTAAAAATGTTTAAATGTAATTATTATTATTGTCATGAACTTGAAGACCTTAACATATACTGTTTCATCTTTTGATACTGTGGGGAGGGGTGGTGAATGTTGGAAGCTGCTTAGGTATGCAACAGTAGAGGTGTGTTGATCTTAAAGACCTTGGGAGGGAAAAGGATTTAACCAAACCAATGTTTTACAATTTCACTTTGACTAGGGACAGCTTGCTAATGAACTTTAAATCATGTTATTTGTGAAGTCTTAACTCTGACTTTGTTTTAACTTCAGAAATTTGCAGAAAAAATACCTAACCAAACAAAAATGTCTGGCTAATTTTTACTCATTTGGGACCATGTTGGGAAGTGCTGGATCCTAAAATATCCCTTAAAGGCCCTGGGTTCACACTGACATGTTCTTAACATTTATGGGGATTCTGGAGACCCTCAGTATCTAATGCTACAGCTCCTTCTCTCAGTGTTTTTCTTGGATTGGATTTATAGCCAACTGGTTGTAATCGACCCTCTGTTGGGACAAGTTAGGATATGAGCATATGACTTTCCTTTAAAAAAAAAAAAAAAAGAGAAAGAGCAAGACAGAGTGACCAAGAAAAAAAATTACCATTGATATTTATCTTAAACTTCCTGCATTTCCAGATTCTCTGGCAGCAAATCAAGCTGCTGTCATAAAGTAGAATTCTCCATAAAAGTGGTTCCTAGAGAAAGGATACAACCACAGAAGAAAGAGTATAGTAGAAAAGACAAGCATTTTCTGTCCTTTAGGGCACACACAACACCCGAGTCTCACCACAAGAGTGGGATCTGCCACCTGAGATTACAGGCTGGGTTTTCCCCACAGGAAAATGGGTCATAAACAGTCTGAGGACAAATGGGGAGAGAGGACGTGAAAAGCTCCATCAGCTCTTTATGAAAGGCAAAGGTCTGTCAAGCTACACAAGCCCTCCTAGCCCCCAAGGGCCCTGTCCCCAGCTCTCTGCGTGGAACTGATCTGTGGGTCCTCTTCCATGTCCTCATTTAGTAGGCTACTCCCCAAAGAAAGGAAAACAAATAAAGGTTTTACCTACTATCTGATAATCTGAACTTCTTTTTGGTTTAACCTGCCATGGTTGGTTTTGAGAAAAGAGCAAAAATAGAACTAATTCTGTATAGGGTACATGAAATACTTATAAAATTATCACCAAAGAAACTTTCACTACTGTGCCGACTATACAAACTACAAGCTACTGATTTGTAAGAATCTGATTTTAAGAATCTAAAATCAGCCATGTCCCAAGGTTTTTATAGTGATAGGCTTGGACTTTCTACCATCACGTGCTGGGAAGCAAATCAGTGCAAATCATTCTATTCAACGGCTTACAGCTTTCCTTTCAAATGGAGTTAAAAAGTTAACTACACTGAAGCCTGTTTTATGTTAAAGTCCTAATAATGTAAATAGTCAAATGCAGCATTTTTCATCATTAGAACTGAAAGAACATCATACAACCAGCTGCTTCACCTGAGTATGAGTAAGAAGTGCTGCTCTCTGTACAAAGCTGTTGGAGATTATGCATCTGCCAGGCTGCCAAATAACACTGAACAGAGGTGGGCAGACTGCTAACAGGGACCCCTTGATGCAACTTTCCATTCCTCTCAGTTTGGGCTCTTCACATTGTTCAACAGCTTTTCATTCTGCCAAACTGAAGCAGACAAGGAGTGGCCCTAGCGCATGACACTCATAACTTACAGACTTGGCTGCTGGTTAAAGGAGGGCATGTGGAAGCGTTTGCCTGGCATCACTGACTTCAAAAAGTATTTCTTAAGCACCATTCTGGATGACAACAACTCCTGCAATCTAGCAATAATAGGAACCAAATATTTTTGAGTGCTTGTGTTAAGCCCTTACCAGCATTACTTCATTAATTCCTCACTATAGCCCTAGGAGGGCTGTAGTATTATTCCCACTTTACAGATGAAGAAATCAAGGTTTGAAACACACACGCATACATAAAACTCACTTGCCAGAGAGCACATAGCTAGCAGCACAGCCCAAATTTAAAACCAGGTCTACCTGATTCCAAATTCCATGCTCTTGACCACTATAGAATAGAAGGAAGTTAATGGTCTCTTCAATGCTGGCATCTCCTAACCTAGGCTGTTCATGCTGCTCCCCCTGTAAAGCAGATACACTGAAGGAAAAGGATGCTCACTTGAGAGAGATACAGAATGGATCAACTGCTCTTGGAGCCATTTCACTAAGATCAGTGCCTTGAGCTCAGCATACCTGAAATGGGACCTATGCTTGTCTTCACAAGATCCTTATAAGATTGGGTGACATATCACATTTCTACAAAGTGGTATAGCAGTTTGGTGTTCTATCAGTGGCTTCTTCACTTCTCAGTTAGCAAGAGCTCAAGCAATTCTCTTTTTCATATAAAGCGATATCAAGATAACATTAATGATTTGTGAAGTGTTTGTATTTGTGAGGCCATGGACTGGGCACTTTGCAATTTGCTGGGGACCATGAAATGGCATCAGCAATTACATCATCCCCACAAATTAAACCATGTGCTCGCCCAGTGGATAAAACCCATATGGTGACAGATCGAAGAGGTCATATCTCTCCCAGAATATTAAGAGCACTGTTCCTTGGATACTTATTCTGAGGAGTCTTTTTACATTTCACTCAAGCACTGAATAAGCAACTGGATTCATACACTCAAGGTATACTACTAAGGAGAAACTATTAACCAAGCCCCAAATGGCTTTTCTGACTCTTTGCTAGCATGCAGGTGGCTTGGAGAAGGGGACTGCAATTTTAGAATGTTAGTTTTTGTAGTATGAAAAAATCATAACTTTTTTTTCCCAGTAACTTCTTTAACACAGGTTTAAGGCAGTAATTTGTTACAGGCAAGAAAGATATTTATAGGGACTTCTTTATCGAAGCTAGAATCATCAAGAAATTCTATCAGAAGACACAGTGTTTCAGTATAGGTCTAATTACTGCAATCATTTCTTTTTTGTTTCCTTTGCAGAGATCCACTTAATCCCATCTCTTAGTGTGGGCACAAGCTGACAGTTGCATGACAAGGAATGTTTCCCTTTGTAAAAAGCCCACTTCCTTTCTGTGTAGTTTTAGCCTAATTGAAATGTTTCCTATTAAGCTCAATCAAGGCAGCAATTATCTAATTACTCACTTATGCTTTTCCAGCCAAAAATTTGCCTAAGCTGGTATACTGGAATGAGAGAGAACATATTTATTATTGCTTTCACATTTTCTTGTTTGTCTTTAGACAATAATCATAAACATTTACTTCTAGCTTACCAGAATATATCTAATTAATACTGCTATTTTCTATAAAATTGTATCACTGTAAGCTACAGCCCAGTGCCAAATGTAGCCCTGTCCCTGAAATGTGCTTTAAAAATTAAAAGACTTGTGGTTACGCTACATGAATGGTGTCATTAGAGAGGGGGAATAAAGAAAGAGGCTAGTGAAAACAAATCACAAACATACATTCAATCATTCGAAAGCCCTGCATTTTTGGCTTTTCAAAATAAAAAGTGAGTAACAGATTTAATTGAGAAAATAATTTTTGTAGCATCACTTTAAAGAAACATATCCTGCATGTCTGGATTTTCTCTTGGTACAAATCCCTTAGGTCTCAAGATGATCACAACCAGTCAACCACACAGGTGGTCCACACTTTTAGGTATAAATTAGAGACATATATCATTAAAACCAGAATTAATTTTAGAGTTAGTGACCCTATGAGGTCACTGCTGATTAACTCAGTTTTGATTGAGGTTGTAGCAAAGCACAACAGACAAATTGGGTATGAGGGATTGATATTTTCATTTCCAAACAATGAATTTTATCATTGTTTTCATTATAAATGTTAACTAATGTGGAACTAATACAGCTCTCTGCATGGAAAAGATACCCAGAAAATTTGTGTACTTCTGTGTGAATTTATAAGGAGGGGGGAGCACTTCATCAATCCTCCAAACGTGGCCACCTGACGTCATTCACCTAAGCTTACTATAAACCCAGAAAATGACTACAGTCAATGAGAACTGCAGCAACATCAAAATAGGTCTGCAAGGAAAACATTTCATTTCCTGGAAGGAGATGAGTGTCTGTGCACTGCGTTGGTAAAGAGAAGAGCTTTTTTTCACTTACACATAATGATGAATGAGCCATACACAGTATTAGTAAGCTCAGAGATGACACAGTCCCTACAAAAAAGACACTTCACTTTCTAATAACTGATTTATCCCAGGCATACCCTGAGTGATGACTATTTAATAAAGTAAGTCTGAGTGGCCGAGCATTGGAAGTGAGAGAGATGTCATTCCCCAAACCATTGTATCTTAAAGGTGATCTCAAAGATTCTTCATTCTGTTCTTTTGTTTACTCCCTCTGGGAAAGGAGGGCAAGAAAAAAGGTAGGGAAAAGGAGATGAATTAATTTGTTTGCATGAATGGAGAGAATAAAGTAACCAGACATTTCCTTTTCACTGGTCCTTATTTAAGACCTTGGAAGTTTGTGAAGTGTATTCCATACAATGGCTGGAGAGTGGATTTGTTCCTGTGGCCATTCACTGAAGAGGACAAATAAATCTCAACACTCTATCTGTAGTTTGACTCATCCCTACTGTTCTCTAAGTAGTTTTACACACTCTGGAAAGGGACTAAATCCATTTTACAATAGGCAGCGGGGAGCCTGGCATATTTGTGAAGCTATCATCATCTAAGAAAGAGGCCCCCACTACCACCCATCCGTCTAGACCTGCCCCAGCTGATCCTGACCAGTACCAGGATCAGGGAAGGCAGATACACTGAATCTGTCAACACCTTTTCCATACCAGGCCCACGAACCTCCTGCTTAGTGCCAGCAATAAACGAAGGAACAAGCCACTAAACCAGTGTGATCCTTGTTTTCAACATTATTCAGCTCTTGAAATCTTCAAGTTGAGTTACCATTGCCTTTATTTCCCCTCTTACTTTGCACTGGTTCTCAGATTTCTCTCCTTCCTCCACAGCAATAATTCAATAGAACTAATTATGTCTTTAAAAATAGTTAAATAAGCAAATGACTGAAGTTCTCTTTCCGTTTTCCCTGATTCTGGGTCAAATGGCTCCTAAAGTTGGTCTGAAATGATACCCTTGCCTGTCTGGCCGGAATCTTCTTTTGGGATTATTTTTATGATGTCCCATTATACTTTCCAAAGGGTGTTTAAGTGGTGCTGTTTTACCAAATTTAAAGTTAATATTGGTGGGAAAAATCTTAGGATCATAGAAATTTAACATTAGAAAAAGTAAATATCCCACAGTTTTTAAATTATAATTGTGGATTCTACATATATGCATATTTGAAGTTTTCCATTTGTGAATTATTATTCTATTTTGTGCAATTTTAGTTATCTGATTAGTCTGTTAGTCATTTAGCTTGTAAGGCCTATAATGTTAATGTTTTCAGGTTTTTATATTCCTAAAGGTGTTAGCAGAGAGAACATGAACAAAATCATAACATCCTCTATTCTAAAAATGCAAACAAATTATTAGTGACTTTAAGTCTTTGACTATAGGAATGGGTTGCCTCTGATAAAGGAAACTATTTGATTTTCATTCAGTTTATTTAGGTCTTAAAAATCAGTTATTCAATATAAGAAGCACCTACTATGGAAAAGTCTAATGAAAGTTTTTCACTTGTTATTGTCCAAGTTAAAAATGTCACACAGTTTATGACTTATAAAACATTATAACCCTGGCTGCCTATTGCCATTACCTGGAAGTTGTTTAAAACCACAGATGTGTCCCATTTCCAGAGATTCTGAGTTAGTTGATATGCGGTGTGCTGGATATCAGGGTTTAAAAAATCTCCCCCAGGTGATTTTAACATTAAGTCCAATACTGAGAACAACTGCTTTATAATGAAAGCATCAAACACACAAATGCAAAATTAATGGATTTATATTTTTCCTTTAAGTGTCCCACTATTAGCTTGGGGTGAAACAGAGTACTCCATTCATTCATTCATGCATTCATTTGACATCAATATAATTTATGTGAATGGCTGTAAAGGCCACAAAATGTCACATCTTTCATTACCTAATTGATCATAAAAACAAAGCATTCCTTGTAAAAATGAGAGAGAGATTTGAGAACAAAAGCTATTTTGGAGGCAGAAAGAGCATGGTAGGCAAAATAATGGCCCCCTAATATGTCCCAACCTAACCCCTGAAGCCTGTATATGTATTTCTTTACACGGCAAAAGGAATTTTGCAGATGTGATTAATTAAGGACCTTGGGATGGGGATAGCAGCCTGGATAACCCAGGTAGGCTCGATCTAATTACACAGATTCTTAAAATTAGAGAACATTTCCCAGTTGTGGTCAGAGGAAGTCTTGACTACAGAATAAAGACACAGAGAGATGCAGTAGTGTTGCCTTTAAAGATGGAGGAATGAGCCTATGAACCAAGGAATGCAGGAGGCCTCCAAAAGCTTGAAGACAAGGAAATACATTCTTCCCTAGAGGTACTGGAAAGGAACACAGCCCTGTTGACACCTTGAGTTTGGCCCAATGAAACGCCTGTTGGACTTCTGACCTACAAAACTCTAAGATAAAAATTTGCATTGTCAAACCACCAAGTTTGTGGCAGTGTGTTATGGCAGCGAGAGGAAACCAGCACAGATATTGACGCTGATTTTGAATCTCTAGTCATCAGGCTGAGGCAGCACAGGGAATGTTATGTGGAGTCAGGAGACTGCATCTCACAGACCTCCAGCAACAAGGAGGTTGCTGATTTGGCTCAAGGACTCTACTCTGTGATGGCCTCGCTGAACATTCCTTAGCTTGCACTATGGCTTAGAGTGCTTCCATCTATCTTCCCTTCCTATCTCCTTCACTCATAAGGGTCAGACAGCAATTCTACCTCTCCTAGCTGCTTCCCAATTTTCTTTCACAGGTATTTCCACCAGGACAAGTTGCATAATTTGAGTGCAAAATAAAATGCAGAATCCTTTGTTCAAAAGTCATTAATGATTTCAAGACAGAGATAGCAAAGCATTAAAAACCAAGTTTTCCTCCAAGTACAGGGCCCTGTGCAGTTGCCAAGTAGCTCACACATGAGGCTGGCCCCAGTATCTTCTAGTAAAATTCTTGCATATCCATGCCTAGTTTTGTGTCTGCTCAGAGGACCCTAACTAAGAGGATGCTCTAACCCTGCTCCCTGGAAATCAGCTCTTTGGAGGATCAAATCTGGGTGTGATCAAGTGAGTGGAAATCACACTGAGTTGCACTCTGCCCTTCCAAGACTCTAAGATAGTTTTAAAATTAATTTTATTGATTCAAGCTAGTTTCCAGTTCAGTTTTGACGTTTCCCTTTTCTACCACATATAATCTATAATGTTTAAGAAGTACTATGGGTTTTTGAACCAAACTCTTTCGAAAAACAAATGTAGTGAGAATTATAGCTGTGATTTCAACATTTCACTTGAAAGAAACACCAAGGCAACGATTCAGGCAGCAAAACTTATCAACAAATTCCTTCATTTCGCATTTAAAGAAAAGGACCTGGAAACAACTAAAGGGCTACACAGGGGGAAAGGACTAAAATCTCCTCCTTCTGCTCCCTTCTGCATTCTTTTTGAGAGGTGTTTTCCAAATATCTGACAACTTTAACTATCAGGGTAAAGCTCTGCAGCCTGTAGAAACATCTCTTGGCCTCCATGTACTAAGCAAATTGGACCTTATATACATACTCTCTGAGATCCCTTTCAGGAATAAAATGCTTTGAATTTGTGAAAAACATCTGCTTTAGTCAAGTCTCTGAGGTTTTATAACATTAGTATATATATTCTTCCTCTTTTTTTGTCTGTCTTTTCAGGTTTTCTGAAACAACTGATTTACTTGGTACTCCTGTCATTAGGATTTGCTAAGGCATTACAGTGAGATAAAGAAAAGGGAATGAAAATGCAGTTGATTAAATATCCAAAGGATTAGCCCAAGTCTGCAGAGTTGGTCAGGGACAGGCTCTGGCCTGGAACCTGAGTCTCTGGATTGTTCATCAGTTCCTTGTCTATGGAATGCTACCTCTAGGAGATTGTCATCCTAAGTGGTTAGATTTTGCATTTACCAAAACCAAATTAACTGTTTGCCATCTCAAACTAATAGAATAATATTTGTCAGTTTAAACATTAGATAAGGCATGGGTCTGCCCAAAACACTGGATTCCCCAGGTATCCCGACCAGGTTAATAATTTGGCCCCTTGAAACTGATGTTATTTAAACATTCACCTATAATGGATGTGAACTAAGCACTGGGGGAGACAGAGAGACTAGGGGGAGGAGGACCACCAGATCCCCACCTGTACACAAAAGGCCTGCAGATAACAGGACCCACTGACATCGGAAGCCCGGTGGCAATCATCTGTGCCAAGGTGCTTCTGTACCTTTTGTGCTCCCACCCTAAGCAGCATGTCCATGCAGTGGTGACCTTTGGTGTGGTGTGTTGGTGACCCGGGTAACCATTTAAAGGCTGCTGCTCTCGGTTGAGTTTGATGCTATGCAAGTTTTCCTTTAAGTCTATTTCCTTTTTATAATTCGGGGCAACAAGCCAGTAGTGGTGAAACAATGGCTCCTACATCATAAGTGCAATGTGAGTGTTGAAAACGTCTGTTGCACATTATCTCATTATCCGAGTAATCTGCTATCACAGAGGTCTAGATAATGGAGAGAACTCCTCAGCTGCTGTGAAAAAACAACTGCCACCAGCACAAGCACACCTCTTAGGCCCACAGCAAACCAGAATCATATACACGGCATTACTAAAAAACTTGCCTGTATTGAGCTGAAACCTACAGAAAGAATAAGTCTTAAAATATCAGGTTTTGCAACTATTTGGCATTGCCTGGGACAGGAATACTAACAGGGGCATAGGACGCTTGATTTTGTGTAGGGTCCATTCCAGTCACTACAAATTGTGCCAAACCTCTTTTCTCCTCAGCAGGAACTCAGAAGCTTTATTAGCTGATGGTCCTGTCCCAAACTTGTTGAGTTTATCTGAAACTGTATAGAGATGCTAAATACTTGGGGAAATCTTTAAGAAAGCAGTACAGGCATACCTCTTTTTATTGCACTTCACATATATTGACTTTTTTACACAACCCTGTTTGTGGCGACCCTGTAAGCAAGCAGGTCTATTGGCACCATTTTTCCAACAGCATTTGCTCACTTCGTGTCTCTGTGTCACTTAGTAATTCTCACAATATTTCAAACTTTCTCATTATTACCATGTTTGTGATGGTGACCTGTGATCAGTGATGTTATGACTTGATGAAAGTTCAGGTGATGGTTAATATTTTTATTAATAAAGTACTTTTAAATTAAATGGAGAGAACTCCTCAGCTGAGAAAACAACTGTATGTACATTGTTTCTTTTAGACAACATGATATTGTACACTTAATCAACTAGAGTATAATGTAATCATAACTTATATGTGCCGGGAAACCATAAAGTTCATTTGACTCACTTTATTACAACATTTGCCATATTCAGGGGTCTAGAACCAAACTTGCAATATCTCCAAGATCTGCCTGTGTATGACAGAGTCAGTGTTTCATTCAGATCTTGAAACAGTCAACTACTGGATTCTGAGCACTATTGTAGGTAAGCCACCTACAAAGTCAGCTAAAATTGGCAGAGCCTAATTTCCAACCTGTGTCTCCAAAGTTGTTATCCATTCTACATACTTCCTCTCCCAACTACTCTATATTTCCATCATTACCTCATACCTCTTACATCTTCTCTTGGCTACTGTGCCTTCAATAATACCAGGCATCTTTCTATGTAGCATTCTTGTTCAGCTAACCTCTCTTTCCTGACCCACTGAAACTTCATCTCAACTATCTGTGCTTCACTTGATCAGAATAGCGAAGCCATATATTAGCCAGCCTTGATGGGTCCTCAGAGATGCTCAGCACCAGATATTAAGGCAGTCCTATTGCATATAGTAAAGAGCATAATGCAGTGGTTGAAAGAAAGTCCTGTGGAGCCAGATGTTCAGATTCTCTACTTGCTAGCTTAGACAAGTTACCTAACCTACTTGTAATTCTATTTCCTCATTTACAAACTAGGGATAAGGCATTGTTGTATTTGTACCAGCAAATATAAGTTGTTGATTAATCATATGGACTATAATTGATCCTCATTGTTCTCCTTGATACTGTTTGAATGTTTACTCTCAAGGGTTTGAATTGAACCCCTGCTATGTGCCTGTATGAGGAAATGTCCTTTTAGAGGACTTAGAAGCAATGAAACCAAAACAATCGGGTGAAGGAACAAGGAGGAGAGTGGGAGGAAGAGGGAGAGCGGTCTCAGAAACCAGTCAGCTAGGCAATCAGCATTTTCTTAAGTCACAGGGGAAGTGACAAGGCCACGGGTGTGTCTCTGCACAGCATCTTCAAACAGAAATAAAGCAACACACACAGAGGTTATTAAATGGAGAAAAACAAAGATGTTCAAAACAAGGAGCAATTAATTCAAAAGACAGGAGAGAGGAGAAGGAAGGCCGCCTTGGAGTTGTTCCTACTTCTACTGACTAGCATTTGACTTTATAAGGGAAAAGGGAGGAATGAGAGGGAAGGAACAGCCCAAAGCCCAGTGCCCGGAACCACAGGACAGTGCATTCTCAGAACTAGAACCAGAGCAAAATCAGCTAAGGATTAAGTGGTAGGACCCCTGATGATAAACACAGTCAAGATGAAGGAAAGAGAGCTCCCTCTCCCAGTTTTGTGGATACCAAAATTGAAAACAGGATGATTAATTCTCAGAAAGGGAACAACTTGGGATTCAGTTCAGTATTAATTGAACCCCTGCTATGTGCCAGGCACTGGAGACATGGTTGGTGCCCTTGCAGAGCTACACACCAGAGGAGAGGCAGATTTTCTCAATGAGTGACCAAAAGATTATGGGGTGCAGGGGGGTAAGGCTGACTTGAGGAGGACTTCCTATTGGAGAACACAGTTTATACTTAGCTATGGATAACAAGTATAAATTAGACCACTGGTGAGAGAAGCTGTACTTGGCAATAAAACTACTATGTAAGTTAATAAATATTACTTCAGAATACATAAGAGATGGAAATGAACTGGTTGAAGAGACAAGAGACACAAGAGTAAGATTTAAAACTATGTTATTTAAATTTGTATAAAGTGCTTTCCTTCATGTTTTATACCTACAGAGATACTGAGCAAAGCCTAAAGCAACCTTAGGAGAGCCTGTTATTATCACCATTTTGTAAGTAAGAAATCTAGGGACCAGAGAGGTTAGTCATACAAAATGTATTATTTCATATGATCCTTAATAGGTAGCATTATTAACCCACTTTATAGATGAAGAAATGAATGCCCAGAGAAGTTAAGTAAAATTAAAGTTTACACAAAAAAAGCCAGCTTCAATACCGGAGCCCATTTCTCTAGATTTCTTGCCTATGATGCTGTCAGCCTAGACAGCATTTTCCAGAAAGTGTGACCTCTGAAACACTAGTTTTGCGGAATGTTAGCAAGTTTCTATTTTATGGTAAAGTAAGTCTTGGACATGTTGAGTGAACAGAGTTAAACAAGTTTCTGTGAGACTTCTCTGAGCCTTAAAAATGATCAAGTACAAAGTGAATTTCCAAGTGGGAGAAATAGAATGTGGCTTTTCTTAGATATATTCGATCACAGAACACACTTTCCATGGTCTCCCTAGGACTTTGAGTAATACGGAATATGCTGGAAAATGCTGCACCAATGTGTGCTGAGGTGAGCAGGAAGTTAGGCAGATTTTTTAGTATGGGCAGAGAAATATAAATATGAGGTAGAAAAAATTATGGCAAGAGGATTCCGGAATAGAATTATCCACTTGGAACAACTTATCATTAAACAGAAAGTTGCTGGTGCCCCTAAACTAGACCACCACCACCATAAATATCTAGGCAACACTAAGTCTGGATAAGTATGCATGTGTGTATTTCATGGAGAATCAAATATAATGTCCAGAGAGAGCATTTGGTGTGATCATATGGCAAAGAAATGCTCATTTATTGTATCTGAACAGGGCCGAGGAGAAAGATGCAAATTGGTAAGAAAGTATCATCAGAACTGAAAAGGCTGCGGTCCAATGCCTTTGGAAGCAGATGGAGAGCTCACCAGGGAGTGATGGGGTAACAGCAAACTCACTTCCATATTATTTATAGTACTTATGTATTCATTGTTCATTGTCTTCTTCAATGAAAACTTGTAAAGGGCAGAGATTTTTGTCTTCTCCACCTACCCCTGCTACCCTCTTTTCCATCTTATTAATGACAGCTCCAGTTGAACTAGTTTCTTGGACCAAAATCTGCCTGTTAACTCTCACTCCTCTTTGTCTCTCACCCTCATCCAATCAAACGTCAAGTCTACATTTATGTCTCGCAATTCTGATCTCATCTTCTCATCTCCCCTGCTACCACCCCAATCTAAACTGCCATCAACCTTGGTCTGGCCTATTTCAATAGCCTCCTATATGTTCTTCCTGTTTCCTCTCGTACCTGCTACCATCCCTTCTCCACACAGCAGCCAGGATTATCCTGTGTAATTATATAATAGATCAGGCCCCATTACTCCCATGTCCCCAGCTCTCTAATGGCTTCCATCAAACTCAGAAGTCCTCGCCAAGTCATGATCTAGCCCCACTGTCACTCCAGCCTCAGTGTCCCTCTCACTGTGATCCAGGCTCACAGGAGGCCTTGCTGTCCATAGTTAGATAAAGCATACTTTGCACTGCAGGCCTTTACATGCACAGCCTCTGCCCCAGGGCTGTCTACCCTCAGACATCCACACTCATTCCTTCCATCCTTCAGGTTTCTCTCAGAGACACCTCAGCTGAGAGACCCTCTGACCACACGGCGTAAGACTGCAGCCTCCCCACCACAATCCCCTCCATCCTTTGATCTTTTTTTTTCTAATTAGCCTTTGTCACTCTCTGGTTTTATATCGTTTTAAAATTTGTTTGCTGCCTCCATACCTCACTAGAATACAAGTTCCATAAAACTAGGGACTTCGGTTTTGCTAAATTCTATAGCTTCAGCACACAGAATAGTGCCTGGCATGTTGTAGCCCCTAATAAAAAAATGTGATAAATGAATGAGTTACTAACATTTGTCAAGTGCTTATTATATGCCAGGATCTTTAACTGTATTATTTCATATGATCCTTAAGAAACAGTTAATATTACAGACACTTCTCCAAGGAAGAAATTCAAATGGCCAACAGGCACATGAAAAGATGCCCCACATTGCTAATCATCAGAGAAATACAAATTAAAACCACAATGAGATATCACCTCACACCAGTTAGGATGGCCAAGGTCCAAAAGACAAACAACAACAAATGTTGGTGAGGATGTGGAGAAAGGGGAACCCTCCTACACTGCTGGTGGTAATGTAAACTAGTTCAACCATTGTGGAAAGCCGTATGGAGGTTCCTCAAAAAACTAAAAATAGAAATACCATTTGTCCCAGGAATTCCACTCCTAGGAATTTACCCTAAAAATGCAAGAGCTCAGTTTGAAAAAGACATATGCACCCCTATGTTTATTGCAGCACTATTTACAATAGCCAAAAAATGGAAGCAACCTAAGTGTCCATCAGTGAATGAATGGAAAAAGAAGGTGTGGTACATGTACACAATGGAATATTATTCATCCATAAGAAGAAAACAAATCCTACCATTTGCAACAACATGGATGGAGCTAGAGGGTATTATGCTCAGTGAAATAAGCCAGGCAGAGAAAGACAAGTATCAAATTATTTCACTCATTTTGTGGAATATAAGAACAAAGAAAAAACTGAAGGAACAAGACAGCAGCAGACTCACAGAACCCAAGAATGGACTAACAGTTACCAAAGGGAAAGGGATTGGGGAGGATGGGTGGGAAGGGAGGGATAGGAGGAAAAAGGGGCATTACGATTAGCACATGTAATGAAGCAGGGGTGGGGACATGGGAAAGGCAGTATAGCTCAGAGGAGACAAGTAGTGATTCTATAGCATCTTACTACACTGATGGACAGTGACTGTAATGGAGTATGTCAAGGGGACTTCTTAATAATAGGGGAGTCTAGTAACCATGATGTTGCTCATGTAATTGTATATTAATAATACAAGAATAAAAAAATAAAAAAATAAACACACACACACAGTTAGTATTATTAATCCACTTTATAGATAAAGGAATTAATGCCCAGAGAATTAACTTGCTCAAGGGCATTCATCTAGCAAGTAAAGGAGTCAGTATTTGGAACCAAGCAGGCCAACTCTGCCTCTGAACCTTTGTGCTCTGTATTCCTGTTATATTAACACAGCACATGTCTATCAGCCACTCTAATTTTCTTGTTTACATGATCGTTCCCAGAGATGCATTTTCTTTCTTCTTTCCTTCCCCTTTTCAACATTTTTTTTCTGTCACTCAGTCATTCATGTGCCCATACATGAAGCACCATCATTGGCTCTGGTGATACAAATTTAAATATGACAACATTCCACACTCATAATAAGCTGCCCTTTCTAGAGGGAAGGCAGTTATATAAATAAATAATTCCAAGATATGTATTTATTTTTCTCAGAAAATAGGGATCATTTCACTCAATATATTTTCAACTTCACATTAAACTTCAAGAAATTTTAGTCAAAGTCATTGCCTAAATGTTGCAATCTGCTTACCTGAATTGCCCCAAAACATGTAAATATCATATTTTGCATTTTTTCCCCTTGCAAGTTGTTTCTGGTTCTTTGGAAAGTAGATGTGATATGAATAGGAAATGACATAAAATAGTAATTATTTCATTGTTCCTTAAATACTTATTGACATGTATCATCAAGGCACAGGACCAGGCACCAGGAGGGGTTAAAAGTGACTGATGTGGCACCTGCTTCTCAGTGAGTTCATGGCAAGGCAGAGGGACACAGAATAACTGCAGTTCAATACCTCAGCAAAAAGCATCATAAGGAAAGTATAGGGTCTGATGTATTTTCTGCATACAACTAGTTTCTCTTGGTGGATTCTTGGGGACTTCAATGCAGATAGCCTAGTTCCAGGGCATTTATTCTTAACCATGTCCCTCTACGAGATTGGTGTGAATTTGGCATTAGTAGCTATTGTAAGGTGGAAAGACTTCATCTCAGAAATTTTAATGTAAATATCCAAATGCTTTGTCTTCATTGGGAGTTATTAAGGGCCCTACCAACCCTGTGAGCTTTCCCTGCATGCAGGTCTGGTCTTCAAGATGATACCCTGGCCAGACTTTTAAAGATCTTGTATGACTATGTGTAAAGAAGCAGCACACATTCTTCACTACTTCCTACCTGTATGACTGATCAAGCTACTTAATTTCTCTGTGCCACATCTGGAAATGGGGATTAAGAGGAGCATTTATAGCACAGAGATAGGTCCTGACAGTTCAAAGATAATTAAAAAGCAAGAAGAAGGGCGGAGCCAGGATGGCGGCATGAGTAGAGCAGTGGAAATCTCCTCCCAAAAACACATAGAGCTATGAAAATATAACAAAGAAAAATCTTCCTAAAATAGAGACCACAGGACACAGGACAACATCCAGACCACATCCACACATGCAAGAACCCAGCGCCTTGCGAAGGGGGTAAGATACAAGCCCCGGCCCGGTGGGACCTGAGCGCCCCTCCCCCCGGCTCCCGGAGGGTGGAAAGAAACCTGAGCGGTTTTTTTTTGGCAAGTGCTTTTTGGAAGCCTTAAAGGGACGGGCCCCCGTTGCTAGGGAGGCAGGGTGGCGGGACCGGTGAGCAGGTGCCTGGGACCGGCGCCTGAGGACAAAGAATATCCCGCGTTTCTCCCTGCGGTACCGGCGGGCGGGTGCCTGAGACCGGCACTTGAGGACAGAGGAAATCGCGCGTTTTTCCCCTTTTTTCTTTTCTCTTTTTTGCGAGTGCTTTTTGGAAGCCTAAAAGGGACAGGGACCCTGGTGCTAGGGAGGCAGGGCGGCAGGACTGGTGAGCGGGTGCCTGGGACCGGCACCTGAGGACAAAGAATATCGCGCGTTTTTCCCTGTGGGACCGGTGGGTGGGTGCCTGAGACCAGCACCTGAGGACGGAGGAAATCGCGCGTTTTTCCCCTTTTTTTCTCTCTTTTTGGCGAGTGCTTTTTGGAAGCCTTAAAGGGACAGGGACCCCAGTGCTAGGGAGGCAGGGCGGTGGGACTGGTGAGCGGGTGCCTGGGACCAGCGCCTGAGGACAAAGAATATAGAGCGTTCCTTCCCTGCGGGACCAGTGGGTGGGTGCTTTTTGGAAGCCTTGAAAGGACAGGGACCCTGGTGCTAGGGAGACAGGGTAGCAGGACCAGTGAGCGGGTGCCTGGGACCGGCACCTGAGGACAAAAAAAAAAAAAAAAAAATCGCGTGTTTTTTCCTTTTTTCATTCTTTCTGTTCCCTCTCTCATTGCTGTTGTTGTTTTGGTTTGGAGAGTGCTTTTTGGAAGTCTTAAAGGGGCAGGACAGGTCACTTAGACCAGAGGCAGGGAATCTGGGGATCTCTGGGCACTCTAACCTCCTGGGCAGCAGGGAGCACAGAGGCCCCTTATGGAGATAAATAGCCCCCTGGCCGCTCCCCCTCCAATGGTGCTCCACCATTTTGGAGGAACAGCCCCAGCCAGGCCAAGCCCACAGCAACAGCGGAGATAAACCCCAAAGCAACTGGGCAGGAAGCAGAAGCCCTGTCTGCACACAGCTGCCCAGCACAAGCCACTAGAGGTCGCTATTCTCCCAGGAAAAGGCCACAAACCAACAAGAAGGGAAGCTCTCCCAGCTGTCACTCGTACCAGTTCTGCAAACTATCTCTATCACCATGAAAAGACAAAACTACAGGCAGACAAAGATCACAGAGACAACACCTGAGAGGGAGACAGACCTAACTAGTCCTCCTGAAAAAGAATTCAAAATAAAAATCATGAACATGCTGACAGAGATGCAGAGAAAAATGCAAGAGCAATGGGATGAGATGCAGAGAAAAATGCAAGAGCAGTGGGATGAAGTCCAGAAGGAGATCACAGATGTCAGGAAGGAGATCACAGAAGTGAAACAATCCCTGGAAGGATTTATAAGCAGAATGGATAAGATGCAAGAGGCCATTGAAGGAATAGAAGCCAGAGAACAGGAACATATAGAAGCTGACATAGAGAGAGATAAAAGGATCTCCAGGAATGAAACAACACTAAGAGAAATATGTGACCAATACAAAAGGAATAATATTCGTATTATAGGGATACCAGAAGAAGAAGAAAGAGGAAAAGGGATAGAAAGTCTCTTTGAAGAAATAATTGCTGAAAACTTCCCCAAACTGGGGGAGGAAATAATCAAACAGACCATGGAATTACACAGAACTCCCAACAGAAAGGATCCAAGGAGGACAACACCAAGACACATAGTAATTAAAATGGCAAGGATCAAGGACAAGGAAAGAGTTTTAAAGGCAGCTAGAGAGAAAAAGGTCACCTATAAAGGAAAACCCATCAGGCTAACATCAGACTTCTCGACAGAAACCCTACAGGCCAGAAGAGAATGGCATGATATACTTAATGCAATGAAACAGAAGGGCCTTGAACCAAGGATACTGTATCCAGCACGACTATCATTTAAATATGATGGCTGGATTAAACAATTCCCAGACAAGCAAAAGCTGAGGGAATTTGCTTCCCACAAACCACCTCTACAGGGCATCCTACAGGGACTGCTGTAGATGGGAGCACCCCTAAAAAGAGCACAGAACAAAACACACAACATATGAAGAATGGAGGAGGAGGAATAAGAAGGGAGAGAAGAAAAGAATCTCCAGACAGTGTATATAACAGCTCAATAAGCAAGCTAAGTTAGGCAGTAAGATACTAAAGAAGCTGACCTTGAACCTTTGGTAACCACGAATCTAAAGCCTGCAATGGCAATAAGTACTTATCTCTCAATAGTCACCCTAAATGTAAATGGACTTAATGCACCAATCAAAAGACATAGAGTAATAGAATGGATAAAAAAGCAAGAACCATCTATATGCTGCTTACAAGAAACTCACCTTAAACCCAAAGATAAGCATAGACTAAAAGTCAAGGGACGGAAAAACATATTTCAGGCAAACAACAGTGAGAAGAAAGCAGGGGTTGCAGTGCTAATATCAGACAAAATAGACTTCAAAACAAAGAAAGTAACAAGAGATAAAGAAGGATACTACATAATGATAAAGGGCTCAGTCCAACAAGAGGATATAACCATTCTAAATATATATGCACCCAATACAGGAGCACCAGCATATGTCAAGCAAATACTAACAAAACTAAAGAGGGAAATAGACTGCAATGCATTCATTGTAGGAGACTTCAACACACCACTCACCCCAAAGGATAGATCCACCGGGCAGAAAATAAGTAAAGACACACAGGCACTGAACAACACACTAGAACAGATGGACCTAATAGACATCTATAGAACTCTACATCCAAAAGCAACAGGATATACATTCTTCTCAAGTGCACATGGAACATTATCCAGAATAGACCACATACTAGCTCACAAAAAGAGCCTCAGTAAATTCCAAAATATTGAAATTCTACCAACCAATTTTTCAGACCACAAAGGTATGAAAGTAGAAATAAATTCTACAAAGAAAACAAAAAGGCTCACAAACACATGGAGGCTTAACAACATGCTACTAAATAATCAATGGATCAATGAACAAATCAAAATACAGATCAAGGAATATATAGAAACAAATGACAACAACAACACTAAGCCCCAACTTCTGTGGGATGCAGCGAAAGCAGTCTTAAGAGGAAAGTACATAGCAATCCAGGCACACTTGAAGAAGGAAGAACAATCCCAAATGAATAGTCTAACATCACAATTATTAAAACTGGAAAAAGAAGAACAAATGAGGCCTAAAGTCAGCAGAAGGAGGGACATAATAAAGATCAGAGAAGAAATAAACAAAATTGAGAAGAATAAAACAATAGCAAAAATCAACGAAACCAAGAGCTGGTTCTTTGAGAAAATAAACAAAATAGATAAGCCTCTAGCCCAACTTATTAAGAGAAAAAGAGAGTCAACACAAATCAACATAATCAGAAATGAGAATGGAAAAATCACGACAGACTCCACAGAAATACAAAGAATTATTAAAGACTACTATGAAAACCTATATGCCAACAAGCTGGAAAACCTAGAAGAAATGGACAACTTCCTAGAAAAATACAACCTCCCAAGACTGACCAAGGAAGAAACACAAAAGTTAACAAACCAATTACAAGCAAAGAAATTGAAACAGTAATCAAAAAACTACCCAAGAACAAAACCCCGGGGCCGGACGGATTTACCTCGGAATTTTATCAGACACACAGAGAAGACATAATACCCATTCTCCTTAAAGTGTTCCACAAAATAGAAGAAGAGGGAATACTCCCAAACTCATTCTATGAGGCCAACATCACCCTAATACCAAAACCAGGCAAAGACGCCCCCACCAAAAAAGAAAATTACAGACCAATATCCCTGATGAATGTAGATGCAAAAATACTCAATAAAATATTAGCAAACAGAATTCAACAGTATATCAAAAGGATCATACACCATGACCAAGTGGGGTTCATCCCAGGGATGCAAGGACGGTACAACATTCGAAAATCCATCAACATCATCCACCACATCAACAAAAAGAAAGACAAAAACCACATGATCATCTCCATAGATGCTGAAAAAGCATTTGACAAAATTCAACATCCATTCATGATAAAAACTCTCAGCAAAATGGGAATAGAGGGCAAGTACCTCAACATAATAAAGGCCATATATGATAAACCCACAGCCAGCATTATACTGAACAGCGAGAAGCTGAAAGCATTTCCTCTGAGATCGGGAACCAGACAGGGATGCCCACTCTCCCCACTGTTATTTAACATAGTACTGGAGGTCCTAGCCACGGCAATCAGACAAAACAAAGAAATACAAGGAATCCAGATTGGTAAAGAAGAAGTTAAACTGTCACTATTTGCAGATGATATGATACTGTACATAAAAAACCCTAAAGATTCCACTCCAAAACTACTAGAACTGATATCGGAATACAGCAAAGTTGCAGGATACAAAATCAACACACAGAAATCTGTAGCTTTCCTATACACTAACAACGAATCAATAGAAAGAGAAATCAGGAAAATAATTCCATTCACCATTGCATCAAAAAGAATAAAATACCTAGGAATAAACCTAACCAAAGAAGTGAAAGACTTATACTCTGAAAACTACAAGTCACTCTTAAGAGAAATTAAAGGGGACACTAATAAATGGAAACTCATCCCATGCTCATGGCTAGGAAGAATTAATATCGTCAAAATGGCCATCCTGCCCAAAGCAATATACAGATTTGATGCAATCCCTCTCAAATTACCAGCAACATTCTTCAATGAATTGGAACAAATAATTCAAAAATTCATATGGAAACACCAAAGACCCCGAATAGCCAAAGCAATCCTGAGAAAGAAGAATAAAGTAGGGGGGATCTCACTCCCCAACTTCAAGCTCTACTACAAAGCCATAGTAATCAAGACAATTTGGTACTGGCACAAGAACAGAGCCACAGACCAGTGGAACAGATTAGAGACCCCAGAAATTAACCCAAACATATATGGTCAATTAATATTTGATAAAGGAGCCATGGACATACAATGGCAAAATGACAGTCTCTTCAACAGATGGTGCTGGCAAAACTGGACAGCTACATGTAGGAGAATGAAACTGGACCATTGTCTAACCCCATATACAAAGGTAAACTCAAAATGGATCAAAGACCTGAATGTAAGTCATGAAACCATTAAACTCTTGGAAAAAAACATAGGCAAAAACCTCTTAGACATAAACATGAGTGATCTCTTCTTGAACATATCTCCTCGGGCAAGGAAAACAACAGCAAAAATGAGCAAGTGGGACTACATTAAGCTGAAAAGCTTCTGTACAGCGAAAGACACCATCAATAGAACAAAAGGAACCCTACAGTATGGGAGAATATATTTGAAAATGACAGATCCGATAAAGGCTTGACGTCCAGAATATATAAAGAGCTCACACGCCTCAACAAACAAAAAACAAATAACCCAATTAAAAAATGGGCAGAGGAACTGAACAGACAGTTCTCCAAAAAAGAAATACAGATGGCCAAGAGACACATGAAAAGATGCTCCACATCACTAATTATCAGAGAAATGCAAATTAAAACTACAATGAGGTATCACCTCACACCAGTAAAGATAGCTGCCATCCAAAAGACAAACAACAACAAATGTTGGCGAGGCTGTGGAGAAAGGGGAACCCTCCTACACTGCTGGTGGGAATGTAAATTAGTTCAACCATTGTGGAAAGCAGTATGGAGGTGCATCAAAATGCTCAAAACAGACCTACCATTTGACCCAGGAATTCCACTCCTAGGAATTTACCCTAAGAACGCAGCAATCAAGTTTGAGAAAGACAGATGCACCCCTATGTTTATCGCAGCACTATTTACAATAGCCAAGAATTGGAAGCAACCTAAATGTCCATCGGTAGATGAATGGATAAAGAAGATGTGGTACATATACACAATGGAATACTACTCAGCCATAAGAAGTGGAAAAATCCAACCATTTGCAGCAACATGGATGGAGCTGGAGAGTATTATGCTCAGTGAAATAAGCCAAGCGGAGAAAGAGAAATACCAAATGATTTCACTCATCTGAGGAGTATAGGAACAAAGGAAAAACTGAAGGAACAAAACAGCAGTGGAATTACAGAACCCAAAAATGGACTAACAGGTACCAAAGGGAAAGGAACTGGGGAGGATGGGTGGGCAGGGAGGGATAAGGGGGGGGAGAAGAAGGGGGGTATTAAGATTAGCATGCATGGGGGGAGGGAGAAAGGGGAGGGTGGGCTGCACAACACAGAGAGGACAAGTAGTGACTGTACAACATTTTGCTAAGCTGATGGACAGTAACCGTAATGTGGTTGTTAGGGGGGACCTGATATAGGGGAGAGCATAGTAAACATGGTATTCTTCATGTAAGTGTAGATTAAAAATTAAAAAAAAAAAAAAAAATAGAAAGAAAGAAAAGGGGGATTACTCCTTAACAGGATAAAACTATTGGTAAATCAAAGATCAACGCATGCTTTAAATATCCTTAATGTTGATCACTTAAAGGGTGTCAGATGATCAGCTATGGAGGTACTCTTTTCTGATAATATTCCTTTCTCTTAATTAAAAAAAAAAAAAAAAAAGCAGTTACTGTGTGCTGACCTCCAATGAGTTCTGCACAGTGGTATAGAGGGCATGTCAAAGTGTGGGCAAAGGGTCTGTTTGTTTCTATGCAGAAGATCAAGGCCTAGCTTGGATACCCAGAAAATGAACTAAGATTTGATATGAGGAGGAGCTTCCGGCATCAGCACTCTCTAGGGGACTTGTGCCGGGGGATGATCATCAAAAAGCCTCCACAGGGATCCGGACGATGCTGTGGTTGTGGCTGCATCCAGCCCACCGTCTCCTGGACTTGCCATAGGAATGAGGAGGGAGATGTCTAGGCTGGCATGTGCATACAGTGAGACAACGAATTTGACTGGATCTGTACTGTTGGAACTCAACCAGGAGTTGGGAGGGGTGCAAGTTGTAGCACTCCAAAATCTCATGACTATAGACTATCTATGGTTAAAAGAACATATGGGATGTGAACAGATCCCAGAAATGGGCTGCTTTAATTTGTCTGATGGTTCAAATACAGTTGGACAATATCCATCATATCATCGATAAATTTTCACAAATGCCTAGGGTGCCTAAATGGTTTTCTTGGCTTCACTGGAGATGGATGGTAATTATAGATTTGCTTTGTTTATGTCACCGTATTCCTATTATGTTAATATGTGTGTGCAAATTAGTTAGTAGTTTAAAACCTATACATACTTAAGGTACTATACAAGAAGATATGTCAAAGAAATAATCAATCCTCCCATGTTTCCTTCATATGCTACATCTATAGCTTTTCTTCTTCCTTCCTAATTACAACCCTTAAATAGAATTCGTGCCTCATATCGAACTTACCGAGTATCATAATTCCTCCAGGTTGTAAAGATACCTCGAGACAAGTGCTGGGCATAGAAGCCACAGGGCATAAATCTGCAAAGAAGTAAAAAGCTAACCTTTGCAAACAATATGGCTTCTCTCTCACTTACCAACTTTACATTTCCCTGTATGGCCCCGGAAGATGACTGGTTAGCCAGAGACGGGTAAGATTCCTCAAGGGAGGAACAACCTAAGACAGGCACAGTCGCAGGGGGGCCATCAGGTGAGAATTTGGGGATCAACAGAGGTGAGGCTCAAAACCTCACACCCCCTGCTTTGAGAGAAATCTGCATCCGTGGATGTCTTGCTGCCCTTGTCTAGCCTGGATTAATACTTAGTCCATAGGCACACACCTGATCATCTGATCATCTACATTTGCCTTCTTACAGCACTAAACTATGTTTTCTACCTTTATCTTGCATCTACCTACCACTTCAGCATTTTATTAAAAATAAAAATAATAATAATAATAGGAGAAATGTGGGATCAACATATAAATCAAGTACAAAAATCAAACGAATATTCATATTTGACCTGATTGTTTATAGGTCATAATGCATGATCAAAACCGAAAGTTTCTGTGATGAATGCCCTTGTACTGTTCACCATATAAGAATTTATTCACTATGTAAGAATTCGTTCACCATGTAAGAACATGTTCGTTATGCTTCAGAAGATTGGAGACTGACGAGAATTAGGCTTGAGATGGATTAATGATTGTACATTGAGCGTTGACCCCCCCTATACTGAATTTTATTGTTGTTAACAACCATTTGATCAATAAATATGAGATGCCCTCTCAAAAAAAAAAAAAAAAAACAGCTTTGAGATGTAAAAAAAAAAAAAAAGCAAGAAGAAAACTGCAAGCACTTAATTAGATAAAAAGCAATAATGTTCAGATAAAACTATTACAAACTATACATAACAGTGTTAGTGGATATAATGTACAGCTAGATACAACCATATGTCCTCGTTAAAGGTAAGGGCTATTCCATGATATTCTGGGGCACTCTTTCCATTAAATCTACAGTTCAGGAACTGTAATGTAGCAAGAGCTTCAGGGATTATTTGCATTTCTGAAAGGTAATAGATACGATGAAAATCTACTAAACTAAACATTTCTATGGTTCCTAGTGATTCCCTCTCATCCTCTCATCATTATATACTCAACAGAAATAATCATACGTTCACCAAAAGACATTATAAGACTATTCATAATGGCACTGTTTGTAATCAATAAAAACCAGGAACTACCCAAATATTCACCAACATAAACTGTAGTATATTCACTCAACACTAGAAGCCGTTGTGATGAACAAATCACAACAGTGTGCAACAACATGGGTGAGTTCCACAGACACATGATGAGAAAAGAATGATGAGCAAGGATACATCCCCACAGTGCAAATACCCTATGAAGTATATAAGTGTATATGTGAAGTATGTAAGTATAGAAGCCAAATACCAAAGTGTATATACTCTATGACTGCATCTAAATAAAGTTCAAAAAGAGCAAAACTAATGATGTTAGAAGTTAGGCTAGTGGTTTCTCAGGGGATAATTAGCAGGAGTTATACAGGACTTTTGGGGTTCTGGTAATGTCTGTTTCTTGCTCTGAGCACTAGGCAGGTGGGCATGTGCAGCTGGTAAAAATTTGTTAAACTATATACTTAAGATGTGTACTTTTCTTAGTGTATGTTATTTTTCAATACCCCCCTCCCTGAGAAATGGTACAGTGCTCTTTACTGTCCCAACACCCAGGCCACATATTCCTTGGCTCTGTGTCTCTCCCCACCAAGGCTGAACACTCTGAGAAGCCACCCAATTTAAGTGTGAATAATCTTGCCTTCTGTAAGCATATTACCAGTATAGAGTATTGCCACAAACATGCTTAGAATCAGTTTTCTTTGACTACAATTAGCTCATTGGTGCCACATGTGCTATTAGGGCAATAAGACAACATTTAAAAAATGGTAAAATAATGAAAGAGGCATTTGATGGTAAAGCAAGTAAATAGCTCAACTTTATTTTCCTGCAGCCACCCCCTAAATTCTATGTTGAAATAAATGCTTGGGGAAAAAACTAGAAACTGAAAAATGTATAAAGGCCCTATAAAGGGTATTAAAGATGTCAAGAGTGTTTTATCTACTAACCTGAAACCTGTGTCGAACAGAAATAAAAATGGCTGTAGAATCAACACATGCATTTCATGTTAGTGCTGCATTTGAGGGCACCTGGGCCATGGTTATGGGTTAAGTCAGCGAAAATGTGTAATTCATGGGATAACTGAAAAAGCCACTAGACAGGAAGATGAATGGTTTGAACATTTTCTGTGCCACAAAATGGTTAATGATCAGGTAAATACCTCTGAGAAAAACAAAATCCAGAATTGTTGCAGCCGTTCTCTGATCACCTCTTGCCTCTGGAGTGAGTAGCCTTTGGCCAGCTAAGGGCTCCTCCAGAAGAAAGGCCAGCTGCAGAGCCCCTGGGAGGTCACATCCTCCCTCCCACCTTTAGAGCCCAGTAAACAGCTCAAGTCAGAGGCACCTGCTATGGAGAAATTGGTATGAGGCAGACCCAGGACTCTAACCAAATTCGCTGATTCCAAGACCCAATCTCATAGTGATTACACTATACTGCTTCTTAATTTTAAAACACATTTTTTTGCCCTCCTCCTAGAAAGAGGAATAAGTACAGGGTCAAGGCCAAAGAATTCCTTATGATCCATACTCATCACTGCAAATCTCTTCAGCTGTTCAGTGGGAGGTGGGGCTCCAGGGGACACAAGCGTGGAATCACCAAATCCTCTCGAAATGCTGCTCTCTAGAATGTTACTTTCCAAATTATCTCATCTAAGTAGCCATCCTTCATATATCTGCACCTCACACACACTCATAGACACACCATGACTAAAAGCATTCTGCAGACAGCAAAGGTCAGAGAAACAAGTCTTCAGGTTCAATCTCATTTTGACTGATTTCCACAGGATACTCAGGCAGCCCTTCAAAAGTAACCTTGTTTCTGGTTCTTAGTTCCCAAACATCTTGTTTGGTTTCTCTTATTTACTCTCTAAGAACTATGTCAATATCCATCCATTATACTTTATTAAATAGCCATGATTGGATGGCATAATGATACACAAAAGTTTTAAAAAAAGGTTTGTTACAACTGTGAAACATAATACAGCATCTGTTAAGAATTGAGTTCACTTACCTAGTTATCATATATTTTAGTTTTTAAATACTGTACTTATGGATTAGATTTGCTTTATGTGTACTTTGCAATTTACATTCCCTTAGAATCAATATATTGTATACCTTTCATGCAGATATATATATATATATAATTTGATTCAGTTTTTCAAAGCTATACATACAAAATCAGCACATGTAGAATTAAAGCACATTACACACAAAATGAAAAGAACTACAGCATAAAACACAGATAGCATGTGACTGCCTACATAAAACACAGCATATTGTCATTGTATCCCTACAATATTTTTTTGCTTTTGCTTAAAAAATAAACCCCATTATCCACTTTTGAATAAATAACAATGCAGTTTTCTAAAAAATAATTTGCTAGGTAATGGCAGATGTAGTGTGTTCTTGACTTCAGCCCACCAACTATTCCAAAGATATTTAACAAAAAAAAAAATCACATGGAATACAGTGTAAGCTGCTCAAACAAGTTTGTGTTTAAATATCTGAATAAACATAGTGCCACATTTGTGAAGCCTAAGCATTTTCTATTGTCTTATTAATGATAAAAAGCAGGCACTGGTCTCCTTTTCTAAACCTTTCATAATATTTTCAAGTGTTCAATTAAAATTTCATATATTCATTTCATATTTTATTTTGAAGTACAATAGCCTGGCTTTTCTTTCCTTCAAATTATACCCCAATCTCAAAATATTACATATTTATAAAACAGCATACATATTCATATATATTTATTAAACAACTTGCTAAAATAAGGTCCTTGTGAAAAAACTTATCCAAAATGTACAAACCCAGGACTGATAAGAAGGAAACATCCAGTACAGTCATCCAACAACGTGATAATTGGCTGGGAAAAAGAAGAGGGTCTGCAAAATTCCAGAAGGTCCAAGTTTATCCACAATTAATTTCCTACAACAGTGCTCCACAATCTCGAACAAACCTCAGACATTATTATTTCCTTAATTTCTTTATTTCCTCTTTTCCCCTACATTTTAATGTTTCTAAAATTGGGATTATCTTACAAAGAATACATACATTTTAGAGTAGTTCCCTTTAAAAAAAGGTTATACTAAATTGATGTTAGATTTTATAAATGATGGAGATTTAAAATCAGAGAAATATAGTTAGTATAGTATTACTTAAGGATAACTCTAAATTAGGTGCTTCTTAATTTGCCCTTTCTTCCAGTAATACTTGTTAAGATTGCTATTCACCCTACCTGAACTAGAGTTTTTACAGTATCTTAAAACAAAGAAACAGTAAAATCCTGGAACCAATCAATTATAAACATACATTTTCTCCAATAGCAACTAATGCCAAGTCATTTGATTGCCTACCAATGTGAAGATGGCAAAGCATCATTTAGAGAATGGAGAGTTAGATAAGAGGCAAAGAAAAACTCACTGAAAAAATGAGGTACATTGTCAAATTGGCAGTATGAATTATCTGTTGTAGAGGGACTCTCTTATGAGATGACACATTGTTATCCTAAGAATTGGCCATTACGTTAGCTTGGCCAGACGGCAGACAGCACTGCCAGAAACAATTTATGCAAAAGCCTTGGCTAAAAGTTACCTCTGATGGCCTGGAACTTATTCAGCATTCAAAAGCCAGAACTTTCAGGCCACTCAGCATAACTTGCTCAAGAAATCTATTTCTCTTGGTAAGAAAAAAAAAAAACAAAGTCTTGTTCAAGAACAAGTAAAATGTTGTTCTTAATTTTACTGGCACATCTTAAGGGAAGAAATTATTGATAGTTAATATTAATTTCTATATTCATTCATCTTTTCAACAAAAGCATGACTGACAGGCACATTTAAAAATATACCAAACCCCATTTAAAACTCCTACCATCTGAAGGATTCTGCATTTACTTTCGACTGTTTTAAATAATTTGTCTGTAAGATTGCTACTCAAACTCCAACATTCACTTCTCATTCCCCACCCTCAGGTAAACCCTCAGGCTGAAATGATTGTACAGATTTTTCAGATTTGATAAAGCTTATTGTTGGAAGTAACTGTCAGACCAATTTTTGAGGTTTCTTCTTGCTCCAAACATTACTGCATGTATTCTTTATTCCAAAGTAGGAGTTTATTCTTATAAATTACTGAAGAGAATTCTAGATATTTTCCTGGACTATTTTTATCCAAATTTATGGTAAATTTCAAAGGTTAGATGTGTAGTTTTGTTGTTGTTCTGTCACTACAGAACCTAACAAAGAAGGGGGAACCACTGCAATAGAGGATGAGTACCTGAAAACTCACAAGTCTGCAGCAGCTGAGACCACATCAGTATAAAACACCTCTGCCTTTGGTATTTTTTATTGAGGTAAAATTGGAATATATTAGTTTCAGGTGTCTGTCATAATAATTTGATTTTTGTATGCACTACAAAGTGATCTTTGTCTAGTTACCATTTACCACCATACAATTGACCCCCTTCACCCATTTCACCCACTCCATGACCCCCTTTCTCTCTGATAACCACCAATCTTTTCTTCATGTGCATGCGTTTGGTTTGGTTTGCTATTTAGATCCCACATATAAGTGAAATCGTGTGGTATTTGCCTTTCTCTGATTTATCTGACTTAATTCACTTGGCATAATACCCTCAAAGTCCATCCCTGTTGTCACAAACAGCAGGATTTCCTACTTATATACAAAGTAGTATTTGTATCCGTGTGTGTGTATGTGTATACCACAAATTCTTTATCAATTCATAAAGAATTGGACACTGATCACATACTTATAGGTTCATTGCTGGGCTATTTTGTTCCATTGATCTATATTCTGTTTTATCCTTCAGTTTGCTTATGTGGTATATCACATTAATTTTAATTGGACACATAAGTCAAAAATTATGAATTGGACATGTAGGTTTTTTCCATACTTTGGCTATTGTAAGTGATGCTGCAGTGAATGGAGGTCCAGGTATCTTTTTGAATTAATGTTTTCATGTTCTTCAGATAAATACCCAAAAATGGAATAGCTGGATTATATGGTAGTTTTATTTTTATTTTTTTTAGGAACCTCCATACTGGTTCCCATAGTGGCTGCACCAATTTACATTTCCACCAGAAGTGTGTAAGGGTCCCCTCTTTTCCACACCCTCTCCCACACTTGGCTTTTTGAAGACAGCCATTCTCACAGGTCAAAGGATCTCTCATCATGGTTTCGATCTGCATTTGTCTGATAATTGGTGATGTTGAGCATCTTTTCATGTGTCTGCTGGCCATCTGTATATCTTCTATGGAAAAATGTCTTTTAGATCCTCTGCCTATTTTTTAATCAGATTTTTTTCCCATTGAGTTGAATTCCTTGCTTATTTTGGATATTAGTTCCTTACTGGGTATATGATTTGCAAGTATTTCCTCCATTTAGTATGTTGCCTTTTCATTTTGTTGATAGTTTCATTTGCTACACAGAAGCTTTTTAGTTTGCTATAGTCCCACCTGTTTATTTTTGCTTTTATTTTACCTTTCCTTCTGGAGTCAGGTCCAAAAATTCAAGGCTGGGACTAACATCAAGGAGTTTACCACCTATGTCCTCTTCTAGGAGTTTTATGATTTCATTTTTTACATTCGTCTTTAATCCATTTTGAGTTAATTTTGTACATGGCATATAGCAGAGGTTTAGTGTCATTCTTTTGCCTGTGGCTGTCCAGTTTTCCTAACACCATTAAAGAATAAATGTCCTTTCCCCACTGTAAATTATTGGCTCCTTTGTTATAACTGATCACATACTTACAGGTTCGTTACTGGGCTATTTTGTTCCATTGATCTATATTCTATTTTTATGTCAATGACATCCTCTTTTGATTACTGTAGCTTTGTAGTATACTTGAAACAGGGAGCATACCTCCAACTTTGTTGTTTCTCAAAATTGTTTAAGCTTTCCCTTTTTTGATGGGGGGATCTTTTTTTGTTCCACACAAATTTTAGAATTATTTGTTCTAGTTCTATGAAAGATGCCAGTGGGATTTTGATAGAGATTGCACTGAATCTGTAGTTTGTTTTGAGTAGTATAGACATTTTGACAATGTTCATTCTTTCAACACATAAGCATGGAATATTTTTCCATTTATTTATGTCTTCATCAGTTTCATCAGTGTCATAATTTTCAGTACTCAGGTCTTTAATCTCCTTGGTTAAATTTACTCCTAGGTATTTTATTCTTTTTGAGGTACTTTCCCTCTATAACCACATTGTTAAGACTTTTATCATAAATGATGTTGAATTTGGTCAAATGCTTTTTCTGGATCTATTGATGAACAAATGATTTTTATCCTTCAGTTTGCTTATGTAGTACATCACATTGATTTGCTAATGTTGAACCATCTTGCATCCCTAGAATAAATCCCTGTTGATAGTGGTGTACAATCTTTTTAATGTACCTTTGAAAGCAGTTTGCTAATATTTTTTGAGGATTTTGGCACCTATGTTTACCTATTGGTTTGCAATTTCTTTTTGTGTGTGTGGTGTCCTTGTCTGGTTTTGGTATCAGGGTAATGCTGGCCTCATAAAATGAGTTTAGAAGTATCCCTTCTTTTCATTTATTTGGAAGAGTTTGAGAATGATAGGTAATAATTCTTCTTTAACTGTTTGGTGGAATTCATCAGTGAAGCCATCTGGGTCTGGATTTAGTTTTTTGGGAGTTTTTACTGATTCAATCTTCTTACTTGCAATTGGTATATTCAGAATTACTATTTTTTATGACCCATCTTAGAAGACTGTATGTCTCTAGGAATTTATCCACTTGTAGGTTTCCAATTTACTGGCACATAATTGTTCATAGTAGTCTCATAAGATCTTTTGTATTTCTGTGATATCAACTATAACTTCTTTTTTGTTACTGATGTTATTCATTTGAGCCCAGTGAATAAATTTTTTCTTTGTAAGTCTAAATAGAGGTCTGTCAATTTTGTTTCTTTCCAAAGAACTAGACCTTAGTTTCTTTGATCTCTCTATTGTCTTTTAAGTCTCCATTTCATTTATTTCTACTTTGAACTTTATTATTCCCTCCCTTCTACTAACTTTGGGCTTTGTTTATTCTTCCTTTTTTAGTTCCTTTAGGTGTAAAGTTAGATTTTTTTACTTGAAATTTTTGTTTCTTGAGGTAGGCCTGAATCACTATGAACTTCTTTCTGAGAACTGCGTTTGCTGCACTACACTGATTTGGAATGTTGTATTTCCATCTTCATTCTTCCCAAGGAACTTTTTGATTTCCCTTTTATATCTTTCTGAGCCCACTGGTTTTTCAATAGCATGTTATTTAATCTCCATGTATTTGTGATTTTTCTAGTGTTTTTCTTCTAATTGATTTCTAGTTTCATATCATGATGGTAGGAAAAGATGATCTAGTATGATTTCAAAGTTCTTAAATTTATTGAGACTTCTTTTATGGTCTAACATGTGATCTATCCTAGAGAATGTTCCACATGTACCTGAGAATATGCATTCTCTAATGCTGCTTTTGGATGGAATGTTCTGTATATATCTATTAAGTCCATCGGGTCTATTGTGTCTCTTAAGGCCAATGTTCCCATATTGATTTTCTGTCTGGATGATCTATCCATTGGTAAGTCCCCCAATTAATAAAGTATTAATGTAACTTTAATACATTAATTATTGCATTGCCATAAATTTCTCCCATAGGTTCTATTAATATTTGCTTCATATATTTAAGTTTTTACTCCCAATCCCCACATTTTATGTTTTTGGTGTTACACCTTACACCTTTTTATTTTGTGTATAGTTAACTATTATAGTTATAGTTAATTTGAGTACATTTGTCTTTTAACCTTCATACTAGCTTTATAAGTGGTAAGCTACTACTTTTATAATATATTTCCCTTTTCCAGTGAGATTTTTACTTTCCTCTTTTCTTGTTACTAGATAGTGTCTTTTCCTTTCAGTGCAAGAAGTTCCTTTAACATTTTTGGGTGTGGCCAGTTTAGTGGTGATGAATCCTTTAGCTTTTGTTTGTTTGGAAAACTCTATTTCTCCTTCAATTCTGAATGACAGTGTTGCTAGGTAGAGTATTCCTGGATGGAAGTTTCTTCCTTTCAGCACTTTAAATATATGATGCCACTACTTTCTAGCTTGCTGTTCTGCTGAAAAATCAACTAATAGTTTTATGGAGGTTCCTTTATACATAACAAGTTGTTTTTCTCTAGCTGCTTTTAAGATTCTCTCTTCAACTTTTGACATTTTAATTACAATGTGACTTGGTGTGGCTATCTTTGGATTATATTATTTGGAATATCTGGGTTTCCTGGACCTCAATGTAGGCTTCCTTCCCCAGGTTAAGGAAATTTTCAGCTGTTACTTCTCCAGTGGACATTTCTTGGGTGGACTGCAGGCACTGCCAGCTTCAGCCAAGTTGGGGAACCTGGGGCCAGGACTGGCCTACTGGCTTCAGTGGGGCTGCACTGAAGTGTGGGGGTGGGGCAAGCCTGCTGGTGTTAGCAAGGTAGAATGAGTGTGCAAAAATGGTGCTCACCAGGGCTTTCTTCCCTGGAGAAAGTTGTACAAGACCCCTGTGTCTCTGACACATGCTTGAACATTAGCGAATGAATCTCCTTCATACATGGTCTAGGCACTGCTGAAACAAACTTTTATGCTGGGCCCTGGGGTGAGTGAGTCTGTGCACAATCCCTTTAAGAGCATACTTTGTTCCCCATAGCTTTTATGGGTCTCCTGGATGTAAGACTGGTTGGTTCCAGAAGCAGATGTTTTGTGGCTTGCTCTCTGGAGTAGGCCTCAAGGGTTGGAATATCTGCTGTGGGGTCTGAACCCCTCACTCCTCAGGGGGAAACTCCTGATTGTGGGTCTCTGCACCAGAGGTGGGGTTTTTGGCAAGACCATGGCTTTGCTTCTCCTATTCATCTCAATGTGGCCCTTTTATCATTAGTTGTGGAGGAGCTCTTCACCTAGTTTTTAGGTTTTTTCCAGAGGGAACTGATCCATATGTAGCTATGGATTTTGTGTGTCCATTGGAGGAGGGGAGTTCAGGATTTCCTATGCTGCCATCTTAAACTACTTTCTCTCTGCCATTGATTTTTACACTGTATCTTATGACAACTCACCAGACCCACCCAATCCATCTGCTAGAGCAGCATCCCATAATTTTAACCTCCTAGTATATAATGCAGAGATGACCTTACAGAGACATACAGATTGTCAATAATTAGGAAATGATGGTGGAGAAGAAGGGAGAGATGTTCTGATTATTTGCTAATGTTTTTGTTCCTTCTTTAAAGTTTTTCCCTCAATTTTTCCTTTAAAGTTATATGTCTCAATTATTTTACAGCAAAATTAGATAAATGATTGCTCAAAAACACAAAATTTTATATGAGAAAGCTGCAAATATAGCTTACTGTTTCTAATAGAACATCTGTTCTATGTGACCAAAGAAATTCAGTAAGCAACAAATTGAAATGCAAGATGATCTCAAGTCCAGGAGAGTTATTCTTTATAGAAGAAAGTACAAGAAGATAAAATATGTGGGAGGAATTCAGGGCTCAAGTGAAGGCATGAGCACAGCACAGCACAGCAAACATGAGCTTTCTCTTAGTTCTTTCCACCTCTCCCATACCTGCTCTTGTTTCTCTCTTTCCTCTTTCTTAACCTTACTCCATCAGCTGCTCAGAGCCACTATATTCATTGACCTCAATGACAGGCTTAATTCTTTCCCTTGGAACTAAGGGATACTAAGGAATAAAGAATTTAATTTAGGATTATTAATGAAAAATCTTAATTCAGAAAGATCTGGAGAACAGAAGAAAAAAGGAGGCTTCCATTTGTCCTAATGTTATCTTACCATCATCATTGGTGACATATCTGAATTAGTGTGGTGTCTAAATATAACAAAATTCCTGTGACTCATTTGTTGCCCTCTAAGCAACTTTTTTTTCTCCAGTAAAAGCAACAGCGTAGCCATAGAATGCTCAGTGACTGTTACAGATAAATTGATGTCTTGACATTATCCTCTCAGTGGTCCAACTAGTTCAGCCATTAATGTTTACAAGACAGGAAGGGATAGGCAAAATCAACTATAAATCCACATTTTAGGTGGTAGGAGAGACAGGGCTCAGGAAATATATCATAGCTTTGTAGGCTTTCATAACAAGAAATTTTGACATAGTGTGAAAAGTGTCTCTGGAGCTCATGTCATTGTCTAGGCGAAGTGGAATGAAATCAAAAACTGGTTTGAATAGAATGGTGGGGAGAAAACTTAGAGTCAGAACATCTGGTTCAAATTTTATTCTGCAATTTATTACCTGAACATACTGCCTCTCTTAACCTTAATTTCCTTATCTGAAAATTGGGAAAATATAAGTACACAAATGATGGGATCATTGTGAGGATTTAATAAGATGAAACATGTGAAACCTAGTAACATAGTACCTAAAATGGAGTAGAAACTCAATAAAAATTTCACAGAAACAACTTTCTTCCGCTGCAGTTATGCACTATCAACTCATAACTTAAAATCTTTTTTTGAAGGGGGGGAGAAATTTATATTATTTCTGATATGGCCATTGCTTAACATCTGCATTGCTAAAATACTAAATCTCTTCTGTTGTCATATGAGATTCACTCATGTATTTAGTGAGGACCTACTTTCTTCCTCAATAGGCTTGCAGTGTAGCTGTAAGCGAGAAATGTAAATTGTTACAGTTCAGGGTGTCACTGCCTCAGGAAGGCAGTCTGACAGGACACTTGCAGCAGGGGGAGGGGGTCATACATGAGTCTAAGGATGTCTGGAAGGCTTTGGTGGGAAGCAAGACTTGGATGCAGGCTTAGGGAGCAGGGAAGGGATCTGCCAGGCACACAAGAAAAAAGGGGAGGTTTACCAGATTAAACCTTAAGAAAGATATTCAAACTCAAAATATTTATAAATGTTTAAAAAATGTGCTTTTTGCATATGCCTAAATTCTAAATCTGTATGGATTGTGTCCATATTAAATCATTCATAATTGTATACATATTTCTCTAGTGACTCTAATTGAGATAATTTTATACTCTATATAATAAGAACACAACTGTAATATTTAAGAATAAAGTTTAAAAGCCACTCCTATCAAATTTCTTTTTATGTTATCTTGATAAATTGAATGTGTACTTTATACATGTAATTCATATATTTCATGACACTTGCAATTAACCTAGTATAAGAAAAATTTAACACTACAACTTCTGTCTCTACCACCCTTAGAAGGAAATGTGTAGGAAACTAGAAGCTAAATTATATGTCTGAGTAGTAGCAACATACCAATAGCTAGTATAAAGTGTATGTGTGGAAAGCAGCAATTTTCAATTATCACAGGAAAGTAAACCTCCATTTCAAGGCATCAATATAAAGTAAGTTTAATATTTTCTCAAGTTTTGATAAATTTTAGCCAAATTCTGACTCTTTTTATTTAATGATTCTATCATTTAATACATGTAACAGTTTTAGAACAGTGTCTGCATGTGTGTGGTGGCCTAATTTCCCAATTTTAATCATAGTTATTGGGCTTAAAGGATTCAATTTTCATAATAGATCAACCATTTAGGACATTCAGTGTAAAACAACTGCTCGTGACATTAGAAGCATCGCCACAAAGTAGCTGCAGTGCTGGGCTCTGTTTAACTTGTCATTCCTATTGGAATGACAAAGGTGATTTCGTAAGTAGTCTCCAAGAGCCAGGGGGGTCTGGGGACATGCCAGAGTGGTCCAACTACCGTAAACTTGGAATTCTGAAAGCACAGTATCAGACTTCTTTGGGAGAGAGTGGTGGAACGTGGATCTCTGAGTCTAGTTAATCAAAAGCTAAATAGCTTTTTAATTAAAAATACATGTACTCCAAGAACCCTAATAATTGGAGTAGTATTTGAAAATAATAGCCTCAACAAATATGACTTCAAAAGACTTCTTGCGATTCAAAGCTCCTGTTCTAAGGGTGTGAAATAAAACACTAAAGTTTATCTCTCTGAAATCTAAGAGGCAAGGAGCTCATTTTAACCATTCCTATGTGTGTGTTGGCTTTACAGATAAAGATCAACTCAGTGGCATTTTAGAAAATTAGTTGTGTCTAATCCCCAGTGTCCTAGTCAACATTTCCTTTATTAATAGAATAGGATACATATGGCTGCAGATAAGTTCTTACTGGGTTTGCTATGACTGTTGTAGCAGCCTGCAAGGTACAGCTGCCCAAGAAGTACACTGGACTGCTCCAAGGGAAAGAATACTTCATCAGGCTCCTTGCTGTTTCTATTTTAACCATCAAAGTTTCTTCAGCATTTGCAGATTTGTTTTCAAAAGTCTTTTAATATATAGGTAACAAAAACAGACATCAAGTCATGGATTTATAAAATGCCTTCCTGAAACTACTGCTAACATTTTGTTTATGTATGTTTACAACCAAAGCATGACTGGTGATTTCCGTAAAATATTTAGCCCCTGCTCCATTAACCACTCTCCCAAATCTCTTAAGTCATCTAATAACAAATGAATAGTAGTAACAAATGAACTCCATCTATTTCCCTTATTCTCTCCTATTACTCTTCCTTCCTTCCTTCCTTTCCTTCCTTCGGTTTTAATTTTTCATTTTCCTTTCTCTTAACTATCTGAAGTTTATTTTGTTTTTTTCATTTCTAGGAGCATTTCATATCTTTTACATGTAAAACCAAAAAATGGAATGACTAATAAACAGGCAAACATGCTCAACACCATGGCTCATGAGAAGGTAGAGGAAAATAACACAGAGATAACATTTTTCCCCTGTCAGATTGGAAAACATAATACAAATTGATAGAATCAAATGTTAAGGAAATTGACACTCCAGCACATGGTTAATGGTACAGTTCCTTTCAAGAGTGGCATTCCTTCAGAATTTTTAATGAATTCAAAATGTGCATATTTTTGAGTCAGATGAATTCAAAATGTGCATATCTTTTGATCCAGCATTCCACTTTTTGAGATTGAAAACAATGTAATAATATACATAATAATGACCATATATGGAATTGTTGATTAAATTATGGTATAGCTATACTATCATGCAAAAAATAATGGAGTAAAGCTATGGTACAGATATGCAAGAATTCCCATGTTTTTAATGAAGAAAAACAATCAGTAAAAAATATTTAAGTATGACCTTTCTTTAATTTACAAATACATACATGCATATGTATTTTCAGATCTGTACATTTACCTATATACATAAAAAAAAATCTCTAGTTAGGCACATGTCTCCAATTTAATATCTCCAAATTGAACTGCAAATCTTTTCCTGAATACTGTTCCCTATCTAACTAAATGACACCTCTCTCCACTCACTTGCTCATGAAGGAAACAGGAATATCTTCCTTTCATATTCCCCACCTAAAAACATCTCAAATATGTCTACTCCTCACTAACTCCATTGCCATTACCCAGTCTAAGCCTCCATCATATTTCACCTGATTTTTACAATAGTCTCTTATCTTATTCGTTGTCTTCTACCTTTGCAATTTTTCTAACCCATTTTTTTATACCCCTTTTAAAACTACAATTTGGGTCATGTCATTCCATGCCTAAAACCTTCAATGGTATCACTTTGCACTTGGGGAAAATCTACTCTCCTGTCTTTGGCCTACACCACTTGCAATATCTCAATGCTGAATACCTTCTCTAGCCAACACCATTATTATGACAACAATATTACCAAATACTTCCTCACTTAGCTTTCAAAAGAACTGTTTAAGAGATACAGCTATCAGTAACTACTCTGAACATGGCAGTGGGTTTATCCCAGGATCAAGGGTTTGAAAGTTATCTCTTGCCTAGACTAGTACAGTAGCCTCCTACTGGTTTCCCTGAGACTTTTGCTTCCCTCCAATCAACTCTGCACACATTATCAAGAGAGGTAATATATTCACAATATCCCTTTGGTTAAAAGCCTTCAGTGATATAGACTGACCTGATCTGGCCCCTATCTACCTCTCCAATCGTATCTCGTGCCATTTTCTCCTAGATTACTATACTTGAGCCAAACGGCCTCCTCTCAGTTGCTCAGATACACCAATTTCTTCTTCATCTTGGAGCTTTATATGTGCCCCTGTCTGAAACATTTTCCCTTCCATGTTTTTTATGGCTGGCTGCTGCTTATAGTTTCAGTCTCAGCTTAAATGTCACTTTCAGAGTGTCCTTCTTTGACCAGTAAATAGCCTAATCCTATTTTTCTTTCTCAGTGCACCAAACTCATTTCCTTTATACCACTTAACACAAGTTGAAATTGTTTATTTACTTGCCATCTGTCTGGAAATTCTATGGCACAGCCATAAAAGAGGCGTTGGTAGTGGGAGCTATGAGTCTTGTCCACAGAGTCAGAAGACCTCTTAGAATCTAACATTAAGCCCTGAACTTTAGGGAATGTGCTAGGAAAAGAAACGATGGTCATCCCAGGTCAAGGGGACTATTGGTGAAGCTGGACAAAGCATGTGAGATGATGTCAAATTCCAGAAGATGTATATTTGGGACCTAAAGAGGGAAGTGAGGAAGGGCCACTGAAGCTGGAGGCAGCCACTAAGATGAAAAAATAGGTATAACCAGATGGTGAAGGCCTAAAAAGCCTTTTTTTGTCCTATAAACCCTGTGGAGTCACAGAAAACTAAAAGGAGAGTGAAATACTAGATCACCATTTAGATGGAGTAAGAGGAAAAAAGACTAGTCTTGTCTTCTAGAAAACACATCTGTAGCGCCAATTCTCCTCATTAATAAAATAAGGATATATGATACGAGTCTAAAACATGAGAGATGAAATAAGTATAGTTTTTAATTAAAGAGAATACATAAGAAAAAATACATGTAAGTACATATAAATTCAACTACATTTTTAAATGTTAACTTTTTAAAAATAATATCATTTTGGGAATGTCAATTTTCCAAAGGAACCAGCGCTGAAATGTGTTAGATAAAAGTCAGTCAATATAGCTAGTTTCTAGGAATACATGCAGTTATTTGCCTAAAATAGTAAGAAAAAACTTTTGAGGATCATAATCTAGTATCAGTTTGGTAAACTTTACATAATAAGGTTGCTGATTTATAGGAAAACAAAAACATTTCAAGATACTTGTACATAAACAAAAGGCATTACTTTGAAAGAGAAGGTAAGACTGGGAAAATACATGAAACTCATAAATGAGCATTTCTCACTTAGAGAATCATCTAATAATGTGAAAAAAAACTAGTAAATATGAAAGTCACTTTTTTTTAAAATCACAGAGTTTAGGTATGACCTGATTTGACCCAAAATTCCACTGGACATTCTGTTACAAGGTAACTAGAAATACACAATGTTCTTGTTCAATTTGTCTGTACTATGTAAAATTGATTTTTTTCTTTAATACTAAAATTTGGTCCATCTGTTGAGAAAACAGAAAATGTTCTAAATATATACAAAGAGTGGAAATGCTTCATTCCACTAGCTGTATCTTGTGGTATATGCATTTTCATCAGTATGTTTGTCTTGCAGACAAAATGAGTATCAGATGGTGGTTTTGAAAAAGGGCAGACCTAACATGAGGTGATTAGTTTCAAAAACAGATTTTTATTCTTGATAAATTATTACCAAATACAATCATCTGTTGATTGAGGATATAAAACAGATTGGTCATACTACAACCCACAGGTTAAATGAAAAACGGAAATAATAAGTTTATTTAACATGGTCTTGCATTAGGTTCCCAGCAGTGCAAATCTAAGGCAAATAATTAGATTTCCAATTTAAAGATATACATTTGTTAAGCCAGACATTTCCTGAGGTCATCTATTTCTCTGTTGGTTAGTCTCATTGCACTGGTGATGTATTTAGGACATTTTCACTTGGAACTTTGTGTTACTACACCTTGTACATTGCCCTGATCAAGCCAGTATTACAGTTTGATTCAGGAATAATGCAGAGAAGGCAAAGGGATGGTTATGATGACTCCTGGCCACAAATCAGATTCAAATACACTGTCACATAGACTTACCACCTTAAAATAAATCCCAGGGATAGGATAAAGAATTTACTAAAAGACAACTGGTACACCAAACAAACAGAAACATCTTACACTAGGTAAATGGGAAAACAAATACAATACACTGGATTTCTTAAATATCCACTCTTCTTTCGCTCAGGGCAACCAGTTAACTTTATGGTGGAAAATAAAAAGTTAAAGGACAACTGCTCTGATCAATAATATATCCTATTTTTACCGACTATACTCCCCCTCACTCCTCTTCCTCCTCCTCTATTTCTTCAGTAATTTACAGCTCTGCTATGTAATGTCTCTCCAGGGAGCAAAGAATCCCATTACAGATGATTCCTCTTTGCAGACTCCAGCTCTGTAAATCAACAGGCTGAGCTCTCTAACAGATTTTAAATCCCTGCTTGAATTAGGCTGGGACAACTGCAAATTGGTGGGATAGAAGTGGGGGGGCGGAGGAAAGAGAGTTTGGTACCATAACAATTTCCAGGAAAAGAGCTTATAATACAACTTGTGTTTTTGTTAAGTTGCTACAGTAACAATCGCGCCTTGATACAGAATTACCTCGAGCAGGAGGTCCAGAAATAGGAATTGAAAAAGTACATCCAAAGGAGATTCTCTCCTCAGAAGAACATTCCCAAGGGGTTTTAACAAGCCCAGCATTAATGTATTAGAAGCATAAAGGTGGACTAATACTTTCTTGAAGATTAGGTTTCCAAATAGAATAGAGCATCTTAAAAAGATAAAGCAAAGTCATATGACAAACCTGGAGGTGTACAGGGATTATTTCTAAAATCAACCAGTGAGATGGTTCATAGGGAATTTCTTTTCCTATGTTCCCTCACATGCTCAAGGAATGGAAAATCCTCTAGAAATACACTGATAAAGTGGAAGGAATTTGAGAGATTGCCATTACTCTTTGTAGAGTGTAGGTCTCACTTAAAATAATGGTTTATAATGGTAACAACTAGGATGTGTGAAAATTAATAAAGAGAAGCCCCACTAAAGTGGAGTCCAGAGGCTAGAAGGGAGAGCTGTACCACTTCAGGTCCATTGCAGGAAGAACTGTCAATTATGGACCCCAAGAGAAGAATCCAACAGGAAAGAATCATCAATTACAAACCCCAGCAGAAAAAGATGTACATTGCCTTTCCTACAAGAAACTGACCACCCCTGTAACTCAGCCAAGGAGAAAACGCCATCACCCTGAATGCTTTTCTCCAATAGACTTTCATTCAAAACAACCCCTCCCAACTTCCTCCTTCTTCTCCATAAAATAGCATTCCTCTTCTCTGTTCATTAGATTTGCCTATGGTTTTGTCATAATTTGTGTGTCCTGAAATACAACTTTCTGCTGTTAACCCAAATAAACCCATTTTTCCAGTTAAAAAATGATGGTTTTATTTCAAAGGTAAAGCATAGCTAATTAAGTAAAAACATTTAGTAATCATAATATTTTATACATATTATGCAAACACTGATCAGAGTAGGAAATAGATTGCCACATATTTTCATTATTAAAAATCCAACATAATGTGGTTTTAAATGTTCTTTACATAAAGAAAACCCCACAGTGTTCAAGTTGAACCAACTATTTATTGAAATAGAGCAACATGAGAAGAATAGGGACAGGGAAGGCAGTTTAATATTCCAAACCAAATTGTTTCTGAGGGTCAGTTCCATATAAGACCTAATCACTTGAGTGTCTCTCTGTCTCTCTCTCTCTCTGTCTCTCTCTCTCTGTCTCTCTCTCTCTCTCTCTCTCTCTCTCTCTCCCACTGATCTCTTAGTAAACCTTGTCCCAACTGCTCCTACACCAATGATTCATCTTCCTTGTTCTCCTCAAATTATTTTCACTGTTTAACTTACCCACTTGCCCATTTCTGTGACCAACACTCCAATTCTGTTTTATAATCTTATTCTACTCGTGTTCAGTTGTTACTTATCTTGTCCATCCTTCCTTTTGTATTTCTCTTATTTTGTTTTTTCCTGTTATTTTTTCTTCTACCATTATCCTAGTACCAAGTTTCATCACCTCTAGCTGAGATTACTATTTCATTTGATAGAAACTTTTGGCTTTGAGTTTTTACTACTCCTTAAACATTACTCCAATCATAAATTAGTAAATATGAGATACTTGCCTGTAATTAGTTCTGTCTCAGGGAACAACCTTTGATTATTCCCAAATATTCTGAAAACTAAAGTTGTCTGTAAAGGAATGAGAAAATGGATGGATAGGGACAAATCATTTCTTTTAGACAAACTATTCCAAGCAAATGCTTTTATTAGTCAATGCTTCTGTCTTAGTATGAAAACATTGGCACATAATTATTAAACTGGAAGAGGTTAAGAAGATAACTTAATTGAACCCTTGATGCAGGCATGATTATCAATTTAATATAATTTCCTATGGGGATCCTTTTCCTTTTCCTTCCCTTCTCTAGGCCACCAATTGGACTCTTGAACACTGCCTCTGATTACTGTGGTTACCAACAGGCTGAACACACCTCCAGGATGGTTTTGCTCCTCTGGTGAAAACCTGAGTGACATTCTATAACAATCTTTGCTACAGTCAGTTTCCTGGAAGGGATCTGACTGTCAATCTTTATTCCAGAAGTGTTCCAAAAGTCAACCTTTTCCTTTGCATGGATTATTATGCAGGGGCTTTCCTGCGCTGCCAGGAAACTTCAGACTGAACTTTCAAATGGAAGAAAAAGCCTTAGGGCACAACTGGGCACCCATGTGCTGTTTTAAGAATGGTGTGTTTGTTTTAAATTGGTGCTCCATCTCTAAAGTTCAAGAGAGACCTTAAAAAAAAAAAAAGAGTGTTTAAAAAGATCCGATTTCCCCGCACCTTTGGTCAAGAGTTCATAATTACTTCCTCTGTTAGAAGGAGCATGAACTCACCTTTGCAGTAGTAAAACAATGTATAGCCAATGGATACCCTTTCCTCAATCTATTGATTCATCAGCAACTTCACTTTCTTCTAAAATTATTTTTGCCTTTGTATGCAAGAGCCTTCATTCTCTATTTATTTGGCATTTTCAATCTCAAATGTAAATACTGAATGCTGAACTCCAGAATGCCCTTCCAAATACACTCTTTACTCTGGCTTAGACTTACTTCAGACAGCACTTCCTGACTTCTGACTAACAAGTCTCCTGCGTGTGCTCTCAGAGAACACGGTCTCCTGCCACCCCAGCCCCATGCCTACCCCCATCACTAATAAAGCCCTTAGCCTCCCTGTATGACCAGTGGTGGTGTGAGTTTGTGTCCTCACTGCCATCACAGCCTTGGAGCTCCTGAGCGACAGGGACCACATCTTATTCACTTTTGAATTTCAAAACATAGCATAATAAACATACATTACATGTTCTGTAAATTCATCTGCTGAAGTGGACTGGACTGACAAATTGCCATTCAGGTCATGTTAATTACTGGATAAGGCCAGGCCTCCACAAACAGAGGACGCCAGTGAAATGAAGTAATTATCCAGATCACTGAGGACAAAAAATGTGCTAATTTGGGTGAAGTGAGTAAGCAAGATTTTGCCTAACTGAACCAATCCATCATTTCATTTCAATGCTTAGCTTTGCTAATGGAAATCTGACCTCTATGGGGCAATCCTATTCTCTCCTGTGCTTTGTGTTATAACTGAGTCATCTGTTTTATATTGATGCTGCACATACCCTACACCTCTTGTGCACAGGACAAAATTCAAACCTAATCCCTGAAAATTGTCTCATGGGTGTGCCACTGGTTCCAAGCACCGGCAATGAGAGCAGTGTGTGGATGGTTCTGTGAAGCCTGTGACTTGACCCTCATTGTAAAGACCACATTCCACTAAAACAGTGAGTCACAGGTATCTTCTTTATATACCAAAGTCAGCAAGTTGCATAACTAATGCAACTTTCAGCACCTGGTTTCTCCAAACGAAGTCTGTGTAATCCTCTAGACAAAGAGTAAGGTAAATCTTTCAATACACTGACCCTTTGGGATGAAGATAAATATTTACTGGATTTTAAGGATTATTAGAGGACGAAAGTAGTGTTGCTTTTTAAACAGACCAACAGCTTTGCTATTGATAATGTGGATATTTGGCATCTTTCCTTTTCCAGCTGATTTGTACTTGACCTAAGCAGTAAAAGCAAAGTTGCTCAAACAATTAAGCAACAGATTAGACATTTGAATACTTGACTCTTAATCTTCTGTCATTTGGTGACTATAATTAATTTCCTTATGTTTAAATGTCTAGCTTCAGAAATTGGGGAAAAAGTTTTTGTTTCATGAGGAAGCATAATTTTTAGAAAACACCTTGCATTTAAATCTCTCAATCTACAAGCAGTTATTTAGCTTGCAAATAACTGAAAAAAAAAAACTGCATTGAAAACATAACTATATTTGAAACCAATACTTAAACTAAGAGGATTTTTTTTTATACCCTAAAGGCTAAAAAAGTAGGATTTAAAAAAATCTGTGGCAAACAAAATATTTAATGAAAACTATGAGACAGTCAGATCTAGATGACTTCAGACAATAGAGAGAAGTATAAAGAACCTGGACATCAGAAAAATTCTAGTATGAGTCTCAGCTTTGCCAGTCATGAACTTTGTGGCGCTGGGCAAGATATTGAACCTTTCTGAACCTCACTTGGCTCATTTTAAAAATTGAAAAGTAGTTCCACACTTATGTAGTTTTTGAGGTTATTCTGAGAAGAACATGAGATGACATAAATGAAGGTAATTTTGAAACTATGGAAAGGTATATAGTATAAAGACATCATCATTATTATTATTTTGGCATGTGAGTATCGATAGTGATGTTGGCAGGAATGGCCTGATGCTTGCTATCAGCTGTACCACCAATGCTCTCCTGTTAGTTAATGACATTATCACAACAATCAGTTAATTTTTGTGCAGATTCAGCTATTGACAAGGCTGAAATATTTGTTCCAACACCAAGTGAAAAACAACTTATATTAGTTTAAATAGAGAATAATAAACACATACACTAGAGAGCTCTGCCAGAAAAAGACTATAGTTCATACTTCTTCAATTTAAGGGGACGTGTCTCATCTGCTCTTGTAGGACAACCTTGTTAGCAAAAATCAAGCATATTTTATTAAACTGACTGTGAAAAGAGTGAACTTTATACAGATTTTCAGCCCCAGCCTTCCTTCATTTGTTTATTGAAGATGCAATTTTAGCAACTCCTGTTCAAGCTTAACAAAAAAGAACAAAGTAAGAAAAAAGGGGGAAAAAGAGATAAAGAGACTAATACATTCAAACTGATACAGACAAAACCAGGCGGTAAATACCAGAACCTGAAGCAAAGGTTTTGACAAAGAAGCCCCAGGTCTGGCTTGCAGTCATTTGCACTTCACACAGGGGACTAGGAGCTAGCCCAGACAGAATCCATTGTATTTTAGGAAAGTACCCAGAGGATACCAGCCACTTCCTAATGACTAGTCTTCCTACATCAAGTACTTGTCAACTAGCTTTCCTTCTTTAGGGACTTCTAACATCCAAGATACAATCCCTGGCTCTCTGTCAAGATTCTGTTGCAGCACAAGACACAATCTTTGTTTTCTTGGGTTTTGTTCAAAGGATCACTCTTTAATAAAGATATATATGAAGAGCCTTGGCCAAGCTAGTGATCTCTGTGTCTTTCTTACCTAGCAACACCAAGAGCTCCAGATTATTTTGTTATTAAAAAAAATAGGCACGAAAAGGAGCATCTTGTCCCCACAAGCTTTAAATTCCATGTTTTTGCATTTGAAGAAATAATTAAATTAGATAATATCTATATAGCATAGGCCGCAATCCAAATGAGTGTCCAAAGTACAACTATTTTGTGGGATACTATGTTGTCATGCAACTATAAAGTGTTTTATATTCAAATAAATTTGAGAAATACTGAATTAAACTAAGTTTAAAAGATTTATTTTTTTGCTGGATTTCTCAGAGTGACAATATGCTATCATGTATTGTGATATCGAAGCAAGTGTTTTGAAAATTTATCTGGCCATGAAACTCTTTTTCAGGCAACTCTATGAAAGTCTGGAAGAGACGTTGTTAAGAAATGCATGTCTGTAATATGGCTGAAATATGTCAAAGAGTTCATCATGACCATATAATAGTTGTCTTTGTGTGGTTGACTCTACTTAATGGCAATCTGTGTGGCCACAGAGAACCTATTGTCTTGCCTGGTTCTGTTTATTTAAACAGATTGCTTTGAGGTAAGAGAAAAACAGATTTGATCAGCACCAACAATTCCAAGGATTCTTCTTCCCAAGTGACACAATCTTAAGAGATAGTTTAAGTTACCTTTTCCATGAAGCCACGAGGTCCATGAATTCTTTCACCTTATTTTCATGGGGGAAAGTAGGGACACATGTTTATGGAATTACAAAAGCCTTGATACAGACCACAAAATACTGGTGCATCGTCCTTTGTAGAAAGTCTACGAAACTTGGTTTCACAATTTAACAGAGGATGTACTGTTAAATATAAGTACATAAAAGGTATGTAAGAGGTAAATTTTAGAAGTAGTGACTTAATACCTAGTATATACATATCTAGCTACAAACTTACATTTGAATTCAAATTTCCTATCTTGATGTCTCCGACAGTCCTTAGCTTCTAAGACAGTTGAGCTATGATACAGTTAATGACAACTGCTATGACTGTTACTTCTATTACAGGAACTCAAATCAGGTAATCACTCCATAAGGCTTTTCTTATCATCAGAATAATGACCAGCTTTGTTTTGTTTTGTTTTTTAAAGGGAGAGGGAAGGACCCAGATTTTATCTCTAGTCATGAAGCTCCTCTTTTCCCAAGCTGGAGTGGAACCTCCCACAATACTACAGTAGCTACGGAGCGTGTTCAATGGCTGTGGCAGCTCAACCATGCAATTTTATAGCAGGCAGCAAACAAGGCAGAGAATTCAGGGTTAAAAACTCAAGTGAAGTTTTGTCTTCTACAGTAATGAAAGCTGACTAAAAGAGTAAATCAAATGGATCGCCTAACAAAATGAAAACAGCTGTTTGGCCTGCCTTGGTCTCTGATTTAGGTTAAGTAATTATTGTTCTAGTGTGGTTCAAGGTTGTTCTGTATTAGTGAAATAAGATATCACATGAAAATCATCCAACTTTTTAATTTACTGTAGCATCAGAAATTCCACTGTATAAAAAACTCCAGAAACGTAATCTTCTAAAAACTTTACCTATAAACCTTTTCAAATACCAATTGATTAAATCTTCCAAGACATAATTACACAATACATAATTACATTATAGTAATAACCTTTAGTATCTATGCTGAGAAACTATTTTAATATTTTAACTTTAAAACACTAGGTTTTTCAAGTTTTACTGAAGTGATGTATTATATCCCTATTCCCAAATAACTGCACAGATCATTTTTTTTGTAGAGATTTTCTTATGAAGAGTAACCATTGAAGAGCTGCTTCTTGAGCTCCCAAACAAGTCTATTTTTATAGCATAACTCTTTTTAATTTTTAAATTTACCATTGGCATACCAAAATAGTTGAGAAGAGAAACGCTTACAGTGAAAAATCACAGCACAGGAATATTCTTGAGGAAGAGGTTCCTGAGTATAACAGGAGTAAAATAAGTTGCTTGAGTCACTTTAAAGTCCATTTTTCATGTGAGGACTTTCACTTTTCACTCCTCTACCACTATCATTTGTGCTATTCCTCTCTTATTTAAGTACTTTATTTCTGCTTCAGCTTACCTATGATAACAAAAAACAAATCGATGGTAGGTTGTTAATGTTTTTTTTTTTAAATGATGTTCCAGTAATTGGTTTTAAATGCTTAGAAAATTAAATATTATCTGAAACAAATGTTAAATTCTTGAAGAAAACAAAGAATGAAAATCTTGGCCATTGATAATTTTTTATTCTATTTCCATTATACCACTGGAGGGATACTTAAATGTATGAATAAACAATAGCATTAACACTAAGAACTGTGTAAATTATAGGATAACATTTTTTCAATGAAGTGACATCTTCAGGGTGTTTTAATTCACTGAAGTATATTCAGCTTGGTTCCCAAGGGAAAAAAAGAGGGAGAGGGAGAAAGAGATTGCCTGTGAAAATTAATATTTTGAAGAAAATTACTTAGGTGGTGTAAAGCCCAGGGAAAATTCTCAGATGCCTTTGTTATAATTATTATTGCTGGATGCAAAACATGACATATTTATCTTTCTGGTGGGACAGTTTTGTAGCTTTTCCAAGTTTGAATAGTATTTCTTACTGGCCCTTGCCAATTACTGAAACTTGCGCTTGCCAGCATTTTAGAATAACAGAAACAACAGAATTTGTATGTGTTATTTCTCCAAAATGTTTCCACATTATGATCCTTCTTTGGGGTCAATACTCCTTAAATAAGAATTTATCTTGTTCAGGGTTTCCATTCAGAAATTGTGTTGTGGAACTAGATCAACAGTGTGCAATTTACCTAAGGATTAGAGAGGAATTTGGTGAAAAACAATATTTAAAAGGAAAGTTTAATCTTTTCATTTCAGACAGTTGATGTAAATTCTACTAACTGAGATCTTCAAAAATGATAGGGCACAAGAAGCCAGTCTACATTCTTAGCTGTCTGCAATCCGAGGAGGGTCACAGAGAAACGGTCCCATCTTAACAGTGCATCTTTAATTGCTAAGTCAAGGTTTAAGGTCAAACTTTATTCAGTTCTCTGCAGGAATGTTCCTTTAAGTAGTGTCAGAGCAATACTTCCAGAAAGAATGCTCACTCCGAAAGGAGACTCTCCCTCCTGACAATCACTCATCTTACTTGGAAATACTGATCTCTCTTCAGCTCTCAGTTATTCCTGATATTCCTCTATCCAAAAGATCACCCCTTGAATAATCCTTTAGCTTCCCAATTGTGGGAACAAATATTTTCTGAATCCACACTGAAAAAATCTTGCCCACATATATATATATATATTTTCTGTTTTTCTGGATTAGTCTCTTACGATATTACTGTTTGTCTTCTTGACAAAATTCTACTAGGGATAAATCTAGTAGAACCTAAGAAATTAGCATACGTGATGAATTTGTTGGTTTAGAAGATTTTGTTTCTGACCTAGAGCTCAGCACCAGAAAGGGCACAGCAGGAAGGGAGAAGGCGGACAGACTTTGGTGACTGATGAAACAGACTGAGGGCCTCCTATCGTTAGTGCATAGTTACAGATAAATGTCCCTATAATCACAGAAACTCCTAGCAGTCAAGCTAAATATAGGTAAAGGTCTGAACTTTCCGGGTTTGGTCAAGGGTCTCTAAATCTTGGCAATGAGACCTGGCACCAAGTGGCCCAAGGTGGTCAGAATCAGCTGTCCAAAGTCTCAATGTGGGTACCTGGAGATTGGGAATTTGATCCAGCTTTGTTCTGAAAAATTTAATCAACCAGGAGTCCTGTTAGGAAGCATATGATACCCCAAATGATACTTTTCTACTTCCTTTGGGTCACTGTTCATTTATCTTTACCCTAAGGATAAGCAGGACACAAAGAGTAATTAATGGATTTTTCGAAGATTGGTATTCTTGAAGCTCCTCCTTTGCCTTCTTCCCATCTTTCCTTGGGACTCTAACACAGTGTCACTTTCAAACAGCCCAGAGCCTCCCAAGGCAGTAACCCTTTCTGCATATGCTTATTAAAGAAAGGCTTTGTAAAGAGACAACGTGAGATCACATAGATGGCAGAGAAGACACTCCGCCCTGAAGAACATTTGCACTTTAAGAAAGGTGAACAGTTCCTTGCAGTCACACCATGGACACCCTTGCAATCAAGCTTATTTCCCATACATTCTTTCCTTTCCTCTTAAGTTCTCTAATGAAAAATTTCCTCTTTAAATAAGTCCCTGGTTCAAAGTAACCAAGTTAATCCTTAGCTCAAATTATTTCATTACATACTGTTTTAAAAATTAAGAATATCAAATGGGTATAGAATATAAAATACTGTTTATCATATCAACTTCTATGAAACTTCAACAGAAGACCTTACAAAGATATTTTGGTGGCTGTTCCACACTAACTTACAGGTTACTTCGCATTATAGGTTTTTTTCTTCCTTTGATGTGGGCTGAGATATATGATGATGTCTCAACTCTCATAACCTGTGAATATTGGCAACCATATCAGAAGCCTAGGTCTTTACTAGAGTACATTCAGCCATGAATTTTATCTATTATCTTTTGTAGTGAAATATTCACTTCTACTCTTATCATAGGATTCTTGAGTTGGAAAGGACCTTAGCAACAACTGTTTCCTAAGCCATTATTTTATATATAAGGATATTAAGGCCTTGAAAGATGAAGCCACTCACCTAAGGTCACATGGCTGGTTGGTAGAGGAGCCCAGACTAGCTCTTCCTTCTTCTCTGGGGAGTAGTGGTAAAGCAACCACATTAAAAAAAAAAAGATTTTACCTCCTATTGTATCCCAAAGAGACAGACGTGTTCTTTTTAAAAAAGCCCCAATTTCTAAACTTCAGTCCTCTACTCGTTAGCACTTACTTGGCAGTACCACATTCCATCATAAGGACTTGATCATTCCCATTCGACATTCTTTTCCTTTAATCACAGACCTTTCCCATAGTGCTCCCTATATAGATGTGTGAATTTTGTATTTGAAGAAATTAAGGTACTACAGAAAATACTACATCTAAATCACAAATATTTTTATGGGATAAGATCTTTAAACAATGCAGTCTGAGTTTCTGAAACAAGTGCCAAGTCAAAAATTAAAGATTAATCCTTTCATTGTTTTAAAACACACCAATACAAAAAGGTAGAGAAATAGATGAAACAGGACTGGAAAAATTTAATTTTAATTATATTTATATATGTAACTTAATCATAAAAATACAATTGGTTATGGATATATGTGGTTTATTATACTATTCTATTCAATGAGTATTTGAAACTTTTCATAATAAAATGTCTTTATTTTAAAAAGCAATCGATGTATATTACCTTTTGGGAGAACATAAACTGTTACCAAGTTCCGATGTATACCAGTGGACTGTTCTAATCAATAGTAAAAAGATTATAACCAATGTAACTAACTGTCTTTGTCTTTTCTTTAAATTGTGTAGAAGAAACCACATAACATGAAGGTAACCATCTAAATCATTTTTAAGTGACCAGCTCAGTAGTGTGAAGGATATTCACATTGCTGTGTAATGGATCTCCAGAACTTTTTCATCTTGGAAAGCTAGAACTCTGCTCTCATTAAAGAACTCCCCATTTTCCCTTTGGTTGGTCCTGGTAACCAATATTTTCTCTATGAATTTGACTACATTAGATATCTTATATAAGCAGAATCAGACAGTATCTGTCTCTTTGTGACTAGCATATTTCACTTAGCAAAATGTTCTCAAGGTTCATTCATGTTCTAGCATATGAAAAGATTTCCTTCCCTTTTAAGGCTAAATAATATTCCATTCTATGTATGTGCTATTTTTTTTTGGGTCCATTCATCCATCAGTGGACAGTTGGTTTGCTTCCACCTCAAAGTCTTCATTTCATATTTTCTGAGTAAACTGAAATAAAATATGATGTGAGAAAAACTCCACTAGGCAACAAGGAGTTAGAATGGATGTGCAATAACTGGAACAAAGTCTATTCACTTGACATTCACCACTTCAAAGCCTACAAGAAACAGGGCACACCCAACAGAAAATAGTTGGGTCTATAAGAAACCAGATTTATTATTTATGTACTTTTGTTTTCTAACCCCCTCTTATTTTGGTACTCTCTCTTGATGGAACTATTCAAAGAATATCATTGGATATAAATATATACATATACATTTTTCATAATACCATATGATTTCACCAAAACAATAAAATGAACAAAATAAAAGAGATACTCATAAATACAGAGAACAAAATGGTGGTGGTCACCAGTGGGGAGGGGAGAGGGGATATGGGCAAAATAGGTAGAGAGGATTAAGAGGTACAAACTTCCAGTTATAAACCAAGTCATGGGGATGAAAGTACAGCATAAGGAATATAGTCAGTAATATTATAATAATTGTACGGTGACAGATAGTAACTAGACTTATTGTGGTGAGCATAAATGTCAAATCACAATATTGTACACATGAAACTAATGTAATATTGTGTGTCAACTATACTTCAATTTAGAAAATAAGTATATTTTTATTGTTAGTCTAGGGATATAGCTGTAAGAGATATGGCTTGAGAAGAAGGTGCCATGGATGGATGGATGAAGACTGGGAGAAATTTTTCAGATTAAAAAATGTTTGGTCAGTAACAATTATATTTGAATCTCAAATTTATCAAACAAATTTGGTGTTACAGGTATTCTCCATGGTGTATTTTGATGATGAATTTGATAAACTTCTTGATTTCTAAAAGGCTGACCATATGTTCCATTTAGAAAAGCTTCCTAAATGGCACTATGATACCATGGGGGGGATAATTATTTTATTTATTGGAGAGAATAAACCCACCACAGAGGATGTAGCTCTTCTAATGAGTGTACCCCATCTAACTCCACATGGGTGGGAATAAAGTCCATTCGAAAGCACTTGAGTTTCTGGGATGCGGAGAAGCTCCTGCCATCTTCTGTGGAGTCACTTCTGTATTTTGCCTCTAGTTCACTTTCTCATCTTCCACTCCAAGGGGTTACTGATCCCTTGGGCTCATTAAATTTCTGGCTTGGAATATGTGGAGTGATTAACGGTGGTGGGCCTGGTACGCGCTGAGGTCAGTGGGCTGAGCATCCTGTATGTCAGCAACAAATACAGCAGTGTGCATCCACCAGCTCACTTTTCCTCTTTGCAGCTGTAATTTATTCATCCCAGAGTACACTCAACCATCTGCTATTTATTTTGTTTTGTTTAAGCATTATTTCCCTCGACTGGCTAAGCCAGGGCACAGGTGAAAAGCAGTAAGAAGCAAAGGCAAGTTGCTATTGTTGGACATAGAGGGGTGGTGAGCCCAGCTCCCCAGGAGGAAGAGCACTGGGCTTCACAGAAAGAGCCTAACTGTATTGTTGAAGACTTAAATCTCTGTCTAATAGGAGTGTTTGGGCCAGGCCCAATCATAACTAGCTAAGGCTAGACCCCTGGGGTGAGGAGTGTAAAGCTGGGGAATTTTAAGCATCCTTAATAGTAGCCCTGTAATAAACTGATGCTCTGAATCTTTGCTAGAGTCTGTACAAGACTGGGCTATAAATTTTATGTTTGGCTAAGTGACTCATAAAGAAACACCCACCTGATTTCAGACATGCATTTTTGGCAGTCAGGGCACTTGCTAAATTAGCTATGGTTCTATTTTTAGCTGCTTTCCTTTCTCTGCCTAAAATACAAGGATTCTATCTGTACAGTTTTACAACTATGCCTTCCCCTACTGCTTATTAGGCTTTCTCTTGGATGGTCTCTTGCTTCTTTTTTTAAATGCCCAAAATGTTGGAATATACTTTATTTTTTATTTCATCTATAAGCTTCTGGCCCTGTGAGCTGTTTTCTTTTTCACAAGAGTTAACTATAAATAAAATTTTATTGAAATGCATTCTAGCTTACATATATTATAACAATCTCTGTGATGAGAGTGATAAAAATATAGAGAAGCTTTTTATTTAGGAAGAGTTGAAGTGTCTCTTGTGTGAGGAGGTCCAGTGTTGACTTGAGACACTTCGGTCAAGCTGGTATTTGACCTTTGGCAGGAGACCGCCCTGGGTCTTATATTCTCAACAAACTGGGCCCAAGACAATAGTGTGCTTTATAGCCCAGAGCCTGAACAGTGTGTTTCTCCAAGGAAGACCTCAAGCTGAAAAGCCAACATGCCTGACAAGCACCGTCAAGGTACCAAGGGCATAAGCACCAGACATTGGAAAACAAATGGAAAAGCACACACAGCTACATCTGGAATCCTAATGGGCCGCCAATGGTTCCCAGCTCAAGGAAGAATGACCCGTGTTATTTTATCATCCCTTGCGCTAACTTTGCTGTTTATGTACAGCAATAAATGATTTTTTAAAAACATATTTGGGTCATTATGTCATATACCACCAGCAAGTAAGGTTGTTTTATTGTGCTTGGAGTCAAAATACACTGCCATACCCAGATGTATGGGAAGTTTAAAATCTCTTGTCCTTCTGTATTCATTCCTCTTGGACAAATGAGTTAAGTTTTTAAAAGGGAAATTGAGAATTTTTATGGCTTCTACTCCCACCTCACCAGTAAAATTTGCACCAGTATTTTTCTACCCAGCAAAGGTGCTTGGCCAATGATAACACTACATAGTAATTCAGAAAGCCAAACAGCTTCCAACCAACAGGAAATGCCAGAGATTTTTTTTTAAACACTTTCAGCAAAAGATGGGTTCTTCTGCCAAGACTGTGCTATAATCAAAAAGTTACTGCAGATCAGGAATATGGAGTGAAAACCAGAGGCTCAAGCCAGCTGTTCCCATGTAATATGTGGATTTCTACCTTCCTTTCAGGTTGCTGCAGGAAGTTTTAAAATACACCTGCTCTGTTAACTCCTTTATCATATGTACACAACATTTACAAGGTTTTTTTTAGCTTAAAACAAATCCAAAGCACCAATCTCTTTATAATGTATTCTTTTGCATGCTCTTAATCAATGGATCTGGCTGCTTTCTTTTTCTACCCCTTCCCCACATTTTCCAAAATTTTAAAGCTCAAGTCATCCAAATCTTTCATTCCACTATTAATAAAGGGAATTTTTTACAAGAATAAAGAAAATTAAGGACTTTATACATCAAGGGAGGGGACAGGAGAGGAAAGGCTAAGAAAAGCAGATGTCCAGACATGACTGACCCACCTACCCAAAGAATCAGTCCTTGTGTGAGTGTTTGGTTTCTGCAGCAGAAGATGCTGGCTTTCCTGTTTATTTAGCAAGCCCTGTCACTGGTTTACAGGTGGCCTGGAAAGAAGATTTAGGAAATGTTTTCTCTCTCCATAAGTGAACATCAAATTATTTTACAATGTGCCCTGGTCCATGCATCATGACAGAGTGGGGGCATAAGACAATCTCAAAGCAGAGGTGACAGTGAGGAGGTGGGGGGATGGGATGGGGCAGGGAGCCAGGGAGCCGGATGTTCTGGGGGATGCTGTGAGGAACTGTGCTTCAGAGTTCTTGGTGAAACAAAATTATTTTAAATTTTTCAAACATTTTACGAAGAGATAAGTCATTTTTCTTATTAGCCTGGCACACATTCCCTTCCTAGTCCCCTTTCTTGGCAGGAATTCTCAGTTCTGGTTATTCTTGCAATGTAACAGATACAAATATTGTGGAAGATGCCCTTTAGTACCCAGTATTGAGTTTTCTGAACCAGCACCATGATCTTACTTTTACTACTAATGATCAGTCTTTTTAAAGAAGTAGTTAACTTAATTCTGAGCTTTAGCCAAATCCTCTACACAAGGAAAACCTAAAATTGCCAGCACAGCTTCCACATGGAAGAAGCCAATACTTGACAATTACCAACTACAGCTAGAGATCCATCTCTTTTCCTCCCTTTTGTATGCTACTTAAGTCTGTCTTTTTCTTTTGTCTTATTACTTAAATTTTTTCCCCCAAATTTCAAGAGTAGTTTTGGTGATTTCTTCCCTTTTTTCTTGCTTATGCTCTGACCCTATCCTCCTGACATATTTCTAGCTTAATTCAACAGTATGTAATTCTCATCATACATGACATTTCAAGAGAATTTTAGAGTCTCTTGCTCTTACCTCTTCACTCCCCCAGCCCAGAGGTCTTCACAGATCATCTCTGTCAAATCATGTCCCTCCTCCTTCAGAATGCTGCCAGGAATCATCTCCCAAACTAACCTCATGTGGCTCTGCTCAGCCAGATCACTTCAACAATCCTGTTTGCACACTGACAGGAGAAATCGCTTGGAAGATGTTTCTATGTTCTGCAGATATTTCTATTTTTCCTGGTTCTTCTGCACCTGTTCTTTTGTTCTTTCATTTGCATATAACTTCTTGTCCTTATTTAAACTTAAAGTTCTTTGTGAATATGGAATGGTCTTATAATCGAATACTTCATAAAGTGTGTCTCTAGAGCTCTCAGTTCAGTGTTTACTATATCACATGGAGGAAAATCAAGATATATGGCTACCTGGCTGACCTGAAGTCTGAAACTGCTTTTCTGGCTGTCATGCTCTTTAGTCTGTGACAGCTAGGCATACCTTAAATGGCCATTCACTGTCCTTTGTTATCATCTAGGCATATTAGTCACATCCACTGGACTCAGGATTTCTGAGGTGACTGACATAGGGTATACCCATCTTCTATCTGTTAGTACAAAAGGAATAATAGAGCTGAAAAACTTTTAACATCTGAAAAATTTGTCTTTTTGCCTCCAGCCTCCCCTTTAGCATTTGTGAGTCCTCTCTCCTTTCCCAAACTCAGGTATTATGTGCCTCCTTAATTTCTAACTTCTCCAAATAAAAACAGCAAGATGTGATATTATTTATACTTTAGCTGAAGTTGATGACCATAAACACATTCACTACTTGAAGAATTCTAGGTTTTAAGTTCATTCCCTATTATGGACTACAAGTATCTCCTGAGAGAGGAGTGTAGAGACTATTCAGGAAGAGAGAAAAATGTTGCAGTGGAGGAGCATGTAGAAAAGAGCCATTTCCTTGGCCCCTAACATCATGCTGCATTTAGTTCTGGTCTTAGAGACTGTAGAGCAAGTTTACTCTAGTTGTTGGAGAACTTTTCTTACTGAGAGACTAGCAGCACCTCTGACTTCCCATTTTCCTTAATCTAAAGGTTCCTGTACCCCAAGATTCACAGGGGCCAGAAGTCCTGTGCCCCCATCCTAGCTTGTGTCTCCTGGCCTCACTGCCATTCATGCACCACATGGACAAAGGGTACATGCTACCCCAGGCCATTTTTTCCTTCTTCTGGAATGTAATCCATAATCTTACGATCCAAAGTTTTAGTTACTTCCAATGCCCAGAATAGTTCACTCTGACACTGCCTTAGAAGCAGGGAACAGTTGCTAAATACTCATCTGGTGAGACACAGTGATGATAAAGTTGGGCGGAACCATCAGCCCAAGTACACTGTCGGGTACCACTGTCAAAGCACCATGGTTATAAGCCAATACAATCCTGCCTCTTTGCCCAACGCCCTGACAGCATGTTTCAACAATGTTTAAAGGTATCCATGGATGCATTCATTCCCCCATCTTATTGGCCTTATTTTTAACAGAGGTATAACTGACATCCAATAGCCTATATATATTTAACATGTACAACTTGATAATTTTTGACATTTGTACACACCTGTGAAGTGATTTCTACAATTTAAGATACTAATGGACATATTCTTCACTCCCAAAAGTGTCCTCATTCCCCTTTGTTATTCCCCCTTCCAATTCCTATCTTTACCCTGGCAATCACTGATCTGTCTTCTGTCATTATAGATTAATTGGTATTTTCTAGAATTTTACATGAGTGGAATCAAATAGTATGTGCTCTTTTTTTGTCTGGCTTCTCTCACTCAGCATAACTATTTGGAGACTCATCCATCCTGTTGTATGGATCACTAGTATGTTTTTATTTTTTATTTTTTGCTGAATAGTCCTCCATTGTATGAATGTACTTATCTGAGAGGCATTTATTGAGCTTTTTCTAAGTAGCAGGTACTGTTCTAGACACTGGAATACACAGTCACTAAAGGTTAGGTTCCCAGTCCTCAAGGATCTAATTTGGTATCTAATACAGAGACAGATAAGTAACTTGACAAGTATAGAAAAGTTTAATGTGTGCTGTAAGGGAGGTAAATACCAGGCTTTTGGAGTCTCAGCAAAGAGTGTAAATCAGACATTGGAGGAGGTTCAGCAGAACCTCTTGGAGGCACTAGTGCTTGAGGTGGGTTTTGGTGGATATGCAGAAATTTGTCACAGGGTGAAGTCAAAGGGCTGTACATGGTCCTACGTTCCTGGCATGCTGAAGGCAGTTGAAACTAGTGAGAAAGACCTTTTATGCTTAAATTGTATTTGAGACCTATTAAAAGCATTTAAATCATGAAATGAATGACATAATTAAGTTTACTTTTTACTGTATAGAATGAAATGGAAGGAGACAAAAGCAGAGGCAGGAGACCAACTAAGAGGCCATCAAAGTAGCCCAGCATCCAGGGGATGGGGGATGAGGCCCCCATAGTGGATCCAGAGCCTGGGGGAAGCAGACAGACCAGAAAGAACATGACAGAACAGAGGAAACAGAATTCCAAGTCCTTGCTGAGTGACTAGATGAATGGGAAAGAGTAGAAGACATTCCATTTTTAAGGCTTGAGCAAGTAGGTAAATAGACAATGAATTAAGAAGTGAAAGTAGGGTTGGGGAAGATGATAAATTTATTCTGACATTTTGAGTTCAAGGTTGTGTGGGACATTCAACAGAAGTCCAGAACCTAGATGGATATTACTGTGGGTTTAGACTGTACAAGAGTTTGGAGATGGAGATATACTTTTCCTCATATTTACAGGTTTGAAGGAGGAAGGGAGTAGAGAATGAAAGAGTAAAATGCTTAAAATATAGCTCTTGGAAATACTGCCTTTCTGGGAAAAAATTAGATCATGTATCTTATCTATTTTTGCTCAATTAGTTTGTAAATTTCTGAAGGAAAGGGCTTTGCATTAAACTTTTCAGTAACTCAGTGCCTCTGACAGAGAAGGGATTCAAAGCTAATTTATTAATTGCATATTTGCAAACTAGAAATATGGTCAATCTGGGTCTATAATTACTTGTCTCTGATAAACACGATAAACACATCCATGTGGCACACTAAAATGCTGAAAATAGCTAGTTTGTAGTGAGAGAGCCTGAGCTATCACCAGCACATAGTTGTGATTCATTTCTTTTGAGAAGCAATTGCAACAATCGCTAGTGACAGAATTTTCTGATATTTAACTAAATATGTAAAAAGGAAAAGTGCTTCTAGTTTCAAATCCAGGCATGTGACTTCATCAGAATCCATGGCAATCAGATAGCAGGGGCCTTAAATACAGAGCTAAATAAAAATTCACCAGCACACAGAATACCAATCTTGCCATTTTTTTCACATCATGCAGAATTTAGCAGGGTACAACTTGGATACATTTTGCTTAAATGGTTAAGAATCCCCCACCAAAACTAGAAAAGCCTTCCTAATCCAAATTAACTCTAAAGATTGCAAATATTATTCCATCTTTAAACTTGATTAACTTGAGGTAAATGAGTGTAAGAAGGTCAGGAAATCTTCAGTGAATCAATCCTCATTTTTCTCACCACATTAAGCAGAGAAGCTGTGATTTAAGCAATTTCTGCAAGGGAAAAGTGCTTCCCGTGTAACTATTTTCCTCCATGATCTCTCCCCCAAAATACATTAAGGGGTAACCTTTACTTGCCATAGAAAAACAGACATGTGAATTTGATACTCTCAGTTTATTGATATGTTTTTAAAGCTGGTGAACAAATAGAGTGCAGAACGTGAAATTTTTTGCTCTAACTGCCGCATGGCTAGCTGGAAGCTGAGTTCAGGACATAGCAAACTGTCTATTTTGATTTCCAAGAACAGCAAAAAATACTAAGTTATGTTGAGGGAGAAGAATTCTTATTCTTGATATCATCAAATTTGTTTCCAAAATACCCTCCAATTTCTTTTAGGTGGAGAACCTTATAAATGAAATAAAAACAACAAATTTAATTTTATCATCTCTGAAATATGTCTAAAAATTTTCAGATGAATTCCTTACACTCTCTCATTTTGTTGAAGTTTCTTTTTTCAAACAGAGAACATTGTTTGAATTTCAAGTGTACTTCCTACTCCTTACAGAAATATTACTTAAACATAACTTGATTTAAGAAAATATAATGTGCAAAATCTTTCTGAAGAGAAATTGGGACATTTAATATTTGATTGTATTAAGAAAGCATTATTCACATTACAAGATTCATCAATACACTAATCCCTTCAGGGAACTTTAAAAAATGATTTATATAAGTTCTATTTATACAATCTTTGGGGAAACATACTTATTGTGTAAAGTAAGGCATGTGTGAATTTGTTTTAATAACAATGGTCCATGATACTCAGGCTATTGCTCTCTTCTATTTCACTTTACATACTCAATTTCCCCCTAACATGCCAGAGACTACTAACTTTGCACTCCCAGGTCAGACATTTTTTCTGCAATCCAGGCTCATACATTAAACTCCTTTTGAGACATCTCCACTTGTTTATCCCATGGGCACCCAAATCTGATGCACTTGGAACTGACAGCCTCCCTCCATCTTCCAAACCCCACTCCACTTCCAACTGAGTATTTCAAGAAACTGCTGAACCATCCACCCAAAGCCTGGGGATGCTCTCAAATCCTCCCTGTCTTTAACTACAGATACAATTCAAACCCTGTTGTTTACACCTTCTTAATATGACTTAAAAGGCATCCACTTGTCTCCCTCTCCTCTTTTCACTTTGGTTCAGACAAACTTGACCCCTCTATCCTCTTCCACAAATGCACAGCCAACTATCCAGTTGTACCTTTGAGATAGAGCAGGGACATGGGACAAGAATCATGATTAATTCTTCCTGCCTATGATGAAAAATGTCATGGTATAAATAGTAAGAACAGGAGAGAATCCATCTTGGGGCTAAGATTTCATTGTAAAAACCAGGGAGTTAGGAGGCAAGATTTCTAACATATTTTATGGTAATTGGTCAACAACTGACCCTATCTTAAAGCAGGGCAAGCACTTGGACTGATATTTCCACTGCTTGGAGATAAGCATTATCTTGTAGAACAGGATAAATAATTTCCTTGTGTCAAGTTTATCTTACAGAATATCTAAAGGATTGACTAGATATGATGACATGTCTCTCTCCAGGGCCCCAAGTGAAGCCTATGCTTCCCCTCTCCACCCTTTGCCCTATTCTTGAAATCCTTAAAAGACACAAATCCTAAGCCTTTAAGTGCACCTCTTCTCTAAGGCTGCCCATGCTCCCCCTTTCTTTGAGTGTGTATTTGCCTTTAATAAAGTCCTCTTGTGGCTCAATTTACTGTGCTTTGTCTCTGCATTCTTCCAAGCCTCTCAGGAGACTAATAATAGACCCCTTTTCCCAGTGGTAAGTGTCCTTGTTGCTTTGCTATTTCATTCAATTTTCTAGACTTAAGCACAAGTCGTCACTCTGTTCTACTTGACAGGTAGGGAAGGGCTACTAAGATCTTTGATTTAGGCTTGCAAGTTCCCATAGCCTGGGTGACCAGGAAGATTGCAGCTATACAATCATGCTCTTTAGTAGCCTGCCCGAAAAATCTCATTTCTTTGTTTCAGGAAGTTCTCAGAACATAATCTCACTCCATCCAGTGTTCTGCAGCTCCCCCAAATCCTGGGATTGTAGGGATATAATTCCCACTCCATGCAGAGTCAAGTGGACACTGGACACGAGGTGACTCTGGCTTCAGGAGTTGGCAAGAGATCTGCCCTATGCCAAGCAGGAGTTCAGTGAGCTTTCCTCTCCTCCCTCTGTTCTTCCTTCCTCCTTGCTGCCTGCAGGCTGCTGCCATTCACTACTACTCTTGCTTTTTAATGTACTCCTTCCTTCCCTACACTCCTCCAACCTGTTCACAAATTCTTTCTCAATCAGGGTCAAGAATCCTCCCCACTCCAGGCAGAGGTTTCACCCAGTGAGCAGGAAGAGACGTCCCCAGATGCAGCTGCCCAGCAACACCATTCTCTAATCCATTCCCCGAATCATACCCAATGACCTTTTAAAACAACAAATCTAAGAAAATCATTCCTGCTTAAATTCTTAAAGAATTTTCTAGGAAAAGACCTAACTCCTTAGCATGGCATAAAAGACCCTTAGAGATACACCTCTTTCCACTCCTCCCTACATTCCAGTCCATGTCCCTGCAGTGCCCTGTGTGTCGTCTGCCTGTCATTTTATTTGCTCTGCTGAATATGAATTTGTGACCCTCTTAAATTCTTTCCCAATTTTCTTTGTTTACCTGCCTTTGATGAATCATTTCAGGATATTACCTTTCCAGGAAACTTACCTTGACTAGTCTCCACCCCCTTGAGATGGAGGACCGTGCCCCTCATATGTGCTCTGAGGCTCCCTGCACTGACCCAGACTGCGGCCCTTATCATCCTTTCTTCTAATTGCGTGTTCACTTGCCTGTCTCCTCTTCCAGACCACACGCTCCCTGAGGACAGGGATTGTGCCTTGCTCTCCATTGGATCCCAGTGCTAAAGACAAAGTGTAGCACACAGTAGGCACTCAACAGGTAGGGGAGTGGATGAAAGGATGTAAAGAAACGTAAGCCAAGGACTAAAGACAATTTTTCCCATTTTGTTATTAATGATATTTTAAACTCTTAATATGCCTGGCTTTCCTTTTTTTAAAATAACCATGTGATATTAGTTCCCCCAAAATATATTTAAAAAAAACACAAAATGGTTACTTTGTCTTATTTAAGAATGTTTCTTCTTCTGAAAACTAATAGTAGACTACTATTTTAAACTAAAGGTACACTTACCTATTCACAGCAATTTCAGTGTGAGTGCTTTGATATATAACAAACATAAAGGATATCCTGAAAGATTATAGGCAAGCAGATTTTAGAATTAATATCAATTTTGAATGTACCATTGGAACCCTGGCCTCATTATTTGTAGGAAGACTGGCTTTGTGTAAAGTGGACTAATTATTCTTTCAATTTTAGAGACTTGACTTTCCGTGTACGGAATTGGGCTTTCTTAAGGCAGGGTACAGTCACGGAGCACCAAAAACCACGCCAGACTTTACGCTTGTCAAGAAAGGAAAAGTACATTTGAAACTACATAATGAAGGATGTTCTCCTAACGCTGTCTTGACTTAAATTAAGGAGTGATCTCCAACTCTTTTCATTTTTAAATTTGTGACAAATTCCCTGAACCTGAAGATTAAGGTACTTACTTGTCATTTGTTCCCTCCTGGGCAAAATGAGAAAATTAGTCTAGATCAATGTTTCCCTCAGCATTATTTCACATGAAAAACTTTCTTTCCTTAAAATAAATACTATGGAGATGACCAATACATAAAACATACGAAACAGTTTCTTTTGGAGAAAATGAAAAAAGGGAGACACTCTTGTCTCCTACTCGCTTTAGTCCACAGCATGCCATTCTAAAGTGCCAAGAAGTCAATGGAGCATAGCTTTAAGACCACTTGTCCAAGGTCTCCAAAGATCCCTATAGAATCTGAAGTCATGTGATTCTAGAATTTGCGAACATTTCTGTGCATGCAGTTATCTAGAGAAGAGATGCTAAATAACCAAATCTCTATACTGGGACTTTCTAGGGAATACGAAAGTGGTTAAAATCTCTACTGTTACAAATGAGATATCTCTGGGACTCAATCCCATAGAATTAATGGATTCTATAATGCTTCTGTAATTATTTTTTAATCTACTAGTTTCCATCATTTAAGGGAGTCTGTGGAAACACATACAGATCAATGAAAAGGCAAACTGCTAGAAAAAACTTGGCCAATATTTCAAAATTGGAAAGTGAAAAGAGTGGGTTTCATCAAAAGCTACAAAATATGGACAGGAAGTGAGTTTGAAGAAACCCCAAGACATCCAGAGACTCAAAGTAATCATTTAATTCCCCACAGTCCCAAGCAGTTTCCAGCCCAGGGTAAAAAAAAACAAGAACTCATGTTTGCTTGTTTTGGAGTCTCTATTTGGACCCGGAAGGTGGGGTTCTGAACAGCTGAGCCATTGTTCCACATCATTCATCCCAATCGTGCTCCAGCACCTGACTAGGAATTAGGAAACCTGGGTTCTCATCTGATTCTGTGATTGACACATTCTGGAGTTTTTGAAGAGTCACAATTTCTCCACTCCAGAGTATCTGTGACATGATCGTTCCCCTCCAGGTGATGGAGGAATTACAGGGAGGATGCTGTGTCCTAGTACTTGGACATGTGCTGAAGACGATTAAGCTGATACTTTATTATCAACGTTTTTCATTTCAATACCTAAAAACAACAACAGTTTTCACTTTTATGAGGGATTATATAGGGATCATTCTGTGCCAGGACCTGCTCTAAATGCTTTACAGAAATTAACTTGCGTATTCCTTACAACAACCCTAGTAGGTATATGATATCCTCAGTTTGCAAATGCAGCAGCAAAATTATAAAGTTGAGTAATTTGCCTAAAGTCACACAGCTAGAAAGTGGCATGGTCAGAGCTCTAATGCAGGCAGCTGGTCCAGAGTCCACCAGGCTGCACTGCCTCTCCACTGAGGCTGTCACAGATTTCCCCAGACCTGGTGCTATGGACAGGAAGGCTAGAGCGTATATGATCTGGAATTGCCTGTCTAATCAGATTCACTAGGTGTGCTCACACACAGTCATAGACTGTGACACATATTGGCTTTACACATTTCTTCCCCTCAAGATGGGTGCTATTGCTTTGCAGGTCTCAGGTGAGGAGAAGGGTTAAATAGCTTCAGAATGATATTTTTAACTGAACTGGATGGTCTCTCAATATGTATTTAGAAAAGGTTTTGAAATGTTTTAAATTACTGCTTACAATCATCTTAATAATAATGGTAAATCTTGAATTTTCTGTTAGAGGCACTTTGTTATAAATATCAAAGTGCCAGGAAGATAACAGCTTGTAAAGTGAAGCCGCTTGTAGAGCATTCTCTGATCAAGTTTTCATGAAGCAGATGTATAGTTGGTATACATTCATGATCGTGCTCTGCCTTTACTTTTTTTCTCCCCACTACTTTCCATTAGAAGTTCTGTCATCACATTGTACAGGATAGGAGATTCTTAGGTCCCAGCAGAAACAAGAAAACAATTGAAAATGTTTTGGGTTGTTGAACACACAGCTGCAGATGTTGAACTATCTCTGCCCCACACAACACCCCTGGCTCCTACTCCCAAAGATTCCCTGTGTCTGTCGTAAATAGGAGCCAAACAGGACGATGGGATCCAGAACATTTGGCTTTACTGTAGTTTGTTTTAAGGCATTGCAGTTCAAAAACCTCTAAGCAACTACAAGTTGCCCTAATCATAGAGAAATCTTTCATACAGGAACTGTGAAATAATTTAACCAGGTCTTCCTTCCAAAACTTCAATAACCTCTAACAATCACAATGAATCAAAGGACTTGAAAAGGCATTGAAACTAAGGACATGCACACTGGTGGGGCTGTATTAAAGCCACACCAATCTGGAAATCAGTTTATGTGAGATAAGGAAAAGCACACTGGAGGCCAGAGAACTGAAACCTCGGTGTCAGGCTTTTGTAACATGTAAACAAGACATTTTGTCCCGGCAATTGAGACACATCTTAAAGTGCACATTTTGTGCACTAACATAAGGATAACCGATGCTAATCAATGGCTGTGAAACCGAACAAAGCCAGATGTATGGGAGCAATAAGAAAAACACGACCTAAAGTGGCAAGGTAGCAAAGAGCAGACCATGGTCCACTGCTGGAACTTTGCTGAGAGGCAAAAGCAGGAAGCTTTGGATCTCACCAAACCCAGAGGGTTAGGCACAAATAAAAGAATGACTGCTGAGTAATTATTTATCAAACAGCATGATCATTCCAAAAACAGAAAATATGTAACATAAAAAGAACTATTAAATCAGTCCCAGCCAAGTTTTGAAAGGGGGCAGTACAGAAGTTCACATTGATTAAAAACAAAATGCAATCTTGTGCTTTTGATTTGCTGTACTCTTAGAAAACAAAGGTGTCTTACCAATATCCATTTGTGGTGACAAAAGAGCAAAACCCTTCTTGCTTTCATACAAAGTAGAGGTGCTTTTCAATGTATTGCCCATTCCATGCCAGACTTCAAATTATCTTTATCAGGGAAAACAATAACTGTATTAATAGTACAGAATTGTAAGTGTTGGATTTCACATCATTCCTGAAAGGAATACATAAGGAATATATTTATATGTGTGTGTGTGTGTGTGTATAATGGTTTTGACATAATTTAGGAAAACAGACAAATTTAAAAGTTAATATGGAACTCACCACAATTAGTCAAAGAAAGAACACTCTTTATACATTTTAGACAGAAAATTACTCTTTAAAAACTTCTTTCCACTGGCAAAACTAGACAGATACATGCAAGAGAATGAAATTGGATTATTGTCTAACCCCATACACAAAGGAAACTCGAAATGGATCAAAGACCTGAATGTAAATCATGAAACTATAAAACTCTTAGAAGAAAATATAGGCAAAAATTTATTGAATATGAACATGAGCAACTTTTTCCTGAACACATATCCTCAAGGCAAGGGAAACAAAAGCAAAAATGAACAAATGGGACTACATCATGCTAAAAAGTTTCTGTACAACAAAGGACATCATCAGCAGAACTAAAAGGCATCCTACAATATGGGAGAATGTATTTGTAAATGACATATCCAACAAGAGGATAATATCCAAAATATATAAAGAACTCACATGCCTCAACACCCAAAAAGCAAATAACCTGATTAAAAAATGGGCAGATAATATGAACAGGCAATTCTCCAAAGAAGAAATTCAGATGGGCAACAGGCACATGAAAAGATGCTCCACATTGCTAATTATTAGAGAAATGCAAATTAAAACAGCAATGAGATATCACCTCACACCAGTTAGGATGGCCAACATAGAAAAGACCAGGAACAACAAATGCTGACAAGGATGTGGAGAAAGGGGAACCCTCCTACACTGTTGGTGGGAATGTAAACTAGTTCAACCATTGTGGAAAGCAATATGGAGGTTTCTCAAAAAACTAAAAACAGAAGTACCATTTGACCTGGGAATTGCACTCCTAGGAATTTACCCAAAGAAAGCAAGATCTCAGATTCAAAAAGACATATGCACTCCTATGTTTATTGCACCACTATTTACAGTAGCTAAGATATGGAAGCAAACTAAGTGTCTATTAGTAGATGAATGGATAAAGAAAATGTGGTACATATACACAATGGAATACTATTCAGCCATAAGAAAAAAACAAATCCTACCATTTGCAGCAACATAGATGGTGCTAGAGGGTATTATGCTCAGTGAAATAAGTCATGCAGAGAAACACAATACCAACTTATTTCCCTCATCTGTGGTGTATAACAACGAAGCAAAACTGAAGAAACAAAATAGCAGCAGACTTACAAACTCCAAGGGACTAGCGATTATCAAAGGGGAGGGGTGGAAGAGGGTGGGTGGGGAGGGAGGGAGAAGGGGATTAAGGGGTATTATGATTAGTACACATGGTGTGTGGGGGATCATGGGGAAGACAGTGTGGCACAGAGAAGACAAGTAGTGACTCTGTGGCATCTTATACTCTGATGGATGGTGACTGCAATGGGGTATGAGGGGGACTCGATAATATGGGTGAATGTAGTAACCACATTGTTTTTCATGTGAAACCTTCATAAGAGTATATATCAATGATACCTTAATAAAAAAAAAAAACCTCTTTCCAGGTCCATTCACAAAGTTCTTCCATGGTTTACAATGTTTGTGTACCTATTTAGGCTCTTTTGAAAATTGACCTCTGCTTCCATTCCTTCCTTGACATAATATCTGAAAGGAAGCCAAGGAAAATCTTCAGGAAAAATGCTGTCTCCTGAGAACTCATGAGAACAGTAATAGATTTAGATTTTGCAAGATTAAGGTAGACCATACAAATACATATTTCTCCCAGTGGACATGTTATTTTTCATATGCTAACGACCACTTTCAAATCACACATAGATAGGAAACTACTGTCATCATAAACTGGGTCATGTATCTCAATTGACTACTACCTAGAGAAAGCTACAGGCTTGGGGAGGGGAAGAGGCAATTCTAAATTTCTACATCTTCCTGGTTTTGCAGTAAAAACTGTACCTCTGCCCAATGAGAAGCTGGTACTACCTATATAGATTTACATTACTTAACAGACTTGAAAATACAAAGCTTGTCTGTAACCATAGAGATGTCACTGGCTGTATCTGACAGCTAAGAAGCACCTAATTATAAATCTCCACAGAAAGATCCAAACCTTAACTCGGGTATTAGTTAAATGAGAAAGTACTTGCCTAAACTCTCTGTCTCAGCTTCCTCACCTGTGAAGAGCATGTGAGCATGTCTGATTCAGGGTTCTTGAGAAGATCAAGGGAGCTAATGTTTGGTGAACACTTAAACTTTGACAGGTTTGAACCTTGATGGGAAACCTGGGTTTAGCCACTCAGGTCAGTAACAAGAGCAGTTGTACCTTCTAGTTTTATTCTTGCAGCCTTCAAATAGTGTGTCCTGTTACAGCCTCATAAACTAGCCATTTTCAACTCTGACTCACCTTAGAGGGTTTGTTCTCATATTTGGTTTTTAAAACACTCTGAATGCTCTCTGAAATAACAAGTATTGGAGACAATGTAGAAAAAAGGGAACTCTCATATACCTTTGGTGGGAGTGTAAATTGGTGCAACCACTATGGAAAACAGTATGGAGGCTCCTCAAAAAATTAAAAATAGAACTACCATATGATCCAGCTATTCCACTTCTGGGTATTTGTCCAAAGAAAACAAAAACACTATATTAAATAAAGATGTATGAACCCCTAAGTTCACTGCAGCATTATTTACAATGGCCATGATATGGAAACAACCTAAGTGTTCATCAATGGATGAGTGAATAAAGAAAATATTCAGATACATGCACACAGAGACATATACACACAATGGAATACTACTCAGTCATAAAAAAGAAAGGACCTCTTTTGTGATAACATGAATGGACCTATGCACCTTGAGGGTATTATACTAAATGAAATGAGTCATGTAAGTCAGAGGACAAACATCAAATATGATTTCATTTATGAATCTAAAAAAATTTCATCTAAATCTAAAAAACAACACTCATACATAACAGAGAATAGACTGATTGTTATCAGAGGGAAAGGGGGCATGACAAATGGGAAAAATGGGAGACAAGAATCAACCCTATGGGGATGGATGGTTCCTAGACTTACTGTGGTGATCATGTGGTAGCATATACAGACACTGAATTATTATGTTATATGCCTGAAATGAATATGTTATATGCCAATTTTATCTCAACTTACAAAAACATGCTGGTCCACTCCTCCTCCCACCCACCCAAAAACCTTCTGAATCAGAAAATGCAGGGTAGGGTTAAGGTAATCTTTATTTATTAATTTTTAATCTCCACACAAGGTTACAAAGTGACCAGAGTTAAGAATCACTAACGAATGTTCTTGAAATTCCAGTGTTTCAACATATAGTAACTAAATAAATCAAGTCAGTGAGTCTTGCCAAAAAGAAAAATTCATGAATGAAAAATATTGAAGAGTCATCAGACACCACAAAAGATCCAAAAATTATTAAAATAATAATTAAAAGGTACACACTTTTGACCAATGTTGTGCAAGATATAAAATGAGTCACAACTGTGAGTCATATGTGTAATTTCTAATTTTCTAGTAGCCACATTAAAAAACTTCCCACTCCATAAAGTTTTAATACTATATTTCATGTAATATAATATGTCCAAAATATTATTTCTATAACTAATCACCATAAAAATCATTAATAGAGTATTTTACATTCTTTTTTGGTACAGTCTTTAAAATCTGGTGTTGATTTTATACTTAGAGCACAGCTCAATTTTTATGTGCAATATTTCAGTGATCAATGGCCACATGTGGCTAGTGGTTCCTGAACTGGACAGTACAGCTCTATATTGTAATACATATACTTGTATCTGTAAACATGGCATGTGACATAATTCCTTTCATAAGGCCTAAAAACACTACATGAACACAATTTTTTATACCTGTATGACAGCAATATGGATTGTCCGTCAAATAAAATAATCAAGTCAGTGACTTATTTCCAAGAGCTACTGGGCAGTATACTGTGAAGTATATTCAAAATGGTTTATAATATTAATACAAAAATATATAATACATATAGAAAAAGAAAGTGTACCTTGACTGAAGTATTTCAAAAACAATGTCCTTTAGAAACATTACCTCTCCTAGGAAATCAGCCATCTTTCATGTATACTGATGTACATACCAAGTAATTCCATGTAATTATCTGGGTATGTACCACATAGAGTTGAGCAGCTTTTGTACTATACCAAGATTCAGAGCAAGAAAGGGTAAGCAGTAGCTGAAAGTCAGCTCTCCCTCTGCTACCAAGTGGGAGAGGTGCCCTGAATTCTAATTCATCTGCCTAGAGGGGCACTTATTTTCTCATATAGAAAAACAGGGCCATATACTCTAACAGTTGCCTTGAGTCTTGGAAGCACAAGCAGCTTTATTAAAATTCATTCCTTTGGATAGAAATAGATGACAAATCTGGCCCATCTACATCGTCAAAGCTGAAGTCATCTCCTCCTTGTTAATACTCAGTAATGCACACATGAAGTGGCAACCAAGTAGTTCTCAGATCCAAGGTAGCTGCTACAAAAATGTTAACCTGCAGCTTCAACTGGTAAAAGGTTTAAATGGCAAATTCTCTGGGCATAAAACAAATCAGAATTTTTTGCTTTCCCAACAAAAAAATCAGATTTACCACTTATGTGCCTGGTTTTTAAAGTTTTTTGATCTTATTTTAGACAATAGCCCAGAATATCTATCCTCCAGGCATCTCTAAAATAACTACCACCTACACCTCAGTTACTCTCAATTTACCCTATTCTATATTTTTTCATTGGATTTAGACTATATTAATTACCTTGTGTATTTGTTTACCTCTTTAATATCAGGGAGCTCCAATAGTATATAAGCTCCATGAGGGAAGAAACTTCATCATTCGCTACTTTGTTCCCACTCCATAAATCTAGGCACTCAGTCAGTATTTTTCAAAATAACTTTTTGGAGAAATATTCCAAGGTTATTAATCTCAAAATGTCTGCTATCAAAAGACCATCTTAGGACCTGGGGCACTAGGAGTAGTGTGTGTGTTGACATGGGGCTTGTTACAGGTTTGGCTTGGTTCTGGGAACTACAAATAGGAAATAGGATTGATGAGTGCTCTGGCTTCAATGGAAGGAGAGGAAGAACTCCTTTCCCAGCAAAAGATAATACAAGAAATGGCCCAACCTTTACAAAAGACTTTAAAGAGTAAGTTAATTCACTTCAACTGAACTCCAGGGCCACGATGACCTGATTTAGGCAGGATAGGTAAGAAACAGATGGCAAGCAAAACCTGGGTAATTGAAGAATTTAATAAAGGGACTACTTACAAAGATGTGGGCAGGGTTTAAGGAAATCATCAACTGATACTTCAGTACACTGGGATAAGTGAAGCTATTCCCACCATTGAACCTAAAATGGCAAGGGAGGGCCAGACCGAGAATAGCTTCATGGAAAGGGCCACCTGATAAGGTCTGTGGTCTTTGTCTAAATGACACAATCAAACAACATGAACAAATAGGGAGGGGGACAGTGGATTCAATAGTCTGACCTCATTCTGCTTTCACCTGCTTGATCTCCCAGCAGGGACTCCCCTTGGCTCAACTCAACTGGAAGTCAACGGACAGGGGAGCCCATTGAGCAGACGAGAGGCCAGCCCAAGTTAGAGAGCAGTTTGGAGAGGAGTGAAACGTGGATCTGTGTGTACGCAGAACACCTTGTGAAATGCAACATGAAAGGGATGTTTATTTCATCACTTGATGTTTCATTCTTAGGCTAAAAGCATTATTTGAAATGCTTAAACATAAAATTGCTGCTATTACATCCAAAAAGTCATTATATACTTAAATTTCCCTTAATATGATAAAAGCTGAATTTACAGCATTGCAGTTTTGTTAAGCATTTAAATGGAGAACTAAAGAAATGTGGTTTTGGTCATAACTTGATGTAGAGAAGGAGCTATAGAACATTGGAGTATTGATACTATGAACATTAAGCCAGTGGTCAAACATGGGAAAGCAGCAAAATCATCTGAAGCATGTTTTACAACTAAAGATTCTAGGATCCACTCATTATTCCCCTGACTCTGACTCTTCAGGGGACAGGTACATGGATTATGACACACAGATTTTCAGAATTAATGTTTCAGAATTTCCCTTTAAAATGTTAAATATCTTGGTTCTTTTAAAAATGGTTTTATTTTTCCATGCTTGTTTTTGCTTGCTCTGTTTTAAGTTTTCATCAGAGATAATTTTATTATTCAAAGTTCTAAAACCAATTAGTAAAATCATTAATAAAAACATAAACATGTAATAAAAGATTTGTGGGGTTACAGTCTAGGACTCCTGAACACACTATCTCCTCTGGAATTAAATATAAAGTTGTTTTTAGAATAAGGAATAAAAAGAAGGCTAAAACCTATGTAATGATGATATACTCTGACAACATACTGTATATTTTATTTAAATTGAAGTTTAAATATTTCACTGAAGATTTTTCACTGAAGTATATAGTTGATATATGATATTGTTATATTCACTTCAAATGTACAACATAGTAATTTGACAAGTATATACATTTCTAAATGCACACTGTGATAAATGTAGTTACCTTCTGCCACCATACAAAGATATTGCAATACTACTGGCTATTTTCCCTATAGTATACTTCCATCCCTGTGACTAATTTATGTTATAATTTGAAGTTTGTATCTCTTTATCCCCTTCTCCTATTTCACCCACCCTCTTACCTATGGTAATCAGCAGCCCATTCTGTGTTTATGACTCTATTTCTGTTTTGTTTGTTCATTTGTTTTGTTTTTCAGATTCCATATATAAGAAATGGTATTTCTCTTTTTCTATCTTACTTATTTCACTTAGCAAAATACTCTCTAGGTATGTCCATGTAGTCATAAACGGCAAGATCTCATTCTTTTATAAGGTTGAGAAATATTCCATTGTGTATATGTACCACATCTTCTTTATAAATGAATTGATGGACACTTAGGTTGCTCCCATATCTTGGCTATTGTAAATAATGCTGCAATAAACAATAGGGGTGCATACATCTTTTCAAATTAGTGATTTTGTTTTCTTCATCTAAGTTCCCAGAAATGGAATGGCTGGGTCATATGGTATTATTTTTAGTTTCTAAGAAATCTCCATAGTACTTTCCATAGTGGCCGCACCAGTTTACCTTGTCACTAATGGTGTAGGAGGGTTCCCTTTTCTCCACATCCTCACCAACACTAATTTCTTTGTTTATTTATTTTTATATTAGCCATTCTTACTGGTGTGAGGCAATATTGTAGTTTTGATTTACATTTCCCTGATAACTGATGATACTGACCCTCTTTTCATATGTCTGTTGGCCATCTTCTTTGGAAAAATGTGTACTTAACTTCTCTGTACATTTTTAAATCAGATTATTAGTGCTTTCAGTATTGAGTTGTATGAGTTCTTCAAATAGTTTGGATATTATCCCATTAGTGCATCAAAAAAGAATAGAATAAATATAAATAAATCTAGCCAAGGAGGTGAAAGATTTTACTTTGAAAACTACAAAAAATTGATGAAAAATAATGGCAGTAAGTTTGACAAGACTGTGGTCTTTGTAATTTAGAAAATAGAAGACAGATGAATTTTTAAAAGAATTATTCAGCTTTTTAGCAGAATTTAGATGGGAGTGGGAAAAATCTCGGACTTTTTTATGTTTCAACAAAACTGTTTCTCATCTCTAATCTCTCTTTGCAAAGTATTCTCAAGTTAGAAATGGCTTCAGGGCAAAGACCAAATCCAGAGCCCTACCAAAAAAAGCATGATCTTAGAGTAAAAATGTCAAGCGTAGCTCCAAAATCCTTTGGAGACCCCCCGAACATTTAAGGGTGTGCCTAGCAGAGTCTCTAAGAATCATACAGGTATGTCTCTGCTAGACAGTCAAACTTCCAAAAATCTTAAGGGTGGGCCTCAGAGACCTTTTCAACTAGATAACAGGCTTCTAAGAATTTTAGTCATTGTCCCACACACCCATACATTCAGCTCAAGGTTGAGAAGGGCAAGTTTTTGGAATAGAATGTAGATGTGGCTTTTGTCTAATTAAGTGGGTTATAATTAGATATACAGAAAGACCACAATTTTTAATAGAAATTATTATCAGCTTTGACTACAATGCACAAAGACATTCTAAAAAGGAAAACGAGTTTGACTCTCAAACTTCTACTGGCAGAAATCAGACTGGGAAGGTTATGATCCTTTGCAGACTTAGAAAGGAAAAGGGACAGTGACTCACAGTATGAAAACAAAAGCCCAGAGGGCAATGCCAAGAGCCAAAGAGAATCATTTCCAGGGAGAAGGACTGGGTCTTAATCAAGGAGCTGGTGACATCTGCCAAGCTGGGATTCAGAACTGCTCTAGACTTGCATGGTTCTCTGTGTCCTACTTCACCCTTCGTAAATGAATGTATATTGTAGATATGGCTTTGTCACCATCATACTTCAGGTGTGTGGGTGGGTGTGGGGGAAGGGGACAGATAAACTTGTTCTAATTCACAGACCTTCATATTAAAAGGAACTCTGCTAGAGAATGCTATACTTGAGAAATCAAACACAAGGAACTTCATTAGCATCTGGATCTGATTTAGATAATGTCTTAGTTAACGCTGTTATAACAAATTACCATTGACTGGTTGGCTTTAACAACAAACATTTATACCTCACAGCTATGGTGGCTAGAAAGTTAGGATCAAGCTGCTGGCAGATTGTGCTCTGGAGAATCCATTTCCTGGTTTGTAGATGGTTATCTTTTAGCGTGTCATCACATGGCAGAGAGTAGAGAGAGAGGAAGCAAGATCTCTAGTGTCTCTTCTTTAAGGGAACTAATCACAATCATGAGGGCTCTGCCCTCACTATCTATTTCCCAAAGGCCCCACCACCTAATACCATCACATTGGGGTTAGGATTTTAACATATGAATTTAGGGGGATACATTCAGTCTGTAACAGATAATGAGCATTAGATTTCAAGAATATGCCATAATGAGGTAAGAGTCTGGGAAACTTGGGAAGGAGAAAAATATTATTTTGCACTTTGCAGGAATGTAGGAAATACTCTGTGACAGAGACTGTGAGTAGATAATATGTAGCCCACAAATTCTTCACCACTCCTACCATTGAAAGGTGGCATCTTGCTTTCTTCCCCTTGAATCTTGGTGGGCTTTAGCGGCTTGCCTGACCAAAGAATGCAGCAGAATTGGCATCCTAGGATTTCTCATGATTTAGAAGTCTTGAAGCTTCCACCTGGCCCTTTTGAAATATTCTTTCTCATAGACCTGATTGCCATACATGGAAATCCAAATGATTCTGAGACCTTTCTGCTGGAGATGCAAGAGGCAGGCTCTCCAGGTGACAATCCCAGCTGAGCCCATTTCCATCAAAGCACCAGATATGTGAATGACTGTCCACTATAGTAGAGACAAAGATTCCTATCCCAAGCTGTTCTTTAAAAGATTTGGTAATGGCCTAAGTACAGACTATGAAACTTCTCAATTATAAATTCTATAAAATAACACACCCAATCTGTACATTCATGAAATCACACACACACACACACACACACACACACACACACACACACACACACACATCCCCATAATTTACACATTCTCCAAGTCTATGAAATGACTCACCCTTTCCCACCAGGTTCACACACGATAGGCCTGCCACAGTTTTCTTCCTTCTATTCTGGCCACCCTGCTGTGCATTGACTTCCAGTTACAGACTTGGAGTCTGTAGCCAAGTCAACACTGAGAGATAATTTATTTTTAAATACAAGGGGCAAGCATTCATCCATATCCATCACACCTTTCCAAAACATCAGGCTTTTCTTTCCCCCGTACAAACTTCCAAAAATCTTTTATCTAGACATGGTGTTGATTTTAACTCTGGATTCATAAAGACTAAAAACACTTCAAAACCTTCTCTTTCCCCTTCCTGGAGGCATTTAAATAAATTTCCACACACTGAGAGTTAGATTTTTTTAAACCATAACTCAAGAGAAAGTCAAAGACCATTTTAGATAGATTTCAAAAATTCTTATTTTTTATTTGAGATTTAATGTAAATCCTCTAAATTTTTACCATTATATCTAAAACAATGCAGTACCATTTTCTTCCCTTTGGGTTTAGAATTTTCAAATATGGGCACATGGTTACAATAACCTCTCATTAGCCAGGGATTCCCTTACTATTTTTAGCTTTTGCAGTCTTGACATCCCTCCCCCCAGTTCTTTTTTTTTTTGAAACGATTTTGTTTTGTTTTCATCTGTGATACAATGACAGTTGGAACCTAAAGCAAAATTTAAGAAGCTCCTGAGTTCCTTGTCTCTTTTACAATATTTTCTTCCTCTAGTCAATCAACTTTATGATAAATTTGTTAGGAAAATTTTAGTAGGTTCAGCTATAACAAAGACAAACTGTTATAAATGGAGGATTTTCATAGTGAATTGTGCAGTTTCATTTGATTTTTCTAGCCCCCTTTTCAAATCATCAGCCAAAAGCTACTAGATCTGAAAATCTTGTGAAATTCTCCTAGTTAAATAAACAGACCCTTAGCAAGAGTAGGATAAAATAGAACAATGCTTTAAAAATAAAAGGCTTACAGCATTGACTGATTCTAGTGAATATTTAATGCCCAGTTGGAAGTGAACTCAGTCGTATTCTCCTTTTTACTATTTACTGATGAATTACACTGTTGTCATTCCATTTTTTATGTGAACTTGAGTTTTCACACAAACAAATGCTTTCCTATGTTAAAATATTATATTCCTGGATTTTTAGCTCTGTCTCGTCAGTGGATGATTCCTTTGGTATTTTGAGTGCATTTTCCAATTTAACAACATAAGCATATTAAGGTCTAGAACACTAACATCTTAACAGATTAATGGCAAGACCCCAGATACCCACACAGATAGCACAGATGAGCCTTCAGCCCAAACCTTGTAGTGCCTGGAATGGTTTGCATTTTTATGTTTGGCATGTGAACAGCTTTCTACCCATGATCATATCCATGCAATTTTGAATTTGAAATGTGTTCATGAGGTCCTATAGTCAGAACCTTTTCAGACTCAAATCACAAAAGAAAAAAAGTCTATTCATCCACAACTTTCAAAATTTTATTAAATAAATTTGACAAGTGAATGAAGCATATCACAGGCAAATTATTCTCCATGCTTACTAAAATAGCCATACAATTCAATCAAATCTATTGAAATCAATTCAGCAAATACCTATTAAATTTTAGAACTTTTATGATGAAAAATACAGTTCATACTAATAAAGCTCTTGAACCTCTTCTACCATTAGGGTGATCCTCACTCTTTTGGTAAAGATACATTCATTTGCCCAACCTGTGTATACAACTGGTAAAGTAGACCTTCAGTGTAAATCTTTGTTTTATATCCCATCCATGAAATAATAAGGACATCTCAATTTTTCTCTTGGGTCCAGGCCTGTCAGATATGTAACCCATCATGTTATAACAGTTACTTTTCTTCCATGAATTTTAATGTTCTCAGCTGTAAAATGAACGGGTTGGATGAAATGATGTCTAAGGCCTCTTCTAGTTTTCTGGCACATGGATTCTTTTCTGTCATTGTTAAGAAGGCGCATTATCTGGTCTAGACAGATGCTGCTCTGATATGCACTGTAACAATACTTAAAATATTGATTGGATTTTGGGACATTAGGGTTTGAGGCCATAGCAAAATCTTCTGAGGGCCTGTCACATTTGTGGTCAAGTGTTGCTAATGCTGACAGCTGGTCCTTCCCCACTTAGGGGATGCACTACCTAGCACCAGTTGTCTGTCTGTTCCTGAGAGCCTTGCCTGGCCTTGCACTTTTGGATGAGATGAATGTGAATGGTATCTGAACTGGTGGCAACCCTTCCCTCTCTTTCAAATTCTTCTCTCAAGAAAGGTTTAACATCTCCATAAAGCCTTCCATGACTTCTTCAGACAGGGGTCCCCTCCTCCCTGGATGCTATTCTAATTTGAATGCATCTGTGGTTATATTCATACTATATTATCATAATTTAAGTTTCCTCTCATCTGTTAAACTGTCAGCTTCTTTAAGGTAAGGATCATTTCTTATTTACATTTGTATCTAATACAAGAGCCTATCATATAGAAGACAATCAAATGACAGTGAACATTTGTGGAGTATTTACTAAGTGGCAGGCACTTAATAAATATCAGTTTTTAACCTTACACCAACTCTTTTAAGTATACACTGTTATTATCATCACCATTTTACAGAAAGAAACTGAGTCAAAAGGCTAAGGAATTTGTCCACAATTATATTCAACAGAGTAAAAATATGATTCCAAATGGTCTGGCTCCAGCATTTACACTATTAATTATTATGAAGTGGTTAGTTATTATGTGATAACACCTTTCAATATGTTACTGCACTATCATCACTCAAATTATTCTTTCTCTCCTTTTGAAGCAAGACATATTGTTTCTAGGCTGGTCCTTCAGATGATATATGGAGTTACATGAAGTAGAATTATATTTTTTTAAAAAGAGGCATAATTCCATTTGGGAGAGGTTAACTGAAAAAAAAAACAAGCAAGCAAACAATAAAAAAAACAGAACAGGAGGAACAGATTTTTTGGTGTTTACCACTGGGACAGACCACAAAGACACACCAGTGAGCATCATCTTCTTTGATGGAAGTCTCACAGAGCTGACTAGCAGAAACAGAGTCCTGTGCCCATAGAATCTGGCTCTGAAATGCCATCGTCCAATAAGCCACCCCAAAGTATTGCCAAAAGCTGGTCTAGGATGGTGAGGGGAGGGCACTGGTAGAGTGAGTATAGTCAGAAGTAGAGAAACACCAAGCAACAGTCCTGGATCCAAACCTGGGGCCAACGACCCACGAGCTCCACACCAGCAAAGTCTAAGGAGTGGCCACAAATTCAGGTGCTTTGGAAGGGATCATGCAGCTAACAAGATTGAAGGATATTTTGTTAGGAAAATATTTACAAAGATTGGGATAGAAGGAATACTTCATTTCTCTCTTAACTCTACTATACTAAAAAGTAATAATAATAAGCATGAGAAAAATAGGACATGGTGGGAACTATGGAGAACTAAAAGGAGAAGTGGGTGCTCTAGTTCAGGCATTGGTTGCCATATCTTTCCATTTTTTTTTTATGGGACATCAGAAATCCATGCTTTTAAGTGAAATTTTCCAATTTCTAAAATATTATTTTAGATATTATTTTGCTCTGACATTTTGCTCTGACACCATTATTTTAGATATTATTTTAGAAATTGGAAAATTTCACTTAAAAGCATGGATTTCTGATGTCCCATAAAAAAAAAATGGAAAGATTTGGCAACCAATGCCTGAACTAGAGCACCCACTTCTCCTTTTAGTTCTCCATAGTTCCCACCATGTCCAATCAATTCAATTAAACACACACACACACATTACAATGCAAATAAACCCTAACTGCCACATACAAAACATAACTGCAGGTCAGATTTGGCCCTTGGCCCACCAGTTTGTAACGCTGGAATAGAGGCTCCAAGTTCTCTAACATTTATGAAACAGGAACTACTATATGGGCAAACATGGCAACTTGCAGTCAGAAATATAAAAAAAAGTAGGATTCAGCAAGTTAGACAAGGTGAAGAGAAGCAAAGGGACCCTGGATGTAAAAGCAGGAGCCCAGAAGTCAAGGAGTTCAATGGGTTAAGACAATGGTACCAGGAATCCAAACTTCAGAGAGCAGCCTGAGCCAGGGGATGTTTTGCCCAATAGAGCCATTACTTCTCGCTGTGAACCGAACGTGGTAGTGGGTGGTGGCTATCCCTGGAACCACACAGTCTGCACAAGGAAGTGAATGCAGGAGGTTGGAAGAGAAAGCCCTGTACCAGCAGATGTTCTCTGATCCCTGCTAAACAGGGATAGTCCAGCTGGGATTCCAGGGAGATTCTTTGGTAAGGGTCCCTGAACTTTCCATTCTAAATAGGAAGTGCACCTCAGAGACAAGGAGGTTAAGCCCTCCTATATTTCAAGAGCCTTTTCCCTTGTCTACCAGAGCTCCTCAAGTGTTCAACAAATAAAGCACATTTTGCTCTGACACCAATGAACAGCACTGGTCCCAAGCAGCAACATTCAAGCTGATTCCTCAAATGTCAGTTTGCACAATCTGCGCTTTTTCTTGTAGACCACCCAGTCTTCTTAGAATGGTTCTACATTGTCTCATTTATTTTCTGCATGGCAGCAGAGATCCCAATTTCCTTAGTTAAATTTCATTCCCTCCCTAATGCAACTGCTGATTTATTTGTAATTCCCTGGCTCTCTATTAGTCAGCTCAGGATAATATTTTTTCTCTCTAGTCAGCTGAGAAATACAGGAGAATGGATAAATTCTTACTCTTCTACTCAGAAAAGTGAGAAACAAAAAAAATAGGGAAAGAAAAAAGAGATTAACTACAAAGAGATTAGAAGGGAAAGGAAACAGAGAAGGCAGATGCTACACATAGGTAGTTCATAGCATAATAACCTTTTCACTGAGTGTTGTGAAAGAAATGGACAAGAAAACAGTCATAATGAATTTACCCTATCATTTGGTGCAGCCATGTTATTGCATTATTGTAATGAAAAACACATCAGAATATGTCTAGACACATGACATACTCTGGTAGAGAGTTCCCTGCACTTCAAAAAATTGTGGTTCAATTTCCTTCTGGGAAATGCTCCAATGGCAACATTTCAAGTTCTTGAAAGGCTCTTCAGAATGACTGCCTAAGGGAAGGCCACCTCCAAAAGTAGACTTAATGCACCAGGGCACTGTAAGGGCTGGCAGAACTTTCCATGGGAAAATGTCCGAACAGCATAACCCCCCTGTAGAAAGCCCATGTACAATAATCCACTGATGGGTTTTGCTATGTACAGAGTAGCTGTGACAGTCTAAATAAAACACTGAAAAGAACCTGTAAATAAAAAAGAAGTAATGAAATACTTTGTTTTGGTGATTCTTTAATTTTAACTACATGTGAATTAAACAAATCCAATTGGCATAACTTTCTCCAATGTGTTGATTTAAACCAAATTCTATAGGCACTGGAAGTCAGGAAAGGAAAACAATACCACGTCTCTGTGGGTATATCACCTATTATAGAGTAAGTGATGCTATGCCTGTGTTCTCACAGAAGAGACCTAAACTGTAGTCATCATACTAGATTGTAATTTTGGCTGTGCCACTTCCAGACTTTAATCTCTAAATGCCTGAAGCTGAGTAAACCACATGATCTCCTCTCATACATTTGTAAAAAAAAAAGATTATAAAATAAAACAAACCCTCCATTCAACCCAGTTCTTAGAACTCTCTGAGAGTATCACATGGGACAGGATAATTTGAGAGATATCATCTCTTGACTGCATAACTGGTATCACAATGATATCATTGGCCCAGCAGGGTCAATACAATAGTCTTTAAGGAGCCAACAGTCAAGGTTGAGAAAGAGGAGTAATCTTTGGGAAATAAGTAGTATGACAAAAGTGAACATTATTAAATGCAGAATGTTGAGGGTTCAGATGGGCTGGAGTAATAGGGAGGATATCTTAGCAGAGGTGGAATTTTTATTGGGCCTTGAGCCCTGAGTAGACACACAGAAAGGCATCCTAGCATGGGAAAACATTATAGCAGAGGCACAAGCTGGGGAATGTGTTGTGGAAGAGGGTCAGGAGCAGCAATTACTGGGGATTTAGGCATACCTCAGCTTGACTGGCACTTACTGGAAAGGCGCAGTCAGGTGAATCAGGCTAGAAGGAGCCAAATTCTGAAGTCTTAAAAGCAGGCCTAGTGGAAATAAAGTCTCTCTTCAAAGACTTTAGCCCTCGGTGCAACAGCTAACCTGAAAAAGTTTGCCTTGACCTAAGGAGCAGCCCATGCATTCCTCAAAACACCCAGCACTCCCACACAGCAATAAAATCTTAAGACCAGAATGTAAGCCAAGAGGACCTTTCCTGAAACCACCTCCAGTTGTTCCACTGAGTGCCACCAACTACCTTTCCTAGTTTGGAGTTGGTTCAACTATGCCTTCTATCTGGTCCTCCTCCCTAGCCTGTATCCCTGAACAACTGTGAATTATAAATTCCCAAATTTTCTTTGGCTAGACAAACCAAATTGTAGCCCTTCAGTACTCACAATGACTCTAACATCATTGCTACCACCACCACCAACACCCCATTCTATGTATTAATCTGCTTGTGTCACCTTGTCTGACTACTGCGTAAGTCATTCTGTTGCTTAGTCTATCTCAATTCCAGGTTGACAAAAAGTTCTGTCAACAAATAGTTATTAGACACCTACCATGTGACAGACACTATACTAAGCACTGGGAACACAAAGACAAAGAAGACATGCCAGTTTTCAAAGAGTAGTCTGTAGTCTATTGGGAAGTTGGATCTGCTTGCATTCATTTATTCAACAAACATCTATAATGGGCCTATTATACTCCAGCCACAATACTAGGTCCTGGGGAATCAAAAATGAATAAGATACAGTACCTGCTCAGAAAGAACTTGTGGTCTCTGGAAGAGATAGACAAGAAGGCAAAACAAATCACATAACAAAGCAATATATATGCTGGGGCAAATGGGAGTAAGAGAATAATTAATTGTACTTGAGGGAGTGATTTGCTCAGGGAAGTCTTTATGGAGGAGGTGACACTTGAACTGAGATGTGAAAGCTAAGGAGGTGTTTGAGAGACAGAACAGGTGGAGAAAAACACTGAATGTAGAGATGTAGCATGGGGGAATATGGCAGCCTAGGTTATTCAAACCAGTCTTCCCACTGAAAACATTGAAAAATGTATAAAAACATCTTCCTAAAACTGTTAAAAATAGCTGACAAGAAAGTACAGAGTAACCAGGCTAAAATCCAAGTGAAGCAGAAGCTCAGCGTGGTGAGCAGAGCTCTGGAGTTGCTTTGGTTCTAGGATATTTGTCAATTGGGTAACTTTATTTGTAGACCTCTTAAAATGAGGGGAAGCAAAGTCAAAGCTCAGGTTCTGTAATGTAGGGAGAAAAACTGAAGGTATATCTTTATAAACATTAAACTGTTTCCCCAAAAGGCTACACCCTAGAGAAAGGGTGGATTATAAGCAAACTCATCCTATCCAATCCTGTCCCCAGAGGACTATAAGGAGCTGCACCTATTGCTGAGCCAAGTAGTGCTGAAAGACCTTGAGAAGTTGAGACCAAAGATGGCCTTTAAGAAAAAATCTGAAGACTAAATTCACATCACTTTAAAAAGAAGGTACCACAAGCTAGAACCAGCCAGAAACAGTAAAATGCAGAAACAAATCTTCAATGGTGTCAGATATCGAATCACTAGATATTATTATAAAACAGTTCTTACTAGATTTAAAGAAATAAAGAAAAAGTAGGATAAAATTTAAAAGGAAAAGGAAAGTATTAAGATGTGCCTTCAGCAAATTTGAAAGAATTAAATAGGTCTTTTAGAATTAAGAAATAAAATTGATTTAAAATGGTTAGTTTTTACAATTGTAGTAAAAATTAGACCAGGCAAGAATCACTGGTGAATGCTAAATCTAGGGGGGCATTTTTATAAGGAGCAGGATATTGGGTTTATTTTGTCTATTTGTTTTTGTAGGCAAAGCTAACTTATTTACTTGATTTCATTATCTTCTACAGATATAGGCTTTATTTTTTTAATTGATTTAAGAGAGAATATGAGATTTACCCTCAACACATTTTAAAGTGCACAATATTGTTAACTATAGGCACAATGTTGTACAGATCTCTAGAACTTATTCATCTTGCATAACTGAAACTTTATATGCACTGAACAGCAACTTCCCATTTCCCCCTCCCAGGAGCAGGATATCTATATGACCTTATGGTGTTAAGCTCAAACTGCTTATTTCTTGCAAGATAGTGGAGAAAAGACCAATTAGACAGTGGGGAAATTGAATACATTGATTCATCAAAATTAATATCACCACCTTCAGGTGTGATACCCTGAGAAAGACACAGTACCACTGATGCAGTATTCTTGCCAAGAATGCACACCTGAATCTAAACATGAGAGAACCTCAGACAAACTCTAAGTTAGGAATATTCTATTTTTAAAAGGTAAGCATGTAGGATATATTCTTCCAATTTGTAAATGTTACAGAAGACAATGAAAGGTTAAGGAAATGTTCCAGATTAAAAGAGGCTTAAGAGGTATGACAACTGAATGTAATACCTGGCTCTAGATTGGACACTGTACTAGAGGAGAAAAAACTCCATAGACAACATCATTGAGTCAAATGAAAAATGGATATGGCAGATTAAAGCACTGTACGAACACTTTCTAATTGTTAAATTTAAATTTGCCATGTAAAAATGTATTAGAATTGATAACTTTACTCTAGTTACAGGAAAGTAGCCATGTTCTTCAGAAATAAACATTGAAGTCCTCAGGGGTAAAGGGTCATGATGTATATAACTTACCAACAAATGCTTCAGAAAAACTATTTACACACACACACACACACACACATATATAATTTATAGTACCTATATCTTATATAATATATAAAATTATACAGAGAAAGAAAGCACAAAGGCTAAAGCAAATGAAGTACAGCTTTGATAATAGGTGTATCTGGGCAAAGGGTTTAGAAGTGTCCTTTGTACTGTTTTTATTTTTGCAACTTATACATAAGCTTTAAATGTTTGAAGTTATTTCCAAATAAAAAGGTTAAAAAAGAAACTCAGAGAATGGATTCAGCAGCAATCTAAACATAGATGAGGGGGAAATTAACGCTAGAAAATAGGGCAGAAGGTATTCAGAATGGTTTAGTGAGAAAAGATTAAAATATAAAAGAGAGGTTAGGATCCATGGGCTAAGGAATGAGGGCTAACATATTTTTACCTGGAGTTCCAGAAAGAAAAAAGAAAACAATGAGAAACAGGGACAAAATTTAAAGAAAATAATAGTGAACCTTCAGAACTAAAAAAAAGACATCAACCCAAATTCATGAATCACAATGAAACTTGAGCATGTAAAATGCAATGCACCTGAAGAACCATCATAAGAACACTTCATTATAAATAAAAAGAAGTGAAAGCAGCCAGAGAGAAAAGTACAGATTAACTCCAAAAGAGGAGCAATTTGACTGCTCTCTTTACAAAATCAACAAAAGCCAAAGACAATGGAATTACAACTTCAATGTGATGCTGAGAGAAAACTGCCAACCTAGAATTTTATACCCAGCAAAAGTATCTTAATCATAACCGTGTTTTCAGGTGAATAAAAAAAGAGATTTTTCCCCTGGTAAATCCTAGCTAAAGGCACTTCAAAATTATATACTTCAAGGAAAGTTATCCCAGAGGGGAAGGTTTGAGATGTAATAAGCAAAAACTGTGCTGAATACATGAGAGGACAGCATGAACAAAGGCACAGAGGTAGAAGACAGTCTGGTGTGTCTAGAGAATTTCCCAAAGCTTGAGTGTGAGTTGGTGGAGCAGGAAGTTAACCTTTCAACTTTATAAAATACAAATCCTATCAGTAAAAAAATAAAATTAAGCATGTGCTGTGAATACATATATATTATGGATAAAATGCAATATGCATAAAAATTAAGAAGGAAGGGATTAACAACAAAATATAAATAGAACTTCTGGTGCTCATATTCTATAGTATTGTATTATAAAACTACAGATTTGCAAACTGGCCTGCAACCCAAATCTGGCCTGCTACCTGTTTGTGTAAATAAAGTCTTATTGGACACAGTCATTCTCATTCATTTACATATTATGACTGCTTTCATGCTGCAACAATAGTTGTGTAGCTGTGGCAGAGATGTATGGCCCATAAGGTCTAAAAAGTTGCTATCTGGTGCCTAACAGAAAAAGTTTTCAACACCTGGGCTTAAACATAGGCAGGCACAGGAGAGTAAAAGGCTCAAACGTCATCACATTACAGATATGAACATACAGCCAATGGGTAGTCTTCAAAGGATATTAATTAAGAAGAAAGGTCACTTTGGCAGCTGTGTGGTAAACTCAATAGAAGAGAGAAGCCTCAAGAAAGGGAGACTGATTAGATTTTTTTTGTGATGTTGATTAAAGTGCTTTCTCCAAGAGCAATTTCCTTGTCTATAAAGTAGGAATGGTAATTCACACAGAGTTCTTTGGTGGGCCAAATGAAATAATGTGTAATAAGATATTCCTTAAACTACAAAAGCACTATAACAGATTAAGGTATGATGATTTCACTTGTAGCAGATTTTCATTAAATTAATGTTTTGCTACCTCTGTTTTGGTTGCACTCTTTTATACCAATACATTTTGTATAGTTGCATCACATAGCTATTTGAAATAATTTAGTATTAATCTTAGATGTGCTTTAATTGTGTTAAATAATTTTAAACCATTTTAGTCACTTGCCTGGAAAAATACTTCCAGATGCTAATCTTCAGTATAATTTACTTGCCTGTTCAGTTATAAAAGGTGGTCCTCAGTTGAATGTATTGTACAGGCATTGATTTCTTATTAACACCTAATATGTATGGCCCATGTAAAAGACATAGAAGGCCATAAAGAAAGAAAATACGGCAGGAAAAGATCTGTAGGTACAATCATATTTTCTTATAATTCTTGAGACTACCAAAACATTAGGAGCTAAATAGAACAATTCTTTTTAAAAAAAAAACTTAAGGTACTTCTCATATTACCACTATTTATAGTACTTAAATGTATGATCATATTAGTTGATTCTTTTTTAGATTAAAGGATATGGTTTCCAGGAGAAACCATCTGCATCCATCATCTCATAAGATAAAGTGCCAAGTATAACTTGGTTGTGATATATTAGAGTATCCATGGCAAGAATAGATTATGCCCTCATAATTTTTGTATGTCTCTGCCCTCTTGTGTGTACAAATATGTGCTTATGAACACATGTGGAGATGTCCTTTTAAAACATGTCAGCAAATTGGTGAAAGAAAAAATATACTATTATCATCAGTAAAGATAGAAGGTGAGAAACAGTACCACATGCATCCTAATAGAACTGCAGGATGTTTTAATTTAAATTAGTTGCAGCTTTCTTCGTTGAAAACAGAAGTAAATCATGTAAGGAACTAATTCAAACTGGGAGAGACAACAAAGAATGCCAATAAAATGTATTTGTAAAGCAAAAATTACTACAAAAATATTTCTACCACATTTCAGTTTTGTTTTAAATAAAAGAATAGAGGCCTTTTTCCAGGAACATATTAAAAGGATATAGCTTAAAGGAAACTTTTATTTCTTTTTTTATATTTCTGGCTGGGTCTCATTTATTATGCATTAATTGCAGACAAAACTTTGGTTCTCTGCACAAGAAAGGCTTGACACAAGCAACATGGTGGTCTATGAAACAGAAGGTTACATGATCCCTAATTCTGTCTGCATCCAACAGATGCACCTTACTGTTTGCTCCTCTGATAACAAAGATCAGATGCTCCTAGTGTAAAAGGTGTACTCTTTCACAGAGGCTTTCCACCACCAATGCCCTAGAATTCACATGTGGTTATTTATATTTACACTAGAACCTGGGCAATTCAGTAAGTCCAGGTTTTTCCAAAGTTTGGCAGTTATTCAACTGCCTAATCCAACTTTTATCTGACAGATACTATCCATGGCCCATTCACCATGATATTCCTTCTTTGATGGGCACAACAAGGAAATATGGTGGAGGAGTATGACTGGTCTCCTAGAAGATTGTGGAGATAACTCAAAGTGTCATTGATTAACCAATCTGTTATTCATGATCTTATCTAAACTTTTAATAAATCTGTTCATATTTTCAATTTGCACCACATCCTGGAAAAATGCATGCCCCAAGTTTCTACTTATTACAGATCTCTTTTGCTCTGAGGGCTAGTATACCAAGATTTAATAATAAGAAAGCACAGTTTTAATAATTTTATCGATTTTAGTCATTATCACCTTTCTCAGCCTCCTTCCTATGTAAATAGGAGGAGGCTATTTTACACTACACTCAGAAAAATATTTAATGAATGAATTTAACAATTTTAAGCTTATTCATCAACATAAACCCTATTCATTTGCCCATGTTGGTTAACTTTCTCTGGACCCTCTTTCTTTAATCATGTCTTCGTTGAGGGTTGCTGACCAGAACTGCACACCATGTTCCTGGTGCAGTGCATAATGAGGTACAAAGAGAGACTGTTTATTCTAAAACAATTTATAAGCAAGCCTGGAAATGATTAAATACTTCTGAAATCACCACATACACTGGAATCAAGAAGGGCTTTGGGTGAAAGGGTGCTTGTCAGTGAAGACCGAGTACAGAGGTAAGAAGCAAGCTGTCCGTCAGGTTCACCACCTCTTAAGCCTAGGCTACCTACCCTACTGGGCAGCTGTCACACCAGTTTTTCTAGGTCCATAAGACCTCTTCACACAAGGCTCTGAAGTATCTAGCATTTCTTTGAAAGCAGAATTTTGAAATAATTTTACAACACAAGCTAAAGTACATAGTGCCCTCACAAAAGGGAAAGGAGAAAGATACTATCATACTTGTCCATTTGCGCTCATATTAAGCCACATTCCAAAGTGATTACCAATTTATAGAACATCCAATAGATCTTCAAGGGCATAAACCCTCTGGGAAGCTAATTCAGAAGGTTTCTTGGCAAGTAGATAATAAAACCAAAGATGTTTACATAGAATTCATAGAAATGAAAAATTAGACTACATTAATCCTACTGAAGAATACAATATGCCAATGCTACCACCAGACAACTTGTGTCCATCAGATACTATTTTTCAGAGACCTGGACAATGCTAGATAAAATTATAAGTTATCAATTTCCTTTTCCCTCTTTTATATAAACTCCATGTAGACAATTCCTTTTCAATTACTTCATAGGAAAGAAGATAAATACCTGGATCACATGTAGCCATTTTTCTATTCACCTACCCAGGAAAGACCTTATAAATGGAACTAGCTCTGAGCCTGAATTTAGATTCAGAATGTTTCTTAAGTCACTATTTTTTTTAAATTTTTATTTTGTTATCATTAATCTATAATTACATGAAGAACATTATGTTTACTAGGCTCCCCCCTTCACCAAGTCCCCCCAACAAACCCCATTACAGTCACTGTTCATCAGTGTAGTAAGATGCTGTAGAATCACTACTTGTCTTCTCCATGTTGTACAGCCTTCCCCATGCCCCCCCACACATTATACATGCTAATCATAATGCCCCCCTTTCTTTTTCCCCACCCTTATCTCTCCCTTCCCACCCATCCACCCCAGTCCCTTTCCCTTTGGTAACTGTTAGTCCATTCTTGGGTTCTGTGAGTCTGCTGCTTTTTGTTCCTTCAGTTTTTCTTTGTTCTTATACTCCACATATGAGTGAAATCATTTGGTACTTGTCTTTCTCCACCTGGCTTATTTCACTGAGCATAAATACCCTCTAGCTCCATCCATGTTGTTGCAAATGGTAGGATTTGTTTTCTTCTTATGGCTGAATAATATTCCATTGTGTATATGTACCACATCTTCTTTACCCATTCATCTACTGATGGACACTTAAGTTGCTTTCATTTCTTGGCTAATTCAGTATTTTTGATAATCATTACAAAATTATCTCTAGGTTAAATAGTAATTAACTAGGTTTCAATTTCCAGGTTATATGTAATGCAGCAGACACATTCTGGTCACTCGAAATAGAGAAATACCTGAATTATATTTACAAATGTCCTCTCAAGATTCAGTTTTATAACTACTTTTAAGAGGCCATCAATCATTAAATGCATCATCATTTTTATGTATCACTAAAGAAGACAATGCTGCTAATCATGTGTAAAGCTACTGCAATTGTAAAATGCATCTGGATTTCAGATTTTAAAGTATGGATGGAAAAGTATCTTGAAATATGTGAAATACAGTATTTTCATTCTCATTATTTTTCTCTCAAATCAATCCCAAATTTTGAGAACACTCCACATCCAAGCCCCACATATTCTCAGGCTGTCCCAAAGCTAGCTTCAAATTAGTGAATTTTGGGAAATTGCATCACTGTCACTAGCCTCCCACACTCAGTCAAAGGTAGCAGAAAAGCAGGGTTTTATGTGAGGTAAGGCTTCTGGTTGACTATAAACCAAAGCGAAACTCTCTAGCAAGTTTAAAAGAACCATTGCTTATCAAGTAGACCTTTCAGCCACACATACATGTGTGGATAACACAGTCATCCTCAGACATATCATCTTTAAATACCAAAAATAATTTAAAAAATAATAAAAACCATATACATGTATGTGGCACATCAGCCCTGGGCCTAGATGTCACCTTCCAGCTTGGTTCCCAGGTCCATCCACTCCAGCCTCACCCTGCTACACAATCTCTCTCCCAGCATCATTCCTGAAACCAACAGGGCTTCTTAGTGCCCAGATTAAATGCTGTGCCACTGTGCACTTTAGCATCAGTTGACAATAACGTGCTGACCTGTCTCACTTGGGCATAACTCTGGGTGGTCTCGTGGGATTCCTCTAGTCCTTAGTTGACTATGGAACCTGAATAATTTCTCTAGACTTCTGTCCCCTTAGAACACATCTGTAATGTCCAAACACCACCTACCTTTCTCCTACATCAAAAATAAATCCCTTTGTGCATCTGAGTACAAAATCCTTAGAAAGCTCTAGAAAGAGGCCAAGAAATCTAGCTCTCCAACTGCTCTAACACCAGTCTCCTTATGTCCCCAGTACATCTCTGTCCTAGTCAGTCAAATGGCATCTTACTTTAAAAAATATGTAAAGAAGAAAGAACTATCACTCTATAGATATAACTTAATGCAAATGGATGAATCTTTAACTCTTTCTATAGCATTGCCAACAATAAAACACCTCAAAGGCGACAAAAAGACAACTTGGTTTTCCTTACAACAAAGGTTTCTAATGATTTGGTACTCTTTTCTAGGGTTGAAACCAATGTTTTCTGTATCTCCTAACATACAACTTATATTTATTGAATGAAATTGGACAAGATCCTCAATTATGCTAGATAGTCTTCATTTGCTCCTCTGGATACACTCTTCTTCACCCTTTTGATCTAACTCTCTTTCAGGTGGGCTGATTTCTAAGATCTAAGTGTATCAACTGTACTCCTTTTTTACTTTCTGGCTTCCAGTTGGGTTTGACTGACGTGAGGACCTATAAGAATTCAAAGGCAGTAGTGGAGACACAGCTGAGTGTTTATTTCCCTAGCTCCCTCCTCTCTAGGCATGGCTTTGAATTATTTCCTGCTAGTTAGGGCCACAACTTATATAAGGCAGCCTTCTCCTCCTGCTTCAGCTATGGCCAGGGGTGGAAATGGTTTTCCATTACTGCCAGGTCCGGTGCTGCATTCTCCCTTGCTGGTTCCTTAAATTTGCCCAAGCTTGTCAATTGTTCTTCCATTAATTTATCTTCAATTACAAATTGTTGCTGTGCCACTTCCTGCTAGGACCTGATTGATACACTTGATTTTACAATAATACCTGCTATGTTATGCTTAGTATGGATCTTTTCTTCAGTGTAAAGGTAAAGATATCTCCTTCTCAGATACTTGCAAGTAACATCAATTTTTAAGATTAATAGAACTTTTACCATTGCACTACTGTCAAATCCTGCCTGAAACATCTGACAGTCAAGAAGATTGTATGTAAACCTCTCCAAGAGCCCAAGTGCCATCCCTGGCTTAGGCCAGATCACAAGGAGGAAGCTACGTAACCTGTTTCTCTGTAACACCCTGCAAAGCTGCTTTGCCTCTAAAGGATTGTGATCCCCCCATTTCCCTGATCTACATTAGCTACTCTTCCTATGTGCTCTTGTGGCATCCTGATTTTGTCCATTTGACTTTGCATAGTGTGCCTGTTTTTTTTGTTTGTTTTTTTTTTTTACTTATCCATCTTCCCCTCTAGATTATAAGCTCTATAAGAGCACAGTCTTTTACATTTTAGATTTGTACCACCTGAAACTGTGCCAGGAGACACTCAATAATATTAGTTTAAAAAACATGAATGAACTAAATTTTATGCTCTTTAATGGATGATGAAGCAATAATAAAAAACCATCATAGGGAGAACACATATGCATTATAAATAAACAGCTTGTGAGTACCGTGGTCATTCTCTGCTTTATCACTGGGTCATTTACTTACTGTTTTATAACGTGTGGGACCTGTTATTGGACAGCATGGCACAAGCACTGGAAACACAAAGCTGTGTAGCATTGTCCCTGCCTGAAAATCAGCACTGTTAATTACACTAAAGTCCTGTGAGGCATTGTCTCTGCCTGAAATCAGCATTTTTAATTATATGGTCCCTATGAGGGTCATATTTTGACCACAGGTGAAGGTTTCATATGCAAATTCTTCTCAAAGGAACTGGTTTCCTTTTGCATCCCAGTGAGAACTGGGAAGAGCACTTTGCAACTTGTGCAATGTTTTAAATCAAATGGTATAGCTTTTCACCACCAGCATTTCTTGACTTATTTTCCCTCTTCTATGAATATTTCCTCTTTCTCTCATTTACACTTTATAAATGGTTCTTGGTTGTATTTTATTTCCTCCTGGTTTTGATTGTAAGCTGTTTCGAGTGCTTCTTGAAAGCAGTGGAAGCATAAATAACAACAAAAAAGAGATTGCTTTATTTTTCCCCACTTAAATTTTATCTAGCTTTGAAGTTTTTTGATTGATCAATCCAGCTAATTTTTCATTTATAGTAGCTTTAAAAGTCCATAAGTACTTGTATTAGTACAGTGTTAATAACAGAAAATTCCATTAATGATTAAGACATAATTGATACACACCAAACTGTTAACAATATATGTCCAGTGGTGTGATGGTGGGAATGCCACCACTGGGTACTTTAGCTTTTTATATTATATAACTTCCAAAATTTCTTAAGCATTCTACTTATATATGCAGAAAAAAGAGACATTTAAAAGAAATGCAATAAAGAGAATACAGTCTAGATTTATTTTTGTTTTCCCATGTCCACATTGTGGTCAAACATGCAGACTCAGATATATAGGGTGGTAATTTGATTATTGAGTCATATGTGACACAGCTGAATGAATGTAATAACAGACAGATGATGGTTTATATCATTGATAGGAACTGATTTCCCTTGTTCCATATTTTAGCAGCCACTAATTTCCAGAATTGGCTTAGACCCTGAAAATATCCTCAACAGTGATGCAGTTTTGAGCTTGGGATATTCTCTAACAGCTGGAAAACATTCAGTGGCTCCAGATGATGAGGGCCAAAGGGAGCATGTGAGGCTGGACACCTGTCCTGGAACCTCCCTGAGCTAGCGAACACCTTGCTCTGGCAATGAACTCTCCCGTGGGACCCCTTAGATATTCACTTTTAGAATCAAATCTAAAGAATGACAGTTCATCTGAAATAGCCTTCATATCTAGAGAACACACTATAAGAAGGTTAAAAGTTTAATATGTGTTTGCATTGGGGAAGGGAGGGAAGAGAAAAATGGGGCATGGATAGCCTTATTTTCAAATTTGTAGGCCACCCTCTTCAGAATAATTCCAAATATTAAAAAGCCAGGTTCTCTCTATTACAGAGTAAAATAAAGTCTCCATAAAATAAAGTCTCCATGGCATGAAAAAAATCTCTTAGAACATGTGATACAATACATGGAAATCTGCCTCAAAAGAAAAGCCAAGTGCATAAGGAGCAGGTCCCTCTATAAAAATACTTAAAAATTAAATGTAAAGTGTATAAATAATGAAATGTCAGGGTTTCATGTTTGTATTCTTATAACCTATTCAACATAAAACCCCAAAGATCTAACCAAATAGATATATCTAAGTGATTCAGACATTGTAATTTCAGCATTGTAGTATTGTATTTGCCAGCGATATAGTCAGTTCTTTCACCAGCTGAGATATCATTTAGCCTATAACTTAAACAAGCATTGATAACGTTTTTTACAAAAGATGCTATCAGCAAAACAAACAAAGGACTCTGTATTAGTTCAAAGTTTATTTATAATGTGTTGAGAAAAAATTCAATGGAAACAGGAAAATAATGTCTTGATTTTCTAAACTTTGCAACATCTGCTTTTACTTACTTTTCAGCATTATAAAGGTCTCTGGATTTCAAGTGAATTACTCTGCTTTCTCTTTGTCTATTCCTTTACTTAACTATCTTCACACTAAGTCGTACACTGAGGCATGATTTAGGAACCCAAGTTAATCTCTACGGCATGAATAAAAATCTCAGAACATGTGACACAATACATAGAAATATGCCTCAAAAGAAAAGCCAAGTGCATAAGGAGCAGGTCCCTTTATAAAAATACTTAAAACCCTGTATCATTTTTGTCACACCACCCAACACTGGCTATTTATATTCCATTCACAATCTTTGTATAGTACTAAAAATATTTCCTAAATAACTTTTACATATGTGTACATATGTGAATATACATTACTGAATGTATATATGTGAGCATGTTGTGTGTTTGTCCAAAACCAAATGAGAGTATTAATTTTATGTTCAGTAAATTCCCAAGTTTTGGCCAAAAAAAAAAAAATCCACTAAAATCTGCTAGGAACAACATCCTCAGTGTTAAGCTACTCCATCAGGCTTTTGCTTTCCTTCTTCCCAAATTAAATCAAAAAGATTTAAATCTGAGGCGTTTTGGAAATGTTTTCTAAATTTTTAAAAGAAAGATAATTCTCTATACTCAGTAAGAGTTGCCCATAAAACACACTAATGTCCAATTACATGGAAGGTATGTAAGTCTCTCATTCCTTGACCTTTCCCTGACTAAGCATTCATTTATATCATTTAATATAAGTTACCTCAGAGAAACACAACTGTTCCTTCTGCCACATTTTCTGATTTCTTAAAATTTGAGATTTCAATAAATTTTGCATCAACAGGAGACAGTGGGTAAAAAGGAAAGCTGATACATTGGTAATCATAGGAACACAATTTTATTCAGGACTTTCTTGGAAACCTTGTTGAGATGCTTTAAAAATTTGTTGGTGGCTTCTTGTGAAGCTGATTTAAAGGCTATGGGTTGTTTGTGGTTAATACACAAAAGAGAAAAAAGAAAAATAGGGAGAAAATAGCCTTTATGGAGCACACTCCTGAGGTTTCACCACTGGGTCAGCTGACATTCTTTCCTTCACTTCCCCAGTTGGGCTGACCTCAACATTCTTGTGTCCAAGACTTCTAAAAGAATGTAAACCACATTATCTTCCCTGGAGGGGAAAACAGAAACAAAGTTGGATGATATGTCAGGATAAGGAATAGGTCTACCATGTGTTTAAGGAGGAGAGTTTTACTGCAATCACATCAAAAATCAAGATTCTGTGGACTTGGGTTTGTCCACATAAAAAAGAAGAGTGGCTTTGCCATTTAGTCAAAGGTCCTTTACAAGCAGTTAAACAGCAAGTTGGGAGCCATTATTCTTGGTTTCTGCCACACACCTGTGATATCAAGATGGGAGAGAGAATACAAAGAGATGATATCTCTAAAGGATTTTAAAAATGGAAAGATATTGGAAGTCAGCAGCAAAAGGAGGGAGAGGAAGCAAGGTCCTTCCTTCTTTGGCCACACTGAATGTTGGCAACACTCTCATTTATGGTTGTTTTGATTATGCGCTAAATTCAAAAAGTTTAAGCCATGGATAATTTGATGCTTTGGTTTCCCCTTATTTTCCATTTTTTTCATTGCATGTTTTAAAATGGTTTGTGTTCAATAATCGATTTAACCACAACAGAAGAGACTGATTCGGAATTGGTATGACTTCACTTGAGGTGGATGTAAACGGGAAATCAGTTTTGAAAAAGAAAGGAAACTTTCAGACACAAGCTGCCTTCTTTTCCTCAAAAACATTTTCAAGATGTTTTCATCTAATGTTATCTTTATATCATCACTTTGAAATAGATCTTTTAAATGTCAATGCTTCTCTGAGGGCTATCATGGAATCTCTGTTTTTCTCATTCTGTGCACATTGGGTAACTAGATTGAATTCAGAGCTTCAGTGAGCACCCATGTACTGGTCATCCTAATATTTTTATCTCTAGTCCAGATACAGTGCTTTTTGGACTCTCTTATCTAACTGCCTACTGAACAGTCTACTTGGTATCTCCTAAGCCCTCCAATGTATCACATTCAGAAGTGAACTCAGGACCTTTGTCTCTCTTTCGCTATCCAAGCGTTGCCCCTACATTCCTTGTCTTCAGTGTCTTCCATGTAGTCCAAATCATTAATCCAATGATCTATTTAACTGTTCTGTGTCATGCAATTAGGACCAAGTCCTATCAATCAGCCCCCTCAATATCACCTTAGTATCCATTTACAGTCATCTGCACTGTTGTCCTACATCATCCTCATCTCTGACAAATTCTGCTGAAACAGCATCCTGACCAGGCTCCTTGCCTCCAATCTTACTCCAATCCAATCCATTTGCCCTCCACACAGCCCTTGGAGTAATCCTTCTCAAAGTGATCCTTATAAAACCCGAATCTGACCATGACATTCTAGCTTAAAACCTATCAGTAATTTCTTATTATTCTTACAATCAAATCTAAACTTTACTTAAAAGACTTGACTTAAAAGATTAACTTAAAAGACTCTTACTATCAGGGCATGCCTACTTCTTCACTGCTGAGGTTTCACTTCCCCTCCAGTCACACTGAGCATCTTTTAGTTCCTAGAACCTGCCATACTTTCAGGTGGAACATGCTGTTCTCCTGGCGTATCCCCAGTCCAAATGTATTTCTTGGGGATATCTTCCTTTACCCAAAACTAGATCAAAGTGCCAGCTATGCATGTAAACTGCCCTAACTTCTAGTGTATAACTCATTACATACTTTTGCGATTCTGTGCAGTGTCTCCTCTACTTTACTGTAAGCTCCAAGAGGGCAGGGACCATATTTATCTTATTAATTACTACTTAGCACCTGGTACTTGGTAGGTATTGAATAAATACTCATGGAGCAAATTAATGTATTTATTTATTTACGTATTTTCTCTTTCACAAGCACAACAGGCCACATGATCTGCTGTATACTTGTCGGTGACCAGCTCATTTACCTCAGAAGTTAGACCATCTCACCGTATAGAAATTAAGATCTATAGAAATTTAGATTCAGGATGCTTCTTAATCAAGACATCTCACAGATTTTATATGCATCACTTGCCCCAAATCCTGCCTCATTAACAGGACGGTAACAGGGTCAACTAAGTTTTGCCAGGTGCAAAGACATAATTGTCTTTGGCCAATCCAAAAGTCATGGTTAGCATAAATAAAGTTAAATGGTTATTTACTCCATCGATCTCTTTCTCCATAATCCTGTCACCTAGTTTGGAGCAAAATAGAGTGTTCAGGCACTCTATTTTAAGGAATATTTTACCCATCCCCTGAATCTTAAGTGTAAGGATAGTTTTACTACCAATGACAAACTTGGACCCTGATCACATTGCCACTAAAGTGCTTTCGTCAACTTTTTCAACTTTACTTGAGATGATGATAAAAATCACGGGTTTATACAGGCATTACAATGTTGCCTAAGTTAGAACAGTTTAAAAAGGTTACGTGTGTGCTATTTTAACTCTCTCTAACCCTTGACTGTGTTTCCTCCTGATGTTAGATATAATATCAGACGTAATCTCTTGAGACAGTTGTAGCTGACAGAAGATGCAATGTTAGTAATACAGCACGGAAAATGACTCAACTATGCCAAAGTTGGGTGACAAGACATGATCTAAAATGCATGCCACCTGCAGTGGCTTCACCTCATAACTAACACTCAGTCTACTCATAATGTCCTGCTCCTTGCTGCTGCCATTTAGAATATGACCATCTTCAAATGGTCACTGCCTCCAAAGAGTGTTAACAACAAACAGGAATTTCTTATTGTCTTATTTGTGCTTCAGGCTTGCTAATAAAGGGCTATATTATTAAGCCAAAAATCATTATTGGCTTAACAGTTTTATTGCTCTGAATGTAAAATTATAAAATATAGTAACAATTAGGAATTAAAACATTTTCAGTGTTCTCTTTAATTCTGCACTTCAACTACAGATGTGATAAATCCCGGCACTGCAAATTATGAAGATGCTGTACAGAAAATTACGGAATGAATTAGATCAACCCTGGATAAGCACAAAGTCTCAGTAAGAATAATCCTATTCAGTTACCACACAAGAATCCTTTCAGTCTCTAAGTTGTCATTACTAACAAGCTAGGAAACAGACAGTACAGCAGCCCTGCCACAGGTCTGGGAAGCCATCTAGTGACTCTCTGTATCAGCGTCTTTGCCAAGGGTAGTAAAAACTGAGTGGGCTTTGTAGAAGAAGAAACTTAGCTCTACCTATTTAACCCTTGTTTCCTTAAAGCTTTAGTACTCAGAAATGTAAAGGGAATGATGATATCTATCACAGGATGGCTCCCAGCCACGAATTAGTACATGTCAATCTCCTAGCACATGGTGAAGTCCCTACCCCATAATAGTATTCCAAAAATGTTAGTTTCCTTCTTTCTTCCTTTCCCCATCTACCCTCAAGTACCTATTTTATGCTGTGGGAACTATCCAGCCACTGAACAAAGCAGAAACTATTCAGATCTGATATGAGCAGGTCCCATTCTGTAGGCCTCTCTTCACAGTACTTTGGTGTAACTCCAGGGGGGAAATCCCTGGCAAATACCTTTGAAACTGAAATCAGTCAAAGGGAGAAAAAAAGTTTATTTCTTACAAGCAGTCGCCCACTTCTGTTCCCCGAGGGTCTTACTTGACCAGGCTGCAGAAGAAGAGGCCCCCACCCAACCTCTCCATCCAGATAAGCCAGATAAGCCTTCCCTCACCCTTGTAATTAACTTTTCTTATGGAGATAGACTACTCCTCTCCACCCCCTGGAAACATCTATGTATGGAGATACACGAAAACCAGGCAAGAGATTCTGGAAATATTGCAATTTTACTCTACATTAATCTACAGAAACTAGGATGGTTGTTTTTTTGAAGCGTCTCTTCTGTGATAATGAATAAGAGGCACTTTGTGACTTCGTGTTAAACACACCAATAATTTAGCACAGAAAGTTAAATAAAACTAATTTTTAAAGTATATAATTAAAAAATTACTCTCCCTCTATTTGAAGATAATATGTTTAGCCTAAAGTTCACTGTATACCCAACCAGCAGAAAACTACCCATGTAACTGCTTCATCAATTTAAAGTTTAAATCTACCCTAACTAGCTTCACACATTAAATTGTTTGCAGCTGAGAGGGAGGGTCTTATGCTCTAATGTATGTTGAACATCAGCAGCAGGTAAGGTATACTCTGAGAGTAAGAGAGGTGTAATAGGATGGGAATCAATTCTTTCAGTCCATACAGTATTAAGTGCATTCACGTATTTGTTTATTCAGTCAAGTATTAAGAGCCTGCAGGCACTGATACACTATTCTAGGATATGTAGCTATAGCTGTGTACTTCTACAGTTGATTTACAATGCAGTATCTGAAACTATGTTCACAGTCTTATGTAATGAGTATTACCCATTATGATTCTCCTTCTTCTTAACTATAATAATAATACACACTAAGTGCTTATGATAAGCCAAATATAATGCCAAGTGCTTTATCCCATTTACTCTTCACAACACTTATATAAGGCAGAGGCTATTATAATCCTCATTTTACCAGATGAAGAGAGCAGTTATAGAAATAATATTTAACTTGCCAAGGCCACCCAGTTAGTAACCCAAGAATACTGAAATTCAAACTAAGTCTGTCTGACTCTATAATTCATTCCCTGAAGTCTAAACCAGTGCTACTCAAAGTCTGGTCTTCCGTGGACTGGCAGTATCAGCAGCATCAGGGAGCTTGTTAGAAATACAGAATCTACTAAATCATAATTTTGGGAAGAGAGGCTGAGCCATGTGTTTTAACAAGGCCTCCTTGTGATTCTTATGCATGCTGAAGTTTGATAAGCATTGCTCAAACTACTGCACTATACACACTATTCAGTCTCCCTAATTCATAATACACTAATGGTGTTGGGTTAGATTATGCTCACTTGCATTAAAGAATTTTTAGCCTCCTCATAGTTGTCCTTTTTGGTTGGATTCTATGGGGAGGTAAAATACAACCCTGCCACATCCTTTAAGCAGAGTGACTATTCATCGTAATTCTCCTGGGACAGGCCCATTTAGCCTGTTGTCATGATATAATTAACAGTGGCCTCTTTTACCCTCAGAAGTGCTACATTTGGACCTAAACCATCTGGCGACCTTAGACATTACCTGTCCTAGCTGCCAGTCTCTCCAAACTCATGTCCTAACACTTGCCCCTATTTCTATGCTCTAGCTACAATAATGGCCTCTTTTCAGTTCCTTAACAATCTCAAACTCATGCAAGGGCTTAACATTTCTGTTCCCTCTTCCTGAGAAGCTTTTCCTCTAGATGTGAGAATGACTTTGTCCTCATCAGTGGTACCACAAGTGTGGACTAGGAGCAGTCCATACTGTGTACAGGCAATTTTGAGAATTCTAAAAATAGTAAAGCCAACTAAAAGTCAGCCAAATTTTTATTTATTACCAGGCACCAGAAATTTTAAACAATGTTTGTGATAAAATACAGCTATCTCCCCAAAAAGTATTTTATTTATCCTTTAAATATACATTGTATCTACACAGAAGTTAATCTGCATAACTCTCAGGTATACAGGCAGCCCCAACAGACACAAACATAGATGCTTGTATTCATCTCAAGAGTAAATTCCTAATAGATTCAGAATGTTATAGCTTATTTTGGGTAGTTTGTGTCTCCAACCTCTGTATTACTACATATTCCTGAGTTTAAGCACTAGACTTGAGATAAAATGTGGTAACATGATGATTATAAAGATTAAGAAACAGAGCTTGATTTAATTCAGTTATGTCATTTTATTTGACTTCTTGGAATTTTGATTTGTATTTAAGATTAAAATACAGCCAGAGTAGCCAAAACAGTCTTCAAAAAGAATGAAGTTGGAAGATTCACACTTCTCAATTTCAAAACTTATTACAGAGCTACAGTAATCAAGACAGTGTGATACTGGCATAAGGACAGTCACATATGTCAGTGGAATAGAGTTGAGAGTCCAGGAATAAACACTCACATTTATAATCAATTAATTTTTAGCAAAAGTGTCAAAACAATTCAAAAGGGCAAAAATATTTTCAACACATGATACTGAGACTGGATATCCACATAGAAAAGAATGAAGTTGGAGCCTCATCTCGCATCAACTGAAAATGGACCAAATACCTAAATGTAAAAGCCAAAACTATAAAATTTTAGAAAAATACATAGGAGTAAATCTTTGTGACCTTGGATTAGGCCATAGTTTCTTAGATATGACACTAATAGCACACACATATACACACAACACAAAAAACACAAAAGAAAAATAGAAATTGGACTTCATAAAAATTTTAACAACTTTGTACTTCAAAGGAAACCATCAAGAAAACAAAAAGACAACCTATAGAATATGAGAAAATACTTGCAAGTCATATATCTGATAAGGGACTCATGTCTAGAATATATAAAATCATTTCTATTTACAATAATAGAAAGACAAGTAGTGCAATTAAAAATGGACAAAGACATACAAATGGCCAATAGGAAAATGAGAATATGCTCAGCATCATTAGCCATCAGGGAAATGCAAATAAAAATCACAATAAAGCAACATTTCACACCCACTAGGATGAACAGAATCAAATGCCAGATAATGATAAGTGTTGACAAATATTTGGAGAACTTAGAACTCTCACACATTGCTGGTGGGAAGGCAAAATGCATAGCCATTTTGGTAAACAATCTGGCAGTTCCTGAAAAGATTTAACAGAATTGCTGTATGATTTTACAATTCCACTCCTAGGTATATAACCCCAAGAATATAAACATATGTTCACATTAAGGCTTGTATGTGAATGCTCATAACAGCATTATTCATAATAGCAATGTCCATCAATGGATGAATGGATAAACAAAATATAGCATATATATAGGACTGAATATTATTCAGCAATAAGAAAATGAAGTACTGATACATGCTGCAATATAGATGAACATTAAAACCATGATGCTAAGTAAAAGAAGCCAGTCACAAATGAAAACATGTTTATGATACCATTTATATAAAATACCCAAAATAGGTAAATCTAGAGATGCAGAAAGTAGATTAGTAGTTTCCTAGGGCTGGGGGAAGAGGTGGTGGTATGGAGAAACAGGAAGTGACTGATAAAGAGTATGGGGCTTCTCTTCTGGAGCGATGAAATATTAAGTTGATTGTGATGATAACTGTAGAACTGTACATGTATATGAAAAGCCACTGAATCATATGGTTTAAATAGGTGAATTGTATGGTATGTGTATCTCAATAAAGCTTTTCCAAAGGAAAAAGATTTCTAAAAAAGTGAAACAGTGCAAACTGCACACTATGTAGGTATGTTATTTTTCCCTTTTTATAAAAAAAGATACAATGATGTAAATACAAAGTACTAATACACTACTTTTCCCCCTTTTTTGTACAGTACTGTTTATTTTTTAATCAATTTTTTTACTGTCATGATAATATATGAAATTCAGGAACTTTTGTTCACTATTTTTTTCTGGCCATTATTATCATTCTCTTCATTTCATCATTATTACTAAAAATAATTTTGTTCAAAGATGAGGGAAATGTTCAAAACTTATTTATTCAATGTGACAAATATGTAGTCATGCCACTATTGCTCCATAATATTTAGATTTTTGCTCAATTTCCAGCATCTCAAGATGCCTTCCCTAACCACTCTATTTAAAATAGACACTAATCCATGTCCCCAAATGACATTACTTTCTATCTCCTTTTTTACTTTCTTCATAACTCTAATGATTATCTGATATTATACTCTTTATTTGTGTCTCCTTCACTACAATGTTAGTACATTATCTCTTGCTCAGTCTTATATCCTCAATGCGTAGTACACATTCAATCAACTTTTGATGGATAAACAATAAAAATTCTATCTACTGCTTAAATCTTCACACAGAATATAAAAAATATAGTTTTATCTTTGTGCACAATTTGTTTTTGTATTTTTTACATTGAGGTGAAAACATTGATACTCATCGGAGTATTTCCTGTATGGACATCATATTCTGCTAGGTGCTGCACAGATACCTGGACAATAAAATTCCCCTGGTCTAGGAGTTTGAAATCCAAAAAAATTATGTTTGGCATTTTATACCATTGCAGTTCACTTATTCATTCAACTTTGCAATGTCTGTTTCTTAAAGTTACAAAAAAACTCCATAATTTTTAAAGATTAATCAGCTTAGATTATTCTAGAATTCATTACTCCAGACTAGTGATAAAAACCAGTCTCCTTTATTGAACCCAAACATTGCTGTACTTTGTTAAACAAACTTCAAAATACTTCTGAAAACTTGACAAATTTTTATAGAAACTACTTCTTGGAGCCTGGATTTTTTCTATTGTTACTTTATCTCCTTTTCAAAATAATAGTTGTATTTTTCAAACAAATCAGAAGTCTGTTACAATATGGTTTGATATTACAACTGTTTGGGCAAGCCATAGGTCAAATCCTGTCTGTCCCAAAATGAGACAACCACACATAGAAAAAACTTGACCACACTGCTAGCCTGTAAACCTTGCAGTCATGTGCTGGGATATGAAAGTTAAGAAAAAAGGATATTGCTATGTATACAGGTATGGTAACATAATATTCATTTTAGAAAAAGCTTCTAAACATAAAGAAATATTCTTCAGAATACTGTTCCAAAAAGTTATTTGAATAATACATTTGGTGGCTTTAGATGTTTGTGTATAAATAATCCTCAACTATTTCACCAAACTACAGGCTGCACTGCAGATGGTTAAGAGTCTCAAATCTGAAGCCAGAATGCCTATGTTCAAATCCCCAACCTACCACATACTAGCTGCATGACATTAGCCAAATTACTTACCCTCTTTACACCTCAGTTTTATAACCTTTAGCGTGAAAACAATAATAGTACCCACCTTAAACGACTGTAATGATTAAATAAATTAATCCATGTGAAGTAGTGAGCACAATGCTTGTTACATAGCACACTATCAAAAAGTGCTAGCCATTATTTTCCTTTAGGTTGAAATGAAAAAAGACATTTAAAAATGAAGTTTTCATTACCATTAATACATCAATTAAAAATAGAGAGGCAATTTCACACATTTTAACATAAGATTACTTGGAAGACTTTATTTTAGCTTTAGACTTTCCAGGCATAATTATATTTTATTTATGCAACTAAAGTAATGACTTTCTGAAGTGCATATTTATGCAGAGGCCGAAAAGATGCAAGATTATTTTCTTATACTGTTGCAGCCTAGTAGAAAAAAGGATCCATGGCCCTCCTGCTAAGTTTAGACTAGACGCTTCTCTTAACCAGTCACATATTTCTTCATTAAACTGTTTTTTTAACGGCCCTTTTGATGACTGCCAGTTTCCTCCACAATAAAAGGAGTTTTGACCTGTGAATTCATTTTTTTAATCTAGTAATAACTTTGAATACATTAACTGAGCATGGTAGACCAAATAAGGAGCCAATTAGTTGCATTTTCCATCATCTAAACGAAATACAAATGAAATCAACTTCATCACTAAACTTAAAAGGTTGTCTTCATTGGCAAAGAAGTCTGAATACTGTTCTGCTAACTCAAATTCCTTTTAAAGAGTAAGGAAAGTTGAATTATCTGTGACCTGAAAACAACTTAGTTTCATTTTCCCTTTCCCACTGTGAAAGTTAGTCAAGTGGCCTAGTACCTTGTACAGTAGCACTTCTCATAAAATTACTTTAAGAACTTGTCACTTAGAGATTGTCTATAAATTATGACCCAGCACAATATTCATTTTCATAAACAGATGCTGTTTATTTTTCCTTCCTCGCTCATTCTTTATTTTCTCTTCTCATTCATCCAGCTATTGGGACAACATGATAAATGTACTACTCATCAAGCTACCATCTTTGGTAAGTAGACCTCACAGATAACCAACTCAACAAGATACAAGTCAGAAAAGAGACAACCATTAGTGACTTTGTAACCTTAGTGAAAACATTCTCCAACCATTTTTGATTTTTGTAAAAGCACATCCTTTCTCCTTGAGCAGTGTGTTTTTAGATGTCAAATACAGATATTTCAAAAAACATACTTATCGAACCAAGCATCACCATTCTGTGCCTCTCCAGGTAGTGCATCAGAGGTACGTCAGGTCTAACAGGAAATAGGGCTTGTCTCACAAACACACATTGGAAAAGATCCTCATTTTCAGCATTTTCATGTGTACTTTCTTTGGGCTTTTAAAAGAGAAAGTGAAATAATCAATTTTACCTTTACCTGTGTCACCACGGCTTTAGAGATTTTCATATTATAACATTAAAAACAGTTGGAATTTATTGGTTATTCATACTCAAATGTTTAAACGTATATGTAATACATTATTTCTCTTGAAAAATGTATCCTTAGATTCAGGTGGCCTTTCATTTTCCTAATTACTCCCTAATTGTTTGCTTACATGGTTGCTAAAATATCATAAATACATGTTCTAATTTTAAATACCCTGAGTTGAAAATATTTCTACAGCTGTTGTTTTTGTAGGATTTGCTTTTTTTAAAAAGTTGAGGAATAATGCAGCTAATAATATAAAGATAACTAATAAACCATTTAATGTTTAAAAGCAATTAATAAACTGGGCAGCTAACTATAGAGAGTATACAAATCTTAATATATACAAGTTCTTTATTGTGAATATGAGTTCTGTTGCATACTTTTTTGTCAGGCAAAGTCTCCTAGTTGGGAATGGGCCCCTGCCAAGTCTCTGAAAATCGGTTGTTCAAAAATCTTAATTATAAGAAAGTAAACAAAGATTGGGTTGAAGCAGTGCAGAGTTTTAACGAGTTAATGTAACAAAAACGCAAGCAAAGTCAACTTTCTTCAAAGCCAGCAGGCTGGGCTCTGACAGTCATCCATCAAACTGAAGGCCTCCTTAATACATGTCAATTATAGGGCATATATGCACAAATGTGGCAAGCATAAGCCATAGGATCATTTCCTTCCGAGAACACTAGTCACCAAGAAAACACCCAGGCAGTGTAGGCGACCAGCCCACCCGACTGTAAGGTTTGCTCCAGATCGGAATGCTACCAGCATTATTTCTCTCTCTTTTTTTGACTTTGGAAAAGTTCAGAACCACACAGAATTTTGTTTGGGGGTTATACAAATTCCTTCACAATTTGTATAGAAGTCTAACATAACTTTTTAAAAGCCATGACATGCCCATAATGTATACAGAGTCTCCGACTTCCGCCGTAAGCGAGGCTTTTTCCTAACTTAATCATACTCAAATTTCACCCCTTTTAAAGATCCTGATTCAAAAATGTTCACTCATTCTCCACAGTCCACAAATTTATACCATCTCTTCCTGTGGTATTTTATGTGCATAAATTAAAAAAGAATGGCTTCCAATGAGGATTAAAAGGTTGAAAAATTCCCATAGACTTTCTAAATTTAGTTTCATTTTTCTTATTTTTAACTCTCACAATATGCATGTTAACAAAACATATATATTTTTCTACACTCTCATAAAATAACCCATTTATGTTAACTTTATTACATAGAGGAAATGCTGGACTGACACAGATAGGAAGTTATATGGTAGCCTTAGCATCAGATCACTACGTAACCCAGCATATATGAGAAATAAATACATGAGAACTCTTGAGAAATAACTAAAATATGCCTCCACTGGAACATTAGCTCTCACTGTGGACTTCACGCCATTCTATGACTCCCAAATTCAAAAGTGTTTCTCTGCTGCCTTTTTCATCATCTACCTGGTAAGGAGCTGAGTCCATCCTCAAACAGGTTTCTTAGAAGGGTTTGATGACATCAGGGGGAAGTGAGGGAACTTTCTTAGAGAGTATGGCCACAGATCTCGTGTCCAGAAGCCGTGGGCCTGAATTCTATGCCACAGCACTACTTCTTTAATGGAGATAAAGGAATTTTTAAGAAAAAGGGCTGTATTCTCCTATGATGACAGAGATAATTAATGGAGTAACTGAAAACATTCATGTTTGATATTTTTATGCAAATGAATTAGAATTGTCTGCATTAGCCCCAAGTTAATGTCTTATGTAATTGCCCTTTAAAGTGACATCTTCCATCACACATGTGGACCCGTGCTAAATTCATTTATTTCCATCTAGCCTGAAATTATGATGAATGGTCTGAGCTTCATTCAATTATTTAAAATGTGCAAAGAAACAGAAACAATGAAACTGGCAAAGCCCTCTGCATTCTTAGGAACAATTTAGGCTAATTAGCATCAACTTCTCCCCCATTCATCATACCCCTTTAGAAATATAAACAAACTGTCAGCTCTAACCTAACAAACAGATCACTGAGCTACTTAACACAAATTATTCTTACATGAAAAGCTCCTTCTCAGGCAATATTCTCCTTTAGGGCATCTGGGAGGCTGAGCTATCAAAATTGAAGACATATGTTCCAGTCAAACTCAACTCCCGGACTGCAATGATCGCTGTTGTGACAGTTTTCAGTCAGCACACTTGCTGCTGGCAACACAGCCACAAGCTTGAGGGAAACAAAAGTCAAATGGAATGATGCCAGCAGAGCCCTAGTGGCAGAAGACACCTCCTCACACTACCCAGTGCGATTTAGTTATGAGTCTCAATTCTTCTAATCTTCTGTTGCAGCTCAAAGTTTTGCTGCATCTGGTTTGCAGACTATCAGGAGAGGAAGGTAACAAAAGTGGTCTTTGACATGACAGTGGATTTCCTCATGTGTTATTTTCACTACATCCTAGGAGGCTAAAGCTATATTCAGTTGAAGCCAATAAATCGTGGCCTACCATCTCAGAGAAGGTAGACAGGATGTAGTTGGAAGGGTTCAGATGGAGAGAACTGTAATCTGCAGATACTCTGGGTATCTCTCTTCAATCTACTTAAAAACTGGGAACTCTTTCCTTTTAACTAACAGGAATAAAAAAAATTGTTGACCCTTTTATATACTAGAGCTCTGTGGTTAAATCCCTGCCTGGATATTGAACCAAGATATTTTCTTCATTTTTTTACATGCTGTCACATATATATATACTCGAATCTATTTGTCATAGTTATGTTCTAGAAAATCACTGTGAACATTGAATTACTGAATATGGAATTCATTGCTCCCAGAGAAATACTGGGTTAAGTTTTGGTCACAACTTTTCATCAACTAATCCATACATAACCTTATTTTATGTGTGTTTCTCTTTAAAGACATCTTATTTAATATACATTGTTGTCTTATTAATATTGAATTCACAACCAACAGCATTATAACTCATACCCCAACAAAGCTCATCTAATGTGTATTTTCTCCTAACGCACAGCCCAGCCTTCTTGAGTTTGGAAACACTGGATAGCACTTCACTATGCTTGGAGGCCATTTTAAACCGTGAAATCATCAACAAAAAAGCAAGAAAACGTAAAAAATGCGGCACTAAACAGACCTTGAAAAGGACACTTGTTTACAGTATGAGAGTTGAAACAGGAAGGCAGAGTGTTGTCCTGTTTGACCTCATCTAACCTGAGCACTTGGGATGACTCAAATTTTTCACCCCTTTGCACATATCTGTGAATGGCCGTGAAAGAACCACAAATATTGATTTTGAGGTTACAAATAATTTTAGCAAGTAGGCAAATTCACAAATTCTTAAATCTGTGAATAATGAGGATCAACTGTTGATACATTTATACATATTTTCTCCCCACAGATTTCCCACTGAAAGCCTCCAAGTTTTTTTCTCTCAGTAAGCAAGGGTCATAGGATGAAAATCAAGCAAAGCTAACTGATAATGTAGGGGCCACATACTTCCTAATAACATGGTAAACTACAAAGCCCTTCAAATGTGTTTGTTCTTTGGCATCCTAGGAACATGAACATCGATGGCAACTATAACTACTATAGTAATTGCACCCACCCACACCAGGCCCACTCCACACAGTACTCTGGACGCGTCTCCACCTACTTGGAGCACTTAAATTACTGTTATTTGCTGAAGTGGATAGCTGTTGCTAGCATCATCGCCCCCTCACCTACAGAGTTAGGTCTCAGATTTCCTACTCATGCCCTTAAGTTGAGTTGTCTCTAGCAGCAGGCTCTTGGCCTTCAAGCCAATTAGTGTAAGCCATCCCGGTAGCCACAGTGGTTCCTTTAGGGATGGGTACTCACTCAGTCTGGGCTAATGACACACAGCAGATATTTGCTGAGCACATCTGGGGAAAATGGTCTCTCTCTGTGAGAGTCATGGTGGGAACCAGCCTTCAGACAAATCAGGCACTACAGAAAGCAGAGCAGAGCCATGTGAAGAATCTGGGTCATTGGTGACACTACTGAGCTACTGGAAAAAGTCTCACATATATCCCATGCTGTTTTTAGATTTTTCAATTCAATAATTAGTAAACACTAATAAATAACTCTTCATTGTTTAAGGTGATGTGGGTGAAATTGTTTTTTTCTTGTACCCAAGGGAATTTTGATATATTTAGATGCTAGTTTTTACCCTTTTGCTCCATACTCTCTCTGAAATGTTAATCACCTGAACTATTTTTTGCTCATCTTTTTACATATATTTCCTGGCATCATGGCTGATAATGGCAGCCATTGATAAATATGTTGAATTTAATTAATAGAATGGAGAACACTTTCCATGGATGTTAATCAGAGAATGGTTAAACAAGGTAGTTGCTATCGCATTGCAGCTCACCCATGAGAACAAAGTACTTGTTATGATTACCTTAAATATAAAGTGATTCATTTTACATTATATGTATCTGTGCCATGGACCACTACTAAGATCTTACTATAACTGACCAAGAATCTTTTTTACTTTATCACATAAAATTACAAAGATAACATGATCTTGTCTCCTGCCAACCCCTCAAAGTAAGATAACTTTGGAATACTTTTTCTTCAGTATCCTTAACTCCTGTTTCTCTAGTTTGGGATAAAATTAATAGAGCTGAATGTTACCTAAGCTTCATTCATAAATATAAAGCAATATGACAACTTTTTAAATTTCTGCCCAGCCTCTTCTTTCTCAATGGGTGGTTTTAACAGACATGGTTATTTGTGGATGCAAAACTGTGTATAATAGATTGTAACTGCAATTGACTAACCTCAGAACAACTGACAAGTGACTAATTACTCCCACAAGTTGCCAACTGCTTTGTGGGCAAAATTCATTGCGTATAAGAAAGAGGCTTCCTTTTCAAAATATCCACACATCCTTTTGGAGGATGAATGGAGGGGGGAGGTTTACAGGGAAAAAAGCCAGGAGGAGGATGAAGGGATAAGGAGTAAATGGAAAAATTAATGGTCCCTTCAAAAAATAAACCATTTATTCTGAAATTTTTTCCCAAGGTGGTAAAATTCTACTCAACCATCCTCCACAGAAAAAAACCTCAGTATTAACCTTAAAGAGAGATCAGACCATCTAGCTAAACATTTTAAGTAATTCTAAGGTCATCTGCCATGAACAAATATTTTCTCTTTCAATCTATTATGTTTCAGAAATATTTGAATGAGCAATTTTGGAGACTCCACTACAGCCCATTCTTCATAGCATATAGCAACAGCATAAAAGAGATGTGCCTAAATTACATTTTTTTCAGTTAATTATCTATGGTTATATGATTTCATTAACTTACTACAAGAATGTTGCTAAGCCCTAGAAAACATTCTTATATCATAGCATTGTGGTCAAGTCTGGAATTTAGATTTTAAAGATTTCCTTCCATAGCAGACTTTAATTGACAATTAGACATTAAAATGTCCATACTACCCAAAGCAATCTATATGAAAATTCCAATGGCATTTTTTACAGAAATAGAAAAAAAATCCTAAAATTCATATGGTTCCACAAAAGACGCAGAGTAGCCAAAGTAATCTTGAGCAAGAAGAACAATGCTGGAGGAATCACAGTGCTCATTCCAAAATACACTACAAAGCCACAGTAATCAAAAGTGTAGAACTGCCATAAAAACAGATATGTATACCAGTGAAACAAAATAGAGAGCCTAGAAATACATCTACACATTTACAGTCACCTGGTCTTTGATTAAGGTGCCAAGAACACACAAAGGGGGAAAGGACAGTCTCCTCAATAAATGGTATTCAGAAAACTGGATATCTGCATAAAGATTAAAATTGGACCTTTGTCTCATACCATATACAAAAATCAATTTAAAAGAGATTAAAACTTGAACATGAAACTCACAACTATAGCTATACTAGAAGAAAACATAGGAAAACCCTGACATTGGCTTGGGCAATGACTTCTTGGATATGAATCCAAAAGCACAGGCAACAAAAGGAAAAAAGACAAATGGCACTGCATCAAACTAAAATGCTTCTGAACAGCAAAGGATACAATCAGCAGAGTGGAGAGACAAAAGTACAGAATGGGAGAAAATATTCGCAAACCATCAGGTAAGGGGTTAATATTCAAAATACATAAGGAACTAAAATAATTCAATAGCAAGAAAATAAACAATCTAATTAAAAAATGTGCAAAGGACCTGAACAGACATTTCTCAAAAGAAGATATACAGGTGTATGAAAAGTTGTTCAACATCACTAATTATCAAGGAAATGCAAATCAAAACCAATGAGATCTCATCTCACATCTGTTATTATATTACTATTGTGAGAGTGTGTGTGTGTGTGTGTGTGTGTGTGTGTGTGTGTGTGTGTGTGTGTGTCTATATACAAAAGATAACAAGTGTTGGTGAGGATGTGGAGAAAAGGGAACCCTTGTGCATTGTTGGTCAGAATGTAAAATAGTGCAGCCACTATGGAAAACAGTATGATGGTTCTTCAAAAACTTAAAAATGTATCTGCTATATTATGCAGCATCATCCCACTTCAGGATATATACCCAAAGGAAACATATCGAAGAGACAGCTACACTCCCATGTTCACTGAAGCATTATTTACAATAGCCAAGATATGGAAACAACCTAAGTGTCCCTCAAAGGATGAAGGGAAAAAGAAAATGAGGTGTACATATAAATAAAATGGAATATTATTCAGCCTTAGAAAAGAGGAAATCTTTTCACGTGTAACAACATGGATGTACCTGGGGGACACTATTCTAAGTGACATAGGCACATACAGAAAGACAAATACTGCATGTTTTCACTTATGTGTGGAATCTAAAAGTGCCAGACTCTTAGTAGCATGGTGGTCACTGGTGGGTGTGGGTTGGGGGAAATAGGCAAATGTTGATCAAAGGATAGAAAGCTTCAGATATGTAGCACAGCAAATTCTGGAGACCAAATATACAAAATAGTGACTATAGTTAACAGCATTGTACTATATACTTGAAATTTGCTGAGGTCTTAATTGTTTTCACATATAAGGAAATGGTAACTCAGTGAAGTGATAGATATGTTAATTAGCTTGATTGTGCTAACCTTTTCATAATAAATACTATATTAAAACACTGTACTGTACTTCTTAAATACATTCAATGTTTATTTGTCCATTATATCTAAATAAAGTTGAAAGAAAAAAAAGAATTAAGCAAGTTTTCTGAAGATATAAGTAGCCAGCTCTTTGTTCACCAAAGGCAGGTCTCTTGAAGGACAAGACTAGTAGCCCTAAAGCAATCAAACACAAACAGGCACTTTACACACCAGACTTGGAAAAAATTCAACTCTTCATTACCCTCCTGCTAAGATGATGCCTATTAGTACGGAAAAGATAACAACCTCTGAAACAACAGTGCCCAGTTTGGTGATGATGGAAGATACAAGCACTGTGCTGAGAACAAAATACACTGTACTGAGGGCAATAATTAGAGAGAAATGGTAGCATCTGTCAGAATGAAAAAATTTGTTTGACCCTCTTTTAGAGAATTATCCTACAGATAACCAACTTTGTACACATACACACACATACTTACACATTCATGCATACACACAAATACAGAGTCATTCACAAACATCTACACATACACAGACTTACACACACGTGCATCTAGATGAATACACTACATAGCAGGGTGTTTATTGTAGCACTGTTGATAATAACAAATAAAATGTAGAAACAAGCTAAGTGTCATTGCAGTGACTCACTGAATGAACTATGATACACAAATACAACAAAGTAAAATACTAGTATCCAGTTTTTTAAAATGAAGTAGCTCGATATATGGGAATACAAAATATATGTCCAAGATAGAACATAAAGTTTATGAGAACTAGAATTTTGTCTGTTTTGATGACTGTTATCACTGGGGATGAGGATAGTGCTTGGCACATATGTACTCAATGAATATTACTGAATTGCAATAACTATGTTATTCAGTAAAAACATTTTGAAGAGAAGACAGGAATAAAAAAGACAGCTGAAAGAACACTGGTGTTGAAAATCAGCAACACAAATGAGGCGCATTATCAACATGTGTACCTCTGGTTGTGATATCCTGGAAGAACACATTGCTTATGTAATATTCCACCCAAGAATGCATAGCCAGTAGCTAATGATGAAGAAAGCTCAGAAAAACCCAAAATTGGAAACATCTTATTGAACTGAAAAATGTTGATGTTATAATAATAAAGAATAATTGAAGAATGTTTCAGATTATCAGGGCCTACTGTGATATGACAACTAAGTGCAATACACAATCCTAAATAAGACCTGTTCCTAAAGCAGGAAAAAAACTGTAAAGTATATTGTTGGATCAATCTTATAAAAGTATTGTATTAATGACAAATGTACTGAAGTTTGTGCTTATGAATGTGTCCTTATCATAGGAAATATACTCTGAAATACTTAGGGGTTGCTATAGTCTGATTATGTCCCCCCCCCAAAATTCATATGTTAAATCCTAAGGCCCAATGTGATGGTATATAGAGGCAGGGCCTCTCATGAATGGGATTACTGTCCTTATACAAGACATCACAGAAAATTCTCTCATCCCCTCCACTATGTTAGGGCAGAGTGGATGAACCAAGAAGCAGTCGCCCTCCAGACAATGCATCTACTGCCACCTTGATCTTGGACTTCCCAGCTTCCAGAATTATGAGAAATTAATTTGTTTATAAACTATCCATTCTATGATATTCTGTTAAAACAGCCAAAATGGACTAAGACAGAAATTAAAGAGCTGCAGTGTTTATGGTTAACTCTCAATTAGTTCAGACAAAAATAATACCAATGGATGGATGGATAGATGGATAAACAGATAGGCAGCTATAGAGAACAAATGATAAAGCAAACAGGGTAAAATGTTTCCAGCAGTGTGTCTGGGGGGGAAAAGTTCTTTCTATAATTCTTGCAACTTTTTTTTTTGTAAGTTTGAGCTTTCTTACAAACAAAAACTTTTTTAAAAGATACACATACACACACACATATACGCAATTTCTGGAAATAAATACCAAAAAAAAAAAAATGTTCACCGTATTTAGCTCTAGGGAGTGGAAATAGAGATTTTTGGAGGCAGAAGTGAAAAGGATTGTTGTTATCCAGGAGGGGAACTCTATAAGCTTTCATTTAAAATCCTTTTATCCTATCATAGTTTGATATGAACATATGATGCCTGTGTAAAGAGAATGCTTAAATGATTTTAAATCAGCAGTGAGGAGGCACAGAAGAGTGTGTGGCCTTTGGAGTCAGACAGACCTTGGCTGCAATTCTATTTGTGCTCACTTTACTCAGGGTGTGGCTTGACCAAGGCAAACGATTCCCTTGAGGGTAAAAGTCCTTAGACAACAAGGTTTCCTGTTCCAGCTCTGTCATGAACCCACTGGGAAAGGAATGGTAGGCAGGCCATTTCACCTTCCTGAGCCTCAAGTCTCTTGTCTTTAAAATGGGAGCACAACCATGTTTCTTTTCAAGTCCATTTTTGCTACAAAAGAAATTTGGCTTTCCAGGTCTTGCTTTAACAGGAAGAGTTCTGAATTTCATCATTCACATGAAGAAATAATGATCTACCATTTTCTGGGCTGATGACTATTACCTAAACTCCTAACAGGACTTAAAATGTTCTTTAAAGCTTTGGAGTGGAGGCCACATTGATTTGTAATAATTCGGACCTCACCAAAGTTGGGGTAGAAACTGATATCCTTTCCTGCTTCCCCGATGAGCATTTCTCAGTCTTTTCTCTGTTAGTCTACATGAAACCATGCTGGGGCAAACATCAGAGTTCCTAACCCAGTAAGGCCCTGTTCTCACATCTCTTTCCCCTTACTGTTTAAATCCATGCACTGCTGAAAGAAAATTCAATCCATATGCTTCTGAGTAATTTACACTTAACACATCAACATATTCCGTTGTAACAGTCATTTGTTGTCCCAAGAATCCTCCTGAGCCTTTTTAAGGCCTTTTATTCTTGGGAGTCTCAATTGAGCAGTCATAAATGGAATTTGAACTCCAGAAGGATAGTTCTTTATCCTTATTATTCCTCATTTATTTGGTAAACCCTGCCAGGCTTCTTTCCCTCCAGCTTTCCCTTAGGTAACAAAGGTTTTGTTTTAAGACTTTTTTTTTTACATTCTTTTTGTTATATAATCAGGGTACTAATGGTTACTATTTGATTACTATCTGCTGGGGATCAGTGATGACAGGCTCTGTACTAGGAACTTGTATGTATCCTCTTTCACCTTCACAGTGAGATGAATATAATTTTTTTCCCTACTTTTCCAGATTCATAACCCAAAGCCCTGAGAAAATAAGTAAATTGCCTAAAACCACACAATGACAAGCACCTAGGAATGAATAACTCCAACTATGGCACTGCCTTCCCCAATCAATTAAAAATAAACAACAGTGGTGCTCCAACTTTCACAGCAGGCCCTTTGCTAGCAGACCCTCGCCCGGGTTCCTGGTAATCTCTCTTCATCCCAGTCCAACTGTCACCTTCAAAGGAAGGCTTTGCTCTTCATTGCTGTCTTATACATACATACTTCTTTGTCATGCTACATTGTAATATAATCATCTTTTTCATGTCTGTTTTTAGACTGAGCTCCTTGAGTTCAGGGTTATGTCTTATTCATCTTTGTCTTCCCAGAGCCCAACCCAGAGCAGATGCTTAATAGATGTCTATTTGGTTGGATATATCTTACTTAAGATTGAGATGGAAATGCCATTCATTGATTCTTTATTCATTCTAGGCATTGGAGATAGGGCAAGTTAAAACAAGCAGATCACCACCTACACCCAACACCACTCAGGATGGGAGCCTACTTCTCCACTCCCTATCAACAGTGTCCGTTTGTTCCCTTTGCTGAGTAGCATATGGCTTATATGCTGGAAACAGTGCCTCACAGTTGTCAAGTGAATGGACTCCAGAGTCAGGCCAGGTGACTTTATCTAGGCAATTCGCTGAAACTCAGGTTCCACATGAATAGAATGAGGAAAATAAACTGCCTATATGACTGGGTACTTGTAGAACATGACTTATATTGTGGATGTTACATGTAAATTTAGAATAGTGCCTGAAATGTAGAGTTCAAATATATTAACCATTATTACCATTCTGTGTATCACCCAGCTCATACGCCAGCCAACTTAATTAGCCATTATAGACTAAGAAATTAAATAAAATTATCTAATATGATTATTTCACAAATACACTATCTTGTGAAAGGCTTTTTAATCATGTATTGCAAGGTAATGTATTAATCCTATCTAAAAATGCCTAGACCAAATGCATGTGAAAATTGAATACAAAGCACAATTATTAATTCACCAAACACTCTGTCACTTCTGTAACTTCTCCTAACACAGATGTACCTCTTCTTTTCCACCTCTAAAGCTTCTATTATTTAAACTTTACATTTTTATTTTCATTTTTCTCCTTTCTTATTCTTCTAAGTCTGCTTGTCTTGACCCTGTGTGAACACACAAATGTTGATAAGGCCGAGTTCATAAACTCACTGCCTTTCCATTTCAGACTGTTACCTTTTTATGACTGCAGACTGTATCTCAAACCTTGGCCAATGTTACTAAGGAAAATCATTTATCACAGAGATGTCAGTGAGGGAGGGTATCACCCAATGGTGCAAAAACCTTGTATATCTATTAAAACGTAATAACTAGGTCAATGGAAACCACATGCAAAGGCATTTCATCATAATGAGATTTTTAATTGTTAAAAATTTGAAAAAAGTAGATATTCAAAAACAGAAGAATGATCTAATAAACTTCAGTTATGTGATGGATTTTAAATGATGGTTTGCAAAAATTCTTAAGTGACATTACAATATAATGATAATTTTAAAAAGCAGTATAGAAATGCATTTAATTATGTTAAATTACAAACTTAAATATGTTTATACACACACCTGTATCTATATAGAAAAAACAAAAGAAAGATAATGCACTAAAATGTTAGCAGTTTTATATTTGGGTAATGAAATGAACTATGGGTGATTTTTATTTTCTTCTTTATCATTATTAGTACAAGCTTTAACTTTTTTTGACTGTTAAATACCTTATGTGAATTGCTTCACATTTCAGTTTCCTCATCTGTAAAATGAGGATAATTAGAATATGTTTCACAGGTGTTATAATGTATCAGATGAGATACAGACATAAAAACTGACAAATTTTAAAAGTAATGTTTAAATATTAAATTACTGAAAAGCAATATAACTTTATGCATGAATTTCAGCAGTTAGGACTGGAAAATTTACTTTGTTTAAAAAGTGTAAAAAAAAAATGTAACAGGTGTGGCTTTTTCTTGGGACTTTGCCCAGTTCCTAGGATTTCCTGCTCCTTTACCTCCCCTGGCAGTGACACTGTCATCACTGTGAAGGCTGGAGAAATACTCAGACGGGTGGTAGTTTAAGGCAGGAAATAGAAAGGGGATCAAATAAAAATTGAAAACTGGATGCCACCACTTTAGCCAGGTAATGGAGAATAAAGCCAAGCCCTGAAGCACAGGAAAGATTTGGCATCACTCACACACCAAATAAAGCAGATAGTGAATGTGTCAGTATTCCGAACATCAGATCAGCAGTGGCTTTTTAGTCAGAGGTGGCCTGGCTGAAGAGATGTGAACCTAAAGGGCTGAGGTGTCTGGTCCCGAGAGCAAAACAGAAACACAGGGGTCCTGGGGGTCTTTTTTTCAGGGCCAAATCACTGCAGTGCAAACTTCAGGGAAAATGTCTTTCTGCGGGTTGCCCATTTTAGACTGTGTTTTATTTTATTTTTATTTTTATTTTAAGAAAAAAAGAAGAGAATCAATGTGGGGATAAATGAAGGCCACTCATTCAAAAAAGAAAAAAAAGAACAGATATCCTAAGTTATTAAAATGAAGAAACCAAGTGATCTCAAGAGTAACACAGAGTACTTTTCATAAAGACAGATAAAAGAGGCTTTTAGAATAGAATAGAATCCTATCAGTCCAAAAAATGGTAGATTATGAAGTCTCATTTCATCACAAGTCCAAAATGCTTCAAGATGAGAATTAGCTTGCTAACGCTGTCACCATGTATATGTTAATAGTGCTACACGCTGAAACAATGATAAGATCATTACTCAATAGAACACAGATATTAATTTCAGGCACATATATTTAAAGTATACCAAAAGGTAGACAGCATTCCAAGAACTGATTCAGAAACTGTACGCTGGAAATAAAAAGAATGGTCTTAGCTAAATAGCTTCTTGTTCTTTAAAAAAAAAAAGTATTCATATTTTTATTTACCAAGTACATATAGTACCTACTAAGTGCTAGATACTAATCCAAGAATTTTACTCATTCAATCCATGTAACATCCCTATAAGTATTATCATCACCCCATTTTCCTGAGAAAGAAACTGAAGCAGAGAGAGACTGTGGTGCTTGAGGGGTGCCCGAAAGCTCACAGCTAGGAAGTGAAGTTTCCAGGATTCAAACCCAGCTATTTGCTCACCTTTAACTACTACTGGTATTTGCATACACTTAGCAAGAAGACAGTGGAAGTCTCAGCTCCACAGACAGATGGAAATATGTGAGAATCAGTTGTGGATCATAGTAAAAGTGACAAAAAGTCTGTTTTCCTGGGACAGTCCTCACTTTCACTGGGACTTAATGTACCAGTGTAATTATTAATACCACCCTTTGTCACTGTCAACAGTGTCCAAGTGTGGGCAATAAATTATAGGGCCAACCTCAGAAAGGCCTTATTCTACTACCATCAGTGAGATTCTTAAGCCTTGTTATCCACGATTTCCTCATCTGTAAACGGGAATGCTAATGTTTGCTTCTTTCTGTCTTACAGGATGATATTACTGTGGCATTATGCAGAAGAACATAAAAGAAAGATATTTTGAAATGGTATAAATGTCAGAAGCTGTATAGAGAGTTCCTATAACTGCTGAACTCTCATCATGAGTAGTGCTCGAAGGTGGATATTTTATATTTGTTAATGGACTCATTGCCCATGAATATATAATATCATCTTTATCCTTACGAAACAAATATGTGATAGAAACCTTAGTGTCAGGATGGAGTACAAACAAATCATTAAGTTACTCTTAACCATTATAACTGAACTAGAAACTATGTCAAGAAATGTGAAAAGGAAGCTTTGGTAATTTCATTATATAATATCCACTTTATGGTTGACTCATTACTTCCATGTAAGCAAGAAAAATGAGAATAGAAAGAATAAACGGTTTTGTTATTTAAAATGCAGTTTAAAAGGCTAGAACTGCTAAGTAATTTCTCAGAGAGAAAAGCCATAGATTCATATTACAGAAGAAAAAGTATACTGAGACCTTCCTGCTATATATGAGTTAAAATTCAAGAAAATCACCTATATTGTGAATTAAAAGGTTTGAGCTCTATCATGGAGTGTACCTGGGTGTGTGTGAATCCCAAAGCATTCTGGCTTTTCAATATGGGAATTCACAAAAACAGAAGAGCATCTGAAATGGATAAAGGTATTATATCCCTTTTATTTTTTTGTATCTTTCCTCAGTTTCCCATTTCATTCCCTGCTTTTCATCCATTTCCTCCCACAAACTCTAACTTCTGACATACTGGCCATTACATCACAGTCCATCACTTCCTTTACTCCTTAAATATACTCATCTCTTTGATTGAAAATAGGGGAAGAAATCTAAATATGTTCATTGTGTTTATTTTTTTTCTTATATTTTGTTGCACTTTGCAAAAGCAGAGTTTGGGTCACAGTATCCTCTTCTAAAAATTGAGAAGTTCAATCACTTGCTCCCCAAGAAATGCACAGCTCTGCAGATCACAATATAGCACATGAATGGGGGGAGTTGAATAAATGCTTCAGACTGAGACAAGGATAGAGGTTAAGATAGTGTGGATGGTTCTATCTTGCTTTGGGGGAAAAATCATAACTATTTCAAGTAAGCAATAATCTCTGGCCAAATAGAAAGAAAGAACAAAGGCAGGAAACAAAGGAAAGAAGGAAGGAAGAAAATGAGAAAGGGAGGGAAGGAGGGAAAAAACCTTTTAGTGTATAAAAACATGTCAGATTTATGGATTCTCTTAATTTCTTGATCCAGTGAAATTTGACCTGTTAAGTCATTAGGATGTGAAATATAAAGTCAAAATATAAATGTAATTTTGGCTTTTTGAAAAATCTTTTTATCTTTACTTGTCACAAAGAGGGGTTGTGACAGTAAATGATGTGTTGTCAGGAGGTCTGTGTGCTAACTTAGCTCTACATCTAAGTAACCGCACAAGAGCAAGCAGTCACTAGGTGTTTATAGGTGGTTGTGTCATGGTCCCCGAGTCATCTCTAGGATGGGAAATAATAGTAGGGATTATCCCTTCAATCCTTCACACCCTATTCATGTTGCAAAATGGCCATATAGTTGACTTTTTGTTCTATATAAATAATCTGAGGTTTTAAGAAAGAAAATGCAAACAAAAATTTAATGAATAATATCTTGCCAGCTAGATTTCTCACAGAGATGTGAAAATTATTAGCAATGCATGCCTAAAACTGAAACAGCTAAAATGTATATAATGAAAGTTAACTACTACAATATTATTAAAATATTTTATGAATATTCTTTATAACATCATAGTATTCCAAGAACCAGAGCTTTTGACTTTAAGTTGACCTGTGCTTTCCACAAAGAACACTTTTATACTTGTGAAAAAAAATTATATAATTGCTGTAAAACAATAGTTTGTGAACACTACTGCAGTTTCTAACCATGCTCTAGGGAATCCAAGAGCTCATTTCCTCTGAACTTACATTACTTATGTTTTATGTTAAGAGGTTATATTGGTTTACAAAGGCATTAGCCAGAAAACTAGTCCCTTGAGGACTTGCTTCATTATTAAATACAAAATACAATACTAAATAGCAGGAGGAAGGCAACTTTCACATTTACCAAAATTACCTGATATGCTTACAGAGAACAGGTGAATACCATTCCATTCTGGAGTATTAAGCACTTCCACTTGAAACATGGCAAACACAGGCTCTTCTAAGCATGAAGGAATCTTCATTATTTATTTCGCAGAACCAAAAACACAGCATTTACAGACAAGTTATGATAAAGATACAAGGACAGCTTTGCTTGGATTGAAGAGAGCAGGAAAGAGAGTGATGGGGTCACTCCTAACCCATTTCTCTTCAGGCCACCCCTGTGTTGAGTCTGGGTCAACTTCACCCATGCAACATGCCCAGCACCATGATTCAGTTATACAAGGAATTCAGCTATATAAGAAACCCCACCACACTGTACTCAATCATTGTCAGTTAAATCCATGGAAATGAAAACATTTCACTCCCGAACAACTGTTTATCAATAATTGATAATACAATATTCACAATTATAGCCTGTTTGAACTAACACTTACCATATATGTTCCTTGGTTTTTAAGAGACAAAAACTATTGGAAGAACTTGGCTTCGTATTTTATGCCAAGCCTCACTATATAATTCCAAAAGAGAAAACTACTAATTTTTTGAACAACAAATATCTGACATAAGCATGCTTTGGAGCCAGTGATGCACAGTGCAGTGGGGCAATGTCCAGCCCAGAAGTATTGCCTTCCTGGTTTCTGGACCTGGCTTTCCTTTGAAATTTTGAAAAATTATTTCTCCCTAAGCCTCAATGTTTTCAACTATAAATTAAGGAAGTTGGATTCAAAGGAAGGTTTCTAAACTTTTGTTGGAATAATAACCCTTTTCTTCAACAAAATACTAATGAACCCAACCTGTTAAAAAAATGTTAAGAATGAACCTGTTCTGGTTGAAAACACTGCAGGAAACCCAAGTTTACCAATTAGCTTCCTGTCGACTCCCCCCAGTTCAGACTGCAAACCACTAAGCATTAGAATCTCTAAGGTCCCTTCTGTAACCCCATGTGGATAACCAAGAGAATAAATAAAGCAGATGTTAGTTTTTAGAGACTAATAGCTGTCTGAAGTTCTGGAAAAGTTTAAGAGAAAGATTAAGATGGAAGGAATTGATGGCCATCTCTCTGTGGTTCTAGATTCTGGCTACTGGGCCCTTGTTTCAGAGAACACTTTTTCTCCTGCTATCAGTTACTTTTGGTTTGAAAATCAAAAGCTGTCAAATAATACAGTGACTTAATATAATTTTATCGTAATGGATGCCATATTTCTAATCTGTACCTGTGCACTCTCTGCAAAGCAAAGCCAACTTATGTTTAAGATTTAGGTTGCCTCCTGCACATTTCTCTTGTACACAGTAATTCTATGTCAAACATCCCTTAGAGAAACAACGAATTATAATCTTATTCAAAGATGAAATCCAAACTAAAACAAAATTAAGTCTGTTATTACAAGGAATTCTGAGACAATACTAAGCTGAACTTGCCGATAGCAAATTCCTGTTTGCATTCAAGACAGATCATATATTCCACAGAATAAAAAAAGTTAACCTATAGTTTGCATGCCCAAAGAAACACCACAGGCTCCTCTGTAGGGCACAGGCCACTGGTGAACACTAGCAATTTAGGCTGAATATTAGCACTGTGATTACTCTCATGTAAAATAAGGGATACAAAGCAATAAGCAAAGAAAAGAAAGAATGAAGAGGGAAAAAGAAGAGAAGAGGGGATAGGAAATAAGGAAAATCAGAAATTTGAATGAAAGAAGATTGCAATTGACAGGTTTGGCAGAGGCCACTAATTGTCTCCAATATCCATTCTCCTCTTCCTTCCTTTCAGTAATAGAACACCTCACCATTACCACTTACTTTTAGCTGGACACAAAATTGCCTATCCCTAGCCACACAACCTAGAGTCCTTTACAGCTAGGTGTGGCCACTGACTAAGTTCCAGCCAACAGGATGTGAAAGGAAGTGATGTAAGCAATTTCGGGTCATATTTTTATTAAGGAAGTTGCTTTCCTGCCTTACTTTAGACCACCCCAACACCAACACAGGCTAGGATGAGGATATAGTGTTGGTAATCCAGTTTTTACTACGCAGATGGGGATCATATTTTGGAGAAATTAGAGAAAACTAGAAGTAACCTATATTCCTTGACCTATGGAACAATAACTCCTTTATGCCTTTTTTCTTCTTTTGATCTCTTTGTTACAGCAGCTTGGACTATACTCACTAATGTAAGTTCCTTCTACCTGATTAATGATTAAAAATGGAAACAAAAATACAGCGATAAATGCAAAAGAGACAATACCCAACATGTATCTCTGCCTCCATGTTATGAAACCTAAATCCCCAGGGAGTCAACGCTAGCTGAGTCCTTAAGAGTGTCAAGTCACACTAAGAAGCTTCCTAAAGTGATTCTCAGGGATTCCACAGACACTTCAGGAAGGTCAGATTTCAACAGGCCAAAAGAAATTTCAGCAGGAGACTGAAATCATTCACCATACTCATGTTAGCTATGGCAGTTCACTAGTTTCCTATTACATGGAACTTTAAAGTACACTGTTTTTACCTATCACACAGATATCTCTACCTTGCCATTTTTTTTTTTTTAGAGGGATGGATTTGGAGTGGAACTGATTAAACAGTTCTAGGCTCTTTACTCTTTAATTCCATTCCTCATGATAATAAACTACTGAGTGACAGGGTGGATTACAAAGATTGTGCACACAAACTAGGGAAATACAGACAATGGTACAAAGTATATATGTAGGCACAAACCAATTATATTTTATTTTGAGATTGCCTTATTTCCTTATAGTCTTTTCTCTATTTAGAGAATACCATATGTAATTTTTAAAACTTATACTATAATAGTGCTAAACTTCTTTCCTCCATTCAGTGTATTTTATATCTGCTTGCATATTCACTATGAGATACATGAAAACTATTTTTGAATCCAACATGAAAGGGGATTTATATGTATTTTAATAATCCATGTAATTAAGTAGAGAAAAATAGGATAAAATCATGATGTAATAAAATGTTTAGCATGTCCTGACATTCCATTTTTCTTCAGACTTTTAATTGTTTGCTTTTCCTCCTACGTACCACAATAGAACACACAGTTATAATCAATGTGTGATGACAAATGGTCTCAGGGTTGAGTTTGCATTCTTCTAAATATATTGGCATTTGTAAGCTGGAAAAGATAGATGTAATCAACCGCCCTCAGACAAAAGTAGGATGACTATTCTGGCAAAATGTTCAAACCACATTAAGCCCTAATTTGAAATGATGTTTGAAAGAAAGCAATGTAACTAGGACCAATTTATTTGTATAACAACTAAAAACTGAACTTACTAGACATACTTAAGAGATGGAAACAATTAAATGCATTTGTTTTCTAAACAGACCAAGTATATTAGAAACTTCGAAGGTTAAAAATCTAATTTTACTAGACACTATTATTTGTTGCTGTGCAATACTTGAATTATTTTCTTTAATGGCCCTCTGAGGCTGTTCTAATAAAATATGCTATTTTTAAGAGTGAGTAAACAATCTATTTAATTTCACATTATCAATGTAGCATAGAGTTTCATTCTAATTAGCAGCATATGGAAGGAAGTAGCTGTGAAAGGGTAGGACAATTTAAACAGAACGTCATTTTATTGGAGGGGTATTGTTGGTCTCCATATTTTTTTTCTCATAAAAAATATTTCAAAAAGAATATTGTTGCTTTCCCTTTGTATTCAAATTCAGTTTCTATGGTAGTCCGGTAAACTCATGTCATGTGAGTTCTCTGGGGTACATAACTAGACACAATAGGCACTTCAGCTGAAGATAACAATTGTTCTGGCTTCAAAGAGATTGAAATAATGACATTTCTACCCAGAATAATATCCTGCTCCAAATGCGGGATGGCCAGACCCCAGCATATCATCTAGTCTAATTGGCTAATACATGTACCCTGACCAGTCAATCAAGGAGAGGTCCTTTAAGACCAAGTGTCCTAGACTCTCTGGCGTCTTTTCCCTTGGGCTATATCCTGACAAGCCTGGCTAAGAGAGGTGGCTCTTTACACACCATAATGAAGCAGAGGTCTGGGAGAGCAGCACTGCCAAGGGCCCACTAGAGCCTGCCAAGAATTGATGCTACAGAGTATTGAAAACAAGACAGGGCCCTTTTCAGTTCTCCTCCTCCACATCACTAGTTTGTAGAGAGTCTGATGAACATTTGAATGAATAAACATCAAGAGGAATTTTTGTTCCATCAGGATCGCACATCACTAGCAAAAGGATCTAAGGCCTGTCCCTGCAAGGAAAGCACAGGAAGGGCCGGTAGGAAGGGGAGAAAATTTGCTAAGTTTTTAATCTCATAACTATAGAACAACAAAGTATTCAAAAGGTCTCCTACGGGCTTATTTACTTTGTATAGAAACACTGACAATTCAAGCATTTTCCTAACACTAGTTGTTCCTCCTAGAAATCATCTAGGGTTAGAAGAGTGTGTCTGACTTTGCTACTGTGCCTATTCAAACTGCTGAGAAGAGAGTTAAGGAGATTCTGCTGATAACAGCATTCAGCCTTAAAGATATTTAAAATGTTAAAATACTGGTGAGACAATTAAAGCAAGACTGAAACATCAAGTCTAAGGAACTGCTTCTTTCCATGCCAGTGTAAGATTTCTTTCCAGCAAGGCTATAAGGTACATACTAATTGAGCTAAAAACTAATGAATGCTTCAGATACTATACAAATAGTATTATAATTATTCAGCACTTCAACTAAAATATTTAAAGACTTCAAGTATTTCTTCTATTTAAAAAGCACACTAAGGTTTAAAATATAAAAATACATGTAATCAAAATGAATCTTCAAGAAACTTACATTGTAGACTTACTTACATATAACAGGACTTATCCAGTAAGAACAATCATATTTTCACACAAAGGATAAGGTCAAAAATATTTTTGAAAAATGTAATAGTAATAAAACAAATCAGCCAGTAAACATTAAGTGAGCACATGTTCTGTGTAAGACACTGTGTTTCAGCAGCAGACTCACAAAACCCAAGAATGGACTAATAGTTGCCAAAGGGAAAGGGACTGAAAGTGGGTGGGTGGGAAGGGAGGGAGAAGGGGAATAAGGGGCATTATAATTAGCATACATAATGTAGGGGAGGGGGCATGGGGAAGGCAGTATAGCACAGAGAAGACAAGTAGTGACTCTATAGTATCTTACTAGGCTGATGGACAGTGACTGTAATGGGGTATGCAGTGGGGACTTGATAATGGGGGGAATCTAGTAACCATGATGTTGCTCATATAATTGTATATTAATGATACTCAAATAAATAAATAAATAAATACAAGATATATCACACACACACGACACAGTGTTTCAAGTATCATCGCACACAGCACACAACCTCTCACCTTTACCCACCTCACAGGATGAGCTTGGTACTAAACGTAAGACCTATGTCCTACCCAGAGAAGCTCATCTTTATGTAGCCAACTCTTAACTGGGGTTTTTAGAGTAGTAAGAACGGCCTTCACATCCCTGTACATTTGCTGTGTATGCATCTAACACACAAGATACACTGGTAATAAAGGCACATGTATGTTCTCCAACTTAAGCATTACATTTTAAGTCCTTAGACGTGCTATTGGAAGCCCTTACTAGGTAGACCTTTCCAAACTAACTAGAACATATCCTTTTAATAAAAAATAATAGCTATGTTCTCATTTTCAAAGTTTGTGATTAAAACCTACAGTGAAAGAGTCCAGCTGAGAAGAAATTTCCTTTCGGTTAAAAAAAAAAGTCATTAAATTTATCAGAACAATATGAAATGAAGATGTTGTTGTTGGGTCCCTCACTTATAATGGAAACCAAACAGGCTTCCTGGCTTAGTTAAATCCATAAATTATTCTTCATATAACATTTCAACAGTAATTTTAAACACATAAAAATTAAGATACAAAGAAAGTCCGACTGTCAATGCTAATCAAACAATTACACATCTTTTTGCAAGTGATCTAATTGCCCAGATCTCAAAGAAAACCACATAATCTCACGTGTTAAAATATTGCTTTTACATATTTTAAGCGTGGCAGGACAGCTTTTCAAAACATACGTTGTAGTATTGGGTGCTATTCCAACTGCTGTTCCATATCCTTCGACATGGCAGCTTAGTTTGCTAATCTTGGCTTATACTTTTAAAAACAACTTACTACAATTTTACGTGGTAGCATTCTATCTTTTTCATAGTTTATAACCCAAAAAATGCACTGTTAAATTGCTTTTGATATTGACAAAGGGCACTGTTACTCATTTTATTTTTCAACTAAGAGCTAAAAGGTACATGAATCATCCTTTCGAAATTTGGAATGCAGGCAAAACAGTGGATGTGAATGGAGACTAAGTAAATAATTCCTCTCATCATCTAAACCTTTTTTTTTTTTTTCAGGGCATCAGTCCTGGAAAAAGTCATTTTCTAGCCATAGCCTATTGCCCTAAAAAAAGAAATGGTGAAAAATATATTCCCAAAGAGCAGTTTGTTTACCAGAAGATGGGGCTCAGTAAGGTGTTTTGTGTTCTGGAAATGTAAAGTTAATTCTTCCTGTCAAAGCCTTAGAAAAACAGTCACATCGTAAACATACTTTCACATTTTAGAGCTGGTCCTCATTTTATTTTAGAAGAGGGTTCTTTCTATGTGTCCCATAAATCTACGTTCTTAGATGTGCAGAAATGAGAATAAGTAATTTAATAGTATCTTTGTATGACAGACCTAATATAACATATATTAGAGCACTTTTTCATTCTCCATATGGATTTACAAAGGGGAATAAGGGTAGAAAATGAAATCCCAAGAGATGAAACTGAACTTAGCTAACGTGATACTTCCTTATGAAGAATTTTAAGCTCCTTCAAATAGTATCAAGTCCAAGCCAAGGCTCAATACTGCCATCTCCTTCTTAAATGCTGAAATACAAGGAACAATCTCAGGATAAAAATAAAGAATAATAAAGCAAAATGCAGCAGCTCCTGGACAAGTGAAATTTACCAAACACAATTTTTATGTTTGTCATTTTGGAAGGAAGGTCCAGTCACTAAAGATAGTATAAATGTTTTATTAAATTAACGATTATTTTTAACTACAAAATTACTAATCCTTTTATGTAGATTCCCTCTCCCCAAAAGGCAAAATACACAGCTAACTTATTGATCCCATTATTTATAATAGTCCAACTTATTTATTTTTAAGATATTTAATGGTTAAAACATCTAAGGTTGTCAGCAAAACCAGCCTTAAATTTAAACAGAATTCACTAAACTATCTCTACTTTTTTAACATAAAACTTTGAGCTCTATTCAAATGCATTTGCACACTGAGAGGTGAATCTGTGATGTATTATCAGCTACACAGATCTCCTTGTGCGTTTTTCTCCAGTAACAGTAAGTTCTGAGACAGTGCCAGTTGATGCCTCTTGTCCCAAAATAATTATTAAAAACCTCCCTTCATTGATGTAATCAACTGTGATTATCCTAGCCTTAAGTCCTTCTTTAAGGTAGGATTTCACAGAAAAGGGGATACCATTGTGACAAATGGGGACTGCCACCAAAGTGAGTGGAAGGAGGCTAAGAAGTAGAATGGGAAGGTTGACGTGAAGGGTGCTTCTGAGGGGATTATTTAGGTATTACATTGATAGGACAAGAGGCAAAACCCATGTAGTATGAAATGCAACACAATCTTAATTGACAACAAAAAAATATATATTTAGCTAGGTAAATGTTAAAAGCACCAGATTTGTTTTATCACTAACTTCTTTAGCAATTTATCTTTTCCAAGAGAACAAAAATGCTAATTTGGAATCTCCTGTTCCCAAACTGAGAAGATGGCTACTACTGCAGTCACTTTTCAGATCTAAAGCAAGAGGAATCCATTAGGAATCAGCATGAGAGAATCAGAGTCTGGGAGAGGCAGTGTTCCACCATATGCACTCCCACCCTGCTTAGCAAAACAGCTCTTCCCCCTGTGGCATACTGAGATCTCTGAGAGAAGACCAGAAGGAACAAGGGATGCTACCATGTGTCCACTCATGGACAGGTTACTCACTAACAGAACAGCTCTGCTGTCCCAGCTGATACACAGAAAGTGCACATCCTTTACAAGTGGGGTCAAACTCAAGAAGGGCCATTAACACAAGGGGGAGAAAGAAGATTATTATCAAAGTAGAAACCCAGGACCAGTGCTCTGCCACATGAGTGTGAGAGGAGATCCAGTGCTCAGACTTCAGAAATAGAAAAGATGGAAACATTTCTGTGACTCTATCAAATGAAGAACATACTTCGTAGAAGCTACAAGAATTTATTAAAATTTAAACCACAAAAATACAATAATAGAATGTTTCTATATCTTCTGAATACAGTAACTCAGAACTTCAAGGGAAGTTTTTTTTGTTTTTACGTAAACTATGAAATGAATCAGACATAAGAGAAGTTTCTCCTTCCTCTAATAACCAGGAATTTTTATGTAAAAGTTACTGGAGCAAATTATCTCCTCATCCACCACCTCCAAGTTCAATCAATCTGTGTTTTAAATATTTGAGCTTTTGACCTTTTAATGAGAAGCATATATTTCAGATGCATTTAATGTCATTTGAAAGAATATGTCTTGAAAAGTTATATAAAACGTATTACAAAAGATAAAAAATATATATTTTTAAAAGACCAACAGGGACTTAGTTCATGTGCATCGATAATGCCTTTAGCTCTCTGAGAAAGCAACGCTGGTTTCAAGTCCTGTCTTTGACCCACCAAGCACAGCCTCCAAACAGCAATGCAGAGGGCATGGGTATGGCCGTGACAGCACGGGGAGCCCCAGACCTGGTGGCTCACCTTGACTGGCTGAATAACGAGACACTGCATGCTACAAGGTGCCTGCCATTTCTCAAGTTTCACTACTAGACATGTTGGCATAATTGTGCAAACGAAAATTTGTTAAGGGAAAATGTTCAGAGCTGGGCTGTGTTATTAGGGCCCTCTTCCTGGTGTTCATAAGCGGCAGCATTCTCACTGGGAGGCCCAACAATGAGAGAACACTACACCCATACATAGGAATTTTCTCCATATATAAATCAGTAGAAAAATTATATATTCTGCACCTTAAACAGTGAAAATGTTTTAACTGGTACAAGCATGGCCAGCCTCATTCTTATATTATTTTCTCTTGTGAGGGGAACATAGAGCCACTGTAGGTGTTATAGGACTGAGATCACTTGTTAAATGAGGACAGGACAGTCTGAAGCTAATAAAAGGGCCAAATAAACATTTATTTGCAAAGAGTTTCAAGGCCAAACCTTAATGACTTCAGGAAAAGTCCAAAAGGCATACTGAGGATGACCAGGCACCCTTTAAAAGTGACTTTCAAACTTTTTCAGAACTCCAGATCACTTGTGCTGGGCAAGAAGTTTAACAATGCCACTTGCTCCTAGCTACAACTCACAAAAATTATTGCGCAGGGCAGCCCTGGTTGTCTAGATAATCTAGTGCAGTGATCCAGTTTTCAGGTATTTGGTCCTTTCTTCTGCCTGATTATGTGCAAGGGCATGATTTTTTTTTTCTGAAGTAAATTGTGTGAATAGGAGCTCAACTAATTTAATGTTACTAATCTCACTGACCTTCTGCGTGGGAATAAAATGGTATGTAAATGCAAATGAGGGGAGGGAAATGTAAAGAGTGAGAGAAGCACTAACAATTTAGCAATATATGTATACTAGCATGTAATTTGTTCTAAGTAAATAAGTGCTGACTTAATTAAATATCATGAGTGGGGAATTCTTGCTGGAGAAAATGACTCCCTCCATTGGACCCTGTCTCTCCTTGTGCTCCAGTCTTTCTTTCAAAACAGCTAAAAAATCATGTCCTTCAAGTGTCCCCTAATGCCCAGAGACATCTACTAATGTGTCCTTCTCTTCTCCCTTATCATGCTCTCTCTTACATTTTCTTTCTTTTCCCCAGTTTTATTGAGATATAGTTGCCATTTAACATTGTATTAGTTTAAGGTGTGCAACATAATGATTTGATATATGTAAATATTGTAAAATGATTACCACACTAAGTTTAGTTAACATCCATAATGGTCCAAAAATAAGAATTTTTTTCCTGTGATGAGAACATTTTTTCTTGTTGTAAGAATATTTTTCTTTTTTGAGAAACTTAACCATCTTGATTATCTCCAGAATAACTAGGATGATGCCTTACCTTATTAATAGGTCATCAAACTCCTTCCTGACATTTCTGAGAATATCTGGTGTGATGAGGAATGATTATCTTTTTCTTGTTGAATTCCACTAATTGTTCATAAGCCCTTCCTTACATTAAACAACTTTGTAACTCTTACCCATAGATCTGAATTAAGCATTCCAGAGTCATGCAGAAGTCTAATCTAACTTACCTGGTACAATCCATCATGTTTTATTTTCCAGACTATAACCCCCCACAACCCCTGCAAAAGAAATGGTTTCTAGATCTTTTATCATCTTTGACATCCACTCAGGCATATCTTGCATTTCATCAGTATCCTTTAAATCTTCCCATCAGAAATAGGAAGGAAAGATAAAGGAGGAGAATTAATGAGGACACCAAAAAACACAAAATAACAAAGTATTACAGAAGCACAGGGAAAGGAACAATTATCTGGCTTGAGAAGTCATCAATTTATAATCAGTGAAATCACTGAATAAAACTAAACAAGGTCAAAGAATTGTATAGCTCCCCATCAAACATCTATCTGTGCATCACTGTTTCTCAAAGTATACAGCAAATAATAAACAGCTAACATTGAGTATAGAGCATGTACCAGGCATTGTACATGCACTTTCTATGTAGTAGGTCATTTAAACCTCACAATAATCCTTTAAGGTAAATATTATCATTACATCAATTCATAGGTGAGGAAACTGAAGCTTAAAGGAATTATTTGCTAAAAGTTATACAAGTAAATGGCAAGGGCCAGCACTCTACCCAGATGCATCTGGTTCCAAACATCCAGCTTTTAAATCTCATGCTATATTGCTTACCTTAAAAATAGGTGAGTAGGCAGATATACAGATAGGGAGAAATTTAAAAGTAGATGTGGTCACATAGATTTGGAAAACTCTTAAGTCGTATAAAGAAACAGGTAACTGCTCGGTTCCTCAGAATCTTTGATACTAATTTACATTACTACTCTCTGATGGAGGGATGTAATATGCCATGCTTCCCAAATTTATTTAACCAGAAATACTTGCCTCTAAGTGCATCTTGTAGGACTAGTGTTCCACAGAACACACTATGGAAAATTCTGCATTAGATTACAAATAACTCTTTAAAATTGTTTTCTGTATGTTTGTTTAATCAGTTATGTATCTGTCTAGTAGTGCTTGTGAATTTTCATAACTAAATTCTTAACTTGGGGAAACCAATGACTATAAATATAGTCTGGGGAGTCAAGAGGAATGTGGCTTGACAGTAGCTCATTCTTTCCTTAATTCATTCAAAAGAAAACAATGAATGGTTACCATGAGCCAGACTCTGCTAAATACAAAACATACAAAAACCACCACAATCCATTACCTTCTGTCAAGGTGCTGATTTTTTTGTGGGGAATGTAGACAGATATGCATTGCACATCTTGAGGGGTGAAACTTGGATTGTACATTCCGTGCACCATCAGGACAGCCTCATGCAGAAGCTCTGAATGGAGACGGGTGAAGAAATTATATGATACAATGTGACGAGCACACTTGAATCCTAAACAAAGTTTAGATTCACCCAAAAGGAAATGTAATGCCTTTGAGTCTATCAGGGAAGATTTTAGTAAAGAGGGGCAGAACCTTCCTTCTCTTTGCCTTGATCACCAATAATGGTCCAAACACTTTATTGACTTTCTTATTTCCCAATGACTGAGAACTTATTTCCCAAAATACCGTAAATGAAAGCATCACTAACCTCAAATTTGCTCAAAAATTGCTTTTACAAAACAGTTTGCACATATATACAAGTCCATATGCCTAATAACAATTTGCTACTACGTCTTCTGTATTTACAAATCTGATATCAAATAGACACTTCTTTCTCTAGAGAATAATTTTGGGGCAAAATGTGCTCTCTGAACCCTCAGGGCAGATATTCACAGGTAACAGGAAATTACTTACATAATGTTATAAATGAGAAGAGTATTCAAAATGTAAATGGGTTGTTTTCTAAGTCATTTTAGTATCTGAAAACTTCAGTATTTGGGAAAAGAAAAGACTTCAAGATTATTGCAAAATGCACTAAGTGACATCTTGGACTAATTTAATCCGAGGGTGGGGGCCGCAGGAGGTAAAATGGAGTGACACTAAAACAGAGCCAGGCTCGGTGAGCTGGCTTTGGACTAATTGTCCTTCAGGTTCCTCAATTTCAGTCGTCAACAACCAAATGAAAACAAGCACGTATAACTGACAGGAATGTTCAGGTCTACAGAAAGTAAAGAATGTGATGTCTCTTGTTACGGAGCAAATTTTAAAACTAAAAACACAACCAAAAACGTTGCCAACCAACAGGCTACGTACTGCCTTATGCCCCACCAGACACTGCCTCTAACTAGGCCCATGTAGTACAATGATGTGTTGTTATAAATTGCAAAAAACTGGAAAAAGCAACATATATACAACAACAGGGAATTGATTAAATAAATTGTGTTTACACAATTTAAAAAGTGGTGTTTACACTCAAAATATAAAATGATGGAAATATCCTTAAAGTAATTTAAAAATATGAAACTTCTAAAAATGTATTATGAGAAATCTATAAATACAGTTATAAACACACAAACCAAAGACTAGAGGGAAATATGTCAAAATAACCATAATTATCACTGGGTGCTGGATTTTAATTTTCTTCATTATGCTTTTCTATATTTTCTAAATCCCCCAAATTAATTTGTTTGGTTTTAAAAGAAAGGAGAAATAATATCTTCTTTAAGGTGCTCTTTCTTATTTTGTATTTCCTTCAGGGGCACTGATTTAGGACCTTTGAATTTTGTATTTCATACACCTTCGCCAAAGAACATCTGTCAATAGTCCTGAATACAGAGGATCCAGTTTAAAGAATATGGGCCTGAGATTAATACATAAGGTTAGATTATGGGGCATATACAACACTAAGCAGATTTTCCCAATATATTGTTATCTGTAGCAAATAAAAATCTACTTCCTGAGCATATGGCTGTGGTATAATGATTCCTTTCTGAAACTGGAGGGTTTGAGTTCCAAGGTTGGAAATAGCAGTAAGACCTCTTTTGCTTGTAAATGTCACCTGTATGAATGTTGGGTAAACTGTGAATGGGATTGGGATAGATAGCCATTCAACAGAAAGTTTAGCATGATGTAAAAGTCAGGCTACCAAGACTCTAATCCTGGTTATGCTATTTAAAGGCTGTGTGACCTTGGGTAAGTCACAACTTTTTAAAGTGTCAGTTTAAACATATGTAAAATTGGATAATTAGACAACTTACCTGCCCAAAGATGGACTGTACTGATAAGAGAACTACAAATGCATAAATATTAGAGACTTAAATATGGAACGGAGTGATACTTGGGTCAATGTAAACAGATAGGAAAAGATTCTCCAAGCTTCCAGAATCTATCTTCTACAAATCCCTGGTGTACCACTAGATAGCTGCATGGTTTTCTGAAAATCATTCGATCTCCTTAGGCCACTGTAAAGTGAGGTGGGTGAACTAAATGGTGTCAAGGTTTCATTCTACCTCTAACTTCTATAATCTGAAATTCAAATATGAATCTAGGGAGGACAAAGAAAAACAAGGTCAAAAAGGATTGAAATAATAGCAAAATTATCTGACTTCCTAATTTTTATACTGGGTTTGATTTTCTTTAATTGTGTTATTTGGTGGAGGGATAAGTGAGGGTAGTAACTCCTGCATTCGAATTGATGGTAAGATACCAATTATTTTTAAAAAATAGAACAAAACCACCATGACTAGGTTAAGAGGCAGAAAATCAGTTACCCAAATGTTAACTATTAGTTGCATATAATAATTAGCTCCAGAAGGTGGAACCATCTAGCACTTTTTGTCCACTATAAAGCTAATAAATATTTACTTTATGAGTTGTTTACTATTGTTCTATTTGAATGAGGATGAACTAGGAGCAGGCAGTCTTCAGTAGAGGATTCTAGTGTTTAGAAATCCCCTTCCTTCCTGCTTCAAAAGACTCCAGGTCTATGGACTCATCAAACATCCGTTGTGTATTTATGGTCTAGCACAGCGAGCAGGAGCCAACTGGGATATATAATATTTCAGTTACTTGGAAGACTATCCAAAATTGTGGCAAAGACCCCATTGCATTGAGTAAGCATCAGAAGAAATTCAAGGTACCTAACTATTCAAAAAAAAATTTTTTTTGCTAATATGAATTAGGAGCTGTTCTGTTTTCAGCCTATAATCTGATGAATGATATCACAGTATTTAAAAATATAGGTAATATATAAGCATGTGGTCCCAAAGTCTTTTATTACATTTCCTTTTTTATCCTACATACAACTTAGGGTAAAAAATACCATCTACATTTTAATTTTAATCATAAGTCACAGCATTACTCTACTGGAACCTGGCTGATGGCCTTCCTTTCCACAAATGTTGCTATGGGTACACTACAATCAGGAGCTGAACAACTTTGTCTTTAACAAGGACTGAATGAGCATTCGTTGTGCTGTCAACAAAAGCGGCAGTTTGCTAATATTGGATCAGCAAGGCACTATCATAAAACCATCAGTCAAGGCTTGACAGCATAAGTGCCATACTGGAGCCACTGAAATGGAATTTGACTGGTATCAATGCCTTTATCATTATATACTTAAGGGAGAAAACTCCTTTGTGGAATTTAATTCATTATATATACAGTATCCGTCCTTCACTTTCTGTTTGTAATGTCGGGTTACCAATGTAACTGTACATTTCAAATTACAAGTTATTGAGGCGTTGAAAAGAATTCATAGCAGAGAAGAAAATACACATATATAATTTCATATTTTTGACAAAATTATGCAACACATGCAATACAACATAAAAATAAGAGGTTATTTGTCACCACATTGATTTCCATAAATTTACCATGTATAGTTCAATTACAGCAAAACGTTTACATGGACATATCAGTCTGACCCAAATTAATAAGCATTTATTTACAAAGAGGCTGCTGAATATAGGGCACAAAAGGACATTCAGAGTGTGTTAATCACCTCCCTACCCTCAAGGAGCTACAAAGACATTTTAGTTTCCATTATAAAGAAAATTCTGGAAAATCAATAGTTCTTTTCTTCTTTTTTTAAATGGAGTTCCCAGAAAGAGGTTTTGCTGGAAGTAAATGGGTTATATTTTTGCTATAGGCCTGTGTTTGGGAAGAGGACTATGGGACTGATCTGATTTGAAAATAGTTTTTACTGGGAACTATTGAAGCACATGTTTCTACAGTATTAATATTAAAGGGATATTGCTTGCCCACCCTGGTTCTGAGAACACCAGGGTCCACTAAGGGAAAACAAAAAAGAAAAACAAGGAAGTGATAGAGGCATCACTTGATATAATAATACAGCTCTAGATTAGGCAGAACTAATAACAAAAAACTATCATTTATTGAGTATCTACCAAGTCCCAAGCACATTAAAAACATTATCCTATTCACCCTACAAAATGGGTATTTTTACCTTCATTTCACAAATGAAGAAATTGAGGTTCCAAAAGCTTAAGAAATCTGCCTGAGATCACAGAGCTATAACAGAATTCTGATCAGGTACGAACACCAGAAAATTCTACTCATCAGCTGTCTCTGTGAAGAGATACCTCTATGGATACTCATGTGGATACCCACCATTTGGCCAAAATACATTTCTTTGACTTGAACTTTGGTGATGCATTTCAAGTACACTCTGTTTTTACCTCCATTGTAGTTGATCCTTGTCTTTGACTTCTAGTGCTTTTTTGCCTTTTATAATCACAATGGTGAAAATTTGAAACAGTGTACGGCAATTTTAACTGTCAGCACAGCATCAGAATGGGTCTCAAACTGTTCTTTTTTACTTATATAAACCTAAATTCCAATATTTTCATTGATCAAATGCAAAGTAAAGTTTAAAGAGCTCAAAGACCAGTTCTCTAGCTGACTGCTATGTTCACTTGTCTTGTTTCAAATAATACACACTGGCATACGGGAAACTCAGAACAAAAAGCCTGGTCAGGAAGCCAGAAGTGGACTAAAATCAACATAATTTCCTATTTCAGATTTTAAAGGTGACGGAATTATTTTGGGAAATCCCTTATCAAACTATAGTAAGGAGAAGAGGCTACTAAATTTTTTAAGGACTAGAAGCAACCAAAAATGTTGCTAATCAGGCAAAAAGCAATGAGAATACTATTGTAAGATTAGGGACCTAAGAATTAAAAAAGCAAACTTACCAAGAGAAAAGTTATGTCACAATCTATATTTAACAGTTGGAAGTCAGTTTTGTTATCTATTGTATGCTGAAGACAGACATTCCTATAAACACAAAAATGCCTATTTTGCACCTCCTTACTTTCAGGTCAATAGGCATTCATCTTTTAAGAAATGCCCAAACTACCATGGTTTAAAACTGTGATGTTTAGGCTAAGGAATGCCCAGCGTTACCAGCAGCCACAGTGAAGCTAGGAGAGAGAGGCATGGAACAGATTCTCCCCCAGGACTTCCAGAAGGAACCAACCCAAAATACACATTGATTTTGGACTTCTAGCCTCAAGAACTATCAGGTAATAAATATCTGTTGCTTTAAGCACCCCCCAAATTATGTGCTTAGCAAGAATTTTCTCTCTGAAAGTGAAGAATCCATTAGATTGAATTACATTATTTTGATGTGTTATACAAAAGCATCCCCCACTCTGAAGTAAATATATGAGTCAATATGGCCCATTATCTTATAGTATATATAATATTTCTTGGTTTTACACAAATGTATAATCTAAATGGTGCTGTCTGATACAGTAGCTACTAGCCACACATGCCTATCTAGATTAAAATAATTATAATAAAATTTAAAATTAATTTCCTTAATTCCATTAGGCACATTTCAAATGCTTAACAGCCCATGCGGCTAGTAGCTGCTATAGCTACTCTATTGGACAGCACAGATATAGAACATTCCCATTAATGTAGAAAGATCTACTGGAAAGTGCCAGATGAGATATAGAGAACATTTCTACAATCACTGTTTCCGTTTAAAGAAATCCCTAACTTCTCATCCAACACTGACTTTGTAATACTCATAGAAAGGCAGCTATACTCCACCATATCATAAATATCACTTTCTTGGACTTAGAACCTAGAGAAACCTAACAACTGTTGCTTTATTATGCACAGCGGCAGGTCAGCCATCTAGTCTGGAGATGCTATTTTCCTGACCTTTCTGTTGGCAAGAGTTATCCTGTACAGTTCCATTTGTCTGGATCAGAACACACATTGGGGTGAGAAAATGGAAAACATGATGCTTCCCCTTTACCACTGACCCAGACCATCACAGTGTTTCTTTCAGGATTGTTCCTAAGTGACTCTGAAGCACATTTTACACAAGCAGCAATCCTGCACTTTTCAAAAACTATAATAAGCCCTCAAGATGATAAAAAAGATTAATCCTGGATAGAGGAAAGCTATGCATCTTCCCAGGTCCCATATTCTATCATTGAGATAGAAACACTGTACTAAATACATTTTAAATAGGAGTACTCAAAACAGTCCACCCAGAAGGCAATCAATCAATATTCCCCAGTGTGTCTATAGTTCTCAAAATAGGCTTAGTCTTTTCTAACTATAGTATAGGGTTTCAAAATTCTCATAAATTAAGGAATCTATATTTCTTGCCTGAATTAACACCTCCAAATACATTTGAAAATTTTAATATTTTTTCTCAAGACCAATGTCTTTGGTGTTATCATAACTTTAGGAAGATTAATTTTTAATAAGCAAAGACTCAGTATCCATAGCATCCTATGAGGGTGACTAAAAATAAAAATGAGTTCTGCTATTAAGGCAGCCTAGATCCATTTTGTAACAGATTGTTCGCAGTAAAAGAAAGCAATGGCCAGTGTGAGTTCAGAGAGTTATCATGGCACACCTCTTTGAGACAGCAGCAAGACATATTTGATCTGCACTAACATGTAAACTTGATCTACCTTCTGACTATATTTAACTTTTCTACTTATAACAAGCATACACAACATGCTGTGAGCCTTAAAACTTAAATCTACGGAAAAATAATAAAGCGCATTATTACAACTACAAACATGACAGGAACTCTGACCTAAACAAAAATTAAAGGAAATTATTTAAAAATTCACAGCAGCTCATGTGGATGGGCCATGGCTCCTTTAAGAAACATGGGCCTGATAGAGAGAGAGGGAGAGACTATAGCCAAGGAAGATTTGGTGGTTTCTCATTAAGCTCCTGGCAATGAGTATTTCAGAAAATTAAGTAGTTTATGGAGCACATACTCTTGGGACATTCCCTTGCTTGATTAGATGAAGTAACAATACAGTGTGGATGTGAATTCTAAACAGATGGGAAAAATAACCATAGAAAAGGAGCTGCTGGCTTTGGCCAGATTGTAAAAAGGTTCTGCTAATGGGCAAGCAAAATACACCTCATTGAAAAAGAAGTTTGAGGGGATCTGGCCACTAAAAAGAAAAAGTCAAAGTTGAATGCCCTACTGTTGGGGGAAAGGAGAAGGTAATGTTCGGAGGGAAGAATCAGGGGGGGCTTCTGGGTTGCTGTTAATATTCTGTTTCTTGACTTGGGTGGTGGCTACACAAGGTTGTATATTTTGAGTAATTTGTTAAGCTCTATTCTTAAAATTTCTGTATTTTTGTGAATGTTACACTTAAATTTTCTTTTAATGTAAAGAATGTAAATACCCCCTCCTCAGCAGAGACTCAGACATACTAACCTCAGAATCTTTGTGGGTTGCTATGAATGAAACAGCAAAAAAGAATTCAGTACAACACTTGGGCATGTCTTTGAGTCAGACACATGTTGTGGTGACCTTTCATCTTATGAGGTCCCTTTGTGAACCTTGTGTGGCATTAGTCCAAGCTCATTGGTGCATACTAAACAAGATGTTTGATGTGTGACTGTCTGGTGCTAACCAATGCAGTTGTCAGCCAGCAGACATATATTTAGAACCTTGTGAATGAGTAGCACCATCTGCACTGGCCAGTGAGGTGAGAAAGTGTTCCGCCCACAGTGAGATAAAAATGACTTAGATTTTTTTCCATAAGCAACATATCAGCAAGTGTAAAATAAAATAATTCATACTAAGATTGTAGTGCTAATGGGAGAATGAATAACCATCTAGATTATCTTAATCAAAGAGGATTTCCAAGAATAGGTAACTAGTTTGGAGCAATGGCCTTAACCCTTGGCTGCTCAGGGGCATCACCTGGGGAGTTCCTAAAAGCATTGATGCTTGAGTTTCATCTCCAGAGATAATGATTTCATTAGTCTGAGTTGGGACCTGGCCATTGGATTTTAATTCCATATGATTCTCATGTGAAGCCAAAAATGAAAACTACTACTTAAATTGGGATTTAGGTTGATTGCCTACTGCAAAGCCATTTCAGGTAAGGATAACATGAAGAGGAGAAACATGAGAATGAACAGAAAGGTCCTGCCATTAGGAAGAGCTAGCATGCTGGGCCAGAGGCAAAGGGTCATATTGAGAAATCAGGTTAGATCAGTGGTTCTCAGAGCCTCAGGCAGTTTCCACTCCAGGATAACAAAAATAATTTGTTTTGAAGTCTCCATTTAGGTTTAGGAAGACTGACACCATTCATCCTGAATGTGCTTATCTGTATCTATGATTGGCTCACTTTTGTGTTTGTTTTTTTTGAGGGGGGGATGGGAAATCACAATTTCTTTACTCCAGAATAGCCCTTTCAATCTCTTCTCCACCTTGAATGATGGAGATACTAAGGATGTTATGTTGCCAGAGAACTACTTTGAAGCATGTTAAGGGTACTTAGGACAATCGTATACTACAATGTTTTTAGTTTCAACACATAAAAATACTTGAGTCAGACACACTGTTTGAATTAACTCATATAACCTTCATAGCAACCCTGTGAGATTGATACATTTATTAATCCCCAAATGCAAGAAACTATATCATGGTGAAGTAGAATATGGTCACCTGTTAATAAGTAGAGCAGCTGAGATTCAAAGCCAGGTAGTCTGGTTGTCTTCCATCCCACTATACTCAAGGTAAACTGGGAGAGGACAAATGGGGGTAGGAGGTACAAATATAAAGGTGGAAGTTTTAAACACCAGGCCAAGGAATTTTAACTTGCTGGTGATAGAGGCATATGGGGTGAGATATAAAAGAAAGATTTTTCAGGAAACCGTTTTTGGATGGATTGGAAAAGCATTTGACACTACTGACTTCCTGAAATGCTCTTTGCTTTAGCTTTTAGGGCACTCTTTGCTGGTTCTCTTCCTGCCTCTCTGGTGATCCGTTTTCAGCTCCCTCATGCAGCCACTGCTGCCTGCTCCTCCTCCTCCTCCACTTACCCAGGTGTTTGTCAGAGTGCTGGATGTACACTTCTGCCCTTCTGTCTTTTCTAATATCTATGATTCTTAACAGGGCTGTGGAGGATGTGGAGTGGGGAATGTTTATGTAGGGGTGTACTATTTACAAAATCTCCATAAATGATCCTGATATATACACCCCACCCCAATAAACACAGTGTTAAGAGTCACTGATAAATATATTGATAACTCACATTTTCATGCACAGCCCACCTAGTCTCCAACCACCTACTAATTCATACCTCACCAACACAAAACACACAGCTCGGTATTCTTCAGCCCCTCTTCTGATTTTCCCTATCATGCTTAATGGCATCAGACATCAGCTTCATCCAGTTTCTGACAGTGAGGCTCTGTCACAGTCACTGCAAGTGGTACTTCCTCTGCCTAGAATGTCCTTGTTCTCTCAGAAAACTCCTACTCACCCTTCAGTACCAAAACAATTATTTAGTTCCACAGTAAGATTGTTCCTAGCTCCCTTCTTTTGGATCTCACAGTACTTATTGGTGGGGTCCTCCAGACCCAGGACCCACCTTGTTCCATGTTATCTTCTCACGTCCAAACTTAGTATCTGGTAGACACTCAATGTGTATTAAATGAAGGACTGAGAAACTTGACCCAGGAAGATAAATAATTATGGAGGTCATCTAGTGAAGAAACTACAAAGAAACCAAAACAATGGTGATCAAAATAGAGAGAAGGAGGTAGGCCAGAATGTTAGTGACAGTTCTGATGAAAGGTACACAAAACAGAATAAAGATTAGAATAACCTAATATTCTTGTGTTTGGGAGATCTGAAGGTTGAAGTTTAATGGGTAGTACTAAAAAAATTAGGAAGATGAAATAAACTTTATTCCCTGTGATGGATCCTTTTATACCAAACCCAACTTTAATTTATATGAAAAATACATGAAAATTTTTTTCAAGATTTGAGATTTTCAAATTTCAATTCTAGAATTAAGAGAGCCCTTAGGTGAAATAATTTTCCTGAGCTCCTCAATGGTAGAATTATTAATAAAAACCAAGCAGCCTGGCACTGAGAACTTTCCCAGTGTAGTATACTGTCTTTAGATTGGATTTCATGTTCCAAACTTAAAAACCGAAATTCCAGAAAAAAATGTGTACACAGGGAATTGTCAGATTAATTGCCTTGAAATACTGATTCACAGTCAAGTTTAGTAGTCTGTTTCTTCCATAATCCATGCCTTTTTGTCCCTTGGCAAATTTACTCAACATCATTTTTATTGGATCTCCTCCATCCCACTTGCAAGTCTTCTCTAAGTTTAAATTCTATGGCACCCTCTTCATTGATTCAAAAAATAGACTTAACTCTTTCTGAACATGATTTAATATTTAGTTTCATAAGCAAAATAGTAGAGTTCTGTGATTTTGAGTGAAGGCTCTCAAGCCAGACTATCTGGGTTTGAATTCCAGTGATGGCACTTATATATGAGCAAACCTTACATAAGTTCTTTCTTCCTTATTTGTAAAATGAAGTTGTTGACAGGTCCCACCAAACCTGGTTCTTTTCTAATATTAGAACAGTACCTGGCACATAGTAAGTGCTCAATAAATGTTAGGCATTATGATAATAACTATTATTTTTATCATTTATATAGTTGTGATAGCTCAGTGACTGGTCAATCTTGAATATCTATATAATGTTACGTCTTAGCTTAAAAATTCCTTGGTTGTTCAGGGGGATAGAATGATGTACATCTAATCAAAGGTTTTGGATGATACCTGGTATAGAACTAAATTCTATAAGTGACTTAGAAACAGATATTCAGTAACCTAGGGAGACAGTCTAATCTCCTGACTATACTCTAGTGGTTGTCTTATTGTATGTTATGTTCTCCACGATCTTTAAGATGACTCATCCTCAACTATTAATTATAATGATCTTATCAAATTATGAATTTATCCCACCTTAGAAGTTCATCAGAAAATAAACAGTGGAAAAGCATGAATTGGAATAGCCTTTCATGCCTATGTATATTATGCAGGAAGAAACAGAAAGTGTACATTTATCTGGAATTTAACTACATGATCCAGGAAGCAAATTTTTGCCTCTCCTGCTACTAACTAAAGATGGATATATTCCTATATTCCTATATACCTATGTAGACATTGTTACAAACAAGTTTATTTAAAAATATTTTGATAATCACATTCCTATTTATCCAAATAAGTTGAAAACATATCCAAACAAAAATATGCACATAAATATTATTAGCAGCTTTACTCATAGTTGTCAAAACTTGAAAGTAACCAACATATCCTTCAATAGGTAAATTGATAAATGAATTATGCTATATCCCATACAGTGGAATGCTATGCAGCTATAAAAGACAAGGGAACTGTTCTTCATGTAATTGTAGATTAATGATAACAAAATAAAAAAAATTTTTTAAATTTAAAAATTAAAAAAAAAAAAGACAAGGGAACCTTAAATGCATATCACTTAGTGAAAGAAGCCAGTTTGAATAAACTATATACTGTATGATTCCAACTTATGACATCCTGGAAAAGGAAAAATTAGAGACAATAAAAAGGTCATGATTATCAGGGGTTGTAGAAGTGGGGGAGGGGAACGATGAATAGGTAGAACATAGGGATTTTTAGGGCACTGAAACTATTCTGTATCATTCTGTTCTGTAATGATGGATACATGATATTATGCATTTGGAAAATCAGAATGGCACTGATTTTTAAATACTAGTATTAAAATGTTATATTTATATTTAAATATTTATTATTATTTATTCATTTGTGTCAATCACATTTCTTTACAAAATTTAATTTTGCCCATATGAAAAAATCCCAACTTTAGTTCCCGATTAGAAGCATAGGCATCAGCTGATTTTTAAAAAAATTTTCTTATTGTTTATGTCAAGCATGTGAATATATTAGGCTAAAATATAAGTAAATAAGAAAACCTCTTTTAGTGGCTCTCAAATCATCCTCATTTGTGCCAGCTGATTTTTATACTGTCACATTATATGTTTACATTATATCTTACAAAACAGTCTTCAACTGAATTTTTTTGGTAAACTACATTGCAATCTTTTATCGATGTTCCTTGGTTCAGTGTGCCAGCTGACTGATTTTATAATAATTATATTATTATATTGTAGGATCAGGAATAAACCCAAACAGAATGGAGGATGTGTGTCTAGGAAGTGGCAATTATCTCTGCTATTCTCAAAAGTAAAGGATACATCATTAAAGGAGCCATAAGGCATCAACCCTTCCTTAAAACTTATATTCTATTACCATTTAGCATGTCTGTATGTCAATGAATTAGTTATATGGGTATCCACTAAGTACTTACACTTAGTAGAATATGTAGAAAACAAAGTATGCTAAAGTTGGATCATGCATTAAAGATTCATTCATCAATGTCAATAAAATTATGTTGCTTGCATTTCTATATTCTTTTGCCCCAAAACTTATTTCTTAAAATATTTTGTACATATTCCACTTGCTTCTCTCTTGAGTAGATCATCAACCACTGGGGGAGTTAATGGTCACTCTGTTATAGAGACAACAGAACCAGGTGTAATATCCCACCCCCAAAAAGGCATTTATTCCCCAGGTGATTTTTTAAAAACTACTGAAGAAACATGAGACAAGGAGACTTGTATCAGAAAACTGATACAAGGAGACAGACAATAGAAGAGATAAAGAAAAAGAAACAATAATTCTAGAAGTTTTAACTCATGAACTATGTTAGGTAAATTATGTACTTTGGCATTCAAAGGAGTCATATTCAAAATTCATAACATAAAACTTTTAAGTTATACTTATTTTTGTATAAACTAATTTCCAGAATAAATAATTCTTAATAACTGTTTAAACTGAGAGAGAATGTAAAGGTTTTCATTACAGACCATGATTTTAAAATTATAATTTCCATAGCACTGCAGTTTCCAGTATAACATTCTAGCTGCTGATGAAAAGGAAAATATGCTAATACCTATACAGCTCTGCCTACCATGCCTATATCACATATACATTTGCTGTCTTTGGACAGCTCTTATCTTTTATCTCTTTCACTCTTCTCAATTACCTATATATTTCTAATAGCTCTATCTGCTAATCTTCTTTTCATTAAAATGTGAAATACTTTTTATTAACTCCTTTAAAAACCTTCCCAATATACTAACTATATATTAATGTTGATTTTCCTAAGGTAAAATTAGTTTTTGAAAAAAGAAATACTATTTTAAATGTTTACATTATACCGTACAAAATAAGTCTTCAACTGATTTTTTTTGGTAAACTACATTGCAGTCTTTTACCAATGTTCCTTGGTTTGGTATAAATGATATGGTAAATTTGCATTCTAATTCATAGAACTTTTCAAATCTGTTTCCCATTTAGCCAGCCAGCCAAAAACAATATTTTCATTTGTAAACAGCTGTTTCATAATCAGCTCTTTTGTACTATGTGGAATTCCACAAAAGATAGAAAATTTTCTTTAAAATACAGGAATTGCATTAATTCACTGCAAATCATTGATCAGTTTTTGTATACTACCACACAGTTTAACTTATAAGGAAAGATTTTAAGGAAAATTTAATCTTGTGTCCAAATATAACATTACTTTAAACATGAGGTCATCTAAACATCTGTCTTCAATATATCACTGGGGATTTAAATCAAAAAGTCTGCTAAACATGTACAATCATTTTGAAAATAAATAACAGGACAAATTTTGTCTTGATTATGATTATCATGCATTTTAAAAGGAAACATTTATTCTAATAAGAAAAGTCTGAACTAATTTAAACTTATTGACATTAAGTTAAAATAGTTTCATACAAGAGTAAGAGATATATTTCATTTATTTTCTGCTTAATAATACTTGTTTTTTAACTTTTCAACATTGAACCCTATTCCTTTACCTCTCCTTGTATTTTTAATTACAAAATATTCAAGGATAATTTTCAAGACATAAAATATTTCCACTCAGTAACTGAAGAATTAATATCCTTTCTGAATTTTCCTTTCTTTAGTGCAAATATGAAGCCTCAACAAGAACTAAAATAGTTCTCTCCATTTAACTGACTCGTGCTTCATGCTTTAAAATAAAATGAATATAGCTAATTGCAAAAGACAGTTAAGGTAATACCTTTACTCTAAGCCTTTATAATCAGCAAAAAACTGATGTATTTTAAAGGCAGTTCCATTAAACTCTACACCTTACTGTAGAATTTAATTTGTGTCTAGTAAGTACGAGTATTTTCACTCAGCAACAGGAGTACTTTAAAAGCCAACTAAATACTTGAAAGAATTAGCATTAAAAATAAACCAAAATGCTTAATCTTCAGAACAGTTTCTGACAAAAGTAAAATGAACATTAGCAGTTGAAAAGCTGGAGAATAACAAATGAAAGCATCAGTGAATAATACATACTTAGAAAAACACAATACCACTCCTAACATGACATAAATCACCAGAAAATTCAGCTGCAAAGGATATATTAGTGTCCAGGCTGGTCTTACATCTAGAAGGCTGTCACAAAATAGAGAAGGTGGTAGTTTTGGGTTTCTGAACTACCTCAATTCTTTTCGTCTTCCTGCCTATGTCTCAGAAGAGTTGACAACTTTGACCATGGCAATTTTAGGTCACACACTCTGCCTTGGTAGATCTGTGGTATGGCCCTGCATCAGGATCTTTCAAAGTTACTGAGATGCAGTGAGGGCTGAAAACCACAATTTTCAAAGTTCACAGTCTTATAGGGGAGATGACTGTTAGCAGAAACAAACCATTAATTTTGGGGGTGCTTACTTGTACCAAGCAGCAGGCTAAGCACTTTATGTGTGTTGTCTCATTTAACTCACAACCTTATGGGGAAACATTGTTACTAATTACCACTTATGAATAAGGACATGAAGATTAGAAAGCCTGAGAAACCCTCCTGAGGTCCCACTGCTAGTAACTGGCTAAGAGAGAACTCAAAGACAGCTCTGTCCACCTCCAGGGTGGGGACTGTTCACCTCTGAGTACCATTAGGATAAAAACTGCCATAAACCAGATTTTTTAAAGGGGCAAGTCAGAGTGCTAGTAAAGAGAAGAAACGACAGAAAAATTACCTTCAGGGATGTAAAAATGCTAAACAAGCAAGATATTGGAAATGTCTATTTTTCTCCTTAGCCTGATTGTCAGAATAAATTATACCCTTTCTCAAAATAGTAGTATTTGCGGCAGAGAACACTCCCAGGCAGTGTCCTGGTCTAGCTGCACACCTAGTTGTCATGGACACAGGAAGGAACATGAAATCATTATTTGACAATTATTGCTGAGTTGCTAGTCAGCATATGATTCTGTGTGTAAACAGCATCTCTGCATTCCCTATGGATCAGGGGAGCTATCCCTCCTGCTAGTGACAGGATAACCACAAACAAAACAGTCCTTCTCAGGGGTAAGCCATCTTTATCTGTCAGTATTAGTTTAGCCAGTTGAGAAACAGAGCTGCAGGCAGCTGAAAAAACAGTTTGGCTGTTTTAAGTTTACAGGTGGCCTTATAATGGAAAGTTTTACACACTGAACTTCCTTTTTCAAGTTAGAAAAGTTTGGACAAAAAGGGACAAAATTTGGCCATATTTTAATGTAATGCTTCTAACCTGCTCATGAAAGCAAGATGTCAAATTTTCATGAAGCTTGGTGAATGTACCACCCGGCCTCTGGCAAACAGACTCAGTTAACCATTAACCACCCTATTGGTGCTCCATGTCCCTCATGAGTAAAACAGATCAGCCATTAAGTACCTGTTATCACAGGGCCTGGTATATACAAGACACTTAAAAAATGTTTTGGGAATGAATTTATGGACACTGGGGAAAACTAGTTCAAAAAATATTTTTGAAAAGAAGATTGAATACACAGTTAACATAATAGTAATGTCAGCATGTAAGTAACAGAACAGCTGCTAGTACCCAGATGAGGAAGCATTTTGATATATTTGAGGTATATGTTTATTGCTTGTGTGTGTGTGTGTGTGTGTGTGTGTGTGTGTGTGTGTGTGTGTGTGTGTGTGTCATTTGGGAGAAACAATGTTGAAAAGAGAAGCCCTTTGACTGATAATTCCATAACAATCAGCAGCGAGGGTCAGATAGTTGGAGTTGTATGAAAAATAGCTGTTGTGTTTTCTTCAACTTTGTGTCTATGAAGAAGACAGGGCCTGTTTTCTTTGTAGCAAAGCCTTTTTCCTGAGTGCCCTACCAGAACTTTAAAAGTTTTTGCGGGGAAAAGGCACAGTTTGGAGCCTATTCTGTGTTAGGAAGCATGACTGACTAAATGCATCAATTGAATTATGGGAATAAAAATTTCCTAGAATAAAATGGGCATTTTTAAAAGTCATATTAGGAAGCTATTGACAAGAGCCAGAGAAGCACAGGTACCCTGGGAAGCACCTGACAGAGTGCTGAACCTTGGAGTTCAGCACCCAGTGAAAAAATACAGAAACTAATGGAAAAGGAAACAGTTAACTACAAACTCGACTAATAATTTCACCTTCAAATCCTGGGAAAAGGACTGACAGACCCTAATTAATCTATAAATTGGTATTATCAGTCAGGGGTCTCTTTATCACTGGGAGAATATGGAAATATCTACATTAAAGACCAGGTCTTTATTATTTGTCTTGATTAATAACAGTTGATAAAATTTGCTCCAATGATATCATGCAATTGTAAAATTTGCAGTCACTATTAATAATAAATACAACAGGATGTAAGGATACAACTTAAAAAATATACATGCCCTGCTTTTTTAAAGAAAACTATGTCCTGGAGGAAAGAAGTGACCCAAGTTATATGATAGGGTGACAACTGGGATATGAACTGAGCATCACTCCTATATGCTCACTATGAAATATTCAAAAGGATATTTCCAGAAGCAACTTAATGACTCCATTTGAGGAATAAAAAGACCACTTCATCTGGTGGAAAATGGGATTTTGTTAATGATATCCAGGTTTGAGAGCAAAACAAAACTCTACCACCCCAAATCAGAGTTAAGCAAAAATAAGATTAGGTTTCTAGAAGGTAAACAGAAAAATAGTCTATATTATAAATTCTAGAATAGAATTATAGTTATCATATACTCATATAATGTGTCACTCATCTGTGAAGAATTTTTTAAATGTTTGGAATGTGTGCTGAAATACATGCACATTTTCCCTCTCCACTAATAACAACACACTGAGTTCTTACTAAGGACCAGGCACAACTATAAGCACTTTACATGTATCAACCCATCTGATCTTCCCAGCAAACTTATGAAGTACATTGCACTGTATCCTTATTTTATGGATGAAGTACAGAAATGTTAAACTGCCTGCCTACGGTAACACATCTAGTGGGTATCGGAGTGGGATCTAATGCCAGGCGATAAAGCATCAGAATCCCCAGAGGACACCACCTCCCGGCATTACCTCTATTCTCGTTATAAAGTAAAGTTCACTATTAAAACATGGATGCCTCTTGATAGGGTGCCCTATTTTCTTCTTTGTTGATCTCAGTTGTACCTACTTCATTTAGCTTAGTTCCCATAGTGTACTCAAAAGTTTGCCACCTATGTGACAAAGTGGGTTAGTGTCTGGCAAACTGCAACTTCAAAACAGAGATCCAAGCACAAAAAAGAGGCAGATCAATGTTTGTTTGTTTGTTTTCCAGGACAGATACAGGTACAGGTACACAGACACACACATACAGGAATGTGTGAAGTAACATTTTGAGGATACCAGAGTAGGAATTTAGAGAGAAAAATTAAGATTAGCTTGCTATTACCCCACTAAAGAAGCCTCCTATCATGTGACTGTACGCTTTCCTCTGTGACTTGGCTGCTTCTGAGGGAGTGCAGTATAATAGAAAGATTGACTGGAAAAAAATACATCTAACATAGCGGGCTTTGAGCTGGAAAAAATAAGCCTACTTCTGAATAGTAAATATCTCAGCAATCAGATAATCTATACTTATTACAACCTTTCCTGAGAAGCCAGGTACAGTATTGGAAAGAAATGGGTCTACATCCATGCACAGTCAAACTCCAGGAAGACACAACACATATCCATGTGTGCAGAATCAACAGGACTAATAGTAACTAGGACTGAAGTCCCTCCTTCCTACTTTGAACAATTGGGGCAGGAAAACTAGGACCCTCTGGATTTCTTTTTTCTTTCTTTGCAGCTGCTAAGGAATAAAATGGACTAGTGCCTCTTAGTGCGTAGTTCCTGGGGTAGTGTCTGAATTCAGTGGCAGGTGAACAGCAATGATTCCCCTCACTAGCAGTGACATGCATGGGCATGGAAGGAATGCACCAACTCCTTCAGATCATTTAGGAAGCAATACATGCTCTAGTATCTTGATGAAATGTTTAGAATTTTTAAAATTAATTAACACTGAAAATTGAGAACCAAACTCAATTTGACATTCATGTAGTCACCTGTTCATTCAACAAATGTTTATTGAGTACCTATCTTGCGTCAGGTTCAACAGGGTACCCAGCAGACCAGGATGCTTATCTTCAGGGAGCTTATCACCTACTGATAGAAATAAGAGTGTGCTTTAATATCTGTCATTATTCCACATCTAGTTTATTTAACAATATTATGCATTCTTACATTTAAACAAACGTGTTATTCATGGGTCAATAAAATATATTTTTTATACTAAAAAAAAATGACTTCCCTCATGTTTATTCAAATGCAAGAACATATAAATTCATATAACTGTGCAAATCATAACAAAAGAAATGCAGACATCTCCAATGTAGAAATAGTTAATTTGCTAATTACAGCAAATTATCATACTAATGACCACTGCAACCCTCATTTTCTCCAACACTGATGCCTCATTTATTACAGTTCTTTGGCTGCTCACACTTCCCCTTTGGGCCTCCTCTGCTGACTCTTTAACATCCAGCCAGCCACCCATCCATCCATCCATCCATCCATCCATGGCACACATACGGGCTCGGCACAGTTGGAGTGAGAACCTCCAAAAACCATTTACCTCTGTCACCTAGGACTAGAGTTTCTCAGAGGATTGGAACAGACTTAAGTCTCATCTATTTTTTGAAACTACTTATATGAAAAAGCAAAGAATGCCAACTAACTGAGTCATTAAAATGTAGTTTTGTTTAAATGCCTACATTTCACCTATTAATGCTTTTAACACACATAATTGCAATGGCAAAAGCAATGAATAAGTTTATGTCTCACTTTTATTCAGAAGAAATGTCAAAAGCTTAAATTTATATGGTCCTCTGGGAATGTGGGGCCCCATTCAAATGGCCCTCCTGATTCGGCTGGCATCCTTTCCCCCTTAACTGCTGGCATATTCATATCTCATTGCCAAGGAGAAGCCACCCACTTTCTCCACAGACGGCATCTCAGTCTCATGCCCCACTGCTTACAGCTCTTGAACTCTCCACAGAAGCTAACCTCAGAAGGGTACAGGACCCTGTATTTGGGCTTAAGTGTTGTAAATATCGCAGGGTTCAGGGCTCCTATAGTGGTATTTCACACTTTTTACAGGTTTAAAACAAAAGATTTTTGTGGCTTTCCCATGAATTACCTAATATTGTTCTGTGGGAAGTGTACCTTGATTGCAAATGAGATTTTTGAAACATGACCTATACATTTAGGGGATCACATGAAACTATTTTTTTCTCACACATGGAAATAGCATTACTTTTTTTTTCTTATGTATTTGTCTTTTCCTATACATGGTATATCTGCGAATCATTTTTTTTAACTTGCCCACAAAAAAACTCCCATCCATTCCTAACTCATGTAAATAATGGAAAGTAATAGACTTCTTTTTTGAGTTAAAAATATTTCTGTGTATAGTTGCACACAAGCAACAGCTGTGCATCTTGTGTTGATCATATTTAAATATCCCATTATAGAAAGCAGATCATACTGCTTAGCATAGGACCATTTTCATTTAGGTACACCTTAAGTAAAAAAATAAGTTTTATTTTCAGTGCTGCTCTAAGAAACTATCATGCCAGAAATAACATTCCTTCCACTATCGGCAACATAAGGTACTATGAAAGAGTTCAAAGTATTTGGCTTCTAAACTAGAATGTATTTTCTTTACCTCTGCCACATTTATTTACGGCTGGTTAGGCAGAAGTATATATGCAAAATAGGTCTCAACAGAATTATACTGCTTTGTGGCAAATATAAATTTGAATAAAAATGTATTTATTGACTGGCTACTACATTCTACACACTATACTACACCTGGAGATACACAATAAATAAGAATTGATCTCCACCCAAAAGAGCCTCACTCTTTGCAAGAATTAAAAAATAAGAAATACGCCAGTGTAATTTTTTAACCACAAAAAATAAAGAAAACTAAAGTAATTGTGAAACATATCCATCTAGAGTGAAATATAATACTATATAGTATGTGAACCTACCAATGAAACATTATAAATATGGGTAACACTGGATAATGGCTATTTAAATATCCACTATTGAAAGGACAGATGATACATTTTTAAACTACAGAACATAAAAATTCAGCAAGTGTCTATCATTACCACTGCTTAAAAAAAAAAAGCAACATAAGTACCAATGTCTGTATTATTCTTCCTTTTTTTCTTTCCTTGCATCTATGTGAATCTTAATCCCCAGCATATGTGTGCTCAAAAGAATAGAAGGTATACGCCAGGGCAGATCTTCATGAAAACACAAAGGAAACAAAAAAAGTTTTATTTCTTGATGCTTGATCAGGACAACATGAGGCTATATTGCTCTGTAAAAGAAAGTTTCTGATATGCCTTACAATTCTGATATTTATCAAATTCAACTTAAAAATATAAATGTTTTCTTAGTGCAGCTAAACTGCTCAATTAAAAATTATCAGCCTTTAAGACTTATTATATTAAGTACTCCCAATATTCATATTATTTGTTATTTTCCTAAAATTTCATAGATGTATGCATTTCTCATTGAGAGAGAAATAAAATTTAATTAAGTAATCATTTAAGAAATTGTTTTAGAAGACATGGGAAACTTATACTGCCATCTTGTGGTTTAAAGTTTATTTACAGTGGCAAGGACTTTTAACTCCACAACACAGTAATGCATCAATCTATTAGCACCACGCTCTAACCAACTGAGCTAACTGGCCAGTGTAATAATGCATCAATCTAAAAGGAACATTTCCTGTTTGGAACTTAACATTTTAAAAAAATGTATTCTACTGCTGAATTTTATCAAATATTTAGTGAAGACCTAATACCCATCCTCCTTAAAGTTTTCCAAAAAGTAGAAGAGGAGGGAATACTCCCAAACTCATTCTACAAGGCCAGTGTCATTCTAATACCAAAACCAGGCAAAGACACCACAAAAAAAGAAAATTACTGATGAATATAGATGCAAAAATACTCAACAAAATATTAGCAAACCGAATTCAAAAATACATCAAAAGATCATGTAGTATTTATTCCAGGGATGCAAGGATGGTACAAGATTCGAAAATCCATCAACATCATCCACTACATCAACAAAAAGAAGGACGAAAACTACACGATCATTTCCATAGATACTGAAAAGCATTCGACAAAATTCAACACCCATTTACAATAAAAACTCTCAACAAAATGGGTATAGAGTACCTCAACATAATAAAGTACCTCAACATAATAAAGGCCATATATGACAAACCCACAACCACCATTATACTTAACAGTGAGAAGCTGAAAGTTTTTCCTTTAAGATCAGGAAGAAGACAAGGATGCCCACTCTCCCCACTATTATTCAACATAGTTCTGGAAGTCCTAGCCTTGGCAATCAGACAACACAAAGAAATAAAAGGAATCCAGATTGGCAAGGAAGAAGTTAAAATGTCCCTGTTTGCAGATGACATGATATTGTATGTAAAAATCCCTAAAGAATCCACTCCAAAACTACTAGAACTAATATCTGAATTCAACAAAGTTTCAGGATACAAAATTAGTACATAGAAATCTGTTGCATTCCTATACACTAATGATGAACTAGTGAAAGAGAAATTAGGAAAACAATTCCATTCACAGTTGCATCAAAAAGAATAAAATGCCTAGGAATAAACCTAACCAAGGAAGTGAAAGACCTACACTCTGAAAACTATAAGACACTCATGATAGAAATTAAAGAAGATACCAATAAATGGACACACATCCCATGCTCATGGACAGGAAGAATTGTCAAAATGGCCATCCTGCCTAAAGCAATCTACAAATTCAATGCAATCCCTATCAAAATATCAAGAGCATTCTTCTACGAACTAGAGAAAATACGTTCTAAAATTCATATGGAACCACAAAGACCCTGAATAGCCAAAGCAATCCTGAGAAGAAAGAATAAAGCAGGGGTATCTCACTTCCCAACTTCCATCTCTACTACAAAGCTACAGAAATCAAGACAATTTGGTACTGGCACAAGAACAGACCCATAGACCAATGGAACAGACTAGAGAGTCTAGGTATTGACCCAAGCATATATGCTCAATTAATATATGATAAAGGAGCCATGGACATACAATGGGGAAATAACAGCCTCTTCAACATCTGATGTTGGCAAAACTGGACAGCTACATGCAAGAGAATGAAACTGGATTATTGTCTAATCCCATATACAAAAATAAACTCAAAATGGATCAAAGACTTGAATGTAAATCATGAAACCATAAAACTCTTAGAAGACAACATAGGCAAAAATCTCCTGAATATAAACATGAGCAACTTTTTCCTGAATGCATCTCTTCGGGAAAGGGAAATAAAAGCAAAAATGAAAAAAATGGGACTACATCAAGCTAAAAAGCTTCTGTACAGCAAAGCACACCATCAGCAGAATAAAAAGGCATCCTCCAGTATGAGAATATATTTGTAAATGAGATATCTGATGAGGGGTTAACATCCAAAATATATAAAGAAATCACACGCCTCAACATCCAAAAACCAAATAACCCTATTAAAAAATGGGCAGAGGATATGAACAGACAATTCTCCAAAGAAGAAATTCAGATGGCCAATAGGCACATGAAAAGATGCTAATTATCAGGGAAATGCAAATTAAAACCACAATGAGATACCACCTCACACCAGTTAGGATGGCCAACATAGAATAGACAAACAACAACAAATGTTGGCGAGGATGTGGAGAAAGGGGAACCCTCCTACACTGCTGGTGGGAATGTAAATTGTTCAACCATTGTGGAAAACAGTATGGGGATTCCTCAAAAAAACTAAAAATAGAAATACCATTTGACCCAGGAATTCCACTCCTAGGAATTTACCCTAAGAATGCAGAAGACCAGTTTTAAAAAGACATATACATCTCTGTGTTTATCGCAGCACTATTTACAATAGCCAAGAACTGGAAGCAACCTAAGTGTCTGTCAGCAGATGAATGGATAAAGAAGATGTGGTACATATACACAATGGAATATTATTCAGCCATAAGAAAACAAATCCTACCATTTGCAACAACATGGATGGAGACAGAGGGTGTTATGCTCAGTGAAATAACCCAGGTGGAGAAAGGCAAGTATCAAATGATTTCACTCATTTGTGGAGTATAAGAACAAAGCAAAAACTGAAGGAACAAAACAGCAGCAGAATCACAGAACCCAAGAATGAACTAACAGTTAACAAAGGGAAAGGGACTGGGGAGGGTGGGTGGGAAGGTAGTGAGATGGGGAATAAGGAGCATTATGATTAGCACACATAACATGGTAGGGGGCACGGGGAAGGCGGCAGTACAGCACAGAAAAGACAAGTAGTGATTCTATAGCATCTTACTATGCTGATCAACAGTGACTGTAATGGGGTATGTGGGGGGGGGGACTTGATAATGGGGGCATCTAGTAACCACAATGTTGTTCATGTGATTGTATATTAATGATACCAAAATAAAAAAAGAAAAAGAAAAATGTATTCTTCATACATCTCCTTCACTTTCTTATGTTAAAGCCCACCAGATTAAAACAAGAAGTGGCATCTTTAGTGGTTGCTGCAAATAATTTTTTTAAAAACTATGTATTTGACACTCTCGACCCTGCTCACAGAAACTTAATTTACTCTCAGTTTAATGCATGCTCTAAATGTGAGAATTTAGAGAAACAAAATTATGGAATCTAGAAATTTCATTTTCAAAAGGTAATCTCCAAGACAATTAATATGACTTCAAGCAATTCATGCTAAGCTAATCAACAATTTTTGTTTGATCTAGGACTCTACTTTAGATTCAAAAGCAAGACCACCACAGAGAAAATAAATATTATAGCACTAGAAATCATTTCCTCCATCTGTCTATATTCATATACATAAACCTATTTTTCCTTACATAGCTAGGGATCATAGTTAAATGGAAAAACTAATTCCAAGTACAGTCCTCTATATTTTTCAAGTATATAATCCTCTATAATTATACAAGGCACCTGTTCCAAAGGTCTCACAATGGTGGAATCGAACTAGAAGTCAACACACTTCTACCTTTAACTGTCTGCAGAAAGCTTTTCCTTTTTTAAAAAAGCAAATCACCAAAACTATAGGAAGACAGCGCCATCTATAGGTCTATACAAATGCAGAACAGAGTTCGCAGATTCAGTGGTAACAACCCTCCATAATGTAAAACTTTTTGTCCACAATTCTATCTAGGTGTCCTCAATTCTATTGAAACATGTATTTAATTATTCTTCCTCCACAGTTGTATCTTCCCAATACAATAGTTCATCTTAGTTTTTACAGACATGCAACTAAATTCATCCTTGTGTCTAACCTAAAACTTGCAGATTTCTGAAATGAAAAGGCTCAAGACAAACCTTTTTTATGGAATTTAAATACCCCCCTTTATCACAAACAGGCTCATTCAGTCCGCTCTGGGATGTTCTCATGCAAGCGGCTTATTCTGCTGGGTTTTTTTTCCAGTTCTCTGAAGGGTTCAGATTCAGTTAACAATTATCTAAGGATTCAGGCTCAGCTCATTCCTAATATACTGATATTAGGGGCTGGCAGAAAAGAGGTTGCCCCACTGATGCTGACAGAGCCCTAAACACTCCAATATGGAGAGTTTCATATTTGTGCTATGGCTGGCATTTTAAAGATCTGGCAAAAACAGGAAATGGTTTGGTTACCCCAAGGGCAGAACCTGTTTGTTCATCAAAACTCAAGTTCCCAGACCTACAATATTTAACCCAAAAAGAAAGAACAGGCCTCATGAAGGCACTACTCTGGGGCTGCTATCCTGATTTCTCATTCTGCAACCAACGAGGCAGGGTGGGGTTGTGGGTAGGAGTACAAACTTAGAAAGCAAGAAGAACGGAGTTTGAGTCCATGCTCCTTAACTAGCTTTGAACAAGTTACTTAATTTCTCTGAGCTGTACTTCTTCATCCCCAAGACATTACAAGTCAATATCGATGGTGTAAGCAAAGTAAGGTGCTTTGCACATATTAATTATTCAATAAATGTTAGCACCTAAGATTTATCTTACCATTTCCTGTTTGACTTATCATAATTATTGCCTGGATAAATAGGTAGGAGCCACCTAACCCAAACACTCCGCGAAGTTCATTTGTAACTTCTTAAGATCACAAAAGAATGGGTGAGAAAAACTGAACTCAAATTAGGGCTGAGCGCAACACAACAAAGACAATATGGTATTTGACGGTCTAACACAAAATTTACCTGAACATTTTTGAAAATCATTAGAGTCCACATGACTCTTGATTCTATGTTATTTTTACTGTGTAAGTTAGAAATTTGAGTCTGTTGTGCATAGAGAAGTTGGAAACATAGACCAAAAGCAGAAAGCAGATGGGCTTGTTGAGGGAGATGAAAAGAGGGTGTGGAGCAGAGAACTGAAAACCCTGCAGAACATCAACTTTTGAGGAAATGGAAAGAGGAGGAACCAGCAAATGAGGCAAAGGGGTGACCGGAAATGAAGAAGGGGGTGAAAATCAACAGCAGAGACAAATTTAAAGAGAAAAATTAGTCAGAGATATGCGAAATTCCACACAGATTAGGTAAAATTAGGAATGAAAACCAGTGGCTAATAGTTTCATTAGAAAGGTAAAGACAGATATGCCAACCACAGTGCATTGAAAACTGAGTGAGGACGTTTTCACAAAGGCTGACAATAAAAGAAAGAAAACACAGTACCATAGCTTGAGATACACGATGTGAATTTGAGAAACACAATATGAAAAGGAAAATACAATCAAATGGCTATTGTGAGTTAAAATGCATCACCCAAAAAGATGTTCAAGTCCTCAGCCCTGGTCCCTGAGAATGTGACCTTACTTGGAAATAGGATCTTCCCAGATGTAATCAAGTTCAGATGAAGTCATCTGGATGGGAGTGGGCTCTAATCAAATGAGTGGTATCCTTATTAGAAGAGGAAAATTTGAACACATGCAAGAGACTGGGAGAAAAAGCCGTGCGATGATAGCCAAAGAGCACAAGGATTGTTGGCAATTGCTAGAAGCTAGGAGAGAAGCACAGAACAATTTCTTCCTCAGGGCCACCTGCCCACACTTTGATTTCAGACTTTAAGCCTCCAGAACTGTGAGACAATAGACTCCTGTTGTTTTAAGACATCCAGTTTGTGGTACATTGTTCAGATAACTCTAGCAAACCAATTCAAAGGCTATCTATAATAATCAAAAGATACACACCTAGTAGAATATTTATAATCTGTATAAATCATGATTACATCAAATTATGGAAATAACCAAGAAAAACAGAATAATTTAAAAGCGAAAGGAAAAAAAATGGTAAGAAAAATCAGTTAAAATCTAGAACAGTCATAGCAGTCCTTTAAGCTGGTTTTATTCACTGTCATCTTAAGATACCACCTACTTATATTGTGAAAATGTTTAAAAATGATTTATGCATCTCCTTTCAGTCTGGGATCCTGGAATGAAAAATGATGCATAAATTTTAAAATCTATAATGGACCTTCACTCAGAGGGTGGCAGAGATTTTAGCCCTGAGGGTAATTCTTTAAATTTATTTACTGAATGGTTACAATGAAAGAGAACATTGTTGAAAGAAAAGCATTGTTGCAAGTTTAGATTGTTCGATGACTAGAACCACAGAATACTTTTCTCTCTTCAGACTAGAACACTAAGAATAATAATCTGGCTTGGGCTTCTGATATTTATTTATTAATACAGTCAGCATACATTTAGGAGCACCGAGTACTATACCTAAAACACCAGGTTCTCAGTTCCCTGAGATGTTGGAGTCAACCAAGCTGGGAGGGCAAGGGAGGTGAGAAAGGACTGGTTTAGCAAGGTGTTCCCAAAATGCCATGTAAAGGTTGTTTTATGTTTTTATGTCAATTGAGTCATGTAGTCACATACTAGAACTTTTAAAATGTCTTGCAGTGGAGGATAGTAAAATAAATCATTTGATGTGTGGTATACAATTCATATTTGTTCTTAAATTCATATTTTTGAGAACTAGATTTAAGAAACAAGACTATATTTTAATTAAAACACATCCCTTAAAGGTATTTTATAATTAATTTGAGTAGGAGAGTTGCTTCCTCCTATGTAGCTGAAATAAGAGGAATTTTTCCTCCCTAATTACCCAGAAAATGGGTTCCAGCCTCCCTTTGATGTGTTGTTATAAAGCCTCACCTGTTTCACTACAACCTGCTATTTATTATCAAACAATTGCAGTTTCCCAAATCCTGAATTTCTGAAGGTGCCATTTATCCAAATCACATATGTGTCCCCTTTGCACCCATTCTGAAAAGAATTTTCCTTGATCAAAATTTGAACCTTGATTACCCCCTGGTGCATCAGCCCTTTTATTGCCTAGTTCAAATTAAAATCTAGAGGACTACGTGCATACATACTGCCTATTAAGGCATGTCTTTTAACTGTATTTTAACTACTGTGGGTTAGGATAAGAAAAGGTAGAAATAAGTTGAAAATGAAGATACATAAGATATGTAAGAGCAAGAATCTTAATGAAGATTTGAAACAAAATTTTAAATTATCCTATTACTACTATTTTAGTAACCTTTTCAGGTTGAAAGCCTTAGACTCTCTCCCTTTAGCATAATGCACATTTTATCTATACTCTCAATAGTTTATCTTCCAGAAGCTTATTCATGAATACTAGGTTTCTCTCCCTCAAAAAAAGTCCTTAATTTCACTTTCTAATTTGACCCCTTGAAGGTGATTAATGAGTTAAACTGCACAAAATACTTGAACTGTGTCTAGTGAAAAACTGGAAACATGTTCCCAGCATACTTTGACTAAATAATGTCACTGAAACATCTCCAGGTAGGGGCACAAAATAAAAACAGTGATTTAAGATGTAGTGGGGTATGGTATCTACAAGATACAGGGGACAACTAGGGTTGGGCTGGAGAGTGTGGAAATTTGGGGAAATAAGTCTGTGTCCTACCAGCATGGTAATTATGTAAATGATACATGGATGGGAAAGCTCTAGGAAGCATTCTGGGGGAACATGCAGACTACCAGGAATATAAGATTCTGGGAAGCAGGAGGAAGAGGGTTCTAGAAATGCCAATGTGGTTGGGAGTTGAGTGTGGACAGAACCTTGACATTCCCTCAGGAAGAAGCCTTCCAGGACCTGGCAAGAGCAGGGTCTCCCAGGCGTACAAGGGGACTTCATCAGAGACCCTGGAAGATTCTGAAAATCTGCAGGGGCCTAAAAGGCTCAGGGATCTGGGGAATAAGCCATATGAAATAAGAACCCCATGAACTTTGGAAACACATGGAAGAGCCCAAACTGGTCATTAGGGGGAATGGGAGGGTCTGAGGTGAAGCCATGCTCCTGGCTTCAAGGAAGGAATGTGCATAAGAAGGAAACCTTCTGGACCCCTGCTGGTGAGCAGACAGTGCACTGGTGTGGGACCTGGTGGATGATGAGGCCCAGGGACCTCAGGAGCTCTAGCAAGTTTAGGGGAATCCTGTCAGTGTTGCTGTCAGGGTTTGCTGCCAACCTATTTGGTTCCTTCATAAGGAATAGAAAGAAGTGTCCCGTCTTCCCCAGATGGATGCATCTCTGCTCTAGATTATGAATTGGAACATGAGCTTGATTTCAGTTCCTGCTTGCTCCAGTGGCCAGAGAGCATTTTCGGTCCACAATCTAACGATTGTATTTGTAGAAAAAAGACTTCTTTTAAGAGGTGTAAACTATAACAGATACAGAGATAATAAGGGACAGTACACTTGATTTGATCTCTCCAACTTCTAAAAATGTCTGTCAATGGGAATAATATTCTCCTAGAAAATCGATTTCCTATAGAAATAGTTGCATGCTTGTGCAGCCACAGGCAAACTAATTTGGCCCTGTGTGCATCAGATTCTTCATCCTGGAGCTGTAGTGAGGATTAAAAGCATTGACAAATACAAAGCTTAGAACTTGGTCTGGCATTTAGTATTTGCTCAATAAATGTTAGTCATTTTTATTATTTGCACCAGTCACATGTTATGAGAATGTTAAAGCTGGATGGGACTGGGAAACATTTATGCAGAAAATAGTTTTGAATCTAGGCCTTAGAAAATATTTAGGATTTCAATAGGTAGAGAAAATAAGAGGCAAACATTTCAGGCATTGAAAATAAAGGTGCAAAGGTACAGGCAACACTCAAGTATGGTAAGTAGACCCATTTAGCAAAAATTGAATGTGCAGAATGGAAAATAAGCTTAAAAGCTAAATTGAGGACACATACAGTATTTATTCTTCTCTCCCTGGTCAGCAATGAAAAGCAAAAAATACGTATCCTGTAACTCTCTGTTACCTGGCTTTCACTCTACGGAATCTTTTCTCAAAGGTTCTTCTAAGGCAGTGCTTCTAAAACTTTAAAGTGCAAACCTATAACTTGGGGACCTTCCTAAAATGCATATTCTGACATGGTATCTGGAGTGAGGCCCGAGAGGCTACATTTTTAGCAAACTTCTAAGTGCCACCATGCTACCACACTTTAAAGACCAAGGGTCTAACCCAAATGGCCTCTTCTCATTCTCATCCTTGCCTCCTCTGCAGTGTTAGGCTTTGCTGATCTTCCTGAGACTCTCATCGCGGACTTCTATTCCCTTACCTGAATCTTATGCTATTACCTAAAGCTTGCAAACAACAAGCCTGCTCTGTTAACACTTCAGGACATATTGACTTGTCTTGAGCACAGCTTTCATCATATAAAACAAAGTTGCCACTGGTAACAATATCTATATATAATAGCTATAGCTACAAACTGAAGGCTTGTCTTTAGATGTGTATTTTAAGTAATTGTCAGTGTATCAGTTTCTTTGGTCTTTTAAAGACAAATATTAATTTGGTCTTTTAAAGGCAATCTTTTAATAAAAGACAGGCGTATGTTGTTATAAAGACATCTGTTGCCTATCTCATGATGTGTCTAGTTTCTCTGGAAAACAACCTCCCCTGAGATTCCCACCTCTACCCACTCCACCATCCATCCACATGGGCATCAGCTACAACTGATTGATGCAGAGGTGGGCCCCTGACAAATACTGGGTTGTTTTGAGTCTCTCCCCAGGACTTTACCTTAGAAGTGAAAAGAAAAAAAAAAAAAAGCAAGCCAATCTCTCACTCTCTCTATAAGAAATAAAGAGCATGATGTAAACTCAGGAGCTACTGGGGACATTATATGCCATGTGGACTGAAAAGCAGGAAACAGCAATCAACTGTAAGAAAGAAGACACCAGGAGAGCACAGGGAAATAGCTCCACAGTGTGGCACCGGGACAACCTTGCACATCTCTACATAGGCCATATAAGCAAGGCCTGACCATAGTCTGACCTGAGTCTTAGCAGAATGCCCTGTGCTTTCTTTTAGACCAAGGGAAAATAAGCAGCCTGGTGGAGCTGGAAGCTGTTTCTCCCATTATCTTGGGAAAGACTAATGCAAAGCCATTTCTGATTCCTCTCCCTTTCAGTTGAGCACAAGACTTTCCACCTCACTTCCATTTAGGGTAAAGCTACAGATGTCAGCGTAAGTCTACAAAACTGCTTGGCTGTGGTTCTGAGGTGGCTCCTGAAGAGCAGTGACCCAACACTTATATCATCTGTCATCTGGCCTCTTCAGTTCAGTGTGCTCTGCAGAACAACGGACCCAGGGAATTGACACCAAAATGACTGGGTTTTGCTGTCTGTGTAAGGAATTAACTGTCTGATTCCAATTGGGCATGTTTACTCCTTGCCAGGGAAATCTGTAGAATGCTAGCAAGACATCCTAACAGCAGTTGTTGTATCATCTGTGAACCTATTATTAACCACCACCCTGCTGCCTTGGGAATGCTTAACCATTTGGCAAAGAGAAGAAGGGTAAGAGATGTCAAGAGTTCACTTCCTGACTTCTCCTCAGTGCTCCAGCTCCTGAGTCCAGTTCGTTCCAGGAATACAGCCCAGACCTTGAATTCCATGAGATGCCAAACTCCCCAGCTTCTTTTTTTTTTCTCCTTAAGAGCCAGAATGTATTTTTAATGTTTATCATCAAAAGATCATAAAATACATACACACTGATATTGCATTTGATGACAGTACCAGTATTAGAACTCCAATGCTAAAGATTCAAATGTATTTTCTGTATTTATTAAAAATCTACTTCTCTCGTATATTGATTTTTTTGGCCCTTGACCTAGTATATGGAATATGATTAGCCTGCATCTATTCAAGTCCACTAAGTATAGTGAAATTGTTATTGGCCAAGTGAAAGAACACATGACTCTTTCACTATGATGAAATTATAAATTACTATGATCATTTATCAATAATTGCATAGTACTAAATATATGAATCAACTATGCTATGTTTCTTATTAAGGTACTCTTTCATTTCAGTTACACTTACAAGAACATGATGGAATCACATATTGTATTTGTGCCAAATATTTATCAGCCAACAAAAGAGTGTAAGTAGGATTAGAGTTTTCCTCCTTTTAGCATCTCTTGAGTTTAGCAGTGTCTACTATGTAGTATGATCATCTAAGCCAATATACAGATACTTATGAATCATTCATCATAGTTTAGCCTCACTTCCCTACTGCTGAATTTTCTTTAATCAGAGTCATAGACTGAATCAAGCAAGTCACAGACAGCTGGCAGAATCTTGTACATTGTGGAATTTGACCAAAATAATGAATATATTGGTGCAAATTAATTATTACTCCTGGGAAACAACTAAAAAAGTAGATAGTGGTGGCACTGATATCGTAATAATGGATGGACAAAAAACGATTACAAATAAGAAATGAATGCCTCAATTGCTATGTTAATGAAACAGCATCTTTAGAAAAATGCACAGATTATAAGTGATACATAATGTGCTGTGGCTGCTTCTGGTACCCAAGATGCATGTAGTTCCAGACATAATGATAAATAGTCATAATCTGTAGCTGTCCTATATAAAAAGCCCAAATCTGTTTGAAAATAAAATAAATTTTACTAGCCCTAGTTAAACATTAGACATCTAGTCATGTCTTAATACAACTGAAGTTACCATATAATTTATTAAGAGGAGATCTACATTAATCATGTTTTATGGTGATGAGTGAATTCTAATTATTTTATATACTTATAGTAAAAACATGTCAAATATGTAAGATTAAATTTTCAATCAACTCAATTTATATTTTAAAATATCTTTAAAATACATTCACTTATAATCTCATGGGTTAGTAACTTGCTCTATCCACACTTGGTAATTATTTCCACAATCAGTTTATATTTTTTCTAAATGTTTTTTCCTCACAGCATAACTGTCCATAAATTAATGTGAGCCCATTATATCAAAGGTATTTATATGTGTTAACATATGCATTTAATTTTAATCTGCCCATTTGGGGCAGGAATGGCCTCAGGCAAGCACAACGTGCATAAAACGACCTGTGGAGTCCTGAGATAACATACTTTAACGAGGAAGATAGAAGAGTTATGTAAGACCCGAGTCAACTGAGAAGAAAGAGGCTACAATTGATAGCAAAACCAAGTCTGGTAGAAACTAGATCATTTCGAGTAAAACAGCCAGCTAGGCAAAAAGATCTCAAAGTTTCAGGCCTTGGGGCTGTTTGCTTTTCAGGGTAGGAACTGAAAAGGCAGGGAACCAGAGAGCGGCCGGCATGCGCGCCCCGGCCACTTGACCTGGAACACCCAGCACCGGCCGCCGGCTCCCGGCCTCTTTTGCTCTCGCGCTCCGCGAGCTCAGGCTCAGCGCTAAGAGTTTAGAGGAAGAGAAAATTTCCGCTGGGAGACCTATCTGAGTTACGTTTTCTGGACAAGTGAAGGGAAAAGTGAGTAGCCCCCGGCGGGGCGGAGCGGACTTACCAGCGGAACCCCCGGCCACGATCTGCCTTGAAGCCTCGTTCACGAAGCCGACGGTGGGCTTGGCAGACATCTTCGTAAACCTGAGGACTGCAGCTGGGCCAGGATGAACGGGCGAGCTCGTCTCCCTGCAGAGCCTCTCCGGATTGAGAGCGCGCTCGGGCTGCTTGCTTCTTGGGCTGAGTAGCAGCTCACTGAGGAGGCAATCCGGCGACTGCTCGGAGGCGGCGGTTCGGGGCTCCGACTCACTGCCGCTCTCTTTGAGGCGCTCGTCTCACTGCCGCTTTGCTCTCTGGGCCCCAGGAGAGACCCTGGAAGAGAAAAGACTCGCGGATGGGGTTGGGCTGGCGGACCGCGGCGAGTCGGGTTTGGTCTCCTAGATTGGCGCCCGCGCGCTTCCCTATCAAGAGCCTCCTGCCGAATTTGTCAAACTGGGCGCGCTGCCTCTGATAAACCCAAGTAAAGAAGTGACCCTGGCCCAGATCTCCAGCGGCAGGACTGGGACGACCCTTGCCCTTCCTGGCAAGAGAGAGAGCACAGTGCAGTTCTCAAGAAGAGACAGGAGAATAAATTCCTCGCAGTTCTCGAGAAGGGACAGGTGAATAAATTCCTTGCAGTTGGAATAAACTCCATAAAATAAATTGCGGGCTGGAGCAACTAAGTCAAAGCAAATCCAATTTACAGTTATCTTAGAATTGAGCTAATGCAGAACATTACCAAGAAATGGTTTGGGGTTAAGGAAATTTATCTCATACTTCATCAACTTGAATTTTATTTATTAAAAAGTAAAATAATAATAATAATAATAATAAGTCTCTTCTCTACCCCAGATCATTGGTTCCAAAAGTAAAATCTTAGGACCCAGCAGCATCAGTCTAATGTGTGAGTTTGTAAGAAAGGCAAATCCATGGCCCTACGCAGATTTACTGAATCAGAATCTCCGGCTATGGGCCTTCGAAACCTGTGTTTTAGAAGTTCACCAGTGATTGTTATGAACGCTAAAACTTGTGAACCACTGACATAAATAACCAAGGGACATTAAAGAACTACCAGTATATTCTTTCTATAAAATGTTTAATTATTCATACTAGCTGTCTTGCAAATGGGTTTCAACCCTAGGCAAGTTCACTATGGATTTAATGTGACCAAAGAAATGACAGTAGACGTTCTTGGGGTGAAAGGGTTTATACCCAACTTTATTTCCACGGCGGCAGGTCAATCACTAGAATCCTATTCACTCAGAGCGAGTCTGAATGCAATAATCCCATCTCTGCCTTTGGCTCTCTGCCCACATAGCCATCCTCTGGGCATCTCTGCCCACATAGCCGTCCCAGTTTCTGTCCTCAGCGCTGCCACCACTTCAGCCTTTGCTCTGCTCTCCTACAGCCTTGCAGCATCGCTACCATGTCATCCAGAGCATTGGGCAGGGCTCTCTGTATAGAGTCAATAACAACACATTGCCCACATGTGTGTAGTCAGCTAGCCAGGTGAGAATCCTGGCCATAGGAACCTTCACTTTATCCACACTAGCCCTTTAGGATAGTTAGCAAAACAAAAATACTAATTTATACTATTTTAAAACTGCAAATTGCAAATGCTGTATAGGAGAGAAAGACACAAGATTGTAAAGTTTTCCAAAAATACCTGTAACACCCCTAACAGAAGATGATAGTAAAAGGGAGAATGAGCAGCTTTAGAAGCCCTTTTGTCATATTCCTTAAACATGGTATTTGTTATTAAATGTATTCAACTTGAACCATATAAAATTGCCATTTCAAAGGCTAAAAACCATTGTATATCATCAATGTAACATGGTTAATCTTAATATATGGTATACAATTAAATGTACGAAATAAAATAATTGGTTTCATACTTTGTTTTTATATCTTAGGCTGAGCTGTTAGCTGGTAATAATGATATCTAACTGGCTAAATTATTTAAAGTGAGAAATTGGGGAAACTTACTGAGTGTATAATCAGATATGCAAAAATAAGCCTTATATTGATCAAATATTTGATTAAATTACTAAGTTTCAAATGTTTAGCAAGATCTATCTAGAGTAAAAGCTTTTGAGCAAATTTTCAGTCTATTACTAAATAGGAGGGCTTAAGTGCAATATAGAATCACTTAGTCATTAAACAAATATTGAGAACCTGTTATTACTAAGCATCTAAAATCAGATTTTCAGAGCTCTTAGGAAATAGTTCCCTCATTTTCCAGTGAGGAAACTGAGTTTCCCAAAATCACACAAGTGAATAGCAAGCTAGGGTTTGATTCCAGGATCCCTCTTCTAATAGTAATGGGATTGTAGATTTAAATATTAGCCAGAGACCAAACTACATTCTGTCATACAGAAACCTAAATTAAGTGCCTCCCCAAATTAATTGCACTTATTCATATATAAGTAGAAAATGTTTAAAGTTAAAAGTCAAACTATTAAACCCCAAGGCACACAGTAGACCAAATTCTATGGTTATTCATTGAATCCTACTGATGTACTGGCAAGGTGGAACATAAAATGTAATGGTGTGTGTGTGTGTGTGTGTGTGTGTGTGTGTGTGTGTGTGTTGATGGTGGTGGAGGTGGGAAGGGGTAGGGGGTTCTTACCATCTTGCAATGCAAATAAATTTTTGCCTTCCATAGATTTCACGAAATAGAATAATACTCCAAGGTCAAGATTTAAAGACAGCCTTTTTATATCATCCATTATTTCCATGAAAACCTTAATCTCTGAATATTTTATCCTGAAGAATTGGGTGTAGACTTGTGGTTTCACTGAGACCTCAATCTCTCAAGACACCTATGGATTTCCCACACATTCTTGCATATCCTGTTAGAAAATTGCTACCTCTTTTAAACTTGCTTGGACTAGACCAGATCTGAGTAAAAAAAAACAAAGCCTGATATCATATTAGTCCTACATCCCTAGAATAGTTGAGGAGATAGGGTCTAGAGCTTGGGAGTCTGTTTGAGTCACTCCGGAGTCCACAAGTACCCACAGTGCTAAGATCTCTCTGATTATGGGATGTATCTTATATGCCACCAAATTTGCCCATGGTCAGTATTAGAATGCCGGGAAGTTTAGCACTGGGGGGAAAAAATGGTAAAATTTACTTGACCTACTATTTCAGATTCCATAGATTCAATTCACATTATTATTTTACATAATGCTATGATGTCCTGATATTAGAGCAAAACTGCAAGAGTGTCAAGTTTATGTTTTTAAATTACTGATTTATTTAGTTATCTTGGTTGAAAACTACATAATTACTGATTTATCAATTTGAAGAATGTCTGGAAACTAAAACCTAAAGGAACCTTAATTACTGAGGTTAAATATCTGACAATTTTTTCAATAGCCTTTGGAATAAGTTTTTATATTGGGTCACTGGATCAGCTACTGTTCAAGACCAAAAAAATAGTGGCAACAAGAGGGAGATTTATTTTCCTGCTCATGTAATAATCCAGTTGAAAGCTCCAGTGAGCAACAAAGAAGAAAGGTAAAGAAATCCCTGGAAATTACACAAATCTCCTTGGTTAGTTCTTGGCTACAAGGCTATAACTGGGTACAGGAGAGGTGGGGAAAGGTAGTATGTATGAGTGCGTCCAGCCTCATACATAACGTTTCCAAAAAAAAAAAGTTAAGGAAGAAGGAGAAAACATTGGGAAACAACTAGCAGTGTCTGCCACAGTTTGAGGAAAAAGCTTAGGAATGAAAAGTTGTATTTTAAAATGGCATTATTTACTCATTTTGAAAGATTTTGCCTTTATCAGTGTCTAGAATATGCGACATAATCCTATGGTATTCAATGGACTGTGACTGGAACGACATTTTAAAATACCATCCACTGAAAGAAAAATAGTGATTATGGACCCAGAGACTCCTCTTTATTTGTCAAAACACACTTTCTATACACAAACAGAAACACAAATGCAGACATGGAGCCCATCTATGAAATAGGATGGTGTCTTGCCAATGGGTTCAGCCCCGGGCAAGTTCACTATGGATTCAGTGTGACCAAAGAAAATGACAGCAAAACGTTCTTGGGGTGAAAGGGTTATACCCAACTTTATTTCCAGGTGGCAGGTCAGTCACTAAAATCCCATTCACTCAGAGCAAGTCTGCATGCTTGCTCTGCCTCTGGGCCTCTCTGCACAGTCGTCCTGCACAGACATCCTCTGGGCCTCTGCTCTGCTCTCCTGCAGCCTTGCAGCCCTGCCACCGTGTCGTGTGCAGAGCACTGGGCGGAGCTCTTTTTATAGAGTCAACGGCCATGTATTTCCCACAGGTGTGCAGTGAGCTAGTCACCCAGGGCCAGGTGAGAATCCTGGCCACAGGAACTCTCATTTTATCCACATATGGGTAGTTGGGAAGAATGGTCTATGGACACCAGATTAAGAAATCTTAACTCATAGGAGAAATTATAATTCTTGAACTATTCAAAAGATTGATTATAATATCATTATGCAGAAGTATTACAAGTATTAAAGTAATGCTGTTTGCAAGTGGAAGACACATGTCCTTTGAAATCTATGGCTCTGAGTATCATTGCTCTAAACTCAATGATTTATAACTTACAAATATCAAAGCATCATATTATTGAGGACAGATCTTAAGTTCTGTTGCATTAGATTATCCCATAACCTAACAGAGCATTTCTAAGTTCCAAGGGATTTTACTGGGCAGTGTTAACAAAATAATTACTCAGGAAGCTTTTTTAATATTTTCTGATGTGATGATAGGAACAACAAGAGACAAAGTTCTGTTATAGGACATAGGCAGCAATCTAGGAGTTAAGGCCTCTGAGTAATCAACATGCAGAAATCCATGCACTTACCTCCTAGGAGCTTACTAAGCCTTCACTTAGAACTAGTTTTAGACCCAATTCTAAAAAGATTGGTAGGGTGGATAGCTAATATCTTGGTCACCACCAATTAGAAAGAACAAGTTAAATGAGAATAGGGGAAGGGGAAGTCAAGAAGATTCTAGAAAAGTGAAGAGCAACCTGCAACTTTCAGGCCATATTTATCCTGCCTAGCAAATTATAATCACAACATTGGTTGAATGCTCACCTTATGCCAGGCACTGGGCTAAGCATTCTGCTACACATCATCTCATTCACAATATCCCTGTGACAGAGATATTATCTTCATCTTACAAATAGGAAAACTCTGCCACAGAGGTTAAGTAACTTGCCTGAAGTCACACTGTTTGAGGTATTTAAACCTAAGAGGCCTGTTTCTGAATCACTGTGTTGTTTTTATGGTCTAATTTTACTTTCAGCTTTTCTACTCTTACAAACAATACTCAAGATGTAAAATTATTCAGAGTAAATAGCTTGTGGCATCCTTGAATTTATGATAAGCTGGACCAGGAACTTTATGTATCTGAAGTTAGAAAAGTACTTTTAGTGCCATACTCTCTATATGAATACATGGTGTGATTTTTCTGTTGTCAGTTTCTCAACAATGGCACAATTGACATTTTGAGATAATTCTTTGTTGTGGGAGGCTGTCCTGTGCAAAGCAGGGTATTTAGTAGCATCCCTAGCCTTTACCCACTACCTTGTTAGTAGGAACTCCCAGTTGTCACAACCAAAACTGTCTCCAGACATTGCCAAATATGCCCTGCATGCAGAATCTCTCACAGTTGAGAAACTCTAGTAAAAGAACTAATATAATAGTGAAGTCTGTTTTAATTTCCTAAAATCACAGAATAACAGACCTGGAAGAGACTTTAATCATTCCTTATTTGATAAATGAGGAGATTGAGATGTGAAGAGATTGAGGGCCTCACCTAAATTACCAAGCTACTTATGGGCAAAAGTTGGGTGGGAAAGCAGACATTTCCTGATTTCAGATGTGATAGTCTAGGCATTGATGCCTGGGACATTTCCTGTAAATCTAACTGAATACTGTGGTTATAGTGCCTGGAGTCATCCTTTTAAAACATAAATTTCAGATATTATTCACCTGTTCTAAATCATCTGGTAGCTTCCTGTCAACCTTAGAATAGAATCCCAAGTCCTAGCCATAATTTAAAAGATGCTATATAATTTGGCTTCTGGCTACCTCTCCAGACTCATTTCCTGACACTTCTGTTTCCACCCTGCTCTTGTCACACTCATTTTCTTGGCATTCATTTGAACACTCCCAAGCATGCTCCCACCTTTGCATTTGCTTTTTCCTGTGTCGGGAATGTTCTTTTCCTAGACATTCCTCTGACTTGCTTCTTCACTCCCTTCAGGAATCTGCACAAATATTTCCTTAACAGGCAGGCTTTACATGTCTAAAATTGCATTTCTTCTCAACTTTCTCATTCTTTATATAGCCTGATTTTTTATTATTCATTACAGTTTTCAACACCTAGATATATTCTATATTAATTTGTTTATTTAGTCGTTTCTTGTTTTTGAATGTAAAGCCCATGCAAAAGTGACTGAAATATTGCCTGGCACATAATAGGCAATTAATATATATTAATTCAGTGAATGAATGATAGTCACCAGAAAAGAATACCTAAAACCCTTTAAATGATTGCTCATTTACCCTTCTCCCATCTTCTAGCAATCACTACTATACTTTGTTTCTATGTATTTTCCTATTCTGAACATTTCATGTAAAAGGAATCATACAATATGTAACCCTTTGTGTCTGACTAGTGTCACTTAGCATTATGTTTTAGAAATTCATCCAAGTTGTAGGATGTATCAGTACTTTATTCCTTTTATGGCCAAATAATAATCCATTGTATGTGCATAGTTTATCCATTCATTTGTTGATGATCATTTGGATTGCTTCCACCTTTAGCCTATTATGAATAATGTTGCTATGAACATTTGTGTACAAGTTTCTGTGTAGACATGTTTTCATTTCTCTTGGGTATGTATATACATATGAGTGGAATTACTAAAACTATCAATTGTTTTCTGAAGTGGCTACACTATTTTTCATTTCCAGAGCAATTTCAAGCATTCCTACCCCTCCACATTCCTCCCCAAAATTGTAACTGTTTTTTTTTTCATTACAGTCATTCAAGTCAGTGTGAAGAAGCGAATGGTATCACACTGTGGCTTCGAATTGCATTTCCTCAGTGACCAATGAAGTTGGCCATCTTTTCATGTGCTTGTTGGCCATTTGTATACCTCCTTAGGAGAATTATCCATAATTTGAAGTGGGGTATTAAAATTTCCTATTTTTATATTGCAATCTATTTTCCCCAGTAAGTTCTCTCAGTGCTTCACATTATTTGGGGATCTAAAGTTAGGTGCATGTATATTTATAAAATTGTCCTATCTTGCTGGCTAATTGATCCTTTTATCATTATATAATGTCCTTTTTTGTCTCTTCTGACAGTTTCTGTCTTAAAGTCTATTTTCTCTCATATTAAGTATGGCCACTTCTGCTCATTTTAGGTTCCTGTTTACATAGAACATCTTTTCCCATCCTTTCACTTGAAGCCTAATTTTTTCCTTGAATCTAAAGTGAGTTTCTTATAGGCAACGTATTGTTTAATCTTGTTTTCTCATCCATTAAGCCGATCCCTGTGTTTTGTTTTAATTGGGGTGTTCAATTCATTTACATTTAAAGTAATTACAGATAGGGAAGAACTTATGATTGCCATTTTGTTAATTGTTTTCTGTATGTCTTGGTCCTTCTGCCCCATCCTTTGCTTAATTACTGCCAATCTTTTTGTGTTTCATTGACCTATTTTTTTGTTATGTTTTGCTACCCGTCTCATTTCCCATGTGTATGTTCTATATATTTTTTCCTTGTGGTTACCACTGCAATTACATAAAACATCTTAATAATTTATTTTAACCTGATAACTTCAATCACATATAAAAACTCTACTTCTTTATATCTGTCCCACCCTTTGTTTTGATGACACAAATTACTTTATTATGTTGCATATCCATTAACATAAATTTATAATTATTTTTAAAATTCTGTAATACACTTGAAAGTAATTTATGCACTTACTTAGAGTACTACAGGATTTTATATTTGTCTATATATTTACCTTTACCAGGTAGCTTTATATTGTCATGTGAATTTGTGTTGCTGTTCGTCATCCTTTTGCTTCTGCTTATTCCCTTCAACATTTCTGGTAGGGAAGATCTACTGGTGATGAACTCCTTCATCTTTTATTTATCTGGGAAATATTAATTTCTCTTTTGCTGCAAGGTTTCAGCTGAGAAATCTGAGATCTAATAGAAGTGCCTTTTGTATGTGGCAAGTTCTTTTCTCTCGCTGTTTTCAAGATTTGCTCTTTGGACTTTTAATAGTTCTATTATGATATATCTTAGTATAGGTCTCCACATTTACTGTATTTGGGATTTTTTTGAGCCTCCTGAATTTGTATGTCCATTTCTTTCCTCAGATTTGGTGAATTTATGGTCATTATTCCTTCAAATATGCTCTCAGCCCCTTTTTCTTTTTCTGGGACTCCCATAATGGGTATGTTGTTCCATGTGATGGTGTCCCATAAATCCATTAGTGTCTCTTTATTCATCCTTTGGCTTCAAGATTGCTGATCCTTTTTTCTATCTATTCAAGTCTGATACTGAGTTCCTCCAGTGAACTTTTTGATTCAGTTTCAGAATTTCTGTGTGGGTCTTCTTCATAGTTTCTATCTTCTTGTTAATATTCCCATTTGTTAAATGCACTGTTTTCCTGATTTACTTAGTTGTCTATCTGTGCTCTCTTTTAATTCATTAAGCATTCCTATGATGTGAATTCTTTGGTAATTCACATATCTTCATTTCTTTAGGATAGGTATGTATCAGATTTAATTTGTTCCTTTCAATGTGCCATGGTTCACTATTTCTTTTTATGTCTTACCATCTTCTGCTAAGACTTCAGTATTTAAATAATCAGCCCTCTCTCCTAGTTTTTGTGGTCCAGTTAGGTACAGGGAGGACTTTCTTCAATCAGTCTAGCTAGAGATTCTGGAGACCTCTTAAACCTTCTGTAAGGATGTGACTTCTTTTGGCTTGTGCACGTAGTCTAATAATTGAAGAGGTTCACCCGTTTCTAGTAGGCTTTTCCCCTGGCATGTCTATATTACTGAGGCCTCTGTGGTGCCATAGTAAGTGATGGTACTGGACTTCTATTTAGCTTCTTTCGTGGTACTGTGCACTTTGCCTTTGTTCTTGGCAGTCCCCAAACTGGCCACCTATTCCTGTCAGTGCTTATTCACGCAAGATAGAAACCAGTGTCTCAGACAATCCCCTGAAAAGTCAGAACATTCCACTCTTTTATTTCCTTAGGATGAGACTGGGAATTGAGGGTTGCTTCTCAATCATATCTTGCTTGTAAGGAAACGCCATGAATTTTCCTACTGGGCTTTAATGCAGGTGGTTACACTTGCCTTGGGTGCGGGAAACCACTTAACTGGCTTCTGGGTTTCCTCCAAAGGTCTAATGAATTTTTGTTGAATTTGTGTTTCCATGGGAAGAGGGTCTGGGACTGACTATTCTGCCATCTTGCTGATATCATTCCTGATTTGAATCCTTTTAAGTGAATTTGTATTTGTTTTATGGTCTAGATTATGGTTTGTCTTGGTAAATATTCCATGAAGACCTGAAAAGAATGTGTATTCTGCTGTTGATAGGTAAAGTGTTCTATGAATGTCAATTAGATAAGTTGATTGATAATATTGTTCAAGTTCTATATATCCTTAATAATTGTATCAGTTACTGAGAGATGAGTTTGAAATCTCTAACTATAATTTTATATTAACTATGGATTTCTTTCTGTAGTTCTAACATATTTTGTTTTCTGCACTTTGAAGTTCTGTTATTAGATGCATAAGAAAGGGAATTGTGGAGGACAGAGAAATGGACACGGAAGTCAGGAAAGGGCTGAGTCCAATTTTTAAAAAAGATTACATAGGTGAAAACTATAAATCATTAATGTACACAAATTGAGAAGAAATGAAATTGTTTGCAGATGATATGATTATCTATGTATAAAAAAAGAAAACCTCCTGAAATGAATTATAATTATATAGATATAATATAAACTGTAATTAATAATTATAGCAAAGTTGTAGGACATAAGGTTGATGTGTCAAGTGTCAACTGCTTTCCTAATACCAGCAATGAATAACCAGCAATGAAATTAAAAACATAATACCATTTACATGAGACCAAAAAAAACAAAAATAACTTAGGTATAAATATAATAAAATATGGACAAGATCTATATGAGGAAAACTGTAAAACTCTAATGAAAATATCAAAGATGTAAATAAATGGAGAGATATTACATGCATATGGAAAAGAAGACCCAATAATTTTGTCAATATATCAACTTTTCCCAATTTGATCTATAGATTCAATGCAACCCTAATTAAAATCCAAGTAAGTTTTATTTTTTTTTTGTGTGTGTGTGGATATTCATAAACTGATTCTACATTTTATATGGGAAGGCAAAGGACCCAAAGTAGCTAAGACCATATTGAAGGAGAAAAATAAAGTCAGCAGATAAACACTACCTAACTCCAAATTTAGGATAGAGCTATAATAATCAAGACAATAAACAAAGTCAAAGGATAAAACATTACCCAACTTCAAGATTTAGCATAAAGCTATAATAATCAAGACAGTGAAAGAACAGATAAACAGGTCAGTGCAACAGAAAAGAAAGCCCAGAAATAGACCACACAAATATACTCAAAGTGATCTTTGGTCAAGAAGCAAAGGCAATTCAATGGAGAAAGGATAGTGTTTTCATCAGATGGTGATGGAACAATTAGACATCCACATGCAAAAAATACATCTAGGCAGACTGTACTCCTTTTACAAATATTAACTCAAAATGGATCATAGACCTAAATATAAAATGCAAAGTGATTAATCTCCTAGAATATAGCATACATGACCTTGGGTTTGGTGATGACTTTTTAGATATATAAAAGCACAACCAATGAAAGAAAAAATCTGGAAGTTGGACTTCATTAAAATTAAAAATTTCAGCTTTCTTAAAGACACTACTAAGAAAATGAAAAGACTATCACAGACTGGGAGGTAATATTTGCAAAACATAATCTGATAAAGGATATGTACCCCAAATATGCAAAATCTTACAATTCAATAATAACACAAATAACCCAATTATAGGCCAAACAATAAAAAAAGGGCAAAAGATCCAAGCAGACAACTTATCAGTGAAGATAAATGGTAAATAGGAAAATGAAAAGATGCTCAACATCATGTCATCACAGAATTATAAATGAAAAGATATCCCTTATAATAAAAATCTCTCTCTCTCTCTCATATACACACACATATAAACTCTTGTTTGTTTTCTTAGACAACCTCAACTAATACACAGGGCATTTTCAGCTACTTGTATACATAATTTTTATTCATTATTTTATTTCTGGAACTGATTGGAGTGTCTGGCACATTGTGGGAAGCTAATATTTGTGGACTAGAGAGTATTCATGACCTGACATTCTTTTTTACCCTGTAATGAAAGAAGGGTTCATTTTGTTTCCTTGTAACTTTATCCATAGTTCTGCAAAAGCCCAATTTACAGAAGGGATGAGGTCACAAACAATACCTTTGATAATTAGCTTGAGAAGAGGAAAGAAAGCTCCAATCAGTCTATTTCATTTCTTATAAACTGATAACTGTTAACAGGATGCAGAATGAAGAAATACATATGTGAGTGACAGTGGTGGTAGAAGGGGTTTGGGAAAAAATTAGCTATTGTGGCCTGAAAAGTTCAGGAAAAGAGCATTAAAAAGTTGCCACAAAGTATTTGGAGGAAGGATTAAGGAGAAAAAGCCTGATGTTTTAATTCATTAAATTAAAAAGGCAGAAGGAAAAACAGGTTACTGAAAAGAATGAAAACATGAGTTTTCTTTTTACCCTGGAGACTTTCAGCATCCAGATAATGAGCTCTAAAAAACTAGGGTTAATGTACCTTTATCCAAAGAAAAATAGTATTTTTTCTAAATATATGAATTCATTATTTAGTTTGAATTTTCTCAATGTTGTGGTCACTATCCCCCCCTTATTTCTTGTTATTCCTTAGCCAGAAAATGCAACTTTCCCTCCTTTATTTTACACATTATTTGAGTTGGCCCTAAACTTCTTCACTTCCTGATTGGAGTGCCTGTCACATCTACTTGAACAAACTATACCACTCCACCTTTTGTCTCAAATATTTTCATGGTACTTTGAGTTCATAAATATCTGATTCAGACTCTGAATAAAAAATGCATTTTCAAAGCTGAACCTAACAAACCTCTTCAGAACATTGTCCGTCCATGACAATAAAATGACCAAAGTTATTACTTATTTTGTTCTAACATCCAGATTTTTCACATCTTTTTTCAATCCCCTTTTTTACACTTACTGAAGCGTAAGTTCTTTTCATTAATTTTAACCACAAATTTTATAACTGTCATTTTCTGGGGATGTGTAAAAAATATTTGATGTCTGAATGAATACAATTAAGTATTCAGTGTTTGAAGGAGTTAACAGTGACATTTATAAAAGCAATAGCGATCTGTGGAACATAAAAACCACGCTTGAATTACTAGCCGCTAATTGATTATGCCTTTCTTGTTTCAAACACAGAGGTACCGAATTGAGGGCTTAATTTTTTAATTTTGGAAGGTTCAACATTTTGTCTTAAAGAAACCATATACGGAACATAAGCACCCAGATTTTTTCAAGTACTTAAGTCAAAAATGTTAACCATCTCCAAGTTTTAGTCTGAACATTCCTCGGCCAGGAGCTACGTATTGATTTTGCTCACCTAATTGGAATCCAACTTTGGCCCCTTTCATTCAACCATCACTTGGCAGCTCGTCTCTCTCTCTCTCTTCTCCCCCAAGTCCCATCCCACAAGCCCTCTCACCCCAAACCACACACAAACCAGGAAACCAGCTTGGAATATCGGTAAGCTAAAACTGATGACACTAAACACATTTTTAACCACGCGATTTCCCTCCTCTAACCAGTTTAGGTTTGTCCCGACAATATTTTACTCTCTCAGAAAGCGCCCGGTCGCCTGGCCTGCGACAACCGCAGCGCCTTGCCGGAGCTGCCGCGGGAATGCATAGATAACCTCCCTCTTCCTTTTTCAAACTGCCGCGGGGACTTTCCAAGCGGGCTCGGTCGCGCAAAGGCCCCGCCCCGCGGCCCTAGCGGCGCGGCAGGCGCATGCCCAGTGCTCGCCGCCCGCCCCTGCCCGGCGCGGGTTTCCCTGGGTTTCCCCTGGGCCCTCCCGCGCGCCGAGCTCCTGGCTCCCTTCTCCGTCGCGCTCTACGCGGTCATTTTCGGGCGCGCGCCTCTCCTCGTGTGGGGCAGCCCGGGGCCCGGGAGGCTCCGAATGCACGGCGATTGGCTGACACGTGGCTGCGCGTGCGGCCTGAGAAACTGGGCAGCGCTCAGAATCGGCTGCTGGGTTGGTGCCGGGCTCATCTCAGGTAAGCCGGTAGGCTGGCAGGTTCTGGAGGCGGGAGGAAAGAGAGGTGGGTATAGACTAGCCCTTGAATTTCCACGCGCAGCCTCCGTGGAGAAGAAGAGGCCGCGCAGAATCTGCACCCAGCGAATGTTGGCCCCGCGTGCCAAGGAGTGATGGGGCTCACTCGAAGGTCAGGTCATGGGATCCTCAGCTCCTCTTTCTGGGCATGATTTCGAATCTTCCCCTGTTTACTATTACAAGAGTTCACCTGAGCATTTAGCCAAGAGTGTAGGTTTTTGGCTGTTTTCCCTTGAGGAGCGATGGGTTAGAGCACTCAGGTCCTGGTTTAACCTGTGATTGACTCTGTGCCCTTGCGAGTCAGTCATTTTGTGTTTCAGTTCTCACCCTTGCGAGTTTCGGCAAAGAATGCGGTGCTTATTTAGGCACGCTGAGCAGTGTTGTAAAAAGATACTGTTAGATTTTTTTGGTTTACAATGTCTCTGGATCCAAATTTCTCTAACTGGAGAGTAACACTATCCAACGGAAGTATTTTTAAGTTCTGTGGCTGGAAGGAACTGGATAAAAACAAGATAGCATTATTAGGGTGACAGAAAAGGAAAAACTTTACACAAGAAGAGGATTTTGAAAAGCTGCTTTGAACATTTTACGCAGATTGTATCGTACTGGAAGTAGACAAAGGTGGCCAAACCAAAGGGCCAAACAAAACTACATTTCAAGGAGTTTTTTTTTCTTCCCCAGGTAACTTTCCCCAGGTAATGACAAGTTACTAGCTTTTCAAGGTTTCTCCTTGGGATCTAGTGTGGAACTAACCTAAAATGACGTTTACACAATCATTTGGGTATCCTGTGCAATAGTATACCAAGAAAATGAATTAAAGCTGAAAAGCTGCCTTTGTATAAGGTAACCAGAATTAAGATATCTCATTGGTGTAAGGTTAATGATGGCAAATCAGAAAACAAGAAGAGAACTCAAAGGCATAGAGTTTATAGAAATATTTTAATGTGTTAATTTTTAAAGTATAATGGAATACAGAAAAGTGCATGGATCATAAGCATACAGATCATTGAATTTCACAAAGTGTACATACCCATGTATCCAGTACCTAAACCAAGAAAAAGCATTGCTTGCATTCTGGAAGCCCCACTTTGTGCCCCTTTTTCAGGGGTACCCATGACTTCAATTTTTAACAACATCTATAAATTTACCTATTACTGACTGTATGTACATAGAATCATACATCATATAGTTCTTTGGGTCTCAGTTTTGCTCAATACTGGATTTGTGAAATTTATACATGTAGCAATAGTTTGTTCTTATGCTGAATAGTAGTAGTCCATTCAGTTTTTGGCTATTACCAATAGGGACTTCTATGAACATTTTTATAAGTATTTTGGTGAACATGTGTATACATTTCTGTTGGATATATACCTACTGGAAAAATTGCTATATTATACGGTATGCGGATATGTATTTCTCAAATACACCACCAAAAGATTTTCAGATTAGTTGTGTCAATTAACCCTCCTATTTGCAGTGTTTGAGAATTCTGGCTCCTCCAAATGCTTATAACACTTAAACATTCCTTTTTATTTTAGCCCTACTGGTTGGTATATAGTGATATCACATTGGAGTTTTTCCCTAATGACTAATAAAATTTAATACCTGTTCATATACTTATTGGCCATTTGGATATCCTCTGTTGCAGGGGTCATCAATTTCTGTAAAGGGCCAGATAGTAAAAGCAGTCCTTGCTTTGTAGAGTTTCAGTTCAAACAGTACTGTATGAAGCTGGGGTTTCTGTCTTTTGGACTTTGCAGGCTGTATTGTATTTCTTTCTTCCTTTTATTGTTTCCTTTTTCCTTTTTTCTTGTCTTTTTCTTTCCTTTTTTTTTTTTTTTTTTTTTTTTTTGCCTGTCTGCCTTCCCTCCCTCATTTTTTTCTTGCTTTCTGTTTAACAGTTTGCTAATCTCTGTTATGTTGAGAAATGTCTTCACTTTTTGGCCATTGGTGGTGGTGAAATCATTAACTGTGGGGGACTATATTGGAAAAGTATAAAATACACAATAGTATTAAGTAATGTGTGCTGTAGTGTTGGGGTTAAATTTCAAATCTCTAAACCTACTTTCTTTGCCTTTGCCAGTTTTACCTCGAGACTGATTAGAGACCTGTTTGAGACTTTTCTAAATTGTCCTTGTTGCTTCTACTTTCTCCCATCCTTTAAAGCTGAGGCATGAAAGAGAAGTGAGGAAAGAAAGGTGATAGTACTCTTTGATTTTGCATAAAAGGCAATGAAAGGGATAATTCCAGACATGCACACATTTTGACTGATAGAAATAACTTCCTGCTTATAATTGCCACACAAAATAATTGTACTTATGTGCAGTATTTTCACTGCACTCTTGAACCAGAGTTGAGTCATTACAGATTTTTTGGCTGGCAAAGGGTACGGGATACTGGTGGAGGAGATTCTCTAACAAGTGAGATATGTGCACCCCCCACTGCATTCCTGACCTCCTACAGGAGCAAATAGAGTATTTATGTAGTACAAATGTTTTATACTAAATACTAAACCCTGACTGATGCTTCTCTATTAGTAACGGTCTGTCAGTCCGGTTGTCATTAGCTTCCGAGAATAGCTGCTTCCCTGGACGTTGCCTGCATCACATTCCCATTGTTGACCCCTGGGACTCTCCATTTTCCTGGATTCCAATGGGGACAAACCTTGCCTTTTCTGGTTGCAGCTCCAATTTTTAGATCTACACTTAGGTTATAATTAATCCTTTTTACTTTGTTTAAGGTGACTATATTACTCTGCTATGATTTATTATCTGTTGCTTTTATGCTTTACTTCTAGCAAATAATTTTTAATTAATATGTTCAGATACCTGGAACTGGGATAGGCCGAGGATAGTTAACATTCGTCTCATATGTCATCTACAGAGAGAGCCTTAGGATTAATGAGAGAAAAAGAGATAATGCCCAACAGTAATTAATTCTAGCTGCTTTTGTTAGTACTGTGTTATTCTCTTTTGAATAGTCATATCACATTGGAGTTTTTCCCTAATGACTAATAAAATTTAATACCTGTTCCTATACTTATAGGCCATTTGGATATCCTCTGTTGCAGGGGTCATCAATTTCTGTAAAGGGCCAGACAGTAAAAGCAGAATTGAATTTTGAGAGGAGAGGGCTCTTTCAGGGCATTAATTGCAAAAACAATGTCCTAATAGTGCACAGAGCACTGGACATAAGAGCAGAATCAGTGTGGCTTACTACCTGTCTGTGTTAACCTTTCTTGGATCTAACTCTCCTATGTGAAATGACGTATTTGACTAGACATTTCTAATCCTTTCCAAAAGACATAATAGAGAAGCAAAGAATTTAGAATTTAATTGGCCCCAGAGGTCATTTAGGGTACCCTCTCAGTTTTCTTCAGTGAGAACACCTGAGGCCTTGAGAAATTGTATTTAGACACATAGTTACAAGAAACCAGTTCTAACTTTTATTCCAGGTGCTTTTTCCATTATGCTGCTTGTGATAGGCAGCCTGCTAAGGTAACCCTGGTATTCATACTCCTGTGTAATCCTTTCGCCTTGAGGGTTGACTAGACCTAGAGGCTCACTTCCACAGGGATAGGCGGAAAGTGGTGGAATGTCACTTATGAGATTAGGTTACAAAAGAATGTAAAACCATGATTGCTACCTTGATTACAATGTTGTGAGAGACCTTAACTGGAGAACCTAGCTAAACAACAATGAATTCCTCAGAAACTGTGAGGTAACAAATAGATTGTTTTAAGCTGCTAAGTTTTGGGGTAATTAGTTAGACAGCAATGGATAATTAATAACTAGTCTTAATAATTTCACAAATTTTAATAAAGAAATAGTTCATCCTGAAGTTTTTGAGAACATGGCCTCAATCTGTTTTTATCATCTAAATATATTTGAGGATATGTTATTTTTACTCTTAAAAGTAAAATATTAACCATTTAACTATTCCATAATTGTTTTGGTTATAATTTAATTGCTTGTTATTTGTTTTATCTCAAAACTGGCAACATAAAGAGATGATTACTTTGAAGGTTCATTTTTTGGGGGTTTCATTAAAGTGGATGACCAGTGGGACAAATTTATCATACCATGTGTATATGTATTCAAACACATGGTTTTGACTTGTTTTCTTTTTTATTCTCTTAAAATAACAATGATTATGTGTTAGTATTTTACAACTACCCCTTTTCATTTAATAATGTATACATCTTTCTATGTCAATACATGTATGCATAGCATTTATAGTATGTATGTACCATAGTTTGTTTAACTACACTGTGGAACATTCTTACTATTTTTTAATGGCATAGTTTTTATAAAAACAATGCATGCTCATTATAAACTCTTTTAAGCAACTTAGATAAATAAAAAGATGACTGCAAAACATTACCTCAAATTCTATCATGCAAACTGAGACAACTTTCATTAAAGACCAGATGTTCAGAATTCTGTTTCTGTTCCTAAGAGTGCTCAGTATTAAAACAGAAAAGAAAGCCTGCCTATGGGGACATGTTTGTTAAATTTCACATCAAGAATGAAGAAAAAATCTTGAAGGTTTCCAGAGACAAATTTTTTTTGACTATATCAGCATTAGAGTTCTTGACCAGCAGTATGACTAGTCTACACTCAGTGAAGTATGGGAGTAGAATAGAGATATTTTCAAACCTGGAAAGCCTAGAAGTTATACTCTAGCAAGTTTCCCCCTCCACACTGATCTAGCTACTTGCCACAGATTTTGATATGTTGTGTTTCTACTTTTATGTGGTTTAAAATATTAAAAAATTTCCCCTAACTCAGTTTTTTGAACTATGGGTTATTTTGAAGTGTTGGCAATTTTTGAGTTTTATTGTTACGATTTCTAGTTTATTTCTTTGTGGTAAGATAACATAATTTGTATGATTCCAATTCTTATAAATGTGTGTAGGTGTTTTTTTTTTAATGGATCAGAATAGGGTCATTTTTGGTAAATGTGACATGTGCAATGAAAAGATTGTGTGTATTCAGCCAGGTTGCGTGGAGTTTTATGTACATGTCATGTAGGTCAAGTTGGTTGACAATACTGAGTCTTCTGTATTCTTGCTGATTTTCTGAGTACTTATTCTGATTATCAGGAGAGGTGTGATGAAGTTTCCAACTGTAATTATGGATTTGTCTGTTGCTCTCTTTGTCAGTTTTACTATCAGTTTTACCTCGTTTATTTTGATGCTCTGTTAAGTGTTTACATGTTTATTCTTCTTAGTGAAATAAATCCTTTAATGTACTTAGTCTTGGTAATATTTCTTGCTTTACTTTGTCTGATTTTTAAGAGAATGACTCCTCTTTTCTTTTGACTAGTATTTGCATGTTTTTTTCACTGTGCTCTATTATCCTAAAATATAGCTGGGAAAAGGTAATTTGTAGGATACTTTTATTTTGTGTTGATGGGGTTCAGAACACACTATCCCAAAATCTGGCACCTTGGCATAGTGAATATTTTAAGCTGAAGGATTTTGAGAAATGGCAGGTGGAAGAAGGACTCCCTGACCTCCCCTCCCCCTTTTCTCCTGAAGTAGGTTGTGAGACCCTTACATGAGAGGCGACCTCCATATAACTGGAGGAAGGGAACATCTTTAACTCCAAAGGTGGAGGTGTACCAAGAGGAATCCAAACAAATGGGCCTTGCTCATTCCCCCAGTTTATTACCCTTGGCTCATATCTTTCTGTCCTATCACATTTTTCTATACTTTCCACTCTTCATCATACCTAATATAAAAATGCTCAGGCTTAACTCTTTCTTTGGGTCTTCATTTCATCCTGTAAAGACTCCTATGTCACGTAAAACTTACATTAAATAAATTTGCCTGCTTTTCTCCTGTTAATCTCTCTCTGTCATTTTAATATTCAGGCCCACCCAGGGATCCTAAGAGGATTTAGGAAAAGTTTTTCTTCCCCTATAGTGTGCATTTCGTGTCATGTTTTATACTTGGCCATTTATTTAATTTAAATAATGTTTTGATTTTAGGAGGTAATGTTTTTTCAAGTGTGACCTAAGATCATATAATTTCATGTTAAAGTACAAGAATGTAAGTATTCATCACATAATTAGAAAAAATTTTCCTTTATTTACTCTACTTCTTGGATGGTATTTGGTAGTTTTTTTACAGGTACTATTTACATTTAGGTGTTGAGCTGTTTTGCATGATGTCTCAGTCATGCATATAACCTAAAAGAAATATAAACATTTAAATAAATTATTTTTAATTAAGTATTTCTGAAATATGACAGACCTCTTCTTTAAGCAGCATGTCTTGAAACTAATTAGTACTTTAATACGTTTTTTATCTTTTAAATTTAATGTAAATTGAAGCCATTTCCTTACTTTATGTCAAACAGCTTATTACCAGCATGGGAGCAGTAGATATTGTGTGATACAGCTTATGATATTCCAAAGTAGAACATTTTATTCTGAGGCATGAGCTGGCACAGTGGGCAAGGTTATTCTAATTCGTTTGGGTAAGTGAACTATAATTTAAGAAGTTCATATACAAAAACTCACTGTCTGTGTCACTTTGTGATTCTTTACTGGAAAAAACCTAGTTTAGGATTTCAGCAACTAAATTTCTATAGTCTGTTTCATACATGTGATTCATTTTCTTATCTGTTTAATTAAAATATGCATACAAATCTTTAAAATGCCTGTATTTTTGTTTCTTAGTCATTTTAGAATTAAAATCTAATTTTAAGTATTTTGTTCACATGGCAACGAACTGGTTTTGAAAACTCATGTTTAGTCTACATGTAAACATGCTTTAAGGATTAAAGAAGTTACTTTCTTGACTAAGGGTTTTAGAATAGTTTAAAAAATATATGTTAATGTTAGGAATTACTTTTTGAAAAAGGGTTATATTATTTGCTTAATAGTGCATAAAAATTTACTCTTTAACATTGCCACATTTAACAGTAATGAGGTTTTTAAAATTTGCCACAAAGATGTTCCTTTTCGTGCTATTCATAATAGAAAATTGTGATACTGCCATCCAATGGAATATTAAACAACCTGAAGAAAATGTTTCTTTCTGATTTGAAGAAAAATGTTTATAATATTGTGGAAAAAAATCAAGTATATGTAGACATTGACTAACATTCATATGTAAAACAAATATGTAAAACAAAATGGACAGGAAACACTAAGATTTTAAGAATGTTTTATATTTTGGTGGTGAATCTAAGAGGTGATTTTTTTTCCTTCTTTTGTTTTAGTGTATTCTGGACTGTTTTTTTATAGGGTGTGGTCATTTGGGCAGTGCCTAGAATTTGTATCTCTAATTTTTTTCTATTATAAGTGAATTTTACCAAATCAAGGATTCAGCATCATTTGATATTAATAGTGTATCAGTTTTGACTTCTAATGATTATAGTTGATTAGTTGATTGTTTAGTTGATAGTATAACATAGTATAGTTGATTAGTTGATAGTAGATATAGTTGATTAATGATTATAGTTGATTGTAACTAGTGTATTTGTTTTAAATAATATAATTATTTTTAAGCCCTTTGATATCTTCCAAATGAGTTGTCAAAAGATTTAAAAGTAAGTAAGTATTTTAAAAAATGTTTTTTGTTATTTTGCGGGTTCTAAAGAATGGCTGGTACTTTCTAAGATCTGGCTGTACCACCCTCCCTTTCCCAGCTTGTACTGGTCTTTACTTTGCCCATACTTGTTTTCCCTACCAAATTTAGACTGTGTTTATAGTTTCTTCTTAGAGTGTAAGAAACTTTGTCCGACGTTTTGAGAATTCGTAAGTTCTTAACTACTCCAGTGCCTTCACCTCAGGCTGCAGTGAGGACCCACACCTGCTGCGTCATAGGGATTCTTGTGGCTCTCAGATACCACTTTGCTCCTGGTTTCCCTCTCCTTCCTGCACAGATGCTGGATGTCATGCAGGTCATAGAGTTGGTGGTGGTGTTGTTTGGTGTTTCTAGTTTTGTGGTAGATGTTTTGTTAATGTGTTTGATCTTGCTATCCTGGTTGCTCTCTGTTTTTATGGAGATATTGGAGATTTGTAAACTACATTGCTTCTATCAGTCTTCTCAGATCTTCTTGGCTTTTTTACAAAGTTGAATTTATTCATTTTAAAGGCTTGTCTTTTTTGAAGGTATGTTCTACTAACATGTTCTTTATGATTATAGAAGGTAGTTGCTTCAGTTTTTTAAGTCTTATTTTATAAAATAAAATCCTAGCAACAGTTTTTGCCTTGGAAATTTTACTAGTTTGTGAAATCTAAAATTTTAGTGACCCCCTCCTTATTTCCTCGATTCCCTACAGCAGAAAACATAAGCAATTTGTCAAAGACTACAGATTTATAAATGGCAGCACCTGTATCCCAATTTACTCATTTTATGATTCTACAGTAGTCAACCCTGAAATAGTTATAGAAAGTGACTGAGTTAAAGGGAACTCTGTTTAGAAAAGTGTTGTACCCTTCAGCTTAGGACTGTGCTTGGTTAGGGCTACTTCAGGTGGTATGAAAAAGAACCCTTCCAGAGAGAGTGGAGATCGTCAAAGGCCTCCTCATCATCAAGAATTCAGCCTCTAGCTGATTCATGACTGTGATCCTTCTTTATTTTAAATTTGTTCTGTAAGAGGCTGAAAATGTCTCTGAACATACTAAGTGGTGGGATAGCTAGAATACAGATATATGTGTTAGTTTCCTATTGCTGCTATAACAGCTCACCACAAATGTAGTAGCTTAAAACAATACAAATTTATTATCTTACAGCTCTAGATGTTAGAAATCTGAACTGGTTCTCACTGGACTAAAATGTTATCTGTTGGGGTGTGCTCAGAGCAGGGAGTCTGAAGAAATGGCTCCTCTGTTTACAACACACCCAACAGGAATCTGGGTTTTTTGTGGCAATGGGCACAAATCTTGTGGCCTTCCCTGAACAAATACCCTACAAGAAAAAAAAAAAAAAAAGGAAGAAGAGAATTAAATTTAAAAAGTGTAAAATGATGTCAAGACTGTGCTCCTTTGTAGAGTCTCTAAAGAAGGCTCTTTTCTTGCCTTTTCCTGCTTCTAGAGGCAGGTCACTATTCATTTCAAATGTTGCATTTCTCCAAGGAGGTGATCAATTAATATTGTATAGGTCATTCATATATTTGGTTCTTTGAACTTATTTATTCAGTACAGTTAATTATTTCATCCAACCAGTACAGTCACTGTCTGTCATCTCTCCCCATGGGTTTGGAAATGGTAATGGAGCTGAACAAAGACATGTCCAAGGTCTAAAAACATGAAATGTGTGAGAGTGAGTGTGAGTGTGTGTGTGAGAGAGAGAGAGACAGAGAGAGATTGATCATGTGCACGTGTATGTGTGTGTTTTCGGAAGATGGGCTGTGATGAACTTTGAAGTCTCAGGAATGTGGAATCAGTGTTGATATGCGTTGTTGCTGTACTAGGGAGCTCCTCTGGCCAGAATTGGAGGTAGAGGAGTCACAGTCTCTAAGTTGTGTATTAAAATAAGAGAGGCGATGTTGCACTGATAACCCCTGTTTTTAACTGAATACAACACATTTATTTCTCACCTGTACAGTTTGTCTCAGAGATCAAGGTTCTTTCTGTCTTGTGATGCCACCATCTCAAATGTGGTTTTCATAGTTGTTGCAGGAGGAGAAGAGAGGGCTAGGAATTCTCAGAGAGTGCCTGTAGGGTGAGTTCTGAAATTGGCTTGTATCACTTTGGCCTATCCTGCTTTGGCTACAACTCAGTCACATAACCCAATGTGAAGGTGAGGAAATACAATTTTCCTGCATATTCAGCAGCAGAAGCTGCCATGGCTATGATTCAACCAGTCTGGATTTTGGACAGGGAGAAGGTAGAAAAGTAAATGATGGCTAGGTTATGTTATGAACTGAATGTTTGTGTTGCTTCCCTTCCCCCTCAATGTGATGGCATGAGATTTTAAAGATAATTAGGATTCTATAAGGTTATGAGGGCTCTGCCTTCATAAATGGGATTAGTGTACTTATAAGAGTCCCGAGAGAGTTTACTTCCCCTCTTGCTCTCTGCCATGTGAGTATACAGTGAGAAGTTGGTGTTTTACAACTCAGTAGATGACTCTCAACAGAACTCAACCATGCTGGGATCCTGATCTCAGACTTCCAGCCCCTAGAACTACTAGAAATAAATTTCTGTTGCTTATGAGCCATCCAGTCACTGGTATTTTTGTTACAGCAGCCCAAATGGACTAGGCAGATCTCATCTTATTTCATTGCACAGTAGGACTTTGCCCTTCCCTGTTATTACCCCATGGCACTTGTAGCTTGGGGCATTGCTTCTGATTTCTGTGTTGGTGGAATAGAAGGCTTGTCCTAATCCAACAGGGGGAGGTGAGAGCCATGCAGTTTTTCTCTCAGTCTTCTTTTCAGCATCACTAATATCTGATAAAAGATATGATATACATACAGTGTCTAGAAAAGATGAGAAATTTCTGTTATATATAAGTCTTTAAGACATTTTTGTTACAGTCCTCCTCACTCCCGCCCTTTTTCAGGATGGCTGACACATGAATTTCTCGATGTTCTCAGATGGATCCTCAGGTCCACGATTCCCTCTCACTTTTCTTGTTTTTCTAGGTTGATGTTGGGGGAGAAAGCCAGACATTTTTGTAATTCATTATCGTAAAACTTCCTGATGTCTGAATAAAACTTAGGAAAAAATTTCTAAACCTTTTCTTCACTGAGGAGGAAAGAGTTTTATTCCTTTTTCTTGTTCGTGTAAATAGAATTAAACATTTATTTCTGGGATCTAGGTAAGATAGTAATTTTGATAAAACCAGTATCTGTGAGTATCTGATAGTGACCAAGGATAGCAGAAAACAGTGTTGGGTTACCTGTGGGATATGATTCTTGTTTTAGCCAGTGGATTCCCTTTCTTCCCACTGTAGATGTCCTTAACCCCTCCACTCAGGTCAGGCTGAGAGTCTGAAAAAATAATTTGAAAAGTTTATCACAGTAAGTACATTGTTTCAAATTTTTAGCTTCTCATGGCATCTAAAAGGAAGAAAAAATTTTAATATTTTGATTTGATAAAATAAGCACCCTAACCAATAAATAAGTTATAAGGTTGAATTGAAATGTTAGTTTACAGAATAAGCCAATAATTTCTTCAAAACTCTACATTGGATTATTTATCTAAAATATATATATATCTTTCTGCTAGGTACTGTGTTCAGAAGGCACTAGAGATATGCATTAGTGTAGTATTAAATTCTTAGGCATTACTAAAAGTTAATGTATGTTAACCGTATTCGTGAATTCATAGGAACATCACAGAGTAGTGGACTAACATTCATTTTAATTTTTATTTAATGTTTGTCTATTTCTCCACTAGATGGAGCTGTATACTAGTTATTGCTCTATAGCAAACAAGGGCATGTATCTGATGAGATAATGCTAAAGTTAATACTAAGGTTAAACTTAACCCATGTATTAATACAATTAAAGAATTGGTTTATTTGTTGTATAACTAAAGGTAAAATGTAATTTTATCCTTTATATATAAAAATGTTATTTACCAGTCATCTGTAGGGAATACATACAGTTGAATTTTGGTAGAGTTGCTGAGTTTCTGTAGTCAGTCATTTCACTTTGTCAGTGTCCTAATAGCCAAAAACATGAAATATTTTCAGTATACCATTGAAATTATCTCAAAGGGTTTTCACTTAACAGTTTTCCAGAATGACTAAAGTTCTGGTACAAACATACTGACTGGTGCCTGTGGTATGCTTCATGCTCTGACTGGTACATTGACCTCCTTTAGAAGCTTCTCTCCCAGCTAGTTTCTGTTGATTTACCAAGAGTCACTTGTGTTTGTCCCCAAACCTGTTTATACCAGTTGTATCTGTGATCATAATCATAAAATTTAAATCTAGGTAAGCTAATGGGAATACATTATAAAAAATATTCTTCCTATGAGAACTAAGGTGAAGGTTTGCAAAACTCAGTAAAAAGTAAATTGCTAAAATAATTACCAACAAACTAAGTGTGAGTGAAATGTGTGGGAAAAAAACTAGATTTTGCATTAGTTTATAGGGAAGAAAATGCTTGGGATTCACTGAATTTTATGGAAAAGGCACTTCTGTTTAACAGTGTGATAACAAATGTACAAACTTCAAATTTTGATGCTTACAACTAAGAAATAGCTCTCCAGGAAATTTTTACTTGAAAATGCTGAATGTCCTGAATGACAGTTATTTTAAAGATAAAGAATATACCTAAGTGCTTAGTAATTTTTAAATGTTTCTCTCATAATATTACTGTCTTACTATAGCTTTATGTGCTTGTTTTAACATTATTTAGAGGATATCTAAATAGAAAGTATTAATAGAATTTTTCTACTTTCATGAAAAGAGCTCAGCACTAGGTGTCAGAAGGTCTAAGTTTTAGTCCTAGAATCTAGGGCCTAGAACAATAAATGTTTGCTGAATAAATAAATGAGTTGAGTAGCTTTGCTACTTACTGGTTGTGACTTATAACCTGGTCAGTTAACCTGTTAGAGCCTTATCTTTAAAACAAGATTTTATTAACCTGTAAATATTGGTCAAACATTTATAATAAGGGAAGTGAGACACTGATTTTATTATGTTAAATTTATTATAGTAACACATTAAAATATTAATTTTCTCTAGTTGAAGAAAACATTTCTGAGAAAGATTTTTCAAAACATTTTTCAGGTTACTGTAGCTGTTGTTTTCATTTGTTAACTAACAGTTTCTTGTGAAACATATTTATATTTCAAAATTATATGTCACCAGAAAAGTGCCATGGATTATTTTCTGAATTTTAACTTAGTGCAACTAGATGTATAGTATGTATTGCTGAGGAATGCTTTAAAATTTTCAGTTAAGTAGAGACGTATGGAAACTTGAGTTAACTGGGATCATTACTTCTAATTTATTCCAGTGATATTTTAGTGGCTCTCATAGATTGTTTTACCCACTCACTCTGACCCTGAACCCTAGCTGGCATGACTGCATTTATATCTATTAATAAAGTTGCATTCTGTGTCTCACAAGTTTTCTCCCTTAGAGTTTTTTGCATTGTTGTAATGGCAAGGACGTTAAGTATAGATTTTGAGGGAAGTATGAATAGCCAAGATTCTTGATCTGTTCCAGGATCAAGAGGACAGGTTTTAATGTTTCACCATTCTTAAGAGAATTTTTTTGGTGGTTGTTTAAGACATTTTATCAGATTATTATGTTTTTAGAATGCAAAGGGTTTTTCTAAAGAAATGGATGTTGAATTTTATCAGATGTTTCATCTCTAGGTTTTTGCCAATCTAATTTTTTTCTTTAATATTAGTATAATGAATGTATTAATTTTTTTCAAATATTGAATAAATTTTTAATGGAATAAACACAACTTAGTCACAATACATTATTGCTTTTCCTGTATTGCTGGTTTCTCCTAGCTAATATTCTTTTTATGATTTTTACATAAATGAGATTCACCTCTTTCTTATACTATTCTTACATGGGTTTGGTGTCAAAATTTTTGCTATTCTCATAAAGATTTCACTGTCTTTAACTCTCTAGAAATTTTAAAGTAAGGTTGGAATAATAATAATTTCTGGAATATGCTGCTTCCCAGGAATATTTTCCAATCCAGGTTAATTTCTCTAAAAATTATAGGATTATTCAAGTTTTCTGTATCTATTAAGTCAGTTTTGGTAAGTTATTTTTTGGGGGGAATTTTGTCCATTGCATCTAAATTTTCAAATATACTGCCAAAACAGTGTTAATAATATTCTCTTACTATTATTCTTGATGCTGTTTGTGTATTTTCTTTACTTCTTTATCAGTTTTCCCAGCATTTGTCATAGACTTCATCAAAGAATTAACTTATGGCTTTGTTAATCCTCAGTGTTATGTGTACTCCTATTTAATTAATTTCTGCTCTGAATTTTTTCCTCATCTCTTTGGGTTTACATTGATTTAGTTTTGATTTCTTATGAAGGATGCTTGGCTCATTAGTTTCCAGTGTCCTTTCCTAATAGATGCATTAAAGAATATAAATTTGCCTCTGAGTAGTACTTTAGCTGTGTCTCACAAGTTTTTGTTTATGGAATTTGTTATTATATAGTTCAAAATAGTTTTTTAAGTATCATCATGATTTTTTCATTGACTTATTTCTTAATTTCTTAACATGGAAACTATTAATTTCTGAATATATGAAAATTTTAATTTCTGAACACATAATTTTCTTTTTATTACTGATTTTTAACTTCACATTGTGGTTAGGGAAGATGCTCTATCAAGTTTTAATTCTTTGAAATGTTATTCTACTTGTTTTGTGTCCCAGAGTGTGGTCAGTTTTGTAACACTGCATGTGCTTCACTAGAGTATGTAGTCTGGATGTTGGGTAGAGCATTAATTCATGTTCAGATGTTAGTTCTAGCTTGTTAATGCATTGTATAAATCGTCTGTAATCTTAACAGAGTTGTTTTTTCTGTTACATCATTGTGGATTTTATCCACTTTCTCCTCACAGTTGTTTTAGTTTCTACTTTACATATACAGTGACTATTAGGCTTGTGTACATTTAGCATTTTTGTATTTTCCTTGTAAATTGAAACTTTTATCATTATGAAGTGACCCTTTTTCTGCCTTAAGCTCTGTTTTGCTTCATATTAATATAACTTAAGGTCTTTGCTTAATATTTTCATAGTGTATCTTTCTACATGCTTTTTTTTTCGACTTTTCTAATCTTTTTCATTTTAGCTGAGTCTATTGTAAACATGTTAATGGATTTTTAAAAATCTACTCTGACTTCCTTTTCATTTGATGTATATCTCTATGAAGTTTTCATATTGTGGTAAAGTGTATATGTAACATAAAATTTTACCATTCCAGCCATTTTTAAGTACACAGTTTAGTGACATTTACTACATTCACATTGTTGTGCACCATTACCATTATCCATTTCTATAACTTTTTTATTCCCAGAACCTTTGTACCTATTAAACAGTAACTCTGTATTCTTCCTTCCCTCAAGTCCCTGCTAATAACTGTTCTACTTCCTTTCTTTATCAGTTTGACTATTGTGGGCACCTCATGTAAATGGAATCATACAGTATTTATCTTTTTGTGCTGGCTTTTTTCACTTGCATAATATTTTCAAGGTTTATCCATGTTGTAGCATGTATTGTAATATCGTTACTTTTTAAGACTCCATAGTGCTCCATTGTATTTACATACTGCATTTTATTTATCCATCCATCTCTTGATGGAAAGAGGGTTGTTTCCATCTTTTGGCTTCTATGAATAATGCTGCTATGAATTTCAGTTTCTAGTCCTATGAATTTTAACACATGTAACCACCATTGCAATCAAACTACAGTGCATTCTATCACCTCAGAAAACACCCTGGTCTATTCTTTATAATCACATTTTCCTTCCATCCACTCTGCTTGGCAAGCTCTGATCTTTTGTCCATCATTATAGTTATGTCATCCCAAGAAAGTTATATAAATGGTATCATAAGTATGCAGTTTTTTAAAGCTGGCTTCTTTCTCTCAACTCAATGTCTTTGAAGTTTATCCAAGATTCTGCGTGCATCAAATTTGTTCTTTTATACTGCTGAGCAGTATCCATTCACTGTATGTAGGTACAACAGTTAGTTTACCATTCACATGTTGAAAGATAATAGAGTTGTTTTGAGTGTTGGGCTATCGATTTTTGTGTGGACATATTTTTCTTTTTTAGGGGAAATACCCAGTAGTGAGTTTGCTAGGTCAGATGCTAAGTGTTTGTTTAATTTTATAAGAAACTACCAGGTTATTTCCCAGAGTGGCTGTCCAATCTTGCATTTCCACCAGTAATGTATGAGAATTCTAGTTGTTTTTTATCCTCATCAGTGCTTGGTATTGTCAGTATTATTTTATTAGAGTCTTTCAAGTATGTATAGTAGTATCTCATCATGGTTTTAATTAGTGTTTCTTTAGTCGCTATGTTAAACTACTTCCATTTCTTATTTGCCACCCCTATCCTCTTTAGACAAGTGTCTATTCAAGTCTTTTGTCAATTTTTGTATTGTTGAGCTTTGACAGTTCTTTGTATATTCTGCATATAAGTCCTCTGAAAGATACGTAATTGCACATGTATTTCCCCAATCTATAACTTGTCTTTTAATAATCTTGGTGGTTCTTTGGCAGACCAAAAGTTAAAAAAAATTTTTTTGGTATTATTAATGTACAATTACAATAGCAACATTATGGTTACTAGACTCCCCCTATTATCAAGTCCCCACCACATACCCTATTACAGTCACTGTCCATCAGCGTAGTAAGATGCTATAGAATCACTACTTGTCTTCTCTGTGTTATACTGCCTTCCCCGTATCCCCCACCCCACTACATTATGTGTGCTAATCGTAATATCCCTTCTTCCCCCTTATCCCTCCCTTCCCACCCATCCTCCCCAATCCCTTTCCCTTTGGTAACCGTTAGTCCATTCTTGGGTTCTGTGAGTCTGCTGCTGTTTTGTTCCTTCAGTTTTTTCTTTGTTCTTATACTCCACAGATGAGTGAAATCATTTGGTACTTGTCTTTCTCCGCCTGGCTTATTTCATTTGACATAATACTCTCTAGGTCCACCCATGTTGTTGCAAATGGCGGGATTTCTTTTTTTATGGATGAATAGTATCCCATTGTGTATATACACCACATCTTCTTTATCCATTCATCTGCTGATGGACTCTTAGGGTTTTTCCATATCTTGGCTATTGTAAATAGTGCTGCAATAAACATAGGGGTGCATATGTCTTTTTCAAACGGGACTGCTCCATTCTTAGGGTAAATTCCTAGGAGTGGAATTCCTGGGTCAAATGTTATTTCTATTTTTAGTTTTCTGAGGAACCTCCATAACGCTTTCCACAAAGCTTGAACTAATTTGCATTCCCTCCAGCAGTGTAAGGAGGGTTCCCCTTTCTCCACATCCTCACCAGCATTTGTTGTTGTTTGTCTATTGGATGGTAGCCATACTTACTGGTGTGAGGTGATAGCTCATTGTGGTTTTAATTTGCATTTCTCTGATGATAAGCGATGTGGAGCATCTTTTCATGTGCCTGTTGGCCATCTGGATTTCTTCTTTGGAGAAGTGTCTGTTCATATCCTTTGACCATTTTTTAATTGGCTTATTTGCTTTTTGTTTGTTGAGGTGCATGAGCTCTTTATGTAATTTGGATGTCAACTCCTTATCAGATATGTCATTTATGAATATATTCTCCCATACTGTAGGATGTCATTTTGTTCTACTGATGGTGTCCTTTGCTGTACAGAAGCTTTTCAGCTTGATAGAGTCCCACTTGTTCATTTTTGCTTTTGTTTCCCTTGCCCTGGGGAGATATGTTCATGAAGAAGTTGCTCATGTCCAAGAGATTTTTGCCTTTGTTTTATTCTAAGAGTTTTATGGTTTCACGACTTACATTCAGGTCTTTGATCCATTTTGAGTTTACTTTTGTGTGTAGGGTTAGATAATAATCCAGTTTCATTCTCTTACATGTAGCTGTCCCATTTTGCTAACACCAGTTGTTGAAGAGGCTGTCATTTCCCCATGGTGTATCCATGGCTCCTTTATCATACATTAATTGACCATATATGCTTGGGTTTATATCTGGGCTCTCTACTCTGTTCCATTGGTCTATGGTTCTGTTCTTGTGACAGTACCAAATTGTCTTGATTACTGTGGCTTTATAGTAGAGTTTGAAGTCAGGGAACATAATTCCCCCTGCTTTATTCTTCCTTCTCAGGATTGCTTTGGCTATTCGGGGTCTTTTGTGGTTCCAAATGAATTTTAGAACAATTTGCTCTAGTTCATTGAAGAATGCTGTTGGTATTTTGATAGGGATTGCATTGAATCTGTAGATTGATTTAGGCAGGATGGCCATATTAACAATATTAATTCTTCCTATCCATGAGCACAGGATGTGTTTCCATTTATTGGTATCTTCTTTATCTCCTCTCATGAGTGTCTTGTAGTTTTCAGAGTGTAGGTCTTTCACTTCCTTGGTTAGGTTTATTCCTAGGTATTTTATTTTTTTTGATGCAATTGTAAATGAAATTGTTTTCCTGATTTCTCTTTCTGCTAGTTCATCATTACTGTATAGGAATGCAACAGATTTCTGTGTATTAATTTTGTATCTGGCAACTTTACTGAATTCAAATATTAGTTCTATTAGTTTTGGAGTGGATTCTTTAGGGTTTTTTAGGTACAATATCATGTCATGCAAATAGGGACAGTTTGACTTCTTCCTTGCTAATCTGGATGCCTTTTATTTCTTTGAGTTTTCTGACTGCTGTGGCTAGGACCTCCTGTACTATGTTGAATAATAGTGGGGAGAGTGGGCGTCCTTCTCTTGTTCTCGACCTTAAAGGAAAAGCTTTCAGCTGCTCGCTGTTAAGTATAATGTTGGCTGTGGGCGTGTCATATATGGCCTTTATTTTGTTGAGGTACTTCCCCTCTCTACCCATTTTATTGAGAGTTTTTATCATGAATGGATGTTGAATTTTGTCGAATGCTTTTTCAGCATCTGTGGAGATGATCATGTGGTTTTTGTCCTTTTTGTTGATGATCATGGATTTTTCGAATGTTGTACCATCCTTGTATCCCTGGGATGAATCCCACTTGATCATGATGGATGATCTTTTTGATGTATTTTTGAATTCGGTTTGCTAATATTTTGTTGAGTATTTTTGCGTCTATGTTCATGAGGGATATTGGTCCTTTAATTTTCTTTTTCTGTGGTGTCTTTGCCTAGTTTTGTTATTAGAGTGATGCTGGCCTCATAGAATGCGTTTGGAAGTATTCCCTCCTCTTCTACTCTTTGGAAACTTTAAGGAGGATGGGCATTAGGTCTTCATTAAAGGTTTGATAAAATTCAGCAGTTAAGCCATCTGGTCTGGGAGTTTTGTTCTTAGGTAGTTTTTTGATTACCAGTTCAATTTCGTTGCTGGTAATTGGTCTTTTCATATTTTCTGCTTCTTCCTTGGTCCGTCTTGAAAGGTTGTATTTTTCTAAGAAGTTGTCCATTTCTTCTAGGTTATCCAGTTTGTTAGCATATAATTTTTCATAGTATTCTCTCATAATTCTTTGTATTTCTGCAGTGTTCGTAGTGATTTTTCCTCTCTCATTTCTTATTCTGTTTGTGTGTGTACACTCTCTTTTTTTCTTGGTAAGTCTGGCTAGGGGTTTATCTATTTTGTTAATTTTCTCGAAGAACCAGCTCCTGCTTTCATTGATTCTTTCTATTGTTTTACTCTTCTCAATTTTATTTATTTCCGCTTTAATCTTCATTATGTCCCTCCTTCTACTAACTTTGGGCCTCATTTGTTCTTCCTTTTCTAGTTTCATTAATTGTGAGTTTAGACTGTTCATTTGGGATTGTTCTTCTTTCCTGAGGTAGGCCTGTATTGCAATATATTTCCCTCTTAGCATGGCCTTCACTGCATCCCATAGTTTTGGCATTGCTTGATCTCTGTTTTTATTTGGTCATTGATCCATTGATTATTTAGGAGCATGTTATTAAGCCTCCATGTGTTTGTGTGCTTTTCTTTCTTTGAGTAATTTATTTCTAGTTTCATACCTTTGTGATCTGAGAAGCCTGTTGGTACAATTTCAGTCTTTTTGAATTTACTGAGGTTCTTTTTGTGGCAAAAGTTTTAAATTTTGATACTGTCCAGTTTATCATTCTTTTCCTTTATGGATCACACTTTTGGTGTTATTTCTAAGAATTCTTTACCTAATGCAGATTTTCATGTAAAAAATTTATAGAAATGCTGGCTTTCATTTAGGTCTATGGCCCTTTAAATAGTAACAGTTTTATTTTCTTGAGAAGTTTTAGGTTTAATAGAAGAGTTGATTGGAAGTTATAGAGGTCTCATATACCCTCTCATCACCCCAACCCTTCCTCATCCCCAGTTTCTCCTTTTATTAAGATCTTGCATAGTGTGGTATATTTGTTATAATTGATGCACCAATATTGATACATCATTATTAACCAAAAATTCCATAGCTTATATTAAGGTTTACTCTTTTTATTGTTAATTCTATGGGTTTTGGAAAATATATAATGACACGTATCTACCATTACAATCATACAGAATAGTTTCACTACCCTAAAAATCCCCTGTACTCATTCATCCTGTCCCACTTTCTCCCCTCCCCGCCAACCTCTGGCAGTCACTGATATTTTTACTGTCACCATAGTTTTTTGTTTTCCAGAATGTCATTATGGTTGGAATCCTACAATATTTAACCTTTTCATATTGTCTTCTCTCACTTAGTAAAATGCTTAGTAAATTTAAGATTCCTCTGTGTCTTTTCTTGGCTTGATAGATCATGTCTTTTTATTGCTGAATAACATTCCATTGTGTGGATGTACTACTGTTGATTTATCCATTCACTTACTGAAGGACATCTTGGTTGCTGCCAGTTTTGGCAATTAGAATAAAGCTGCTATATAAACACTTGATTATAGGTGTTTGTGTGGAGATATATTTTCAGCTCACTTGGGTAAATACCAAGGAGTGTGATTGCTGTATGGTGTCATAAGACTGTATTTAGTTTGATAAGAAATTTCCAAACTCTCTTCCAAAGTGACTATACCATTACTTTTACCCCAGTAGTGAATGAGAGTTCTTATTACTGCACATTCTTGTCAGCATTTGGTCTTGTCACTGTTTTGGGTTTTAGCCATTCTAACAGTGTGTAGTAATATCTTATTATAATTTACAATTACCTAATGACATAGGATGTTCAGTATTTTTTCATATACTTATTTGCCATCTTTATGTCTTCTTGAAGAGGTGTGTGATCACCCCTTTTCCCATTAAATAGGATTATTTGCTTTTTTATTATTGAGATTTAAGAGTTCTTTGCATATTTTTGGATACCAATCCTTTGTCAGATGTGTGTTTTGAAAATATTTCTTCCCAGTTTGTGACTTACTATTTCATTCTCTTAACAGTATCGTTCACAGAGCATAGTTTTAATTTCAATGAAGTCCAACTTCCCAAGGTTTTCTTTCATGGATTGTGCTTTTAATATATCTAAAGCTTCATCTCTAAAGGTACCTAGATTTTCATTTATGAAATATTCTAGTTTTATCACTGTATTTTATGTTTAGGTCTATGATCCATTTTAACTTAATTTTTGTGAAAGGTCCACAGTCTGTGCCTAGATTTATTTTTTGCACGTGGATGTCCACTTGTTGCAGCACCATCTGATGAAGAGTATCCTTTTCTTCATGGAATTCCCTTGCTCCTTTGTCAAAAGAATCTGTGTGGATCTATTTCTGGGCTCCTATTGTGTTCCACTGATCTGTTTGTCTCATCTTTTACTAATACCGCATTTTCTTGAATCACATTTGAAGTTGGATAATGTTAATCTTCTTTGTTCTCCTCCTTCAAATTGTGTTCACTATTCTCCATCTTTTGTCTTTCCATATAAATTTTAGAATCAGTTTTATCAATATCTAAAAAAACTTGCATTTTGATTGGGATTGTATTGAAACTATAGATTAAGTTGGGAGGAACTGATATCTTGACAATATTGAGTCTTCCTTTCCATGTACATGTAATATTTCTCCATTTATTTAGATCTTTGATTTTTTTGTCAGAATTTGTAGTTTTTCTTGTATAGATCTTATCCACATTTTCTTAGTTTTTTCCCTTGTTTCAAATGTCAATTGTACATTGACAGAATATGAGAAAGTACTTTATGTTTCTTCTAAAAATTTTATGGATTTACTGCCTTCATTTAGATCTATGATGCATTTTAATTAATTTTCACATATAGCATGAAGTTTAGTTCATGGTTAAATTTTTTTTTACATGTGGGTGTTCCAACAGTATTTGTTGAAAAACTAGCTTTTTCATTGAATTGTTTTTACATCTTTGGTAGATAGAGATCAAATGGCCGTATTTATTTGGGTTTATTTTATTTTTGGATTCTCTAATTTGTTCCTTTGACTTAGGCATCTTTCCCTTTGCCAGTGCCTTGCTGTTATTACTACTGTAGCTTTATAGTAAATTTTAAAGTTTGATAGTGTACTTTCTCCAACTTTGTTCATTTTCAGAATTGTTTTAGCAATTCTCATTCCTTTGAATTTTCATTTAATTTTAGAATCACTTTGTCTATGTAAAATACCCTGTTGTGATTCTGATTGATATTGCATTAAATATATTGATTACTTTGGGGAAGAACTGACATCTTTACTATGTTGAGATGTTGAGTCTTCCTTCATACACATACTATGCCTCTCCATTTATTAGAGTTTGATTTATTTCATCACTATTTGTTTTCAGCATACAGATCCTGTATTACCTACTTTTATAAAAGCTGTAAATTGTATTGTTCATTTAATTTCCTCTTAATTGTTCATTGCCTGTATATAGAAATATGTGTGTTGGCCCTGTATTCTGCAACCTTGTGAAATTCACATATTAGTTCTGAGTTTGTGTGTTTGATTTCCTGTTATTTTCTACAGGGATAATCGTGTTACCTACAGATTTGGTTAAGTAAGACGTCTGGTACTCTGATGAACAGAGGATGTTTTTCAGACATTTTAAGGATGTTGCTCCACTGTCTTCTCCTTTGCATTGTTTTTGGCAAGAAATCTCTTGTCATCTTTATCTGTGTTCCTCTGTATGTAACATGTCCTTTATTCTCTGGTTTTAATATTTTGTCTCTCACATTCGTTTTAGAAAATTTGATTTTCATGTGCCATCATGTAGTTTTCCTGTTTTTTTGCTTGGATCTTTTTGAGCTTCTTAGATCTGTGGATAGTTTTTGTATGCCCTGCATATAGTTTCTTTGTGTGTCTGAAATTTTTCTGTTTTATTCTTTTAAATCTTGCTGTTTTTCCAAGGAGGAAGTTAACTTGTTTAAAAATCAAATTACAGACTGACTTTCCAACAATTCCTATCTGTGCTTAGTTCTTAATCTTTAAGTATTGCTTTTTTTTTTTTTTTTAGCCTCATTCTCTGGTGTGCTTATATAGTTTGATGGTCACCAAGGATTTAGGTAGCATTTATAATCAGATTTGGGGGCCTGTATTTTTTGTATTTTTCTTCTTTGGGGACCTTTACCTTAATTTTCAACTGCTCTGCCATATCTTGAGCCCTGTCTTCTGATACCTCAGCCCTCAGCACTCTGCTGTGCTTGCTTCCTATTGTTTGAGGGATACAGTCAGTTACTAAAGCAGCAAAATGGTAGATCTCATCTGGTTCAGTTCTACCTTTAGAGAGTAGATTGCTTTTGTCATGTTTCGGTTTTTTTGGTGGACATTCTGGGTTTCCCCCTGAGCATGCTCAGCTTTACATTCCACTAGCGATTTGGGCAGAGTTTATACTCAGATTTTTGTTCTTACTGGCTCTCTGATTCTCTTGTATCCAGACTCTTAACCTTATATTTCCAGCTGGCCTGCTGGTTCTGAACTCTGCCATCTCAAGCCAACTGTGATCAGTGTTCTGCTGAAATAATTGTGGGAATTGGGGAAGTTTCTTGGACAAAAAATGCACAAACTCACAATTCTTATTTCTTGAGTTTCAGTTTTTCAAGTAGAGTATCTTATCTGACTTTTTTCTACTTTGTGATGCTTTCCATTGTCTTAGTTATGTCTTGATTTCATAATTATTATCTGTAGTAAGATTCATTCAACCACTTCACTCTGTTGCCATTACCGGAAGTTACCACACATTAAATTTTACATTTCAGTTGTTACATTTTGTTTATAAAAGTTTATTTCATTTTCATATATATAAGTATACTTTTTATTGCTTCATGTTCTCTGCAGATATTTCAAGCCTGTTATTTTGTTGAAGATAATGTGAATGGTTTTATTTTTGTGTCCGATAACATCAGAGGCTGAAATATTTGTGTCTTGTTTGTGCAGTTTCTCTTATTTTTCCTGGTGATTTTCCATTTTAGCTCATTATTCCTTTGTGTGCTTGACTATTTTTGACTGCATGCTACTAATATATTTTAAAAGTTTTTTGTGGGACTTCTTGGATGCCCAGTGAAGATTCCTTTCTCAAGAGATTTACTTTTACTTGTGCAAAGTGCCAAAGGGCCCTAACATTCTGGGCCCATTTGAAACTAAATTCAGTGTTTGACCTTTTCTGGGCCACCCAGTTGATGTGAATTTGAGTTGAAGAACTTTGAAAGACTTGGTTTGTGGTGAAAATTTCTTGAGGACGCCTTTTTCCTCCTTTGGACAATGTCTTGGAAATGTCCCTGGTGTCTTTTGGTGTCTTTACACTCTTTAGTTCTTTGGTACCTTTGAGATCCCAGCTGTATTGGAGGAATGTTCTTGTAAATTCTACCATTGGACACATTCTGGGATTTATCTTTGATAGATCCTCAGAAGGCCTGGAAAATCAGTGGCTCAGTTAATTACGTTTGACTTAATATCCTTAGGTTAGACCAGCTGCTGTGCTTAGCTTCTTTAATAAGTTAGATTCTCCATGAAACAGACTTCACTCCTTCAAGATTTGTAAGAGGCTTGTTGGAGGAATTCTGTCAGGAACATCTGTAAGGCTTGAGAGAAGCAGGTGTGGACTACAGTCAAGTGCAAAACGACAAGTTGATCCTTCAGCTGGCCTTTTGGAGATGTTTCATCCTGAGGCAGGGGGTTGACTTTAATGTCTCTGTGTAGACCCCTACACTGAGTGCAGGCTGCTCTGAGGGAGGGGGCTCTCCCTCTGAAGGCTGAAGGCTGGTCCTGGTAAAGGACTTAGTTGACAGCCATCAGCAGCCACACTCCTAGCAGCTGGAGGAGTTATATTCTCAGTACAAAAAGGTATCTGGGTTGTGTACCACAGCATCCATTTGAATTTATCCTCTGATTTCTTACTTTAGCCATTTATTGGCCTTAAAATTTCTTACTATATGTTCAGGTTATAGGTTCTTTTATTAATTTATATTTTATCCAATAATTTTGTTGTAGTTATTTTCAGGAAGATTTGTCCAAATAACCCAGTTTGTTATTTTATTGAAAAATAACTCAAATTTTAACTTTTTATTTAAGATAGAAGCCTTTAACTTTATTATGTTGTAAATTAAATTTATAATTTTCCAGTGTTATTGATGTATGGCTGACTATTAATTGTACGTAAGTTGAATAACATGAAGATTTTTTTAAATGTGCATGATTTTATATGCATACACATTGTGAAATGTGTATGTATAAGACTTGTACAGAATCTTAAGGTAGAGCTTGTTTAATAGATTCCACTTTACCACTAACCATTAGTTCTACTTAAACATTATGTTCTTTTTTTCTCTTAATGATCAATCAGGTTCTTGTGAAATTATCCTGAAAAATATTATGGTAATTTAGAAAAAAAATCTGATAACATAATTTTTATAAAAGGGTAAGTTACTAAGAAATTCTCATGTCCATTTATTAAACAGAATTATCAATATTTTACATGAGATTATTTCTATTATATGAACATGGTATAAGCTGGATCATTGTCTTAATGAAGTAGAAGGGATTTAGCATATTTTAAGTAATGGAAAACTTACTATCAGAACATTGTAGGTAAGTTCTTTTTTGCAAAAACTGATAGGTAGCCTGTCAGATCTAGCAACTATAAGTCATCAAATTCTCTAAATTGTATATTTTTATTCAAGATTATACCTTTTCTTGATATAAGCAACTAAGAACCCAGTAGCTTGTCTCTGTAAATGTAGTTATGCCACCAGTTTTAGTGTGTGACTTTTAAATTTCTTCTTTCTATACTTACTTTCTTCAGCAGTATTGTCCTTATTCCATTTTCCCTAAGAAGGCCTCAGATATTTTTTGTAGATTAGGGGATAGAGGTGAAGATATCAGGAGATTTTTTTTTTCCCACAGAACTTCAAGCACCTGAGAAAACTTCACTTCATCTTTTACAATTAATAATCATTTTTGATAATGCATTTACATTTGTGTGCCACTGTTAATAGCATCTTGTTTTGTGTTAGGAAATGTATCAAGTGTCCAGAAAAGCATATAGAATAGTAAATCTGTATTGAGCTACCCAGATTTTTCATATCTTAAACATTTTCCATTTTGTCCTACTCTCAATCTCATTTCTCTTTGATGTGTTAACCAGTGTTAAAAGTATTGTGTATTTTACCAGATCCATGTCTATGTATTAACTTAAACACATTCCAATATCACTATACATGCATAATTTTTAGTTTAAAAAATACATAGTCATGCTATACCAATATTTCTGATATTTCATTTTTCAGTATATTATAACTGTCTTTCTGTGTCATTACATGTTGATTTACCTTATTTAGTGAATGGCATTTTAAATACGTTTTACATTGTAATATTGCCTAATATATAATGGCGCTCAGAAAATACTGTCCATGAATGCACTGTTAACATTATTATAACTATATAGTCTGGATATACCAAACTTTATTTAGCCACTTAAAACTTATAGAATGATGTTTGGTTGTCTTCTAACATTCCATTCTAATCTTTATCTTTTCTTCCAAGGTATTTCCTTAAGGGAAACTTTTTTCAGTCAGAGATTCCTTGATTTTCAGATAAGTTATTAGTAAGTAAGGACCCTTTAAAATAATAAGAATAGTAATTTGATAAAAACAATCATCTAATAAGTATCTCTGTCTTAGGAGTTAACAGATTAATTTTCTCAAGGATGTCGAACTTTTCTAGGAGGATTATAGTATGGAAACCCTACCTTTTTTCTGTATTTACTGAGCCACCTGTTTTTAGTACCCAAGTCAAGTCTTCAATCAGGAGTTGGCACACTATAGCCCATTGGCCAAAACTGGCCTGCTGCCTGTTTTAGTAAGTAAAACTTTACTGGAATACAAACATGCCCATTTATTTATGTTTTGCTTATTGCTACTTTCTTGTTGTAGTGGCAGACCTGAATAGTTGCAGTAGAGACCATATGGCCTATAAAGCCTAAAACATTTACTATCTAACTCTTAATAGAAAAAGTTTGCTGACCACTGCTTTAGTTGAATATTATATGTTGGGTAATAGTTAATACAGTTTTAAGAATACCAAACTTCCACTGTGTTGTTTACTTGAAATGAATATAAGATTGTGTATCAACAATACTTCAATTAAAAAAAAAGAATACCAAACTTATGGTCCAGAGTTCTGATGTACCTTTGACTTTGGGGAAAGTTGCTTTATCTTCCTAAACCTTAGTTTCCTTCCTTTGTGGGAAGAAGTGTAACTAAATGAATTTTGAGGTCCTTTCTAGCTCTGAAGTTCTGAAAAACTTTGTAATATAAAAATTTTAAAGAGCATTTGAAATAGACATAGACAGATACAGAATATTATCCATAGATATGTAATTTAGGATATAGAGTAGATATAAAACAAATGTGCAAATGGACCAGAAAATACAGGTGACCACAGAGATTTTTCTTAGGGCTTAATAAATACAGGCATCTTTATTATGTAAATATAATCCTATTGTGAAAATGTATTAAACAGTAAATTTTCTAATAATGGGAGAGCCTCTATTCCATTATGTTAAATGGGAAAAGTAATGATGTGTTATGAGTCCATCCCTAAACTCTATCCAGTTATTCCCCAAATACTACTAAAACGCTCTTACACATCTATAGAATCATATACAGTTGTTGTAGTATAACAGTTTAAGATACTGATAACTAATTGTGTAATTCTTAATGAACTCGTTAGTGTATTTATAGTAATTTGGCATATAACTACTCTTTCCTTGTACCATGTATCTCATGTGCACTGTTTTGTAGTACATGATAATATAAAGATATCATAAATGCAAATAGAACTTAGAATGGAAAATAAATAAAACAGTTAAATTCCATTGATCATAGTTTATAAGGACTTCTGGTTAAGGTCAAAACTGCATCATGCATTCCTTAGGAGAGAGGAACCAAGTTACATATGAGCTTAGCTCTTTCATTCGCAGTCTGCTACCTGTCCCTTATTAGTATCTCCTTGCCATGTGATTTCTTCATCATCTTTTCATTATCAGTCTTAAAGTATGAGATCTTTAATATAAAAGGAGAAATATACTAATACCCTGATATCACCAAGACTTGAGCCATCTAATGGGAAATGGGAATCTTTTCTGTAAGATGTACTAGTTGTATCTATATCCCTTCACAAGGATTTTAATATGCTTAGCATTTTGACTGTTCTTCTTCCTCATCTGTCAGCAGATACTTGTACTTTTTCACATCAATTTTTCATGTTGATGGAAGCATTTACTTGGATGTGTAATATTTCTAAGCCCAAATTCCTTTTTTTGTCCATCTTCCATAAGTATCTTAGCAGTTGAGGACCTTAAGTCAGCCTCTCTTTTTTTTTAATCCTGATATCAAATAAGTTTGATTTTCATTTAATTCTATTAATTAGCCCAAATGTCATTGTTACCACATAGTGTGGTGGCAGAAAGATTAAAATCTCATGGCCCCTTTACAAGGTTCTGTTGTAATTAAAATATTCAGTATTCCTTCCTGAGTTAGGGTATAAGCCTTCTCCAGTGTAGCTGAGATGCATACCTGTTTTACTAACTTAGTAAGGCATGCAATCCACTCATGTATCTTTCATCTTTGCTAGCCTGCCAGTCTTGACCAGTCTTCTGGAAGAGAGCACCCTCTATTGTCCCTATTTGGGATTACAAATATATTTCATCTAGTTGAAGTTCTTTTTTTTCTCTTGGAAGATAACATCATTTGGACTGGGCTCAATAATTGGAGTCCATATCTAAGCATTCCCAGTTTCTTCTCAGTTGTTGGGGCCAGTGTTGGTAGAGCCACCACAAATCCTTTTGGCATTGACTTGTGGCCTGAGTGTGATTTAAATATAGTGTACGCACCAAATGTATGTTGTGCCCTAAGAAATAGTCAGTTAGATGTGTTTCACTTTCAGATAAAATTAGACTGTGTAAGCTACAGGCTTACTACAGTAGCCCTTTTCTGAATTACAGGGGTGAATCTATGAGTGATATGCAGCCACCACCATATTATATCATGTTTACCTTTATTTTAGAGACCATTCTATTCCCATGAATGCTGTTTCCATTTGCATTCATGCCTGTTAAAACCAAAGGAACAAAGCAGTAAGCTTTTTACGCAGTGAATAAGTTGCAGCAATATTTTTACACTCATATTCCAGTAGCTTTCTCAGGAGGGAGTGATTATAATTGGCAGCAGTATAGCTTACCAATTTTCTGCTACCCATTGCAATTCATCCTATCTGACTCAAAGGTAGAATCTTTATTAAGCACTACAAAGAAACCAATGTGATAAACATAACCAACAAAATGTAACTCCAATGATGATTATAATTTATTGCAATATAGGTGAGTCACTAAGGGGATTTTCTTCATTTATCTTTTCTCCAGGTCACTTCAGGTAGTTGTCCTAAGTCGGTGTTGGTTCAGCTTTCATATTCCAGAGATAATGGGTCAGCTGCTTTCTCTTTCTCCTTAGTCAGTCTTATGTTCTTGCTCTGAGAAGTTCTTGTGGGAAAAGAATAGTATTCTTAGTTTTGTCATAACCTGTGTCTCTGCTCCCTTACTACTGGCCACTGTTTATTTCTGTTGCCATTTATTACTCATTTTAACCTATGCTTTTCCTTCCCTAGTAAGTGCTCTAATTTGGCTGCACTGTCTGACCATCTGACATGCAAATACAGTAACCTTGCCAGGTCCTCTCCTTTTGTTTGTTCTCGGGAAAATTTTGTTCCATTTGACAGGTAAAGAATTATAGTGACTATCTCTTACTTGCTAATGGAGCAGCACTTAACAGTTAATCTCAGTTTAGCTACATGAGGCAAAGTCATGAGCCACTCCAGAGTTCCTTTAGAAATATGTACAGTCAAATTCTGTGTTATCGTTGTGTCTTGTGTAGCAATATCTCCCTTTGCTGGCACTGCTGTCCTGGTCTTGGCGCAGTTGAGTTTGGCAAGATAAAAGAAAAATTTGTGAGGGGGAAAGATATAAAATTGTGAATTATATCCCCTTCACTCCGTTACCACCATTCCAATTCCTAGAAACTTTTCTGATGACATTGCCTCTTATTTTCTTTCTTAATTTTAGAAAACAGTGGACCAGTTGAGTTAGCGTCCTTGATGCTCTTATTTCCCATCATTTTGGGTAACAAATGTTTTAATTGCCCATTCTAATTTTTAATGAGATCATTACTTTAAGGATGATAGTATTTTATTTCTCTGCCTATTTTTGTATATAGGTAACAATCAAAGGAAATATATCCAGGCAATCAGAATTGATAAATGATTCTCTGTTCCAAACCTTTCATTGAATTCTTGGCAGTTGCTTGTATTAAACTAAGCAAAGTTGAGAATACAATAGGTGTTGATTCTAGTCACTACTCATTTGTAAGTAGTAGTAGAGGTCTAAGATGGTCCACTTGCTGAATTCTTAAAGCAAAAGTTCTCCAAGTTTTTTTTGTTGTCCTTAGTGTCTTAGTAATATTTTCATGGTGTTTCTAAGCTGCCCTCATCTCCTGCTCCAAATTAATTTTTGCATGGTATTTGCTTTTTACCCCAGCAATGCAAAAATATGAAATCATTGAAAAGAATGTAGTGAGATCTAATGTTCTAACAGTAATAAAGAATCTCCTTGAACCTAGTAGCTCATGTGGTGTTCACCAGTTGTTGCCTTTTCTTTGAAAATTGGAAATATACACGGAACCCCTCCGTGTTTGCTGCAGTGTTTGGGGATACCTTGGCACACAATTTGGGAATGATAGGTCTGAGGACATTTTAATATTGACTTTATATGTGTGTGTGGTAAAATACACATAACATAAAATTTAGTGTTTTTAACCATTTTTAAGTGGACAGTTCAGTGGCATTAAGTACATTGACAGTACTGTATAACAATCACCACTACCCACATCCAAAATTTTTCATCATCCCAAATAGAAACTCTGTATCCATTAAACAACAACTCCCTGTTCTATCCTCCCCGGCCCCTAGTAACCTCCGTTCTACTTTCTGTCTCTCTGGAATTTGCCTATTCCAGGTATATCATATAAGTAGAATCATGAAGCATCCTTTTGTGTCTGGCCTATTTTGCTTAGCATATCTTCCAGGTTCATCCATGTTGTAGAATGTATTAGAATTTCCTTCTTTTTAAGGTTTTAATTTCCTTCTTTTTAATATTCCATTGTACATAGAAAACACATTTTGTTTATCCATTTATCTGTTGACAGACAGTTGAGTTGCTTCCATCTTTTGGCTGTTACAAATAGTGTTGCTTTGAACATTCAGTTTACAAGTGCCTATTTGAGTCCTTGCTGTCAATTCTTTACTAAGTAGTGGAATTGCGGGGCCATAGGTAATTTAGCTTTTTGAGGAACTGCCAAATTGTTTTCTACAGCAGCCACATTATTTTACATTCCCAGCAGCAATGCACAAGAGTTTCAGTTCCTCCACATCCTTGCCAACACTTAGTATTTTGTTTTTGATAACAGCCATCCTGTTAGTTTTGATTTGGATTTTCCTAAGGATTAGTGATATTGAGCATCTTTTCATGTGATTTTTTAGCCATTTGTATATCTTCAAAGAAATATTTATTAAAGTCCCTTGTCCTTTTTTTTTCTGTACTATGGAAAGTTGTAGTCCCTTTGTTTTGATATTTTCATGAATAATTTTTGCAGTCTGTTCCTTGTGTGTAATCACTGAAGTCTCTGCTCCTTTAGCTCTTGTTCAACTGTTTTTACAGAGATTTCTTTGAATGTCAAGACCTCTTCCAGTCTTTGCAGATTGCCCCTGTTCCTAGGTACTCCTTCAACTCTTAGCTAGGTCTGCACTAAGCTTAGTAATCAGCCTGCAGTGAAAGCTTAATGGTCTTCTCAGATCTTCTGAGCATGCAAGTTGCTTTCTAAATTCCCCTGAAGACTTTGGTGCTTTGCATGCCTTCATTTCCCAGTCTCCCCCTGGCTTCTCTTCCAGGCCTTAGGTGGTCTATTGTGAATGTCTGCTTTTCTTACCCCGGGTATCTATGAGCCTGTAGTGGCCTTGCTGCTTTTATCAGCAGTGCCTGCCCTTTACCCACCTGAGCTCTGAGTTGGATGATACAGAGGCAAGTAAGTGCCTTGTGTCAGTCCTTCAGGTATCCCTCAGGCAGATTAAAATAGACATTCACAGTAATTTATATTCCTACAGAAGGAGGAAATTGGGAACCATTTTGCTGCTGCTTCAAGAACAAGGGCATCACTGCACCGGAGAGGGGGTGGGGAAATAGGGGAAAACACTGCAAAATTCCCCTACCATTTGAAGATGGCTTTTTCTTGATTGGGTAAATAACAATAAAGTTGCTGTTAACTTTTGACTATGTTCCAGAGTTGATTCAGACAGTTCCTGCTTTTTTTTTTTTATGTTTTTCTGTGGTAATGAGAGTTTGGAGCTGTCTAGTCTGCCATTTTACTGACATTCCTCCTGTTGATTGTGAATAACATTTTATTCATTGCAAGGCAAATACATCATCATTTGTTCCATCTTCATATTACTTATTCAACCCAGTGCTTACACATGTCATGAATTCAAGAGGCTAGAGGTCTAGGGCATTTGGCTCAGTATTACAGCTCCCCTCTGAACTAGCACTTTAATTATTTTGATAAATTTTCACAGGGATTTTTATAGTTAGATACTCCATAAAGGAGTAGTTTTTATTGCCCAATCATCCAGGGCCTTTTTGCCAGTCTATATAGTGGCCCAAGATTTTGTGAATATCCAGATCTGTCCCCAAAGGCCCATTGTGCTGTTTTACCTTTACTACCTTGCACCATGGTTTTACTGTCTGTAAAACATGGCTGGTTTTAAAAAACCTTATAACTCTCATTTAGGCAGTGGTATGCTGGTAATGGGTAAAGAGTGACCATAGCCAAAAGAAAACCTCTGTTTGTTGTATTTGTTGGTTTTTGTTGTGTAAACACCTCCATTATAGCCAATATCAAGCTTAAAACATGGCACCACTGATTTTAGAGTTGGAAAGAGGCACAGTGGCTCTTGCAGGCTGGCTTTTGCAGTTCATTACCATGAACTCCCAGTATTAAAACAAGTGTTGTGATTTCCTTTGTCTGATAATCATCGGGCTCATATCATACAGCAGGCCAAACTGGGAGGCCCTGAGAGGACATTTCTGGCAATGACTTCAAAGGCAGTAAATTGGCCTCTTATGTGAATGCAGTAAGCTCCTGCACCTACCCTCTGGAGCACACTCCTGCACTTGACAGTTCTGTTAATGAGCTCTCCTGAATGGCCTTCTCCTTTTTTGAATGATTCTTTTACAGCAAGTAGGTCCTGGTGGGCATTTTTTCCTTGGGATTAATTGATGACCTTCAATGATAGGTGCCATTTTGACCAATACTCAATAACAAGGTAGCTATAGTCTTTGAAAAGGGCTATATTGAACATCTAGGTCAGTCAGCTTTCCAGTCTCTAATGAGCTCGAGAGTCTGCCAAGGTGTAGTAATCAGTTTGTACCCAAGGCTCCTGTCTTCCTTCATGTGTCAGCATTGAGGATACTTCCAAAAAAATTTGGAGAATTGAGGTCATAATGTCCCAGACTCTAGGGCCTAGAGCCATTGCCTGGGAGACAATCTTTTGTAAATCTTATATTGATTATTTTGGCTTAGGGCCTTATTCAGTAAATTCAATTGCTTTTTCCTGGCTTTATTAATAGGCTTAGCAGCATCCTTGAGTGGGAGATAGGCTTTGCCAAGACCCAAATTGTCCCACTAGTCTGGGCTGTCTGTCTAGGGAGAGGTCATAAGGAATACTAAATTATTTTTAAAGATTAAGGATGTCCTTGATATTTCTGGCACACATTATTCCCAAAAGTTTCACAGGTTGGGCCAGGCCTTGAGTTTCAGTTAGGTTTTATTAGCCAACTTTTTTGTCACATGAGTAAGAAAGAATGCAAAAGATTTCCTCTTGTTTCACATATTGTCCACCAGTTTGCCTTTGTCAGAGCTTTTAATTATAGCCATCCCAGTATATATGTAATATGTGATACCTCACTGTGGTTTTGATTTATACTTCTCTGGTGACAGTGATTCTAGGAACGCTCTTACATGTTTGTTAGCCTTTTTTTTTTCTAACTCCTTTATCAAATGCAAGCTCTGCTTGCTTGCCCATTTGAAAAAAGTTGTGTTGTTTGTCTTTCTTGCATACATATGTAGGAGCTTTTAAGAATACATTCTGCATGTGAGTCTTTTATTAGTTAAACATGTTTGTTCTTCCTTTTCATCCAGTTTGTTGCTTTCCTTTTCATTCTCATAATGACATTTTTTGATGAACAGAAAATCTTAATTTTAATGAAGTCCAATTTTCAATCTCTTGTAATTAGTGTTTTATGTATCCTTTTAAAGAAATCTTTATCTAACCCAAGGTCCATTAGACATTTCCCCCTTGTTTTCTTTTAAAAGCTTGATTACTTTAGATTGTATGTTTAGATCTATGATCTAGCTCAGATTAATTTGAAGGCATGATATAAAGTAGGAATTGAGGGTAATTATTTCTATATGGATACAAGTTGATCCTGTATCATCTACTGAAATGACCAACTTTTCCTCACTGCTGTGGATCATTTGCCATAAATCAAGAGTGTGCATGTTCAGTGTGTGTGGGAGTACTCGATTTCTGGACTCTTTATTGCATTGGACCAATATCACACTGTCTTAATTACTTGGCTTTGTAGAAGTAAAGGCATATGGATGGGGAAGGAAGAAATTAAAATGTCTTTATTAGTAAATGACATAATCCTATATGTAGAAAATCATAAAACCTATAATAAAATAAGCAGAACTTTCTTTTTTCTTTTTTTAAATTTTTATTAAGGTATTATTGATATACACTCTTATGAAGGTTTCACATGAAAAAACAATATGGTTACTACATTTACCCATATTATCAAGTCCCCACCCATACGCCAATGCAGTCACTGTCCATCAGTGTAGTGAGATGCCACAGATTCACTATTTGCCTTCTCTGTGCTACACTGTTTTCCCCGTGACCCCCCCACACCATGTGTACTAAACATAATACCCCTCAATCCCCATCTCCCTCCCTCCTAACCCGCCCTCCCACACCCTTCCCCTTTGGTAACCACTAGTCCCTTCTTGGAGTCTGTGAGTCTGCAAATAAGCAGAACTTTCAAATGAATTTAGTGAGGTTTTAAAATTCAGAGTCCATATAGAAAATTAATTGACTTTATATATATATATATAGCAAAGAACATTTGAAAATTGAAATAAAACAATTACATTTTTGGTAGCATCAAAAAATGTTAAATACTTGGAGTAAACTTTATGGAATATATGCAAGACCTTTACACTGAAAACTGTAAGACATTGCTGAGAGAAATTAAAGAAGACATAAATAAATTAAGAATCATGCCATGTTCATGGTTTGAATGGTTAAGCTTTTAATTCTTTCTTAATTCATTTATCTCTGTCAAAATTCCAGTATGGTCTTTAAAAGGAATGTACAAGTCCATCCCAATATTTATATGGAAATGCTCAGGGTCTAGCCAAGTAATATTTAAAGAAAATTGTAGGACAAAGTTATAGGACTTATGCTACCTAAGTCCAACACTTAACTGCAAATGTGATTACATCATAAAATGAAGGCAGTTTGGTATTAGTGAAAGGATCGACGTGGAACACAAAAGGAGCCCGAACATAGGCTTACCCATGTAGAATCAACTGATTTTCAGTATAGGTGCCAGGGTAACAGTGGAGAAAAGATAGTTCTTTCAACAAATGGTGCTGGAATAAATATATATTTGTATGGGAAAAAAGTGAACCTTGACCCTTGCTTCATGACTATATACAAAATTTGAAGTACATCATTTATCTAAATGTAAAGCCTAAAACTATATAAACTTACAGGAGAAAACATGAAAGAAAATTACTGTGACCTTAGGGTTGGTTAATATTTCTTAGAACACAAAAATACTAAGCCCAAAAGAAGTTTATAAATTGAACTTCATTAAAATAAAAATATTTCCTCCATTGACACCATTAACTAAAATTAACAGGCAGGCCACAGACTGGGAGAAAATATTTACTACATATATCTGGCAGAGGACTTGTTTTCAGAATATATAAAGAACTCTTACTACATAGTAATAGGACACACAACTCAATGAAAATGTACAAGAGTTGAGCAGGTACTTCACACAAGAGATCTGAGATCTATGAATGGCTGATAAACATTTGAAAAGATGCATATCATCATTGAACAAGTTATGCAAATTAAAATTATGAGCTATAAGTGCATACAAAAGAAAATGAAATTTAAAAGACTGAAATAAGTCATAGTAATGTAATGTACAGCATGATGAATATAGGCAACAATTCTACATTGCATATTTGAAAGTTGTGGAGGGAGTAGATTGTAGCAGTTCTCATCATAACAAAAAAATTTTTGTAACTATGTGGTGATGGATTTTAACTAGAATTGCTATGGTGATCATTTCACAATATAGACAGATATTTAATGGTTGTTATACCTGAACTAATATAATTTTATATATCAATTAGCTACAATAAATAATAAAAAAATATATTTTACATATTTGCACATTTGCATATATAGAAACTGTCCATACCAAGTGTTAGTGAGAATGTGGAACATTTAGAACTCTCACACATGGTGGATGTGTAAAATGATACAACTGCTTTAGGAAATAATTTGCCAGTTTCTTGTGAAATTAATATGATCCAGCAATATTATTCTGGATATTTATCCAAGAGAATTGAAAACATATGTTTGAAAAAAGGCTTGTACAGCATATTCATTACTATTTTATTCACAATGGCCAACAACTACAAACAGCCCAAATATCCATTAACAGGTGACTAAATAGACAAATTGCAGTATGTTCAAACACTACAATGGAATATTACTGAACAACAGAAAGGAGCAAACTGCCTTATACAGTGTGAATGAGTCTTAAAAACTTTATACTAAATGAGAGAATTCATATACAAAAGAGTATTGTTAGGGTCTCAACTGAGCAGGAGAAAGCTGACCAGCCAGGTGTCACAGTAACAGATTAAAATTAGGCCAAAATGAAACTAAGAGTCACTAAACTATGACAGTATAAGCAAGAGGCTAAACTGGAGAAAGCACTAACTCCCTGCTGTTCTATTTTTTTTCTTTTGGTTTCATTAATATAAAATCACATGAGCACCATTTGTGGTTACTAGATTCCCCCCATTATCAAGTCCCCACAACATACCCCATTACAGTCACTGTCCATCAGCATAATAAGATGCTATAGAGTCACTACTTGTCTTCTCTGTTCTATACTGCCTTCCCTGTGCCCCCCACCCCCCACATTATGTGTGCTAATTGTAATTCCCCTTATTCCCCTTATTCCTCCCTTTCCACCCACCCTCCCCAGTCCCTTTCCCTTTGGTAACTGTTAGTCCATTCTTGGGTTCTGTGAGTCTGCTGCCATTTTGTTCCTTCAGTTTTTGCTTTGTTCTTATGCTCCACAGATGAGTGAAATCATTTGGTACTTGTCTTTCTCCACCTGGCTTATTTCACTGAGCATAATACCCTCTAGCTCCATCCATGTTGTTGCAAATGGTACAATTTGTTTTCTTTTTATGGCTGAATAGTATTCCATTGTGGATATGTACTACATCTTCTTTATCCATTCATTACTGATCAACACTTAGGTTGCTTCCATTTCTTGGCTATTATAAATAGTGCTGCAATAAACATAGGGGTGCATATGTCTTTTTCAAACTGGGCTCCTATATTCTTAGGGTAAGTTCCTAGGAGTGGAATTCCTGGGTCAAATGGCATTTCTATTTTTAGTTTTTTGAGGAATCTCCATACTGCTTTCCATAATGTTTGAACTAGTTTACATTCCCACCAGCAGTGTAGGAAGGTTCCCCTTTCTCTGCATCCTCCCCAGCATTTGTTGTTCCTAGTCTTTTCTACGTTGGCCATGAGGTGATATCTCATTGTGGTTTTAATTTGCATTTCCCTGATAATTAGCAGTGTGCCTGTTGGCCGTCTGAATTTCTTCTTTGGAGAATTGTCTGTTCAGATCCTCTGCCCATTTTTTAATCGGGTTATTTGCTTTTTGGGTGTTGGGGTGTGTGAGTTCTTTATATGTTTTGGATCTTAACCCCTTGTTGGATATGTCATTTACAAATATATTCTCCCACTGTAGGATGCCTTTTTATTCTGCTCATGGTATCCTCTGCTGTATACAGAAGCTTTTTAGCATGATGTAGTCCTATTTGTTCGTTTTTGCTTTTGTTTCCCTTGCCCAAGGAGATGCATTCAGGAAAAAGATGCTCATGTTTATATTCAGGAGATTTTTGCCTGTGTTTTCTTCCAAGAGTTTTATGGTTTCATGACTTACATTCAGGTCTTTGATCCATTTTGAGTTTACTTTTGTGTATGGGGTTAGACAATAATCCAGTTTCATTCTCTTGCATGTAGCTGTCCAATTTTGTCAACACCAGCTGTTGAAGAGGCTGTCATTTCCCCATTGTATGTCCACGGCTCCTTTATCATATATTAATTGACCATATATACTTGGGTTTATATCTGGGCTCTCTAGTCTGTTCCATTGGTCTATGGGTCTGTTCTTGTGCCCCTGCTGTTCCTTTTTTAACTATGAAACTATGTGCCCAGTTGAGGGTCAGATGGATCAGCACAGACATGCGGGTCACTCACTGCTTAGGTAGCCCTAAACAAAAAGTTCTTGCAGTTTTATGGATCCAGGTTAGTGGGATGAAGGGAGTGCAGGGAGGAAGGAGAGACTGCAGGATTAGGGTTAGGAAAGTACTATTTGTTGAGCCAGAGTTGGGGAAAGTATCTTTCCTCCCCACTCTGTCAGGAGGTCTCTTTCTGAGGGAGACTCCAGACAAAGAGACCTCTGAGTGGCTAGGAATGCAGATATGCAAAAGAGCTTGGTCAGCCAGCTGGTTCTGAGGCCTTGACTGCAGCTGCCTGTAGAGACTGAAATGCATTGGTTGTGTAAAGTCTTCCTGGGAGGCCTGCCTGGTGAAGTCTTTGTAATTACCAATGCTTTGGTCTAAAAACTCACTCATAAGTTTTTGGTCGGGAGCTGGACTCTGCAAGTATCCATTTATATAGAACTCTGGAATTAGCACCTAATTTACGTAGTAAAGGAACACATATTTGTACTTTCCTGAAATTGGGGAGTGGGGGATATTTATTGCAAAGGGGCATGGGGTGACTTTTTTAACAGGGATTTTTGTTATACCATTGTAGACAGTTATCAAAACTCATCAAATGTATACTTAAAATGCATGCATTTTTTACATGATGTAAATTATATCTTAAAGTTGATTTTAAAAGTAAAGAAAATTAAAAAGGGTTTACTTGAATCCTGTTAGTACTTGGTGAATATATATGAATGTGTGTACTACAACTTAACAATTTTTTATTATAAATTATGAACAGGTAAGTCAAGTATAAATATAAAGTGTGAAACTAGATGGCATGGGTCAAGTTACATTGTACATTTGATTTTGTCCAAACAGCTGAAAAGAAAGTGGTAGTGAAAAGAATCATGATTACTATCTGAAATTTGCTTTTTTATTAAACTGATGTTCTATTCATATTTAGTTCACAAGAATTTGCATGTTATAAAACTTTGTCATATAGTGGCATGAAGCAGTAATACTCCTGTATCTTAAAAAACATTGTTTAATGTTTATTATAGTAAAATATTCATAACAAAATTTACCATTTTAACCATTTCTAATGGTATAGTTCAGTGGCATTAAGTACATTCACATTGATGTGCAGCCTTTACCACTGTCTATCTTCAGAATGTTTTTATTTGCTTTATTCTTGAATCAAATTTCTGTAAGGTTTGTCATGAAATCTTCTGTCCAAGTTTTTTTAAATGCACCTCTGTGCTTCTATATAGCATGCTTTACATTGCCACTTCTTTATTCCCTCCACTCCAGTTTTATCATAATGCATTAACTTAATTGCTATTGAAGATGGGGAAGATGTTATAGGATAGAAAAACAAAAACCACTTAGGTATTTCAAGCAGAAGGGGCCTTTACATTGGGAATTCACAAGTTACAGAATTATTACAAGTGCTGGGACATAAGTCAAGGACCATCTCTAGACCATCTCTAGGTCATGATATTGTTGCATTCTCGAGGTCAGAAAGCTGTTTTTTCTGCTGCCACCACAAATAGCTGTCATGTAAAGAAGGCTCATACTAGACATTAGATTGTAGTCTCTGCCACCAGAAATGCTTAAGTCTGCTGACCTTGCATGTTGAAAGCAGATGGTCTCTGCCTTTTTCTTCCATATCTTGCTCGAGTACATTTACTTGGTAGAACCTTTTTTGGCAAAAAGACCATGAGCTACTAAGAGAATGGGAAATAATTGCCCAAATAAGACCCTGAGAATGCACCTCCATAGGAATTCTGTGATTTTAATGCTGTATAACTCTGATTCAGTTATTACTCTTTTCCAGAGACACATTTTTTTACACGAATTGGAGTGTATTTTGTTTTTCCTTCCTTTCTTCTGTTCTCCCCTTCTTCTACCTTTATTAGACATATGTTAGAGCTTTTATTTTTTCATCTCCATGTCTCTTAACTTTTTTTCATATTTTTCAACTCTGTTGCTGTATTCTGGGGAATTTCTTCCCTTGTATCTCTAAGTCATTATTTCTCTGTTGCAGTGTTTTCTAGTTTTTACTTCATCTATAGAGTTTCAACTTCAGTGAACATATTTCTCATTTATACCATTTACACTTGGTCCTTTTTTATATCTATTCATGCTTATTTAAGAACTGCGTGCTCTTATTTAATGTTTATGTTGCTTTATCATTTGACAATTTAAAAGTCATACCTATTTTGAAGGTTGATTTCAGATTGCCTTGATTTCTTTAATTGTTCAAGTGTAAATCTCTACCCCTCTTTTTATCTACATCTGTACTGTTTATCTGTACATGAGATTCTTTCATATATCTTACAGCTTTTTGACTGTGAGCTTCTTTTCAAAAGAAATTACCCTATAAAGGAATCTAGCTCATAATCTACTTTTCTTTTCAAATTTCTGACTAGACTTTATGATCTCAGATTATATCTTAGGTTGATATAACCTAAAAATAGTTATATCAACTAACATAACTAGTTTTATGTTAGTTGATTGGCTTAAATCAAGATTTGGATTCCTCACCCAACCATGGCAAACGGTTTTGGTTTTGATCTTGAGTAGTTAACATTTCCACCTAGTTTGATCCTTGTATCTGGCAAAGATATTTAGCAGGTAGTTGGAGATCTTCTGATTGCTACTTAAGGAAGGGGAAATTCTGTGTAGTTGAACTCTAACCCTCAAGCCTATTTGGTCTCAACATTCTCATGGACTACTTGGTTTAAAGTCCCACTCTCTAACTGTTACAGTTTGATTTTGACTTGTGAATGTTTCCCTTTCTTCCATTTGAGCTTATCTGTGTCTAAAAAAGTATATTTAAAAATATTTTAGTCAGTATTCCAAAGTTTGGAATGTTGGATCTCAGGAGGCATTCCAGCAAACGGTCAGAATGAGATTTGAATTTTTAGTTCCTCAAAATGAACCAGAATGAGATTTGAATTTATAGTTCCTCAAAGTAAAGAGTCAAAAAAGAATCAAACTGGATGTGAGACCTGACCTGAAGCAAGCTATAATTTCATCATAGTGAAATGTTACAGACATAGATATTTCTTTCATTGGTGTAAAGTTATTATTTATTAAAATAATTTTATTTAAACATTGTGATGAAGTATAAAAGGTACCTAAATTTGTTGGTTCAAGTATAGGCCTAATCACCTATTAAATGGTGAAAGATATTAACATTTTGAGACATGGTGGTATAGTCACTGTCATATTTCTGCTTACGAGTCTTTTGTGTAAGTCACCATCTTTGTTAGAGAAAATTATTGTGCATCTACTAAGAAATACAACTAAGAATTTTCTACAAATGCAAAATATCCTCAGGAATGGAAATAAATGTTTTTTAAAATAAAATTATGGAATATTTCAGATTTACATAGTTTTGACTCTAACAAATGATAAATTTAGCTACTTACCTCGCAAGTCAGTAGCAGTAACTAACTAGGATGTTGCTTCAGGGTGTAACAGATGGCTTCTAAATAGCTTGGTGAAGAAAATGTTTGCTAAAGGTGACAGAATGTACCTACCCCGTTTCCCATATGCACTAGGTCATTGGTACTGTAAAGGTCTTAGCTTCAGAAAGTTGTTAAGCTTGAGGTCAGGGAGTAATTCCAATGCATTTCAATAAATAAAGTATATATCTCCCAGCTGGTAATATTTTATTTTAGGTTCCTATATGCTAAGATGAAATGTGTAGGCTTTTTTCTACATGATATGCAGTATAGAATCCATGTGAGGGGTGTGTGTGTGTGTGTGTGTTTGTGTGTGTGTGTGTGTGTGTGTGAGAAAGATGTGCAATATTTGGTGCATGATGTATATTGTGTATGTGTATATTAGGCATGAGATTGAAGGAGTTTGATAACATCTTAATATGAAATGGAATACTCATTTACTGGTTTCTGTTAAGATTATTTTATAATTTTTGCTAGCAAGTAAATAATGCTGTATATTCTCTTATTTTACAATATATATTTTAAACTGTTTATTATGAAAAACTGCAAACATACTGAAGTAGGGGAAACAGAATAATGAACCCCAGTGAATTTATTACCCAGCTTCAACAGTTACCCTTCATTTTTCATGTCAGTTAACCGTGTTTCATTGAAACCCCCATATTCTGCCTGTCCCGTGAATCCTGCTCCTCCCCAAAATCTGCACTCTCTACTGCCATCCCAGGATAATATGTACTAATTAGTGTTATGTACTTCCACCAGGAGGCTTATAATGTTTGATTGTGTTTTGTAAATGCTTTAATATTTATGACAGAATAAGGTTCAGTTTTTGGTTTCTCTTCATTTTCTTTGTAGTCTATAAAAGGTTTTCTTCCACAATAGTGGTGTAAAATGTCATTATTCATGCAGCCATTTTGCAGTAGTTGTGATTATATTATATAAATCAACACATGGAGATGGAATTTTCTTCAAAGAAGTAGAATTGTTTTAAAATGAAAGATCATCATGTCTTGGAAAAAACTATTTTGCAAAAAGTTAACAGCACACATTTAATTTATTTAATATTTTGGAACACTGTTCAGTTGTATTACTATTAATTTTATAACTAATATTTTTAACTCAGTTAATTTACCATTTTGAGATTTTTTTAACATATTTTGGAAACATTTTTAGTGAACATACACTTCTAGGTCCTAAGAAAGTCTTCATAGTATGGTGTACAAAAGAGAGTACAATACTTACATATAATGTATAGTTGAAATTATCTTACAATTTTAGCTGCAAGAAGAATATAAGTGTTTATTGAAGGAAATATCTATATATAGTTCAGCTTCCTATTTTTTTTCCTTTTTGTATTACATTTTTATTCTATATTAACCATTGAATATCTGTTTTAGGACCATATCCTTATTACATACTTTTTATTAATGAGAGCATTTATTAAGAATGACTGAAGAAATTACATGAACTTTTGAAGTCCTCAGACAACTGAGGTGGATGGCTTTGTTTCTTGACATTAAGCAAGAAAAGAGAGCTGTAAGGCTAATGTTTATTTTACCCCCTTCAAAGATTTTGTTTCTAGTCATTGTATTTTGCAACCTAGATGTTGTCCTTAACATTACAGTTTGAAAAGTGAAATGCATAATTTGCATGCAGCACAATCATTAGGAATGATTACTGTAATTTTAACAAATGGCATAGATAAGCATTGTATCAATTACACAATGTATGAATTGCTAAATATTCAAAAAAGTATAACTTATTAGAGTTTCTTGATTCTCATCTATATATCTGTTAATGTTTGTTACTAACTATAAATAAGCTATATAAACTGTAGAAAGTTATTTAATAGATTTCTGATAAAAATTTGTTAGTAAGCATTGTGATGTATGATGAATTAAGAACCTTACATGATTATTTTTACTTTACTTTAGAAAGACATTTTCTGTTAGCTGTTGTTTTATTTGATTTCAAGTGCCTGCTCATACCAGTTGTCATTAGAGATCAATTTGACTTGCTCTAATACTTTCTTACCTTTGATTTGCCAAGAACTTCAGTTGGTTGTGTGGAAATGCAAGCCTTTGTGTGAAGGAGTGTGTCATTGCGTCATAACTTGGCACCCACACAAATCTTATGAAAACAGGCTGTTTGTTCACTAGAGAAACTATTCTATAAGCTGACTTTGTTTTTATATTCTGTTCTGTGCTAGATTAAGTGATTTAGTTTAGTTTGGCCTAAGGCAAAACGTTTCAGGATATTTTAGAAAATCCTGTATCTGATTAGCCCTCTGAAAATAATACTAGTTTTAAAGTTTTGCATTTTCAAAATTTATCACTGAGCTGTGCAATGCCATGTCTATTCTCGAAGTGTCTTTTGTAACTGGCACTGAAAACTATTGCAGTGTTCCAAGTGGTATATTATTTTGCCCTCCAAGTTCTGAATATGTGGAAGTCGTGCATTTTAAACACCAAATATTTATTTCCTCTTAATCTGATGTACTTCTGTGACGTTCAGTGATGAGTAATTAATTTTTTTAGTAATTTCTTGATTACCAAAACATATAACACCGGGTAGTATCTGCAACAAGCACAAAATAGTTGTAATATAGAAAAATTTACTTTTATTATAAAGTTTTTAAATTTTTAGAATCCTGAACACTTAGATTATTGTAAATAGCTCCTAACTGAACAAAGAAATGTGATTGTTTTAAGAAATATTTGCTTAATTCTCAAGAAATGTATTAATTTTAAACTTGAATATTCCAAAGCTGCCATGTATTAGATTATTTGAACTTTCAACTCTATTTGCTTGCTTAACAAGCAAACAAGCATAGCAAAGAATAATTATAAAGGATAATTAGGAAGTAGTTTTCTAAAGTTTCAAGGGAGTCATAAAAATTATCTTCTTTCTATTCATTTTGAATCTCTCAGTTATGTAGTTTCTATCAGTTTCTTGTTTAATCCCAAGGTTATTAACAAATATTTATTAAAGTTAAAAAAATATAAATACATGGTTTAAAAAATCTAATTATACAGATAGATATCAAATGAAGTAGAAATATTTCTTACTCTTACTCTCTCAATCTCCCTACCTCAGCCTAGGCCCCTTATTCAGAGGAACTACTGATAATAGTTTCCTGTGTATTCTTCTAGAAAAAAATATTGTGCCTATTCAAGCATGTATGTGTATATATAAGCATAATTTGCCTTTTTTTCCTGCTTTTAATTTATTCATGTTCTGTACCTGTATTTTTTTTGGCTAAAGACATATTTTGGGTAGGAAATTTGTTTTATTCACTGTTTTATATCTAACTTCTAGAAAGTGTCTGACACTCGGTATATAGGTGCTTAAGAAATACTTGTTGAAAGAATCTTCCACACTTAGTATATATACATATCTTTTGCATTTATGGAACAAATCATATTGATTTGCTATATGGTTGTACCACATTTTATTTTACCACTTTTCTATTGATGAACATTTATGTTATGTTAGGTTTTTGTTAGTCATCGGTCCATCCATCTATCCACCTGTCTCCCCATGAAATATATACTGAGTACTTACTGTATTCCGAACACACTTCTAAGGATACAGATGGAGAAATTCAAGGACCCACTTGCATGTAATTTCTATGTACACAGTTGGCTGAAATATATCAAAAGCAATGATAAAATCTAAACAAATTAGTTTCATGAAGGCAGTAGCATAGGCAATGTGATAAGCAGAGTTTCTGCTTTAGTTAGGATGGCCAGGCAAAACGTTTTTGGAGAGGTGACTTTGAACAAGACCTAAATGATGTGAAAAAAAGGTTTAGAGATCTAGAAAAGAGGATTCTAGGCAGAGGGAATAGCAAGTATAAAAGTTGTGAGGCAAGAATAAGCTTGGTGAGTTCAAGGGAGAAAGAAGTACAGTATGATTACAGCATGAGTATTTTTTCTTACAAATACTGCTTCAGTGAGTAACTTTGTACATATTTGTCTAAATACTTCTGGTAGTGGAACTGAGGAGTCAAATAGTATATGCATTTAGAATTCTGATAACTATGGTGTTGGCCACTTTTATCCCTATCCTTTCTTCCTAAATCTCTTCTTAATAGGGAGTGGGTTGCGATGTGAAGCCCGGTGAGTTAATGGAATCCTTTTTAGGAGAGAATGCGCCAGACCCTGAATGTCTGAGAGAGTTTTGTCTAATAAGATAAAAATCCAGCAGTAGAACACAAGCATATATCGTATATGAGTTACATGATAAAATATTTGGCTCTCAGAAATACACTACTCTCCTTTTGGCCTTTTCATGAAGCCATTTCAATGCAGACATTATCAACATTTCTCAAGCTAGGAGATACACAGTTGGAAGTTTTTTAGAGTTACAGTTGGAGAGAAGACAGTATTATAAGTGATCCATAGTTTGACACTATTGAGTTCAATTTACATTAATTTTTGGTTAAACTAAGAAAGCATTATGAAAAAAATGCCATTATCCAAAGTCAGCCAGAAACCTTTGCCATCATGTGACTTTTGCGGAGGAAGGTAGGAAGGGCATCTCCTATTTAAAATAAGTTTTTTAAAATCCTAGATATTGTTATATTGGAGAATGAAATCCTGTTTTTAAGTGCTTATTAAAAAGATGCCGTTTAATTTTAAAGAATAAATTTCAGAAACGCTTATCAATTTTTAGCCAGATTAGAAATTTTAAACTAGTCAAAGAACAGATTTTGTTTTGTGAGGTGTTTTACTGCTGATTAAACAAAGTCAAGTCACATTTGAGGAGAGCACAGGGATGTTTGTTTAAATTTTCCTAACCTACCTTTTTTGATGGGGTGTACATAGGAAATTTGGGCAGATATATTCAGGTTCCCATGTACCTATAGAGAGCAGAGAGTATGCAGTTTCCTTAATTATTATTTATTTTGCCTTTTGTGTAGGAAGACTCACTTCCTTTGAGAATTAAAAACAATTTGGAGGCATGAGGTTTAGAATCTGTGAAGGAGAAGATTTTAATTTAACAGATGATAAGATGGTATATTTTCTCTTTTATAGTCAAGATTTTCTTTTTGTTTTTTAACATAGGTAGTTTTTCCATCACTATTTATAAGCTTTAGTTGGAAATTGATTTTTTGCTATTTGGTGCTGGTATACATTAGTAATGATAAAGCAATTAACATATTTTGTCTGTAATGTACTATGTTAGCATTTTGATTAAGAAGCCTAATTTATCTGATGTCTACTATAAAATCATCCTATTAGTTTAAGTGTGAATATGTAATTTTTGATCGAAACAAGTTCTTGATATCAGATCTTTAAGGTGACTGTAAGGAAAGGAATTAGTATTTTATAAATCTAAATCTTTGTCTTAGTCTTTGTCTTAAAGAGGATAGTAGTGTAAAATATGTTGCATGTTTACAGAAATCTTCTATTCCTATTACCATATGCAGATATATATAAGTTGTAATTATTTGAATCATTAGAACATCTAATTTTTGCTTGACAGTATGCAAATATGCCATTAAGTCTGTTTTTAAAGATTTTTCCAGTTTAATGTCTGAATCCAAATTCATAAAGAGTTGGAAAAATGAGATGTCTGAGCTATAGGATTCACAGGGATTTCATATGAAGCCTATTTAATCAGGATAACACTGTTATTAATATTCATAATGTCAGCTGGAACACAAATGACAGACTACAGGGCCTAAAAATTTTACTTGGTGAATTTATTAAAAGTAGCTTAAAAAATTAATGGAATATAAGTAAAGTTGGTGAATATGAAAATCTTGTGTTAGCAGGAGAAAAAATCTCTTAGAACTTTTTTTAAGACCTGTTTGCATTGATGCCTTTTGACAGATTTCATTGGTACTTAATGAAGAAAGATGCATGAATGGTCATTTAAGAGGATTTAAACACATTGGCACATTAATTTTTACATGAATAATAAGTACTTTCCAAAAGCAATTAGCTTACAGTGTACAAGATATGAATTGAAAAATAAGACTGTGACATCAAGGGCAAAGCAAATGTGCTGTACATTTTAAACTTAGTGGCAGGTCTTTTTATACTTTGATTTATTTTTATAGTTTACATAGGATATGACTTCAAATATGGTTATTCTAATGCATTTGAAAGCATGTTAGAAGGGCACTAATACTCCCGCCCTCCCCCAAAATATTGGCAGTGTTGAACATTATACACTGCAAGTATTATTCTTACTTATTGGAGAATTAAACATTTGTTGTGCTATTGGTAATATTTAAGAATATGTTCAATTCTGCAGAAAGTCAAAGGGGTGATTCTAATTGGGCTTAGTGCTATAAATCCATATGTGTTAACACAGACTTACTGATCGTAGCATAACTCAAATATATAAAAAATAGACCTTTTAAAGTTAAGTGTGAGAAATTTAGTTAAGGATCATCTGAGTGCCATACAAGGAAATTTGTTCTGAATTTTAGCCTATGAAAAGAAAAGCTAGGAACAGCTTAAGCAAAAACCAGGATGCATTTTATTCTTTGTGTTTTAAAGTATGCTTATAGTGACATTATGTAAGTGTTCTAGTTTTTATTTTTATTATTGAAGGTCATTGCACATTTTATGTATAGCATTTGTGTGTGTATATGTATATACCATCATGTATAGTCACAATAACACTTGAATATTTTGTTTTGCATTTTTCGGAGATTGTTTTCTTACAAATTTTAGTACTTATAAAAGTATAGTTTAGTTATTATCTGTAACATTCCAGTTAGGGTTAACCAGTGGAGAATGTAAGTATTGGTCTGGCAGTCCAATAGGGTACTAAAAGTTTCCCTTGCAATTTGTCAATATTATATATGAATGATTTAGTTTCAGTAGACATAAGGTAATTGCCTGGTATGTTTTGGGACTCATACTGAGTTTGATTGGAAAAAGCATTGATTACCAGGTGCATAAGAATTATCACAGTATAAACTACACTTAAGAACTTTTTGTTTAGGGAATGAAATCAAATTGGTATATTGGTTATTATTATTTTTCCAGTGGCTTTTTAAAAGTTAGCTTTTTTTGTTGTAGATTTTTTGTTTTCAGCTCTATATTCACTTATATGCCCAGGAGAGGGCAGTATTTTACTATGTCAGGCTTATAAAAGAATTAGCCCTGCTTAGACTGTCAATGTTTCTTGTAATTACTCCCAGTATATTTGTTGCTTGCTTATGAATTAACTTGCATTTATGGAACTAAATCATTCCAATCATTTAATTACACCTGAGGAGCTGAACTATAATTGCTTGCTTCCAACTAGGATCTGATATGGCTTGAGCAGTATTAATTTGGTATTTACTTTTCTGAGTGCTAAAAGCATTAAAATGATTGTGCAATGGGATTACATTTTACTAATTGCTGGCATTCATTAGCTGGGTAAATGATGAGGAAGAGTGACTGTATATTACAGAGGGATAAAATTATGGTTTTAAATAGTATATTACTAAGCACATTAAGACCTGTAAGACATGTTTTAAAATACTCCAGAGGTTATTAAAGACTGTATTTTCTACATGTCTTGCTATATGAATCTCTTATTAAAAGACTGCAATTATTATTAACCTTTTTGGGCAATATGTAGGGAAATGGCTTCATTGACTGGGACGTATTTCTTTGAAATTAATAACTTCCTATATTTTCAGCTAATCCAAAAGTAAATGAGGAACTTAGAGAAAGATTGCCAACTCCAGATCAACATATTTAGAGAAAATTGGAAAAGGAGAAGCTTACTACAGCTTTATTTGAGGACTTTCTAAAGAACCCAGGTTCTCACTGTGAGGTAAATCGAATTTTATTCTCCTTGAAAGCATGCAGAAAACATGGGCATAGCCTTTGTCATGTTTATTATGAAAACACTTTGAGAGAAATACCAATAATTCTACAAGTTAATGATAGTCTTTGTACATAAAAAAAATTAGAGTAGCATTCTTAAATTACTTTTACAAGTATAAAATGTTTTAATGAAAATATATATTGTAAATTCATATCAATAAATTTGAAATTTTTGGTATAAGGTTTATAATAAATGGAATAAAAATTTTATTTTTCTGAAATTGTTGAAGTTACAATTGGAAAAGACTTACATTAAATAAATTAAATGATTCTCTAACCAAAGGAGCAAGAATGTCTAGAAGCTTAACAAGAACTGTATTTACTAAAATATAAGAAAGAACCTTGAAAAAAGATTTAATTTCATCTGTTGAAATACAGTTAATTGTCCCATTAAACCATTTATCCTGTAAATTCTCTGTTAAACAAAGGTAAGGTTTAGGTGTGTTCTGATATATTGTTTTAAGTTTATTTATCTAGAGTTGGCTTTATTTTAGCTTCAAGTCTTGGAGCAAAAACCAGAAACATTGCCAGAGTAAACAAGAACAGAAGTACAAATGGAGGACTGGTCAAAAGGTAAGGACTTTTAAGGTATTAATGCCAAACCCCAGGTGTTGTGCTAGTTCAAGGCATGGAATGAAATGTGTTTGTCCTAACCAATACATTAGACAGAGGCAGACAAGCACATACATACACAGGAGACACACACAGGGAGACCCCATACTGCAGAAAACCCCACAAAGACACATAAAGGGACACACATGTGCACACCGAGAAACAGACACACACTGAAGGATACACTGAGAGAGAGGGAAGCGAAGAGAGAAAAAACACACATACTAAGTGATAGGGTAGATTGAGAGAATGACTGAGAGAGAGATGTGTACAGAAAGGTACACTCAGAGAAAGAAATACACACAGAGAAAGAAACACAGAGACATGAAGGGTGATACTAAACTGAAATAGGAAGCCACACACACTGAGACTCACAGAGAAAGAGAAATAGCAGAGTAAGAGAAACAGCTAGAAAGAGACAGAGACATACAGTGAGAGAGAGACAGGAAAACAAAGAGATACTAAGAGAGGTAGAGGTACAGGCATACACACAGACACACTTCAGAAAAAGAGACACACAGAAAAGCGATGGAGTCAGAGGGCCCCAGAGTGACAGAGACATGCAGAGATGTGCAGATAGAGACAGAGATATGAAGACAGAGTCTGAGACAAGGAGAGTGACAGAGAGAAAAAAGATACACAGACATGCACAGGCCCAAGGAGAAAACTGTCCAAGACAGAAACGCAGTTTAAAAAGACAGACAGACTAAGAGGTGGTCTGAAAAAGAGAGACGATAGACGGATGGATGGATGGACAGACAGATCGGCAGGTGGACAGGTAGGTGGGTGAGCGGGTAGATAGGGCACATCTATGTGTAAAGCAAGATGGAGAAGCCTTAGAGAGGTTTAAAAAAATGTTAAGTTTTTAATTGAGGTCTCTTATGGTAAAATGTTACAAATGTGGAGTCCTTGGGAAATTAATCATTCTGATATAGTATTACATCCAGGTAAAGGTTCATATCTTTTTGTACATTTTATTTCCACTACTCTTTATAATTTAAAAAATAGGATTATTACCAAAACTTTGCACACATTTCTCACTTTTTTGACTCTTCCTCACCAAACTAGGCTCCTTTTTCACTATATGTCAACCACACTGTTAATGTTTTTCAGAAAGTTATAGGCCATTTTTGCAACTGTCATCATGTACTAATCATAATTTACTAAGTAATTCAATAGGTGTTTTTGCTTTTGAGGTATAGAAAGATGCTATGCTTTCTGAGTATACCTTCTTCTGATTTCTGCATTTGTTTTTCAATTCCATACTCCTATAAATTTTCTTATTGTTCATGCCTACTATTAGTAAACTTTCACCTCTTATTTGTAATTTTAGGCTGCTTGTTATGAGTTTAGAATCCAGATAACTGATTGAATTGTGTATGAAGTAATATCTGAGTTAAGGTGGTTAAAGGTTTTTAATGAAAAGTTAGTAGTTTTAGTGAATGGGCCCTGTAACACTTAATTTTGATCCTCTTGGTAATCAAGATTGTGATAAGGTTGTATCGGTGTGAAACGGGGAACTAATTTGTTGTAGCTGTTTTTATTCATTTAGGCAAAAAAGCAAGCAAATATTCTTCTTTTGAAGAGCTCAAAGCAGTTTCATTCAATTTATGTACCAAATAAGGAAAGGGGAAGTAAATAATGATGCCCCTGTTGCTTATGGTCCCTATTCAGAGGTCACAATGCTATGAAAGTCTACAGATGAAAGGATCTTTAGGGCACCTAAGGAATTATTTTTAATAAATATAGCCAAAGAGCTAGAGGCTTTGGAGGAAATACTTTTCTCATAAATGTAGAATAACCAGGTAAAATGTTAAGGAAGAGACGTGCTGAAGCTCTAGGACAATTATGGAAAGAAAAGTTTTAGGACTAAAGACATCCATGCATAAATAGTTTGCAGATGGCACAGACCACAGTAGACTTGAGTGAAACATTATTAAGGACTTTGCAATTTCACAGGCTTTTTTCTTTGATAGAAAGAGGAATATGGCATTCCTTTATATAAAGGGCTTGCTATTGAAACATTCTTAATAAGTAAAATTCAATCAATAATATCTTTTGAGTTTTGTGGTAACTGATTTGTTTAAACAATAAAACCACATAGTCATCATGATATCAAGGCTAATGGTATTTATCATAAAGCACAAATTGCTTCAAAGCTCTGTCTGACACTAATATTCATAGTCTGGTCTCATAAATAGTTATTTAATATTAATTTACTTATTTTTTTAAGAAATTTAACTAATTAAAATTTTGTAATGCACAGATATGTCTTTGCATCATCTTACAAATTTCATTATAAGGAGAGTTTAAGTGGCCATTGTTTTCCTAGCTTTATTGTAAAAACATTGCTGAAATATTTGAAGCCAAGAGTTAATGGGGTATTTAATGTTAACAAATATAGTGATTTTTATTTTCCTTTGTTTTTGTCATTAAAGATAGAGTTTGGAAAATGTAAATCTGTGGTTGGTAGGTAAGATGAGTGAAGACATCTATAGAATGTGTCCAACTTTTTTCAAGTAGTTAAGAAAACCCTGAATGAAAGAAATTTTAAGTTAATTGAAACAATATGTGAGTGAATAAATGCTTATTGCCAAGTGAGTATTAGTAACATCTTCTGGCTTCTTAAGAAGTAAATGATGTTTTGCCCATTCTATTTTTTCAGGGTTCTTTTTTTCTGCTTTTTAAGGAAAAACTAAAATGTCTTAAAGGATGTATGTAAAATAAAGCCTCAAAAAGAATGAGTTTTTATGTGATGGGTTGTTTAACGCTTTTTAGTATTTGCATACTTATCACTTAACTATATAAGAAAAAAAGGCATGGGGTCAGAAATCTCTTCTGAATAATTATTTGGAATAGTATGATAAATCCCTAGATATTTCTTATATTAAATTTTGGTTATTTTAATAAATTAGCAGAACATGGCTTAGTTGTTTTATATGCACACAAGTCCATTGGAAACAGTTTATTATTTAAGAATAAATGTTTCTTCCATAAGTATACAGAACTACAAAAACATAGGCAGAAATGATGTCTTGATGCCAGTTAAATTTAGAATATAGTGAAACTTATTTAAGTTTAGAACCTTTAGGGGTCAGTGTTCCCTAAGAAAGGTCAAAAAAAGTTACTGTGCCTACCCAAATTAAATATTGTCTGCTGTATTTTAAGTATTTCTTACCAATTTATGATAAGAAATGTTAAGAATCACACAGCTTAAAGAAGCTGTAGACAAAAACCTTTCAATTTTATGAGTTTGTTCAATATTTTTAGGTTTATTTTAGGAAATTATATTCAATGTGTATTTTATGCAAAGTATTTTTACTAATGTATTATCTCAATTTAGATATGAATTATGTTTTTAAATCAGTTTCTTTTAAACTTAAAAAATGATCATGACTAAATCGTACTCATTTGAAACTTGAGATAAAAAACCACTTCTAGAACTGCTTATGTTAATAGAGCCCTTACATGCTGCAGTTTATTGGAGGCTAGCAAATATTTCAAAAATTTTACCTTACTGAATTTAAGTAAAAAAGCAGCTGTTCATCTGTTGTTCTGTAACTGAATTATATCCAAAATTGTTGCATGATTTCCAATATTTTATGAGTAAATATAGAAACACTATAGAAAAACATTTAGGATACTTTTAAATGTTTGATCGTATGACTCAAATATGATTGTAGAATCTAATATCATTTTTACAAACTATTTTATTTTAAAGCAGAGAGGAAGGAAATGGCAAGTTGCACAGTATGGACATCCGTTTCTACCAGCAGTATAGCTGGTAGAAAAATGTAGCATTATAATTAGATGCTGCTTGAATTCAAGGTTTTGAAAATATCTAGACAGTCATTCTATGTTGTATTACAGGACTTGAATTGTATTTAATAATTAGCTTTCTGAAAGTAAGTAATGGCATGTTTTCCCTAAATAGGTAGTATAATTTGTGTTTGTTTGTTTTAAAGCAGAAGGTAAATTCTACTTCAGAACCAATGCATTTAATAATTTCAATAAAACGTTATAGTAAAAAGAACAGGTTTTTGAGCTAGGTAGGCCTGGGTTTCAATTTTTTAATCTCCCACTTAATACCTACCTGGAGTTGGGTACAAATTTCATAGTTACTTTTAAGCCTAAGTATTCTTGTATATGGAATAGGAAAATAATTCCTTTAGGACTGTTTTGAAGATTGGGGGTTGTGTATATACCGCCCTACTACAATACCTGAAACAGGAAATGAGCTTATTTAATATGTATTTCACATATCAGAGTAATTATGTTCATAGTGTGGTGGTGATAATGGTTTTTAGGGATGGTTAAAAAAAAGAAAAGATTGTTTATTTATTTTACAGGGCCTAAATGTTAACGGTGGTGATCACTGTTATTCCATCCATCTGTGAAAGGTAGGTCTATAAAAATGTTTCAGAAGTATTAAGAAACATAATAGTATGTGAAATGGTTATTAGTATTATAAAAAGTCTATTCTCTTCAAATATAATATTCATAAAATCATTTGAAAATTGATTTTTTAAAGTAATAGCTTATATGTAGTATATTTATATTTGGTAGAATAGCATATAAAATTAATAATATCCATCTAGGATAAAATCTAATTTTGCCTTTTTGAAATCCCAATTACAATAAAAATCTTCAAACTAGTAGCACAATGTGCCTTTTCCTTTTGGCAAGTGTGAATTTAAGAATGCGTTTTTATTTTCCATATGCCATAGAGGGGTTAAAAAAGAATATGTGTAAGATCTGATTAAATTTACTATTTATCTCCATAGCATCTAACTTAATAGAGTGCTGGTAGCTTCTTACACATGAGTATCTCTAGAATATTGAGAGAAGGGTTTTAGGACTACTGGCAGCTGCCTAACAAGGACTGATTCATTTCCAGAGGAAATGATAAGGCTACTCCTAAAAGAATGACTGAGGTTTTACTCTTTTATTAAAAAAAAAAAGATTTCCCTTATTTTAAGTAAGTTTATTAAAATAAATGGCATTCTGGGTATCTTTATTTTTTAAGCTTCGTACAAATAATTTTGTTACTCTTCTTGGCCTCAGATGAAAAAAAAATGAAAAATCAAAAAATGTTTGCAAAGGTAGCTTAGTGTTCTAATTGGTTATATTTGTTATGAACTATGTTTTATAATTCATCATTTCTGATTTGAGTCATTCACACTTGTGAATTTATGCCAAAATTTTTTTTTTATCTTTGGAGATTTTTTAAATAGACTTTATTTTGTAGAGCAGATTTAGGTTCACAGCAAAACCAAGCAGAAAGCACAGAGTTATCAATTTACCACCTATTCCCTAACCCCACGCACACATGGCCTCTTCCTCTATTTGCATCTCACTACGGCAGTACATTTGCTACGATCAATGAACCGGCCAATAAATTATGTCTTTTTAAGTTTTTATTAAATTTAGAATGTTTTAAATCAGTTGGGCTATACTCTACCTGTGGAATTCTCGGTCCTTTAAAAAAATGATAATTACTAAGAAGAATAAACACGAAAAATGGTGAATTTCTTTTTTTACCTCTTTTCCTCATTTCTATATTGTTGGTATGATCCTCTCTTTGTACAACTTGTGACTATTTCTTTGATTTAAGGAAGTGTAGCTCTACTTTTATATGCTCTTTCAAATATATTTGTGGCCATGAGAATATGAATTCTTTTTCTCAAGATAGAAAAAACTACTTGACTTTTTCAAGCTTTTTGCTTTGTGCTAAATTCTCCATCCTTAAGATTTTCAGCTCTTTGATAAAAATTTTCATTCATTTCTGGTTATGGCCCTTTCATGCCAGAGCACTTCCTGGAAAGCATATTTACAACACAAATCTTAATATAATATTATTAAATCTTATATTTTCTAGAAATTAGAATATCACTTTATTGTATTTAAGACAACTGTTATGGCTATAGTGGCCATATTTGTCACTTTCAGTATGAGTACTATAAAGTCCTGAGTATGCATTGGCAGTTTGTTGATTTTGGAGATCTGAATCAATATGCATTGGTATATAGACTGCATTTATGATCATTTACACAGTTGGTCCAGGTTGACTGGTTGTTTGTAGAATAGGACTGATGTAACTACATATTCTACATTTACTCACTACTTTCGGTTATAAATAAATTGTGTCTTATGAATAAAATAGTTGGGGGCATGCAATACCATATACTCCAAATTTCAGTGTGTGTGTGTATGTGTGTGTGTGTGTGTGTGGTTTAATCAAAGCAATCATCATGTAGGATATTATTATCTTTTGGGGAGAATTATCAGATAAAATTTTTCTTTGTGGTTTGCCTTTTGTGTTTTTTGGTTTTTCTTGGGGTACATGAAGAAGCAAGCTTAGAACACATTAGGCTTCAGAATTTTGAAATTTCATAGTCTAAATGATTGAATTGAAAATACTCTATTCACATAGCTTTTGGATAAATTTGATAATCTTTTGCTACATGGTAAAATTGTGTTGACAAGATGTAAGAGAAAAATGCTAATTATTTTAGAAAGTACTGTATTGACACTCATGTTTATTTTTTGAATGATTCTAGTCTTTACATATTGAACTTGTTGGTAATTTAAATCATGATGCTTAAAGGGCAAAAAATTAAAAAGTAGTGAATTCCTATTGATAAAGCTATACTTGTATAGGTACTCAACATATTAATTTAGCAAATTAAATCTTTCTTTAATTAAAAATTAAATACTCCTTTTTAATACAGTTTTACTGGCAGTACCTAAGGTAATTTGATGTATTGTAAACATAGTAATGTTTATTGATTTTGCACATTTTAGTTAAGAAATATAATCAAAGTTAAGCACATGATACCCTTATTTCCTTCTTTAACATCTTGTCTTTCTAAATTTTCCCTCCTGTTCAAAATTTTCAAATTAGTATTGATCCCTAACAGATTAGGATAGAGGTAGAGTTTATTTAGCATTAGATTCCTGGAACCAACAACATGTTTTAGAGGAAATATGACAGGCAAGACAGAATAAATACATAATCCTTAAGGACTCAGGCTTGTGTATAAATTCTAACATTTTGTGTGTGGAGTATAGAGTAGTCTATATCCTTTCCACAAATCAATGTGAATGTGAAGAATGTACAATTGGGAAGAACTGTTTTACAATTGGAACTATTTACAATGGGAAAGAATTTACTATAGGAAAGTAGATTAGATGGTTTTTGAATCTTTGTCAAAAAACAACTGTTGCAAAATTTGGAGTCACTGAAACCTTTTACTCAATTGTTTTCAAGAGTTTAATGATTTCATTTCAGCAAATCTGATTGTTTGCTTTCAGAAACCTTATTGCCTATACTGTATAATTAACCAATATAGAGTTTGAGACCAGGACAAGGCTGCATTAGTCCAGGTAGGAAGAGCAAGACAAAACAAAAATTTTCATTAAAAAAACAGTCCTTGATCTCCTGAGAAAGCAGTTGAAACTAGCCAGCATCAGAGACTTCCTCTGCATTTTTAATAGGCCATTTGCTCTGTAAGATGTTCTGTATTGGTTCTTTATTACCTTTTTCTTTTTTTTTTTAACTTTCTGCCCCTCCCCTAAGTCATTTGAAGTGAACACATGATTAAAAAAACAAATTTACTTTTCTCAGGCTTTTTTGTCTCAGATATTTAATGCTTTTTAAAAAGTTAAAAATGCTAACTAACTCCTACAAGGACCTGATGGTGCTATAGTGTAACTGACTAGTATACTAGTCACGGTTGATTAATGAAATAGGAATCCCTACCTTTTCCTTTTATGCTTTTTTTTTTCCCCTGGAAAAACAATAGTAAATTTGAATAAAGCACATCATTTGCATAGAAAGTTATGTAATGATGCCATATAGAGTATAATGATTTCCTAAAACCTTGTATTTAAAGTAACTTGAATTACAATGAGAGATAAACAGAATATTTACCCATCCCTTATGAGCTTCTGCTGATATGTAAATTTATTCTTCTTCTTTGCACAAATATACTTTTGAGCTACTGCTTAAACACTTTGAGGTCCTTAGTCAAACAGTTTTAATGATGCCTCCAATATTATGAAAGTGTGACATTTGATGAGTGTCTCATATAGTTTTGATATCTGGGCACATGTCAACAAAAAAAATTGAACATTAGTTTGTCATGCAACACCTAGATGATTTATAATTTTACTGTTTATATCCATCTTGACATTTTTTTATCTGCCAAAGGCAGGTTTCATTTGGAATCTTAATCTGAGATTTATTTGGTGGATCTGGAAATCATAGCTAGGGTTCCCACAGGAAATGGTCCATCTACCAACAGATTAAATGGCAGTCCTGCAGTTGTTAGGGGAGCTCTGCATTTAACACACATGCATACTCATTCAGTCAGCACTGTGGAGAAAAATTAAAGTAGTAACCCAGGTTTAGGAACAATGTAGCTAAAAAGTCCCATATTTGCTGAATGACAAAGGGTTATATAGCAGCATTTCATTTTATTATTCGTGCTTGAATTTCTTGTTTGCTCTGTTGAGTCTGCTGACGAATACTAATAAATGCCTGCAACAATCCAGACGAGAGATGCCTGGCAACAAAGCTATGCGGTGGACCTCCCTGATCTTCTCCAGTTCACAACCTGACCTTTTGAAAAATTGGCTGGGCTAAGCTGCAGAATTTGGGTGTAATGGTTATTGTTAACTCCAGCTTTAGGATTTATTAATTTGTGTGATCAAGACTTACCTATACTTCAAAGTTTCAAAAGACCAAACACAATCATCCATCCATTAGAACTAACATTGTGTTTCAGTGATTTCCACTTAGTATCTGACTGGGGATTCTTCTGTTTTGTTTTTCAAATCTAAAAATGCTCTTAGATAAAAATGAAAGGCACATGTAAAGAAAATCTGTTCTTTTCTCTATACACTTGTGATAGGAAAAGTTACCTTCCATAAATTATTTATGAAAGTGTTGAATTCATGGACACTCAGTATGTGTTTATGCTTTGAAAATATATAATGATGAAACCTATTTTACTTGTACTTACAGAGATTTAACATTTACCTAGTTCCTTCATATTTTTAATTACCTTATATAAATAATTCTTAGAAAAAAATTGAGAAAGGCAGAAAAGATTAGAAATAAATGAGTAGCCAAATAGTACAAAAAGAATAAAAATTACTGTTAGTTAATCCAAGTTTAGGATAGTTTTCCTAATCATTTCAGCCTAAATAATATTTGTAATAGTTTAAATAGTGATAAATGTTCTACAAAGCTTCAATTTATGTGATATGTTCCTAAGTTAACTAAGTAGCCTAAGCATTAGGAGATTACACTATTACAGTTTTTTCATGGCCTTCATATGGTAAAGAATGTTAAAATTCAGAATCTGAAACATTATGATAGAACTTAATTCTTACACAGAAATCTTTTTCCCTAAAGGAATGAATATTGATGTGCTCATGGTTATTTCAGACTTAATGAAGCAAATAAAAACTTTTTAAAAGTTGGTATAGTAGACCACTTTAAATAGCATTTTTATAATAAAACCAATAGCAAAATTCCAGTGAGGTAATTTCCATCATTAGCCAGTGGGTAATTTGAAACATGGTACACTAAGTCATTAAATTGTCTTAACCAAACATGAAATAACCTTACCACTTCTTGTTGGCATGTTTAGATAGATATATAACCTTGTATAAGAAAGTAAAAGATGTACTTTATTTTGAAGAACATCTTGTACTACAAACCCTCATGTCCAAATGAATAAATTATGTGATACTGACAGATTTCATCATTTTCAAGCCTTATAAACCTGTATAAAACCTTACCTCAATATCTTACAGCTTCATCCAGCCTTTCCCCCAATATGTGTTTGACTTCTACTCAGTATATATACCTTCATAGAATACATAAAACTCTGTATTTGTGCTTTCCAACATGGTAGCTAATGGCTACATGTGGCTTTGAGTACTTGAAATGTGGACAGTGAGTATATAGACCAATGAAAATGAAAGTTACAGTTTCTTTTTTAAATTCTTTGGACCACTGTTCAAGCCAAAAAACAAATGAATAAACCCAGAGAGAGTATATAGTATCCAAGTAACAAGTTTGCATTTTTGAACTAAGGATACAAAAGATACCTAATTTCCTGTGACTCCTAATTAGAATCTCTGAAGAATAAGTGCCTGTGATCTACTAAAGATCCTGGTTATATCTAGTATCATGTGCTAATATAGTGAGTGCTTAAATTATGTTACAGAAATGTGGTATTTAAATTTCTTATTTTTCTGTCATAGGATTGAATTTACAGAAATATGCTATTTTCCTTTGTGGGACTGAATTTTCTTTCAGGATCTTTCTCTAATGTCAGGATTCCTAAATTTTGAGGTCCCATTACTTCTGCAATTTCCTAGTTTACTTTACTAAAACATTATGTATTAATTTCAAGTTTTAGCCTTGCTAAATATTTTCCCTTCATTGTATGTTTTTCATTGAATGAGGTAGCATTTTATTTATTTTCCATGTCCATGTCTTCTTATATTTTAATAGGAAGTTTAAATTTTTAAGGAAGTCTTTTGCTTTTAGCAAAGCACATTGTTGCAGATAATAATAGCTAGCATTTATTGAGTGTGTGTTCTGTGCTCTTTTCCAATGGATTGTATAATTTAACTAATTTAATCCTCAGAACAACCTTTTGAGATAGGTGCTTCTTATTGTGTACTTTTTATTGGTAGGTAAAATGATGAGAGGTTCAGTAATTTGCTAGATGTCATACAGCTATGTGGTGAGTCAGAATTCAAACCCTACAGTTTGTATTCAGAGCCCATGTACTATAGTTCTTCTGAAAGATCTAAATACACCAGTGTTCTACTTATAAGGTCTAAATTTTCTCTTGTACATACTCATATTAGGTGAGAACACTGCAATATGGTAGAAGTTTCTGATATCTTTTTCTTTTATGTTGGAGGAAAAGCCCATATTATGAATCTGTGTAAAAACTAACCTTCCCACTCCCCATATACAAAAAGGAAACAAGTCTGAAATATTTAATAAAGGAAAAAATAGTATTTGTACAAATATATAGATAATCTACATTTAACTTATTTAAGGAATTGGTAAGAGCTTTTAGGAGCCACTAACTGATATTGTTCTGGTTATGTTGAAACTAATGTTCATTTAGAAAAATCCTTAACCATTGAAAAAAAAGACATCTTTTGTTTAAAATGTGGGACTATTATAGTAATTCCATCATCACATCAGTAGCAAAAAGTATGTCATATTTTCATATTCTTACATAATATGGTGAAGGTACTATACCCCAAAAAAGCAATAAATGAAGGGGTTTTGTTCTTTTTATATTTATAAAATCAGATGCTACAGTATAAGTAATAACCTTTCTAAGGAAGAGCTTAAAGAAGTGGTGATCAATTGTATTAGCAAATATTAAAGCATATATTAATTGCCTCCTTTATGGTTGGTTTTAGATATGAATGCCCCTAAATAGCACCTGCACCTGAAAGAGCAAGAGATTCATTTATTTGAATGTATGTGCTTATAGTATTTCTATTCCCCTTTCTCTTCTCTACCCCTGAGCTCTCAGGTAGTTGGGATGTTGCTATTCAGAGTAACCCCAGTAGGATCCCTGGAGACAATTCTAGCTCAACCACTCTGAAGAAACAGCTCTGTAAACAGTATTGACCCCCCCAGGGGACCATCAAATCCATTTACACAGATACCAGTTGTCACAAACTATTTACAAAGCCAGACAGAACAGAATTTCCCAGCCTCTAAGAATCCCTATTTGATTCTAGCCACCTCCTCACTTCTGTATAGTAGTTGTGAAATAACAGTTATTTTTGGCCATGAGTCATGATTTCTTGGGTAGCATCAGTTTAACTGTATGCTATATGTTAACTGATGTGTAATTGTCTGAAGAACTGAACTCAAAAGGGATCCTAAAGCTTTCTTTCCTAGGATAAGAAATGGTATAATGCTTCTAATTTTCTAGGCTAAGGAATTGAGAATTAATAGCAATGTTAGGTAGCATTGAGATAGTTGGCAATACAGATACCTCCAGAAGTAAAGACAGAATATATTAGTTCATCACATCATTTTCAAATGGTCAGAGGTAAGTTTACATGGCAATGGTAGCATTAGATAGTAAAAGCAAAAATTGGGAAATATTTTTGGTTTGAAGTGGTCATATTCTTAGGTTCAAATAATACAGCATACCCACAAAGAACAAGTAAAGTAAATAAAGGGATTGATACTCATCATAAACAGTTTACTGTGTTTAACTCTGAGGTAAGTTAGACTTCACAGATGTGAATTATGAAGAAGAGATTGATAAATCATTCTCTAAATCCATATGGAGAAATGAATTTAAATAGTATTAATTCTGTTAGTCATAATGAAGGATCAGTTAACAACACTGATGAAACTGAAGCAAATTACTTAAGGTTATAGAGTTTTCATTTTAAACCATATGCAAGAGGTATCTATATAAGTTTTAGTTTTAAGCTTTCATCTGCCTAGGGATAAGAGTTTGAATCAGGAGTGAATACGTTTTTCTTTTTAACGTTTATCTTTCTAATTGGCTAGTGTGCAAAATAGACCTATAACTTTACTTTCTGTTGCATTTTTTGATTTAATGTTTATATTTCTATATGCAGTTCTTTTTGAAGTGATGGGGCTATACAGACAACTAAAGCTTTTAGTAGCTTCATCCACTAGCACTTTATAAAGATCCTTCTCCTGGGCTGGCAAATTGAGGTAAAATAACTGAAGACTGAAGTAGGGTCAGAACTATCATCTTTTCTTGGTTGGAGAAGATACTCAGAAATCGAATGTAAATTGGGCTTTGAATAAGAAAATTTGGGAAAATGCAATATGATAGGGCATTATTTTAAAATTTGACTTGAAATGTGAGAGTACATCATGCCTACAACTTATTCTCATATGTTTAAAAAAATTATAAACATGTAGGTAAATAGGTAGCTAAGTAGGCAGAAGATAGAAATAGCATGAATAATAAAGCAAATGTGGTAATATGTTAACATTTGGGTAATATGGGTGAAGGGTATATAGAAATTCTTTGTACTATTTTTGCAACTTCTTCATGACTGAAATTATTTCACAATAAAAGGGTAAGGAGAAATGACTGTTAATTACAATTAGTTCATGTCAGCTTTCTTGTCCCTTTTTAGCCTGTTTATGCAATCAGTGGAATCTTTTGCATTTGGCTATGATTTCTCCATTGTTTGCCATTTTTCTGGATGACTTGACTGTTTTCAAGGTGACATTTTCAATGCTTATTCTTTGATCTCCTTCTTTCCAAGTACCCTCACCATCAGTCTGTTTCATCAACCCATTCCCTTATGAACCACATGTTGGACTTTGTCTTTACATGTTGCTCATTTTAGAAATTTTCACTCCCTGACAATAACATCTTGTCATGTCAACAAAAATGTCTTTTCCTAAAGCTCTTCCTTCTCTGTGCCTATGCCTGTTATCTTGCCCTGAGGGTTTCATCCCTGGGCAAGTTCACTGTGGATTTGGTGAGACCAAGAAATGACAATGGAATGATCTTGGGGTAAAAGTTTATACCCAGCTTTATTCTCACAGCAGTAGGACGAGCACTAAAATCACGTCTGCATCCAAAAGTCTGCAGGTCTGCAATCCACCTCCATCTCTGCCTCTGCCCAGAGCCCAGGGTAGAGCTCTTCACGTAGTGACTCAGTCAATCACAGCTTATTGCCTACAGGTGTGGAAGCAGTAGCTGAGCAGTAGGTCAATTACATCATCGAGTAGTTTAGGGTCAGTTGAGGATCTTTGCCATAGGAACTTCCATTTTCCCATGTCTGTTCTTTCTGTTCTTATTCTTAGTTTGTCAGCTTTTTCTTTATTTCACCTAACTCAAACCCTTTTGTAGTTCATTGCTTTGCATATTACTACTTGTCCTATTTTTTTTTAACAAATGCCTTTGTGAAATCTTCCCCAGAGTCTTCCAGTTGGGCAACGGTATGTGTAGCAAATTTTGTATTTGGTCTCTGTAACCCTACCATAGTCCTTACATTGTATACACATCACTGAGTCAGTTTGCCTTCCTCACTGTACTGTAGAATCCTTGCAAGGAGAGTATGTTTCTTACTTGTCTTTGTTTTTCCAGTATTTATCACAAGACACACCACAGTGTAGGTTTTCCATAAATTACTAAATTAATGAATAAATTAATTATAGGAGTCAAACTTTCTATACAAATGAATAGAAATTGAATTCTAATATAAGATAATGCCTCATGGCAGAGTAGAAGAGCAAAGAGAGATTCACAGGATTTAAGAAATATTTGCTAAAATAGTTGGTCACTATAAAGGTAGACAGGAAGGAAAATTTTATGTCAGCCTCATTTACTCTAAAGTACAAATTCTCAGTAGAAGAGTATGGATAGCTTGATTTGAAGAGCAGGCTCCAAATGTTCAGAAACAAAATTTTAAGTGCAGAGCAAAATTAAAAACACCCAGAATTAATCAGAACCAAATCACCCAGTACAAAGTTCTTCAAAAATATTAAGCATTTAGAATTAAAATCAAGTGTGTTAGGACTTGTTGAGTTTATTTTCATAATACTCTTAGGTTGGGATACAATCCAGGTGGGACCAGCAGAGTTCTTTTCTTGGGAAGCTCCTGCATCTGCTGTGAGTTTGGAGAAGAGACCATAGTCACAGGTGAAAAGACAGTGATTTACCCAGCATTCAACAGATTACACAACTTGACATTAGGTAAGCTGAAGTAGGAAAGAGAGCTGTCATTCTAGTAAACAAATAACAAGTATAGGTATCAGGGACCGTGTAAAGTGAACAGTCGGAAGTTAGGAATAAAAACCTGAATGAAGAAAGATGCTGAACTAGATTCAGAAACACAGGTAAAAACACAGGGCAAGTTGTAGATGATTTTAAGTCTGGAACTGGGAGCTTTTCATAGGTGGCAGTTCTCCATGGCTCATCCTTTTACTTTTCAAAGAATCTGTACCTCGTACACTGGAGAATAGTATAGGTCCTAACAGTTCTTTCTGATATGTCCATGAGGATAATTTTTGTTATTTTGATACTGCTTTTATTAACTATTTATAATTTTATTTCATTTGAATCACTTTCATGTTATTTTTAGTTAGTATTTCTAACATGAAGCTTTATATTTTTGTTAATGATACAGCAGTATTCCTTAGCATCCATTTATACAGTTCTCTTATTCAGATGTTGGTTGTTTCATTCTACTAGTATTGGCCTATTCTAGAAAGGTAGCAAGATGAACGTCTAAAGCAAACCAAGTAAGCATTTTGAAATGTGAGGAACCAACAAATAATCTCCAGATACCTTAAATTGTTAAGGTTTAAATCAAAACAGAATATAATACTGAAATTTCATAGATACCTTACAACATGTAATTATGATAGCAATTTTCCCATTTCATTTTCTCAACAGTGAAATCAAGAGTTATTTACTAAAAACAAATGGTTTCTGATTTAGCTTCAGCCACCATAAAGATAATATCCAGGACTTAAAGTTTATAACTGGGTATACCTAATTTTAGCATCTAAATGAAGAATTTCTCCTTAAAGAATTAATACTTTGTGAGAGCTACATTATTTATAAGTGCTCCTGTTTTATTTTTATTCCAAAACTACTCTTCTTCCTCATAAGGATTTTAAGTTTGGCAGGTTGAAGAGGGCATCATCAATGAACAGGTGAGACTCACCTGCTTTTCAAAAATTATTTCTGCTGGAAATAATAAAGTAATGGTCATGACCAGTATCTGTGCTTGTTGATATAATATACTGGTGAAAGTGCTTTGTGCATTTGTGTGTGTATCGTTTTCTCTCCAAAATTTCATTGTAGCATCAGATAATATACTATTCTTTTGAAATAGCTATTATCCACTGTTTATAGCTTATAGTAATTTTTATAACATAGCCAGGCTTTATAAAAAAATTCTATAATGCATAACACACCAGATAAAACAGAGGTTGAAAGTAATTCTCCTTATATTATATCCATTCTAATATTAAAATGATGATTACAGAAATAATAGCTAACATTTATTGAAGTACCTTACACTAGGCCATATACTTTGCATGTATTAACTGAGTTAATCCTCTCAAAAGCTCAAACAAATGCTATGACATTCCCATTTTACAAACAAGAAACTGAGGCATGGATTGGTTAAGTAACTTTTCCAAAGTTATGCACTTGGCAAAGCTGGAATTCTAACCCAGGCAATCTGATACCAGAGTTCATGCACAGTACCACTTCACTATAATCATTAACTCATTGCATCCTGTTTTTTGAAATCTAGAAAACCATACCTCTAAATCAATGTTTCTCAGCTTTAGTTGTATGCTGGAGTCATCTGATCACTCCGAGAGATTTTGATTTAATTAATATAAGATGTGGTCTGGGCTTTGGATTTCTAGAAACTGCTCAGGTTATTCCAACATGTAGTGAAGGTTGTAAACTACTGTCCTAAACACCCACTGACTGTTGAAACGGAACTATCAATGGCAAAACCATGATGTACAATGCTAACCTGATTACAGTAGGAGTGAGACTAGTAAGTACATGCTTAAAGCTATGATAACACTTCCACAAAAGTTCATTTGAATTATTAATATTTAGCTGTGGTGTTTCATTATACCATGTGTTTTTGTTTTGTTTCAAATACAGATACAGTCCATGGTTATCTTAAACAAGAGACTACAGAGAGAAATAAAAGTATATAGCCAGATGAGCAACCGACTATGAATTCTAAGGGAAGCATGCATCAGAAATCCAATGAATTAGTTAATGAAGCCACATATGAGAACACAGAATTGCCAGGGCAGAGACCAAGGAGTTTTCCTTATCCAGGTGATAAGACAGCTTACTGCACTACTGAAAAATCCAAGTGAGTGCTAGCAGCCTTAGGTTTAGAAAGGAGTGGGAGAACTCTATTCTTTCCTCCTTCCCTACCTCTCTTCATTCCTCCCTCCCTTCTCTTTGCTGTGGGCTAAATTTGATGTATCATTTACTTATTAGAATTCGAGTAATCTGCCAGTTTTCTACTGTTTCTGTTACATTGAATGTGTTCAGACCACTAAATGAAAAAACAAGGTGAGTCAGAATGAAGGCCATGAGGTTTTATTTCTTCTTGTTGAATATTACTTTCTGTGACCTTTCATTATGAATCTGGAAACAACTGTTAAGTTGATATAAATGGGAAATTATTCATCAGAGGCAAGAACTGGCAGATCCAGGACCAAGTAAGCCAAAAGATGTATTTTGGCTTTGCTTAGCATAATCTTTCACTTAGATGAATTTGAATGCTTTAAGAAGGGTCTTGTACTCTCCCATTTGCCTTTCTTACTATTTTACATTCTGCAGCTTTTACCCTTTCACTTTACCTATCTATCTCCTGAAGGAATTTAAGTTTGTGACACCTGTAACTTTTACGAATGAAACTAAAGTACTTTGATAATTTTCATGTGTTCTGAAAGCACTGTGAAATTACAAAATTTCAGTGACAAATTATATTTCAGTCCAGACAAAATATTTTTATAGAGCATGTTTTAACAGTTTTGCAGAGGAACAACTGTTTCTGCTTACTTAAAATTTTTTCAATAAATATATTAATGATTATTAATATATAATGAGGTAGATACATGAATATGTTCCTACCTCTTGGCAATCAGCTATGTTCTTACTAAAATACAGATTAGAGTACATGTTTGCAGGGTAGGGATAGGGATAGGGATGAATGAAGAGTTGGCAAACATAACACATGAAAAAAGCAGATTGAGCTGTAGCCAGGGTTTGAGGTGTCTAGTATAATTGCTCAGAAAATACACATAGTAGGGAGGGCTGCACTGACTGTCCTGAACCTCACTGCTTCAATTCTTCTTAAGACTCTACATGTATCTATACTTACAAATTAAGTACATCTTCAAAAAAGAGCCCATCTCTTTTCCCTTCCCTTCCTTTATATTACTTGCTGACAAGTCAGTACTGTTCTCAAATAGTGTACAAGATGCCAAAACGTTTTTGTCACCTTTAAATGTGGCAGGAACAAGTTTATGTTTTTAATGTTTTGAACTTAATAATGGAAATATGATATTCTGTCAGCCTGAAAAATGTATCTAGTGTCCTGACCAGAAGTACAAATTGAATTAATATTCATAGCTCTTAAAACTTCTTTAAGTATTCTGAACTGTCAGTCCATGTACATGTTACTAAATGATTTCTACAAATTTAGCTCTTGCAGTTGATAGATAAGCACTTTTGTATAATCGATATATTCCTTTTTATCCATAGTGTTTTTCTTAACAGGGCATATGAGCAATTTTAAATTAATTAACTTTACATATTTATTGTTAAAATTAAATTTGTCTTCCCCAGTTGAAGTGTAAACTTTTATAGATCTTGTATAGTAGAAATCGTGTGTATTTTGTTTGTTTTATTATAGCTTTATGGAACATAGGAATAATGATTTGCATTGTGAATGTATGATTCCTTCTCAAGTTACTTCAGATTTAAATAAAGAGAAGACAATAGCATTTCTTCTTAAAGAATTGGACATTCTCAGAATAAGCAATAAAAAGGTACAGTATAGAAACTGATAATTGTGCAGTATGCTTTTTACCTTCTAAATCCGCTGTGTCGCCCATCATAATTCAATCACATTGTGCACTTTAGTCCTCAGACAGTGACTTTGTTGCTACCATGCCATGCCATCAGGGCCAGTTGAGTTGAGATTGGCTATGAAAAGCAATTTCTTGGGTTTCCTGCCCTGTTGGCCTGTGATATCACTTCCTTTTTTATAAATTTATAGTACCTTGAATAGGTGTCTGAAAAAAGATTCGTTCAAGTTTTACCTGAGTGTTATGGAAAATGAGAAATAACAATGCACTAGTTTCATGTTACTTTGTTAACTTTTCCTTTTTTATTAGTATCTGTGCCCTTTATTTCACTTCAGTAGTATATGTAATTAAACTTTAAAGTAGCAAGGCTTGGCAATATTGTCATTTACCTTGTGTTATTTTATACTGCTGCATTTTGTCCAATCCACTTTGTCATGTCATGTTTTATCTTTTCTGACTCTTTTTCTAGTTACAGTTCTTTGAACATCAAATAATGTTATTAAATAATGTTCACTTTCTATGCCTTCTGTTTTTTTTTTTAGCCGCTATGTATTTTTCTGATTTTAATATTCTTGTTGTTTGACCTAATCAAACTGAAGCATGATGTTAAGAATGTTGATCATGTCTGCGGAAAATAACACGAATGACAAAAGCTAAGGGAGAAATTAAAAAAGAAAAAAAAAACATTTGGAGGGATTCCACATGAGAGCCAGAGATATTCTGTACTTTCATTAGCAGTTATTTATTACATGCCAATTATGAATCAGGTGCCAGTACCAGTTTAAATGGGATATGATGGAATAGCATTCTCAAAGGGAGATTTGTTTCAGATATTAAGATTATTATCTTAATTAATTTTGTTTCAAAATATTAGAATTACTAAGAGAAGCTGTAAAGCTGTGCTGTCCATTGTTTTACTAGGATAGTCCCTTCCAAGTCTTTTGCTTTAAGACAAAGAACAGATCAGATTGCTTTTTTACAGCAGTTATTTTTAATAATTATGTTGTTCCCTCTTTAATTTCATTTGCCTAATCACATACGTAAATTAAGTGTATATCAGTGTTTTGTAATTTCTATCTCATTATAGGCAATTATTACATTATAAAATATCTTAAAACCTTACTGTTTTTTTCCCCTGTGGTTATGTATTTAGGCATTTAAAGGTAATACTACATAAGAGTGAGGTTTTTTTGGGATTACTTATATTTGCAAGAAATTTGTCAGATAAGAAAGAATCTGTGAGTTTTTTTCTATGTGTTTTAGCTTCAAGAAAAACTGACTAAAGAAGATAAAGAACAGAGAAAACTAAAGCTTAAGCTGGAACTCCAAGAGAAAGCAATAGAAGCCCAAATTGCTGAAAAGACATCAGGTATAGTACGTGAGTATGAACATAGGGCCCTAAGAATCACACACAAGGTTATTATATGATGTGGCTTGGTGAATACTTGCATACTAGCTTATTTGCCAAAGGAGGGGAAGCTCTGTGTTTTTTTTTTTTTTTGTGGGCTGCTTAGAAAATAGGTGGCTTTAACATCCTGGTACTGGTATTAGTGAGAGCTTTACCTGTATTCATACTGATTTGGGCATTAAATGCATTGTTAACACCATGTCAATCCAATCACAAAAAGGTTGTTTGTTTTGTTGGAAGGGCCTGAACAAACAAGGGGAAATAATGATTACCAGTGCCTCTACCTTTCAACCAGCAGTTCAAATACCACTTATTGTTTTAGCTTGTTGAGAGGAAATACTTCTCCTTTGTATGAAGATAGTCATATATTTTATTGCTAGTAGAAACCTACATTTGATCAAAAAATCTGTTTTGTGCAATTAATAAATTTTCATCTGATGATGTGGATGATAATGGAGATAATGTTTTCTCTGAGAAGATTAAAATGAAAGGTTGTCAAAGTTCAAGATTATAATTGACCGCCTTAAATATGCTTTGGAGTCTATCTTTACTCATAGGTCTTTGCAACGAGAGATTTTTTAATGTCTGTGATATGTAACAGATATGATTAGATGATTCTCAGTAGTCTATGACTCTCTTCTTCACACTGTTTTAGTGTGTTAAGGAAAGAGAATTTCATAGAATAATATAAGTTAACTTTCAGAGGTATTTTAGAGATCACTTATTTTAACATTTTATATCAATTGGAATGATTTTAAGACATAATTGTATAAATTGTGATTATAAGTTTGAACTATAATCATACTTTATTAACCACTTGACCTAGTTGCATATATAAAAGATTTGGTGTATTTTAGATCAGAGATTAGAAAATATAGCCCATCTTCACAATATTACTGTGCAAAGTAGAACTGAACATCACTGTGAAAGTATGGCCAGAATGACCATAAATAAATACTCCAGCTAAGTACCAGATGACTGCTTTTCTGTTAATGTTAAACCAGGATGATTTTTTTTTCTTTTTAGTGGGGAAATATAAGAGTAATATATTTTAAGGAAAATCATCAATTTTAAAAGTTATTAATTAAATTATAAGTTTAGAATAATTTGGAAGTTTCTTGGCTTTTTATAACTAAATGTATATACTAACTGCTAGGAAGGAATTACAGGACATACATTTGTTTTAAGGTATTTGCATCATAATTTAACTTTGCATGTGTCTTACAGATGTAACTTAATAAGATATAGTCCCTTGTGACTTACTGAAAATCATGAATTTGTGTGCTTGCTTAGCTCATTTATCTCTTGGAAGGGAAAACTCATTAAGCAATATTATCTACTTTTTAAACTTTTGTATAATATAGCTAATCATATACTTCAAATATTTATTAGTATATATTTAAGGGTTCCCTTTGACTTAACAGTATGAATCATGTATGCGTAAAATGGAATGAATTTGATTGCTTTATGATTCTTGTTAATCAAATATTTCTAATTAATGACAAAACATTTTAAATGTTAAATGCTTTAAAGATGTTTGAAAAATGGTAGTATGTTTTTATAGCCTTCTAAATTAATGAAAATAACAGTGCTACATATTTCTCTGGAACAAAGCAACCTATTTAAAAGAGATGCATCCAACCACCTAGGTAAAAATGACAAAAAATGAAAATCCCCTAAAGTTTTTTGAAAGTATACATTTTCAGAAAGTCTTCACTTTTTAATGTATCAGTTCTATCTTATTAAAAAATATTGAAGATATTTTACATGTGACATTAGAGGGAATTATTGCAATATGTAAAAACAAACTGAATTGTTTTAAGAAATCCATTGGTTTAAAACTGCAAGAAATTCTTTAACTGTTGCTATATGATTTTTTAATATTTTTCTCACTGTATATACAGTCTTTAGTTTACCTCCCACCTGACCAGTAGTGAATTCAGTCTAAAACCAAAATACACTAACAAAACAACTATGTCAGTACCTTAATAGAAAGAGGAACATTATAGAAGTATGATTACATGTGATAAATGTTTTATTATCATATGAAAGAACAAATAGTACACATAAGCATGGATATTTGTTTCTATCACTGTTCATTTTTATATTAAAAACAAAAAGTATATTTGATGAAGTATATTCATAACATACACACATATTTAAGTGTTATAAGCCAAATATAAAAGCCTAAAAAGCCAAGATAGTCCACATTTTTAAAATTACATGAAAAAACATCACTAAACATTGGAAATTGTAAATAGAATACAAAAAGTTAGGTCTGTAGATTTTTCAAATAAAGAGTTAATTGAAATATGGGTACTCTAAGGAAATAGCCATTTCTTTCCAACATATAAGATATAAAGATTACATATAAGGATATTCATATCAGTATTACTTATGAAAGCAAGAGAATTAAAATCAAATAATAAGGGAATGGTTGCATAAATCAAGGTATATTTATGCTGTCAGACTGTGCAATAATTAAAAAACATTTCTGAAGAGCATTTCATTTGAGAAAATCTTGACTTAAAGGAAAGAAGAAGGAAAAATGAGAGGCACATTTTGGTAGTATTCATAGATGTACTAATGTTCCAATTAATAGTTTTCTGCCTTTTCATATTTTCTGAAATGAGTAGGGATTAGATTTAGTATTAGAAGAAGTAAATGTTAACTTTAAAGGATGTGATTTTTCAAAAGTTACTTGCTTCCTAATCTTATTAAAGTAATTCCTGTAATAGGTTTGACACTTAAAGACTACATAAACCAAAATTTTATGAAATTCATGATGGCTGTGAACAAATCTTGCCATTTTACCTATGCCATTTTTCTTGTCTTTCAGATTCCCTCTTTATTTACTTTTCTGTCTTTATGTGTGTTACATAACTTATATGTATATTAGTCCATCCTGTCTTCCCAGTTGATCATATAATTTATAAGAATAAGAATCTGGTGTAGTCAAAACCACATAAAACAGAAGGTACCGAGTTCTCTGAGGGCAGATTGAAGTAATGGGAAGACTAAGCCTTGGAATTAGATTGACTCAAGTTCAAATCACAGTTTTGATATTTAATACCTACTGTGTGCCTGTGGGCAAGGCCCTTATTAGTCTCTCCAAGTTAACTTTCTCTTATGTAAGATGAGAGTGTTCACTAATTTACCAGATTATTTTAAGGATCTGAGATAATGTATAAAAGCACCTAGGATATAACCGGTACTCAGTAAATTGTAGCAAATACTAATATTTGATTATTTATATCTTTATAAATTTTTAAGCCTGTAATTATGTAAGAAGTCATGAAATGATGTTTTGTCATATTTAGCTTTTAATTAAAGTTAATTTCACTCAAAGGTATTAAAAGAGAAACAGAAAAGTGAAAGAAACACATTAGGAATGTAAAGATTGGGCGATGAGGATACTGTTAAGATAGCTGTATTTTTTACTACTAATACATTTTACTTAAATGTAAATCCAAAATAAAAAAAATACAAAGGATGTGGGCTTGCTGATAATAAACCTTTATGTGTACTGCTAGTAGTGTCAGGACTATTGCTTTTGCTTCCCTGTTGGTCTTTACGTAATTTAAATATTGTCATTCTAATGTGATCTCATGCGAGTGTGAGACTCAGTAGTATCCTCTGTAATAATAAAATCTCAAATCATTGACACTTTTATCTTCTGACATCACCATCACCATCAATGCTGTTTTTATTAGGCACTTTATAGGAACTATACTAACTTCTATAAAACTCAAACAGAAATAGTTATTGAGGGACCATGATGTAATAGACACTGTGTTTAGGCACTGAATGTCCATCAGCAGATAAGACAGGTTTGGGATTTCAAACATTTCTATTTGCCTTCAGTCACTTCTCACTCATTATACACTATTGTAGTAGGTAGTGGTTAAATGCTCAGACTTTAGATTCAGACCTTTTTCTAATCTTTATATCACGTATCGTATGTAAGTGACAGCCTCACAAAGCTTTGGTTAAAATGTACTTTATAAATTGCGTTTAAGTGAGAGAATGTTTATGAAGAAGGCAGTAATAAATAAGATGATGGTGTCACCATCTTGTTTTTTTCAAGACTTCTTGACCTAAAAAGTACACATATTCAAAGGGTACCTGATACAAATAACTATCATAAAAGGTGCACACATTCAAAGTGTACCTGATACAAATAACTATCCTGCAGCTATTTCTATAGGGTTTTGTTTCACAGAGAAATGATATGAATTTCAATTCACAAAGAATTAATATGTATTCCTTGATTTTCAGATTTAACCTTATTTAGAAAGTTTAAAATTATTTATCAAATTTCTACAAAAAAAATAATGGAAAAATTTATGATTAAGTAGGTCCTGTTTACTTAGCAATAGCTGAAATGATCGGCTCATTCCCTTTGCATTAACATTGGGACACATTTATCTCATAGTAGCTGTATAGGACTTTTCACAGTGTTTTAGCTTACTAAATTATACACAAGTTAGGGGGCATTTCTGACCTTGAGATACTAGGGGATATTTTAGAGATGCACAGCAGAACCATTGACTGTGTCCTTTAAGTAAGTATCTCTTCTCATTAAAATAAAGTGATTAAACCACAAACACTTGAAGATTTGTTTTATTTAAATTGAGTTTCACAGTGAAAGATAGTATTATATAGCTTGATTTGTATCCATTAATTTCCTCTTAGGTCAGTGGTGTATTCTTAACATTTAAACATAACTTGCTCAGTTGAACCTTTCATTTTTCCTAAGCAGTCTCAGTGAGCATTGTCTAGTGTTTAATGTCTCTTAATTTTTATTACACTATTACATTACAGTATGTAGATGATGTTTAAATTTTACACAAGAGTATTTAGTTTTTTATGTTATTTTTGACATTTAAAATATTTATATTTCTTTAAAAGCCTTATTTTTCTATTTCTTAAACATTCACTTGAGAGTCTCTGCTTTATATGTTAGTTATTTTTCTTTCTTGCATGTCATCCATTAAAGATTAGCTGTGGAAGGTTTGGAGCATGGAGAGATTATGAATGACAGAACAACTCCTGTAGAATAATAATCAGTTTTTGGTATTTAATGCTGTTTGACTTTTGCAGACACATTTCTTATTAACCTTTGGTACAAAGAGAAATCCAGGTTCCTGATATCTCATGGAGAAGATGAATTTGAGATCCTCTTCCAATTAAACTGAAATAAGACCAATATTGGGTTTTAGCCAAAAGAACTCCTTAGTTCCTAAGTCTTGTATGTTTATAAATCTCTCTCTCTCTTTCTCTCTCTCTCTCTCTCTCTCTCTCTCTTAGCTACATTTTACATATAATTTATTGAAAACATAATTTGCTTAGCTTACTATACTGGTTCTGCAAGCATTTAATATGCTTTTTCTCTTAAGACATAGATTCTTCTCTATGTACCCTATTTTATACCGGTATTTTGTAAGCTAAAAAAAAATATTGGTAAACCCTTTTATATTACAGAGAATGTCTGCTTGTTTTTGGTGGGAAAGAAAGGAGTTTAATTGTTATTGTCCAAAACATACAGAACACAGAATCCCTGAAACTTAACAACTTAAGTTTTCTGCTCAGGTTAACATGTAAATGTTAAAAATATAGATATATAATGCATCATTATAGAAAATATATTAAGACACCACAACTAATTAATATGGAAGAATAAAAACTGTTGTATTATAGAAAATGTTTATGTTGTTCTCTTGTAAAGAAAAAAGGTTATTTTAGTATACCATATTTCAAATGATGTTGACCACCTAATGACTGAGAAGAATAAAATGAGTTAATTCTATGTGTCAGAAGAATAGAAAATAACATATTTGCTCATAAGAAATATACATGGTGAAATCCCATTTCTCTGACTATATAGAGGTCATTAATAAAATATGGTGTCCTTTAATGTAGCACTTAGATGTCTCAATAGTATTAAATTATAATGGAGCATTTCATGTATATCTATATGTATTTTAATGTGGAAGAAAAAGAATTTCAAGAATATGATCAGTCATTTCACATCAAAACAAAATGCCTATCTCTGTGAAATACAGTACTTAGAAATATTGATAGGTAAAATGTTAATGATATTACTATCTTTGGCTGCAGAATACTATGGGTATGAATTAGGATTAATTATGATGAATGCCAAATCAAATAATGCTTCAGGGTAGAGTATGGCCAATTTTGTAACCTCTTTCCCTAGAAAATTTTGTATTTTTCTGGAAAAAAACAAAAACATTGAGTAAACAAACCTTATGGACAACAATAACTGACAGTTGCAAATATTTTATTAGGTATGACATACTGTAGAATCTAGCATATTATCAAGCATTTGAGAGTATATCATATAGGTAGGGTATTTAAAACATAAAAATAACAGAAGACTTTTGGGAAAATGATTCTTAAGATTTTTTTCCACACAATTAATTCTGAAGAGGAAATGATCTTGGAAAAAGTTTAGGTAGCCATTGGTATCCATTGAAATTTAAACTAGATATTCTGTGCAGAAGGTAAGATAAATACCTTTTAAAATTGGATTTTAAAATTGAATAAAGTAATACATTTTAATACTTAAGGGATAAGATCTCTTTTACATTATAAATTATAGGTCTAATACCAGAATGTTAAATGTTAGATAAAAATAGTTTTTAGAAAGTTTTCTTATATAGTCTGAGTTATCTGTACTAAATACATGTTTATAATAATTGAGGGTTTTGCAAAAAAAAGCTCACTTTATAGTTTTGCTCCTTTTGTAAATATACTTACTATTTTGTATGCTTTTCTAATTAAACAATTTCCATACAGTTGATAAGTATAAATTTGTAGCCTTTACAGAGGAAAGTTTTAAAGTGTATCTTAAGAACTTAGAAAGCTGATTTTTAATGTAGTAATCATACTTCTAGGAATTTTCCTAAGTAATTAGCTATGTATATACATAGTGATTTTCATACAAAGATGTTCTTTACAGTGTTTATAGAGTGGATAGTTGAGAACAGTGTAAAAATATTAGGAGCATCTTAGTTCAGTCAAATGTGGCATGTCCAAATGATAGAATCCCATGCACTATTTTATATTTTTGAAGAATCCTGAAGAATATGGTAACATATTCTGTTTATTTTAAACATACACTGAAAGTTAGAAAACTGTGTGAAATATCTGTCTCCAAATTTTTTATAATGAACCTATATTACTTTTTAATCAGAAAAAGTTATTTACAAAAGAATCATATAAACTATTGAGCATTCATATCCACTTTTAGAAAAACATAATGATCTGGTCTGTAAAAGAAGTCCTAAAGTAGTAAGTCGAATCCAATTTTGTAATGCCAAGAATAGAAGCATCAAACTGGAGTAGGTTGACTAATTTCCTACTGGTGTGGGGCATTTACTATTTAAATTCCTAATAATCAATGTATGCAGAGAGAGGGAAATTATAATTTTTAAGGAAATTAAAAGATACTTGTGGTTCTAGAATATATATGTGGTGGTTTTATAAAATACTAATCTCAAATCCATGACCAGTCAAAAAAATTGATCATATTTTCAAGGAATCCATTTCCTATCATATAAAGCAATAATGGATATTCAGAAAATCTGAAATTCTTTCTTATATAGTAAAGGTCTGACTTTTACAAAACTATTTATTATATATTTTGCTTAGAGTTTTAGAACATGAATTGTAATCAGTTATTATTTTATATATTTCAAATTCAAATCCTGATGATTTCTTCTTCCCTCTCTTTAGTTCAACCTTTTCTGTTTACATAGGTACCTTGAAGATGTTGGCAAATGGATTCTTTTTCCTGGGAAATGTCTATTCTCCAAATTATGTTATTTAGAGAATCATGATCTAATGTTTGAACTAGAATGTTTTCCAATATACTGTCTCACTTCTGTATTTTTAAAGTAGAGGAGTGTAGGGCATGGGTTTGTCAATAGACTTGGGTTCTACTAAGAAAATATGTACTCTGTCTTGACTCAATAAACTCATACTTAGTGTGGTTCAGCCTCTTCATATTTACTCTTGCTTATATTAGAAAACAATTAGCTTACTAAACAAATTTGAGTATTTAGTGTTGGGGAGGGTGATGTGATCCTCTCTGAATCTTTCTTGAATTTGACTAAGAATTACAGGATATTTGATAACCATGTTTAAAAATGGAGATATCCAAATATTATTGTAAACACCCAATGATTTGTTTTACCTACAATATAAGTATTTTACTTGGTTGGCTTACATAGTAGCTAATAATATTTGTTAATGTAATTTAACTGCTGTGAACCTTTACTGAACAAATATTGAAATTTATTCAAGTCAAAGAAAGAGAATCTCTAATGACTTTTGTTAAAGCTTCTATTTAATAGTTAAGGAGAAAAGTTTGTATGACATACCAGATGCAATTAACAGTAGATTTTACATTTAATAAAAAGAAAGAAGCATGCGTATTTGCTTTATTCATTCCATCATAATTTGCATTAGAGCTGTGGGTGTTTAATGAGCAAATTCCAACTAAAATGCTATATTGATTTTCTAGTGAACTTTGTAATAGTCATCTACCTTGGAAAGCTCAGTGTTTACAATTAAGTTTTCTTTACTAAAAATGTTTGAGAGTTGCATATTGATCCTTTAAAAGTACTGAATTCTAGAAAGAATTAGGTTTTTCATAATCAACAAATGTCATATAAAATCAGGTATGAAAGAATCAGTAATACCTTAATTTTGGAAAAATTTCTTAGCGTTTTATGAAAAACAAAATCAGATTTTATATTTGTGCGTTTTATAGCATTCTTAAACTTAACTTTAAAATATTCAGAAGGTAATCTCCTTTTAAGTATACATATTATTTACATCTTTGGAGGTGGTATAGCATTATAGGGGAAAAAATGTCTTTCTTGATCACACAGATCCAAAAGAGCCCTCAGGGTAAAGCATGTACCTTTTAACATAGAGATAACTAGACCTATTATCAAAGCTTTTGGTGTTCCTAGTCTTACACCTTTCACCAAGTGCTGTTGTATAGAAAGTGGAACAACTGACATTAAATGTCACTTTATGAAGATCTCATCACACTTTACATAGTGGTAGGAAGCCTATCAGTATTTAATGTTTAGTAATTAGTATTTTAACCTTTCAGTATGCCAAATATTTCAGAGCAGTGTGATATACATGTTGATCTGTGCTTAGATCAGGATTTAGCATCATTTCATCCATTCTGTCTGACCTACAAATTAGAAGTGTTTCTAATGTGTGTTTAAATCTTAGAGTATCATGATATTTTTATAAACTATTATGTCCTTATAGTGTATAGTATGCAATGTAGAATAGGTTCTGAATAATTTTTCTTTCAGCTCCTGTAAATAAATTTGATATACCAACAAAAAAGGCTAAAAAGTGAGGAAATCAGAATAGTTTATTTTATATATATATATATGTAATATATATATATATATGTTAAATTTGAATATTTATGTAAGTCATCCAGATGCATCAAAATCACATTTTTAATATGCTCAGAAATGAAGCCAAATTGTAAGTCTGACTTGAGGGTGGTGATGGCGGTGGTGGCATGAAACTAATGTCTGTTGAGAATCCACTTTGTTCATTGGCCAAGAGTTTTCATATATTGTCTTACTTAATTTTTCTGTAACAGCTGTAAATGGTGGTATTATATCCATTTTATACATCTGAACTGTGACTAAAATACATTAAGAAATGTGCAAAAAGAAGTTGCCTAACTTTAGTATGGTATGATAACACTTTGAGTCTGAGTCAGAACCCATATCCTTCCTAATACACTATATTGCTTTGTCTAAGCTGTTAGATCTCCTGGAAGGTGATTCTGTACAATTAGAAGGCAGAAATAAAACTCATTATCCGGCATTACATTTTGGGGAGAAGTTTCTTTTAAACCAGAGTGATGAATTGATACATAGTAACAGAATTGTATAGCCACAGCCTCATAGCAGTAATGATACTTACCTTAAATAAATAAATAAATAAATAAATAAATAAAACTATGAAATTTGTGCTGAAAAGTACCAGTTTTTCCTAAAGTTATCTTCCTAATAAGAATTTCTTATCCTTATCTCATTGCCAATTAAAAGCATTTGATTTTACATAGCAGTTATTCCAACACAATTTAATATAAAGTTTCTGTATCCATTCATCTGTTCATGGAAATTTGGGTTACTTCTAGTTTTTGGCTGTTTATAAATAAAGATGCTAAGTTACAGATATTATAAATAAGATGTTATAAAGATGATGAGCTTAAAAGTGGTCAAGTCTTTGTACTGTCTCACTTCTGTATTTTTTAGTAGAGGAGTGTAGGGCATGGGTTTGTCATAGACTTGGGTTCTACTAAGAAAATATACGTACTCTGTCTTGACTCAATAAACTCATACTTAGTGTGGTTCAGCCTCTTCATATTTACTCTTGTTTATATTAGAAAACAATTAGCTTACTAAACAAATTTGAATATTTAGTGTTGGGTGGGTAATGTGATCCTCTCTGAATCTTTCTTGAATTTGACTAAGAATTACAGGATATTTGATAACCATGTTTAAAAATGGAGATATCCAAATATTATTGTGAACACCCAGTGATTTGTTTTACCTACAATGTAAGTATTTTACTTGTTGGCTAAATCTTATGGTAGATATATATTTAATATTTTCAGAAACTGACCATTATGGTTGTGCTATTTTACGTTCCTACCAGTAGTGCATGAGAATTCTAGTTGGTCTCCATCCTTGCCAGTATCTTTAATGAGTCTTTCATTTTAGCCATTGTAAGAGGTATGTAGTGATTATCTTGTAGTTTTAATTTGCATTTATCTCATGACTAAAGATGTTAGGCACTTTTTATTGTGCATATTTACCGTCAGTATATCTGCTTTAATAAAATGCCTGTTCCAGTTAATTGCCCATTTTTTAATTGGGTTTTTTGTTTTCTTACCAAGAAAATTATGTGTGGATGCAAGTCTTTTATCAGATATATGCTTTACAGTTATTTTCTTCCAGTCTGTGACTTGGCTTTTCATTTTCTTATCAGGGTCTTTTGAAAAGTGGAAACTTTTAATTTAGTTAAATTGAAGTCTTATCAGTTTTTAAAAATAGAATATGCTTTGGTATTATAGAAATCTTTGCTTACCTAACATCCTGGACATTTTCTTTTGTGTTTCCTTCCAGAACTTACAGTTTTAGGTTTTGCATTTGGTACTATACTCATTTTGTAGAATGCAATGTTGGTTTTCCATTAAAAATTAATCAAAATTACCCAACAACAAACCAAGAAAACTAATATCTCAGAGCCACACTCCACTTTCTTGTTTCAGATCTTATACTCTAAACAAATGCCCTTTTTTGTAGCTTATTTAATGCCAGAGTTATTCCATTTTTGTACCTTTTATTGATGATTTTACTGTTTAAAATAATTCCCCAGTGTAGTGTTGAAATGCAATCTGGTGTTCCCTAAGCACAAGGAAGCTGTGCTGTGCCTCATGGAGAAAATGTGTCTTTTAGATAAGCTTTGTTCAGGTGTGATTACAGTGCTGCTAGTCATGAATTCAATGTTAATAAGCAATATGTATTATAGTGTCTTAAAACAAAAATACTCATAAAACAAGGTCATGTATTAGTTGGTTGGCAAAGATATTGGTTTCAGTTGATTAATTTTTCTCTATTTATGGGTTCTAATTTTGGTGCTTTTTTGCAGCCTGGCAATTGGGTGCCATTGTAGATCTTACCATTTTAGGAGCTGGCTATTTTTGTATTCTTATAAATTATTCTTGAGCTTTATTTTGATGTACTTAACATTTTTTTGCAAACAGGTAGCCCTTTTGGGTCATGTTTTGATGGTATGTTAGATGTGTCCAGAGCAGTGTTTAGGGTTAATTAATCCCCACTACTGAGGTAAGACCCTTCTGACAACTGTATCCAGTATGTCATGAATCATGGGATTTTTCAGTATCGCTAGTGGGAGCAACATACACTATTTCTGGTTTTGTGGAGCTCAGGGCACTGTTGCCTCTAGTTCTTTCCCCTGCGTGGGCTTGTTGTCTTACACCTATGTGCTCAGCAGTCAGCTGACTTCTTGAGGAAGACCCTCTGCATGTCCCCAAAAGTTTCTTTCTTTGCAGCTGGTTCTTCCTCTAATAGTCTCGAGAATTCTGGCTGCTTTGGTTTTCCCAGATTCTTATCTCTGTCTCCACTGATTGTGGAGTCAACTGGTCTCCTTCTGGATTCTTTTGTTCCTGTGCCATGTCTGGAAACTCTTGGCTTTGTATTAACCTGGGCCACTCATTTATTTTCTTCAGGTCACTGTTCTTTGTGTCTTTTTAGTCTTGAAAGCTGTCATCCCATATATTTGGTCCATTTTTAAAAATTATTTTTAAGTAGGAGGACAAATGCAGATCCTGTCACTTTGTCTTGACCAGAAGGACAAGTCTCTGTTGCTTAAAATATTTAATCCAAACATATACCTTCAAAAATTTTATCATCTCTGCTTTTTGTCTACCATTGACTTAATATTTTTCTTTAAATCAACTCAACTTTTTAAACTAATAGACATATCCTTTTGAATGTAATCTTTCTTATTTAGTTTTAACATCTAAACACAAAAAGTGCACAAATAACTATGCTGTTTTATCTCAGAAAGTGAACACACTTGTGTAACCAGCAACCAGATCAAGAAACCAAATATCACCAATATCTCAGAATCTTCTTCATCTTCCCTTATAGTACTACCTCCAAAAGGTAACTATTATTCTAAATTTTGTTCTAATGTATCTAAATTATTCCAAGAATGAGAAAGTTTTATGTTTTTGGATTTTAAATAAGTGAAATAATAGAAAATTATCTTATGTAATCTGGTTCAACAGTATTGGGTAACTTGGAGAAATTTAAATTAGTTGGACATTACTAGCGATGTGGAGCATCTTTTCATGTGCCTGTTGGCCATCTGAATTTCTTCTTTGGAGAACTGTCTGTTCAGCTCCTCTGCCCATTTTTTAATTGGATTATTTGCTTTTTGTTTGTTGAGGTGCATGAGCTCTTTATATATTTTGGATGTCAACCCTTTATCAGATCTGTCATTTATGAATATATTGTCCCATACTGTAGGGTACCTTTTTATTCTATTGATGGTGTCCTTTGCTGTACAGAAGCTTTTCAGCTTGATATAGTCCCACTTGTTCATTTTTGCTTCTGTTTCCCTTGCCCAGGCAGATATGTTCATGAAGAAGTCACTAATGTTTATGTCCAAGAGATTTTTGCCTATGTTTTTTTCTAAGAGCTTTATGGTTTCATGACTTACATTCAGGTCTTTGATCCATTTCGAATTTACTTTTGTATATGGGGTTAGAAAGTGATCCAGTTTCATTCTCTTACATGTAGCTGTCCAGTTTTGCCAACACCAGCTGTTGAAGAGACAAATTTTGTTAATGGTAACAAAATAAAAAATAAATAAAAATAAATAAATAAAGAAGTTGGACATTAAATGCCACTAGGAGAAATGATAGGTCTAATGTACTAGTTATGTTTTTCTAGTATCCGTTAAAATGACACATAATTGTTAAAAGATGTGTCTCACAACCTATATTTTGTGAAATATTGTCCTAGAGGGAATATAGTGGTAGATGATGCTGGGAAGGTAGACTAGAAATGGACTCTAGTTTTCCTTGAATGCTAGGCTCATACATTTTTTTTGCCTTAGAATCTATATGGCAGCAGTGAGGAGAGGAGTAACCTGTTTATCCTAAAGTTTTATGAAGATTACACTGTTGATAGGTTGATGGATGACTTAATGATGTCACCTGTCTTGTGTTTTTCTTCTCTAAAATTAAGCACATGCTTAATTCTTAGGTTCTATTATTTTACCCTTTTTGTTATTAATTGAATCACTTTTTTCCTTTTTCCTTTCTATTTCCCTTGCCTTAGTTCAGGATTTTATTTCTTACAGTTATAGTGATCTAATATGGGTTAAGAGGCATGTGCAGTCCACCCGGCAGCTTTCTTCTGATTCCTCAATCTTGCACATACACTTTGTATGTGAATCTCTTGGAGTTTCCTTCTAAAACACAGATCTAATCAAGTCACTCCTAATCTAAAAGTCCTGTAGTACAAGATCCAAACTCTAGGATAGCATATATATAATTATTTCTAGGTAACTTCAAGTTCCTAGGAATGGGTCATTTATATGAGTTATTGATGTGAATTTTGCTTCGATGACTACTGTAGTTTCCTAACTGGTCTCTGAATCCATGCTTGCCCATTTCCAAACTGTTTCTCACCCAGAAGCCAGACTTCTTTTTCAGACATAAGTGTGATGCCATTATTTCCCTGCTCAGAACCCTCCAGTGTCTATCTCATATTAAGATACCTAAAATCCTTGCAAGGGCTTCCAAGGCCCAGTGAGATCTCTCAACACTCTCACCTTCTCGTACTGTGCTCCAGCCACATTAGCCTTGCTGTTGTTCCACTAGGACTTCGCAGTATTTTATCTTCTGCTTAGTCTACTTCAAATATATAAATATATATACATATATATGGCTTCTCTTTATTTGAATTTGCTGAAATGTCATTTATTTAAATAAGGTCTTTTCTAACCACCCTTTCTAAAACAAGTCTGCTCTATTCCCATCTGCCAAATTACCCTTTTGTTTCACAGCCTTATTTTCCTTCAAAGTCTTTACTATCTATTCTTTCTTTCTATCTCTCTGTCTCTCTGTTTCTCTGTCTCTCTCTCACACTCTCTCATCTTTCTGTTTACCTACCTACCTACCTATTTAATTTTTCAGCTTGTTTTTCTCTCTACTGTCTGTCTCCCTATAATGGAATGTATACTCCAGGATGGTAAGGACTTTTAATGCACTATATTCATACTCCTTAAAACTAGACGGATGACTGCCACAGGAAGTTGGTAAATAATGTGATGAATGAATGAATGAATGCATGCATGAATAAATGAATTCTTCTTGCCTTAGGCTCAACTTCTTGGAAGCAGTTTTGGCTTTAGCATTGCCATTACATGTTCCATTTTATATTCTATTATGGAAAAGATACAGTTGATATATTCTCAGGGTTTGTTTCTTTTCTACTACTTATAATTTAAATAATGCAAAAATAACTGTCTTGATTAACTGTATATCATCAACGTTTTATGAACTAAAAGTACATTTCAAACATCTTTCCTAAGTTTGTTTTGTGCTTTGATGGTATAAATAAAATTTGGTTCAGTGATACAGGTTTTTGAGCTCCTTTTTGTCAAACACTACAGTGATATTTTTAAAGTCATGTAAGATTTGAAGTAGAAATTGCATTTCAGAAATGACAATTTCAGGTAACATGAAAGCTCCCTGCATAACACGACACAAATCTAAATGATGCCCTTTGCAATATAATCTATATAAATGGTACCCCTGAAGATGTGCAGTGCTGAAGCAGCTCTGCCCCTTTACTCTTCCTTGATCCCATTTACTTTACTCTCCTTCCACCGTCCTACTGAGGTAACTATCATCGTGAATTTGGTGTTTACCTTTCCATACTTGTTTTAATAGTTTTACTAACTCTGTCTATCCATAAATAGTAGTTAATGTTTTACTTTGCAACTTGGTATTTTTGCCAAAATTTTTTTTTGATATTTGTCCATTTGTTCATAGTTAATTCATTTTAAATGCTGTTTTAAGTGGATATATTAAATGGATGGTGCTCTACTTTGAATGTATAGTAATTTATTTATTCTTGTTCCAGTTATTGGATATTTGAGTTATTTCTAAGTTTTTATTGTTTTATAATGCTGCGGTAAGCATTTTCATACATGTTCCCCTGTGCACATGAGCCAGAATTTCTCTAGGCTGCCTACCAAAGAGATTTGTCAGGTTATAGGCTAGGTATATCTTTAGCTGCAATAAACATTGCAAATTGCTCTTCATACAGTGGTAGACATATGTATGCCTATCAGCAGTAAATGTGAGTTTATTTAATAAGCTCACAATATTTGTTATTATTTGACCTTTTAATTTTAATTTTTTGATGTGAAATGGATCTCAGTTTTGCATTAGCTTTTACAAAATAGTGTTTTCTCAAGTGATTAGTAACTTAATAAAATTATTTTTGCTTTATACTTTTGCTAAAAGTATGTATTTCTCCTTTATTTTTGCTAATTATGGATTTTATATTTTGGTAGCACTGGTTGAAGAAGTGTATTTTGCACAGAGAGAACGTGATGAAGCTATTATGTCTCGACTACGATTAGCCAATGAGGAGCAAGATGAAGCAATTGCACAACCCAAGAATATGGAAATGTCTCTGAAAGTGTATGTACACACTTAAAACTATTAATAACATTAGGAGCATTTGTAAAGTGCATGCATTATGTGGTAGTTATGTATGCAGAAATGTTACTGGTTCTTGTATGTTAGACTAGTAACTTCCCCACAGTCCTACAACTTTTGGCATGCTGAAGTAGTTTGCATGTCAGGGATAACAGTTGCCAAAAAAGAAAGAAAGAAAAAGAAATGTACAACATTCTCAATGCAATTAACTTTCTTTACTTCCTCATAGTTGATTATTGTTTGCCTTACTTTCCTTCCTTTGTGACTCCTCTTTTCTTCTCTCTCTTATTATCACTTTATTGATTTATTTCAGCTATCTAGATTCTTTCACTGCTGTCTGCTTTATATGCTTATCCTTGTTCTTCACTACCTTTTACTTCTTTTAGCTGTGGTTCCCACAGTTTGGTGATAGATGAAATAGGGTGAAGCCTGACAATCTACATTTTTAACAAGTAACCCAAGTGATTCTGATATAGGCAAATAATGGACCACTTTAGAGAAACAATGCTCTAGACATAAGTAATTCTGCAGTTTTAATGTGCTCTCCAATGACTTGGGAAGTCTTGTTAAAATGTACATTCTTGTTCAGTAGACCTGAGTGGAGCCTGAGATTCTTTCTATTTTCAAGCTCCCAGATGATGCAGATGGCTCTAGTCTAAGGAGTTGCTTTGGATAGAAAGGCCCTTAGAGCATCTAGAAATATGTTACTTACACAGTGTAGTAATCCAATATTTTATAATGATCCATCAATATACTTATCAGCGTTTGCTCTGTCTAACATTGTTCTAGGCTCTGGGGGATCCCAGGAAAGAACCAATTAAAATATGGTTCATTAGCGAGACAAAAAGTCATTAAATAATTAACAAGACAGTGTTCAAGTTGTGATTCAGTAATATGATTTGTTTTTTGTTACGATTAATGGCTTTTCTTTTTGAAGACTGATAGAGACTGATTATAAAACATTAAGTATATTTTAAAATAGATATAAACAAAAAAATTTACCTGAATTTCACATTGCCTACTCCCAAATAACTGCCTTTATGAATAGAGAAATATTATTCCAAACATTTCTCTTTGCTTATATACTTCAACACTGTTATCTGGAGGGACATATGGTTAATGGTTGAATGGATGTATACATAGAGTTAATTTGATAAAAGTTAAATCATTTATACATGCTTCTTTATTTGAGAGGCTTCATAGATAATATGGAAGAGCACAGATTCCAGGACTCAGTTATCTGTCTTTGTATCTTGGCTTTGTTTTTCCTAGCTGTACAGCCATGGACAAAGTACTCAGAGTCTCTAGTTTTTTTCCTAGAAAATGCGTAAATAGTGCTTACTTTATATAGGTTGTTATGAGGGCTAAATGATATAAATCTGGCTAGTAGCAAGTGCTATATAAATTACTGGAGTTTTAAGAGTAGTTATCAACTGAAGTGAAATGAAGACGTTTTTGAACTTCATGCAATGTTTTCTTTCAATAAGTTATATTAGTTCCCTAAAGATCCTTCTAAATTTAAGAGACTGTGAGAAACATTAAGGTGTTAGAATCAATTTCTTTCAATATTTGAAAACATACGGTGTTTCAGTTAAACAATATCACTTGCTCTCAGCTATGAAATAAGCAGTTTGAAACTTCTCTTTTTAAAAAAAAAAATCTTTTAAAATTTTTATAGAAGTTGTGTTAGATTCCATAGCCAAAATGCCCTCCTGTTGTTTTATCTTGATTTTATATTTAAATGATTGAATAATCATTACTGGAACTTTTATCATATGTTGTATCTTTACATCTGAGTTCTTACTTGTGGGGGAATCCCTGGGTAACTGAATTTCATGTCAAACATTTTTTTGAGGAAGAGCTCATAAATAGTTTATTCTCTGATTTAACATGCTTAAGATTGGCTCTGTGTTATCCTTATATTCAAATTGGTTATGAATAAAATTGGGTTAAGTGTTTTTTCATTCCAAACATTGTAATGTTTTGTAATGCCTTTTCTGACATTGAGTTTGGCTGAAAAGAAGTCTGAGGTCAGTTAGATTTTTTTTTCCTTACTTATAGGTGGTTTGTTTTTTTCTGCCTGGATACCTGGAGGATTCTTTTCTTGAAATAGAATTTAATCAGGATGTCTGTGTTGACTAGTGTATAGTAACATTTTTGGAACCAGTATGCCTTTCTAAGGACTATTTAATTCTTCCTTTATTTCCATATTTTAGATTTGTGAATTATCTATTCCATCATAGTTTTTCTATTTTAAAGACTCTAGTCATTCTTGTATTGGGGCATTTTTATCCTTACCTATTATCTATATGTTCAATAATTATTTTAGTCCGTTTTTTTCTTTGCATTCACTGATAATCTCCAACTTTTCTTATATGTTAGTAATCCCTGATGTCCCTATTTCCTTCCCTGTTGTTTCTAGTTCATTTATTGAATTTTATCTGTTCATTTACTTACTTAGGCTCTCAACTTGTTTCCTTAAGTTTTTTATTTCCCTTCTCATTCGCTCTTTTGCTTTGGCGTCTTCTCTTTGAACTTTGTTTTATTGAGTTCTTAATTATGTTATTCTAAATTGCAAAAGACTGGTAGGAAAATGTTCTTGTCCCTGGATTATGTTATCTTTTCTATTATGATATTTATTTCTTTTGCATGATGCTTTGTTGTGTGTTTGTGGTGTGTTTGTAGTTGACATATCATTTCTCTTCTTTTGCTCATGCTTAAATTGTCAAGAACTTTGTTTTGTTATGGTGCAAGTGAATTTTCCTTGATAAACATTTCATGTTATTTGAAACTGTATTGACCTTCTCCTCTGAACTGCAATTTCTGGCTATCTGTTGTATTTTAGCTTTCTTTCTATATATCCCTACAGTACTGGGGTGGGAATAGAGTCTAGGGAGACCTCCCTGGGGCCTCTTTCATTAGAGATTCTGTCCTCTGCTTGTGGGATTTTGTTTGGTGTCTTGTACTGCACTGAGGGTTTGCTATATCTACTCTTGTGTGTATCTTGATTCCGTGCACCCATTACTGATCCCCAAGGCCCATTACTTTTGGGCTCTTACTTGTTCCACCAGTGTAGTAGAAAATGCTCAGCCCTGATGAGTCTTGCTTCCTCTGTAAAGATTCTTCAGTAATGTAGGCTTCTACTCAGAAAGGAGTTTACTTTTCTCTGAGCTGTCTACTCAACTCATTGGTGTCTCAGGTTATTTCCAAGCTATGTGGTATTAGTGAAAAAATTCTCAGGATTTGATGAGCTCATTGTCTTTTCTTTATAACAATATCATGTGTAAAAGGAAAATCATCACTTTTTCCACCCTCTACCTTGTCCCTGCTTTTAAAAATTACTATATGATGTACTACTTGCTTTACTGTTTGATTAATTTTTATCTTATGTTCATGTGGGTGTATGATGGAATAAGTAGATATGTGTGTTCAAATTTCACTCTACTGTCTTTATTTGGACTTCCTTTTTTTTTCTCCCAATAAACTGATTATTTTAGAATACTTCTAGATTTACAGAAAAGTTGTGAAGATAGAACAAAGTTCCCATGTAACCCTCACCCAGTTTCCCTGTTAACATCACTGAGATATATGAGTCACTGGGGAGAAAGCAACTATGAACAGAACTCCACACTTCATTCAAATGTCACTAATTTTTCTCTAGTGCCCTAATTTTTGTGTTCCAAGATCCTATCCAGATTCCATGTTCATTTAGTCAACTGTGTCTCCTTTGCCTACCCTGGTATGTGACATTTCCTCAGTCTTTCCTTGTTTTAGATGACCTTGACAGTTTTCAGGAATACTGGTCAGGTATTTTACAGACTGTCTCTCAAATTTGTTTTTCTGAAGTTTTCCTCATGGCTAGGCTGAGGTATTTGTTCCTAGGGACAAAGCGTACAGGAGTGAAGTGCCATCATCACATTTTATGGATGTATGCTATCAACATGACTTATACAACCAATGATGTTAATCTTGATCACCTGCCAAGGTAGTGCTTGCCGTTTCTCCATGGTAAAGGTATCCACCATACTCCAGTCTTTGAAGCCATTCGCTTCTGTGCAACCCATATTCAAGGATGGCGGTTGGGATGGGGTCAGGGAGGTTGGTTGAGCTCTACTTCCCACAGGGGAAAACACCTACATAAATTTAAATGTAATTCTAAAGCACAGAAGATTGTCACTTCTTCAGTTATTTTCTTAGTTACATCCCTATGGACCCACTGATCCTCACTGATTACTTTAGGTTACAATCTAATACTATGTTATTTATTTATTGCTTGGAATATTGCAGCTTTGACCATTGGAAGCTCTTTCAGTTGGTTTCTGTATTTTCTTTGACATGTCCCCATACTTTAGATTGTTGAATATTTTCTTTTTGACACTACAAGGTACTTTGTGATCATGTTTTCTAGGGATATGCTCCACTCCTAGAATCAGCCATTCCTCAAAGGAGCCCTGGTTCCTTTTACTGGAAAATGGTATTGGAAACCAACATACTGGGTGTGCTCATTATTGCTGGGTGTGACTACTTCTAGGCCCAATCAGCAGAAAGATTCAGGAAATGTATTTATGTATACTAACTGACATGTACACACATCTGTAATTATTTATGTATGTATCTATCTGTATCTTTATTAAGCTAAACCTGAATTCATACTGATGCCTCTGATTCTAATCCAGTACCATATAGTTCATTCTAGCTTTCCATTTTTTCTTTTTTTAAAAATTTTTTATCAAGGTATGATTGATATATACTCTTATGAAGGTTTCACATGAAAAAACAATGTGGTTACTACATTTAACCATACTGTCAAGTCCCCACCCATACCCCAATGCAGTCACTGTCCATCAGTGCAGCAAGATGCCACAGATCCACTATGTGCCTTCTCTGTGCTACACTGTTCTGCCCATGATCCCCCACACCATGTGAACTAAACATAATACCACTCAATCCCCTTCTCCCTCCCTCCCCACCCACCCTCCTGCACCCCTCCCCTTTGGTAACCACTAGTTCATTCTTGGAGTCTCTGAGTCTGCTGCTATTTTGTTCCTTCAGTTTTGCTTCACTGTTATACTCCACAAATGAGGGAAGTCATTTGGTACTTGTCTTTCTCTGCCTGGCTTATTTCACTGAGCATAATGTCCCCTAGCTCCATCCGTGTTGTTGCAAATGGTAGGATTTGTTTATTTCTTATGGCTGAATAGTATTCCATTGTGTATATGTATCACATCTTTATCCATTCATCTACTGATGGACACTTAGGTTGCTTCCATATCTCGGCTATTGTAAAAAGTGTGTGATAAACAAAGGGGTGATATGTCTTTTTAAATCTGACAACTTGTATTCTTTGGGTAAATTCTAGGAGTGGGATTCCCAGGTCAAATGGTATTCCTATTTTTAGTTTTTTGAGGAACCTCCATATTGCTTTCCACAGTGGTTGAACTAACTTACATTCCCACCAGCAGTGTAGGAGGGTTCCCCTTTCTCCGCATCCTCACCACCATTTTTTGTTCTTAGTCTTTTCGATGCTGGCCATCCTTACTGGTGTGAGGTGATATCTCATTGTGGTTTTAATTTGCATTTCCCTGATGATTAGTGATGTGGAGTATCTTTTCATGTGTCTGTTGACCATCTGAATTTCTTCTTTGGAGAACTGTCTCTTCGTATCCTTGGCCCATTTGTTAATCGGGTTACTTGCTTTTTGGGTGTTGAGGCTTCTAAGTTCTTTATATATTTTGGATATTAACCCCTTGTCGGATATGTCACAAATATATTCTCCCATACTGTAGGATGCCTTTTTGTTCTCTTGATGGTGTCCTATGCTGTACAGAAACTTTTTAGTTTGATGTAGTCCCATGAGTTCATTTTTGCTTTTGTTTACCTTGCTCAAGGAGATGCGTTCAGGAAGATACTGCTCATGCTTATATTCAGGAGATATTTGCCTATGTTGTCTTCTAAGAGTTTTATGGTTTCATGGCTTACATTCAAGTCTTTGATCCATTTCGAGTTTACATTTGTATATGGGGTTAAACAATAATCCAGTTTCATTCTCTTGCATGTAGCTGTCCAGTTTTGCCAACACCAGCTGTTGAAGAGGCTGTCATTTCCCCATTGTATATCCATGGATCCTTTATCAGATATTAATTGACCATATATGTTTTGGTTAATGTCTGGAGTCTCTATTCTGTTCCATTGGTCTGTGGCTCTGTTCTTGTGCCAGTGCCACATTGTCTTGATTACTGTGGCTTTGTAGTAGAGCTTGAAGTCAGGGAACGAAATCCCCCCAGCTTTATTCTTCCTTCTCAGAATTGCTTTGGCTATTCGATGTGTTTGGTGGTTCCATATGAACTTTAGGACAATTTTCTCTAGTTTGTTGAAGAATGCTGTTGGTATTTTTATAGGAATTGCATTGAATCTATAGATTGCTTTAGGTGGGATGGCCATTTTGACAATATTAATTCTTCCTATCCATGAGCATGGGATGTGTTTCCATTTATTGGTATCTTCTTTGATTTCTCTTAAGAGTGTCTTGTAGTTTTCAGGGTATAGGTCTTTCACTTCCTTGGTTAGGTTTATTCCTAGGTATTTCATTCTTTTTGATGCAATTCTGAATGGAATTGTTTTCCTGATTTCTCTCTCTACTAGTTCATTGTTAGTGTACAGGAATGCCACAGATTTCTGTGTATTAACTTTGTATCCTGCAACTTTGCTGCTGAATTCAGATATTAGATTTAGTAGTTTTGGAGTGGATTCCTTAGGGTTTTTATGTACAATGTCATGTCATCTGCAAACAAGGACAGTTTAACTTCTTCCTTGTCAATCTGGATGCCATTTATTTCTTTGTGTTGTCTGATTGCCATGGCTCCAGTGCTATGTTGAATAGAAGTAGGAATAGTGGGCATTCTTGTCTTGTTCCCAATCTTAAAGGAAAAGCTTTCAGCTTCTTGCTGTTAAGTATGATGTTGGCTGTGGGTTCGTCATATATGGCCTTTATTATGTTGAGGTACTTGCCCTCTATACCCATTTTGTTGGGAGGTTTTATCATGAATGGGTGTTGAAGTTTGTCGAATGTTTTTTCAGCATCTACAGAGATGATCATGTGGTTTTTATTCTTTTTGTTGATGTACTAGATGATGGTGATGGATTTTTTTGAATGTTGTACCATTCTTGCATCCCTGGAATAAATCGTACTTGATCATGATGGATGATCTTTTTGATGTATTTTTGAATTTGGTTCGCTAATATTTTGTTGAGAATTTTTGCATCTATGTTCATCAGGGATATTGGTATGTAATTTTCTTTTTTTTGTGGTGTCTTTGCCTGGTTTTGGTATTAGAGTGATGCTGGCCTCATAGAATGAGTTTGGACCTATTCCCTCATCTTCTACTCTTTGAAAACTTCAAGGAGGATGAGTATTAGGTCCTCACTAAATGTTTGGTAAAATTCAGCGGTGAAGCCGTCTGGTCCAAGAATTTTGCTCTTAGGTAGTTTTTTGATTACCATTTCGATTTCGTTGCTGGTAACTGACTGTTCAGATTTTTTCTTTCTTCCTTGGTCAGCCTTGGAAGGTTGTATTTTTCTAGAATATTATCCATTTCTTCTAGGTTATCCAGTTTGTTAGCATATAATTTTTCATAGTATTCTCTAATAATTCTTTGTATTTCTGTGGTGTCCGTAGTGATTTTTCTTTTCTCATTTCTTATTCTGTTTATGTGAGTAGACTCTCTTTTTTTTCTTGATTAAGTGTGGCTAGGGGTTTATCTATTTTGTTTATTTTCTGGAAGAATGAGCTCTTGCTTTCATTGATCTTTCTACTGTTTTATTCTTCTTTATTTTATTTATTTCTGCACTACTCTTTATTATTTCCCTCCTTCTACTGACTTTGGGCCTCATTTGTTCTTCTTTTTCTAGTTTCATGAATTGTGAGTTTAGACTGCTTATATGGGATTGTTCTTCTTTCCTGAGGTAGGCCTGTATTACAGTATACTTTCCTCTTAGCACAGCTTTGGCTGCATCCCACAGATTTTGCAGTATTGAATTATTGTTGTCATTTGTCTCCATATATTGCTTGATGTCTGTTTTGATATGGTTGATTTAGGAGCATGTTGTGAAGCCTCCATCTGTTTGTGGGATTTTTCATTTTGTTTGTGTAATTTATTTCTAGTTTCATATCTTTGTGGTCTGAGAAACTGGTTGGTACAATTTCAATATTTTTGAATTTACTGAGGCTCTTTTTGTGGCCTAGTATATGATCTATTCCTGAAAATGTTCCATGTGCACTTGATAAGAATGTGTATTCTGCTGCTTTTGGGTGTACAGTTCTGTAGATGTCTTTTAGGTCCATCTGTTCTAATGTGTTGTTCAGTGCCTCTGTCTCCTTACTTATTTTCTGTCTGGTTGATCTGTCCTTCAGAGTGAGTGGAGTGTTGAAGTCTCCTAGAATGAATGTATTGCATTCTGTTTCCCCTTTTAATTCAGTTAGTATTTGTTTCACACATGTTGGTGCTCCTGTGTTGGGAGCATAGATATTTATAATGGTTATATCCTCTTGTTGGATTGACCCCTTTATCATTATGTAATGTCCTTGTTTGTCTCTTGTGACTTTCTTTGTTTTGACATCTGTTTTGTCTGAACCAAGTACTGCAACTCCTGCTTTTTTCTCTCTATTAGTTGCATGAAATATCTTTTTCCATCCCTTCACTTTTAGTCTGTGTATGTCTTTGGGTTTAAAGTGAGTCTCTTATAGGCAGCACTTAGATTGGTCTTGGTTTTTTATCCATTCAGTGACTCTGCGTCTTTTGATTGGTGCATTCAGTCCTTTTATATTTAGGGTGATTATCGATAGGTATGTACTTATTGCCATCGCAGACTTTAGATTCATGTTTACCAATGGTTCAAGGTTAACTTCCTTACTATCTAAGACTCTAACTTAACTCACTTAATATGCTATTACAAACACAATCTAGAGGTTCTTTTCTTTTTCTCCTCCTTTTCTTCTTCCTCCATTCTTTATATATTAAGTATGATATTCTGTACTCTTTGTCTATCCCTTGAATGACTTTGCGGATAGTTAATTTAATTTTGCATTTGCTTGGTAATTAGCTTTTCTTCTTTACTGTGTTTTTATTACCTCTTGTGATAGCTATTAAACCTTAGGAACACTTCCATCTATAGTAGTCCCTCCAAAATAGACTGTAGGGATGTTTTGTGGGAAGTAAATTCTCTCAGCTTTTGCTTATCTGAAAATTGTTTAATCCCTCCTTCCAATTTAAATGATAATCTTGCAGGATAAAGTTCTCTTGATTCTAGGCCCTTCTGCTCATTGCATTTAATATATCATGCCACTCCCTTCTGGCATGTAAGGTTTCTGCTGAGAAGTCTGATGTTAGCCTGATGGGCTTTCCTTTGTATGTGATCTTATTTCTCTCTCTGGCTGCTTTTAACAGTCTGTCCTTATCCTTGATCTTTGCCATTTTAATTACTATATGTCTTGGTGTTGTCTTCCTTGGATCCCTTGTATTGGGAGATCTGTGGATCTCCATGGCCTGAGAGACTATCTCCTTCCCCAGATTGGGGAAGTTTTCAACAGTTACCTCCTCAAAGACATTCTATCTGTTTCTCTCTCTCTTCTTCTGCTGCTACCCCTGTAATGCAAATATTTTTCCGTTTGGTTTGGTCAAACAGTTCTCTCAATATTCTTTCATTCTTAGAGATCCTTTTTTCTCTCTGTGCCTCAGCTTCTTGTATTCCTCTTCTCTAGTTTCTGTTTCACTTACCATCTCCTCCACCATATCCAATCTGCTTTTAATACCCTCCATTGTGCTCTTCAATGATTGGATCTCTGACCGGAATTCATTCCTGAGTTCTTGAATATCTTTCCGTACCTCCATTAGCATGTTAATGATTTTTAGTTTGTACTCCCTTTCTGGAAGAATCATGAGGTTCATGTCATCTTTCTCAGGGGTTATATTAATTTTACTCTGTACCAGGTTCCTTTGGCATTTCGTATTTGTGTATGGCATCCTTTAGTGTCCAGAAGCTCTACTCTGGAGCTGCTCAGCCCCTGAAGCAATGTCGGGGATCACAGGGGAGTGGTATTTGGTGCCTCCATGTTGCAAAGAGCTGTTTCCTGCTTCCTGGCTGCTATGCCTGTCTCCACTGCCTGAACCAGTGGGCTAAGCACACAGCTATAAGCTTTTGTCCTACAGCCGCCAGATATGGATCCCTGCTTTCCACATGCAGCTGGAATCTCAGTCTCCCCAGGAACTCCGTTTGTCCCAGCCTTCCAACCCTGTAATCACGAGAGTATGATGAAAGCACCATGAAATGTAGGTTGTGCTCCCAGAGTAGATCTTCAGAACTAGGTATTCAGCAGTCCCACACCTCCACTCCCTCCCTGCTCTGTTTCTCTTCCTCCCACCAGTGAGCTGGGGAAGGGCTTGGGTTCCACCAGGCCACAGAGGTGTTGCATTACCCTGTCCCGCTTTCTCCACAAGTGAGGTTATCCATATATTTGTAATTTAGTCAGGCTCTTTTCCATAGTCTGCAGTCCGCCCTAAGATTCTCTGACCTCCCAGTCGGATTCTTTTTTCTTCCTTTTGGCAATTTTGAATAAAATTGCAATAAGCATTTACATACAGGTTTTGTGTGGACATGGTTTCAAATATGTTGGCTAAACCAAATTGCTTGATTGTTGGGACTGTATGTTAAATATCTGTTAACTTTAGAAGAAACAGCTAACCTCTCTTCCAAAGTGGCTGCAACATTTTTGCACTCCACCAGCAATGAATGTATTTTGTTCTCTTCACAGTATGTTTAATAGAATATAAGTTCTAAATTTTGGTGAAGCTCAATTTATTGATAGTTTTATTCTTTCATGGATTGTACCTTTGATGTTGAATCTAAAACTCATTACCATATGTAAGGTCACAGATTCTTTTTTTCCTACTTTCTTCTAGAAGTTACAAATTTCATGTTTTAAATTTAGGACTGATTCATTTTGAGTTAATTTTTGTGTAAAGAATGTGGTACTTGTGGACATTTGTTGTTGTTGTTGTTTTTGCATATAAATATTATTTTATTCCAGCACCATTTCTTGAAAAGGCTATCATTGCTGCATTAAATTTACTTTGTACTTTTGTAAAAAAATCAGTTGACTGTACTTGTATGGATTACCTTTTGAACTTTCTGTTCTGTTCACGTGGTGTTTGTGTCTGTCCCTTTGCCAATACCACACAGTCTTCAGAACTGAAGTTGTATAGTAAGTTTTGAAACTGGACAATGTCGGCTCTCTAATTTTGTTCTTTTTTTTATAGAATTGTTTTGGCTTTTCTGGTCCCTTTGCCTTTACAAATGCCTTTTAGAATCAGTTTGTTTATACTTACAAAAACGCTTGCTGGTTTTATATCTGCAAAAACCCTTGTGAGGTCAAATGTTTTAAACATATTTTTTAAAGGAGATACCTTTTTTCTTATTTCAGTAATGCTTCCATTACAACTTAGAAATCTTCATGTATTTGTAGGTACTATTACATTCAGTTTATTAGCTGCTGCACAGTGCTATGACTATTTATCTTGATACCTAGATTAATCACCAGTTTTATTCATGAAATTTGGTTCTGAATACATCTTAGTGCTTTTCAAAAATCAAATAACAGTTTTTTTTTTTACAAGGTGACAACTCCTTGAGGAGGATGATATTCATGACTTAGAGGTGAAAAATTTTGAAGTGCTTAACTACTTGCCCAAGAATCAGAATCAATCTAGTACACATTGTAGGACTTGTCCATCTCAGATTTGCATAGCAACTCAAATTTAGCATATCCAAAATGGAATTTATTAATTTATTCTTAAAACCTGATCCTCCTTAATCCCCTATCCTGATCAGTGGCACAACCATCTGTCCACATATCCAAACCAAAACTTCTTCCTCAGAACCCATTAAATAGGTTTCTTAGTTTTGTTCATTTTCTTTAATTGATGGATCTAAATTGAGCCTATTCTTCTTCCCTAATTTTTATTACCCTCCATTGTCGATCTACTTTAACTTGTACATATATTTGTAATACATTGCATTACAATATATTGAAGTAACGGTGCCTTGAGGTAGAGCCTTTCTTATTTTGTTCTTTGTAGCATTCATATTAAAGGAGAAATGGGGAAGGGAAAATACGAAAACACTAAATCCCAAGCCTTTTATTTTAGTTAATTAATCTGTTCATAAATATTTATTGAATATATACTGTGTATTGGGTATAGAGCTATTTGCTTAGAACACAGCATTTTTGTTCCAGTTTCATTAAGAAGGTAGACATTAATAAATGTTATATAAGTACTTAAAATATTAGTTGATATGAAGAATTATTACTTCCTAGGAACAGTTTATAGTCTGCTTCTACTGTATTATAGTCTAGAAGGGCAAGTGAGGAGATCAGAAAAGAACATACATAAGAGGGAAGAACAACAATAAAAGAATAGTTGTCAGCAGTTTTAAATGGCACTATGGTGGTTCCTTTCTACTCAGGTAAAGTCTGGAGGTTCTGAACTTTCCATAGTACATTTTAAACTAAGTCCTTGTTAAGACAGACCAATTTCTCAACACCCAAAAAGCAAATAACCGGATTAAAAAATGGGCAGAGGATACGAAGAGACAATTGTCCAAAGAAGAAATTCAGATGGCAAACAGACACATGAAAAGATGCTGCACATCGCTAATCATCAGGGAAATGCAAATTAAAAACACAATGAGATATCACCTCACACCAATTAGGATGGTCAGCATTGAAAAGACTAAGAACAACAAATGCTGGCGAGGATGTGGAGAAAGGGGAACCCCCCTACACTGGTGGGAATGTAAGCTAGTTCAACCATTGTGGAAAGCAATATGGAGGTTCCTCAAAAAACTAAAAATAGGAATACCATTTGACTTGGGAATCCCACTCCTAGGAATTTACCCAAAGAATACAAGCTCTCAGATTCAAAAAGACATATGCACCCCTTTGTTTATCACAGCACTATTTACAATAGCCGAGATATGGAAGCAACCTAAGTGTCTATCAGTAGATGAATGGATAAAGAAGATGTGGTACATATACACAATGGAATACTATTCAGCCCTAAGAAAGAAACAAATCCTACTATTTGCAACAACATGGATGGAGCTGGAGAATATTATGCTCAGTGAAATAAGCCAGGCAGAGAAAGACAAGTACCAAATGATTTCCCTCATTTGTGGAGTATAACAACGAAGCAAAACTGAAGGAACAACAAAATGGGGGGAGGGGCAGAGCCAAGATGGTGGCGTAAGTAGGACAGTGGAATCTCCTCCCAAAAACATATATTTTTGAAAATACAGCAAATACAACTATCCCTAAAAGAGAGACCAGAAGACACAGGACAACAGCCAGACTACATCCACAACTGAGAGAACCCAGTGCCTGGTGAAAGGGGTAAGATACAAGCCGCAGCCAGGCAGGACCCGAGGCCCCTCACCCCAGCTCCCGGCGGGAGGAGAGGAGTCAGAGCACGGAGGGAGAGGGAGCCCAGGATTGCTAAACACCCAGCCCTAGCCATCCGTACCAGAACACAGACACAGTGCATGCTTGGGGTGCTGGAAACTAGGGAAGCAGGACAGTAAGACCTGTGAGCGGGTCCCGAAGCGGGTGCCCCTGTGACAAAGAAAAGCGAGTGCTTTTTGAAAGTCTTAAAGGGACAGGGACCACACAGCTGGATGGAAGCATCCTGGGTCACATTCCAGCAGCTGGAAATCCAGGGAACTCTGGGTGCACTAATCCCCTGGGCAACAGCTCTGAGACCCCTCACAGAGGTAAACAGCCAAACAGCCCCCCGTCCTTTATCCCTCCGGGACACCACCATAGCAGAGCAGCAGCCTGAGGCTGGCCACGCCCACAGGAAGGGAGCTTCCTCCATACCGACTGGGCAAGATACAGAGACCCAATCTATACACAATTGCCAAACATAAGCCACTAGGGGTCACAGTTGTCCCAGTAAAGAAAGGCCAGGAGCCAAGTGGAAAGAGTCTTGACTCTCCCAGCTGACAGATGTGTCAATAGCGCACCACTGCACCTATCCAAATGAAAAGACAAAACAATTTGATCCAGACAAGACTAACCCAGACAGCTTCAACATCTTCTACATCTTCCCCTGAGAAGGAACCTGGGGAGATAGATTTAACCAATCTTCTTGAAAAAGAATTCAAAACAAAAGTCATGACCATGCTGATGATGGACTTGCAGCGAAATATGCAAGAACCAAGGAGGGAGAATACAGAAATGAAACAATCTCTGGAAGGACTTCAAAACAGAATGGACAAGGTGCAAGAGACCATTAATGCACTAGAAAACAGAACAGGAACACAGAGAAGCTGATGCAGAGAGAGATAAAAGGATCTCCAGGAATGAAAGAATTTTAAGAGAACTGTGTGACCAATCGAAACGAAACAATATCCGCATTATAGGGGTACCAGAAGAAGAAGAGAGAGAAAAAGAGATAGAAAGTGTCTTTGAAGAAATAATTGCTGAAAACTTCCCCAAACTAGGGAAGGAAATGGCCTCTCAGACCACAGAGGTACACAGAACTCCCACGACAAGGGATCCAAGGAGGGCAACACCAAGACACATAATAATTAAAATGGCAAAGATCAAAGACAAGGACAAAGTATTAAAGGCAGCCAGAGATAGAGAAAAAGGTCACCTACAAAGGAAAACCCATCAGGCTCTCATCAGACTTCTCAACAGAAACCCTACAGGCCAGAAGAGAATGGCATGATATACTTACTGCAATGAAACAGAAGGGCCTCGAACCAAGAATACTGTATCCAGCACAATTATCATTTAAATATGAAGGAGGGATTAAACAATTCCCAGATAAACAAAAGTTGAGGGAATTTGCCTCCCACATACCACCTCTACAGGGCATCTTACAGGGACTGCTCTAGATGGGAGCACTCCTAAAAAGAACACAGAACAAAACACCCAACATATGAAGAATGGAGGAGGAGGAAAAAGAAGGGAGAGAAATAAAGAATCATCAGACAGTGTTTATAATAGCTCAATAAGCGAGTTAAGTTAGATGGTAAGGTAGTAAAGAAGCTAACCTTGAACCTTTGGGAACCATAAACTTAAAGCCTGCAATGGCAATAAGTACATACCTTTCAGTAATCACCCTAATGTAAATGGACTAAATTCACCAATCAAAAGACAAAGAGTAATAGAATGGATAAAAAAGCAAGACCCATCCATATGCTGCTTACAAGAGACCTCAAACCCAAAGACATGCATTGACTTAAAGTCAAGGGATAAAAAGATATTTCATGCAAACAACAGAGAGAAAAAAGCAGGCGTTGCAATACTAGTATCAGACAAAATAGACTTCAAAATAAAGAAAATAACAAAAGATAGAGAAGGACATTACATAATGATAAAGGGCTCAGTCCAACAAGAGGATATAACCATTCTAAATATATATGCACCCAATACAGGAGCACCAACATATGTGAAACAAATACTAACAAATTAAAGGAGGAAATAGAATGCAATGCATTCGTTCTAGGAGACTTCAACACACCACTCACTCCAAAGGACAGATCCTCCAAAAAGAAAAAAAGTAAGGACACAGAGGCACTGAACAACACACTAGAACAGATGGACCTAATAGACATCTACGGAACTCTACATCCAAAAGCAACAGGATACACATTCTTCTCACGTGCACATGGAACATTCTCCAGAATAGACCACATACTAGGCCACAAAAAGAGCCTCAGTAAATTCCAAAAGATTGAAATCCTACCAACCAACTTTTCAGACCACAAAGGCATAAAACTAGAAATAAATTGTACAAAGAAAGCAAAAAGACTCACAAACACATGGAGGCTTAACAGCATGTTCCTAAATAATCAATGGATCAATGACCAAATTAAAATGGAGATCCAGCAATATATGGAAACAAATGACAACAACAACACAAAGCCCCAACTACTGTGGGATACAGCAAAAGCAGTCTTAAGAGGAAAGTATATAACAATCCAGGCATATTTAAAGAAGGAAGAACAATCCCAAATGAATGGTCTAATGTCACAATTACCGAAATTGGAAAAAGAACAAATGAGGCCTAAGGTCAGCAGAAGGAGGGACATAATAAATATCAGAGAAGAAATAAATAAAATTGAGAAGAATAAAACAATAGCAAAAATCAATGAAAACAAGAGCTGGTTCTTCGAGAAAATAAACAAAATAGATAAGTCTCTAGCCAGACTTATTAAGAGAAAAATAGAATCAACACACATTAACAGAATTAGAAATGAGAAAGGAAAACTCACAATGGACCCCACAGAAATACAAAGAATTATTAGAGACTACTATGAAAACCCATATGCTAACAAGCTTGGAAACCTAGGAGAAATGGACAACTACCTAGAAAAATACAACCTTCCAAGACTGACCCAGAAAGAAACAGAAAATCTAAACAGACCAATTACCAGCAACGAAATTGAAGCAGTAATCAAAAAACTACCAAAGAACAAAACCCCCGGTTTTGGATGGGCCAGATGGATTTACCTAGGAATTTTATCAGACATACAGAGAAGACATAATACCCATTCTTCTTAAAGTTTTCCAAAAAATAGAAGAGGAGGGGATACTCCCAAACTCATTCTATGAAGGCAACATCACCCTAATACCAAAACCAGGCAAAGACCCCACCAAAAAAGAAAACTACAGACCAATATCCCTGATGAATATAGATGCAAAAATACTCAACAAAATATTAGCAGACCGAATTCAAAAATACATCTAAAGGATCATACACCATGACCAAGTGGGATTCATCCCAGGGATGCAAGGATGGTACAACATTCGAAAATCCATCAACATCATCCACCACATACACAAAAAGAAAGACAAAAACCACATGATCATCTCCATAGATGCTGAAAAAGCATTCGAGAAAATTCAACATCCATTCATTATAAAAACTCTCAACAAAATGGGTACAGAGGGCAAGTACCTCAACATAATAAAGGCCATATATGATAAACCCACAGCCAACATCATACTGAACAGCGAGAAGCTGAAAGCTTTTCCTCTGAGATCGGAAACTAGACAAGGATGCCCATTCTCCCCACTGTTATTCAACATAGTACTGGAGGTCCTAGCCATGGCAATTAGACAAAACAAAGATATACAAGGAATCCAGATTGGTAAAGAAGAAGTTAAACTGTCACTATTTGCAGATGACATGATATTGTACATAAAAAACCCTCAAGACTATACTCCGAAACTACTAGAGCTAATATCGGAAATCAGCAAAGTTGCAGGATACAAAATTAACACACAGAAATCTGTGGCTTTCCTATACACTAACAATAAACCAATAGAAAGAGAAATCAGGAAGACAATTCCATTCACAATAACATCAAAAAGAATAAAATACCTAGGAATAAACCTAACCAAGGAAGTGAAAGACCTATACCCTGAAAACTATAAGACACCCTTAAGAGAAATTAAAGAGGTCACTAACAAATGGAAACTCATCCCATGGTCCTGGCTAGGAATAATTAATATCGTCAAAATGGCCATCCTGCCTAAAGCAATATACAGATTCCATGCAATCCCTATCAAACTACCAACAGCATTTTTCAATGAACTGGAACAAATAGTTCAAAAATTCATATGGAAACACCAATGACCCCGAATAGCTAAAGCAATCCTGAGAAGGAAGAATAAAGTGGGGGGAACCTCACTCCTCAACTTCAAGCTCTACTACAAAGCCACAGTAATCAAGACAATTTGGTACTGGCACAAGAACAGAGCCACAGACCAATGGAACAGAATAGAGACTCCAGACATTAACCCAAACATATATGGTCAACTAATATTCGATAAAAGGGCCATGGACATACAATGGAGAAATGACAGTCTCTTCAACAGATGGTGCTGGCAAAACTGGACAGCTACATGTAAGAGAATGAAACTGGATCACTGTCTAACCCCATACACAAAAGTAAATCTGAAGTGGATCAAAGACTTGAGTGTAAGTCATGAAACCATAAAACTCTTAGAGAAAACCATAGGCAAAAATCTCTTAGACATAAACATGAGTGACCTCTTCTTGAATATATCTCCCTGGGCAAGGGAAACAAAAGCAAAAATGAGCAAATGGGACTATTTGAAGCTGAAAAGCCTCTGTACAGCAAAGGACATCATCAATAGGACAAAAAGGTATCCTACAGTATGGGAGAAATTCATAAATGACAGATCCGATAATGGGTTGACATCCAAAATATATAAAGAGCTCACACACCTCAACAAACAAAAAGCAAATAATTCAATTAAAAAATGGGCAGAGGAGCTGAATAAACAGTTCTCTAAAGAAGAAATTCAGATGGCCAACAGACACATGAAAAGATGCTCCACATCGCTTGTCATCAGAGAAATGCAAATTAAAACCACAATGAGATATCTCACACGAGTAAGGATGGCTACCATCCAAAAGAAAAACAACAAATGTTGGCGAGGTTGTGGAGAAAGGGGAACCCTCCTGCACTGCTGGTGGGAATGTAAATCAGTTCAACAATTGTGGAAAGCAGTATGGAGGTTCCTCAAAACACTCAAAATAGAAATACCATTTGACCCAGGAATTCCACTTCTAGGAATTTACCCCAAGAATGCAGCACTCCAGTTCGAAAAGGACAGATGCACCCCTATGTTTATCGCTGCACTATTTACAATAGCCAAGATATGGAAGCAACCTAAGTGTCCATCAGTAGATGAATGGATAAAGAAGATGTGGTACATATACACAATGGAATATTACTCAGCTATAAGAAAAAAACAGATACTACCATTTGGAACAACATGGATGGAACTAGAGGGTATTAATCCTCAGTGAAATAAGCCATTCGGAGAAAGACAAGTACCAAATGATTTCACCCATATGTGGAGTATAGGAACAAAAGAAAAACTGAAGGAACAAAACAGCAGCAGAAGCACAGAACGCCAGAATGGACTAACAGTTACCAAAGGGAAAGGGACTGGGGAGGACAGGTGGGAAGGGAGGGATAAGGGTGGGTAAAAAGAAAGGGGGCATTACAATTAACATGTGTAGTATGGGGGAGGCACTGGGAGGGCTGTGCAACACAGAGAAGACAAGTAGTGATTTTGCAGCATCATGCTATGTTGATGGACAGTGACTGTGAACGGGTATGTGGGAGGGACTTGGTGAAGGGGGGAGCCTAGTAAACAATGTCCTTCATGTAATTGTAGATTATTGATACCAAAATAAAACTAATTAAAAAAATGAGACAAAAAAAAACTGAAGGAACAAAATAGCAACTCACAGACTCCAAGAAGGGACTAGCGCTTACCAAAAAGGAGGGGTGTGAGAAGGCAGGGAGGGAGGGAGGGAGAAGGGGATTAAGGGGTATTATGTTTAGTATACATGGTGTGAGGTTTCACAGGGAATGCAGTGTAGCACAGAGAAAGAAAATAGTGAATCTGGCATTTTACTACACTGATGGACAGTGACTGCAATGGGGTATGAGTGGGAACTTGGTAATGCAGGGAAATGTAGTGACCACATTGTTTTTCTTGTAAAACCTTCATAAGAGTGTATATCAATAATATCTTAATTAAAAAAAAAGACAGAACCAATTTATAACTAAGCTTTGATTGAAAGGTGTATTTAGAGGCATACAATCTGAGTTGAAATTATATACATTATTTCACATCCCCTTTTGAATTCCTCATTTTTTGCTCTGTGTAATATTTAATTCCTTCTGTCTTCTTTTTTCTCTCATCCCCGTCGCCACTTCTGATCTACTTTCCATCTTTCTGTTGTAATGTCTGTCTTGTCTTACTCTTCTGCCACATCTCTGCTTTCCTTTATCCCTTCAATCTTCAGTGCTTTTTCACTTTTATCCTAAACAAGGAGCAAACTAAAAGGGATTCAAGTTAAAATGATTTACATATACTTACTTTGTGTACATATATATTACTTACATAGTAATATAGACATGATTGTGTGTATATATTCTAACTTTTGAGATAAATGGTATCTTTTTTCAATCTGTGCTATTGTTAGTATATTTTTTTAATATAATAAGGTGGCACTATTTAAAAATGAGACTTATAGAATAAAAAACCATTTAGAATTTTCTGATTAGCTGATCACTCATTCTTTTTATCATTTGGGGTTAAAGTGAAGCTTCCTCCCATTGAACAAAGTGAATACAGGTCACAAAAAGAAAGATCTGATATTGACTGATTTAGGGATAAATCAAGAAATGTGACATTTCATACATGGGTTTTTTCACCTAGAGTGCAAGGTTGTCAGTCAGAATTTGCATAGTATAGGAAATCAATTGAAACTTGAGCCCATGGACATTTACTTCAGCAAAATTCTTACTAATTATCATGACTATGTCTAGTTATACTGTTGTAGACATAATTTAGATCTTTCTGAAAGGTTGCTATTCTTTTGTATAATTGTAAACCTCATATTAATGACGTATTAACTTACAGTTTGCCAGCTATATTTCAGATGGTACCATTACTTTAAGTGCTTATTAAACCAGTAGTGTTTATATGTTGCAAATTCTGCTAGTACCTTGAACCTAAAAAGCCATTTTATATAGAAAATCAAATGCCTGTTATATGTTTCAAATTATCTTCTTTTTTTCTAAAGGAGGTCGTTTGTGCTATTTTTGTTTTCTTAAGTAATAGAGCAAGTGATACACTTATTGTAGCACTGAATTTAGTTTTCTGAAAACCACTGTTTTTGGTGATGAATCTTTAACTAGATATTGAATGATCCAGCTCAGCAAAATATGTCAGCTATACTGAATTGCCACTTACATTAACATAAAAGATCTGGTCTCATTTTCAGTACTCTGTATCAAGGAACAACAAAGTGAGAAACTGTGGGGCAAATCCAGCTTTCCATCTGTTTTTGTAAATAAAGTTTTATTGGAACACAGCCATGCCTGTTCGTTTACATAAGATCTGTGGATGCTTTTGCACTACATACGCAGTTTAGTAGCTATGACAGCAAACTAATGGCAAAGCCTAAAGTATTATCTGACCCTTTACATAATAAGTTTGCTAATCCCTGCTCTGTTTAATGTAGTTGAGACTAAACTATGATCTTTGATTACCTGTGGCAAGTACTTCTGGAGACTTTTAAGGAATACAAATAGAGAAGTATAAGTATTAGCTTTTTCTCTTACCATATTTATGTCTGTATTGGAAGTTACTTGTTTCCATCTAAATTTTCAAATATCAAATTAAACATTTGTTCTTTTATTAACTTTTTTTTCTCTTGATGACCATTAATCACAATACTTGCATTAATTATAAAGGATAATAATAATAAAGCAAAACTGAAATCGAGATGCAAAGTGTTGACTTCGCTTACTTATGCCCCACATGTCAGACCCGGTACACTTACCAAACCATGATTCAAATTCTTTCATCAGTAAAATGATAAATCACTGTATAATATGTTTTAAGGGAATCACATTATTTTTAGTTGGAATGCTAAATTCACGTGCCAAGGATCTCATAAAACTTTAGATAAGAAAATATGCTTTTAATTTTAAAAAATTTCCATTGTTAGATGTGAATTTTAATATTAGATTACATATGGTTATCTTAATCATATCTGTTGAAAGATGTTAGTTTAACATTTAAACTATTCCTTTGCCTCTCCTTAAAGTAATAATTCTTCACACTGCAGTGCCTTAAAAACGTTGTAAGTATTATGTTGAAATTCCATACACTTTTTGTTGTGTTGATTATTTGGAATATACAGATTATGTAACTTACCACACTGTTTTTTTCTTCCTGATCTTATGTAATTGAAACAAAAAAAGGAGATTTATAATCTTGAGAATGAAATTGTTTTTGCATAAGTTCCCAGTGACCTACCAATATATTTAATTTTCATGTATCTTTTCACATTTTAAATTATCAAGTTCAGTAAACTAATTATGAAGTTTATAAAGATATATGTTGAATCTTCTTTGGAAACTGCCATAATCAGCTCTGATTTTATCTGAAAAGAGTAACATTAAGGTAAATATTCCTCACCACATATGGCTTCCTTAAAAATATATTTAGCCAACCAATAACTAATAGTTAAATACCACTGATATTCTTCAAATACTTTTTACATGATCATAAATAATTGTAAGAATGTTATCTTCTACTTCTCCGTTATGTTTTTTTAATTGATTAAAAAAAGTGATTATCTTCATAGTTCTTACAGAACAAGCTTTTATGAAACAGGATATTTGAAAACTTGATTTATTTTGGGAGGAAAAAAGGTAAAAGATGAAAGTATTTGCACTTACTGACATGTGAATCCAAGTGGACATTAGTAGTTTGAGATACACTCAATATATGTAATACAGTATTACTATACCATCCTGTTACATTATTTAAGGATGTGTAGAAATAGATTTTTGATAGATGTTTATTTTTTTCCTGTTACAGTATATGTTCTAAAATTTATACCTTCCATGAAGTGTAGAGTTTAGAACAATTTTGTAACAAATTTATTAAGTATCCTCTATTTTCTGAGTATCTTTTTTGTGTGTGGTAAAGGTTATATCAGGAGCACAGAAATGGAGGAGGGACTTGAGAAAACAGGAACTTGGATATGTAAATTTTTTAGTACAATTTTAAAATAATTTGTAACATTTCTAAAATCTGTATCATTCCACTAATACCCATTCCAGATTTTCATTTAATTAACTAAATTTATTGGTTGTGTAAATTATATTACAGACATTTTCTAAGATATGTTGTTTAGAATGTCTTTCTTTACTGCATTTGTTCAATTCACCAACATCAACATTTAAGCACACTATGCCTCTTTCAAGAAAAATGCATTTATGAGGGAAACCAATTTACTTCTTTTGTTTTTAAATTGAATAACTCTATATATGTAATGAAAAAGAAAATAATAGCTAAAATGTGGTGCAATTTTGGTCAGCCTTTGTGTATAGTATATTTGTTTCCATGAATAGGTAGCAGCGGGAGATTTTCAGGTCAAGTTTAATGGTAATTATTTGTCATTGCTTTAGAAAGAACATAGTTAAACTTTGCAGTAAAAATACTTGCCTTGTTTTATTTGTGATGATGTCGAAAAAAACAGAGGAAATACAGTTTCTGGTAAGAATTGGAAGTCCAGGAATAAATATAATGATGAGAATGAGTGCTTCTATCACTGGGGAACTTTCTTCATCTAAGCACATATGAACAATTGATCCTTGTAGTCATATATAGCAGTAAACATTAATAACTTAACAGTCTGAAGTCAGTGCAGAAGATATGGAGCATTATTGAAAGATGGAGTCGAGCAGGTGGCACTTTAATATGTTCAGTGTCATCGTTGACTCTAAAGACTAGTCGAATGAAATTACTTGAGGTTCTAAAGATTTAAAAAGCGAACTCATTTTGCTGCACTAAGGAAATGCTACTGATCAGGCTTTCTGTGTCCCTTTTTTCTAGGCTAGAAAATATTAACCCTGAAGAAAATGACATGGTAAGCCATTCTCTGAGGAGATTTCTTGATGTCAGTCTTATATCTTAGAGGCTTAAGTTCAATTGAGTGGGTTTCAAGAACTAAGATGTGGGAAGAAGAAGAATTGACACACTAATAATGTACATCTTTGCTGCAATATGAAAATTCAATAACTTCACTCAGTCAATTTACAATTCACATGTGCCTATTAATTAAAACCCTATATTAAATAAAATATATTAAAACTTCATGTCTGACTAACATATAATGGTGTTGGTAGACATTGCAGGAATTACTGAACAGAATAAACAATGCAGACACCGGGATAGCTATTCAGAAGAATGGAGCTGTAATTGTGGATAGAATCTACCAGACCAAGGAATATAAAAAGAGAATAACTGCAGAAGAAATGAATGCAGTGATAGAGGAACGAGATGCTGCTTTGTCACAGGTAATAACTGCATGTGTCTTATTCTGAAAAGCAAATACCATTTTCCCCTCTTTCTTTATCATTAAAAAATGACCTTTCCCCATATATTCTTAATTCAACTTAGTGTTTAGCACATGGTCAATACCACAATGATTAGATATGTTGAAATAATCACATATTCTGTTACTCCTTCAAATAAGTGCATCCTAGTAATAAAACTGTTCATTTGTTATAAAAATTTATATTCTTTAAAGTAATCGCATTTATATGAGACTTCTTACTTGAGTTACAGTTTTGTGAGGGATGAGATTATGTCTTTATTACTGTTTTATTCCCAGTGCCTAATTCAGTGTCTTTTAATAAACACCGGTAAGTGAATCAAATTATTAAGTGTGTTCTTTTCTGAACATGACTTATACCTTCCTGCTCTGCAACCTGATTAGCTCCCCAAGGATGCTGCCTCCACTGCAATGCTCTCCAGGAGTGAGTGTATTTCCTCCCACAACAGTTCTGCCAGTGGGCTTGGACGCTTCTTCCTTATTAGTGTTTTTAGATCATTGCTCCTTTTTCCTCTCTAAATACCTCCAGCTTTGAAGCTCATGCATCAGTTTGTATGATGCACTGTACAGTCCTGTTGTAGTCCTGCCCTAATTTCTTAAAGATTTTTAGGATCCATTTTGCTGTTTCTTCAGCCTACTCCTGTAATAATTCTTGGAAGTTTAAATATGTAGATGAACCTTCAATATCCTGGCCCCTCATCTCCTTGAATTTCTTTCCCCCCATCATCATGTGCTTTACACTACTTCTGCCATCCACCCTGCAGTCGTTCCCTGTTTCTGACCACCACTTACTACTTTCCCAGATCACTTACTATAGAATTCTTACTCTGGCAAATTTACCACTTCACTAGTGGACACCTCTATTTATTTTACCACCTGTTTTCCTATCCTTCAAGCATCTCATGTCCTCACTCCCCTCTTTATCTAACATGTCCCACCATTTCATCTGCCAGCCTACCTGCATCTCTACCCATACACTCTGCCTTTTCTACTGCCTTTCTTTTTTACTAATGCTTCTGTTTAAGGGCAGCCTTTCTATTTCTAAACTGTTCACATCTTTTCTTGTCTGCTTACGGTTATCACTTAACCAATTGTCCTTTTCGCTCCTACTTTATAAAAAGTTTCCTATTTGTTCATTTCTATCACTGTCTAAAATGTTTTAACTATCTTCCATGGAGACTGGGTGGAAGTTTTTTTAAGTCTTGGTCTGCTTGTGGTTCATCCTTGTACTTTAGGGAAGGCTTTCTTTCCAAACTGAGAGCATAGTATTCACTACAGACCTACTCCTGGCAGATCCTGTATTCTAATGTTTGTCTCCTCAGCATTGTAAGACTGGAAAACTCCATTGAAATTTACAATTCACATGTGCCTATTAATCAAATCCTATATTAAATAAAATATATTAAAACTAAATAAAGTAAAATATATTAAAAATAATTAAAACTTCTGACCAACATATAATGATGTTGGTAGACATTGTAGGAATTACTGAACAGAGTAAACAATGCAGACACAGAAGTTGTTATTCAGAAGAATGGAGCTATAATTATGGATAGAATCTACAAGACCAAGGAACATGAAAGGACAGCAACTGCAGTTGCTCAATTGAGAAGAAATGAATGCAGATAGAAGGTTTAGGATTTAGCAAATGATTTGCGTTGGGAACAAGTCTCATATCCTAATTGTGTCACTGCCGTGTATAACTGCCAAAAGCCTGGATGATTTCTCTGCCCTTTGTCTTCTGAGTGGTCAGAGCCTGATTTCTCAGCCCATTGCCTATGCCTTGAATCTTTAAAACTCAGGGGAGAAAATGACTGCAAATCTTCAAATCACCTCTCTCTAATTAACCCTTCTTCAGAATCTTAGCCTCTCAAGACATTGTTGCAGCAGCAGCTTTCTGATGTCTTCAGACAGATAATTATTTAATTTAAATATACTTTTCTTCTTCTTGGCTGGAGTATTTTTCTGCCACAAATGATCCCATCCTATTAGATGTGGAGATCTGACATTTACCTTCAGATTAGAAGTGGAAAAAGTCCTTAAACTTTTTAAATGGGCAGCTGTTTTTACCCTACCAAGTGTTTTCAGTCTTGGATCATTTGATGTCTTGTTGATAGCCAAAACGATTAACAAAAATCTTATCTTCACACAATTTTGGAGTCTGCAAGTTCAAGATCAAGGCGTCACCAGGGTTGGTTTCTTCTGAGGCCTCTCTCCTTGACTTGTGGATAGCTGTCCTCTCCCTGTGTCTCCATATGATCCCCTCTGTGCATCTGTGTGTCCTAATTTCTTCTTGTAAGGACACCAGTCATACTGGATTAGGAGTTCCCCTAAAACACTCTTTTTAACTTAATTACCTCTTTAAAGACCCTATCTCCAAATTATTTTTATGTGCTTGGAAACAGTTATAGTATGAACTCAAACATTTGATGTTTTTTATCATTTATTTTCTTAAGTTAACTAGAAATAAACACATAGAGCATAATTAAATATTGACTGCTACCCATTCCTTCTTCCTCTCTTGCCCACTTCCTGTCATGCTATGAAAAGATAAAGAAATCAACATTTTGTAATATTTACCAACATGTCTACCTATAAATAGATATTATCTATTTCTGCAGTATATTTTCTAACACTGCATGCTTTATGAAGAAGTTGTTTAATTATTTTAATTATTGTGCTTGTCAAGCTCCTCAGTGAAGTTGTATGAATTGTTATTTTTATGTCATAATCATTGTAAATATAAACTTTGAATTATCGTCTGATAGTTCTGAGTGGAGAATTTTTACCTTTTTAGAAAGAAACTTTTTATTTTGGGATAGTTCTAGATTTATAGAAATGTTTCAAAGATAGTACAGTTCAGAGAACCTATGTACCTTTTACCCAGTACTGGTTTACCATGGTTTTGCCACCTCCCATCATTGTGGTGTGTTTAAAAATTAAGAAACCACATTAGTATGTTACCATGAACTCCAGACATTATGCAGATTTTACCAGTTTTCCATGAAAGTCCTTCTGTTCCAAGGTTGAGCATTGTCTGGTTGTTGTGGCTCCCTCGTCTCCGCCCGCCTGTGACAGCTATCAGTCTTCCTTTCTTCCCACATGACCTCAACAGTATTGAATATGTATTGCTCAGATATTTTGTGGAATATCTCTGAATTTGGGTTTGTCTGATATCTTTCTTATGATTATACTTAAATTCTGAGTTTTTGGAAAGAATTCCACAGAACTCACCTTAATCTTAAAACTAATACTTAGCGTCACATGTTTTCTAATTATGCTGTGTATTCTGAGTAGTGCCAGGATAACTTTAGTCCCACTCTAAGTAGTTCTTGGAAATTTTCAGATTCAGTGGGAATTTCTTGATTTTGATATATTTGTTAACTTTATATCCCAAATCATATTGAGGTCATTTATTAGCCTGAACTGACCTTGTTAAAATCTTTTCTTTTTCAGATGAATCCTTATACTTTTACTAATTCAAAATCTTCTCCCATATCTTTTCTATCTCAGACTGAGAACTGAAAGCCTTAAAGTCTTTCATAGGATTAATTTAAAACCTTTTAATTAGCATTTGTTTGATTAAGTAGTTGTCTTACCAACTAATCCTTCATTCTTATTTTTTTGAACCCTTAATGTTAACATACTCAAATTTTTTAAATAACCTAGAATTAGAAGCTAAAGGTAGAAACTTCAATTTCTTAACTACCTAACTTCTGGGATCTTAAGTTTTATAGGACCGTAGAGGCTGTCTAGATAAATTACTCACTAAATTGAGGAATCTTGTGTATGACTAATTTTCAATTTAGCCACATACCCATTTCTTCTTAATGTCTTATCATTGGTACTAGTATTGGCCTTAGAGAATTTGACTGATATATTGCATCAAATATATTCAAATATCTGTTACTAGTAATGTTCTAAGTCATATAGACTAGTCTTGGAGGCACAATTAGATTTCGATCAGACACCAGTAAGCAACAGAAGAATCATAGAACTAGTCAGGATTGGCAGTTTATAAGCTTTGAGGGCTGACCTAATTGTGTAAGATTCTACACCAGGCATAGGATCTTAAGTCACCACTATTTTTAGAAATGAGTCATTACATATATGTAAATTCAGTGTCAACGCTTTTAATTTGTGCCCTTTTGTTTATTGTTTTTATTGTTGAAGATAATTCTGAAACAGTAATTCAAGTAGCCATTTGTATTAGTCTGGCTTCTCCAAAATAAGGAAACCAATATGAGATATAGAAAGAGATTTGCCCTATGAATTGGCTTGTGCAATTGTGAAGGCTGAGAAGTCCAAGATCTGCAGTAAGCAACCTGGATACCCAGGGGAACCGATGGTATAGGTCCAGTTGGAGTCCCTACACCTGAGCACTGAGGAGCCGACAATGTAAGTTCTAGTACAAGTACAAGCCCGAAGTCAAGAGAAGACCAACATCCAGTTTTGAAGAGAGAAGAAATTCTTTCTTTACTTGGCATTTAATTCTATTCAGGTCTCTGATGGATCGGGTAAGTTCCACCCACATTGGGTAGGCAGTCTGTTTGCTCAGTCTATTGATTCAAATGTTAATCTCATATAGAAACACCCTCACAGACACACCCAGGAATAATGTTTAATCAATATCTGGGCAGCCCGTGGCTCAGTTAAGTTTCACATAAAGTCAACTATAACACCAGTCCTAGGGTTTCTGGCAAATTAAGCCTAATTTAGGCTAGTTTTGATTTCCAAGAACGTCCATAAATTGGCAAGGCCTAGCAGCAGGAGGCTTTGGGCCTCATTGATACTTGTAATTGGTAAGATAATATTGTAGAGAGTTTTAGTGATTGGACTCCAGCTGGTACCTGGTGTGTAGATGAGGGACCCAGCCTCTGAGAGCTGAGTAAATTAGGCATGGAAATGGGGGCTGGGATATGGATGTTATAACCAAATGGGCTAGGGGGATTGATAAAATGAAATTTATTCAAAACATCCAAGCAAAGATCTTGTCATAAATACTTGGAATAAAACAGGGATGAAAGAAGAAAAGTGCTAAGTCCTGTATGTACATGGGTTTTTGGAAACTACTCCAGGCATAATGGATAATATGCATATGGCTCCTGAGCTTCATTCCCACCTACTGATAAGAATGGGACTTTATGTTACCAGACTTGAGCATGATTAGTTCACAGCCTATGTGAAAAGGAGCTTGTGATGTAAAAACTCAGAATCAGAGCACAGGAAGGCAAAAGCAGAATCAAGGACTATTTTCTATCTCCTAGGTTAAACATCTCAGCATCCTTCAACTTTTCCCTAGATTTTTCTTTTACTTTATTGTCTTCTAAGTGTTAGTTTACCTTTATTTGTCTATAAATGCTGAATTAGTGATCAGAAATTTCTATTAATCTGAACACCAGGCGTAGAATCTTAAGTCACCACAATTTTTGGAAATGAGTCATTACATATATCTAAATTCAGTATCAACCCTTTTAATTTGTACCCTTTAATTTGTTTAATTTGTTTAATTTGTACCCTTTTGTTGAAGGTATTTCTAAAACATGTATGTGCCTCCTTTAAACAAAATATTACTAACCCCCCTTTTTTTTCTGATAATTTAGTTACTTCATTTTTGTCAAATGCTATAATGAAAACTGTAGATCCTGAGATCCTTCTGTCCAGAGTTGGCAAATACAAAAAACATGGAAGGACCAAGAGGAAACCACCAGGGTAATTTAAAAAATTGACCTAAGCATTTCACTAGTCGGTTTCCTTCTTTAAAGCCTGTAAGCTATACCAATCAATAAGCTCTAGATCCAACACAATGAAAAATAAACTAAATAACAGGAAGACAGGAGTCCTGTCCAGTAATATAATGAAAATTCTAGGAGGACAGCTGAGCAATGTACAGAAAGTACTTCTGGTCTATTGCTTTATGATTCTTCCTTCCTTTAGGCATGTTTTCTCCCTCCCTGGCACATCTTCCTCTTCACTTGTTACTACTTCACAGTAGAGTCTGCCTACTACTTCGAAGCTAATTTAAATGTCATCTCTTCCATAAAGGTCTCTCACATGAAGCAATACTGATAAATATCTTCATTATGCCCACATTTTACTTTGCATCCTGTTATAGTCCTTGTCACACTGAACTGAAGTTAATTGATTTTATGCCTGTCTTCTCTACTAGCATGAAGGTAGGAACCGTTTTTCTTTATCTGTGCCTATCACAGTTCTTAGGACAGTGTAGGCACTTAATATATGTTTGTCAAGTTAATCAACTGATAAGCTTGCTGTTGTAGATCTATTTCAAGATACACTGAACTAAAAGAAGTTAGTGAAATATTACTTATTCATCCACATTTTGTTGAGTACCTATTATGTGCATTGGGAACTCAGAAGTGATCCAAATATAGAAGGTTCTTACTCTTATGGAACTTACATTTCAGTATGGAAATATAGATAGTGAAAAAACAAAATGAATAAAATATTTTTAGATAGTGATGTGGTGAAAATGAAAAAGTAATCAGAATGACTGCAACTGGAACGGGTTGTCACCTAAATAGGGTGATGTTTGTCAGCATAGTTGAATTAAGATTTGGAAGAGGGGGAGCATCGAGCCATGCAGAGAACCATGGAAAGAGCTTTCCATCTGAAAAGAATAGACCACAATGTCCTGAAAGAGGGAACGAGCTTAGTATGTTTAAATCATTGATAAAAAAGTACCAAACTTAAATGTGATTGAAGTACAGTGAGCAAGAAAGATATGGCAAGTGATGAGGTAGGAGAGATAGGCAGCAGACAAATCTCTAAAGTCTTATAGGTCATGGTAAGTAGAAATTATATCTAAATGCAGAAGATTTTTTTAAGGCTATTATAATAGTCCAAGCAAAAGATGAAACTGATGGTGGCTTAGAGGAGAAAGTATAGATTCAGAGAAGTGGACAGGTACAGTGAATAGGCTTTTAAGATAGATTGAGTTTAAACATAAGGGAGCAGGAAAAATTAAGGCTGATCCCTATATTTTGGACTTGAACGTTGTATAGGTATTTGCTCCATTTATTTTGATGGGCAAGTTTTTGGAGGATGATCAACATATTTGGGGAGGGAAATCACATTCTCTTTTGGATGTGGTGTATTTGAGATGATTCTTAAAAATTCAGGTGGAGATATTGAGCAAGCACTTGGCTATTGCAGCTTTCAGTGTATAGACAAAGCTATGGGATTAGATAAACTAAGGAAAGATCATTGAGAAAGAAGAAAGCTGAGGACCAAGTTCTATGCTATGCCAATGCTTAGTAGCTGGGCAAAGTAGGAGGGGCCCATGGAAGAGACTGAAAGGATGGTGAATGAGGTAGGAAGAAACTCAAGAGAGTGTCGTGGTGTCAGGAAAGGCAAGAAAAGAAAGTGCTCGCAACAAATGAGAGTGATCAATGTCATTGAATGGTGTTCAGAGGCCAAGCAAGGTGAAAGTGGAATAATTACTTTTAGATTTGATCAAGTGAAAGATGTTGATGGCTTTGACAAGAGTTTTGTCTAGGACAGAGGCCACACTGGAGTGGTTCGAGGAGAGAATGGAAAGCGAAGAAGTGAAGACAGTGAATGAATGCAACTTTCCCCCTCCTATAATGGAAATAGAGAAACTGACATTAGATGAAGAGGGGGTTCATGCTGTCATGGAGGGTTTTTTCTTTTTTAATGGGAGATCTTAGGGCATGTGGTTGGTAGGTTGATGGAAATGAACCAGAAAAGAAGGAAAGGTGATTTTAGGAAAGAGAAAAGATAATTGCAGTAGGAAAGTCCTGGAGTAGATAAATAGATTGTGAGAGAGAGAGGATTTAGAATGGAAGTGGAAGAATCGTATTTTGCTAGGAACAGGGAAATTACTTTTCATTGTAATGGGAATATAAAGAACTTGAATGGATAGTACATATGCTGGCAAGTTGATGAATTTAAGGGTAGGGTGTCCATCCTTTTCTCAATGGAAATGTTTGGTTAATTTAGATTCTCAGTGTGATGGGTCAGTGGATGGTGCTGAAGATTTATGAAGAGGAGGTAGTTTAAATAGTTCTTTTGGTTTGTATGTAAGTGAACATAACTGAAGAAAGACAGGATTGCCAAACAGAGCAGAGTGTCCATTTGAGAATTAGGTTAATGAATTTAAATGATAGTTGAATGAGTGAAACCTGTCAGGAAAGATGCACGGTTTCTTCTAGCAACATTCGGATCTCGAGTGTAGTTTGGTGTCGTAGACTTTTGATTTTAACTACAGTTGGGGTTTAGTGGGTAAGGGGCTGGGGAGTCATTACAGTGATGGGCCATGGGCTCTGCCATGCATAAGAGGAAGAGGGGTGATGAATGATGCAGAAGGAGCCAAGAGGAGTGAGGTGCCACAGAAGGCCAGATCCTTGACAGTAAAAATCTGGTATGTCCGTATATCGGAGTTCTCCATTTATCTTGGAGTGTTGTAGAGAGTTGTAGTCAAGAGAAAGACACTTGACATAAAGATCTTGAAAGTATTTCCTACATTCATTTGTTAGTAGGGTCAATGTATTCCACATATTTTTCTGTGTAACTTTTTTATGGATTTATGGAGGTAAAAACTAAATGGTGGATATCTTATCACACAGTCAGCAAGACAGATCCAGAAGTGTTAAGAGAGATGAAACATCTGAAAAGAAAACAAAAAATTTAGAAATTCGAATTTTCTCTCTTACACCAAGTATGGAAATTAAGGTCTGAGTAGATAAACATTTATAGACAACATATTTTAATATCCAGAAGTTCATGTTAGAACATTTCTGACCTGGTTATGAATTCCTCACTTAATACTCCATGTGACCAAAAGTCTCTATGAAAAAGAAGATTAAGATTAGGGAATATAACAAACTAGCAAATATTCTTGAGCAAACCCAAAATCTTGGCCACAATATAAACCTCAAAGTTAACCTTTCACTTTAGAAGAAGAAAAACAGTCATGTTTCTGAAACTCTGTTAGTGTTGCCTTTACTTTGCATCCTTGATAATTCATAGTATCCAGCATATAATAGATAAAAAATAATGTTTTGTTACTAGAAGTTTCACAGAAACTCATACTTGAAAAAATAAATCATTGTAACAGAGTTTCATTTTTCAAGAAAAGTAGGAAAGATGCTTAATATGCTTCATTGTAGTAACTGTAAAACTTTCATTAATATTTTCCCCTGTCAATTTAATTTGCTTTCCTGTCTATCATACAATTATTTGCCTGTGCATGCTTTTTTTCCCCTGTCCATCTTGCTAAAATTTATTGTTGATTTTTATTCTAATAAGTTTTCCTTATTAAAAAATTTTGTACAACTTTTTCAAACTATAGATAACTTTAGAAAGTACAGATAAGCAAGAAGGAAAAATTTACTCCACAACTCATTTCTTAGAAAAACCATATACAGATCTTTGTCTTTTTTTCAATGCCTATTAGGTCTTGCTTCCTACTTGGTAACCTGATTTTTCACTATGATTTTATATTTTGTCAGATATTCTTAATAATTTTATAATGTGGATACATTAAGATTTATTGAATTCATCTACCATTTGGGAAGGTGTTTATTTTTCTATTATTTTGATAGTATGAACATTTTCATAGCTAAATTTTTATGAATATCCATGTTAGTTCCTTAGGGAAAGTCCTAGAAGGAGAAATGCTAAATTAAAGAATATAAACATTTTAAAATAAGTATATACTTTCAAAATGCCTTCTTGAATACTTACGTATCTTATACATATTTATATAAAATATTTTTTTGAAGAAAATTTGTAAGCACTCCAGAAGGCTTCTTCATGTCTCTTCCCATTCAGAATTCCTTACCAAGAGAAATCACTATTCTTTTAACACCATAAGCCATTTTGCATGTTTGTAAACTTCAAATAAAAAGAATCATGCTGTGTATTCTTTTGTCTGACTTCCTTCATCCAGTGTTATTTGTGCATGCATGCTGATCTATATTGTTGTGATTATCAGTAGTTTGCCCTTTTCACTGTGGTGTTATGTTCCATTGTATGCAATACCATGATTTTATCTATATATTCAGCAGGTAATAGAAATACAGATTTTCTATTTTAGACCTATTGTGAATCGGTCTTTTGTTCTGTACATGTCCTTTTACAAGTCTTTTGGTAGATATAAGCATTCATTCTTTTTGCTACATATACAGGACTACACACAGGAAAAGAATAGCTATCATAGGTTTAGCTTTAGTAGTTAATTCCAAACATTTTTTCCAAAATTATTAAGCCAATTTACATGAGCAGTGTAAAGAGAACTGCTCAATTTGTGAGGGTCAACCCTTGGTATCTCTATTCATTTTAATTTCTGTCATCTTAATGGATATATGATCTTATTTCATTGAGACTTTAATTTGTATTTCCCTAATGACTAATGATGTTGAGCACTTTTTAACATATTCGTTGGCCATTTTGATATCCTTTGAGAAGTGTCTGTTCAAGGCTTTTGTGTATATTAAATTGGTTATCTTTTTTCTCATTGATTTATATAATTTGGGTACAAATATATAGTCTGTGAGTTGTATTTTTATTCTCTTAATAATGTCTTTTGATAGCAAAAGCCCTGAATGAAGTTGAATTTACCATTTTTTCCCCTTATGGCTAATGCGTTTTGTGTTTAAGAAACCCTTGCTAGTCCCACAGTAATGAACACATTCTTTAATGCTTTCTTCTGGAAACTTGGTTATTTTAGCTCCACATTTAGGTCTTGATCTGTTTCAAATTAATTTTATATGGTAAAGGTACATTATTTTCTTCATATGGATACCTCATTGATTGGACCTAGCATCATGTATTAAGAAGATCATCAACTTTCCTCCTGCCCCCAGTGAATTGTAGTAAATCAAGTGGCAGTAGATGTGTGGGTTTGTTTCTGGACTCTGTTCTGTTCTGTTGGTATAATTTTCTATCCCTGCACTAATACTTTATTCCTATATTCCTTATGTCTTAATTCCTATAGCCTTATAGTAAGTCTTAATTTGTGATATGTAAGGGTCCAGCTTTGTTGTTGTTAGTATTTCCTTAGTTATTATAGGTCCTTTACTCAGCTTTTATTTTTCCATTAAAAAGAACTAGTATTTTGATGTGAATTGCATGGACTCTAAAGATCAATTAAAGAAAGATCCATCTTAGCAATATGGAATCTTACAAACCATTGATTTTTTTTCATAAAAACTATTAATTTTCTTTACACACTGCTTTAGTTGCATTACACAAGTTTTCAGTTTTGTATTGCATCATTACATACCTGAAAATAGTTTTTAGTTTCATGTTGTGTTTTCTTCTTTCACCCATGAGTTGTTTAGAAATGTGTTGCTTAATATCTTAACATTAGAAAATTTGAGGTCATCTTTGTGTTTTGAATTGGAACTTAATTATATGGCAGTGAGTGGACATAAACTACATGATTTCTATCCGTAGGTATTTATTGATACTTTCCTTATGACCCAAGACAGGCATTATTTGTCAGCTATGTGCTCTTTAGAATATGGTGTATTTTGCAGTTGTCAAAGGCAGTGTTGTTTTCTGTATGTCATTTAGGCGAGGAAGGTTAGTTATGTTTTTCAATTTTATGTATCATAGATTTATAGTTGTTGTTTTATCAGTTTCTGAAACAGGTGTTTAAAGTATCAAATGATTATGATTAATTTTTTTTCCTTTTAATTTTGTCAACTTTGTCTTATTTGTTTTGAAGCCATGTTACTAGGTACTAATTCCTTAGGACTGCTCTATCTTCCTGTTCAATATATGGTTTTATTACTATGAAATGCCATTTTTTATCTCTTTTATAATGCTTCTTAAAGTCTACTTATGTATCTGAATGTCACATACTTTTTCATCCTTGCTTTCAACCTTTTTTCTCTAACATTTTATTATGAAATTTTCCAACATTTGGCAAAGTTACAAGAACTTTACAGTAAACATCCATTTACCCACCACCTGGAATCTATTGTTAGTATTTTCCTAAACTTGATTTATTATATCATCTCCGCTTTTATATTTCCTTCTCTCTATCAACAATTCACCTCACTTAGTTAGTTCATTTCAAGTAGATGGAGGCATCAGTACACTGGCCTCTTAAATCTTCAGCATAGCATGTCATTAGCTAGAGTTCAAAATTTTTCATTTTTCTCTTGATTTAAAACTTGCATACTCCAAAATGTACAAACATTCAATGCTCATTTTCTGTTTTCACAACTGCATACACCAAAATGTACAAACATTCAATGCTCATTTTCTGTTTTCACAACTGCAGATAGCTGTGTAACTACCACCACTGTCAAGATATAGATTATTACTGTCACTCCAGAAAGTTCTTTTGTGTTCTTTCTAGTTAATCCATGTCATTGATCTGATATTTTTACATCGTTAACTAGTTCTATTTTTTATAGGAAGTCGTATGTTTTAGATCACAGTATATCTAAGATGGTCACATTTATTTGTGTGTTCTCTTCTGCAGGTAAGTAATGAGTCTTTTTCTAACCTTGTATCTTGCTCTTAAGAACTGATTTCTTTTTTAAGATTTTCTTCATTTTTTTCAATTAGGTCTAGGATTTCTGTTATTCTTTTTCTGTACCACTTCCTACAGGTTATTTGGTTTCAATGATGATTAAGCATTTCAGCATCAGTCCAAAAGCTCCACCATGGTTTTGCCACTTAAGATATCAAAAACTGAAATTATTTCCCCCAAAATTAATCTTCAGCAGCATTGTAACTAACGCTTTAAAAAACACAATGACTATGTTAAGTACATAACGCCATTTTTTTCAATGTTATTAATGTAATAGAACACCCAACCTGAATTCCCAGTAACGGCAGTTTTCTTCTAGTAGCAAGATTGCAAAATATGAATTTAAGCCATGAACTCATTATGAGCACATTTAATAATTATTAGAAGTCTCTAGGTGTTAGGGCACCTACATTGTAAACTTGGCGTAAAAACATCTTTATTCTAACGATGGGACTTTTTTAAAGGGAACTAAAATTTCATAAAAGCACTCTTAGAAAATGATTTGAGCACATAAACTAATTTGAGCACAAAAATTCAAGTTGTTATGGTTTTGTTTCTTCAGTGCATCTGATTTCATAAGGAATTTTTGTAGTCGTCATTTTACGGAATTATATTTATGCTAAAAAACAAAACCACATGCACCCAAATAGTAAAATTATCTGTTGGGTTTGCACAGATACTGCAGGAAGAATATAAAGATCTAAATGTATCATTTAAAGCAAAGTACTTGTTTTTAGTCCACTGTCAGGACACTTTATTTATTTGTTTGTTTTTTTACATTTTAAAATAAAACTTGCATTTTCAGTGTAGTGTAATCAAGGCCTTTATTCTTTCAAAAATGACTCTGTGGCTGTGCTTGTGCATTTGCATACAGGTTTGTTTGATTAATTGCTACTTGACTCATCTGTCATAATACTAAGCTCTGAGATCACAAAAGATCAGATTCACAAACCACTTCCTAGAATTAATTTAAATATTTAATGTCGACACTGGAAAGATTCAGAGGAAAGTGGTTTTAATTGTTTCCAGTAGCCTGTTTTAGTAGTATAGTCCCTATTATTTATCCTGTTGCCGTAAAAAATTGTAAAATCTTATAAATAGGTTAAAATATAATAAAATACACTTCTTAATTTATCTGCAAACTTTCAATAAATATATCTATAAATCAAAAGTGTATTATAGATTTTACATAAGTGTGTTGTTTTGGTTTAGTAATCATTGAAAATTGAAAGCTTTTACTCTTTGTTCACAATTTTGATTTCAGATAAAATATATGCACAGGAATAAAATACATAAATATTAAATTGGCAATTTGATGATTTTTGACAAATACCTACAGCCATGTGACTATATCCCTGTATATAGATATAGAACATTTCCATAACTAAGAAGTCCTCTGATTTATTTCCCCTCCCTGCCAATCATCCCTGCTTTACCCAAGTAAGTTTTCTGATGTTTTTAACCACAGATTTATTCTGCATGTTCTAGAACTTCATACAGTTTGAATCATACAGTGACAGCAAAATATTTATGATATTCACCCATGTTGTTCTTTGTATCAGTAGTTTGTTCCTTTTGTTGGTAAGTTATATTCATTGTGTAATACATATTTCTTATTCATCCTCCTATTGACAGACATTTGAATTTGTCCATTTTTTTAAAAATTTATGATTGAGACTACTAAAAATCCTTGTACAAGTCTTTTTTGTGGAATATGTTTTCATTCTCTTGGTTTCCATTACTAAGAGGAGAATTACTGGGTTATAAGGTTGATAAGTATTTGTTTTTAAAAGAAATTAGCAATTTGCTTACCAAAGTTGCTGTATCATTTTATAGTCTGAGCAACAGTATATGGAAGTTCTGATTGCCATATACTTACCAACAATTGTTGTCAGTATTTTTAATTGTTGATGTTTTCATAAGTGTGTATTGTGGTTATCATAGTGATTTAACTTGGCTAATGATGTTGAACACTTTTTCATTTGCTTCTTGATAATTCATACATCTTTTTTGCACATCTGTTCAAACCTTTTACCTGTGTTTTCACTGGGTGATTTATTATTTATTATTGATTTGTGGGAACTGTTTATATATTTTACATAAAGTCTATTGTCAGATTATATGTATTAAAAATATTTTCTCCCAGTCTGTTTTCTGCTTGTTCATTTTCTTAATTCTATATTTTGAAGGCTGAAAGTTTACATTTTGATTAAGTCCGATATTTTAATTTTTTCATTTGCTTTTATTGAGAAGTTTTTTCTCACCCCAAGATTGCAAAGGTAGTTTCTTGTGTTTTATTTTACAGTCTTTATTTGAAGTTTTTTTTCCCTTTAATCTGTGATTTACTTTATTGTCTGTAAAGTAAGGAAGTGTGATTCATTTTGTTAACAGGTTAATACTCACTTGTTCCAGCAGTATTTGCTGAAAAGCTGTTCTTTTCCCCCATTGAATTGCTTTGATGCCATTTTTTTAATTAGCCATATAAGTATGTGTCTGTTTATGGACATGCTGTTCTAGTCCAGTGATCTATTTGTCTATCCTTTATCCCTACGCCAATGCCACACTGCATTGATTGCTCTAATTTTGATGTAAGGCGTTGCAAGTCTTCAAACTTTGCTCTCTTAAAGTTTATTTATTATAGGCTCTTTGGATTATCCTATAAATACTAAAACCAGGTATTCACTTTCCATAAAAAACCTGGAGGGATTATGATTGATTGTGTTGAATCCAGTTATCTCATTGGAATGGAGGGGAATTGACATCTTAAGTTTTAGTTTTTCAATCTGTGGTACTTCTCACATTCTTCTTAGTATTTCTGAATAAACGACATGGTTAAATTATAAGAGTCTTAACAGTAAAATTCTATTTCCCTTCATCCTTTTGATACATTGGCCTATATTTTAATTTTGATTCAAATAATAAATTGGTTTTCAAATAAATTATAAGTAAAACATACTCTTCTATTTTTATCCATATATTTATCATTTTTGGTACTCTTTATTTTTTTCATGTTAAATATTCATTTTGTGCTGTTTTCCTTAACTTCAGTAACATCTTTTTGCATTTTCTTTCTCCCTTTTCTTTCCTTTTTTCCTCTCATTTTTCGTTTTCTTTATTGAAATATAGTTACAAATGATATTATATTGGTTGCAGATATACAACATAGTGATTTAGCAAGTATACACGTTACAAAATTCTCACCATGGTAAGTGTAGTTACCATCTGTCAACATGCAAAGAAATTACACTATTATTGTGTATATTCCCTATGTTGTACTCATCCCTATGATTAATTTATTTTATAATAATTATATTATGTAATATAATATAATAAGGGATGTTTGTACCACTTTATCCCCTTCACACATTTCACTCATCCCTCTCTACCCTCCCCATATGGCAAACCAATGAATCTTCTCTGTTTTAATGAGTCGTTTCTGTTTGTTTTGTTTTTTAGATTCTGCCTATAAGTGAAATCATATGTTGTCTTTCTCTGACTTATTTCACTTAGCATATTACTCTCATGTCCATTGATATTGTTGCATATGGCAAGTGTTCATTCTTTTAAGGTTGAGTAGTATTTCATTGTATTTATATATCACATCTTCTTTATCCATTCATTTATCAGTAGACAGGTTGCTTCCATATACTGGCTATTGTAGATAATGCTGCAATAAACATAGGAATGTATGTGTCCTTTCATATTAGTGATTTTGTTTCTCTTTTGTAATACACACCTGCTGTTCAGTTCTCATGTATCTGAATGCTTAGCTTTATTTCACCCTCATTTTTTAAAGATGTATTCACCATATATAGATGAATGTAATATATAAGATGAATATAAGAAATGTCCCAGGGGGTCTCCTGTATTCCAGATGTATTCATCCTTACCCCCATTGTATAGTAGTGACCCAGTTTCCTCTTGGTAGTCAAGGATCACTTAGCCCAGCTACTACAGTAACTTCTTTCCTTACATACTGATTCCAAGGCATAAAGAGTCCAAAGCCAGGTGGCAGTATCAACTTCCAGCTTAATGGAATATTTGTTATACCTCTAAGTAGAAGTTTGTTCTCTCTGGAACTAAGGCCTCTGAATTAGCAGAATCTTCGTTTGCAGAGATGGGAAGCAAAACTGGTAGATCACTGAAGATAATAATGAAGCCACTCCCATTTCCACCACTTGATTCATGGACTCATGAATACTGGCTATGGATGAAAAGATATAATATAGCAAACTCTGATTTAAAGCATATGCACTGTCATACAGGTCCTTGCCCTAACCTCACAGGTAATTGCCACATAATTGGCAGTATAACCAAATATTCAAAAATCCATTTCACCGTTTTATCAAGCCAGCTACATCAAGATGATAGGGAACAAAGTAAGATCAGGGAATTCCAAATGAGCATGGGCCCTTTGCCAGACCTCATTTGCTGTGATGGGAACAGTGCTGTGTGGGATACCTTGGTGGTACATAAGGCACTCTGTAAGCCCATGGGTTACTGTTTTTGCATACTCATTGCATTCAGGAAACGTAAATCCACATCCCGAGGAACTGTTGTATTCCAGTGAAAACACTGGAGAGGAGTTTTAGTAAAAAGGTAGAATCGAAGGTTGTAATCCAAAAGTAGAGTTTCAGAGTTAAGGATTAAAGAGAACTAAGAATAAGATACAGTTGTGGAGTTACTGTGTTTTTTAATAGATGAGTCAAGTTGTGAAGCTGTAGTGTTGTATGGGTAACTCTTTTTTTGTCTAGAATATTGAGAAGAAATTTTCAGTAATCTTAATTGTCATACCACAGTGGCATAGATGAGAAAGAAGCACATCACCCAAATCAGTGCTTCTCAGACCATCTGTAGTGAAGGACCAGTTTTTTTAAAAATATTTTTCCAGTAAGTATGGACCACTACTTTTATAACATAATAAAAATGAATTATGAAAAAATAAAATGAAAATATATAGACAAGCAAAATTCAAGCATATGTTTTTTTGTTGTTGTTATTAGGTTCAACAGCCATAACACTGCTCTGTGAAATTCCTATAAAATGTTTAATTGGTTCTTCTGAATTTTGGTTGTAGCTTCATGGCATTATCAGTTTGGGGCCAGTACTAACACCAGTACCATGCATGCTAAATGGGTAACAGAAACTTCAGAAGTGAAAGGGTTGTTTAATGTAGGATTAGTGAGCTAGAAATGACAGTTGGGAGCCAGGACAATTTCAAGTCCTTTTGTCCTCCTGCTTCTGAAGTAACCGTATCTGAAAGGAATACAGTCTACCAGGGAGAACTTGGAGAGAAATGTCCCTGGAAGTGAAGTGGTTTTTTTTATTGAGCTAAGGAAAATAAAGTGATTTAGCTTAAGAATGTATGGAAGTATCTTGGCAGTGAAAAAGTACTTCCAAAAGTACAAGGAGGGTAGGTAAGAGAAAGATCTATGCCAGAAGAAAATCAGTGTTTTAGTTGAGTTTAGGGAGTTGGATATAGTGTAGACTGTTTTTCACTGAGATTGCTCTTAAGTTAACCGCTGCTAAATGGTTTGGATAATGTTCTTGGCCTTACATATACGCATCAGTAAAGCAACTTCAACAACATTTAAAACTTTCTTTAAAACGTGTGTAAATGATTAACTTCATTGGAAGACTAGGAAGTGTCTTGAGAAATGTCCGAAGTTTCCAAAGCTTTGGTTACAATAGCCAATAAGTCAGTCCACCAGTATTTACTGGTTTCCTATGGAGAACACTAGTTACTATATTTACGTATTCAAAGATTATTATAGTCATATCCCTTGGAATATTTTTATGTAATATTCAACTTTCATATCATATTCTACTTGTTGATACTTTGATTGGTTGTACAATGTTTTAGTTTTTCTGCTGTAATCTTAGAAGTTGGAGTGGCTTCTGTTAGGATTTAACGATGTTTAGACAATACACATCATGCAACAAGAAAATCAAGAATGCACACTTAAGTAATTGACAGCTCTATTGAGATTACAACATTTATAATAGCAGACAAACAAAGTTTGCAAACCAGCAGAAGGCATCTGTGATTTCAGGAATCCAATAACTGAAAAAGAGCTTACTAAACTATTAAATTGTGGCTATCATCCATTGAGTACTAATACTATTTCCTGAACTCTGCTTTGTGTTTCACAATTGAATAAGAAGCATCTCTGTCCTTTTGTTCAATAACTGCCAACTTAACATTTAGGTTATATATTGTTTGTTTATGGATTTTCAGAAAATCCATTGAAGTTTACTTAAGAACAAACTCATTACAATGGTATTATTTACTGAATTTTGTTTTCCTGACCATTTAGCTAACTACAGGTCTCAGCATTACAAGGTTATAACCGTACAAAAAGGATCAAAATACTACATCCTAGTGTGGCATTAGCCAGAGGAGTAAAGTCATCATCTTAGAAATTAATGCCTTTACAGCACTGAAGAGATTATAGAAAATGAATAAGCTAGATCATATTCTTTTATGTGATAGTTCTATATTATCTTTATTTTAATTATTTTAGTTACAAAATATTACTACATATTTTAGTTACTTTCTGGTTATCCATATTAAGCTACAGAAATGTATTACATTTCTGGTATAATTCATGTGAAAAATGTCAGAACAGTTCTGGAATTTTTACTATGGAAATTGAAAAGGAAGTGTTGTTAATGAATTTTAACTTTAAACTGCTAGAACTATAATCTCAGATCTATTTAAGATTTTGGGTAACCGTCCTCAACATCTTGAAGCTACCAACCAAGTGTTCTTAAATCCTATACAAACAAGTTTCTGACTCAATTTTAATGTATTAAATATAATTGTAAACCCATATTATTACTAAATTATTAATATAATTAACAAGTCATAAATTACATTGGAGTATAATAATCTTGGTGTTTAGATTGCCCTTTTCTTCTCATTAAACCTGAGGTCTGTCCCAGAAGACTGAGATTCTGAGAACCTTTGGACATGGTGGAAGGGGTGCCTTTCCCAGAACAGCAAATAATACTGAAATCAAGGACTACATAACTTTTATTTTGGGTTGTCCTTCATTTTTTGTCAACCTGTTAAGATTACTTCCTTGGATTTATCATCCTACCCTTCCCTTCTTTAACAAGGTGCCATAATATACACTCAGAGAATTAGAATTCTATGAAAGAGAGCTTAGAGGGTGTGTGTTGAATAGAGAACTGACAAGTTAGTTTTGGCTAGCTTTTGTATTCTGGGAAGTGTCACTTTCACTTAAAGGGCTAAAATAGGGCAGACACCTGGGATCTATTGAATTTTTAAATCTCTTTTACTTCCTTTTATTATTACCAGTTCAAATATTAAGAATGATTTATAAATGTATCCTAATTAAAATCCAGAAATGGTGATTTCATAACTCCACTTCGATTCACTCACCATATTTTTTAAAGTTAGCAGTCTGTAGTTATCAGATGCCTAAATAAAGACCATTATTAACTTTTAATTTACTAATAACTCATTATTATCATTTACATATTTTTACAAACTATGGGGGAAATTTTCACTGCTAAGAAAGTGTTCAGAAATTTATGTAGGTAATTTCATTTCCTATTAACTATTCTAGAAAATCACCAACTTCACAGGTATTTGGGAAATATACATCGAAAGTTATAGGAAATTGAAGGCAAAAAAGTTTTCAGTGGGTGTTAAGTCAGTTTAAAACAAATGAAAACTTATTTCAGTCAGTTTCTGTACTACAGGAACCTTTTCCTTAATAGGGAAAAATTGTTTTTGGTCCCTTGAAAGAAAATAGCAGCTTCTTTCCTTGGCAGAATCATTACCAGTCTTGCCTTCCCTCAAAAAACAATTATAAAATTGAAAAATATAATGCCTGGGGTCACTTGCTGACTCAGGAAGGTAGGTCTGAAGCAGAACAGTGGTCTTGCTGCACTAAAGAAGAAAATTAGGTCTAGGTATTGAAAAGCAGATTAAATTTGCAGGAAATGATATTAATGAGAGGAAACTGCACATATGTTTGAGGGTGGGGTGGTGGAGGGCCAGAAATTTGTGTGGTAATTCACCTTCAGTCCATGTCCAAGAGTTATGCTTTAATGCACAAGTTTTTCATTCAAGTGATTTAGAAGCAGTTACAATGCTGAGAGTCAAATGGGGAAGTTGGATTGTGGTACCCAGAGTAGAGAGACCTTGCCGAGCACCTTGGGCATTCAGTGGATTCTTCTTTTTTTTTTTTTTATTAATATACAGTTAAATTTTAATTGCCAGATGTGGCTCCTGTTTCAGAGCAGCTCTAAATTGAGGGTCAAACGTTAGGATTAAGTTCAAACTGGAATAATTCAAATCTGCTCAAAAGAATTATAAAATTTCCTTTGGCCCTAGTAGGAATCCAGCAGTACCTGTTTGCTGGAGGAAAAGTCTACACTTTTTAAAGAAAGACAGCACAATCTAGGCATCTTCTAATAGACCATTCCCAATGTCTAGCATACAATTAAAATACTAGAAGCAGAAAATATGATCCACAATCCAGAAAGAATGTAGTCAATAGAAGCAAATCTTGACATATCTCAAAATGTTAGAAGTGGCTATAAAAAGAAAAAGAAAGGTAAAGTCATTCTGAGTTACGTCAAAGATTTAAATAAATGAATGATCTGACCGGGGAGCATGAGCAATGAATCTAAAACTCTAGAAAGAACCTAATTGTAAAACTAAAATTGCAACATCTGAAGTGAAAAATTCAGTGGACAAACAACAGCAGTTGAGAGACTATAAAACAAAAGATCAGTAAATTTGAAGACAGTAGAAATTATCCAATCTGAAGAAAAAAATCATAAAAGGACACAACTTCAAAGAAATGTGGGACAATATCAAGTCTAATAATAAGTGCTCAACTGGAGTCTGAAGAAGAAGAGAAAAAATAGGGCAGAATAAATATTTTTTAAAAAGAATGCCTGAAAGTTTTTCAGATTTGGTAAAAACAAGCTTACAGATCAAGAAGCTCAGTAAACACCAGGAAGAATAAATACAAAGAAAATCCCAGGCAGGCTAATCAGTCAAACTAATGAAAACCAAATATAAAGAGAAAATCTTGAAAGAAGCCAAGGGATAGGGACTGTTATATACATGGAACATTCCCGCACATGTTGGTTGATTTCTCATCAGAAACAATGGAAGTGAGGAAAGAAAAGGCCAAATGTTTAAGAGTAGAATGAAAAAACTATTAACCAGAATTGTGTATATACAATCCTTCGAAATTAAGATGAAGTAAAATTTTTAGGATAAGTGAAAGCTGAGAGAATTCAACAGCAGTAGATGTAAGGCACATTAATACAGTGCTGCAGTGAGTTCTTCAAACTCAAGGAAATGACACCAAATAGTTTAATCTACAGGAATGCATGAAGAGCCCTCAAAAGTGGGAAATAGTTTGGTAAATATAAAAGCTATCTTTTTATGTTCTCTTACTTAGATGTAAGACAGATTGTTCAAAACATAATGTAAAATATATGATAAGGACAGAGTTAACCAACTGTTGGTTGGTTCTTATATTTTAACCAAAGTGATAAAACATATTAAAAGTAAAGGGATGGCAAGCCGTGTCACAAAGGTACTGTGATTATATTAATATAAACAGGTTTAAAGGCAAAGATTATTACTAGAGTATTGCTATTAATATTTTTATCTTTTTAGCAGCTTTAATGAGATTCACATGCTATTCACACAATTCAGTATTATTTATTGCATGCACAGAGTTCTAGAATATTCCAATATTTTTATCAACCCAGAAAGAAACCCTGTACCTCTTATTAGTAGCTCTGTTCATTCACCCCACAATAACCCTCTTTCATCCCTAGGCAACCACTAATCTACTGTGAGTCTCAATAGATTTGCATTTTCTGGACATTTATTTAATAGAATCATACAATATATAATCTTTTGTGACTAGCTTATTTCATTTTATGTAATGTATTCAAAGTTCATGTGGTAGCATATGTTAGTACTTTTATTTCTGAATTAATGTTTAAATTGCCAAATTTATGATATACCACTTTTTCATTCATCAGTTAGTTGACATATAAGTTGTTTCTACTTTATTTTTATTATGAATAATGCTACTATAAATATTCATTTACAGATTTTTGTGTGGGGGTGTATTTTCTCAGGTATATGGCAGAGTGGAATTTCTGGGTCATATGGTAACTAATGATTTGATGAGCTACCATTTTTATCTTTTTTGTGACTGGCTTATTTCACTTAGCATAATGTCCTCAGTGTTGTATAATGTATCAGAATTTCCTTTTGTTTCAGGCTAATAATAATGCATTGTATGTATGTACCACATTGTGTTCCATTAGTGGATACTTGGGTTGCCTCTATCTTTTGGCTTTAGTGAATAATGCTGCTCTAAGCATGGGCATATAAATATATCTTGATGTCCTTCTTTCAGTTCTTGAGTACACACCCATAAGTGGAATTGCTGAATCACATGCTAATTCAATTTTTAACTTTTTTGAGAAACTGCCATACTATTATCCATAGTGGCTGTGCCATTTTACGTTCCTGCCAGTGTTGCACAAGGCTTTCGGTGTCTCTGCATCCTCACTGACAGTTGTTATTTTCTGTTCTTGTTTGTTCGTTTTTTAATAGCCATCCTAATGGATGTGAGGTAGTATTTCATTGTGGTTTTGATTCATATTTCTGTAATGGTTAGGGTACACAACTTTTCATTTTTTTATTGGCCATCTGTATAACTTTGGGGAAATATCTGTTCAAGTTTCTTGCCCATTTTTTAATCAGTTTTTTTGTTTGTTTTTGAGTACAGGAGTTCTTTATATATTCTAATATTTTCCCTATTAGATATGTAATTACAAATATTTTCATTCATTCCATGGGATGCCTTTTCAGCCTGTTGATTATGTTCTTTGATGAATGAAAGTTTTTAAGTTTGATGTAGTCTAGTTTATCTGTTTGGGTTTTTTTTCCTGTGTTTTTGGTGTCATATCTAGGACATCATTGCCAAATCCAATGTACTAAAGCTCTTCCTTTATATGTTCTTCTAAGAGTTGTGTATAGTTTTAGCTCTCTCATTTATTTAGGTCTTTAATCCATTTTGAGTTAATATTTGTATATGGTAATGGTAATAAACTAAGGATCCACCTTAATTATTTTACCTGCGGATATCCAGTTTTCCCAGAACCATTTCTTAAAAAGATTGTTGTTTTCTGCATTGAATAATCTTGGCACCCTTGCAAAAAATTATTTGAGCATAGGTGCAGGAGTTTATTCCAGGGCTTCTCATTCTGTTCCACTGGTCTTGAAGTGTGTAGTTTTGTAGTAAGTTTTGAAATTAGAAGCGTGAAACTTATATATTATTGTTTTATCTTCTTGGTGAACTAACCCTTTTGTCATTATGTAATGTCCTTTGTCTTTTTAAATAGTTTCTTAAAGACTGTTTTGCCAGAATTGATATAGATACCCCTGTTCTCTTTTGGCTCCTATTTGCCTGGAATATTTTTCCCATCCTTGCATTTTCAATCTGTGCATGTCCTTAGATCTAGAAAAGTGAGTCTTTTCTAGACAAATTTTCTGGATCCATCCTGCCAACCTGTCTTTTGATTGAGGAATTTAGTTAGGTTACATTTAAAGTATTAACTGATAAGGGAGGCAACTTACAATTGCCATTCTGTTCATCGTTTTCTGTGTGTCTTGTGGCTTCTTTACTCCTCCTCTCCTCCCTTGCCTTCATTTTCAGTTGATTTTCTTTATAGTGATGTGCTTTGATTCCCTTCTCATTTATTTTTGTGTATATATTGCAGATATTTTTTCATGGTCATCAAGGGAATTACATGAAATACCCTAAAAGTTATAAAAAATCTATTTTAAACAGATAACTTCAATCACATAATAAACTACAACTCTGCCTCCCTTTGTTTCTGTTGTCACAAAGTACATCTTTAAATATTGTGTACTCAGCATGGTTTTATAATTATTTTATGCCTTTGTCTTTAAATCTTATAAAAGGATAAAAAGTAAGATTGTTACGCTTACAATAATAACAGATTTTTAGTTTATCCATACATTTACCTTTATTTGAGAACTTATTTTCAAATGGCTTCGAGTTACTGCCTGTTGTCTTTTCATTTCAGCTTGAAGAACTTCCTTTAGCATTAAAACATGGGACTATTTTAATCTTAATGAACTCCCTCAGTTTTTATTCATCTGAGAAGGTCTTAATTTTGTCCTCATTTTTTAAGGTGATTTTTGCCAGACACGGAAATTCTCATTTGACAGGGGTTTTTTCTTTTTTCTTTTTTCCTCTATTTTTCTTTTTCTCTTTCCTTTCCCTTTTCCTTTTCTTTCTCTCCAGCAATTTAAATATATCATCCCATTGCTTTGTGGCCTGCAAGTTTCCTCCTGAGAAATCTTATAAACATACTGAGAATCCCTTGTACAAGAAGAATTGCTTCTCTCTTGCTGTTTACAAGATTCTTTCTGTGTTGACTTTGAATGATTAAATTATAATGCATCTTGGTGTGGTTCTCTAGATTTATCCTACTCAGAGTTTGTTACATTTCTTTTCTTTTTATCTTTGTCTTCTCAAATTTGGAAAGTTTTCTGCCATTATTTCTTCAAGTAAATTCTCTGCCCCCTTTCTCTCTTCACTTTCTTGAATCCCATAAGTGTATATTGGTCCACTTGATGGATTTAAGTTCTTAGGTTCTAAGTCATTTTTCTCTATTATTTTTCCTTTTGGCTCCTCAGACTCAATAATTTCATTTACCTTTGTTCATATTCACTGATTCTTTCTTCTGCCTGTTTGAGTCTGCTGTTAAACCCCACTAGTGAATTTTTCAATTCAGATATTGTGTTTTTTGGGTCCAGAATTTCTGTTCGGTTCTTTTTTTTTTAAAATAATTTTATTGCTTTGTTGGTATCTTCATTTTGTTCATAATTGTTTTCCTGATATTGTTTGGTTTTCTGTCCATATTTTCTTTTAGCCTACTGAGCATACTTAAGATAGCTGTTTAAAAGTCTTTGTCCAGTAAGTTACAGGATGTATTTCTGTAGGGTTGGTTTCTGGGGATTTATTTTGTTTCTTCAAATAAGCCATGTTTCCCTGTTTCTTTGTATGCCTTCTAATGTTTTTATTGTTGTTGACAGTTATGCATTTGAAAAAATATCCACATCTCCCAATCTTTGTGGGCTGGCTTGTTCATAAGAACACATTTATTGATCAGTGTGGTATGATAGCTCAAAGTCATCTTGGGCTTTTCTAGAGATGCATCTTCCCTAGGCATGTATGTATATGTGTTTTTTTCCCAAATCTTCTGTATGCTTGGCTGCATTTAAATGTCTTAATTTCCTCATACTTGCTGCTTTACAGGGCCTTAGGTATCTATTGTAGTCTTCTGTTAATGATCTCTTGACTCTGGATACCCACAGCTCTATGCTTCCCTTGTAGGTCTCACTCACCATTGCATTTTACTACTGCTTTAATCAACCTCCTAATATCCAAACTATACCATCATTCCCATCAGTACTCCTAGTCAGGCAAGACAGATATTCATCCCCTGGGTAGCCCCTAGACAAACCTGAATGTTGGAAATAAGTCCCTCTCTTTTGTTCCATCCAAGGAAGGAACCGTGAATTCATGAGCTGTCTCCTTCCAACTGACATCACTTTGATGTGCCAGGGAGACTATACAGGAGGGCAAGTAAAAATTCCACTGAACTTCCTACCAATTTGAGAGTCTTTTTCTTGGTTGGGGGTTCATTTGGTTCCTGCCTATCCTTGACTGATTTTTAGAATTCCTACAAATCTTTGGTCCACATGCTGTTTACTTTTTGTTTCCATTGGAAAGGTAGGGCCTGGAGCTTCTTAGTCCACCATCTCACAGACATAATTCTCCTCGTTGTGAGTTTGATTTGCATTTCCCTAGCGTTTAATGATGTCTATCTTTTCTTGTGTTTATTGGCCATTTGTATATGTTCTTTAGAGAAATGTCTGTTCTGATTCTTTCCCCATTGTTTAGTTATATGGTTATTCTTTCGTTACTGAGTTGTAAGAGTTCTTTACATATTGTAGATGCTAGTTTTTTCCCATTCTTTAGGTAGTCTTTCATTTTTTTGATGGTAACTTATGCAGCACAAACATTTATTTTGAAATCCAGTTTATCTTTTTTTCTCTTGTCACTTGAAGGTTTAAAAGATTATGCCTATCTTCATGTAGTTGTAGATTAATGATACCAAAAAAAAAAAAAAAAGATTATGCCTAACCCAATGTCACTAAAATTTACTCTTGTTTTTTTCCTAATATATTTAGTTTTAGCTCTTACATTTAGGTCCATGGGCTATTTAAGTTAATTTTTATGTATATCTTAAGAAACTTATCTAACTTTATTCTTTTGTTTATGATACTCTTGATTTTTGTCCAAGGCATGAAGTCAGTTCCTTGGAAAAAGATAGACATTTTCAGCAAATAGTGGTGGAACAGTTGAATATCAGTATGGAATGAAAAGGAGCCTGACACTTCCATTATACTATACTCAAAAATAAAGTCAAGGTGGACTATAAACCTAAATGAGAGACCTTAAATTTTTAAGATGTTTTAAGAAACCACAGGAAACTATCTTTATTACCTTGAGGTAGACAAGGATTTCAGAAAGGACAGAAATATCTCCAACCATAACAAAAAAATTGATAAATTTGACTTTAACAACATTAAAAGCTAATACTCATCAAAGGCAACTAGAAGAAAATGAAAAGGTAAGCCATAGTCTGGGATGAGAATATTTGCAACTCGTGTATCTGACATAGGACTTGTATTAAATATATTTAAATAATTCCTACAAATTGATAATAAAAAGATAACCCAAGAAAAAAATGGGCAGAAGACTGAAAGAGAAACTTCACAAATGTCCAGTGAATACATGAAAACATTATTATAACTTGTGAACAGGGAAACACAGATTTGAATGTGCTACCACATCACATGCACTGTAGCATCTGAAATTAAAAGGACTGATGGCAACAAATACTGGTGAGGATGTGCAGCACCAAAACTCAGATCCATTGCTAATGGGAGTGTTAAATGATACAACTAAGTCTTGCAAACTGCTTGACAGTTTCTTATACAGTAGAACAACATCTACTCTGTCACCTGGCAGTGCCATTTCCAGGTGTTTACACAGGGGAAATGAAAACATGTAAGCCTGTAAGACTTTAGAAAAATATTTATAGGACTTCATTCATAATATCCAAATATTGAAAACAACTCAAATGTCATTTCATTAACAGGAAAGTAGACAAATTGTGGGCTGTTCATACAATAGAATTCTATTTTGCATGAAAAGAATGAACTCATGCACAAAACCATAGATCAATCTCATACATACATTGATTGAAAGAGGTGAAAAGATTGCAGACAAAGTTTCCATTGTTTTTTTATAAAGTTAAAGAACAGATGAAATAATCTATGGTATTATAAGTCAGAACAATAGTTATCTATGGTCGTCGGTGCAGATTGGCTGGAAGAGAGAGCACCAAGACCTTTTGGTATGATAGAAATATTCTATATTGTGATCACGGTGGTAGTTACCCAGATTTATAAATCTGTCAAAAATCAAACAATTGTACACTCAAAATCTATGCATTTCACTCTACACAAATTTCACCTAAAATAATGCCCTTAAAAACAATGGTTTAGCTTATGAGGCATGGTAAAAAAAAAAAAAGTCCCTCATTTACCTTGATGCATCATTTCTGTAATTCCAAGTCTTCTTTCCTCTGGTTCTCCTTATTTGGATTCTTGGTATCTTACTACTTTTTCTTCCTTACTGTGACCCCTCTTGCATTACCATATTGCTGCCATATCCCAAGCTTCTAGAGATTTAAACTTAATGCTTTTCAATTGGGAGTCAATTGAAAGGCATATCATTAAATAGTCATTATTTACTTTGACAATTTTTTTATTTTTGGAAACACAAATGACCCTATTTTGTATTTTTCTGCATTTTAAAAATTGGTTCTTTTTCTCACATAATCTGTTTAGATTTTACTTTCTTATGATCTATGCTTATAAGTATATGGCTGCCTAAATATTATTTAGTGGTATAGTACTTTAATTTTAGAAGGAAATTAACATAAAAAAATAAGATTTCTTTAAACAGATTTCACATCAGTTACTCAAAAAACATGCATTAGGTAATTTTAGAGAAACAGGTCCTAGGTTTTGGCCCTGGGATCATAGGTGGAAGTGTGGGAGAATGGCAAGTATATGGATAATTTAGCATGAGTCTGAACTAAAGCAAATGTACAATTGGAGAGCAATGACAAAATATGATACAGATCTGGTTCATGAAATGCCACTGCTCTTCTCCAAAACTTGGTTTTAATTCTCTAAGTGGTGGAAGAGCCAATGAGGAATATCAAGATAGGGTAGTAGGAGTTATTGCGATCAATCAGAGATGTATTTTAGAAGTAGCTCTCTGGAATATTAGCTCTGAGATGCAACCTGAAAACATGTGCACACACACATACACATGTTCCTTTTTAAAGTTTGCCTGGTGATTTTGATTTGCAGTGAGCTTTGGGAACAAGAGTAGACGGTAATTTGGAAGGGCTTGAAACTGATGGCATGAAACTTGTCAGTTAATGAGAAAATGGGAAGCTGAATGAAAAGTGTATCAGGGTAGACTTGCTCCAATTTCAGGATAAAGATAGGAAGTGTAGAATGATTGAGTAAATGTCATTTATAAGCAGGGAATACAGTAAAGCAATAAATACATATTTAATACTGCCTGTTTTTAGCATCCTCACTGACTATAGCAATGAATCCTATACATCGGGCTCTACCTTTTTGGAGTTTACAGTTTATACAAAGGATAAATAGATATTTTTGGCATTTTCATCTGAAGACCTGATTTTAATTTTATACAAAGAGCGTATGTAACATAAATATATATGTTACTATACTAATATGGGTACATATGTATGGTATGTGTGTATATATGCATATGCACATGTATCGTGTATAAGTACACATGTGCATATACACACATGCACATACACATTTATACCATATTAGTACATGTATACCTCATTTGTACCTTATTAGTGTATATATACACACACATGTAAATATATGTATGTACACACACATGTAGCTTTTACAACACCATTTCAAAGAAAACATAGTAGTAACAAAAGAATAGCTATCTTTTTGTTTTATATTCCTAAAAAGCTTTATGATTTTTAATACTAGCTTAGGCTTAGAATGTGCAATTAAAAGTGAGAAATAATTGCCTGGGTGGTTTTCATTAATTTAACATAGACTTTATTGGGTATGGATGAATTGAGTTAAAAGGTGATAATTCTATATCCTAACTAGTCCATATTCCTTTCTGGCCTATGTTGAATAATTCCTTATATCAGATTTATGTACTACTTTAAAAAAAATTATGTGTAACTCTAATTTCTCAAAGTTCAGATTTTAAAATATCATCATAATTAATCATTTTTGTAGTTTTAGCTTTGTCCATTCCTTTGGATATTTTGCACATGTGTACAGTTTACATTTTGTTGATAAACTGAATTGTGCTGCCTGAATTTGAATCCTACTCTTATAGTAGTTGCATGAGTTTGAATAAGTTACCTATTGCTCTCTGCTTCTGCTGCTTGCTCTGCAAAACAGGATAATAATATTAACTCAAAGCATCCACATAAAGATTTACTGATATATGTATGTAAGAGTTGATTATCAATAATACATCTGTTAAATGTTATCCTGAAATGAAGACACATAGTTTTTAAAATCAATAGTACAGTTAACATAATCATCTTAAACAGTGTTACATAAATGACATTTTAATGACATAGCATACTAAATACCTGTATACATGCTGATACCTTTTGAAATAATTTTCATACTTATTAATATTACTACTTTGTGATTTAAAATATTTCTTTAATCTTTTTTGAATAATTTAGTAGTTAAAATAATTATGAATTACCATATTGTTATTAAATCCCTATTTATTTACTTCCATGTGGTGTTTTTGAAATGTTTCTGTGTAACTAAGATAAATACATATAAATATGTAGAAACATATCATTTACTGGCATGTTGCCTGATAGATGCTGGTATATTGCCTAGTAGCTGCTCAGTGAATATGTACTACGTAATGTATATTCTTAGTTGTTATACACATGTATATATGTGTGTGTGTATACACACATGCATTTCAGCTGCAGCATATGTGATTTTAGAGACTTATTTTCTTTTTTAATCTTTGTTTTTTTATACTTCTGAGTATTACATAAATACTCACTTAAACCAAGTTGTTGATATTTTGCCAGGGCTTTGAAGAAACACGTTACCTTTTTGAATTTGAAAACTCTGTATTCCAAGTTATTACAATGTGAGAAAAGCATTCTAGTTACTATTTTTTAATCTAAAGTGAAGTGCTTTTTAAAGATTCTTCTACATGAGGAGTAATAAAAACTTATTTATATAATCCTAAATCCTTCCAAACATCTGTAGCTCAAAGTACATAATTCACATGGACACCAAAGTTTAGTTTCTGTTTTGACTGGAAGAGACTGGTATTGTTTTTTTGTCTGCAAAGGAAAGAGCTGTAGAACATCCAAGTGGGAAGATGTTTGATTTGTAATGCAGTCAAGATGATCTATGATTGAAAGCAGATTATACAGGATAAATAGTAGCTGTTAAAAACTTAGATAATACTAGAGAACTTTTTGTTAAAAACCTAAGGCATGTTAATCTTTTAGAAAGTAAACAAAACAATCATAACAATGTATTGTCTGCTGGATATAATTCTGCAGAATTCACAATAACGAGTAAAAGAAATTATTGGTGAAAACAGATCATGTAGTAAATAGGGGCCAAATACATTTTGTAAAAATTTGCTAGTGATTTTTATGTCTTATGTGTTTCTAAAACATATGAAAGTTCACTCATATCATAGAATTAGGCAAATTTAATCCTTTTCTTCTTACCATTGAGCTTAGAGATCATGGAATCATCAACCCTTTTGGTATTTTCACTCTACTGCAGCTATCCATCTCTTATTTGTGTCCCCCACTCATTTACTTCTTCTCATATTATTTTGGAAGAAATCCCACACATAAGATCCTTTTTGTCTGTAAATTGTATTGTCTTTTTCTAAAAGATATAGACTGTTATTTAAGATATAGCCACAGTGACATTATCATACCAAAAATACTAACAATAATTCTTTAACATTATGAAACAGTTTTCAAATTCCAATAATCTCATAAACATCTTAATTTTTCCTCTTTGTTTTGAATCTGTGTCTAAGTAAGAATCACACATTGCAAATGTTTGAATTGACCCTTACACTCTTAACACACACACACACACTTTTAAAAAATAAAACTATCTTCATACTGATACTTTGAAGTCAAATTCTGAGCTAAAGAATTTTTACTTAATTAATTTTATTGTTTTATTTTTTTTTACTTAGTTTATCGTTCACCTGTATCATTGTCTCTTTTGGTGAGAATCCTAGTTTACAAGGACACACTGTGATAATATACAGGTAGCATTTACTTAAGTTCATTTGAGAATTAAAATTTTTTGAAGTATAAAATGTAAGAAAGAAAACCAGGTCTTAGTTCATTCATTAAATTTTTTAAACATTAATTTTTGGAAGATATGAGCAGGGAAGATACTGTGTTATTTTTAAGTGCATCGATTTAAAATGAACTGTCTAAAACCACAGAAGACATTATATTAATTTGATTTAGGGACATACATTTTTCTTTAGCATATGTCTTGTTTCTTTTTGTTCATTAAAATAGGATCATTAAACACCTGAAAGGATAGCCCATTAGGATACTTGGTACTTTGTGTGGTCCCTGAACCCTTGGTGCTTCACGGCCATAGAAACAGCCCAAGGATGCAATTTGATAAATGCCCTCAGCTCAAAAATAGTTTTATTGTTCTTAAGCTACCCTCATCTCTCTGGTTGCAATTTTTCGTACAAAAATTGGCCTGGGCATATTCTTCTCCCCACATCTTTTCAGAATGAATGAAAGAAGGAGAAAATCTATGAGGATTGAAAGTTAAAAGGAAACCTAAAGAGTTGCAAACATACATGTTCAGTAAGGATGTAAGACAAGATACAGGGTCCAAGGACTAAGAAGATGGATTTTATTTCCTGTATAAAGACTGGTGATAGAACCACTTGAAGTGGGAACAAGTAGAGACCCTCAATATATATCCAATACCATAGAAAGACTACCTTTCACATGTAAAGGAATCTAGAAAAAAAGGCGACTCACTGATTCAGGAAAGTGACAAGGAAGTTTGGTCATGACTGCAGAGGGGGAAAAATTATCCTGAGGAATTGAAGGACTAAATCCATTCCATGTGGAAGTATGGACACAATTTACAGAACTATCATAGTGAGGTTCCACAAAATACACATTAACATAAAAACCTGTTCTAGATGAGTAAAAACTTTGGGTCACCCAAAAGAAACAAATGCAAAACCAATCTGATAATTCTTCCACACATAGGTTAATACAAAACTTCTACCAAAAAATAGGATTCTCTACCTTTCTACACACCACATAAGGAAGCAGTCCACTATGAATGGTTATCATGAATGATAATTAAAAGAATTAGGCCATTACAATTTGAAATAATAGGAAAACATGAAAGAGTATAAAATATGTATTTAAACAGAGAAATCATTAGACATTTTAAAAAGTACTGTAAGAAAAGATAGAAGTGAAAAAGAAAGCAAGAAAACACGTTGAAGTAAAAACCATAATCACTGAAATGAAGTGAACAGAGGAAGAGACAGACCTGAAGACAGAATCAAGAGTCTCACTTCACTAATGACAGATGTTCAGAATTCACACACATATAGATTTAAAATATGAAATAGAGATTAAACTAAAAGAAAAAATAGGTCTAATAATATGATTAATATTCAAATGGGAGGTAGGTAACTTTCCAAGAGAAAAATAACTGGATTTTCCAGGTTTAGGAAGCACAAGGAGTATCTAGAAGGTTAAAATACATCCACCCCTTGATATATTACAGAATTGTAGAACTTCAAAGTTAAACTAAAGATGTTAAAACAGTCATTGAGAAAAGACAGAATAACCTACGAAGGAATGATTATTAGACTAATAGTAACCTCAAATTACAACAACAGATGCCAGACTGCAATAGAATGGTATCTCCAAAGTGCCAAGGAAATAACTTTTATCATAGCAGCTCTAGCCAGTAAAGAGTGTGAGAACAAAATAATCACATTTTCAGGCAGAAAAAGTAAAAGCTGTGTCTCTGAAAATAGGAACTTGAACCCAGAAGGAATGCTAAGATGGTTTGATTGGGGCTTCCTACCAATTTTTTAAAGTATGTATTACATTGTATAAACTTTGTGTGAGAATAAAATGATAAAACTCATTTTATGGGGCTAATCCAACCTTGATAAAACTGGAAAGGATAGCCTAAAGAAAGGAAAAATATAGGTTAGTCTCACATAGAAACATACCAGCAATCTGATATGTAATATTTATAAACCAAACTAACGTATCTTTTCCATACACATATACAAATTAATGTAACTGAAATAATATATGGGATCACTTAGGGCTCAACACAGTAAACAAATAATTGTTATACATTAGAAAATGAGATAATTTACCATACAACACATTTGGAAAAAGCATTCAATAAAATACAAGCACACTTGTAATTTTATAGAAGGGAAGTGGGACCTTTCAGTAAACAAAGAATAACAAGTATGTCCTTAATGTGCATAAGAACATCTACTGAAATACAGCTTAATGAAGACCTGATAGAAGCATTTCCATTTTAAGGTCAGGAACAAGAGAACAAGAATGACCACCAGTGAAAGGAAATTATTTTGCCTTTACCTTCTAAAATATATTCAGAGTCTGACTACTGCTCAGTACCTCCACGGTTGCACTGCCACCATCCTAGTCTAACCTACCTCATCACTCCTGGACTATGCAGAAACCTCCCAACTATAGAATTCCTGCTTCTGCCCTAATCTCCCTAGAGTCTATTCTTAGTGTAGCAAGAAAAGTGACTCTTAATGTAAAGATAAATCAGGTGCTTCTTTGTTCAAAACCCTCTGGCAACTTTCCATCTCAGAGTAAAAGCCAGTCTTTATCAAGGCTCTTCTGACCCCATTCCCAATATTCTCCATCTTGCTTTTTTTATTCCTGTTACACTGTTCTCCTTAGTATTACTCAAAAATGCCAGACAAGCTTCTACTTCAGGGCCTTTGCAGCTATTTTTCCTTCTGCTTGAACACTCCTTCCAAATTACTAAAGATTTACTACTTTACCTTCCTAGGGTCTTTACTTAAATATCTTTTTCTGTATTGTCTTTCCTGATTAAAATTGTATAAGATTTCCTGAACTATTCTTTTGGCACTGCCTATATTTCTTTCATTTTTTTTTTACATTTAAAAAGTATTCATTTGAACTAAAGTACAGTTATATACAATATTGGTTTGGGGTTTACAAATAGTGATTCCACAGTTATCTACCTCATTAAGTGCTCACCCCAATTTTCTCCATAATATGACAAGTTTTAAAATGTTTAAATAAACATGTATAAAAGCTAAATTGGTGACAATATCAAGAAAATTTGAGATGTAAATTAAAGGGTAGAATATATAATATAAAATCATGAAGTGAAAATACAGTGTAGCACTTGGTAATGAAAAAACAGTTAAATCTCTTTGCTTCCAGGTATAACATCAAATAAAGAAATAATATTAGATTGATTAAACCTAAAGAAATATAGTTAATTGTAAATCACAAATACGTATTTGACAAGAGCACTTATATATGTTTTTATTCAGTTCAAAGATTATTGGCTCATCATAGTTTGATTCCCATTTAGTATTAAAATAAGTTAAATTTCTTGAGCAGGACTAAATGAATTCTCCTTTGTGCATCATGCAGATAAAAAAAGATGTCTGTATGCTTGGATCATTCCTGATTTACTTAGTAACACAGAAAGGAGATGACCAGACAGTTCCTGAGCATGGTTTCTCACATTCCCCAGATAGACTCTTGATGTTTCTACCTTCATTCTTTGTTCTTTCATCCTATAAAATCAAATGCCCAAAATAAGCCCAATGAGGATATCACTTGCTCCATGAAGTGTTCTTTTACTCCCATAGCCAAAATTTTCTACCCAACCTTTGAAACCTCTTTAGGTCACATACAGTTATCCCATTTTAATGCTTCATATGTAATAATTTTGTATTAAAATGAATCAAAAATGCAAAGGATAACTCTAGTAAGAAATACTTCTACTAGATTATGATGCTTATTGTTGTCTTACTGATTTTCATGCTTCATGATTTGTCTCTTCACTGGACACGTTTGTATTTTGATTACATTTGTGACCAAATATTTTAAGCATTGGAGGATAAAAAGGGGTAGATACAGAGTTTAATGTGTAAATTATGTGTCCCCTCCAAATAAAGGCCAAATGATGTCATGTCACAAAGGTTTCACTCGCGTAATTTAAAAAAATGTGGTAAGTGTATTAACGTATCTCCCAGCACATGATGGAATAGACACAGTCTGTGAAAGGGCCGGCCGTCATGTCAGTCAGTCATATCATATCATCATATTTGCAGAACTTAGTTTCAGTATAACTGTATCTACAAAGTTAATGTTAATTTTAAGTCTTGAGTTGTGAATTTTGATTAATTTATAGTGTTTGGTTTTATAATTATCATTCACGAGAATGTATACTGAATTTTGTATTTGTATATAAATATCAGTGTATAATTTAAGTTAATATCAGTAAAGATTTTTTTCTTTTAAAAGGACTTGTATATTTCTCAAGGTTGGAAAATACCTATGTAGACTATAGAATATTTCAGAGGAGAGAGGCAGAAGAAGTCAACATTAGAATAGTAAGAAATGCCCATTTGAATTGTGACTACATCTTTATTGTGTCATAATAATAGATGTTTAATTCATTATGACAACCATTTGTCAAATAATCTAGAAGTAACTTTGTCTAGATCTTGAATCAATATGTGGACTTAATGGTCATTACTTAAATATCATACTTTAAAAATAGGTAAATTTAGGAGTGATTTTTAACATTTTTCTGAAAGAAAGGTTTAGTACCTTTCTCCTTTAGCCAATCCCCCATGTATCTTTATATGGTCCTGACTTGCAGCACATTAGTTTATACCTGCTCAAAAAAATGTTTGGTATATTCATATTAAAATCTTGTATTCAAATGGCATATTATTACAATGATTTTTTTAACATAGTTGCCCATTTATGCTTATATTTATAACTTCTTTTTTACTTATGTTCTTATATGTTCCCTGTAAGTCAAAATCTCACATGTTTGTTATCACTTCTTTTACTTGAAAACAAGATTTAGTCAAAGAAATTAAAAACATTTCTTTCCTTAGTTGTTTGAAGTTCTGTAGCTCTCTATGGTTGTTACTTTTTTCCCTACACAAGTTTTCTTTAGGTAATTTCTAAAAATCTGAAAAACCTCTTAATATATATTTTATGATATTTTTACTTAAGAAAAATTCATTGCAAAATATTATATTGTAGTTTATTTAGAACCCTGTGTGATTTTTAGAAGCATGTTTTATTCAGCCAACAGATACATAATGAAAAGTATTTGGTTAATGAAGAAAATAATTTTAAATGTAGTTTGATTCTAATTTTATAAAAAAGTATTTTCTAATTTCTATGGTAATATTTATATTAATAAAAGACAAACTGAAAATTGCAGTTGAATTGCCAGAGTACTATAAATACTATTATTTTGTTCATATTCAACATTACTTTTAATTTACTATTCTTGTTGCCAAAGATACATTGTCTTTTAGAGAATATAATGGTATTATTTACATTCATTCATGTGGCTTGGTAAAAAAAAAATGCTATAACTCCTTTACTTAATGGGATTCTTCCCCTGTGGCAGTGCAAACGGCTAGAGCAGGAGCTTCATCATCTGAAAGAGCAGAACCAGACTTCAGCAAACAACATGAGACATCTGACTGCTGAAAACAATCAAGAACGTGCTCTGAAGGTAAATCTCCGTTCCTTCTTGCAGGCAAATTAAGGTTGTAAGCCCTAGGTGCCAGCTTTCTGTGCTGCATATATCAGTTGTGTACATTTCAGCAAAAGTGAGTTGTGATGTTTGCCAGCAACCCCTTCTTTAAACACAGATATAGCACACTTCCGCTGAGGTATTATTTTATTTCATGTGTGTGTACATGAAAACAACATATTTTCTGAATTTTGTATGGTGGTATGTTAATAACTTTTGGTACATGTTCATTCTGTTTCTGAATTTAAAATGTATTATTACCATTTGTACTTAGTAAAAGCTGACCACACTAAAAGAAAAAATATGAGCCTTTTCTTTGAGCTTTTTTTTTTTACATTTAAAAAGTATTCATTTGAACTGAAGTACAGTTATATACAATATTGGTTTGGGGTTTACAAATAGTGATTCCACAGTTATCTACCTCATTAAGTGCTCACCCCAATTTTCTCCTTAATATGACAAGTTTTAAAATGTTTAAATAAACATGTATGAAAGCTAAATTGGTGACAATGTCAAGAAAATTTGAGATGTAAATTAAAGGGTAGAATATCTACTTTATATAATATAAAATCATGAAGTGACAATACAGTGTAGCACTTGGTAATGAAAAAACAGTTAAATCTCTTTACTTCAAAGTAAATTTCAAAATTAAAGAGTTTAGTAAAAAAATAGCAGAAATTATACATAGATATGCAATTTGGAGAGTACTTTAGGCTTTTATTTTTATTGCACTCATTTTTTAAATGTCTTGTAATATTAGTAATCCACAGACTTGACACTTCTTGAAAGATATATGAATATGTTTCGTGATTGAAATATCACTTAAAGGCTTGCTTACAACAAAAACAAAAGAAAAGAAAATACAATCTACTAGAACTTGAAAAAAGTAAAGTTTACATTTCATGAAAAATTCTGTTTCATTGTAATATAGATCAAATAATTATGAAAAAGGACATTAGATTCTACTAGTTGTAATTTTTTCTTAAGATGCTTATGACTTTCCATTCTCCTTTTTTTGTGTTTGTCCTGGTTCCTAGCATAGTGCCTGTGACATAGTAGTGGTTCTGCCCTCAAGGTGCTTATATTCCTGTTAACAGGTCAAAAATAAAAACAAAAACATATCCATGACAAACAAAAGATTTGTTATTGTTGTTACTAGGCAGTAAGAAAAAACAAGCTCTTAAAAGGATTGTATTGTACTTTGTTGCCTTAAATTCATTTTTTGCTACAGATTACAGAAGAACTTTATTGTTTACTGTACTTTCTCTTCTTTCTCTCAAATTCATAGACCAGAATGACAAATGTAAAAGAACTGTATATTGCTGTGATTATTTTTTAATTACCCAAGGAATTTACTGTTGTGCGAGTAAAATTAAGTGTAATTATTTTTTAAAGTATACTTAACAAATCAAAAATAGCATTGTTTTAAAGACAGTTTCCGTCATGTGTGCTAATTATCCGCATTAGGCAACAGATGTCATGTGTTCAATGTGATAGAGCTATTCCCATTTAAAACAGAATCTAAAATAGAAATTCTGGTTTGCTAAGTACATAATAATTTCCTAGTCTTTTCTGGCATTTTTGGTTGTGTAGTTATGTTCAGTTGGATTAAATGGCAGCTGCTATTTTTAGAAAGAAATAGATCCACATTTCTAAAAGGTTAACATTAGAAGGCAAGATACAGATCAAAAGAAAGCTGGAAGTTCAAAACAAAACAAAACATAATGTAAACCGTCATAAAATAGAAATCTCTGTAAACTGTAGATTATATAATTCAAAGTAATACATAAGCAAAGCTACATTTTTACTCTGGACAAATGTTCTACATTAAAGTCTTTTCTAGTTGCTCTTGTTTTTCTATAGACTTTTCAGATTTTCTTGTTATCCTTTAATCCATTTTAACTTCATCTATTACCTAAGCCAACTTAAATTTTTTGTAGAGTAAGAATGAGAGGAAGAATTAATTTTTAAAACTCTCATCAATTAAATCTTTTTAAAGCTCCTGTGTTCATTTTAGCTTTTTAAAAAATATCTGTCTTATATAATACTGGCTTTGAACCATCTTTCAGTTATTTTATGCCATGTTTCCTCATGAGAAACCTTACATTTATTATGAAAATTAGGTCATTTGTAATACATCTAGTTTGGTCTGATTACTTTTTTTAAAATTATTTACCTTTCAGGGATTTTGTTCTTTATTAGCTGCTTTTATTATTGTATCTTCAAGTTGCCATATAAATAATGAATAATAAGTTTATTACTAACTAGTGAATCAACTGTCACCTTTCTGAGTTGTATGCTTACTTTTTTAAATCCACTTACAAGTATCTTTTTTGTTTGTTCAGTGATTCACTCTTCATTTAATATCTAAATAAGCTTTAGGAAGAATTTTTTAAGAGTCACTCTCTCTAGGAGCTTTCAGTCTGCCAAAAATATTTCTAGTATTACTATTATTAATATCAGTAAGAAAAGTAAACTTGAAAAGAGTGAGAGCTGAAAAATTCATGCTTTATTTCTTTGTGTTATGTTGAAATTCCTACAGGAAGCAGTCCTAGAGATATGTTTAGGCAGAGTCTAAGTTAATGGATATACATTACAGAGAACTTTCTCATTGATGGTTATGGCAAGTATATGATTATTGTGCAAGGAAATACTTTTTAATAATCTACTGCCATTCAAATAATATCTTTCTTTATTCCAATAACCAGAAAATTATTTCTAAATTATTTTTATGGTAAAGCATAAAATTGGATTTTTGATGATCATTTATAAGCATTATTGTTGAAGTAGAATTGAATTATACTGGATACACTTGCTAGCATGACACTATTTCTCTACTTTTATGAAGTTAGCGATTTTTCCCAATAACAAGCAAAACACAGTGGTACATGTAGGATAAGGGGCTGAATTTATACTGATACTGGTCTATAGCCTGAGAGTTAATTTGAAAAAAAAGCTTATTTTCTCATTTAAAATAAATTTTTATCTTGAGGGACACAATTCTGGACATGTAATTTTTTTAAATAAATCACCTTAGCCATAAATATGCAGATGTAAGACTTAATTTAAAAAGTTGAATATATACTGCCTTTCTTTCCTCTCTCATTTTATTCACTTACCTTCCGTATCACACATCTTTAACTTCCAATAGTTGAACTTCTCCACTGGAATTCCATTGAAAACCATTCTTTCTTAGATTATCAGTGACCTCTGATGGTTAAATCTGTGAAATTTATCATTCCTTATTCTACTCAGTATCCCTGTCAGCCTAACTAGAATACATTTCAGTCATGGCTCCCATCCTCCTGAAACACTTCCCTATGGTTTGCTGGTGCCTGGGATTCTGTCTATGCCTAAAGTATACATATTGCCCAGAGTTATGTGATTAGTCTCTTATTATACTTCTTTTTAAAAACAAAAAATATGTATGTATTTTGCATTTTAGAACAGCTTTAGGTTGACAGACATTAAGCAGAAAGTACAGAGTTCCAGCCTATATTCTGTCCCTATACATATACATGCCCCTGCCATCCAGCACCAAAGTGGTACAGTTGTTACAATCCATGAACCTAAATCAGTTAAACCCAAAGTCCATAATTTACATTAGTGCTCACTCAGTGTTGTACATTCTGTAAGTTTTGACAGATTTAAATGACATGTATCTACCATTGTAATATCATATAGAAAACTTGCACTTTAATAATCCTCTGTCCTCTACCTGTTTATTCCTCCACCCGCCTCCAGTACCTGCCAGCCATTACTCTTTTTACTGTCCCCATAGTTTTGCCTTTTTCCAGAATGTCTTATAGTTGGAATCACAAAGTTTGTGGCCTTTTCAGACTGTCTTATTTCCTAGGAATACTCAGTTAAAGTTCCTCCATACCCTTTGATGGCTTCATAACCCATTTCTGTTAAGTATTTGATAATAATCCATTTCCTGGATGTACCACAGTATGTTTATCTATGCACCTACTCAAGGACATTTTGGTTGCTTCCATATTTTGGCAATTATGAATAAAGTTGTTATAAACATCCATGTACAGGTTTTTGTGTGGGCATAAGTTTTTCAACATATTTGGGTAAATACTAAGGACTGTGATTGCGGAATAAAACTGTTTACTCTTATACGAAAATGCCAGTCTTCCAGAGATTCTGTACCATTCATTTTTCAAACCCACCAGTAATAAATAAGAGTTTTTGTTGCCCTGCATTCTCACCACATTTGGTGTTTCTTTTATCGTAGGCTTATCTCCTAATTTCATCCATTCCTGCAATATCATCTCTTTCATGTCCTAATGACTGCCTTTCCACTTAGGTATTGTAATATCTTCTTAACCTCAGCAAGTTTGAAACCAAATTCCTAATTTAACTTCCTAAGCCTTCTCTTCTCCGTGGGACTAAGTCACGACCTGAGTCAAACACTATTGACTGTGTAACTTAACATTTATTCCCAATCATATTCTCCTTTGCTTGCCTTTACTATAGGAACTGGAGAAGTTAAACACTTACTCAGCTTTTCTTTTTGCCAAAGAAACAAAGAAGAATTCTACAGCAGAGGTGGAAGAAGAAATGGAGTATTTCTGGAACAGGTTTTGATTTCCTTGCATAGGACAGATGCAGCAGGCACCATTCCTTCTCTTCTTATTACCTTAAGTACTTACTTGCTGGAACTATAGCAGCTATTTTATAGCCCTGAAAAAAACACAAAGAGAAGCTGGCCTGTAACACCATTGAGCCCTTTAGCTAGTGAGCCACTTTGAGAACATTTAGCACCTGTACCCTGTTTTCTTTTTCTGGTGACAGACATAATGTCCTGTATTTTAAATCACTCATAGTAGTTTTCTATTACTTACAAATTGATCAGTTAACATCTATAGGTTGATGGTACTCCCATACTCCTAGATATGTAGGCTAATACAGTAACACAATCTTCATGTCCTTTCAAGCTCTTACCCAATTCAGCATCTAGGCCTGTCAATTCTGCAACAGCAATTTCTTTCCTATTTTCCTCCCATTTTTATTACTCTGCCCTTTGTCAAGCTCATGACTATATGATAGTACCCTTCTAATTAACTCTTCTGTCTTCAATTTCTCACCTCTCTATCATTAGCTATAATTCTAAAACATAGGCAACACTTAACTACTCAAAACTTTCACTAAGTCTTGCATTTTCAACAGTGTAAGGAAATAGAGATATCCTGAATGATCCTTCTGGTAAAAACAGTGAAAAAGGATGTCTAAAATGTATGTATTAAGAATATTTTCCACAGCATTACTGAGATGGCAGAAAGACAAGGACTTTGAAAAGAGCTGAAATAAAGTGGAAATGAGAAGGAAAAGAAAAAAACAACAGGGAATTTGAAAAGAACCAAAATAAAGTGGAAATGGGAGGGAAAAGAAAAAAAAAACACAAATGATTGCCTGAAGCAGTCTTTTGCCATGAGTGCATTTGTCAAACCTTGGTGAACTTGAGCTTCCATTTTAATGGCTTTGAGGGCAAACCAGACAGAAGATAAAGCCAAGAGCCTATTTAAACCAGAGAATGTAATGATATATCCTCTTCTGAAACTGCTATCTTAGATAGCCACAACCATTAGTGTGCAGGTGAACAGGAGTCAAGCTCTTTGTTTAAAATAAGACAGGGAGAGAACTTCACTTCCTTGGCAGTAGTGGGAGAAATAATCACTGAGACGTCACCCGCAGCCTTCAGGCAGATGTAGAGCCACTAAGTTACCTGAGTTCTTGCTATGTGTTTCTAAAAGCTGAGGATTTAATTTGAAGTAGCCCTACCCTGGCCCAAAACAAACTACCTTCACATTAGTCCTCTCATTTCTTAAAGTTTCAAAGACCCTGATCTGTCTAAAAGAAAACACAAAAGAGAAAAAGGCCCATCTAATGAAAGTCAGTAAAATATATAAAGTGGTGGAATCACAGAGTTCAACAAATAGTTCAGCTATTCTAATTATCAGCTACAAAGTATAACTTAAGTGTTTAATATCTTTTAAAAGATGCTTGAAAATAGCAAGAAAAATGACAAGAAGTGATCAAGTAAATTTGGTGGGAAACTAGATTGAACTTATACAGAAATTGAAAATACAATAATTTAAATTAAACAGAAAATAGGTTTGAACAGCAGATCATACACAGTGTAAGAAACTGTTAGAGAATGGAAGGACAGATCTGAACTAGGTATGAAAATGGAAGCAGGAGAGAGAAAGAAATGAAAAACATAAAAGAGGTATTAAATTACTAAAGCAAGAGGGCCTAGAAAGGAGAGAACTTACAGCATGCCAGGTATTCACACCTTCTCTGATTTCATTTCTAAGAAATGCTTCTATATTGGATTTTTTAAAATTTGAGGATAAGTCTGCTATTTTACCACAAAGAAATTAGTAACCCTTACATTAAAAAATAAAAAATAGAGATTAAAAGACACAAAAGATAGTGAAAAGATCTAAAAGCTATTCAGAAGCTCTTGAGGAGATAATGTAGGGAACACGTAAAAGGCAAGATACAAAGAATTAATGACTGAGAATTTTCCAGAACTGTCAAATGACAAAATGACCTCAAATCTAGGAATAAATTCCAGGTACGATAGATTAGTAAAAACTGCAGGATAACAAAGTTGAAGAAAAGCTCTTAAAGAGAACCATTAGAAAAAACACATTTACAGAGGAATGACAATTAGAATCACTAACTTCTCATCAGTAATAATGGAATAATATCTTAAATATACTAAGAGCAACAAAGGGACTAATTTCTTACATATCAGAGAGAAAGTAACTGTCAGGAACAAGGGTGAAAATAATGATTATATAAAGAAAAACCTTCAGTTGCTTCTGTTATCTATGGAATATAATCCAAACCTCCTAAACATTAAATTTAAGACTCCACACTGTAGTTTCAGCCTGCTTTTCCTTTTTCCTTTTTATTTATTTATTTTTAATTTTTGCAACCATTTCTCTGTCTTTAGTCTCAATAGACCCCAACCATACCCCACTACTTAGAGTTTCCAAATGTGTCATGTTCTTTAATGCCCTTTGGTCTTTACTTCTGTTATGCCATATTTAATTCTGTCTCTAATATTATGTATTATCTTCTCTAAATAAAAAATTTCTTAAGCATAAGGGATCATAGCTTTTTCATCTTGCTATTCTCTTGTAATTTAGCATATTGTTGAACTCATTTTACATAATCAGTAAGTTTTTAAAATCAAAAATCAGTTTTATTCTGTCCTAGTTAAAGTCAACATACTTAAGTATATATACTAAGTTGAGGGCATGGAATTATTCCAGTATAATACCATCTTTATAGTCACTAACTGTGACTATACATTAAAAGAATTTCTATTCTGCGCTAAAGTTTCTTCACTTGTGAATTAATGCAGTATCAGGAATTTAGCTTTTTACTGTTGGCTTAAAAATATTCATAGAACAGTTTTGTTTGTTCAGTTTGTCCTTTGCTGTTTAGGGTTCACTGCAGGATAAGCTCTTTTATGAGACTGAGTAAATAGCAAACTAATCATTAGACTTGACAGTAAATAATAATATAATTTTTATGATGAAATTATGTATTGATATGAGTTATTAGTTATTTTCTATATAACCACATTAACAGGCTATCTTTGGTATGCCCAGATGGTACCACCCATCTACTGTCAGTAGGGTTGGCTCTGGATTATTTTCTATTAGGTAAGTATAGTAATGGATTTTTAATTTTAATCCTAATTTTCCCATTTGCTAGCTGTGTAGCATTGGGAAAGTTAACTTCTCTAAGTACTGGCACCCATGTTTGTAAGATAATGAGAGCAGAGTTACTGTTACAGTTCAGAAAATGTAATAAAGTGTGTGATGCATTATACCTACGTTCCATGGCAGAGGTAGTAGGAAGAACATTGCTGTAGATGTCAGACCTGTTTTTGTCCTTGCTCTGCCATGAACAAAATACTTGATCTTTATTAAATTATTTTATATCTTCAAAATGAAGAGACTGAATAACATTCAAAGTTATTTAAACTAGAAAATGTGATTTCATGAATTTGTGATATTGTATCATAGTGATTGACTAAGTGCAGCCCATGCTCAAGGGGAAGGATGGCATAAGGGTGTGAATAACAAGAGACAGGGACCATCGGGGGGCCGTGGGAAAGGCTGCCTATCACAACTTGGATTTATAAACACCTCAACTTAATATACCAAAAACCAAAGTCATGATCCTACCCATAAACCTGTTTATTCTGCAAGACTATCTGAAAAGAGCATCCCTGTCCTATTTAAGGGTTAGGTCAGAATTCTTGGAGTTGACCTTGACTTCTCTCTCTCTCTCCCAGTCCATATTCTATCTGTAAACAAATTCTCTTGACTCCATTTTTGGTGCATCTCAACAATTCAGCTGCTTCTCACCACTTTCGCTGCCACCACTGTCTTTCAAGCCTCCAGCAGATCTTGCCTGGATGATTACAAGCACCTCCTAGTTGTCTCTCTATTCGGGTCCTCTTCTATTCTCAACACAGCTTCCAGAATAATCCTACTAAAATCTAAGTTAGATTACATTCCTCCTCTGCTAAGAACCTTCCAGTGGCCTGCCATTTCACCGAGAGGGTAAGTCCACAAGGCCTCTTGATCTGGCCTTCCATTTGCTCCCTGACATCATACTCTAGTCACACACCTTTCTTGCTGTTCCTTAAACATACCAGTTAACGCCTGCATCTCTAGGCCTTTACACTCCCTGTTCTTACTTCCAAGGACTACTCTTCCCGCAAATATTCACATAGCTCACTTTATCTTCTTCAAGTCTGTTCAAATGCCACCTTCTCAGTAGGGACTTCGCAGGCCTTTTCTCTGTCCCCGTTTCTGGTTTTTCTACAAAGTACTTACCATCATCTAAGAAAGTATTTTTTAACTTATTTACTATAGTTATTGTCGATTTTCCTGATAGAAATGAATGCTCCATGAGATCAGAGGCTTTCATTTACTTTGTATACTTAAGTATCTACTGATGATATTAAAAATATTTGACAGTAAGTCAAAGATAGTTGCCAATCATAACATATGCCAGCTGTTTACAATTTGTATGGCTGTACCTATGCGTAGAGCTGAAAACCGGCTCTGGCTGTACACATGGTAACCATTGAATAAATATCTAGTGAGTGAATTGATACCACATATACAATTTAATGTCCTGCTTTCCCTGCTTAACACTTCATAAGCATGCTCCAGTACAGTTATTCTATAAATATCACATTAACACACAACATAAATTGCAATGCACAGATGCAGGATAATTTTCTTTACTTTTAATGTTGAATATTTAGGTTGCTTGCAGTTTTGCACTCTTATGAACACTGCTGTGAAAAATATTTTGTATAAGTATTTAACCATACGTAGCAAAAATTTATTTTCCAAATTTGTATTTTAAATAAAGCACATAGTTTTAAAAGCCAAATGATTCTATAAGATTTCTAATGAAAAATGACAGTCCACTTCCTCATCTTTTCTCTCCTTATTTCTGTCCCACAGAAGAAATCACTTTCAACTCCTTTTGCAATTTATTCCATATCTACACTATATTTCTACACAAAAGGTTATACTTTTAAAATTTTTTTCATTTTTAGTTACTTTTAATTGACTTCCTGCTACGAAAATAAAGATTTAGCTTTCCATCTTTCTGTTAAATCAGTGCTTAGTATTTATATGATTATAGTATTACATTTTTCAGACATCTCAGCAAGAATTATATTTTATGTCATAACCCAGTTAATACACAAACATATAAATATAAAACTAAATCAAAATGTGAGGAAGTAGTACATACTCTAGTAATATATCTGCACTCAGACACTTTAAATTCAATTTAATTTTTAAAAACTAATGCTGGTTGTTACTTTCTAAATCATGTAGGGGGACAGTTCTCCCATAGGTTTTTTGTATTTCTGCATGTTCTGTGAGCAGAGGCCCTAATGGCCTTTGTTCTGAACTAAGTCCTAAAAGATACTTGTTTGGGAACAGCCTTGGAAGATAGAGATTGTATCTCCCTCTGAAGCAGAGGGCAGATTTGTTTACTATCCAGTATAATAAAAAGAATGTCTCCCTTTCAGGCAGGTTTGCTTGCAGCATATTATAAAAGAGCTGACTCCCCTAAGCCTGGAGTTCTTCGGCCCTGATGCAGTCCCCATGTGAGCAGTATCCACCTGGCTCCCTCTGTGTGGCCCCATGGCGAACTGGGGGTAAAGACAACCAATGTAAACATAAAGCATATCCTGTGTGTTCTGTACCTGAATAAGTAAATTGTTCTGTCGTGACCTAGAATTCTGTCCTCGGCTAGTGTGCGTGAAACTGACAGGCTAATTTGTTAGCCTGAAAGTAGCATTAAAAAATCTCAAACCCATCACAATTCTTGAAAAATCACATTTTCTTTCTTTTTGAGTATTTTGTCTTTCTTACAGTTATAGACTAGACTTTTAGTTTGTACATTGTGTACCTAATTAGATACTGCTAGACATATAATTCTGTTAATACATTTTATATTAGGTATGAATATACTTATATATTAAGACCTAAAAATATTATCTCCCCCCTTTTTTTCTTTTTGAGAATCTGAACTGACTGCTTTATAGGACATTACTGGTCCTTGAACCTCCCTGCAGTGTCATTCTGTGGATTCTTTTAGTTTCTCCTACGTTGGATCACCAATACCTGGATCCCATTTTTCTCCTACTTGACTTATTTCATTTTGATGGAGCACATTCTCTAATAGTTTCCTAAATAAGGATACATGAGAGTTAAACACTTAAAGGATCCATGTTATTGCATCAGGATAGATTTCCAGAAACAGAGTGCTCGAATAACATTCTGAACGTTTAAATTCAGTTAATTTGGGGATATTGTGTAAGGCAGGGGTCCAAATGCTTTCTTTTACATGTGCATATCCAGTTGTATCTGCGCCATTTGTAGAAAGGACTACTCTTGTCCCATTCTGTTGTCATATGACACCTACCTCGAAAGTCAATTGACCATAAATATGATTTCAGTTCTGGACTCTCAATTCAGTTCCATTGATGTAGTATCCTTATGCCAATACCACACTATATTGATTATTATAGCTTTGTAGTAGATGTGACATCAAGACCTATGAGTCCTCCAGCTTTGTTTCTCTGTTTCAAGATTGTTTTGGCTATATCAGTTCTGATATTAATATTACTAGCTTAATGAATGACTGACAAATTTCTACTAATAACTGTGGTCTTAACAAGTTTGAATTGATCCACTTTATTAAATAGAAACCAGTTTTAAAACTGGTTATATGTATAATTTTGGTTCCTTTTTATAACATGGATTCTTAATTACCTTTTCAATTATTTTAATGTGTGCATGTTATTTTTCTACTTCTGAAGTCAATTTTGATGGTCTGTATATTTTGGTAGGAAAGCAGCCTATTTCCTCTAACTAACCAAATTTGGGATCATAGAATTAGAGATAATTATCTTAATTTATGAATCTCTTCTGTTCCTGTATATTACTGTCTCATCTGTTTTATGGCATATATTTGCTCTTTCTCTTTTTTTTTCTTATCCAATCTTTCCTAAAATTTGCCTGTTTTATTTTCTTTTAATAATGTGTTTGGTTTTACTTATCCTTTCAACTTGTTAAACTTTTCATTGTTGTTTACTTTTTCACTCTCATTATTCTCTTTTTGTGTTCTAATTTTGACAAGTTGTTTAGCTCACCTCAGCCTTCCTTTTTTTTTTTTTTTTTAGTAATATAATTTTAAGGCTATGCTATTTACTCTGACTATAATTCCAACTGTTTCATAGTTTGCGGGGAGATAAAATGCTCACCTTTTTTTTCTAGATAGATTCTTGATATTTTTTAGTTTTTGATTTTTTTTGATCCAGGCTAATGTAGAGATAATTTTATTATATTATGTTATAATGTATATTACAATTATAAACATATTATTAATTATAATGATAATTTAAATTCCTGTATTTTAAATGCAATAATGTTTCCTTCTCGCCAAGTAAATAATTTACTTTGAAAGGTTTCATCACGTAAATAAAGAAATTAGTCTGTTCACAGAGTATGAAGTTCAATATATAGGCAATTGAATTCAGTTTACACATTACTTAAGTATCCCATATCTAAGCATCTCACCATATTTCAGTTTTATAATTTTTTTCATGTATCTAGGAATTTCTTGCTTTATACATTTGTTTGCTTTATTCTCTGTTACCTAGATGTTTATGACTATTATATCTCCTTAGACTAAACATATACATTTCATCATTATTCCTCTTTGGACTGTTTAAGGCTTCATACGTCTAAGTCTTTTTCCAATATATGTATTACCATTATTGTCTAGTTCATTTGGACTGGTATAACAAAATATTGCAGACTGGGTAACTTATTAACAGTAGTTTCCACCCTAATGACCTAAGTACCTCTCAAAGACCCTACCTCCTAACACCAGTATCTTTCCAGGTTACTATTTTAACATTTGAATTTTGGGTTGATACAAACATTCAGACCTTAACAACTATTTTATTTCCTTTTTCCTTTTACATTTACATGGTGTAAGGGAGCTTCTCAGTAATTTTGCCATCCAGACTTTATTCATCCTTCACCTGATTCTTGTAACCCTGGTCCTCCTATAAAAAAACAACTTTCTCCAGTCATCAGATGTGGTTTGGTCAGAGGTGATGCAGCTGTGGTCTCTGGCCTCACATATCAGAATGTGGAATCCAGCAGACCACAGGGATTATTTTAGAAATGGGCATGTGTACCCTGGAAGCCAGTGATTCCAGGGTTTTCTTTCTCTATATTCTTATGCATATATTTGAAACAAAAGGTAAAGTAACTTAACAATATGTTCTTTAGTGCCTAAGTGGCCATATATATAATGGGAAGTATAGTGAAAGGAAATTAGCTTGAGAAGGGAGAAAATGATACCAGATCTTGTATAGGTTGTAGTTCAGATCATTGAATTTTATGGGAGTAGTATTCATAGGTCAGAGTTAAAAGAAGAGAAATAAATGGAAAATGAGTAATTTCCAACATTTCAGTATTAGTGCACAAAAATAAATGGTTCACTAAGAAGAAAACAAATACTACCATTTGCAACAATATGGATGAAACTAGAGGGTATTATGCTCAGTGAAATAAACCAGGCAGAGAAAGACAAGTACCAAATGATTTCTCTCATTTGTGAAATACAACAACAAAGCAAAATTGAAGGAACAAAACAGCAGCAGACGCACAGACTCCAAGAAGGGACTAACAGTTACCAAAGGGGAGGGGTGGCGGAGGTTGGATGGGGAGGGAGGGAGAAAGGGATTGAGGGGTATTATGATTAATATATATAGTGTGGTGGGGGTTGTCACAGGGAAGACAGTGTAGCACAGAGAAGACAAGTAATGACTCTGGCATCTTACTATACTGATGGACAGTGACTTTAATGGGGTATGGGGCAGACTTGATAATATGGGTGATTGTAGTAATTACAATGTTTTTCATGTGAAACCTTCATAAGTGTATATCAATGATACCTTAATCAATCAATAAATAAAATGGTTCACAAAGCAGACTGAGAAGGAATAGTTAGCAAGATAAAAGGATGACCAAGAGATTGTGTTATGATAGAATTTAGAATAGAATAAAATTTCATGATGGGAGTGGGTCAGTGTCAAATGCTGTAGAGAAGTCAGATAAAATCAAAAGTGTCCATTTGGCAAGCAGGAGAACAGTGGTAGCTTCATCATTGCAATTCAGTTCAGTGGTTAATGGTGTTAGCCTTGAGTAAATTGCAGAGCAAAGGAAAAGTTTACAAGTGGAAAGATAGAATATTTTTTGAGGAGCTCATTCATAAAGTAAAAGTACAAGGGTTAGTACAGTGTGAACTTAACATTGAGGATGATTTATTTTAAAGAATGGGAGTATAACAAACATTTTCTCTACCATTCTCCTTTACATAAGAAATTTGATGTGTGGCTCTCTAGCCAAAAGCTAGCTATTGACAACATACATGGCCTGGTTCAAAAAGATTGGAAGGTCTGATAATTTAATGATTTGAAATTGGGAAACGTTAATAATTGGGAAACTGAGATGTAACAGGCCACTCAGCTTTGAATGCTGAGCAAACAATTCTGAGGTAGGCCTCAGGTCATATATCAGCTATAGGCCTTGTGCAATCTGATGTTATGAAGCAGCCAGTTGGAAAAATTGGAGCTAATGCATTAAAAAACACAAAATTCTGAACAAGGGAAATGGAGAGAGATTCTGCCCTGGCTTCCAACAGCATTCTGTTCCCACACCAGATTTTGTTTTCCACACAGTAAATTTTTTCTTGACAAAGTCAAGAAAACAAGACTCTCAGGTAGACCAGGTTTGTAGTCTTTGCAAATCAAATGGGGAATTGCTGTGACAATAATTCATTATAGGTGCTCTGAAATGAACAGTTATGCTGAAGGGTGGCTCTGTGATAATAGCACCAGATATAGTCAAATCATCAAGGCCCGTAAAAGCTCAAGTCCATCAAGACACAACAAAAACTAATGAGGTTCCATTGAAACAACTGTGAACCTCTTACAGGGAAGGAATACTGAATTACCATGGAAAACTTCTGAAGATATTATCAGTGGCAAACCACAAATGTAATACTTGTGAATACTTACATTTAATTTAAATTGCTCTTAACATTGGTTGTAATGTTTTTCAGATCTTGAGTTCCACAGTATTATCTTAGGAATTTGTGATTTTATTTTGACACATAAATATAGAAATATAGAATTATATTGCATGCATCCCTACTGTCTTATACATTTTTTAATATGCCAAAGTTAATCAATATGAATACTTAAATGAAGACATACACTTTCAGTAGGAAACTGAATTTTAGGCATACCAAGCAGATTTGTCATTATGTGAGCCAACTTGAAGTAGATCTGGGATCACTCTGTCATTGGACCTGGTATTTCCTCTCACTGAAATGCCCTCTGTCACCTATTGCTGTACTTCCTTTGCCCAAATAGTACCTACACATCCTTTCTTCAGTTGGCCATAGTCCTCTTGTCTGTTGCCAACTGGAGAGGGATTTGGGTGATAGACAAATTGTTTTAATAACAAATCAAGCACCGACCTGAGAAGAAATAGAGTATGTGAGAAACGGTTCTCCCAAAGATATACTCCCAGGCCTTTCCTGTCTCTGCCCACACCAACAGTACCTTCAGTCCTACTTTCCCCGTGCCGCCTTCTCTCACCTCGTTATCTCCTCCCATTTTTTCCTGATCTATTGAGTTTTGGTATTATAATGGCCAAGATGTAGAAGAGCAGATGTCCATGATATATTGTTAGAAGCAATACCATGGATACTATTGAAAGCAACAACAGTCCACTCGGTTGCTTGTTAGGTAATAAGTATAGGTAATGGTTCTTAACAGAGGCATGTATTAGAACCGTCAAAAGAATGTTTACAAAATAATAAATCTGGACCTGACCCAAAAATATCTTACACTGAATTTGAAAACTTGCTGACAAAGACGTGGTGTTTGAAAGTAAAATAGGGACAGAATGTTTCCCCAGACTTATTTTGGGCCCATGGATGTGTTGTTTTTGGTAATAATACATTTATTGCCTACCAATTGTGCTTAATTTTGGTTCTGTTGAATTTTCTACTTGATTTCGGTAGTGGGCTGTTACCGGTTTTTGGTGGTATCTTTAGTTTTAATTTTTTTTAAGTGCTTTCTTGGTTCTTTAGGGGTAATTCAATGAGGCTATATACAGAGGACCCTAGTCAAATGAAATTTTTCTCTTTCATTTTCAATATTGTAAATTGTACACAAGGTTATACCTTATGTGATTTGGAATAAGTGACATATTAAATATCCTTGTGAATTGTACATGATAATACTGTGAAAAGTGTATTGCAAAATCCAGATGGCTATTTAGAATACTATGAGATTCTATTTGTTTTTGAGCATTACATGTTTTTTCTAACCTAAAAATATACATTAAGAAAACAAATTTTAGACTGTCAAATCAACTAATTTACTTTGACTATTAAGGAAATGTGTTTCTGATCTGAGGCATGATGAAAAGGAGTTAAGTCCTTCATTAGAGATAACATAGTATTCTCAATAAAACTAATTATACTTAACAATGTAGTTTTCTGTAACCAAGCAAATCCTTATTCTAGTAGCATTTTTGACATGAATGTTTTTTCAGACACAATTTTTAGTAATGCATCTATAGAATTTTAGCATGTCAATTATTATTTAAAAAATGAATACTCACAAATTGACAGAGGTACTGTTTGCCCTCTCTACCAAAATGACATTATTGTTTTGTTCAGTGCTGGTTAGTTTTCCTGTTATGTTGGTGCATTAAAACAGATATTAAATTTTATCATTAATTCAGTGCCTGGTCTCTCATCAAATCCCCTTAATTACAAATTGACTCCAAGGATTAGACAGCATGGATTTTAATTTTAACTGAAACAAAAAAAAGGCATCTTGAAAAATCACTCTTCCTAGTGACTCATAGACACAGTTTAAAAGATGCTATAATTTATTTCTCAGTATTTAAAGTTTGCTACAAAAAGCCTATCAACATTTTTATTCTTATATTTATGTTAAATATGTATTGTAGAATATATTTCATAATCTTGAAAATACTGTTTTCAGGTAAATATCAGCCTTAGGAATTTTGATAACTTGGAGCCCTCTCTTTAGAAACCATTAATTTTGAATCTTTCACAACCAAAATTGTATCTGAATGACATATTATCTTGTGTTTCTACTTCCTTAATAATTTCACAAAACCGTTTTTTATACTTCATGGAATTATTTCAAATACAATCCAGAATCCCGTTTCTGGTATTATTTGTAGCATATGACTAGTTAAATCTTCCATGTCCTTTTGATACTTGCTACTCTAAGTCCAGAATCATTTTTATATATTTTACTTTGAGCATTTCTGTTCTTTGTACAAGTGCCAGTTTTTAAAATTGACTTATTACATAAATTCATTTTAAACACTAGAAATGATTAGTGTTTAAAATGATTTTTTTTAGATTTTTACTAGAATGAGAAGATGAAATTAAGTCATAATCATAGTGATCAAAAAGTACATTTGTCCATTATATTTTTGCTCCATTATATGATGATAAGCTTTTAACTCTGAGGTGCCTTTTCAGAAATTCAGTTATTATTATGAATAGTTTCTGGAATCTCATTTGTGTTAGTCACCTATGTAGATTTTTGTTAGGTACATATTTCAGGTATTCATTTTACTTTTAGAAAGACCAAGAAAGAACTGTTAATAAACCTTAACTATTCTATAGTAAATCATTTGGTTTTTAATAAATTCTGTTGTGTTAATTGCCTCCTCCTTTTGAAAGGTTGCAAAATATAAGTAATTGTGTTCTTCCCAGTTAAGCAAATATTGTACAACTTACGTTTTTGTAAATTTGACTTTTAAATAGCATTCCTTTGGGCTTTGTTATTGTTGCTGTTAAAGATTTTTTATATGCTAAAAGATATTTAACATCCAAATGAGCTCAGCTCATCCTGACAGAGGAAAGAAAAAATTGCCTAGGAACAGATTGTTTACGTAATATTAGATGGTAATATAAACCAACAGAAGCAAGGAAATTAATGTCTGAGTCTGACCCACTGCCCTTTCCTTGCTGCTTTGTGCCCACAGGTATTGTGTGTGTGCTGTGATACCCAAGTACAGTGGGCTCAGTCAAAACTGTCAACTTAATTCTAAATTTCTTCACTTTGTTGGTTTATGTCACAACTTAACATTATTATTTTGTCCCTAAATGTTGTATAATGTCCTTCACAGGTGAGACAAAGCAATGCCTAGGTGGATCTGAACATGATGGAAAAGTTTATTTCCTTTTCTCTCATTTACAGTTGATTGCCTTTGATTAGCCAAATATCATGCAGCTCTGATATTAGTTCTTCACATTTTTGAAAAAGTAAAATGAAAAAATCATGAAGTATCTGAGGAAATTTTTGGAAAAAACTCTTGTTCACTCTTAATTTTTATTCCTGCTGATAAATTCTGTCTATTATTTTGAAAGGCACATATCTCCCTTTGTAAAGAGTTTACAACAATGAGAAATTTCTGATGTTTTATTATGAATATTCATATACCAAGTCTGATTTCACAGAGCAGTTGTTATATGAATTGCACAAAGAAATTATATGTGGAATTCTGAGGGTTGGGCTAAACCTCCCAAAAATAACCTCCAAGATTAATTTGGAAACTAAGAGGTCCTTGGCCATTCTCTCAACAGCGCCTGTTTCTTGATGATTATGGTAAAATAAATAATTCATTCACTTTGTTTTTAAATTCATTCATTAGGTAGTAGCCCATCGATTATTAATGAATGTTTTGGGGGGCTGTTTTATATAATTATAGGGGTAAGTAATATTTTAGTATTAGAAAATTGATTCCATGTATAAATATAAATTCCATTTCTGTAGCAGTTTCAAAATTATTTTGCTTATCTGTTTTTCTCTGTAAACGATTTCTACCCCTACTATTAGGACATAGTTTTGTAAAAGAGAATTACATATTTTCAAGCCTTAATTTTTTCTAAGTCTAAATCTTTTCTTATATGGTAACCAAAGGCACATGACTACTTTTTTTTTTTCTTTTAAGATTCTTACTTACTTCTGGTTTCTGTGTTAACCCATACAGGAACAGATCAGATACTTTCTGGGAAAAGTATGTGACAGAATAAACTATCAAAACTTGGTGAAACAAAAGATTTTGCTCTTAGAAACTAAAGAAACTGCCATAAAATATGGTGGAAGAAGGAGTGTATGGTTAGGGTGGGTGGAAACTTTTTAAGAAATTGTACTTTTTACTTTGTGCTATTAATATTTAATTGGCTACATTTAAAAGTAGTGAAAAAAATGAACTATTTGCTAGAGCTTTGCGAAACAATACTTTAAGCTCTTACTTATTTTGAGGTGTTGAAAGGTGAAACATTTGACATTTTCTTTTCGGGCATTGCTTTAAAAAACAGAGGGCGGGAAAGAGGCGTTGCCACATCAGAGTTAAGGGTGTTTGTGGTTGTCCTTGACAGCAGCTCTAGTTTTAAAACACCTGTGTTTACTTTCCAGCTTTTCAGAATCTGCCTGAAAGTGGCCTAAGAATGGCACAGGCCTTCATGATGGCTAGGCTTTTTATCATACAGAAAAAGAACTAAACTTTATACTTTGGTTTTCTGTTGCAGGCTTTTACTTCTCTTTACTTTATACATTTTGTCTCTTCATGTACTTACATGTATACATAAGATACTGATTTATGTAATCCATAGATTATAACAAAGCCATTCATTTTTATAGATATATTTTGCTTTTTTGTTCACTAACTAGTAAAAGCTAGTGAAAGCTGTTGTTTTATTGTACAAATGTATTTTCATTCATAATTTAAAGAAGTTTGTGAAGAAATTAAAATGAATATGTAAATATCTTTTGGAGAGACATTAATGTGGCCCAACATTTATTATATTATTTTGTTAATTTATTGTCTTTAGTAGTAATTTCTCAATCCTTCTATGTAAATTTTTTGCTTTATAGGGATTTTTTTTTAACATTTTTGTAATTCTATAAATGCATTTTCTATTTAGGCTAAAATATGTCTTTAGGGATTTGGATATAGGTTGATGTTTCAACTTATCTATCACTGCTTAGCTGATCATTGCTTCCAATTAGAGATGTGATTTATAAATAATTATGTTGTATAATTCTTATTGTTTTATAATATTCAAGTAGCACCTACATATTATATATGCTTTATTATTCTCAAATTTGAGATATTCCTAGCTGTGATAGTTTGGTTTAATAAAATTTAGTTTTTACTGATTTGTTTCAGTATATTTTTGTTTTTAGATCTCTTAATTGTTTATTACAGTAGACAGAAGCCTGATAACATATATTCTGTGTTGTATTCCTTTTATGTTCAAATTCTTGATTATAGTACATGACATTTCCATGAGATTACAGTTAATGTTAAGTCTGGTTGATATGTGAAAGGAATAATTCTGTCTTTTGGTAAGAGATTGGGGTTCTTTATTTCCCCATATGACTAATTCTTAAAATTTTGTGCATTTAAACCCTTTTAAGAAGTCAATGCCAATTTCAAGTCTTCCTAGAAAAACATACATACACAGAAATTTGCATATGGTTTCAAGATGTTTGTTTCCCTTCCAAGCCCATCCCTGTGCCCCCCCAAGTTAAGAACCCCTATTCTAGGTCTTACTTTCTTTAATAGTTGTTAATTCTTTAGATAGTTGTTTAAGTAGGGGTTAATCAAGTCTATCACAGAGAATCACTGAGTCAACTTATTAAGTGCTTACTTAGTGCAAATTACCATTAGGAATTGAACAACATAAAGCAATAACTGATTTTTACCAGCTTTAAACATAAATAGTATAATATTAAATAAATATATATTAGATATACTTCATATCCTATGATGACTGTACATATGTCAGAGTCCTAATCCCAACACCTCAATGGATTTGAAATAAAAATGATAATGGCATAAATTACATGACAAATAACAAATACTTTAACAAGGATTTATAATAATTTTGTATTGTATTTAGTTGAACATGGATCAGAAAAATGAAACCTGTTTTGGTCAGATGAAGTTTTTGAGGAAGAAGAATAATTTCAATTAAAGTATTCAATTTTCATTCTTTTCTGTGGCTACTGATGAGGAAGTAAGAGGGTGAAAAGCTTCTGTTAGTGTGTTTGTCTCCAGAAACTCAAATTGCTCAACTTAACTCAGGAAACTTGATACAGGATTTCCACTGGGTATGTCAATTTTGTCTTGGTGGCATTCTCATTAGACAGTAGTATATACCTTTATATACATATAATTGTATATTGTATGTATATGTAAATGAAAAAGCTTCGAGTCAGCAGCAGACTGTTAGTGACCTCAGTTTCAGTTTAATTAATATACAATTATATGTTGTTAATATAAGATTTATAATGCCTTAATGATGATTTAATGTATGGATTTGTCTTAACACACTTTCAATTTCCTAGTTATAAGACCATAGTTCTCTATACATATACAAGGTTTCCTCAATCTTGAACTATCAGTCTTAATGTTTGGAATGTATTTATTATAAAATATGGTGTTTTAAAATTCATATATCTCTAAAACTAATATTTTCCCATGTAATTTTAAAGGGAAAATGGGAAAAATTTAAGATCCAAAAGACACTCAAAATTTAAATAAGACTTAAGACAGAAATTAAGATAATTAAACCAAGAAGAGAGAAGCCAAAGATGTGGCTTGTAACTATGTAAATGTATCATAATGTAACATGGGAAATTATATGCAGTTGACCCTTGATCAACAGAGTTTAGAACTGTGCAGGTTCTCATATACATAGATCTTTTTCAATAAATGTGTTGAAAATTTTTTTTGAGATCTGAGATAATTTGAAAAATCATTTTCTTTTCTCTAGCTTACTTTATTGTAACACATACATAACATACAAAATATATGTTAATTGACTGTGTTATTAGTAAAACTTCCAGTCAGCAGAAGACTTAGTTTTTGGGGAATCAAAAGTTATACACAGTTTTTCAACTGCCCAGGAGGTCTGCACCCCTAATCCCTGCACTATTCAAGTGTCAAATACATTATTTCATGTCCAATTTTTAAAAGTAAGCATGAACAGAAAAAAATACTAAATCAGTGATGAGGAAAAGTCATTAAGTAACAATTCCTAAACAATGTAACACCTTAAAGAATATAGTTAGACTCATCCTTTTAGGATTGAAAATAAAACTTGAGTTAATTATCATTACTGGAGAATCATGTTTTTTGTTTAAAAGAGAATTGAGGCATATGATTTCACTTAATTGTGGAATATAAAAATGAAGCAAGACAGAAGGAACAAAATAGCAATAGACTCATAGACACATGGAAGACACTAGTAATTACCAAGGGGGAGGGGTTGGGAGGGCAAAGGGGACAAAGGAGCACAGTAATTTGCAATCACAATATAAGTTGGTCATGGGGACAGTAGTACAGAATGGAGATAATATATGCAATGATTCTGTAACATCTTACTACGTTGATAAATAGTAACTGCACTAGAGAGGGTGAGGATTTAATAATATGGGTAACTGTTGAACCACTGTGTTGTATCTTTGAAACCAACGTAAGATTGTATATCAACATACTTTAATTTTTAAAAAAGAGCAAGTTGAGGCATAAGCACCTATAAATCTTTTTCAACTTTTATTAACTACTGTTCAAAAATATATTAATACATTTGCTTACCATAGTAAATTTGTAAACTTAACATAATTGTGTTAGATAAGGTTGGTTGTTTCAACGGTCAGAAAAATCACACCCAAACTTGCGTAAAGAAAAATAAAACTTGTATTCACAACTGAAAGACCAAGAATAGGACTTACTCTCAGAGATTACTTTTTGTTCATTTCTTATTTTTTATTTCAGTCAACTTTGTTGAGGTATAATTCACATACAATAAATTGCATCCATCGTAGGTGCACAGGTCAACGTATTTTGACTGATTTGTGTCCACCATAAGGAAGATACAGAACATTTCAATCATTCCAACCAAAAATTGTTTGTAGTGCTTTCCAATCTATCCATCCATCCACTCCTGACCCCAGTAATCCCTGATCTACTTTTTGTCACTATAAATTCATTTACATTTTCTAGAATCTTATATTAATGGAATCACATGATACATGCTCTTTTGTGTCTGGCTTCTTCCAGCCTGATGCTTTTGAGATTCATCTATGTTGTATGTATGTGGTTCATTCCTTTTTTAACTTCAGGAGAGTCTTGCTTAGGACCCCAAAATGTGTTTTTCTATCTCAATTTTGTTTGCTTTTCTCAATGTATTGGCTTAATTTTCAGGTTATTTGGAAGTAGCAGCTTTGACCTATATGCTTCCCAGTTGAAGTCTAGAAGGAAAAACAAATTATCAAAAATAGAAATCCTAGAATTGGATCTTAACTTGGATTAGACTACTAGGGTCATGTGCATATTCACTTATTTCTTAAATAATTACTGTGGCCAAAGGAATGAAATGCTCTGATTGCCTTAGGACAGTTGAGGTCTGTTCCTAAGTTTGTGAGTGGAGAAAGATGGTGGGATGGTTCATTTTTATGTGTTTGACTGAGTCCCATGACGCCCCGACATTTGGCTAGATGTTATTTCTGGATGTGTGTTTGGGAAAATTTCCACATGACGTTAACATATAAATTAGTGAACTCAGTAAAGCAGATTGCCTACCAAATCTGCCTGGGTGAGCATCATGCAGTCCTTTTAGGGCCTGAATAGAACAAAAGGCAGAGGAAAGGAGAATTTGTTCCTTTTCTGTCCAACTGTTTGAGCTGGGACATTAGTCTTCTCCTGCACTTGGACTGGGATTTACACTAATCAGCTTCCCTTGTTCATAAGCTTTCAGTCTCAGGCTGGGGCTTAAAACATTGATTCCTATGGTTCTCAGGCCTTCATACTCAGACTGAACTACACCATTAGCATTCCTGGGTGTCCAACTTGCAGACAGCAGACTGTTGGATTTCTTAATCAGAACCCTATTGGTTCTATTTCTCTGGACTATTAATTCTCTGACTAACACAGATGGTTTTCCAAAAGAAATTTGAAATATTATTTTACCAGAAGAACTAAGAAAGAATAAAGGGTAGTAAAACAAACCCAAAACAGATTTCCACTGTAAAAACAGGACTAAAAAAACTTATGTAGGCTTATGCAGTTTTACTAACTGTATTTAATTTCTATTCCTTACCTTTTCAAGTTTTGAGAAAGATAATCACAAATTTATGTATATGTGAATATGTATACATTCATGTGTTTATATATACACATACACATATATATTATGGCTAGTCATATGGTTTACATGGAATATATCTGTTTTTCAGACTGTTTGGTAATCTAGGTCTTTCTTTATTCTTTTTCCCATCTATTCTTATAGTACATTATCTACATTCTGTCTTCTGAGCCTTGATTTTTTTATTCTTAAGAATCCTTTATTCATGCAAAAAAAACCCGTGTCTGTTTTAAAATAAAAGGCTTTAGCTTCTGCTTCTGGATGGGATTGAGTAGTTTATAACATTCCAACACTCCATTTGAGAACAACTAAGAAAAATCATTTGTTTGAAGGCATCAGAGAACTGTTGGGGCAATGAAGTGGCCAATGCAGTGGAAGCAGAAACTTGAAAGTAGAGCTAATTTCTGTAGCCACTTCCTGTGAGCATTTGTTATTTACAGGCAGAAATCTGAAAATTCCATTTTTATGAAAGGCCACTTCTAAGATACAGAAAAAAAGCAAATTTTTGGTGACAATGTTGAAGAGAGTGGGTATCAAGCACACATCCAGTAGTGCCTTCAGGACATCTGGGGCTGCACAGGTTAGATTAAAAACATAAACAGAAAGTCTCTGAAAAGCAGGATGGACTTCATAGCTGGTTCTATGAGAACTGGAGACTGCAAACTGGCATCTACACTGTATAGGTCTTCTTTGAATTAAAAGAGACCAGCCCCTACTCCATCTGTCTGAAATAGGTAAGCTGAACCTCCAAAATATAAAATAGCTCGAATCTCTACTATTATTTTACACACAATGGCATTTAGTTGAAAATTACTAAGCACACAAAAAAATAAGGCCAAATGGCCCAGAATAAGAAATGCACATTATATAAACTAACCCAAAGTTGATCCAAATTTTAGAGTTAGATGGATAAGAACTTAATAATAGCTATGATTAAATTATTCAAAATGGTAAAGGAAATGAAGAAGAAAGTAGATAAGTAGATTAAACATTTCACCCAAAAAGAGGAATCTCTATATAAGAATTTAATGGAAATTCTAGAATCAAAAAGGACAATATCTGAAATTACAAGCTTATTAGATGGGTTTAACAGCAGAAAACAGGATTAGTATACTAGATAACAGGTTGGCAGTAAATTTTTAAATTAAAGCAGAGAAATAAAAGGGAATCTGAGGAGAAAAGAAAAACATAACTGAGAATACAGATGTGATTTAAACAGTCCAATACATGTGTAATTGGAGTCCCTGGAGGTGATGAGGAAGACAATGGAACAGAAGCAACAGTTGAACAGATAATAGACAAGAGTGTTCCAAAACTGATGGAAGACTTTTGTACCACAAATTCACGAAGCTGCAAGAACTCCAAGTAGGATAAATAAACAAAGAACAGACTTCACACAACATAGGAAAAGTGATGAACTTAAGAGACAAGGAGAAAATCCTAAAAACAGGCTAAGGAAAAAGGTGGTTCAAAGAACGTGACTGACTGCTGGACTGCTGCATTCCCAAAAGAGATAAATGAACACAGAAGGCAGTAGAATGACATTACTAAAACACTGAGAAAAACCTAACAATATATAATTCTTTACCTATTTAATATCCTTCAAAGTAGAAAGTAAAATAGAAACATATAAACATAGAATTAGTCACTTGCACATAGTATTGAAAGAAATGGTAGATGGAGTTTTTCAGGCAAATGGAAAATGATACCAAACAAACAGAAATGTAGGAAGAAATCAAAAGCAGCTAGAAGCATACATGTATTGGCAAACATTAAAATATTGACTTAATGTAGCCTATTCAGAACAATAATAAAATGTCTTCCAAGGTTAAAATATATGTGTAATTAAAACGCATGTCAGTATCACTTTATCTCTGAATAAAAATTTCTGCCTTGCTCTCTTAAAAAATAAAATAAAACACATGTCAGGATAACATTAATGCCTGTAAGTGGGTACTAGACTTAAAATGTTCTAAGCATTACTGGGGAAATGATAAAAATAACTTCATATTAGTTAAAAGTCAGGAAAATGAGTTAGAATCTCTAAGATAATCATAAAAAGGTGTTAAACATTGTATATTTAAGAAATAATAGAAGGGGTGTATGGTATAATTTGGATAATTCAATAATCCAAAGGAAAATAGAGACATGAAAAACATGGGTCTGATAGAAACCAAGATTAAAAGAGTAAAAATAATTGTAAAGACAAGGATAATTTGTTTAATCAAAACAACTAAATGTTCCCATTAAAAAGTAAACATTGTCATACTACATAGTAAAACCCAACTATGTACTCCATACAAGAAACACTCCTTAAATTATAATGGCACTTATATAAATTATAAAAGGTTGGAAGTCAAGGATGAAAAAAGAAACACTATTATATGTTAAAAGAAAGATAAAGTAAACACTCCAGGGCATGAATATACATGATATGTTGAACAAATAGAAAGAAATATGACTGGAACATAGTGACTAGTGGGGAATAAATACATAAAATAAGATCTGAAAATTTTGTGGCATCTCTGTTTGCAGATATGATCTTACATGTAAAAAACCCTAATGATTCCAGCAAAAAACTGTTAGAGCTAATGAATGCATTGCAGCAAAGTAGCAAAATTCCAAATCACACACAAAAATCAGTTCCATTTCTATATACTAACAATTAACAATCTAAAAAGGGAGTTATGAAGACAATTCCATTTATAATAGCATAAAAAAGAATAAAATACTAGGAAATTAATTTAACCAAGGAAAGGAGACAGTTGTACAATGAAAACTATGAAAAAAATTGCTGAAAGAAATTAAAGATGTAAAATGGAAACATGTCCCACATTCATCAATTGGAAGCCTTAATACTGTTAAGACATCACTATTACCCAGAGCATATGGATCAGTGCAATCCCTATCAAAATCCTAATGACATTTCATGCAGAAATAGAAAAACCTGTCCTAAAATTCATATGGAATCTCAAGGGACTCCAAATAGCCAAAACAATCTTAGAGAAGAAGAACAAAGCTGGAGTACTCAGTTTTATTTCAAAACTACTACAAAGCTACAATAATCAAAACAGCATGTTAAATCAACTCAAAATGGATCAAAGACCTAAATATAACACCTAAAACCACAAAACTCTTAGAAAAAAACATAGGACAAAAGCTTCATGACATTGAACTTAGCAATGACTTCTTGGATATGACTCTAAAAGCACAGGCAACCAAGAAAAAATTGGTAAGCTGGACTTCTTAAAAGTTTTTCAAGTTTGCACATCAAAATACAATGCCAGCAGTTAAGAAGGCAACCCACAGAATGGGAGAAAATATTTGCAAATCATATTAATAGGAATTGGTAATCCAGAATATACAGAGAACTAAAACACAACAGTCTAAAACCAAACAACCCAGTTAAAAACTGGGCAATTGCACATTCTCCAAAAAAAGATATACAAATAGTAAGAACATTAAAATATACTCAGCATCACTAACTGTTAAGGAAATTTAGTCAAAACTCCAGTGATATATACAACCTCACACCCATTACAATGGCTACTATAAAAAATAAATAAATAAAAGCCAGTAAAAGCCCTGGTGAGTATGTGGAAAGACTGGAATCGTTGTGCACTGTTAGTGGGAATGTAAAATAGTGCAGCCAGTATGAAAAAAGTATGGTATTTCTAAAAAAAAATAAAAATCGAATTCCCCTATGATCCAGCAATTCCACTTCTGCATATATACCCAGAAAAATTGAGAGCAGAATATTAAAGAGAGATTTTTACACCCACATTCATAGCAGCACCACTCACAGTGGCTAAAACATGGAAGCAACTCAAGTGTCCATGGATAAGTAAAAAGGTAGTGCATATACATAAATGAGTATCATTCAGCCCTAAAAATGAAGGAAATTCTGAAACATGCTGCAACATAGATGAATTTTGAAGTCATGGTAAATGAAATATGCCAGTCATGAAAAGGCAAATACTGTATGATTCCACTTACATTGAAAATCGTAGAAACAAAGTAGAATGGTAGTTGTCAGAGGCTTGGGGGCAGGGGAGAATAAGGAGTTGTTATTTAATGGACAGAGAGCTTCAGTTTTAACATGATACAAAGAACAACAGAGATGGATGATGGTAATCGTTGCCAACATTATGAAAGTATTTAATACTGCTGAACTATATACTTAAAAATAGTTAAAGATAATACATTTTATATATATTTTACCACCATTTTTGAAAATTGAGGGGGGAAATGTAAGCTGGAGCTTTATTACGTTTTTAGAGTGTCCTTTGCATTGATAAAGAGTTTGGATTTTATGGTAAGTGTAAATCAATGGTGACTAATATCAAATAAGAGATGTAATTTAAGGCTTATGAAGATTACTGGCTACTATGTAGAACAGAGTCTGTAAAGGGATAAGAATAGAAGCAGGGAGAACCATTAGGAGCCTATTGTATTCATTTAGACAAGAGATGATAATGGCTTAAATTAAGGTGCTGGAAGTAAAGAGAGAATTAGATGGGTTGAAGCATCTAGAGGGTATTACGCCAACTGAAATAAGCCATGTGGAGAAAAATGAATACCATATAATCTCACTTATTTGTGGAATATAAAAGCAAAACCAGATGAACAAAATAGGAGTAGACATAGACACTGAGAAGTGACTGGTGGTTACCGTGAAGGAGGGGTTGGAGTCGGTGGGTGGGAAGGGTAAGGGGGATAAAGGGGCACAAAAATTCTCAGTCATAGCATAATTGGCCACACGGATGGTAGTAGAGCAGGAGAATATAGCCAATGCTTCTGTAAAATTTTCCTATGTTGACAGATGGTAACTGCACCAGTGGGGGTGAGAATTTAATAATATGGGTAACTGTTAAACGACTGTGTTATATACTTGAGCCAAAAAAGATTAAATATCACCTATACTTCAGTTTTAAAAAATTCCTAAAGCACTCTGAAAAAAAGAGATTTCTTATCAACAGCTGAAAGTACTTGTATATTTGTATCATGTGTTTGGATATCATAGCGATGGTGATAGTGTTTATCGAGGGGTTTGGGAGAGTAACTTTTAAGGGAAAGAGAAGAATAAAGTATGAGTGCACTGGCTTTAGGCTGGGCAAATGGTGGTACTATAATTGAGATTGGAAAGATGAGAAGAAACAGTGGAATTCAAACTTTTTCACTGGACTGTGTTAGTTTTAATATTAAACACCAGTTAGGTACTCAAGTTTGGAGTACTCAAGTTTGGAGTTCTCAGGGATAAATTTTTACAATGATTTCTATATATGGTGTATAGGCCATAGGATAGATTACAGTATTTAAGGGAAGAATATAGTTAGAGAAGAGGAAAAAGATGATGCCCTATGTCATTACAGTGTATGGAGGTCAAGAAGAGAAGAGTAACCAGCCAAGGAGAGGTAGTAAGAATGCAGTAGATCCCAAAATCAAAGAAAATTTTAAGTCCTATGGAGGATGTATGTGGTCAACTCTTTCAGTTGCTGTATAGTCTTCTACTGAAATGAAAGAGAAAATAATTCTCACTGGCCAAGACTATGCAGAGACTTACGGTGACCTCAATAAAGCATTTTCGCTGGAGCAATGGTTATAAACACTCTGGGAGTAAGCTGAAGGGACAGCGAGTAATGAAGAAGTAGAGATACTACAAACACATTTCAGTTTGCTGTGTAGGTAATTAGAGAAATGGAGTGGTAGTTAAAGGGAGATATGTCAAAAGAGGTTAAATCTGAAATATAGGAAAAATACAGTATATACCCATAACCAGTTCGAATGGTGATTTCACCTTAACTTTTCATGGTTTGATGGCCACGAACCCCAGTTTATCAAATGAGTGAATGAATGAATGAATGAAAAGTGAGAAAATTAAGACTATCAGGACCATTTTTTCATCCTCTTGTTTTAATAGATAAGGTTACATATCCTTAGGTCTGCCCATGGTAAGCTTATGCCAGGTCACCTAAGAAGAATAAAAAATTCCTTCTGAGCCCTGTAGGCCTCACCATACGAAGGTCTCACCTCCATTCATCCAGTAAAGTAGAGATACAGATTCACCTTTATTATCCCAAAGATGCATAGCCGAAAGAAAAATAGACAATCGAATTTTCTTCACTCCTTTCCTTTCTTTAATTGTTTTTTTTTCCTATAACAATCTAATAAAATTCATTGGAAGTAAAAGTGGACTTGCCTTATGACAAAATCTACAGTAATAGTTGGACATTGGCTAAGATAATTTTTGATAAATTAAGGCATTTGATGTTGGTTTTGTTTCATTAATTTGTAATTTAAGCAACAAAGACTTTTTATGTATCCTGGGTGACCTAGTGCTTAATCCAACATTATGAGATACATATTAAAAATCAACATAAAAGTATAAGTTTAATTATAAATGTTTTCTACCTAGTGGCTCACTTGCAAATATTTGGAAACTTAACCAAAGATGTGATAAATAGGAATTTTGTTGGTAATTTCCAAAACTGGGAATACTGTAATGATAGAATATTAATAGGTATGTTGAGGAACAGTCTTGCCCTGAAAATAAGTCTCCACACTTACTAAAATTAAGCAAGTTTCTTTGTGGGATTTCTTAAAGTCTTTAATATTCTAATGTCATTGCACATCTCTAAAAGAGATTTAAATTATAGCAGGGACGCTTATATGACCAAGGGATCCTTTGTTCGCTTACTTCAAGTTAACATCTCCTGTTACTAGTTTCCTGTAACTCAGTTTGGGAAATTGTGGCATAGGGGAGGTTCAAATGTGATATGCATTATCACCTTTATGTTGTGGACACTAAAGTATATACAGTACAATTTCCCCATTCTTAATCTTGAAGTGCTATAAAAAATAATTACACACCGGAGCCAGTCAGTTTTGTTCTCTTAGCACAATCTCTACAACCACCACTTGTAATTCCCAGTGTCTGTTATTCTAGTGACCTTCCTCTCTCTCACCTTGAAAAGACAATACTTGCATCTTATTTCACAAAGAAAATGGGTCTAGTAAGTATGATTTCTCCAGCTCCTCTTTATTTGCTTTCCTAATGTCTCAGAGGAGATGATATCCCTTCTCCTAGTTAGGGCTCTTCCATTTCAATCCTACAATCCTACATTCTCTTCCTTGTTACGACAGTCGTGTCCAAATAGTGGTCTGTGATCAGCTGTGTATCAGTCACCTGTAGAGTTTTTTTAAATTGCAGATTCTGAAGCCCTCCCTTAGAGTGTCTGATTCAGTAGATCTGTGATAGAGCCTGAGAATCTGTTTTGTAAAAATTCTCCATATGATTTTCATATGTAGCCAGTTTGGGGAACCACTTATAGGTAAGATTTTGATCTATTAGTTTTTTTTTTCTATGCTTTTCACAGGACAAATGTTTTTAATTTTGATTTAATTCCAGTTAGTCAATTTTTTCTTCTGTGGATTGTATTTTTGGTGTCAAACCTAAGAACTCTTTGCCTAACTCTTGATTATGAAGATAGTCTCCTATATTTTCCTCCAAAAGTTTTATAATTTTATATTTTACAGTTAGATTTATGATCCATTTTGAGTTAATTTTTGTATAACATGTGAGACTAAGGCTGAGGTCATTTTTTTTTCCTGTGCTGTCCAATTGTTTCAAAACCATTTATATAAAGATTCTGTTTTATCTGTTGAATTGCTTTTTGAACGTTTATCAAAGAACATTTAGCCTATTTTTGTGGCTGTATTTCTAGACTAGCTAATCTGTTTTATTGACCTATGTTTTTATTCCTTCATTAATACCAGGCTGTGTTGATTTCTCTGACTTTAGAGTCAGTCTTAAAATTTCTCCAACTTTATTCTTCTTTTCAAAATTATTTTACCTACTCTAACTTTGTTTCTTTTGTACATTTTTAAATAAGCTTGTCTGTATCTACCAAAAATCCTGCTAGGATTTTGGTAATAATGACCTATATAGAGAGCAGTTCAGGAGAACTGACAACTTGACTATATGTTCAGTCTGCCAATCCATGAATGCAGTATGTGTCTACATTTGTCTTTGATTTCTTTAATCTCATTTGTACTTTTGAACATACAGATCTTATACATGTTTTGTTAAATTTACACTTAAGTATGTAATGTTTTAGTGGATTCTAAGTGATGTTGCTTCCAATTTTGGCTTCCACTTGTACACTGCCAGTAAATAGAAAGATGATTTATTTTGGTTTGTCTATGTTGTAGCCTGTAGCCTTGATGAGTTCACTATTAATTCTAGGGTTGTTTTTTTTTTTTTTAAGATTCCTTGGGATTTTCAGCTTAATCATGTCATTTCCTATAAGCAGGAACATTTTTATTTCTATGCCTTTTCTTTCCTTTTCTTTTTTGATTACACTGTCTGGAACTCCCACTACTCAAAGACATCATCGCCTTGTTCCTAATTTTGGGGGAAAGCTTGTCTTTCACCTTTAAGTATGTTGTTAGCTGTAATTTTTTGTAGATACCCTTTATCACAATGAGGACATTCTAGAGAGTTTTTATCATAAATATATGTTGAACTTTGACAAAGGCCTTTTCAGCATCAGTCAAGCACAGAAGTAATATGCACTTGTGAAGTTGAAATTGGATTCCAAATAAATTAGAGCTACTAAAGAAATTGAGAAAGTCCTGTCTAATTTGTGTGCCTATAGTGGGTAGAATTGTGTCCCCTTTTTAAAAAGAGATGTTTAAATCCTAATCCCTGATACCTACTTTATGGATGTTGACTTCAGGCACTAGATCTTTGCAAATGTAAGCAAGTGAAAAATGAGGTCATACTGCTTTAATCCAATGACTGGTATCCTTATGAGAGGAAAATTTGGATACAGACCCAGCAGACACTGCAAGAGAACCACATGCTGACAGAGCAGAGAATGGAGTGAAGTGTATGGAAGCCAGTGATGGCTGGCAACCACCAGAGTCTAGAAGAGGCATGACACAAGGTTTTCTCTCAGAGTCTCTAGAAGGAACCACCCCTGATGACACCTTGATTTTAGATTTCTGGCCTCCACAGCTGTGAGAGAATAAATTCTTGCTTTAAGAAGAATGTGATAATTTGTTTCAGCAGCCCTAGAAACTATTATTATATTGCTGCTTTCTGGTGATATGTTTTGAGTTCTAAAATGGTCTTATCCCAAAAAATGGGTCTTTTTTTCATTATACAAGTATCTGTCACAACCTGCATATCACGTCATATAACTCAGGTGGTCCATTCTTTCCTTACTAGGCTCCTTATGATTTTTTCAGTGATGAAACAGTTTTAGAGAAAAGCATATACATTTCTTATCTCCAGTATGTTTCCATATTAAAGAAGGCCACTTTTTCTGTCCCATATATCTGCACTTTGTAATTATGATTTTATGACAGACCAATATTTTAATATCTTTCCTGTGTCCAGCAGCAATAACTATCATGGGCACATGTCTAAGGAGGCTGTGTTCCTCCTCTATTACTATGAAGTAAAAGGTCCCATTAAATAATTTTGTGTATTTTTGAAAAAATCAAAAGTGAATAAAACATTTCATTGTAAAAGCCTGAATATCGCAGGTAAACAAATCGCACTCCTTTCTAAAGTGTTGCACACAGTATATGCAGGACATTTAGCAGGCAAGATCTTTTCGTTTTCTTTGGTAAGAAGTCTGTAGACTGAACAGAGACTTCCAAAATTTACATTTGCATTGTCTGCCCAATATCCAGGTGAATGAGAAAAGTCTAGCTTATATTTCAACAAGATATCAATAATCTTTTGTTTGATGTTTTCTGCTGTTTAAAACCCCTTGGAAAGCAAGACAGTTTGAAACCTGTTTTCTCAAGTAAAAAAACACCTAGTGAGCAGGGGAAATAACTTTTGCCACTGTGATTTGGCACGACACTTCATATACTATAGAAAGCATGGTGGCTATCAAGTCCTGACATAATCAGCTCCACATTGTAAGAGGCCAGTACATCTCTTACCAAAATTTCCATGTATATCTGTAGGACATTTTAGTTGTAACCTCTGAGTATATAATTTTACTCAGTTTCATTGAACAGTCAGGGAAACTATATAATAATTTGTGTTTCATAGGATGCCCAGGATTCAGCAGATACTGTTATTGGTATAACTAGGAGGAAAAAAAAGTCTTTTGATCAATTTAGAAATACTTACATATCTCTTTCCAGAGTTATGAGATTCAGCTTCCATATGTGCTTTCACAAATTCTCCAGCATGCCTAATACTAAATTCTTCTCTGCATATTTTTCAATATGTTCTGTTTCGTTATTTATCTCCCTAATCCAGTTGTATGTGTCCTTCCACTTTGCCTTCATTTGTGGTGATGTCTGAGTCATGCTGGCATTGGTATTGTCATCATTCTCATTTTAATTATGTTCACTCTCTTAGAAGCCATGTTCATAATGTTCACAATGTTGTAGTTAAACTAGCACTATCTTGATATTTAGCACAACAGTTGATGCATAGAGAAAGTCAAAGATGAACTGTTTGTTGGCTCTAATATTAACATACTTATGTTGAACTTCTGTCACATCACTAGAAATGATGGAAAGATGAATGATCTATGATTATGACCCACAAATCATGGTTGCTAACATTAGTGTCAGCGGGAAAATCGCAACTACAGGAGGCAGATAATCTATACTGTGTCTATCAGACACTAAAACCACTATTATTTTTAGCCCTATTTTTTGGACTACCATATGTATTTGTACTTTACTGCCCCCCTCCCAACAATCTGCAGTACCCATTGCAAAAGACTAGGACTTTTTACAGCCAATGGATGGATTTCCCAAAATGGTTGGTCAGCCTATGGACAGCTCTGATGTTGTAAAGTAGAATGCACTCTTAAAAGTGAAACAGGAGATTAGACTTGGTAAAATAGGAATTAGGCAAGCTCTGAAGATTTATTTTCCTGGAGGATAAAATGTCTGACTTGTCTTAATATCAGAGTTGGATGAAAGTAATATCACAGATGTTATTGGGATTAATTAGAGCAAGCATAAGAAGATATGAAGACTGGGAGGCTATTAGAGTATTTTGTGAAAGAAGTGCATTTATTGACAATATGGTTGATAGTTGAAAATACCAGACTGGAAGCTCATTGATAAGGTTAGGACAAAGTTCAGTGAACACTACAGAGCCAATATGAACCCCCCCATGGAGTAAATATTATGATCTAAGAAGAGAACCACTTGCCACTTGTACAAAAGGAAAACAAATGCGGCTTTTAAAAGTTAAGTGAATAATAGGTGAAGAAGTGATGGAATAAACATTTTGCTCTCACTACCTGAGCTTCAGTAAGTCCTCTTATCTTGGCAAGAAGCTATCTGTGTCCAGTTAATGATTGTACCCTGAGAGAAACTTGAAAATCTGCCTAATGAAGAAACTACTTAGTACTCACACTTATCACAACTATAAGTCTTCTTTTTGAGAATCAAAGAGCTGTTTTGAAAGAGTGATCAAAATAGACCAACATCTTTTAAAAGGACATAATAGTTTATTCAAATAATAGAATAATCAGGGAAAAAAACCGAGTGTTCTGGAAGAACAAAAGAAGAGATGCTAAGTGAAAATACAAAGAAATGGAGTGAAATGATAGGCAAAGAAAATCTAACATGTAAAAAACAGGAGTAACCATAGAAATGAAAGGAGTACATGTAAGAGAAACCATATTCAAAGAAATAATAGAAAAAACTCACTTGAACAAAAAAAACTCAAGTTATCAAAAGGAAAATGAAAGAAGGGAATTAATTTTTAAAATTAAACACATATGTAAATTCATATATGAAAGTTAAATGTATAGCTATATCTGGGTAAAAATATACTGTAATGGTGAAGAGAAAATATTGCAGCTTCCCAGTATAAAATTGATTATTTGCAATGGAAAGAGCACCATATTCACATTAAATTCTTCATTTGCAAAATTAGGAAGTACTACAGTACAACTATGTTTATAAATCTTACAGGAGAAGACTGTAATTTAAGGATTCTGTACATACCAAAAATACCATTTATATAAGAGGACAAAGCAAAGGCTTTGTCTTTTAACAAGACTGAGATAATACCGATTTATCTTTTCTGGTGGAATTACTTGAAGAAATATTATAGCCAAAAGAAAAGTAAAACAAATCTCAGGAAAGGAAAGGACAATGTATAGGAATTAGTGGAAGGCAAAGAGGATTAAAGATGGCAGCATGAGAGGTGAGACAGAGACTTCCTCCCAAAACTACATATAATACGAAAATGTAGTTAACACAACTAATCCTAAAAGACAACAGGAAAGAAGGCTGTACCAGACTACATACACCTGTAGAAAAAGCAGACCTCACAAAACAGGTTAATGTACCAAAACCTTGATCTGGCAAGACCCAAGCCCTTCCCCTACCCCAGCTCACCTGTGGGAGGAAGAGAGATGAAACGGGGAGGTGGTGGAAGCCTAGGACTGCTAAACAACCAGTCCTGGAGATCTGCTTTGAGAGAACAAACCTACATTGCATGGTGCTCTGGAGATTAGTGGGGTTGAAAGCTGAGATAGGTAGAACACTTGGAGAGACTGAGATTCCAACCATTTGTGGAAAACAGGGATCCACATATGGCTGCTCTTGGACAAAAGAAAGGCGGGCAGTCTGAGAGGTTTCCTAACAGAGAGAGGGCTACTAAAGGGGCAAAGATTGAACAGAGTTTGCTCCTCAGGAGAAAGGATAGATGAACAAAATTATACAGGTGCCCTCTGCCTTGCAGGTTGGGAACTTTCAGGAGCTTCAGGTGCTCCATCCCACTGGCTGGCTATGCAGCTCCAAGGCCCTCACTGTGAAATGTAGCCTACTGTGCCTTCCTCCTGGCCTACTGACACCAGCTTGCAAACCGACACTCCCTGCCCTGGCATCACGCTAGCCAGAGGGAGGCCCCACCAACGGCAGCTGCAAACACAAAGTACAGAGGCTTACACCTCTGTGCTTGGCCCACTGGTTCTGACAGTGGAGATAGGCACAGCAGCCGGGAAGTAGAAAACAGCTTTCCTCCCCACTAGCACAAGTGCTGCTACCCTGTGACATCCAACATCACTCCAGGAGCTAAGCAGCTGCAGAGACTAGAGATTCTGGGCACTAGAGGGCACCACATACAAATATGAAAAGTGTCAAAGGAACCTGATTCAAACCAAAATCCACAAACACCAGAAAAAGGGCCAAGTTAAACTGACCTCATCAATCTTCCTGAAAGAGATTTCAAAATAAAAATCATAAACATGTTGATGCAGGTACAGAAAAATATTCAAGAACACAGGGATGAATTTAGGACAGATTCAATCATTAAGAAATTCCATATCTGAAATGAAACATACAATGAAGAGATATAAAAGCAGATTAGATGTAGTGGAAGAGATGGTAAGTGGATTAGAAATTAGAAAAGAGGAATACAAAGAAGCTGAGGCACAGAGAGGAAAAAGGATCTCTAGGAATGAAAGAATATTGAGAAAACTGTGTGACCAATCCAAACAGAAAAATACTCGTTTTATAGGAGTACCAGAAGAATAAGAGAGAGAAAAAGGGATAGAAAGTGTCTTTGAGGAAGTAATTACTGAAACGTCTCCATTCTGGGTAAGGGGATAGTCTCTTGGCCATGGAGGTGCACAGATCTCCCAACACAAGAAACCCAAGGAAGACAACAACAAGACATCATAATTAAAATGGCAAAGATTAAGGATAAGCACAGACTTTCAAAAGCAGCTAGAGAGAGAAAAAACTTCACATACAAAGGAAAACCCATCAGGCTATCATCACACTTCTCAGCAGAAACCTGACAGGCCAGAAGGGAGTCGCATGACATATTTAATCCAATGAAACAGAAGGGCCTTGAATGAAGAATACTCTACCTGGCAAGATTATAATTTAAATTTGAAGTAGGGATTACACAATTTTCAGATAAGCAAAAACAGACAGAATTTACATCCCACAAACCACCTCTACAATGTATTTTGGAGGGACTGCTATAGATGGAAGTGTTCCTAAGGATACATAGCTGTCACCAGAGGAAATAAAACCACAGTTGATAAAGTAGAACAATTAATATTAAACAGATGCAAAATCAAATCAACTAGCCCCAAAGTCAGTCAAGGAATAGACAAAGTACAGAATATGATATCTAATATATAAAAAATGGAGGACAAAGAAAAAGGAGGAAAAAAAAGAACCTTTAGATTTTCTTTATAATAGCATACTAAGTGAGTTAAATTAGACTGTTAAATGGTAAGGCAGTTACACTTGAACCTTTGGTAACTATAAATCTAAAGCCTGCAATGGCAATAAGTACATACCTATCAATAATCACCATAAATGTAAATAGTCTGAATGCACCAATCAAAAAAATAGAGTCACTGAATGAATAAAAAAACAAGATCTGTCTATGTGCTGCCGGCAAAAGACTCACTTCAAACCCAAAGACATACACAGACTAAAAGTGAAGGAATGGAAAAAGATATTTCATTCAACTAATATGGAGAAAAAAGCAGGAGTTTCAGTACTTGGATCAGACAAAATAGACTTCAAAACAAAGAAAGTAAGAAGGGACAAAGAAGGACAGTGCATAATGATAAAGGGTTCACTCCAAAATGAGAATATAAGCATTATAAATATCTATGCACTCAACATAGGAGCACCTACATATGTGAAACAAATACTAACAGAATTAAAGGGGAAATAGAATGTAATAAATTCACTTTAGGAGACTTCAAAACACCACTTACTCCAAAGGACAGATCAACCAGAAAGAAAATAAATAAGGAGACAGAGGCACTGAACAACACATTAGAACAGATAGATCTAATGGACATTTACAGATGACCCAAAAGCAGCAGGATACACATTCTTCTCAAGTGCACATGAAACATTTTCAAGAATAGATCATATAGTAGGTAACAAAAAGAGCCTCAGTAAATTCAAAAAGATTGAAATTGTACCAAGAAGCTTCTCAGACCACAAAGGTGTGAAACTAGAAATATATTATGCAAAGAAAATGAAAAATCTCCACACATGAAGGCTTAATAACATGCTCCTAAATAACCAATGAGTCAATGACCAAATAAAAACAGATCAAGCAATATATGGAGACAAATGACAACAACACTGCAAAATCTGTGGGATGCAGCAAAGGCAGTGCTAAGAGCGAAGTATATTGCAATACAGGCCTACCTCAGGAAAGAAGAACAATCCCATATGCACAGTCCAAACTTACAATTAACGAAACTGGCAAAATAAGAACAAATGAGGCCCAAAGTCAGTAGAAGGATGGATATAATAAAGATTAGAGCAGAATAAATAAAATCAAGAATAATGAAACAATAGCAAGCATCAATGAAAGCAGAAGATGGTTCTTTGAGAAAATAAACAAAATAGATAAACCCCTAGCCAAAGTAATCAAGAAAGAAAGAGAGTCTACACACATAAACAGAATCAGAAATGAAAAAGGAAAAATTACTACAGACACCACAAACACAAAGAATTATGAGAGAATACTATGAAAAATTATATGCTAACTCTTTCTGCACTGATGGACAGTGACTCTAATGGGGTATGTGGGGGACTTGATACTGGGGGCAATCTAGTAACCACAATGTTGCTCATGTGATTGTATATTAATGATACCAATATTAAAAAATAAAAAGTAAAAATTATATCCTGGACAACTTTCTAGAAAACTACAGTCTTGCAAGGCTGACCCAGGAAGAAACAGAAAATCTGAATAGACCAATTACCAGGAATGAAATTGAATTCAAAATCAAAAAACTACCCAAGAACAAAACACCTGGACCAGATGCTTTCACTGCTGAATTTTATCCAACATTTCATAAAGACCTAATACGCATCCTCCTTAAAATTTTCCAAAAAGTAGAAGAGGAGCAAATACTAGCAAACTCATTCCACTTGGCCAGCATCACTCCAATACCAAAACCAGGCAAAGACACCATAAAAAAAAAAAGTTACAGACCAATATCCCTGATGAACATAAATGAAACAATACTCAACCTAATATTAGCAAACCAAATTCAAAAATACATCAAAAAGATCATCCATCATGACCAAGTATGATTTATTCCAGGGATGCAAGTATGGTACAACATTGGAAAATCCATCAACATCATCCACCACATCAATAAAAATGGATAAAAATCACATGATCATCTCCATAGATGCTGAAAAAGCATTTGTCATATCCAACATCCATTCATGATAAAAACTCTCAACAAAATGGGCATAGAGGGCAAGTACCTCAACATAATAAAGGTCATATATGCAAACCCACAGCCAACATCATACCTAACAGCAAGAAGCTGAAAGCTTTTCCTTTAAAATCAGGAATAAGAGAAGGATGTCCACTCTCCCCACTTTTATTCAACATAGTTCTGGAGGTCCTAGCCATGGCAATCAAACAACACAAAGAAATAAAAGGCATTCAGATTGGCAAGGAAGAAGTTAAACTGTCCCTGTTTGCAGATGACATGATATTGTACATAAAAAATACCCTAAAGAATCACTCCAAAACTATGAGATCTAATACCTGAATTCAGCAAAGTTGCAGGATACAAAATTAATACACAGAAATCTGTGGCATTCCTATACACTAACAATGAACTAACAGAGAGAGAAATCAGAGAAAAAATTCCATTCAGAGTTGCATCAAAAAGAATAAAATACCTAGGAGTAAACTTAACCAAGGAAGTGGAAGACCCATACCCTGAAAACTACAAGACACTCTTAAGAGAAATTAAAGAAGATACCAATAAATGGAAACACAACCCGTGCTCATGGATTGGAAGAGTTAATACTGTCAAAATGGCCATCCTGCCTAAAGCAATCTACTGATTCAATGCAATCCCTACCAAAATACCAAAAATACCAATTGCATTCTTCAATTAACTAGAGCAAATAGTTCTAAAATGCATATAGAACCACAGAAGACCCCAAATAGCAAAAGCAATCCAGAGAAGGAAGAATAAAGCTGGGGGATTATGCTCCCCAACTTCAAGCTCTACTACAAAGCCATGGTAGTCAAGATAGTTTGGTACTGGCACAAGAATAGACCCATAGACCGATGGAACAGACTACAGAGCCCAGACATAAACCCAAGTATATACGATCAATTAATATATGATAAAGGAGCCCTGGATATACAATGGGGAAATGACAGCCCATTCAACAACCGGTGTTGGCAAAACTGGACAACTACATGCAAGAGAATGAAACTGGATTATTGTCTACCCCCATAGATAAAAGTAAACTCAAAATGGGTCAAAGACCAGAATGTAAGTCATGAAATCATAAAACTCTTAGAAGAAAACATAGGCAAAAATCTCCTGAATATAAACATGAGCAACTTTTTCCTGAACGCATCCCCTCGGGCACGTGAAACAAAAGGAAAAATGAACACATGGGACTACATCAAACTAAAAAGCTTCTGTACAGAAAAGGGCACCATCAGCAGAACAAAAAGGTATCCCACAGTGTGGGAGAATTATTTGTAAATGACATATTCAACAAGGGGTTAACATGCAAAATATATAAAGAAGTTACATACCTCAACACCCAGAAGGCAAATAACCCTATTAAAAAATGGGTGGAGGATATGAACAGACACTTCTCCAAAGAAGGAAATCAGCTGGCCAACAGGTACATGAGAAGTTGCTTCACATCACTCATTATCAGGTAAATGCAAATTAAAACCACAATGAGATACCACCTCACACCAGTTAGGATAGCCAACATCTATAAGACTAGGAACAACAAATGCTGGCAAGGATGCCGGGAAGGGGAAACCCTCCTATGCTGCTGGAGGGAATGTAAACTAGTTCAATCATTGTGGAAAGCAATATGGAGGTTCCTCAAAAAATTAAAAATAGAAATACCATTTCACCCAGGAATTCCACTCCTAGGAATTTACCCAAAGAATACAAGTTCTCAGATTCAAAAAGACAGATGCACCCCTATGTTTATCACAGCACTATTTACAATAGCCAAGGTATGGAAGCAACCTAAGTGTCCATCAGTAGATGAATGGATAAAGAAGATGTGGTACATATACACAATGGAACACTATTCAGCCATAAGAAAGAAACATCCTACCATTTGCAACAACATGGAAGGAGTAGAAGGTATTATGCTCAGTGAAATAAGTCAGGCAGAGAAAGACAAATACCAAATGATTGCCCTCATTTATGGAGTATAACAACAAAGCAAAACTGAAGGAACAAAATAGCAGCAGATTCACAGACTAGTGGTTACCAAAGGGGAATGGTGAGGAGGAGGAGGAAGGGAGAAGGGGATTGTGGGGTATCATGATTAGTGCACAGGATGTGTCTGGGGTCATGGGGAAGACAGTGTAGCACAGAGATGACAAGTAGTGACTCTGTGGCATCTTACTACACTGATGGACAGTGAGTGCAATGGGGTATGGGGGTGGGCTCAGTAATAAGGGTGAATGTTGTAACCACATTGTTTTTCTTGTGATACCTTCATAAGAGTGTATGTCAATGATAACTTAATAAAATATACATATATATATTTAATTTAAAAATTTATGTATATAAAGAATTAGTGGAAGGCAATATGCCTTAAAATTTATAGATAAAAAATTTATAGATAAATTTAAAGTAGTGATGAATAAATTTAAATTGTGGTAAGTGTTGAGAAAGATTCTTAACATATGTTACATCAAAGAAGAAAAGTCTAAAATATTGAATGCAACTACAGTTTTGAACTATTCCAAGTAAACTGTTGGAATGGTAGGTAATGTTAGAGAAGGTTTTTAAAAATCTAATTTTTGCATAGAAAAGAATGAAATCTTGCCATTTGTGACTACATGAATGCACCCAGAAGGCATTATGCTAAGTGAAGCAAGTCAGAGAAAGACAAATACCATATGATTTCATTTATATGTGGAATCTAAAAAGTAAAACAAATGAAACAGAAATCGACTCATAAACATGGAGAACAAAATGGTGGTTGCCTTAAGGGGAGAAGTGGATGTGGCGAGTGGGTGAAATAGGTGGAGATAAAGAGGTACGAACTTTGAATTTTAATTAAATAGGTGACGGGGATGAAAATACAGCATAGAGAATATAGTCAATAATATTGCAATATCTTTGGTGACAGTAACTACACTTATCATGGTAAGCATTTCCTAATATGTGTAATTGTTGCATCACTGTGTTGTACAGCTGAAACCAATGTAATAATTGTGTATCAACTATATAACAATTTTTAAAAATCTTTCTTTTGTAGAATTTTTCCTTTATTTATTAGGTATATGAATTATGAGATGATGTAAAACTGGAATCAGTGTCTTCAATATGAGATTCAATAGCCAAGTTGATTCATTTGGTTAAGAGGATGCATTTTCCTGTTCATGGAAATATTCATCATGGGTCCACCAAGATTAAATAAATCATATGTTCTATATGATATGATTTATATTTATACTTACATTTTTATATATTACATGTGTGCATTTTATATAAATATAACCATATATATGATATATTTATATTTATAAAAAATTTTAACAGTTGCCAGACAAATATAGCTTTTTTAATATTTATATTTATTCATTGAAAAATTTTAATGAGGTTATCTACTACATGCTGGTCTTACAAAAAGGAAAAGACATTTGCCATCTATTAGGGAGATAAATGTATAAAAAATGCAGCTATAGTTAAATAAGTAACATGATAGATATATATACATAAGGTGAAGTGAAACATAGGAAAAAGAACAGTCTTTGAGGGGAGAAGTGAAAAACTTAATGAGGAGGAAGTTTATGCTGCCGCCAATGAGCAAGACAATGGGGAAGTCTTGCTAAACAGTGAAAAAATAATGTTATGGATGAGAAAATGTTAAGTGTTTACCCAGGTAATTTTACCCACGCAGTAAAAATCTTAAACTGAAATGCATTGAAATTGATGTGAAAAGCAGATAGCATAAGTATCCCCTGGTGGAAGCTCTGAATACTTGGGTTATGCCCAGGTATTTCAAAAAAAGCAGCATTTAGAGGAACGTATACATCAGTCAGATGTCCACTCCATATTGCTGGTATTTTTGCAGAGCAAAGAGGATATAAATTTCCTGGCTTATTGTTAAACAGCGATGAACTTACGAATCATGGCTTCAGAGTAGGATTCACTTCTGTCTCCTGTCCAGGTCACTTAGGATATGATGCGAGGACAGCCCTCTTGCTTCAGGTTGCCATGGCTGCCCTGCACAGTTAACCAAACACAGTGGACTTGTTAGCTGTTAACCACACCTGTTCCTTTCCACAGAGAAGAGAAAAGCATGACCAGCTGCTGTATCACTTGTGTACTTTTCTAATATTCCTTTGTAGTGCAGAGGGAAAGTAGGACCGCTCAGGGTTCAAGATATTTGCTTTGACTACTGCTGTGTTTAAATATTGGGTTGAGAAATGACAGAATAACTTATATGACCTATAAAGATTTTCAAACAAACACTAACAGTTAGTACCTCTACTTATACATTGTGCTAGCATATACCAGGAGCTATACTAGCAAAGTATCCTATGTTGAAAGAGGATCCCCTTTCAAAGTATCCCCTACTTTCAACTAGGGGATGCATATGTACCACGAGAGTCATTGTAAATTACAGAATTTTAAATATTGCAAATGCTCATGGAGAATGGGTTTAAGAGACATGGATAATTTTTTTTTTTTTTTTGGTAATGTGCTTCTCTCTCTTGTTTGTAATTATGTAAGTGTTGAAATTCCTGTTTTAGGACCCATAATTACATAAAATGTAGTAAGAGAGTTCTCTAACCTCTGATTTTCCTTTTCAAAAAACCGTAGTGGCCCAAGTGGCAACCTAAATAATACTGCTTTAGAAAGTTTTTTTTTTTTATTACTACCTCTTTTGGTGAAATGATTAATTTACATGTTCTTTAAAGTTCCTGTCCCTGTTAAATTGTCCTGATGCCTGAGGCGTTCAAAACTGATAATCGGTAGGCTTTCCTATTTAAGGCAGGAAGAACAAGCTGCTTATGATGACCCAACAGAGACGCGAGGAAGGTTTGTGAAAGGGGTGTATTCATCCAGCTCTAATCCTTGTTTTCAGAAAGGCAGTGTCTTTAAGTGTTCTCTAATTAGTAAAGAGATATGGTTGTAAATTCTTGTAGACACCTCTTTTGTAGGACAGAGATGGATGCCTGGCTTGTTTAAGTCTTTATTGTACATCTCTTTAAAGTGAAATTTTACTATGAAACATTTAACAATAGAAAATAGTAAAAGTGATTTTTATATGTGTAATTATTGCTATTTTACATGTGCTTTTTTCTTTTTAGACATCATAATTAGAAGCTCAAATATCTTATATATCGTAAGCTGGTGTCTACAGAATATAATACGGTTTTATTTTTTGTTCTCCTGCTTGCTTATTTGTTTTGCTGATCTCTTTGTATACATAAAATAGTGTTTACTGCTATGAAATAAATTCTTTTTGGGTTTGGTAAAATTGCTTCTACCAACCACCTAGGAAACGTAAGCTAGGCACTGATATTTAGGCATACCAAGAGGAAATATATTGCTTTAGTGAACTGAATATAAAACATGATCAGCGAAAACACCTGGAAATCAAAAAGAACAGATTTTAGTTATGGTTCTCTTTTTCAAAGAACTTAAGTGCTTAGCTATTATTGTTAGTACTAGAGAAGTAAGTTGGCAGTGACATTTGAAATATGATAAATAAAAGCCTACAGAATGTCGGCTTCTACTTTTAGCACTTGTCTGATTTCTTCTCCAGAAATTGCATAATGGAAACTACCATAGAGTTTAACGCATCTCTAATATACAACCTTACTTGTTGTAATAAATGTATTCTCTATTACTGTGTAATGATAAAGCCGTGGTTATTGAAACTGCCAAAGTTATTGAAACAGAGGATAGGAGCTTTTTCCCTTTATCACCTGTATTATTAATTGGAGATAATTACTGCAGAGCAGCTGGCTGTTGGTTTTAGGGAGCATCAATTGTTCTTCTCACCCAGCTGTTGACTAATAAGGATAGTCAACACATCTGTTTCAACAGCTGGTAATTAACAAAAGCCTAATTGCTGCAACTCTTTTAACATCCAATCTGTGAAAAAGAAGGGATGTAGAATAATATTATTTACTTTGTACTTTGCGCTTTCGGAGACCAGTTTTTCTTTTTTCTCTCTCCCTCTACTATTTTTTTTTTCTCTTACTTTGAACACCACTGCCTTTGTATGAAGCATTGAATGGCAGGAGAACACAATATGGTAATCCAGAGCTTAACTTTTTCAGATCTTTGTTGGTGTTTCTTATTGCAACATTTCTTTGCTAACTTGCAAGATAAAATGGATCAAAAGCATTTTGAGTAGTTCCATACACCAGTTAAAACCCGCAGCAGTGTGCCCGAGGCTGTGTTGCTGTGGTGTGCATCATCCAAAAGGAAACAGGGAATTCTCTTTTCTTACGCTTCTCACGTGCTTTTGAGACAACCCACAAATAATGTGGTCCACATTCATTTACAGAATTTTTGTTGAAATTAATATATATATTGATTAACACAAATGAAGTCAGGCTTAGCAATCCCAGTTGAAAACTAAACTGTCATCTCTTTAAAACTAGTTGCTCTTTTAAATGCCTGTATGTCTGTCAACCTAAAGTATTTAAGAAAACTTTTAATTTATTTGTAAAATCCTGCTTGGTGTGTTTTTCTTTAAGATGTGTTTTGTTGTTGTTTTTTTAATTTGCCTTTAATGCAGATAAGTTCAATTATTTCTTGTTGGTTTTTATAATAAATGACTAGGAAATTTAATGGCTTAGTCTTAGAAACCTGAGTAAAACAGTCTTACAAATGAGAGACTTACAAATTAACATTTATTTGAATTCTTAAAGTACTTTAATTGTGAACTATTTCATTAAAATCTCTTATTTAGCTTTAATTATAAAGCTTTATATTTGTGCTTTTACAGTTATAATTTTTGCTAGCTGTATATTAATATTTACATATTTAAAAATGTTTCAGGTTTTAACTTCATGTAAAATGTAATTTAATTAAGGTGTTACTTTCTTTTTTCTAAGAAAGTATTTTTCCAATTATCATGGCTGATTTTTCAGTAGCCCTTCCTGTAATCTTCTACATTTTATTTATAGCCTATAATATATAAACATTTGGTGAATGAAAATTTTATTGTTATTCATTAAAGATCAATTATAATATTGATCTTCTTTATAATACATTCATAAACTTTTAGATTAGCATTAAGGTTAATTTGATAGACAATTATTTAATATAAATGTCTAAAAAGTCCTTAGCTAAAATGTTTTCAAGTTCACTTGATTAAATTCGCTTCACTAACTTTTCAGTTGGCAATATTTCTATGCAGGCAGTTCTTTAATTGTTAGGTATGTTGAAAGGTATAGAAGAAATTCTACCCAAGTGCTCACCATAGACTGAATTGCAGATTGCATAATTTCAAAATTTTTTGCTGGCAAGACAAGGTTAGTTCAGCAGGTGTTCAGGTGATGAAGTATATTATAGATGTAGTGAAAAAACATATATGATACTGAACAAATAAACAAAATACTGCTGACTAAAATTCAAACTAAATAGAAGGGCACTGGCATGTAGAGAAATGTTTACAACTCAAGTGTGAAGGAGGGGAATATTGTCGTTCTGGGAAATGTTTGTTTCTTGAGTTTAAATAAGAATTTAATTTTCTCTGTGTGCTCATGTTCTTAGGTAGTACCAGAGAAAGCAAACTTAATGAAAGGAATGTATCATGCCATGAGAAAGGAGAATAGACTTGGGGGGAACTCACATTCCAGCTAATGCTTTTTAAGTGTTTTCTTGCATGTAATTTTTTTTCCTGAGGATATGAACTCAAGAACAAATGGTATGGTAGACAGAAATTCAATAATTTAATAGATTTTCTCTATGATTAGCCTGTTTTCTAGATGTTAAAAGAAGCAAATCTCATTAAATGATGGATAGATTATTAGTGAAGCCAGTGAGGTGGTCTGTGGGTCTGTACATACCAGTATAGATGACTTTCAAAGGTGTAGTCAAGAAGTCTCAGGAGCCAGACATCTAATTGGATCTAACTAGTAACAAATTTAGGTCAAGATAGTATATGCCAAATGGAGTTCATTCAAAGGAAGTGATGAAGTCTCCACAGTCTGAATTAATTGACAGAGACATGGTTCAAGACAAATATGTTAAATTACTTGTGACTTAAGAACTAAGTACTATCATAAACTAAAAATAAAAATACAAAGACCTGATTTCAGTGCAAATGGAAAAAGAGCTGGAAATTGGAGTAAACTCTGTCACCTTTAGTGTCATCACAATAGGATACATGGCATGTTTAAAAATGGAGAAGAGGTTGTCAAAGGAGTTAATGCACACTCAGGATTGTTTACTGAACTGGTAGTCAGGAGTTTTTGGTTGAAATCCAGGTTTGAACACTAACTTTTACTTATAACCTTAAAAACTGAAAGGGTTTGTGTAAAAAATTGCCTAACAAGTAGTTCTTCTACCTTTGGATTTCTTTTTCCTGATTCACATTTTTAAAGGAGTTACAAGAAATGCTTCAATTTCTATTTTCAATATTTTATTAATTAAATAATTACTCATATATACATTACCCCTTTTAAAAAAGTGAGGCTATGAAAACCTCTATGTGTTAAATTAGAATATGTAGCATTAATTGTAAGAGATCACACATACTTAAGCTTATGGCAGTTTGTCACTCAACTGAACCATGATTCTGACTGTAGTCTTAATTCTTACACTATGTTCATTGTAGAACAAGAGAGACTGTTTAAAGACAAGAAGCAAAAGAAACACTAATGTCACAAGTTAATACAGAAGTCAAAAGTGATGATATTGGAAATTTATCTCATGATGCTCTTAACCATCTGATCAAAATTATTATGTTGCAGTCTTTCTATCTCCATACTCCCATAAAACAATGTTAAAATAGAAAATTATTGTTAGGGTGACTGTGTCCAAACTTTTCATATATCTGAATTTTGGACTAAAATGCCACAGAATGGGTTGTTTTCAGAGAAGGGCTTGCAAATGCCATTTGGAAACCTTCTCCTGTATCTTTTCTATTAAAAGCAATTCAAGAAAATCATTAAAATAAATTAAGCCAATTAAAGTACCAAATAAGAATTCTAAGCATTAAATTACATAAAGTTTTCTCTATTTTTATGGTGTAATGTGTGTTAAATTTCAAGATGTCTCCCTCCTGCAATGTAGAAAGATACTGAGAAGACACTTCTGCTGTTAGCATTCCAGGTCCTGGATAAAATCTAATTTTCATACATTTCTAGGGTCACAAAAAAAATAGAGGAAATCTTCCGAAGACTTTATTCACCAAAAAATGTTGGGAGTTGAATCAGAGACAACCGCCTCTCCAATAATAAGTAAACAGGTGGTTCACAACTGCACCAAGGGCAAACTTCTATAAAAGTACTTTGATCTTCAATTTGGGACCCCAGTTCTTGGGACCCCAACAAGGATAGGCAGCTGAGTCAGAAACTCCAGCATTAATCTAGGCTTCTTGAATTTTATCTAGAAATTGTGTTTCCTGGCTCCTTGATGAAACATACATAAGTCCTCCTCAGAGGAAGGCATCCCCAGTTTAGTCTAGCAGAACTCCCATAAATTACTGATCTGGAAAATATGAATTCAAACCAAATATCAATCAAGCACATGAGGCAGAACACCATCATGAATGAAACTCATCTAAAGAATATGGAACAGCTAGGTATAAAATGCTTCAGTGAATATTTAAATAGAGTATGAATCATAAGCATGAGTAAACCTCAGGAATTTTCTAGGAAACACCAAGCGCATATGAAAAAGGACCACATGGAAATTTTTTTAAAAAGACAAAATTTTGAAGTAAAACTCTCTAGAAGTTAAACATCAGATTATACACAGCTGAAAAAGTAATTAGAGAACTAGAAGACATATGAATTGGAATACATTCTGGAAAATGCCCCATAATACAGCACCAATAGATTAGGAGATAAAGAGTAAATAGCTCAACATTTAACTGGGCTCCCAAAAGGAGAGAACACAGACAATTCAGGAAAAGCATTATTAGAGGGGAAAAATACTGAGATTTTTCAAAAAATGATGAAAGATACTTCTTTACAGCAAGATAAGAAATACATATATAATTATATCATAATGAATGGAAGAATTCTAACATATAAAGAGACAATCATACAAGTCAGCAAAATGAATAAGGCAAATTACTTTCAAATGAGCAACAGTTAAACTTACAGATAACTTCTCAACAGAGTAATAAGAGTCAGGAGAAATTAGAAAAATGCTTTCAATGTGCTGAAAGAAAAGAATTGCTAATACAGAATTATATACCCAGCATGCATGAGTATCCTCCAAGAATGAATATGAAATAAACACATTTTCAAACAACTAAAAGTAGAGTTAGTCATTTTCAGCTTTGTATTAAAGAAACTTTCAAGGACTATTGTTTAAACAGAAGGAATGTGATTACATGATGAACCTCCCAACCAGGAAGGAATGAAGCCCAAAAGAAAAGCAACAGATGTAAATGCATACTGACTCAACAAAATAATATTAATAATGATCTTTGAGGTTTAAACCTAAGTAGCATGAATTAGAACACATTTTTTAAAGCAGATAAGTTGAAAAAAGAGTAGAGTTAAAGGATTTTTGGTCCTCTTAGAGAAGTCAGATTTATAACCTGTAATTTCTCGGATAACCATTGAAAGAAGATAAAGGAATGTATAACATTCAGATTAAAGAAGGGGAAAGGGATAATGACAAAAGAATCCAAAAGATAGCAAGAAAATGTGATATAAAAAGAAAAAGAACTAGCAGGACAAATAGAAAGCACATATAAGATTATATATTTAAACCCAAATTTTTGGTAATTAATTACATGTAAAGGGATGAAATATTTCAGTTAAAAGACAAAGACTGTTAGGCTGGAAAAAATAGTATATGCTGTCTATAATAGTAAACATCTAAACCTAGGCATATAAAAAGCTTAAAATTAAAAGTATTAAAAAGATATACCACGTAAATACTAATAAAAAGAATATTGTTGAAACTATAAAAACATCAGGCAAACTACAATTTAAAGTTACAAGTTTTTTTACTTGTTTGCTTTGCTTTGTATATAGTAGGTGTTAAATAGTGTCTATATTACAGCTTACATATTCACTTTGATATGGCTATCATATCAAATGATAGGGATATTTATATGATAAATTATTTTATCATTTCATAGTAATCATGCCTCCCTGACAAGAGGCTTCCTGTCACAGTGCAGTGTTGTCATGCAAGCACAAGGATGCCATACAACCACTATTAACACTTTTCCTTCCTATCATTATATGCCCAGAAGAACCTGTTCAGAACAGTGTGAATTTCAGGAATTTTGTTTCATTGTCCCCAGAAACATGTTCATTTTAGAGACATCAAATATATTGAAAAATGTGGTTAGCATTTCCATTCTTCACTTTTTCAGGTATCTGATAACATTAACCAAAAGCTTATAAAGACCAACAGATATCCATGTAAACTTGTTGTCTCTGACACTCTAGATCCATAGTCAGCAAACTGTGTCCTCTGAACTGGCTGCCTGTTTTTGTAAATAAAGTTTTATGGAGTACAACCATGCTTGTTCATTTACATATTGTCTGTGGCTGCTTTCATGCTACAACAAAAATTGAATAGCTGCAACAGAGACTGTAGGGCCCACAAGCCTAAAATATTTATTATCTGGACCTTCATGACCATGCTTTATACTACCACATGGCTTGAATTTGTACTTTAAGCCCAATTCCTACTCACTTTATTGACCTGTTACTTGGTACAATGCTATTCCTTATTGACATCAGTTATTTCCACAATAATTTCATGTCTATTTTACAGCTTACATATTTGTTCACTTTGATATAGCTATATCATATCATAAATTATTTTATCATTTCATAATAATCCTTTGAGATGGGTATTATCACCCCAGTTTTACCATTGAGAAAATTTAGACTCAGACGCCCTAACTTACTCATAGAGCTAATTGCTGGTAGCCAACCCCGAGTTTACTGTTCATCCCTGTGCTGCACTCTCTTTCTGGCATACTTCTCTCTACCCCGCCTTTCTGTTTCATCGATTCTGCTCACTGCCTCTGAGTGTTTTGATTTCTGCTTCTGTTACGGATTGTTTTCTCACCTCTCTTATGTCAGACCACAGATCACTAGACCGTGTATATATGACTGCTTTTGAATACAGAACTTGATCATCCTTAGTGTGAGAGGTGCCAAATGAGGACAAATGCCTTTAAGGAATAGCCTTGAAGAGCATTATATTGTAGTGAGCAATCATAACCTTCCTATAAGGGGAGGTGTATTTGAAATCTGGCCATTTTTATTCTTCCATTAGTAACTTTTAATTTTCCTAGATCTCTTTATGCAAGGTTTTGTTTTTTTTAGATATCCTTTCTGTACTAGGTTCTTAACTTGCTTCTGAGGTTAAAAAGTCAAATATTAGGATAGCTGTAATCATACTATTGAGCAATTGTCTAATTAGATGTATTGTTTGAACATGTCTACCAGCTATCTTACAGATGTGTTTGGTAGTGTAATACAGTCTATGTATTTATGGTTCACAAAACACTTCTATTGAAAATAATTAACATATATGAAATTATACCATATTGAAATGTGACCTTGTATAGCAGAATAAACAGTGTACTACAGATGCCTGTATTCCAGCTCCAACTTTCTTTCTAATTGACTATGAAACCTTGGACAATTTCCAAATGTTTCCCTAAAAATGAATTAGCAACAATTTCCTCACCTATAAAGGTAGAAGACTATATAACTTCTAAGATCCTTTTCAGGCCTAAAGTGATATGGTTCTATGATTTAATTTGTACTGTATGTGTCTTTATTTAGCAGATATCACACACAAGATTAATGCCTCTGTCTCTGATAAAAACAGATTTCCATTATTGCTCTTGGAGTTTTCAAAGGAAGGCTTAACTATATCAGAGTATTACTATTAAAAACACATTCAAACCAAACATAAAAAGGTGGCATGCTCAAGAGTACCTGGCACATCTCTGCTTGTCCTTTCCCCTGCAAGTGTGGCTGTGACATTTATAAACTAACAGTGCTTGTAAACCCACACATTTGTGTTTTTTTCAAATTCCTGAGTAAATATTCTTTTTTGTCTGTAACATGTTTTTAAGAATATAGGTTGATTTACATATATAAGCTTTATATAAATGTGTTTTTACACACACACATATATAGTTCTCTTTAACAGAGTATGTTATATATACATAGCGCAGAATATTGTATAGTATAATGTAAGGGGGAAATACATATTTTGGACCAAACAGGTCTGAATTTATATTTGAGGTCTGTCAGTCACTAACTCTGTTATATTTACAAGTTGCTTAATGTCTATCCATAAACCTCAGCTTTATCATCTGTAAACAGGGATAGTAGGGGTCATCTTATAGATTGGCTGTGAGGATAGACTATAGTTACATATTTCAAGTACTTGGTACAATACCCAGCCCATAGGAGAAATTAAACAAGTGACATTGCTGTTGTAGTTAAGCACAGGTGTTTTAAAGTGACATCAATTTAGGTAGTAACTTTGGCAGTTTCTTTGTAATATATATAGCCTTGTAAAGTACATAACTTTACATGTATATAAAGAATATAAAAACACATTTACCATAGTACCTAAGGAAAATGAAAGCATGGTTCTGCCAAATAAACTAAATGCAGATGATATGGAAGCTTTATAAATAATTGCCCTAAACTGGAAATGCCCAAACACCCATCAGCTGGTGAGTAGATAACCAAATTGTGATATATCCATTCAGTGGACTAGTGCTACTTACTCAGTGATACAAAAGAATGAAGTGAAGTGCTGATAAATATAATAAATTAAATCAATCTCAAAACATTAAGTAAAAGAAGCGACAATCAAAAGGCTGCCTACTATATGATTCCATTTATATGACAGTCTAGAAAAGGCAAAACTGTAGGGATAAATATCACAAGTGGTTGTCAGATGCTGTGTGTAATGGGAGGACACTGACTGCACTGGTGCACAAGGGAACATTTTGGGTTGATGGAATTGTTCTATATCTTAATTGTGCTGATTGTTACATCACTATAAACTTGTCAAAATTCATACACTGTACAATGAATACAGGTGAATTTTTACTTGGTTTAGATCATAACTCAGTAAGGCTGCCCTTTAAAAATTCATGCATGTGTATACTTATATGTATGCCATGCATAATTTACTGCAATAAAAATTCTACCTAAAAATATGACTGTAAGTAGAAAAAGTGTTACATTTGTATAAAATGTTTACCAAAAACTATGATTATATATAGAAATCCCGACTCACTATAGGCTTTGCTCAAAAATAGTTTTAAATAATTTTATCAGAAATTTCAACATAGAATGTAAATATATAGGTTCTAACCAGTATGGTAACAAAGTGGTTATAAAAAATTAAATCCATTGTAAGTAGAGGAAAAAAGAGAAAGAAGAAAGGAGCTGAATATGAAAAATATGTAAAAATAAGTCCAGATATATCTATAATCCCAATGTCTTGCACATTTTCACAATGTGTGAAGATACGTATTATCAGAATGGATACATGTTATCAAATGAATAAAAGTCAAAAGTAAAATAGTAACCAAAAAAGCAGTTGTCTGTTGTCTGTGAAATATGTAGAGAATCATTTACATAAAATTTAAAAACCTGTAAATAATAAGATACATCATCTCTAAGTACATAACTATATAGTAAAAGTGTAAAATATCCTTGCAAATGGTGAACCAATATTCATGGAAGTGTTTCACTTTGGGGCTAGGAGGGAAGGAAGGGAGTGTGACAAGTGAGTGTGATAGATGGATTGAGCTATATAAGCTTTATATAAATGTGTTTTTACACACACACACATATATAAGCAAAAAATAATATTTTAATTTAAAACAAGGTTTATTGCAGTGTGTAAAGAATGCCATTAATATTGAATCAATGTATTTAGTTGCAGATATACATGCGTAGACCTATCTCTAGAAGGATATCCAATAAACAGATAACTGGTAATTCAGGAGAGAGGATTTTTGTACTGATTGATGATTGGGAATGGGAGATTTACTTTGCATTGCATTTTTTCTTACACTCTGAATTCTGTTATTTTTTTAATGTGCATGTATTTTTATGTGAATATGCATGTAAGTGAATGTGTGCAGTTTTATAAAAGTAATTGCCAGAAATATGGAAACTAGGATGCCAGTGGAACAGGAAAAATAGCCTGTTTGCTAATTCCTTAATGTTTTTGATATGAGATTTATTTTTGGCTTGTTAAATGATGTAAGTATATGATAGTAACAATGAAAGTAGGAAATGCACTAGAAGGAAACAGCACATTTATATCATTGTAAGTTTTTGACAATGACAAAATATTGTAAGTTTTCTTACAATACATAGAACACAAATCCCACTCAAATAAGCCAAAGCCAATGAAAAAAAATTATGTACCTGGGAAGTCCAAGAACTGGATCTACGTCTGTCTGGCATATGGGGATCCAAGAGTACAAATGATGTCACGAGGATTCAGTTTTCTTCTGGTGCCAGTGGGACGGACTTCTATTTCTCAACAACCTGGATCATACACACCAAAAGTAGTGGGCAATGAAGTTCATCCTAGCAACCAGCACTGAACAGGATCATCATGGTGTAGGGTAGGGGTACCCCCCCAAGAAGAAATGCTGGCCAGATAAGCACATACCTGATGAAGCAGAGTAAGGAGGTTTTAAGGCCAGATAGTTTGTAATAGCTTTGAACATAGTCATCAGAACCTAGACATAAGATCAGGTATTTGGAATTAATAACTTAGGTGGTTCTCTGTGAATTAACACCAAATATTCACTGCCAATTAAATGTGGAAAGATAAGTGAAATATTCATATTCCCTGAATTATTACACAGAAATTTAAGTAAAGTTCTCATATTCTCATTTTCACTGCAGAAATGTCTTTGGCAGAATCTTCATGGCATTTTCCTGCAAAACATTGGTTTTGTTTTTTGGTTGTGGAGTTCTGTTTTGTTTTGTTTTTGGCCAAAGTACTAGTTTAAAAAACTTCAAAATGATCATTTAAGGTAGTTAGTATTATCACATATTTATTTGGCAAATTATTACCTGTCCAATGTACAATATTCCTCATACACGTGCAACAAGATGTCTGATGTTTTCTAAGTTGAATAAGACGTCCTTTTTTGGTGTATTTCTTTTGACTTGCTATTAGTCACAGTGGGTATCTGTGTCTTCCAGCTTACCATGTCAATCACATTTTACTGTATAATGAAAATTGGAAAAGCTATCAATTATTGGCATCAAAAGCCAGCCGTCTGTTTTTATTTTAAATCTTTAACAATTTTTGAGAATGTTGTATCATAATTCTAGAAGGTGACATGTGAAAGCAAGTAAACATTTTAAGTGTAATTAAAAATAATTCTTTGTTAGAATTTGCTAGCCTAGATTGAGAACAAATTAACTCAGTGCCTAAATTCATATGCAGAGATTGGAATTGCCACATGTTTTTATTATTCTCCATTATTAAACTAGAAAAGTGGCAATGTCTAATATTCACTTGTATTGCACTAATTTTCCTATGATCAGAATGTTTTCTTTTGATCAGAATCTTATAGTTTACCCTATGTCTCCATTCTTATGCAAGCAAATAATTCCAGTAAAATTATATAAGTTCAGCAAAATTAATGAACTTCTGCCTCCAGATTTTCAACTACTTTAGTTATTTAATTAACTATTTTAATTATTGCTACTAGTGTACTTTGTGAGGTGTGCAGTAACATTTGCTCTGTGCTGTATATCAGACATCATTTAAAATGAAAGATAACCTTTTGTGCAAATTAAACTTTGAATAATACAACTGGAACATGACTTACCAGTACCATAGTTTAAAATTATTTTGAAAACTCTTCTTGGCTATGCCTAAAATCCAATGGGAATGATGAGTAGATGGTAGAAAAATATACTAGTTTGAACTCTATCATAAAAGTTATTACCGACCCTTTAAGAGTTGAATATCATAGGCAGAGAGGAACTGTAACATCCCTTGAATAAAATATCTCTAACATTTAAGATTGCTACCACACTTCCTGTAGAGATTTTTTTTTCTGAAGAAAGAAGGGGGATTGAAAAGGTTAAATCATATCTATAAAAATCAGGTTGTAGTCTTGTGTACTTTTTTCATGTTAAATATCAAAGACGGCTTAACAACATATTTAAAATTTTCTGAGTTTTACTATTAATAAAGTTAAAAGAAAATCTAGTGTGATCAGGCAGTGGAGCCACATTAAATTTGTATGTGAAACACCCATTGGGCTTATCTCTACTCTAGATATTGCTCTGAACCCATGTTCCACATTCTGAATTCTGTGTATAAAGTTAAATATTGCAGAGAGCATGTATCTGATGATACAGATGAATAAAGGTTGAAGTTTAGTAATAAGCAAAGTTGGTAAGTTTAATATATGCCTTTGTATTTGTGTTATTAATATAAATTAGGTTGTTTTGTGGGAAATTGGAATCACTATTAAAAATACTGATATGTTTTTTAAAACCACCAGAAATGTAAGACTCATTCATACTACAGTAATGTATTTTAACATACCAAAGTAATATTAATTTTCTTAAAACATTAATTACTTGCAGGCAAAGTTGTTAGCCATGCAATAAGCCAGAGAAATTACAGTTCAACAATAATATTAATTTTCTTAAAATATTAATTACTTGCAGGCAAAGTTGTTAGCTATGCAACAAGCCAAAGAAATTGCAGTTCAACAGTACAAAACACTGGAAGAAGAAATCCAGACACTTCGAGTTTACTACAGGTAAAAGTCTTCTTAGCCTGAGCATAAACAAATGCTGTTAGTTTGTAAATGTTTCTGCCTAATTTTACAGTGGTGAGTGAGGAAATACTTCAGTGAAATTAAACATTATGCACTTAAGACATTTTGGTAACTTTTCAGGCATAAAATATTCATTATCCTACCTCTTTTCCTTCCTGCATTTGATAAAGTTTAAGCTTAAAGTCCCATTAGAATTCTAAAATTTATAAATGTCTAAATGGCACCTGGCTAGCTATTGAATTATTTGCACATCTAAATGCCACCTCTAAAATGATGATATATATATTTTAAATAGTACCTGAATACCAGACAGTAATAACAGCCTTTCACCTATTATAATATAGTATAGAAGTTTCTATAGGAATGCCAGTAAAGGATGTTTGAAACTCATTTAATTTATGCTCCAAGAGTAGTTTAATTCAGTAGGTCACACTGACATTTTTTAATGAAGAGAAATAGAATATAAAATGTTGGAGTGCATCCCCTGTAGTAAGGATAATATTGTTTTGTGATACTTCTGGTTTCAGTTTTGTAATGTGTGTGAAAGAGAGAGATTAGATTGTGTATTGGGCTGTGTGCTAAATCTATATTCTCAAAGTGGATCAAGGTTAAAAAAAAAAGTTTGAAAAATGATGTATACTGCTCTGTATATTTGATCCTTACTAAGATTAAAAAATCCTCTACTCTGAAATGGAAGAATTCGCTAACTGGGGCTGTAAGTTATTGAAAGATTTTTTTAGTTTGATCTTCGCTCAGAAAGATGTTAAGTGCATAAAATATAATTAAAATCAGTTTTATTGAAATACAGTTATGAAAATACTGTATCATGATATATTACTGTATATATACATTATTATTAATACATTAAATAACTAGATCTAACATCAAGTCTATCAACAACTGTAATTGCAAAGTAGTGATGACTATAAATGGCATTTTGAGGATAACTATAAACACTGAAATGTGGCATGAAAATACTGGTGGTTTCTATGGCTGCAAACTGTCAAGAACCTATAATTCTATGCTATATGTAGTTTGTTGCCTGTGTTCATAATTGTAGGGAATAATGTATTTACATGACACTTGGTAAAAAAATAAAGATGAAATTGTCTCCCTGTCCCAAGTTAAGAACCCCTGCCTTGAAGCAGTGTTACTGACATACAGTTCTTGGTTATTGTTATGGTTTAAATTGTGTCCCTTAAAAAATAAATCTTGAAGTCCTAATCCCTAGTACCTCAGAATGTGACCTTATTTGGAAATAGGGTCTTTATAGAGGTAATCAGGTTAAAATGAGGTCATTATTATGGGCTATTACCCAATATGACCGGTGTTCTTATAGAAAGTGGAAATTTGGACCCAGAGACTCAGGAACAGAGGGAAGACTGAATGAAGACATTGGAAGAGATAACCATATGCCTAGAGTGATACATCTACAAGCCAGCAAACACCAAAAGCTAGAAGAGGCCTGCGAGGATCCTCCCTTGCCATCACAGAGAGCATAGCGCAGCTGACACCTTGAATTTGGATTTGTTGCATTAAAAACTCTTCCTGTCAATGGTGTACCACATTACAACAGTCAATGTCTGGGCACAAATCACAGTGTTCATAGGTCTTAAAAAAGGGTTTAATATGTGACTCTATTAATCTAACAAGAAGAGACCCTAATTTAACGTAGCTAACTGAAATTTGCATGTAAAGCAATAGCCCTCAAACTCTGCTGCATATGGGAATTTCTAGGGAGCTTTAAAACACTGATAACCAAGTTTTACCCCAAAAGACTGATGTAATTGGCCTGGGTGGGATGTGGATCAGGATTTTTAGAGGGTCCTCAGGTGATACTAACGCATGGCTACACATAAAAGCCACTGGCGAAAAATATGGGGAGAGACTGTCACATTCACTCTATAATGAAAAACAAAATGGTGAAAAATGGTGAGTGGATGGGATGTTTTCATGCAGTATCAGAGTTCTGCTTAAGTATGTGCCCACCTTTAGGCACTGATTCGAATTGCAAGCACATGATTCCCCACAGTAATCAACAAACCATTACAAATGGGGATGGAAGGGTTGGGATGGGATTGCTAAAAACAACAGACTTTTATTGTCTCATAGTTCTGGAGACTACAAGTCGGAAGTTAAGGTGTTGGCTAGGCTATGCTCTTTTAGACGGCTGTAAGGGAGAAACCCTCCCATGCCTCCTCTAGCTGTTGATGTTTACTGGCCTGTAGACGCATTACTCCGTGCGCAAGGCTTTTCTCTTCGTGTTGATAAGGTGACAGTGTCCAAGAACTCCAGGAGGTTTATGATAGTCTTGCATGAACTGACATTGCTTCCTGAAAAACAAACCTTGATGCCAGTTCTTAGCACTCCTTGTCTTTGCTGAATCACACAAGAGTATTGAAAAAAAATTTTTAATTGTAAAGCTAAAATACTTGTTTTTCATGGACTTTTAAAAATCTACATGAATCTAACAGAGCTAAATAATCTCTTCTAATAAAAAGTTAACAAAAGACATGCTTCATGTCTGCTACTTTTTAAAAAAATTGCTGGTAGTGTAGGAAAGCTAATGAGATTTGCAGTTAGACAGCCCAGCCTTGTGTGACATTATATAAATTAACCTGTCCAAGACCATTTCCCTTTTTAAAATGATAACTATGGTAACTGCCTTGTAGAGTTGTTTCAAGTCCAGACAGCTCTTAACACAATATTTGGTTTATTGTTAATGCTCAACCAATGTTAAAGTAAATTTATTTTTACGACAAGAAGTCGGTGAGGTAGGAGTAGAATCAAAAGGTATGATGATATCACTGAAGCCAAAGATTTTTTTTTGAAAGTCAAATGTTGCTAAATGGTTAAGATAAGGACAAAAAGTATCCTATTTGTTTGAGATTAGGTGATCATTAGTGACCTCCACAGAGTAGTTTTAGTTATAGAAGCCAGTTTTCTGTAAATTGAAAAATGATTAGAGATAAAGAAGCATAGCAATTTGGACAATAGAGTGGTCCTTGAAGAAACTTGAATAAGAAAGATGTTAATAATAGAGAAGAAAGGAAGGTAGGTTAAGGATTTTTTTTGTTTCATTAATCTACAATTACATGAGGAACATTATGTTACTAGACGCCCCCTATCACCAAGTCCCCCCCACAAACCCCATTACAGTCACTGTCCATCAGCGTGGTAAGATGCTGTAGAATCACTACTTGTCTTCTCTGTGTTGCACAGCCCTCCCCGTGCCTCCCCCCCACATTATACCTGCTAATCGTAATGAGGTTAAGGATTTATATTTTGTTTTTGAAAAAGTGGCAGATACTCAGCATGTTTATGACTAATTGGAAGGAGCCAATAGAGAGAACTGTTATAGAATAGGATTCCTAAAGAAGCAGGAAGAGATGGAATTTCGAATCTGCAGAATTTGCCTTGAAAAGTGGAGGACAGTCACCTTGTGCTCACAGACAGGAGTGAAGGAGGTAAAAAGAGCTGTGAATATAAATAAATTTCAGTTCACAATTAATAGTTCTTTTAAAAAGCCAAAGCAGAGGAGAATATATGATCAGTTATTGATTTTAGGGGCGGATTAAAATATGCTGAAGACTTCCATTCTGCCTTGCCTTGAATTCTACCAATTAATGATGCTGACCTTAGTCTTTTAAAAATTTTTTCCAAAAGTAATTTTCTTTTGCTGGGTTATGCCAAGAGCTACTGTTACCATAAGCATTCCTTTTTCCTGTGTGGAAATAAGGAAAATGGAAATGTATTTTTCTGAGTTTCTCAATTGTTCCCTTTGGGTTGCAGACTGAGAACTAAGAAGAGAACATGTTGGTTTTTGGTTCCTTGGTGGAGTTAGGGACAGGTGACGTGAATGGGTAGGAATACTAAAGTTACCATCATAAATGGCAAATGTTTCACATTAAAGCAGAAAGGTCAGCAGGAGAATAACAATATGAAGATTTAAAATAAGTTTGACTTATTACACAAGTGCTATTAGTAAAGTATTAGTACATCTTGATTGCAATGCTGAATGCTGAGTTCATTTGCAATAGCTTCATTAGTCTGACTTTATACAGGTTCATCAGGGAAGAATCTTAAACTTGTAAGGGTTAGATTTGTATTTAGTAATGATTTTCTCATTGGCATAAACCTGTAGTGCTGCATTCCTAAGTTCAGGAGGCATAATAATAACAAACTCTTTCTAATCGAGAGAATGCCTTAGTTTCAATGTTTGCGGACTTTATTGTGCTTCCTTATATTTCCTTTTGCTGAAAGAAAGTATAAATTCAAATGTGTAGGTAAAAATTATATTCTGTTGTTTGGTTCTGGTAAACTAGGATTTAATATAATAATAAAGTTGAAGTTTTAAATTTTTACTTTTTTGTGTGTGATTCCACATGGAAAGTTGTGATACCTTTCAGAACACAGCAAATTTCATCTTTTAAGCCAAAAATATTGAATAGACTGCTCCATATTTTAAGGTAATGTGTTTCCTATGACCGTATTAGTATGTTATTTGTAATACTTAAATAGGATACTTGTATGTTTGACAATAGTGAAAATTGGGACTAAACATAAACTCTGCTTATTGGGTTTATAATATACATTTCAAAGTCATAAAAGCTATTAAGATAGAAGCCATGTAAACATTCAAAAAGAGAGGGAAATTCTTAAATTTTTTTCTCCATTTTTAAAAATTTTATTTAGTATGGGTCTTTTACTTCTTAGATATATTTTTTTTTTGTCTGTATATATGCTATCCTTAACAATCAGGAATATTACAGCTGTTACTAGGATCTCGTTGGGTTGTTTTTTTTATACTGTTGATCGCTTTTCATTGAACCATATGTTCTCTCAGTCAGAACTGTGCACTGATAAGGCGGCCAGTGGTGGTTCCGGCACGCCAGTGCTGGCCAAGAAGCAACATTTTTCTCAGTGCAAATCCCTCATCAAGAATGGTTGAACCCTCAATCCTGACCCCATCAATTCTGTATTTTAGTTGGTTGTACTAATTGAACTACACAGTGACATAAAATTTTCTCACATCTATGTTTTCTAGAGGAACTAACCATCTGTAGAGCTGAATTATGTTCCCATAAAGCAGTAATAAGACCAAAAGAAGACCTGAATTCTTCCATCTTTGCCATTAATCAGATTATTTTTTTAAACATAGGCAAGCTCCAAGCTTTCTAGGTTTCAGTTTCATTAACTTTGATACTAGAGACTTTTTCTAGTTCTAACATTTTGTGAAATCTGTCACACTTTCACATGAGGTAGATTAAATTTTTGTTTGGTGGTGTTTAGAATCAACAACTTCTTATACCATTACATGTGCCTGTATTTTAATATACAGCTAGCTTCACCTTTACTATTCAGCTATTCAAGTCACCATATATATTTATTGGTGGCTCTGGAATTCAAAACAAGAAAGTTAAAACAAATTTAAAAAAATAAACCCAAAATCCTTAAGGTTTTCATTTTCTGTATGTCCACTGATTTGGAATATACTTCTTAAAGATGCTTTCCTTTCTCCTCTCAAGTTATAGAATATGACATTTACTAAGTTACTTAACCTCTGAATGTCAGTTACTCTACCTGTAAATGGAGGTAGCATATGACCTGCTTATTACGAAGATCAATGAGATGATATAATAGGATGTTTTTTGAAAACTATATAGCACTAGGCAAATGAAATATATTAGTAGTATTATTGACAAAATTGCTTCATAAGTTTTGCTTTACTGAAATATAAGACAATTAAATTAGCAAAGAGGCTATTTTTACCAAAATACTTTGTTTTCTATGACTTTGTATCCAAAAGGACATTTTTTGTATTATCCAGTTTCACTATTTTGTGCCTTATACTGATAGTAAGTTAGAAGCGTAAGATCAAAATTCAACATGTATAGTTATAAACTGATCTTTGTTATTCTATGAAATGACCCAGTGTCCTCTTTTAAGAGCATTTAACAAAATATTTTGGCATTTAATCATGTGGTTAGCAAAAGGCCCAGAATTAGGATGGCTTGCCAATTATAGTTTCTGAAGTTTGCCATCTATTAACATTATTTGTATCAGCTTGAAAAAACTTTATTTTATATTTTGTTGGATGAAAAAGTAAAGCATTCCTCTTTGTCTTGGCACCGAATCACCATTATTACAGTTCCACAGGGCTAGTTGCCTCCTTACAAAGGTCATCTTTGATTTGTCCCTTTTTACAAATTTAATAAGTGACCAAATTTTGCCAGATTTTTCCTTGCAGTATCTGTTACTCTTGCATTTTTATTTTGCAAAATTACTGCCTTAGACCAAACTTGTATGATTTTATCCCCAAGCTTTTCTTGCTACTTCATCTACTTGTCTGAATTCCTGCTACTCTTAGGATTCCTGAAACATTATTTTCAACTTCTTGCTCAGCCATTATTTAATAATACCACATTACCTATACAATAAATTCCAAACTCTTTAACCTAACATTCATGAGCCCTTGATATTGCTGCTGCCTCTATTTCTGATTTACTATTTTTGCCTTCCAGTTTCATTCATATCTGTGTCACTGGTGCCAGTACAGTGTTTCAGACGTAGTAGGCACTTGACAAATATTTGTTCCACTGAGTTGACTGTTATTTGTAGTCCCAAAGTGAATCATTCACTGTTTCCTGGGAATACCCCACAATTTCCCACTCCATTGCTTTTCTTCATGGTCGCCTGTTCTTCCTGGAGTAATCCATCCATGCCTGTCAGATTCTTATTGATCCTTCAGAACACAGTTTCAATACCAACTATTCCATTAATCCTTTTCTGATGTCATTCTGCCTAAAATTAACTACTACAGTTACAGTGGTTCTCTCACAATGCATACCTCATGCTTACCTATGTAAATATTGTATAAATATTTCTCTTAACTCTCCTACTGGGACTCCTATTCTTCATATATAGCAGGCCTTCAGTAAATATTTGCCAAACAAATAATCAAATTTAACAGTAGTTTGAAAATTTCTTCAGATTGAAAGTTTCTGTGGCAGAGTGGTAGTATGTGCAGTGCATATAATGAGAGCTTAGTGACGAATGGTATAACATGGACCTAGTCCAGCATCTTGGGTAGTCATCTGCAGGAGTATGGAGCAAAATGAGTCCTCCGTGTGATAAAGTAAGTATATTGTCTGCCAACAAAGTTTATTTTTTTCCAGGCCAGTAGTGTTCACATTTGGAAACTATTACCAGGAATATTTGTTCAGATTTTTGAAAAATGAAAAAAGAAATTAGAATCTTTCCTATGGATGTTTTGTGTATTCAACACATTGTTTAAAAATATTAAGTTAATTGTCAAAATAAAAACTGTAAGATCTGGCAACATGGCACCCTTAGGATTATGGGATCACATTCTCCAGAGTAACAGAACCAACAGACCATGTATACAGCAAGAGAGATTTATTTTAGGGAATTGGCTCATGCAGTTCTGGGGGCACAGGGGCTGGCAAGTCCAAAAACCTGTGGGGCAAGCCAGGTGGCTGGAAAACCAGGGAGGACTTCATATTATAGTCTAGGATATTAGAGTCCAAGGAGGCAGAATTCCTTCTTCCTGGGGGGGCGGATTTCAGTCTTTTTCTTGAAGCCTTCCGCTGATGGGGTGAGGCTCATGGAGAAAAATCTGCTTTCCTCAATATCTACTGATCTAAATATTAATCATTTACCTTTACAGAAACAACTAGATTAGTGTTTGGACAAACATCTGGGTACCTTAACCAAACCGAGTTGACACACAAAATTAACCACCACACATGTGCATTTCAACAATTAGCTGGGGCTATATTGAAACTACTTTCTATCAAAGGGTATGTGCTTGCCATTTCATCACATTTCCCCTCCTGCCTACTTCACGCACTTAAAATCATCTGCCTCGACCATATAGGCATTCAAGTTTGTGATCCCAGATGTATGTTGTAATCTTATGTATTTATAAAAGTCGTATTTGTACATATATGCACTGGCCCCTGGCTACCTCTCTTAAGTCCATTTCTTAACATGTTTCTGTCTTGCTTCACTACACCCACACTAACTCCCTTCTTATCTCAAACATTCTATGAATGCTCCCATCTCAGTGCCTTGAATTTTTTTTCTCTACCTGGAGTGATCTACCCCACAAGTCTGCTCCTTCATTTGTTCAATTTTCTGCTTAAATGTCCTGACCACTCTACGTAAAATAGCCTGCTTTCTCACTGCATCACTCTTTATTGTTTTTCTTTTCTTTTTCTTCATAATAGTCTTACATGACACTATGTTATATTTGAGGATTGTCCTCTAGAAACTAGATTTTTGCAAGGCAAGGATTTTGCTGAAAGAAAGTATAAATTCAAATGTGTAGATAAAAATTATATCCTGTTGTTTACCACTGCATATTACATGTCTTTAATGGAGTTTTATGAATGTGTAAGTATATGCTTAGACATTGTGAATGTGTAAGTATATGCTTAGACATTGTGATACATCAGAAACTTAGCAGGTTCTCTGGGAAGTGGGACTGAGTCTCACAGATGTATTATATGCTTGATGAGTGAGAGAGAAAATTTTAACTTGGCACTTCATACCCTATTCAAGTGTTTGAATTTTTTATATGTGTGCATTACTTTGATATAAAAATGAGTTTGTAATTTTAAAAATATCTTTATCCATAATAACTTGCACGAATTAAATTTGAGGACTAGTAATAAATAAGCATCCATGAAAAATAAATTAGTAATGCCTGCATGTCTATGTGTATGACAATGAATTCATTTTCTTTAATGGATTTTATTAGTATGTGCTTTACAAAAAAGATGAGGTACATAAGGGAATAACAAGCCAAAATAGATTTACCTATATTATAAAATGATAACTTTGATTATGTTTTAAGTTTGCCTAATATTTTAAACTGTTATTTAAAGTCTCTTACGCTGCAGAAATTGAAGCACTTTTAAAAAAATAAAATATTCAGAAAACTGCTACCAACTTCAAAAGAAGTATTAACCTTAACATTACTCTGCAACTTGGTAGAAGTGGGAACCCCTGACAGGTTGGTAAGAAAAAGGGTGCTTTTTTATAGAATTCATCCTGTGAGTATTAGCTATGACCAGAAATGACAATGAGAGGAGAGAATTCCTTCGTATTTCAAGAGACTTCACTCCGTACAATTAGACTTGTTTTTCATATTTGGATTACAAATGTGTCCTCTTTCCTTTCTTTCTATTTATGATGTATGTATATATTTTTAAATGCACTAAAGTTGCATTGAAACTAAACTAGTTTAAAATATTTGACAAACAGATATTTAATAGCTAATAATTGAAGACCTTTGTTCAGAAACAATCTGATTCATTAATTTAAAAACAATAAATAACAATGTTAACATATGGAACAAGATAAACTGAGATCTTTGAGCTACTCTTGATTTCTATAAACTTTCTAATGCCACTGCTGTCATAAAGAGCTTAGTAAATATTAGCTGAGGACAGTGATGATGATCCAGCAGTATTTTTAAGACTGGGTGGCACTGGCAGTGCAGTCAGATATCCGGGACTTAACACTGCCATTTTGCCACGGGGCCCTTTCACCTGGGCCTCTCCCATGAAGGCAAATGTTTACCTGCACTTAGGTATTTAAATGTGTAAATATTCCGGTCTCAATTATATATGAAGTAGCTAGACTTTTCGCTCTTTAAATCATGAAGTACTTGTTCTCTGAAGTTTAAATTGATGTTCCAAAAGTTTGCCAAGGTTAAATAGGCTTAATTGAATGTTTTTCCTATAATTCGAAATAAAAATCTGCTTTATAAATTCAGGTCAAAAATATTTTGTTCCTCTTGTTATTCCAAACCCAAGATATTTATGAAACTTCTGAGTTTATTAGAGTTTAATTTACTATTCTGTTTAGTTGTTAAATTTTAATTGTTGTTGTACAGTATATCTTGTTCCCTTTGGGCTCCTAAGAGTTTTATGACTGAGTATTCTATTAATATAGTTCCAGTTCTTTCCCAAAATAACTAGTTATGATAAAATTAAAAAAATAAGCAATATTCAGTTACTACATGAAACAGTCAAGAAATTTGACAGCCTAGGGATTTTTTTAGTTTAGTTTGATTAGACATTGATCTGATAAATATTTTAATTGATGTTAATTAATGGAAAGTTTAGTTGTCCTAACAAGTTTGGTTAGTTGTTCTGAATTGTATAAAATAAAAATTTTCTAAAACTTTAATTACATGAAAAAAATGTGAGAATTAAGATTTTATTCTGGAAAGTTGGACACACTGTTGGCTCCAATTGTTCTGTGTACATTTTCTAATTCTGTTTGATTTGGTTTGGTTTTGTTATATATGATTCATAATGAAAATACCATTTACCCACCTATTCTACTGTTAGCTGAAAACTAAAGTGAAATCCAGGAGTCAAGAATTAGCCTTTGTTTTCCTAATTTTTAATAATTTTGTTTGGTTTGTAGTTAGTAACATGATTAAAATGTGACATAAAGAGACTTAAATTATAATTCATATAAAGAAAAGTTTACTTCATCTGATTTAATTGTATTTGTTTATATTTTTTATTTGTAAAATTTTTATTTTGAATTAATTCTTTTGGTACAATACACTATTTTAATTTAGAGCTAACACTATAGTAAGGCAGATGGTATACATTCTGACTTCCTAGCTGAGGTGACCTTTGGTAGAATTAATCTCTCAAAGCCTCAATTTCCTGACCTGTAAGGTTGGAATTGTAATGATACCTGCCTCATATTATTTTTTGAGAAAAATCAAATGAAACAGTGCATGTCAGATACTTTGTATAGTTCCTGGGTACAGACTTAGGTATTTAATAAATGTGAACCATTATTATAATCCCTATGCTGAGTTTATATTGAATTGTCATTCACTATTCTTTGAGATTCTATTAATATATTTCTTTGTGGTTTTTTTTAGTATTTTTGGCTCAAAATACAATATTGTGACTACAATATGAAATTGTTCGATTTTTCTTTGGGAACAAGTTCTCCCAGGAATTAGAGGGCTTATTTTTCTCTCGTCATACGACAGTTTATGATGTGCTTGAACTTAGATTTGGCCCATTTTGTTTAACAGTTTATTTTCAAGAGTTGTGTATTCACACAGGAGCATTTTAATGTTTAGAAATCCATTGAGAGTTAGAAATTTAGTAATTGTTTTCATTTGTCTTCTACCCTATTAAAAAGTTTTTCATAGGATTTTCCTGCAATTGTAAACAAAAATTTTAAATACATTCAAAGTACACTGTTCTCCCAATATTTTCTATTAAAAAATCTACCCCAGAAATTAATAAAGATATGATTTTAAGGCTATGTTTCCAACTCTTTCTATCTTGTATCTTGGAATTCAGTACATATGTTATCTTCTTTAGTCAATCTTCAACAGCCTTGTGAGGTATTATCCCTTTTTGCAGATGAGGAAATTGAAACACAGAGCTATGAACTAGCTTGTCCTAGGTCACATCAAGGCCAGTAGCAGAAGTATAAATATTACCTAATCTATCTGATACTTGGACCTTTTACTCTATCTACTCCTCAGCTTCCCCTGCCTCTCCCAGAAATGCTGCTGAAGCAAAACTGGTACTTCAGCATTATTTTCCTGATCTGGATATGCTTGATATGTTTATCACATCAAACACACCTCTGAGACCACGTTAAAGACACGTTAAAACGGTAAAAGAATCTGACCTGCTTTGGAGTTTAACAGTCTTTGTCTGTGTTCAGCCAAACTATACAAATTACAGCTGCAGTCAATGTCTGTATTTATAAATAGACTACCTCTGAATATTTTTTTAGAACCTTTAAGCTCTAGCATTATATCATATGTCAGACTACAAAAAGTAAATATTATGGCCTAAAAGTAATTCTACCCATATGATCACTTATTTTCATTTGTATGTTATAATATTAATATTGTTTTACCAGTGGTCTAGCACAATCGTTAATATACCATTAACTACATTAAGAAGCAATCATTAATCAGCTAGCCATTTTCAATTCTATATGAATTTATTAAGAGCCTAGTACCTATCAAGGATTGTGCAGTCTCCTTGGAAAATAAAGAGTAACAGGATACAGTGCAATTGCTGCCCTCAAATAAATTATAATTAAGTAGAAAGAAAAAAATATACTCAAAATGAGCATATAAGATGAAATGCTATTAAAGAAAATAATTTGACATTGCCAAATTGTGACAGAAGGGAAAAATCATCATAAACTGAAATAGACAGAGTTTTGTGAAATGCTTGGTAATGGAGGTATGAAGATTCTGATAGAAAGAGGAGGAGGAAAAAGGGCATTCTAGTGTGGAAGGACAGTATAAGCAAAAGTAAAGAGTTGTAACGAGCATACTGTGTTACATTATAGAATTGAGAGAGCCTTGGGAATCTGGAACTTGTTCTTAAAAACATTTTTAAAAATCTATACCAAGAAAAAATACACTCTTGTAATTTATATAATATTCAAAGCATTTTAAAAGCATACATGAATTCTTAAATATTAAATATGTATGAAAGAAGATGTAATCAACTCCACATGTGCCCATCACTTGACCCCCAACATTATCAACTCCTGCCTGGTGAGTCCTGTTCTGTCCATAGTCTCATGCACAGACCCCTAATATTGGGTATTATGTCAGAGTAAATCCCATATACCTTGTAATCTCATCTCTAAACATTTCAGTATATGTCTCTAAAAAGTAAGAACTCTTATTTTAGCATAACCATAATGCCATTAACACATTTAAAGAACAATTTAACAGTAATTTCTTTATATCAAATATCCAGAGTTTAAACTTTCAGTTGCTTTGTAATTGTCATGATGTCTTATTAATTTGTTTGTTTTAATCAGAATTTAAATAAGGTCTAACATTGCAGTTGGTTGATACATTTTTTTAATCTATACATATCCACCCTACCTTTATTTGTTTTATTACAGTTTATCTGTGAAAAGCTGATTTCTTTGGTAGAGTTTCCACAGTGAGAATTTTGCTGTTTTGTATCCTTATGAGATAGTTAATACTGAGTAAATTTTTCAAGTTATCTTCTTTTAATATTTCAGATATTATTTTACATATACTTTAAGAATCTCAATTTTTTAGAACATACATCATTCATTTTAGTCTTCACATGCTCCTTTTTATTGGTTATTCATCATTAATATTGTAAAATTTGAAATGAAGTAGAAGTCAACATATGAAGGAATAAAGCAGTACATGTCAGATATGTTTTGTGCAAAGAAAGTATTTCATAGCATTTTTGTCATCCAAACAAAACTTTTATCTAAGTGTTTGTAATAGAAAATGCAAAAATACAAAAGTGAAAGTTAGCTGTAGTTCCACCACTGTTTTCATAATACTTTGGAATGTATGATTCTAAAGTTTTCCTGTGTCTACCTATATTGCCTTTTCTATTTTCAAAAGTATTTTAGTTAATAATTATATGCTAGCTTCTTATACTATATGGTGTACTATAATTCATTACCGTTACTTCTTTCATAGTTCTTACAGTTGGTAAAAGGAAAAAATTGAAATAGTTATGCTATGCCTATCTAAAGTTTAACCCACTTTGAACTGAAATTTGAGTTTGGAATTTTATAAAAGAGGTATCTTGGACCCCATTCACAAGAATATCACAGAGATTTTGTTGTAATTTGGTCTCATGGAACTGCTTTTTAACAGTCTCTGAGATCTGCCTGAAAGAGAAATATAGCAAATTCATATCAGACATGGAAATGCACTGATAGAAGATCCTCCAACTTTACTCAGTCATACAGCTATGTCACATACTAAACTAAACTAATTCAAAATAAAAGAAAACCCTAATTATCATTAAAGTTAATATGTATAGCCAACAAGATAGCTATAATTTTTTTAATGGAAAATAACAAATATTGGCAAGGATGCAGAAAAATCAGAACTCTGTACATTGCTCATAGGAATGTAAAATGATACAGCTGCTGTGGAAAACAGTTTGGTGGTTGCTTAATAAATTAAACATGGAATTAGCATATTACCCAACAATTCCATTCCTTGGTATTACCCAAAAGAATTAAAACAAATATTCAAACAAAAACTTCTGTATCAGTATTCATAAAAGAGTTGTTCACAATAGCCAAAAGATCGAAACAACCAAAATGTGTATCAACTAGTGTGTGGTTTAGCCATACAGTGGAATATTATTCAGCCATAAAAAGGAATGACATGCTGATACCATGCTACAATGTGTATTAACATACTAAGTGAAAGAAGCCAGATGCCAAGGCACCTACTGCATGATTTTTTAATATGAAATATGTAAAATAAGCGAATTCATAGAGACAGAAAACAAATTAGTGGTTTCTAGGCTCTGAAGATAGGAATAGGGAATAACTGTTCATTGGGTACAGGGTTTCTCTTGGGATGGTGAAACAGTGATGATGGTTGTACAACATTGCATTGTACTAATGTCAATAATAGTGTATTTTTATATGTTTATTCTAAAGAAACCCAAAAGCTAGCAAAGTGAACCCAGCAATATATAAAAAGAATTGTTTAGCATATGCAAACAGAATTTATCTCAGGAAAACATAGTTGGCTTAACATCTGAAAATCAATAAATGGAATATGTTTTATTAGTTTTCTACTGCTGCCATAACAAAATACCTTAGACTTTATAGCTTAAACAACAGAAATTTATTTTCTCACAGTTTTGGAGTATAGAAGTCTAAGATCAATGTATTAGCAGGCCTGGTTCCTCCTGAGGTCTCTCTCCTTGACTTGCAGATAACCACCTTCTTCTTGTGTTCTCACATGGCCGTTCCTCTGTGTGTGCACATCCCGATCTCTCCCCTTATGATCTAATCTTCTCCTTATCTCCCTATAAGGTCTCCTGACAAGATGGACTATGGCCCACCTTAATGTTCTTATTAAAACGCTATCTCCAAAGTCACATTCTGAAGGACTTAGGGCTTAAATATAAAAATATGGAGCAGATACAGTTCAGTCGATAACACTCCAAAATTTGGGTCCTTCTCACAGGCAAAATGCATTCATCCCCATCCCAAAAGCCCAAAAATGTTAATCCATTACAGCACCAATTCTTAAGTCCCAAATCTCATATAAATTAAATGTGGGTGAGACTTGAGGTATGATTCATCCTGAGAAAAAGTTCCTCTCCAGCTGTGAAACTGCAAGGCCTGACAAGTTACTTGCTTCCAAAAGTGATGGGGGCAGGTATGGGAAAGATTTCCATTCCGGAAAGGAGAAATTGGAAAGACGGGTCACAGGTCCCAGTCAAAGCCAAACCCTATCAGGGTAGGGGCCATTTGGTTTTAATTTCTAGAATAATCCTCTTTGCCTCAATTTTTTTGTCCTCTGGGCCCACTAAGGTGGGCAGCCCCACCTTCCAGGCCCACTAAGGTGCATGCATTGTCACCCGATGGCCCTCTCATTTCCTGCACATCCTGGGCAGCAACCCTGCCCCCCAGCCGGGTAGCATCCTGGCCCCTTGAAACCGAGGGGAGACAGCCTCATCCCCAGGCCTATGGTGGGAGGGGCGACCCTGCTGATTTCTTGACCACCTTCAGGTTCATTTTTCTCTTTCTTGAAGAGCTGCAAGTGTGCAGGAGAAGGGATTTCTTTATTGTCTCATCCTGTAGAATCCCAGAAGTTCAACAGCCTTCCTTCATTTGTCCTCTGTCACCTTTAGTCCAAATGGCAGTGTTTCTCCAGGTATAACCCATGTCTATATCCAGCCTTTGCTGAGATGGCTGATTAGATCATGGATCACACCCGTAATCTCTTCATGGTGTTGCTATCTCATCTTAATGGTCTGTCCAGAACACACTTCCTCAGTTTTTGCAATATGGATAGTCTAAGAATTTTCTAATTTTCTTCTGGTTCTGGTTCCTTTTTGCTTAACAATTTCTTCAATTGATCCTTTTCCTCCCACATTTTACTATAAGCATCAAGGAAATACCAGGCCACACCTTCAGTACTTTGCTTATAATGAAATATGCAGGTTCATGACTTAAAATTTCTATTTCCACAAAACACTAGAACACAATTCAGCCAAACACAATTCAAAGATGTTTTGTCACTTTAAAGTGAGGATTGCCATTCCTCCAAAGCCCAAAGACATGTTCCTCATTTCCATCTGAGATCTCACCAGAATCACCTTTAATGTCCATATTTCTACCAGCAGTCTCTTCAAGGCAATATAGTCTTTTTCTAACATGCACTTCAAAATTCTCCCAGCCTTTACCCTGAACCTAATTCCAAAATCACTTTCACATTTTTAGGTATTTGTTAGAGCAGCACTTGATTCCTGGTACCAAAATCTGTATTAGTTGGAGTTCACAAGAGAAACAAAACTAACAGTATACATAGAGAGAGAGGGAGAAGAGGAAATCCTATAGAATTCACTAAAAAAGCTGTTAGAACCTATAAGTTTGGTAAGGTTTTAGGATACAAAATCAATATGTAAAAATAAATTATATTTCTATACATTTGCAATGAACAGTACAGAAATGAAACCCAGTAAACAACACATACAGTCACATCAAGAAGAGTCAAAAACTTCACAATAAATTGTTTAATATAAGTGTGGAACTTACACCTTGAGAACTATAAAACATTGTTTAAATAGTGCTAAATAAATGGAAAGTATTCCATGTTTATGGATTAGAAGACTGTACTGTTGAGATGGCAAAACTCTCCAAATTAATTTATAGATTCAACATAATTCATATCAGAATCCCAGCTGTCTTCTTTGTAGAAATTGCATATGTAGTTACAAGAGACCCAGAATAGCAAAACCATCTTGAAAAAGAACAAAGTAGGCAGACTCACACTTCCTGATTTCAAAGCTTATGACCAAACTACATTAATTGAAACTGTGGTACTTACCTAAGGATAGACATCTAGATAAATGGAATAGAATTAAGAGTCTAGATGTAAAACTGTACCTGACATAAGAAGAAATTAAAACTCTGAAAATATTCTATTAAAGAAATTGAATTCATAATTTAACATTTCATAAACAAACTCCAGGCCCAGGTGTCTTCATGGTGAATTTTTGTCAACCATTTAGGAAGACAATAACAATCCTAACACCCTCTTGCAGAAAATAGAGGAGGGAATACTTCCCAACTTAGTTGATGTCAGTTTTATGTTTGTATAAAAAGCCAAGTGGAAGCATTACAAGAAACAAAAACTATAGATCAATATCCCTCATGAACATAGACTCAATCCTCAATAAAAACTAGGAAATCAAATCCAACAATATATAAAAATGATACTTGCATTATGATTAGGTGGCAATGCAAGTATGGTTTCACATTTTAAAATCAATCAATGTAATTCACTATGTTAACAAGATAAAGGAGAAAAAAAGAATCATCTCCATGGATGCAGAAAAATCATGATAAAATTCAAAGCCCATTTAGTTGCTCAGTCTGACAAACAACATCTAAGGGAAAACTTATAACTAACATATTTAATAATAAAGACTCAATTCTTTCTGTATAAGATCAGAAACAAGGCAAGGATGTCCACTCACCACTTCAATTCATCTTCCTACAGGAAGTCATAATCACTGAAAATCGAAAAGAAATAAAGCTGCCTTTCTTCACTGACTGACTGTATATGTAGAAAATCCTAAGGAACCTTAAAGAATCTATTAGACTAAATGAATTTGGGTCAATATACAAAATCAATTATATTTTTACCTACTACCAATGGACAATTGGAAAGTGAAATTAGAAAATCACTTCCCTTTTTTTTTGAAGTATCATTGATATACAATCTTATGTTGATTTCAAATATGCAACACAGTGGTTCAACAATTACCCATATTATTAAATCCTCACCCCCTCTAGTGTGGTTGCTATTGATCAATGTAGAAATCATTGTTACAGAATCATTGACTATATTCTCCATGCTGTACTAACATCCCATGACCAACTTATCCCCTCCCCCTCGGAAACCACTAGTTACTTCTCAGTGCCTGTGAATCTACTGCTGTTTTGTTCCTTCTGTTATGCTTTGTTTTTATATTCCACGAGTAAGTGAAATCATACGGGATTTGTCTTTCTCCTCCTGGCTTATTTTACTGAGCATAATACCCTCTACATCCATCCATGTTGTTACAAATGGCAGCCTTTCTTTTCTTTTTATGGCTGTGTAATATTACATTGTATATATGTACCACATCTTTTTTTATCCATTTATCTATTGATGGACGTTTAGGTTGCTCCTATATCTTGGCTATTGCAAATAGTGCAGTGATAAACACAGGGATGCGTACATCTTTTCAAATCAGGGATTTTGTTTTCTTCAGCTAAATTCCTAAAAGTGGAATTACTGAGTTGAATGATATTTCTATTTTAAGTTTTTTGAGGAACCTCCATACTGCTTTGCACAGAAGTTGCACCAATTTCCATTCCCACCAACAGTGTAGAAAGGTTCCCATTTCTCTATATCCTCACCAGCATTTGTTATTTCTTATCTTTTGGACAGTGGCCTAACTGGAGTGAAATAATATCTAACACCACTGTGTTTTTATTTTATTTTGCATTTCCCTGATGGTTAGTGATTTGGAACATCTTTTCATATGCCTGTTGACAGTTTGTATTTCTTCCTTGGAGAAGTGTCTGTTCAGGTCGTCAGCCCATTTTATTAATCAGGTTATTCGTTTTTTGAGTGTTGAGGTGTAAGAGTTCTTTATATATTTTGGATGTTAACCCTTTATCAAATGAGTGATTTATGAATATAAAATATCAGTTCCTTTTGTGGTCACATCCAAAATTATGAAAAAATTAAGGATGAACTTGACACTATACCCTGAAAACTACAAAATATTGCTGAAAAGTAATTATGGAAGGCCTAAGTAAATGAATAAATACACGATGTCTATAAATGGGAAGACTTTTCTGTGTCTTAAATATTGCTAAGAATTCATTCTTTCCAAATTAATCTGTAGATTTAGCACTAATCTAATAAAAATTACATCACCCATTACAATATATATTAAGAACCCAATTCTAAAATTTATATGAAAATGCAATTGGTTTAGAATTGCCGAAGTAACTTACATAGAAATGGAGGAATTACACTACCTGATTTCAAGGTATATTCTGTAGTCATAGATATCAACACACTGATTCTAGTGAAAGGATAGAAGTACCATCTATATCGTGGGAATAGGATAGTGTCCCACACATATATGGTCTATTTAGTTTCAATAATGAAGACAAGACAGCTTACAAGGAGAAGGAAAGGCTATTCAACAAATAGTGATAGAACAACTGCTTAACTATGTAAAAAGTTAACCTTAACCCTTACTTCACATCATTCATAAAAATGACCTTAGCAGGGACTTTGTCTTATTTGAGTTTTTATTCCAGCTCCTAATATACTGTCCATCTGACTGTAGGTGCTAAATAATTATTTGTATAATGAATAAATGATTAGACTCTAGTTCTCATGGCTTCTGGCCCTAATCTCAATGTGAGATGCTTATCAGACTATACAAACTTCATATTTTAGCTACAATAAGATATAACCTATATAGACAGATTCTAGTCCCCTCATTTCACTGTGTCAATCTGAGTAGCTTTCCAATCATAGCTTCCAAATATGTTCACCTAGCACTGAAATGCTTAGTAGTTTTACAGGTATTTCTTTGTGTCATTGTATTTGTATGTATGAAAAGCTGCCAGAATAAGAACATGTTAAACTTAAATAGAGTAACAAGAAGCAGAACAATGATAAATGCCTGTGGATAATTCAATCCTATTTGTTGATGCTGCTGATTTGCATTTTACTCAACTGACAGCGAGAGTCAACCTGACATATTCATTTACCCTAATATTTAATTTCAGTGAGCTCTCCTGTTTTTTAATAATATAGATATAATGTGACTATATTTTGCTCAAAGAAGTTAAAGGATATTGAACACTATCTTTTCAATGTATGGGTACGTCGACAGTGGTTAACAGTGATAGATGAACCAGGGTTCAGATGACTTGAACATTGACACAGAAGAGCAAGTTGGAGGCAAAGGTGAGGACTCCTGATGGCTCATTTGTTAAAACAATCTTTAAAGAAATACACTGTATTATAGAATACTTTCCTCATCACATGCTACAACTGGATATGCTCTTCAAGTAAAAACAAAACCAAAAAAGGCTGACTAGAAAACAAAATGCTTCTTTTTTTTTATTAAGGTATGATTGATATACACTCTTATGAAAAAACAATGTGGTTACTACATTTACCCATATTGTCAAGTCCCCACCCATAACCCAATGCAGTCACTGTCCATCAGTGTAGTAAGATGCCACAGATCCACTATGTGCCTTCTCTGTGCTACAGTGTTGTCCCCGTGAACCTGCACACCATATGTACTAAACATAATACCCCTCAAACCCTTCTCCATCCCGCCCCACCTGCCCTCCCACACCCATCCCCTTTGGTAACCACTAGTTCATTCTTGGAGTCTCCAAGTCTCCTGCTATTTTGCTTCATTGTTATACTCCACAAATGAGGGAAATCATTTCGCATTTGTCTTTCTCCACCTGGCTTATTTCACTGAGCATAATGTCCTCCAGCTCCATCCATGTTGTTGCAAATGGTAGAATTTCTTTCTTTCTTATGGCTAAATAGTATTCCGTTGTGTATATATACCACATCTTCTTTATCCATTCATCTACTGACGGACACTTAGGTTGCTTCTGTATCTTGGCTATTGTAAAAAGTGCTGTGATAAACATAGAGGTGCATATGTCTTTTTGAATCTGAGGAATTGTATTCTTTGGGTAAATTCCAAGGAGTGGGATTCCCGGGTCAAATGGTATTTTCTATTTTTAGTTTTTTAAGGAACCTCCATATTGCTTTACACAATGGTTGAACTAGCTTACATTCCATCCGGCAGTGAAGGAGGGTTCCCCTTTCTCCACATGCTCACCAGCGTTTGTTGTTCTTAGTCTTTTGAATGGTGGCAATCCTTACTGGTGTGCGGTGATATCTCATTGTGTTTTTAATTTGCATTTCCCTGATGATTAGTGCTGTGGAGCATCTTTTCATGTGTCTGTTGACCATCTGAATTTCTTCTTTGGAGAACTGTCTCTTCATATCCTCTGCCCATTTGTTAATTGGATATTTGCTTTTTTGGGTGTTGAGGCTTGTAAGTTCTTTACATATTTTGGATGTTAACCCTTGTCCAATATGTCATTTACAAATATATTCTCCCATACTGTAGGATGCCTTTTTGTTCTCTTAATGGTGTCCTTTGCTGTACAGAAACTTTTCAGTTTGATGTAGTCCCATGAGTTCATTTCTGCTTTTGTTTCCCTTACTCAAGGAGATGCATTCAGGAAGAAGCTGCTCGTGCTTATATTCAGGAGATGTCTGCCTATGTTGTCTTCTAAGAGTTTTATGGTTTCATGACTTATATTCAAGTCTTTGATCCATTTTGAGTTTACTTTTGTGTATGGGGTTAAACAATAATCCAGTTTCATTCTCTTGCATGTAGCTGTCCAGTTTTGCCAACACCAGTTGTTGAAAAGGCTGTCATTTCGCCATTGTATATCCATTGCTCCTTTATTAAATATTAATTGACCATATATGGTTAGGTTTATATCAGGGCTCTCAAGTCTGTTCCATTGGTCTGTGGGTCTGTTCTTGTGCCAGTACCAATTTGTCTTGATTACTGTGGCTTTGTAGTAGAGCTTGAAGTTGGGGAGCATAATCCCTCAGCTTTATTCCTCCTTCTCAGAATTGCTTTGGCTATTTGAGGTCTTTTGTGGTTCCATATGAATTTTAGAATGATTTTCTCTCGTTCATTGAAGAATGCTGTTGGTATTTTGATAGGAATTGAATTGAACCTATAGATAGCTTTAGGCAGGATGACCATTTTGACAATATTTGTTCTTCCTATCCATGAGCACAGGATGTGTTTCATTTATTGGTATCTTCTTTAATTTCTCTTAAGAGTGTCTTATAGTTTTCAGGATATAGGTCTTCCACTTCCTTGGTTAGGTTTATTCCTAGGTATTTTATTCTTTTTGATGCAACTCTGAATGAAATTGTTTTCCTGATTTCTCTCTTCATTAGTTCATTGTTAGTGTATAGGAATGCCACAGATTTCTGTGTATTAATTTTCTATCCTGCAACTTTGCTGAATTCAGATATTAGATCTAGTAGTTTTTGAAGTGGATTCCTTAGGGTTTTTTTTATGTACAGTATCATGTCATTGGCAAACAGGGACAGTTTAACTTCTTCCTTGCCAATCTGGGTGCCTTTTATTTCTTTGTGTTGTCTGATTGTCGTGGCTCCAGTGCTATGTTGAATAGAAGGGGAAAGTGGGCATCCTTGTCTTGTTCCTGATCTTAAAGGAAAAGCTTTCAGCTTCTTGCTGTTAAGTATGATCTTGACTCTGGGTTTGTCATATATGGCCTTTACTATGTTGAGGTACTTGCCCTTTATGCCCATTTTGTTGAGAGTTTTTATAATGAATGGGTGTTGAATTTTGTCAAATGCTTTTTCACCATCTATGGAGATGATCATGTGGTTTTTGTTCTTTTTGTTGATGTGGTGGATGATGTTGATGGATTTTTGAATGTTGTACCATCCTTGCATTCCTGGAATAAATCCTACTTGATCATGATGGATGGGCTTTTTGATGTATTTTTGAATTCGGTTTGCTAATATTTTGTTGAGTATTTTTGCATCTATGTTCATCAGGGATATTGGTCTGTAATTTTCTTTTTTTGTGGTGTCTTTGCCTGGTTTTGATATTAGAGTTATGCTGGCCTCATTGAATGAGTTTGAAAGTATTCCCTCTTCTTCTACTCTTTGGAAAACTTTAAGGAGGATGAGTAGTAGGTCTTCACTAAATGTTTGATAAAATTCAGCAGTGAAGCCATCTGGTCCAGGAATATTGTTTCTAAGGTAGTTTTTCGATTAACAGTTCGGTTTCATTGCTGGTAATAGGTTTGTTCAGATTTTCTCTTTCTTCCTTGGCCAGCCTTGGAAGGTTGTATTTTTCTAGAAAGTTGTCCATTTCTTGTAGGTTATCCAGTTTCTTAGCATATGATTTTTCATAGTATTCTCTATTAATTCTTTGTATTTCTGTAGTGTCTGTAGTGATTTTTCCTTTCTCATTTCTTACTCTGTTTATGTGAGTAGACTCTCTTTTTCTCTTGATAAGTCTGGCTAGGGGTTTATCTATTTTGTTTATTTTCTCGAAAAACCAGCTCTTGCTTTCATTGATTCTTTCTATTGTTTTATTCTTCTCAATTTTATTTATTTCTGCTCTAATGTTTATTATGTCCCTCCTTCTACTGACTTTGGGCCTCATTTGTTCTTCTTTTTTCATTTGCATTAACTGAGTTTCGACTGCTTATATGGGATTATTCTTCTTTTCTGAGGTCGGCCTGTATTGCAATATACTTTCTTCTTAGCATGGCCTTGGCTGCATCACACAGATTCTGTGGTGTTGAACTATTGTTGTCATTTGTCTCCATATATTGCTTGACCTCTGTTTTTATTTGGTCATTGATCCATTGGTTATTCAGGAGCATGTTGTGAAGCCTCCATGTGTTTGTGGGATTTTTCATTTTCTTTGCTTAATTTATTTCTAGTTTCATACCTTTGTGGTCTGAGAAACTGGTTGGTACAATTTCAATATTTTTGAATTTACTGAGACTCTTTTTGTGGCCTAGTATATAATCTATTCTTGAAAATGTTCCATGTGCACTTGAGAAGAATGTGTATTCTGCTGCTTTTGCATGTAGAGTTCTGTGGATGTCCTTCAGAAAGTGGAGTGTTGAAGTCTCCTAGAATGAATGCATTGCATTCTTTTTCCCCTTTTAATTCAGTTAGTATTTCTTTCACATATGTAGGTGCTCCTGTGTTGGGAGCATAGATATTTATAATGTTATATCTTCTTGTTGGATTGACTCCTTTATCATTATGTAATGTCCTTCTTTGTCTCTTGTTACTTTCTTTGTTTTGAAGTCTATTTTGTCTGATATAAGTACTGCAACTCCTGCTTTTTTCTCTCTATTAGCTGCATGAAATACCTTTTTCCATCCCTTCACTTTTAGTCTGTGTATGTCTTTGGGTTTGAAGTGAGTCTCTTGTAGGCAGCATATAGATGGCTCTTGCTTTTTTTATCCATTCAGTGACTCTATGTCTTTTGATTGGTGCATTCAGTCCATATACATTTAGGGTGATTATTGATAGGTATGTACTTATTGCCATTTCACAATTTAGATTCGTGGTTACCAAAGGTTCAAGGTTAACTTCCTTACTATCTAAGTGTCTAACTTAATTCACTTAATATTCTATTACAAACACAGTCTACAGGTTCTTTTCTTTTTCTTCTCCTTTTTCTTCCACCTCCATTCTTGATATATTAGGTATCATATTCTGTACTCTTTGTCTATCCCTTGATTGACTTTGGGGATAGTTAATTTAATTTTGCATTTGCTTAGTAATTTGCTGTTCTACTTTCATTACTGTGGTTTTATTTCCTCTGGTGGCAGCTATCAAACCTTAGGAACACTTCCATCTATAGCAGTCCCTCCAAAATAGACTGTAGAGATGGTTTGTGGGAGGTAAATTCTCTCAGCTTTTGCTTATCAGGAAATTGTTTAATCCTTCCTTCAAATTTAAAGGATAATCTTGCCGGATAATGTAATCTTGGTTCCAGGCCCTTCTGCTTCATGGCATTAAATACATCATGCCACTCCCTTCTGGCCTGTAAGGTTTCTGCTGAGAAGTCTGATGTTAGCCTGATGGGCTTTCCTTTGTATGTGATCTTATTTCTCTCTCTGGCTGCTTTTAATAGTCTGTCCTTATCCTTGATCTTTGCCATTTTAATTACTATGTGTCTTGGTGTTGTCTTCCTTGGGTCCCTTGTATTGGTACATCTGTGGATCTCCATGGCTTGAGAAACTATCTCCTTCCCCAGATTGGGGAAGTTTTCAACAATTACCTCCTCAAAGACACTTTCTATCCCTTTCTGTCTCTCTTCTTCTTCTGGTACCCCTATAATGCGAATGTTGTTCTATTTATATTGGTCACACAGTTCTCTCGATATTCTTTCATTTTTGGAGATCCTTTTTTCTCTCTATGCCTCAGCTTCTTTGTATTCCTTGTCTCTGATTTCTATTTCATTTATCATCTCCTCCACTGTATCCAACCTGCTTTTAATAACTTCCATTGTGTTCTTCAATAATTGGATCTCTGACTGGAATTCATTCCTGAGTTCTTGAATATCTTTCCGTACCTCTATTAGAATGTTGATGATTTTTATTTTGAACTCCCTTTCAGGAAGAGTCATGAGGTGCATGTCATTTAAATCTTTCTTGGGAGTTGAATTAATAATTTTACTCTGGACAAGGTTCCTTTGGTGTTTCATATTTGTATATGACGCCCTCTAGTGTCCAGAAGCTCTATTCTCTGGAGCTTCTCAGCCCCTGAAGCAATGTTGGGGGTCGTAGGGGAGTTGTATTGCTGCCTGGGGTGAGGATAGAGCTTTTTCCTGCTTCCCAGCTGCTAAGCCTGCCTCCACTGCCTGAACCAGTGTGCCGAGCACATAGGTATAAGCGTCTGTCCCAGAGCAGCCGGATACGGATGCCTGCTTTCCACAAGCAGCCAGAATCCCAGTCTTCCTGGGGACTCCGCCTGTTCCAGCTTTCCAACCCCATAATCATGAGAGTATGATGAAAGCACCATGAAATGTAGGTTTGTGCTCCCAGAGCAGATCTCTGGAGCCAGGTATTCAGCAGTCCCAGACTTCCACTCCCTCCCTGCTCAGTTTCTCTTCCTCCCACTGGTGAGCTAGGGTGGGGGAAGGGCTTGGGTCCCACCGAGCCACAGCTTTGGTACGTTACCCTGTTCTGTGAGGTCTGCTCTGTTCTCCAGGTGTATGCAGTCTGGTGCAGTCCTATTTCCTGTTGCTCTGTCAGGGTTAGTTGTATTAATTATATTTTTGTATTATATGCAGTTTTAGGAGGAAGCCTCTGTCTCACCTCTCACATCGCTATCTTTAATCCCAAAATGCTTTTTTTTAAAGCTTTTCCATGATATTCCTTCAACCACTCACCAGAGAGAAAACCTCAGTCAGGGTCTAATAGTGCCTCCTCACTCTTCATGACTTTGTGACCTTCATTTTAAAGAGAACAGTCTCTCTCCTGTAGCAGTTGCAGCAGTAGCCTTGTGAACTGATAAAGGCCTGGAAAAGTGCCATTTCAGAAAGCAGCATGTATTCTGAAACAAGAATGTGAATCAAGGTGTATTTGCTTCTTAGTTTGAAACTGGTCTTTCTAAGTTCTAGTACTGTAGTAGTTTATAAAATGTTCACATTGTCACTGGCAGGAAATTATTTTTGTTTTAATTGATATTATTATAAATAAGTTCTAAAATATAGTAAAATTCTTTTTATTTTATTAAACTATAGCAACATTTTTCTTAAGATTGTTTTATTTTCCAATAAATACTTGTTAATAATAACCAGCGAAATCTTTAGCTTCAAAGGCTTAGTCCCACTCTATCACTAAATCTTTAAGCAGAAGTTAATATTGTTTGCCCTGCTGTTGCCTTTTTTTTTTTTGGTATCATTAATCTACAATTACATGAGGAACATTATGTTTACTAGACTCCCCCCATCACCAAGTTCCCCCTGCATACCCCATGACAGCCACTGTCCATCAGCGTAGTAAGATGCTGTAAAATTACTACTTGTCTTCTCTGTGTTGTACAGCCCTCCCTGTGCCCCTCACCCCACATTATACATGCTAATCATAATGCCCCCTTTCTTTTCCCCCCCATTATCCCTCCCTTCCCACCCCTCCTGCCCAGTCTCTTTCCCTTTGGTAACTGTTAGTCCATTCTTGCGTTCTGTGAGTCTTCTGTTGTTGTGCTCCTTCAGTTTTTTCTTTGTTCTTTTACTCTACAGATGAGTGAAATCATTTGATACCTGTCTTTCTCCGCCTGGCTTATTTCACTGAGCATAATACCCTCTAGCTCCTTCCATGTTGTTGCAAATGGTAGGGTTTGTTTTCTTCTTATGGCTGAATAATATTCCATTGTGTATATGTACCACGTCCTCTTTATCCATTCATCTACTGACGGACACTTAGGTTGCTTCCATTTCTTGACTGTTGTAAATAGTGCTGTGATAAACATAGGGCATCTGTCTTTTTCAATCTGGGCTGCTGCATTCTTAGGGTAAATTCCTAGGAGTGGAATTCCTGGGTCAAATGGTATTTCTATTTTGAGTTTTTCGAGGAGCCTCCATACTGCTTTCAACAATGGTTGAACTAATTTACATTCCCACCAGCATTGTAGGAGGGTTCCCCTTTCTCCACATCCTCGCCAACATTTGTTGTTGTTTGTCTTTTGGATGGTGGTGTTCCTTACTGGTGTGAGGTGATATCTCATTGTGGTTTTAATTTGCATTTCTCTGATGACTAGTGATGTGGAGCATCTTTTCATGTGTCTGTTGGCCATCTGAATTTCTTCTTTGGAGAACTATCTGTTCAGCTCCTCTGCCCATTTTTTAATTGGATTATTTGCTTTTTGTTTGTTGAGGTGCATGAGCTCTTTATATATTTTGGATGTCAACCCCTTATTGGATCTGTCATTTATGAATATATTCTCCCATACTGTAGGATACCTGCTGTTGCCTTTTAAAATCACGTGTGGTGAGCTTAAGCAAGAGAGGACAAGGGGAGAAAAACTTCCTAAAGGGATCTTAGAGAACTAAATGTCTTCCATTACACTGTGAATTTTACTTATAGAAAACAGGATCTAAAATTTCAAAATCAGCACTCTGTTGAATTTCCTGTGTATGAAGATCACTTTTAGTTTTTGCATTCATCACTATTTGTTAATGAATATATATTATGTTCAAATTCCTCAACAGATATGTTCCTTTAAGTCTTCAAGTTTAAATTCTTTGGTATTTATTTTTATGTAACTGTTCAAAGTTTTCTAAGCCATATGTGGCTCAATAGACATTCTTGAAGACCACCTTGAAGCAGTTTCTGGTATATGGCAAAGAAGAAGAGAATGGCAGGAAAATCATTCTTTGTTCTGTCACCTGAGGAGCATTTTTCTCATGCTATACATTGGTACTTGATCAGACATGTTGCTGACATTTTTACCATGTCAGAGTCACTTCTAAATATCAATAGCTGTATTCCATTTTCTTTTTATCTCCATGTTAATAGGTTCCACAAATGATACTATCAATTTAATAAACTGAAAAACTCTCTGGCAGAGATAACCCACAGACAATTGTCAAAATACCTAAATAAGGCATACATCCACTCAGATTATATTTTTAACAATTATACTTATCAGTATAAATAATTACAAAATGTAGACTTCTAGAAAACATTGAAATAGCAAAGATATAGGTCCTATAGAGCTCTTATTGTCACAATTTCCCTAAGAAGCAGTCAACAAATTGAATGGAGGTAAAGAAAAATTTGAATTTTATTTTCTCTTCTTTTCTCCACCTGTCATTCATAGAATTTGTAATAAAATTCTTCATTGCCTTATACTCAGGTTGATGTTAATATCTAAAATTATTCCTCTTTGAAAAATAAGAAGCAACATTATTGACTATGTTGGCCATATGGTAGACAAGAATTACAGTTTATTTCCTTTGGATTGAATTAGCCCCTGTGCCAGAGGAGAATGTTCTTTGGATCGAGACAAAAGGATGTTTTTTTCCTCCATCGAGTACTTAAAATCATACCATATTTTGTGTTTCTTCCTTGCTTGTGCCATGGGTTTCTTGTACAGTTATTTTATCTTGTCTGAAACTTCTAATGAATTTTTTTTTCTTGGATCTTGGCTATATTTTTTAGCTTTATCCATCTTGTCACTCTTAATCTGTTTTATGTTGTCCCTCTTTGCCAGAATCCTCCATCTCACAGGCTAATTCGGTGCCTGCCATTTACTCTCTGGACAGCAGCACAGCTGTCATCCTAAGGTTTCTCATTGTCACTGCTCTGCTGGGCTGGTTATACTGTCTTTGGATTCCATGTCTTCTTTCTTGATTTATTGCCTCTTCAAGTAACTTCCTAAGAGTAGATAGTTGAGGCCTTTCTGAATATAAAATTCAAATTTGAAAATTACATCCCTTCACAATTTTCAAGATATTACACTTCTCTTTTTCTGCTTCCAATAACTGATTCCAGAATGATGAATGATTCAGATCAGTGTTCCTTTGCAGATTTTTTTCTCATGGGAGATACTAATTTATTTTTACCTTGGTGTTCTGAACTAATAAGGAGATGTCTGAGAGTGGATCTTCTTTCATTTACTGTGCTCTGTATGCCTAGATGCTTTCAATTTGGATTCTTGTCTTTCATGTCTTGAGAATGCTTCTTAAGTTTATTTGATAGTTTCTCTGCTCCTTTTTCTTCCTCTCTCCCTTCCTTCCTTCTTTCCTTTCTCTCTGGTTTCCTAGTTGCCAGATGTTATATCTACTGGACTCACTCTTTCATACTTTTCTGTATATTTTCTAAATCTTTAACTTTCTGGTACATAGCTTTATAAATTTCCTCAACTTTCTTTTTTATCTTTTTTGGTCAGTGGATTTGAGACTTCTTTGTATAAATATAAAAACCACAGTCTACTTACTCATTGTTGTTTTAAGTAGCTTTTTCCATTTCCAAGAATAAAAATAAGTTGTTGATAGATATGAAATTTATGCCACAGCTATTGGCCAAGAGGAGCTTTTCTGGGAGATAATTTCCCATTTAGCAAGTTGCAAAGAAGTTCACACATTCAGTTTTTTTTTAACTGTGGTAAAATGTATATAACAAAATTTACCATTTTAATGTGGTGCAGTTCAGTAGCATATTAAGTAGAATCTCGTTATATAATCAAGTCCTTCTATTAACTGTTTAGTCAATGATATTTTTACTCTAAAATTACCTCATTTTTTATTCCTTTTTCATAGCATCCTGATCTTATATAATCAACATACATCTTCTCATATCTCTATATTAATTTTTTCTTATTTTTGTTGCCTAAACTGTTTATTTGGGGGAGTCAGGTTTTCTCCTTATTCTCCTTGTTCTTCTTTCATTCTGCGGTTCTCAGCACGTCTTTTCATAGTTAAAAAAAATGTCTGTCTCTGGTATGGACTTCACAATCAGTTGTGTGACTAGGTCTGTTTCTCCCCTGAATTGGAATTCTGTGGAGAGTACTGTATGGTGTGTAACAGAGAACATAAACCAGTGGGATTCATTTTAACTTTAGTCTAGTGAGTGAACAGTTCTTCAAGTGCCAAAACAAGGAATATTTGACTTGGAGGTCCACATCCAGGTTAGCTTCCTCCAGAACTCATTTCCTTGAGCAGCTCAGTGATTTTCTTTAGAGAAGAGATGGCAGACTCTTTGCATGTTGGTAAACATCAAGGTTCCAGCCCTCTGTGCTCAGGGTAAAGGTCTTATATAGAGACTTGCTACCAGGCTCATTTTTGCTCGTTACCAGGCCTGTTTTTCACTTCTACCCTCTTTCAAGGCAGTTGCCTGGTCAGCCCAGAGCCATGGTGCTGTCTCCTCTAGATGTCCTGTGTGGTGTGTTCTAGAACACTTCTTCATCTGCCTGTTTCATCTGTTGACACACTCATCACTTCCTGTCTTCCAGAATATATTAAAATTTCAGATTAGGGATAATCACCACCTCCACGCTCACCTGTCTTCTCCTTTTATGGGTTTATTTCTTTTTAAACTGTGATGCTTTTATTTCTGTGTGATCTCAGGAGCTATGGGAGATAAATGCATGTTGTAATATATGTATGCTTTAATTCCCAGGAATAAAATAACGGTTTGGAGAGATAATTCATATTCTATATACTATTATTTAGCTATATATTTCCACAGGTATAGATGGACTCTGTTGTTCTTGAGATTTTTTTTAAATAATAGGAAAAGTCAAAAAAGAAAGTATATTTCATTCATAAATGAACTGCTTTAGAAATTAGAACATATATGTATTTTTCTACTCTGTAGATATTTGAATACATTTACATATACCTAATTTAATGTGAATATTTTTCAATATCTTAATTTATTAAAAAGCCATGTAAAAAATCCTGTATCCATTTAAAAGTATAATAAAATGAATTTACAACTATATTTATAAAGCTAATTCAGTCTTAGAATTTTTTTTAATGGGAATGCTGATTTTTTGCCTCTACTCACACTACTCTAAAAAAATTTTGAAGTCTACAACTCATTTATTAGTCATTAAGGTGGATATACTCTACAGAGTTCTTGACCCACTACCCCAAAGCAATATTGGCTACTTTGTACACATTGCTTTATGCCCTGCACTCTTGTCACAACACCTGCAAACATTTATTCTCCTCACTTGTCCACCTGTATGTCCCCACCACTAGGCTTAAGCTCCTTGACAGTATCTTATTTATACCTTATCTTCAGTGTCTTGCACATAGTGTAGGTGCTCAACTAACATTTGTGTGTACATATACATATATATGGTATTGTGTATATTTATTATCTATATAGTGTGTGTGTCTATTCATACATATGGTAGAAAAATAATTGACATACAACAGATTTTAAAAATCAAAGCATGACTTAAACAAAGGATTAGTTTTAAGGGGGAGGCTGTACAAATGTTCTGCTGAGTTGTATTTGTCAAAGCATATCAAGCAAATCATTATGAACCTTACAGTTTCCTTTGTGTGTATTCTCTTTGCCTAGCACTTGACCATTAAGGACTTGAGTTGAGAAGAGATATGGCTACTCAACAGTCTCTCTTTTCAGTGCAGTTGGAATAACAAAGTATAAAATCTGGAACTCAGCCAAGTGTTAGTTCTTAATATCTTAAAATGATTTTTAAATGTATTAAAATTTAATATAGTAGAAAAGCATGAATTATGGAAATGGTCTTATGACTATGAACAGCAAATGAAAACTTGATTAAAGGTGGCTATATCAAGCATTCTTCACTTGAATTATCGTGCCAGCTTCTGAATAAAGCTTTGATTTGGTTTGAACCTTTTGTATGTAACAATTTTTAGAGCAAGTTACTACAGTTCTTTTTGAATAATATAGGTCAAGAGAAGTTCATTTGTAGGTGGGGCTGCTGTACTACTTGGGGGACTGTCTTAATAGATCCATTTCATTAATTGTCATGAATTTTTTATTAACAAAACCAGTACATCAGGTTTAGCCAGCTAAAACTGTTCCCGTAGTTGTTATCTTTATTGTCAGAAAGAATATTGTGAAAATAGGGAATTACTGCACTGCTTTAACTCTTGATTAAACAGAGGAATGGCATTATCAATGAACAATAACTTAGGGGCATATAATCAGGTTGACATACAATGTTTCAGTTGTGCAACTCCCATTAACTTTAAAACCTTGTGCTTTAACTTCAGTGTCTTCCAGTTAGGAGTAATGCCATAGCTGTCTACTAGGTACTCGGAGTTAATGTGATTAATGTCAAGTAGCAGGATGTTCATTCTTTCTTCCTTAAGCTTTTATTCCTTAGGTATTTTTGGTTAAACGGTCTTCTAAGGAACTGCCTTTCAGAAACAAGGCAATGGTATTAACAAAGCAGCAGTAATGGACTGGAAAGTGAATGATGTTATAGCATGTGCATTTTACTCACCAATGGAAGAAATATCCTTCAATTCCTATCTGATAGTCTTATAAAGTCATATATAGAGCATTAAAACTGTGATTTTTTTTAATTTTAAGAAATTTCTAAAGCTTTCTTAGCCATACAACAGGTAATTGCAATATTATTATCAATATTCTTTTTATCTTCAATATCAAAGTCATAAGCATATTTTATGTCCCACCTCTTGTGGGATAATTAATAGCATGAATTATTATCTTCATAAAAATGATTTAAAGGTGAAGGTGAAACGGGGAGAAGCTCAGTGGTTTTCTTAGGATCCCATAACTATTATACTATATATGTATGTATATTTAGAATGTATCTTTGTACCTATTGTACTTGGTTAAACATTGGCCTTACAAGATTTTAAGACTGAAAGAGTACTGAAAATTTCTTATTTTAGAAAACAAAAATGACATTATTTTCGAAGAAGGCATATAATGATGAGAATCCTGGCTCAAACATTTACTTGCTTAGGTAAATTCGTTAGCCTCTTAAGCCTTCATTTTCTCATTTTAAATAGAAATGATAACTACTTTTCAGGGTTATTGTACAGATTAATGTATGTTAAGTGCCCAAATGATTGCCAAAAACATTGAAAGCACTCAATAAAACAATAAGCATCATTTTTGTTATTATTGACAGATTTGGAATCAGACCTAGAGAAGTTAAAAAGGTTAGCCAAGGTAACCTGGTTTCTTAGTGACAAGGATGGAATCTGACCAAAGGTGGCCTAACCAAACCCAGTGTTCTTTGCATATGCAATGTTCTCTCTTAATCATTGACAGTATCTATGCTATAGTCAGAATTATTCATTGGTGAAAATTCAAATTATTCAATGAAATCATCACTTTCTTTTCCTGCTCCCAAAATTCAAGATTTGAATATCTGTAATTTACACCAGAATCCCAGATTTTTTATGTGGATGATTTAAAGGATCTTGTGTTTTAAAAAAGATACTGTCAACTTCTATTAAATCATGAGAGGCTTTTCAACAGCCATTCATCAGAATCTTCAAAGTAGGTCTAATTAGTCATGAACTAGAATAAATAACATAAAACATTTCACCCTAGGCCATTCAGTTGTCCAGTATAAATAGCTGCTGATCCATGGAACCTTGTGTTCTGTCTACTGGCTCTGTAAATGACTGCAAGCTCTAAGCTGAACTATGCTCATAGCTCCAGATCCCTTACTCCTACTGGATTATGGGCTTCAGGGTGCTCCCCATCTTTGGCCTTCATTGGTCATCATTGATGTGGATCTTCCAACTCTCATTTCCCGTGCTGTCTAGGTAGTGCACCACAGGAGACGCAGTGACGGTGGCCAATACTTTTATAGACTGCTACTTATATACTGCTTATACTTGTAGCAGACTTCTTTCACAGTAATACTCTTAAGTTGATCCTCATAACAACTATGTGAAACAAGCAGTATTATTTGTCTTCAAACTGAAGAATCTAAAATTCAATTTAGTACTTTACCCAAAGTACCATGGATAGTGAATAGAAGAACCACGAACTCCAAGCACTTTCCACCTCTCAGTCACCACTCACTCATGTTGCTGACGAGTGATAACAGAAGGGTCCTAAGATAAAAACAGAATGAAATATATGGAGTGCTGCTTTTGATATGAGCTATGAAGCATCTACCTGTAAATCTCTGTGAGAAAGTATTGTCTAAGTGTTAATGAGGGAAGTAGTCTAACATTTCTCTTACTTCTCTCAATACTGAGCACCTGGGAGGTAGCTGATAAGTATTTTTGATTATTTTATTTGTAATATCAGGAAAAAAAGACTGTCTCTTCTAAGAATAAAGTCTTATCCTGATTTTATTATAAATATTTCTTAGCAGTTTCTATCATTGTTTATGATAATAGTTGCTCTAAAGTTCTTTTCCCTGAACTGCCTCCATTTATTCCTCTGATTTTACCTGTCACCTATATGCTAATGTTCTTTTTTGCTGCATGCCTGAGTCAACAAATTTTATCTATTTTACTTCTTAAGTATTTTTTGAATCTGCTCTTCTCTTTTCTGGGTTGGTTGTTATGAATACCCTATGCAGATCTTCAATGATCACATTGAACTACTGAGCTAGTCTTCTAAATAATTTCTTTTCAGCCAAGTCTGTTCTCTTCAGATCCATTCCCCAATCCTAACAGTCATTTCCCTTCTTAAAACCTTTTAATAATAGTCTTCCAGAGAGGATGATTAAAGATGGCAGTATGAGAGGTGAGACAGAGGCCTCCTCCTAAAACCACATATAATACAAAAACATAGTTAATACATCTAATACTGAAAGAACAAAAGGAAAGAGAGCTGCAACAGACTCATACACCTGAAGAAAAGAATACACCTCATGAACAGGGTAACATACCAAAGCCGTTGCCTGGCAGGACCCATGCCCTTTCCCCACCCCAGCTCATGGGCAGGAGGAAGAGAAATTGAGTGAGGAGGGAATGGAGGCCTGAGACTTCTGAACACCTACCTCTGGAGATCTTCTCTGGGAGCAAAAAACTACATTGCATGGTACTCTGGTGATTAGGTGGTTGGAAAGCAGAGACAGGCAGAATACCTGGAGAGACTGAGATTCCAGCTGCTTGTGGAAAACAGGGATCCATATCCAGCGACTCTGGGACAACAGAAAGGCGGACAGTTTGAGAGACTTCTTAACAGTGAGGAAGATGCAGCAGGCTGCGTATCACAGAGTGGGGCATTAGAGCTGTGTGGCCAGCCAGGGAGCTGGAGCGCCTGAAGATTGTGAAAATTCCCAACCTGCTGGGCAGAGTGCACCAGGAGAATTTTCCTACTTGTCCTTTTCTCCTGAGCAATAAGCTCTGTGCAATCTTCTTAATAGTTCAAATTCAGTAAATTCATATTTATAAAGTTAGCTTTATTCCATTTATACATGATTTTCTCATTAAGATAATCATTTGTTACTGTTTTCAGTTTTACAATGTGTATTAATAAATTACAAAACATAACATATGGAACCAAGATGGCGGCGTGAGTAGAGCAGCAGAAATCTCCCAAAACCACATATATTTATGAAAATATAACAAATAGAGATCAGAGGACACAGAACAACATCCAGAACACATACACGCCTGCGAGAACTCAGCGCCTCGCGAAGGGGGTAAGATACAAACCCCAGCCCAGTGGGACCCGAGCGCCCCTCACCCCAGCTCCTGGCAGGAGGAGAGGAGTCGGAGCGGAGAGGTAGAGGGAGCCCAGGACTGCTAAACACCCAGCCCTAGCCATCCACACCAGGGCACAGACACAGTGCATGCGTGGGGTCCTGGATACTAGGGAAACAGGACAGCAAGACCTGTGAGCGGGTCCCTGAGGCTGGCACCCGGGGACAAAGAAAAGCGAGAGGCCTTTTTTTTTTTATTTAAATTATTTATTTATTTATTTATTTATTTATTTATTTTTTGGCGAGTGCTGTTTGGAAGTCTTAAAGGGACAGGGACCCCAAAACCGGACGGAAGCGTCCCAGGACACTTAGTCGAGAGGCAGGGAATCTGGGGATCTCTGGGCACTCTAACCCCCTGGGCAGCAGGGAGCACGGAGGCCGCTCATGGAGATAAATAGCCTCCCGGCCGCTCCCCCTCCAACGCAGATCCACCATTTGGGAGCAGCAGCCCGAGACAGGCTACGCCCACAGCAACAGCAGAGATAAACTCCACCGCAGCCAGGCAGGAATCAGAAGCCCTGTCTGCACGCAGCTGCCCAGCACAAGCCACTACAGGTCGCTGTTCTCCCAGGAGAGGAAGGCCACAAACCAATAAGGAGGCAAGTTCTTCCAGCTGTCACTTGTACCAGCTCTGCAAACTATTTCTATCACCATGAAAAGGCAAAATTACAGGCAAACCAAGATCACAGAGACAACACCAGAGAAGGAGACAGACCTAACCAGTCTTCCTGAAAAAGAATTCAAAGTAAAAATCATAAACATGCTGACAGAGATGCAGAGAAATATGCAAGAGCCAAGAGATGAAGTCCATAGGGAGATCACAGATGCCAGGAAGGAGATCACAGAAGTGAAACAAACTCTGGAAGGATTTATAAGCAGAATGGATAAGATGCAAGAGGCCATTGATGGAATAGAAACCAGAAAACAGAAACGCATAGAAGCTGACATAGAGAGAGATAAAAGGATCTCCAGGAATGAAACAATATTAAGAGAACTGTGTGACCAATCCAAAAGGAACAATATCTGTATTATAGGGATACCAGAAGAAGAAGAGAGAAAAAAGGGATAGAAAGTCTCTTTGAAGAAATAATTGCTGAAAACATCCCCAAACTGTGGGAGGAAATAATCGAACAGACCACAGAAATACACAGAACTCCCAACAGAAAGGACCCAAGGAGGACAACACCAAGACACATAATAATTAAAATGGCAAAGATCAAGGACAAGGAAAGAGTTATAAAGGCAGATAGAGAGAAAAAAGTCACCTATAAAGGAAAACCCATCAGGCTATCATCAGACTTCTCGGAAGAAACCTTACAGGCCAGAAGAGAATGGCATGATATATTTAACGCAATGAAACAGAAGGGCCTTGAACCAACGATACTGTATCCAGCACGATTATCATTTAAATATGATGGAGGGATTAAACAATTCCCAGACAAGCCAAAGTTGAGGGAATTTGCCTCCCACAAACCACCTCTACAGGACATCTTACAGGGACTGCTCTAGATGGGAGCACTCCTAAAAAGAGCACAGAACCAAACACCCAACATATGAAGAATGGAGGAGGAGGAATAAGAAGGGAGAGAAGAAAAGAATCTCCAGACAGTGTATATAACAGGTCAATAAGTGAGCTAAGTTAGGCAGTAAGATACTAAAGACGCTAACCTTGAACCTTTGGTAACCACGAATCTAAAGCCAGCAATGGCAATACGTACATATCTTTCAATAGTCACCCTAAATGTAAATGGACTTAATGCACCAGTCAAAAGACACAGAGTAATAGAATGGATAAAAAAGCAAGACCCATCTATATGCTGCTTACAAGAAACTCACCTCAAACACAAAGACATGTACAGACTAAAAGTCAAGGGATGGAAAAACATACTTCAGGCAAACAACAGCAAGAAGAAAGCAGGGGTTGCAGTACTAATATCAGACAAAATAGACTTCAAAACAAAGAAAGTAACGAGATAAAGAAGGACATTACATAATGATAAAGGGCTCAGTCCAACAAGAGGATATAACCATTCTAAATATATATGCACCCAACACAGGAGCACCAGCATATGTGAAACAAATACTAACATAACTAAACGGGGAAATACACTGCAATGCATTCATTTTAGGAGACTTCAACATGCCACTCACCCCAAAGGAAAGATCCACTGGGCAGAAAATAAGTAAGGACACGGAGGCACTGAACAACACAGTAGAACAGATGGACCTAATAGACATCTATAGAACTCTACATCGAAAAGCAACAGGATATACATTCTTCTCAAGTGCACATGGAACATTCTCCAGAATAGACCACATACTAGCTCACAGAAAGAGCCTCAGTAAATTCCAAAATATTGAAATTCTACCAACCAATTTTTCAGACCACAAAGGTATGAAAGTAGAAATAAATTCTACAAAGAAAGCAAAAAGGCTCACAAACACATGGAGGCTTAACAACATGCTCCTAAATAATCAATGGGTCAACAAACAAATTAAAATAGAGATCAAGGAATATATGGAAACAAATGACAACAACAACACAAAGCCCCAACTTCTGTGGGATGCAGCAAAAGCAGTCTTTAGAGGAAAGTATATACCGATCCAGGAACACTTGAAGAAGGAAGAACAATCCCAAATGAATAGTCTAACATCACAATTATCGAAACTGGAAAAAGAAGAACAAATGAGGCATAAAGTCAGCAGAAGGACGGACATAATAAAGATCAGAGAAGAAATAAACAAACTTGAGAAGAATAAAACAATAGCAAAAATCAATGAAAACAAGAGCTGGTTCTTTGAGAAAATAAACAAAATAGATAAGCCTCTAGCCAGACTTATTAAGAGAAAAAGAGAATCAACACAAATCAACAGAATCAGAAGCGAGAACGGAAAAATCATGACAGATTCCACAGAAATACAAAGAATTATTAAAGACTACTATGAAAACCGATATGCCAACAAGCTGGAAAACCTAGAAGAAATGGACAACTTCCTAGAAAAATACAACCTTCCAAGACTGACCAAGGAAGAAACACAAAAGTTAAACAAACCAATTATGAGCAAAGAAATTGAAATGGTAATCAAAAAACTACCCAAGAACAAAACCCCCGGCCCAGACGGATTTACCTTGGAATTTTATCAGACACACAGAGAAGACATAATACCCATTCTCCTTAAAGTGTTCCAAAAATAGAAGAGGAGGGAATACTCCCAAACTCATTCTATGAAGCCATCATCACCCTAATACCAAAACCAGGGAAAGACCCCACCAAAAAAGAAAATTACAGACCAATATCCCTGATGAACATAGATGCAAAAATACTCAATGTAAAATATTAGCAAACGAATTCAAAAATATATCAAAAGAATCATACACCATGACCAAGTGGGATTCATCCCAGGGATGCAAGGATGGTACAACATTCGAAAATCCATCAACATCATCCACCACATCAACAAAAAGAAAGACAAAAACCACATGATCACCTCCATAGATGCTGAAAAAGCATTTGACAAAATTCAACATCCATTCATGATAAAAACTCTCAGCAAAATGGGTATAAAGGGCAAGTACCTCAACATTATAAAGGACATATATGATAAATCCACAGCCAACATTATACTGAACAGCGAGAAGCTGAAAGCTTTTCCTCTGAGACTGGAAACAAGACAGGGATGCCCACTCTCCTCACTGTTATTTAACATAGTACTGGAGGTCCTAGCCATGGCAATCAGACAAAACAAAGAAATACAAAGAATCCAGATTGGTAAAGAAGAAGTTAAACTGTCAGTATTTGCAGATGACATAATATTGTACATAAAAAACCCTAAAGACTCAACTCCAAAACTACTAGAACTGATATCGGAATACAGCAAATTTGCAGGATACAAAATTAACACACATAAATCTGTGGCTTTCCTATACACTAACAATGAACCAATAGAAAGAGAAATCAGGAAAACAATTCCATTCACAACTGCATCAAAAAGAATAAAATACCTAGGAATAAACCTAACCAAAGAAGTGAAAGACCTATACCTGAAAACTACAAGTTACTCTTAAGAGAAATTAAAGGGGACACTAACAAATGGAAACTCATCCCATGCTTGTGGCTAGGAAGAATTAATATCATCAAAATGGCCATCCTACCCAAAGCAATATACAGATTTGATGCAATCCCTATCAAATTACCAGCAACATTCTTCAACAAACTGGAACAAATAGTTCAAAAATTCATATGGAGACACCAAAGACCCCGAATAGCCAAAGCAATCCTAAGAAAGAAGAATAAAGTAGGGGGGATCACACTCTCCAACTTCAAGCTCTACTACAAAGCCATAGTAATCAAGACAATTTGGTACTGGCACAAGAACAGAGCCACAGACCAGTGGAACAGATTAGAGACTCCAGACATTAACCCAAACATATATGGTCAATTAATATTTGATAAAGGAGCCATGGACATACAATGGCAAAATGACAGTCTCTTCAACATATGGTGCTGGCAAAGCTGGACAGCTACATGTAGGAGAATGAAACTGGACCATTGTCTAACCCCATACACAAAAGTAAATTCAAAATGGATCAAAGACCTGAATGTAAGTCATGAAACCATAAAACTCTTAGAAAAAAACAAAGGGAAAAACCTCTTAGACATAAACATGAGTGACGTCTTCTTGAACATATCTCCCCAAGCAAGGAAAACAACAGCAAAAATGAACACGTGGCAGTATATTAAGCTGAAAAGCTTCTGTACAGCAAAAGACACCATCAATAGAACAAAAAAGGTACGCTACAGTATGGGAGAATATATTTGTAAATGACAGATCCTATAAAGGCTTGATGTCCAAAATATATAAAGAACTCACCCACCTCAACAAACAAAAAACAAATAATCCAATTAAAAACTAGGCAAAGGAACTGAACAGACAGTTCTCCAAAAAAGAAATACAGCTGGCCAACAGACACATGAAAAGATGCTCCACATCGCTAATTATCAGAGAAATGCAAATTAAAACCACAATGAGGTATCACCTCACACCAGTAAGGATAGCTACCATCCAAAAGACAAACAACAACAAATGTTGGCAAGGTTGTGGAGAAAGTGGAACCCTCCTACACTGCTGGTGGGAATGTAAATTAGTTCAACCATTGTGGAAAGCAGTATGGAGGTACATCAAAATGCTCAAAACAGACTTACCATTTGACCCAGAAATTCCACTTCTAGGAATTTACCCTAAGAACACAGCACTCAAGTTTGAGAAAGACACATGCACCCCTATGTTTATCACAGCACTATTTACAATAGCCAAGAATTGGAAGCAACCTAAGTGTCCATCAGTAGATGAATGGATAAAGAAGAGGTGGTACATATACACAATTCATCTTATGGATGAATATTATTCATCCATAAGAAGAAAACAAATCCTACCATTTGCAACAACATGGATGGTGCTAGAGGGTATTATGCTCAGTGAAGTAAGCCAAGCGGAGAAAGATAAATACCAAATGATTTCACTCATCTGTGGAGTATAAGAACGAAGGAAAAACTGAAGGAACAAAACAGCAGCAGAATCACAGAACCCAGGAATGGACTAACAGGTACCAAAGGGAAAGGGACTGGGGAGGATGGGTGGGTAGGGAGGGATAAGGGGGGGAAAGAAGAAAGGGGGTATTATAATTAGCATGCATAATGTGGGGGGTGGGAGAAAGGGGAGGGCTGTACAACACAGAGAAGGCAAGTAATGATTCTACAACATTTTCTATGCTGATGGACAGTGACTGTAAAGGTGTTTGTGGGGGGGACCTGCTATAAAGGAGAGCCTAGTAAACATAATATTCTTCATGTAATTGTAGATTAGTGATTACAAAAAAGAAAAAAAAAATAACGAAAAGGGGGATTACTCCCTGATAAGATAAAATTAACTGTAAATCAATGATTAATGCATGCCTTAAACATCCTTAATTTTGATCATTTAAAGGGTGTCAGATGAGCAGCTATGGAAGTACATTTTTCTGATAATATTCCTTTCTCTTAAAAAAAAAAAAGCAGTTCCCCTGCGGTGATCTCCAATAAGTTCTTCACAGTGGTATAAAGGGCATATCAAAGTGTGGGCAAAGGGTTTGTTTGTGTTTATACAGAGGATCAAAACCTAATTTGGCTACCCAGAAAATGAATTAAGATATGATATGAAGAAGAACTTCCAACATCAACATCCTCTGGAAGAGTCATTCCAGAAGGTGATCATCAAAAAAGTTCAACAAAGATCCTGGTGCTGTTGCAGTTGTAGCTGCATTCATCCCACCGGTTCCTGGACTTGCCATTGGAATGGAGAAGGAGATATCTAAGCTGGCCTGTGCATACAGTAAAACAGCAAATTTGACTGGATCTATACTGTCGGAACTCAACCAAGAATTAAGAGAAGAGCAAGTTGCAGCGCTCCAAAATCGTGCGACTATAGACTATCTACTGTTATGAGAACATATGGGATGTGAACAGTTCCCAGAAATGTGTGGTTTTAATTTGTCTGATTTTTCTCAAACTATTCAAATTCAGTTAGACAATATCCATTGTATCATTGATAAGTTTTCACAAATGCCTAGGGTGCCTAACTGATTTTCTTGGTTTCACTGGAGATGGCTGGTAATTGTAGGTCTGCTTTGGTTATGTAACTGTATTCCTATTATGTTAATGTGTGTGTGCAATTTAATTAGTAGTTTAAAACCTATACATGCTTATGTTACTCTACAAGAAGATATGTCAAGGAAATAATAATCTTCCCATGTTTTCTTCCGTCTGCTACTTCTATAGCTTTTCTTCTTCCTTCCTAATTACAACCCTTAAGTAGAATTTGTGCCTCATATCGAAATTACCAAGTATCATAATTTTTCCAGTGGTAAAGATACCTCAAGACAAATGCTGGGCATAGAAGCCACAGGGCATAAATCTGCAAAGAAGTAAAAAGCTAACGTTTTCAAACAATATTGCTTCTCTCTCATTTAGGAACTTTACACTTCCCTGTATGGCCCCAGAAGATGACTGGTTAGCCAGAGACAGGTAAGATTCCTCAAGGGAGGAACAACCTAAGACAGGCACAGTCGCAGGGGGGCCATCAGGTGAGAAATTGGGGATCAACAGAGGTGAGGCTGAGAACCTCACCCCCTCTGTTTTGAGAGAAATCTTCTGCATCTGTGGATGTTTTGTTGCCCTTGTCTAGCTTGGATTAATACTTAGTCTATAGGCACACACCTGATCATCTACATTTGCCCTCTTACAGCACTAAACCATGTTTTCTATCTTTATCTTGCATCTACCTACCACTTCAGCATTTTATTGAAAATAATAATAATAATAATAATAATAATAATAATAATAATAAGGGAGAAATGTGGGATTCACATATAAATCAAGTATAAAAATCAAACGAAAATTCATATTTGACCTGATTGTTTATAGTTCATAATGCGTGAGCAAAACCGAAAGTTTCTGTGATGACTGCCCTTGCACTGTTCACCATCTAAGAACTTATTCACTATGTAAGAATTTGTTCACCATGTAAGAACTTGTTCGTTATGCTTCAGAAGATTGGAGACTGTTGAGAATTAGGCTTGGGGTTGATTAATGATTGTGTATTGAGTCCCCTATACAGAATTTTATTGTTGTTAACAACCATTTGATCAGTAAATATGAGAGATGCCCTCTCAAAAAAAAAAAAAACATAGCAGGTAAAGTAAGAGAACATCAAAACCTCATAAGAAAGAATTTTTAATGTACATTTTTATATCTTTAAAGGAGGCTGTCAAACAAACAAATGCAAGTGCCAAACAAAAAAAAATTCCGAATAATTTCCTGCTACCTTTAGAATAAAATCCAAACTTTCTACCATGACAGACAAAAAAAAAGAACATAACATATGCTGACAATATTATTGCAGAAGCCCTTTCTCATTAATACCATGTAGATGAAATTATAGGTTTCTTCTACATAGTGTTAATTTTCATACTTTTTTATTTGTGAATTCATCATACCAAAGCAGAAACAAACAGAATAAAGTAAGTAAACCAAAGACAATATTCAGTCCTTTACCCATCCAAATCAGTCTTTGACTTTACTTCCTAGTTGAAATTCTTTCAATTAGCAGATATTTTCTTGATTGTGAGCAAGATTAGATGCACATTCCCCAGCCAAAATAAATATAGCTAAATGATATTTGTCCATACTATATTCCCCAGGTAAAGAACAAATTATAGTAGGACCATGTTTATACTTGTACTGTGGGTAAGCTTTCTACTTACCCATAATAGAACTCACTAAGTGAAAAACAAGCATTGTTGCACCTATGAGTTTTCCACAGTAAATACAGTCTTGCCTATTGGGATTAGCTAATATTCTTTGTTACAGTGAGCTCAGGAGCAGTGTCATCTAGCTCTAATCCACTATTTCCATGCAAAACTAGCTAAATATTAGACTGTAAGGACAATAAAATGTCCCTGCTGTGTCATTTAGCTGTTAGTTTGTTGCATTGGTTGTTTAGTTGGTTTCGATGATTCACTGCCTCAATAAGACCTACTAGTTGTGTTTGTCACCCCCAAAAGTAAATGTCTTATAGACAGCGATTACCAGAATATAGATATTATTATGAAGTACTACAAAATCTAGTATATATGATTTCAGACCTTTTCTTACTATCGGGATGTTTCAGTCCATCCTAAGGCTTTTTCTTATAAGAATATCAAATCTTTTGGAAAATAAGCATAAATAATGAAAACTCACTTTACAGGTTACCTATAAGGAATTGTTTTTACAATTGAAAGTTCTTAAAAACTGTGGCTGATATTCTTTTTGGCATTTGCATTATAGTCACATACATCTTTACTATTAAAAGGATATGTTACTGCAATATATACTTTGTTGACAGGAAATTAATTCCAAATATACACATACTATAAAAAGAGGGTTCATCACGAAAAAACAAAATTTGAATTACAGTATTAGTTACAGAAGCCGAAGAACTGGTGTCTGGTATGGTGATATAGAAGGTAGTTTGAGAAATAGGTCTGAAGTAAGCCTCATGGACTAGGGCTATGGGTGAGGTCTCTGGAAAGGGTGGGTCTGTGCAAAAGCTGGATAAACTTGATTCTCAAAGATCCACCAAAGTAGGGATCTTGGTCTGTTTCATTCATTGCTCTATCCCAAGTGCCTAGAACAGTGTCAAGCCCAAAATAGGTATTCTGTAAATATGTGTTGAATGAATGAGTAATGACGGTAAAAATGAGCATGCCTTCAACCAGATTCAATTTTTCAGAACTTAGCTGGCTGGTAAAGTGTAGTTGATGCAGTTTGTCATTGTACGTTATAATATGCAATTGTGTATCAAAGCAGAAAAAAATTTTTAAATTTCCATTTGAGGTACCTATCTATTTCAACAGCAATATGCCCAATTTACATTTTTCCACTTATATGATCAATTGGTTATTGGTGCAACATCAGTTAACTAGCACCATATTTTAAATTTATTCCAGGAAGTTTTGTATCCACTTGAAGTTAAGACCCCAGGCATGTACCTGCTGGCCTGCCATTGGTTCTGATCTGATGTAGGTCCCTGGTCAAAATTTGAGAGGTAAAGAAATATCATTGTGTTACATAAGATTTCAGAGAGTAAAATCAATATAGACATATCTTCAAGAGACATAAACCAGAAATATTAATTTAAAAACAAACATGTTCTCTGCCAAACATTGGTATACTGAGGTCAGCAATGTGAAAAATAAGACCCCTTTAAAGTTGGAGCATGATACCTTGTTCTCTCAAAGTATTCAATACCATATAATTGATGACTAATTAATTAATCTTTAGATGGGATTGGGGGGAAATTCAGAAACTTTGCCTTCATAGCAATTGGACTATGAGTAATCTTTTAAAAATTAATGTCCTATGTCACTGATAGTAGGAGACTGTTGCCCTTCCATACAACAGCCATGTCAGGCAAAAAATACATAAACATTCCTTTTAGACCACCACAAAGTAAAATAAATAGTTCATCTCAGTACTGCAAAGTCAAGCATTTCAACCTCAAATCTGGCACATTTGTACTGTTTTTCCATTCTGAAAACTTAACTTTTAACTTTCTTACTCTCACATTTTTTCTTTATTTTCAGTTTTAAACCTTTTGATGTAGGATGTATCACTAAGGGTCATTGATTCAGTACAATGCTTTGAGTCACCAGTTATTGAATACTTAGGAAAATAATTTGTTCCTTTCTATAGTTACTCTATTAAAATTCATACTTCATAAGTCAGTCAGTATTTAGTATTAAATTTAATATTAAACTTTTAGACTGAAATACATGCCAGAATAAAAAAGCATGTTACCTTCCTTTAAAATCTGTAGGCAGGAAATAAATGTAAGTTTAAAGAAGTCAGCTTCATTTCTCCTAAGCAATTATCAAGCATTCCAAAAAAAACTTAAGTCTGAAGAGATTTCTTCCTTATTTTCAAGCTGTCATTTTTTTCTGCCTTACCACAAGTTAGAATAAGTGAAACAAGGAGACCTAAAACTCAACAGATAATTAAAAAGGTAAAGATGTAAAACTCAAACTTTACTGTGTTGGATAAAAAGCAAAAATCCATATGTCTTCTGATTTTACAGAGCATGTGGCAACTCTATAACAACAGAAACTTTCTAACATTTCCTTATGACAGCAGCTGTACAACGGGTTTTGAACAAGTCCAGTGTGATGTTTAGTAAAGTGAACGGGGCTGGGTCTTACGCTTTGAGTTGGCATTTTACCAGACAGAGAAGTTTAATAGTGGTTTTTCCCTCTTAGGTTTACGTGACATAGTACTGATTAAAATAGTACTGATAAAAATGAGCACTTCTTAAGAATAATTCTCATTTGGTCTTTTTCTGAGCAAGATACCTGATAGAATGAAATCCAAATGCTTTTATACTTACACAGTATATTGCTGAGCAAATTATTTATAGAAGGGAAGGCAAGATAAAGTTGCTTTTAAGAGTCCTTTAACATATCAGTTGATAACTAGCAAAACACCTTTACTGCCATTAAATATTTACCAAGACTTGGCTTTGGACAGGGGGCAGTTTAGTGCAACAAATTTGACTCTATGTGATGCCATTGATTAACTATCGGAAGGACATAGTTAATAAGTAACTTTAGGTATTACAGAGCACTAGACATTCTTGTCAAATCTTTTCTCTGAAGATGACCTAAAAAAAGTCAGTGGCCACCAGCTCTCACCCCAGGCATAGCTGCACAAGCGCAGCCATGAAAGAGAGCAAGCAGGTCAGTTGAGCGGTACTTAGGCAATCTTTCCAAGTGACTGTTGTCACTGCTGCTGGACTTTAGAACTGAACATGTTTACATTTAATTAGAAAGGACACACAGTTTACAGCACAGTAGCTATCAATATCGGATCAGAATTGATTTCCACTTTCTCCCCAGTGATTGCTTCCTTCAAGCTAATTAAAAAAGACATATAACCAAAATGACTCACATAAATTTTAAAGCAAAGTAAACATTATTCCCTGGAGACCAAAACAAAAGTAAATGACATTCATCCTGATGACTAGCTACATTTTTTTGAAAGAATCCGGATGCCTATAACCGTGATATAAGGCATGTGTTCATGCTATCTAACTGCTGATAAACCAAGTATTCCCTCTTGAAGAAACCTCAGTCCTTGCTCCACTGGGTACTTCACTCTCAAAGAAACAATAACCTTACTATTATCTTTACAATCCCTAAATCATGTAGATAAAGCAGTCTGATAGAAGCTTGAGCTGATTTTTTTTGAAGTCTTCATTCACATAGTGTAGAGAAACTGCTAAAAAAGTATAACAAAATAAATAAATAAATAGTTTCTCGTTAAATATGGTGTGTAGAGCACATGTGTAATTTGCTAAAATCCAGAAATCATCCTAGTGTGTGTGAATAATGTTTCTCTAAGAGAATTATCACAGTCAAAGTCATCAACAAAATTATGCTTAAAGATAATTTATTTTAACTATTCACTATAAGGAGATCTGCTTTCAATTTCACAAGCTAACATATATTGGTGATCGTACTAAATTATGGTATAATTATTTTAAAATCAGACAAATAAAGGAAAATAAGAGTGAGGTAGCAGTTAACTCCAGGAAAATGGTGTCACAGCCCTCCTTATCCATGGATCTGCCATGCAATACTGCATCCAAAAGGAAGGCCATCAAAATCTAAGGAAGTACAGAATGATTCAAATTAGAAATAGACCTTAAGAAACGCTAATTAGTTCATTTACAAATATTTATTAAGCAATTCTTCCAAGCAGTAAAGATAAAATGGTGAGCAAAGCTTCTGTAAGATCAGACATTTTTACCTGCTTTGGTTACCTCTGTATCCCTGAGGTAGAGCAGTACAACCAACCCCCAAGATACAGCAGTAACTGTTGGCTACTGTTATTATCCCCAAGTAGTTACTGGTACTTGGCACGACATAGTTGCTCAGTAAATATTTATTGAATGAATGACCCCTTTCAAAGATTATTTCACTACAAGCAAATGTTCACTCAACCACCAGGGGGGCCTCCAGTAGCATTTGTTTCTAGTATTGCAGAAAAACTGCTGAAATCCACAATGATGCAACAGTGATGAGAGTCCATTTAAAATCCTCCTCCAGAATAGAATAATTTATGAAAGTTATTTTTGCTTAACTTTTATTTCTTTCATTTCCTTTTTAAATCTTAGGCTTTTTATTACTCTTGGTCTTCACAAAGTAATCAACCTATAAACCACATTGGTTAACTATAAACCAGTACTAGATATCCATAGCTTCTATTCTGCAGGGCACCTGCCAATCACAAAGATTCTAGTCAGCCATTAAAACCATTTAAGAACCACATGAAGCAGGCCTAAGGAACCAGTAATTAATTAATCAAGTCCACAAATATTTATTAAATCCTTTTCTAGGCACTAAAGATCAAATGGTGGATAAAAAAACAATTGCTTAACATCTATCCAGCTGAAAGGTCAGAATACTATGGGAGCACATGAGAGAATCATCTAATCAGGGCAACAGGTCAGAGTTCTTGGGGAAACTCATACCAAGCTGAGATCTAAAGGGTGAGTAACAGCTAGTGTAAGTAAATGAGGATAGGGTTAGTGTTCTAGGGGATGTGAATATTGTTCATCTTGACTGGAGTATAGGGGTAAACAGGTGAATAATTAGAAAAGAGCAAAAAGAACTACATAAAGAGCATTGTAAATGATGTTTAAGGAATTTGGACTTTATCCTAGGAGCAGTGAGGAGTCACTGAAAAGTTTTAATCCAGATAGTAATACATTCATATGTGTGATTTAGAAAACCCACTCACAGCAAGGAACAAACAAAAAAGACTACTGCAGTAATCCACTTAAGAAAATAATAGCGGGCACTCTAAAATTAGATGATGGTAATAGAGCTGAAAAGAAAAGAAAGATGCAAGGGGATTTAAATTTAAATCAAAAGGGGTTGATTAGCTTGGGTGGTGAGAGAGATGTCAAGGATGATGCACAGCTTTTGCAACCAAACCCTGAGTTAGTAATGATGCCCAGAGGGGGAGGAAGAGAAAGAGATGATTTGGAGAGGGCTGTACAATGAAAATGTAAGCTCAGTTTTAGACATTTTGAGTTGCAGGTGTCTGCAGGATGGTCAAATGGAGATTTCTACTAGATGGTCAATGTAGATCTCTGGTGCTCAGGATAAAAGTCTGAGCTATAGAGAAATACTTGAGAGTTAGCTATATAAATGATTCAGTGAGGCAGTGAGAGTGGGTTGAAATTGGGGGAGACTGGTTGGAATAAGAGATGCTGCCAACAGTTAAAGGTTGGGTAGAGGAAAAGCAGCCCCCAAAGGATATTGGAAAGCATCGACGGATAGTTTTGATGGAGGAGAAAACCAGAAGTGTGCTTTCATGAATAGTAGGGAATGAAAACATTTCCAGAAAGAATTGGCTTCAGAGAGCTCAAATAAGATAAAGATTTAAAAGTGTCTTTGGTATTTAGCGCTAAGATCATGGAAGCTGTTGTGGACACAGCAGATAGCACAGCCTTGAATAGCAGAGAAGGTGAAGACAAGAGGCACAGTAAGTTTGACTCTAAATGAGGTGATGCCAGCCTAGGTCCAAGAGAAACCCCATCTGTTAGACTAGATTGGAATACTTGTACAACTTAGTGAGTCAGAGTCCCTCATATAGAAAATAGAACAAGTACATATATATCTGTGTAGTAATGTAGTATATCTGGGATAAAGTAAGTAAAAGGTGAGTTTTAGAACTTTATTGTTTTTTTGATATTTGAACCTCAATATGGTTCCATGTTCTCTTGAAATTCCAGAGCTACCCCCTTCAGAGAAGGAGCAAGGTGAGTCTTACCAGAGGCTGTTTGTCCTGTCAGGTAACAGAGATACACAAAAAAAACCATCCAGAGCACTTCTTCAATTATGCAGATATCATTAACCTCTCTTCAAAATCTTTAACAGCTTCTCATTTGCCATAGGCAAAGACCAAAATCCTTATCAGGTTCCAAAAAGACCCTGTGTGATGGAGTTCTAAACTTTTTTGCTGGTCTCTGAACACCTAACACCAGTGCAGCTGGACTTCGTTTAGCTTCTCAGCTGTCCCTTCTCCTGTTAGGAAGAGCACCTGTTCTTCCCCAGGCCTGAAATTCTTCCACCACTCATTTAATTAATACCTACTCTTATCTTTAAATTTCAACTCAAATGTCACATCCCTTCCTTTATAGCATTTACAAAAATTTGAAAAGTCTGTTTAGCCACCATTCTAGTTATAGCTCTAGTGAAGTGCCCAGCACACTGGTCATTCATTGAGGAAGAGAAGCAGGGCCTGAGGTGTCACAATGGAGCCCTCCAATTCCAAGTAAAACAAAGCACATGCATCAAATATGAATGTTCTGGCTGAACCCTATATTCCACAATTCAGTTAACCAAAGAGCTACTCAGCAACAGCTATGTAACAGGCGCTATGCATTTGTAAGTCTCATGAAATGAAATTTTTAGTCCTTGTATCTGAGGTCAGCATGTCATCTATTTATAATGTGAAATTAAAATATGCATTTAATGGGACTTCATTTATTTTTCATAAGGGAGTTAATTAGGGTTGTTAATAAAATTGAAAAGTATTTACCCTATTTAAGAACAGTTGGTTATCTTTATACTTTTAGTATAATCATTTATTAATACAGATGGTTTGGGCAGAACTTTCCATTGTTGAGCAAACTTCTCAGCTAAGAGACTGACTAGTAAGCGTTATGTGCTGAGCTCCTCAAAATTAAACAAAATATTTTCATCTGAAACTGACCCTTAGGCATATGACATTTCTTCTTTGTGACTGTTCTTAGAGAAGGTATACCTTTTCATGATGTCATATAGCTGGAATCAGATTTAATAGCCTTCCAAACAGCTTTCATTAAGTAATATGCACTTAAGGGTCTTCCAGTATTTTCATGACTTGATAGTTCAGGTTTTATCACTAAATACTATTCCTTTGAATGGATATACCACAGTTTGCTTATGCATTTACCTTTTGAAAGACATCTTGGTTGCTTCCAGTTTGGGGAAATTATGAATAAAGTTGTTATAAATATTCATGTGCAGTTTTTTGTGTGGACATAGGTTTTCAGCCCTACTGGATAAATACTTAGGGGCACAATCACATTATGTTTAGCTTTGTAAAAAAAAAAAAAACCAAACTGTCTTTCCAACTGATTGTACTAGTTTACATTCCCACCACTGATCAATGAGAATTCTTGTTGCTCCACATGCTCACAAGAATTTGAGATTGTTACTTTTTGGATTTAGCTATTCCAATAGGTATATGGTGGTATATTTCACTGTTTCCGTTTGCAACTCCCTGATGACATATTATGTTAAGCATATTTTTATATGTTTGCTTGCCATCTGTACTTCTTCTTTGGTGAGATATCTGTTCAGATATTTTGTCCATTTTTTACTGATTTATTTCCTTATTGTTGAGTTTTAAGAGTTTTTTGAATTTTTGCATGCTAGTACTTAATCACATGTGTGTCTGCAAAGATTTTCTCTCAATCTATGGATTGTCTTCATTCTCTTAACAGTGTGTCTTGCAACACATTAAGTTTCTAATTTAGTAAGTTCTAGCATCTGTTATTTTTTCACGGATCACATTTTTGGTGTTGTATCTAAAAACTCTTTCCCAAACCCAAGATTACCTCAATTTTTCTCTCTGTTATCTGCTAGAAGTTGTATAGTTTTGCATTTTACTCCTTAGGACTATGATCCATTTTTAGTTACTTTTTGTGAAAGGTATAAGTTCTATGAGTAGATTCATCTTTTTCTAATATGGATATCCAATTGCTCCTTCATCAAAGATCAGTTGATCATATTTGAATGGATCTATTTCAGGGCTTTCTATTCTCTGCCACTGATCTATTTGCCTATTCTTTTGCCCGGGTAATGCTGTCTTGATTGCTGTAGCTTTACAATAAGTTTTGAGTTTGGGTAGTATCAGTCCTCTGACTTTGTTCTCTTTCAGTATTGACTTCCCTATTCTGGATTGCTTGCCTCTCCAGACTTTAGAATAAGTTTGTCAATACCTACAAAATAATTTGCTGGGATTTTGATTGGAATTTCATTGAATGTAAAGATCAATTTGGGAAGGATTGACATCTTAATAATATTGTGTCGTTTTATCCATTCAAATGGAATATCTCTATGTATCCCTTTGATTTCTTTCACCAGAGTTTTTCTCATATAGCTTCTGTACATATTTTGTTAGATTTATATCTAAATATTTCATTTTGGGAGGGTGATAATATAAATGGTCTTATGTTTTGCTTTTAAATTACAATGGCTCACTGCTGCCACATAGGAAAGCAGTTAACTTTATATTAACCTTCTATCCTGCAACCTTGCTATAATTTCTTATTAGGTTCAAGAGTTGTTTTGTTTTGTTTTTGTTGAGTCTTTGATATTTTTATACATAGACAATCATGTCATCTGTGAACAAAGACACTTTTATTTCTTCTTTCCTAATCTTTATACCTTTTATTTGCTTTTCTGTCTTATTACTTTAGCTGGAACTTCCAGTACTTTGTTGAATAGGAGAGGTAAGAGGAGATATCCTTGCTTTGGTTCTGATCTTTAGGGGAAAGCATCTAATTTCTCACCATTAAGTATAATATTAACTGTAGGTTTTGTGTAGATGTTCTATCTCAAGTTGAGAAATTTCATCTCTATTCCTAGTTTGCTGAGAGTTTCTATCATGAATCAGTGTTCGATTTTGTCAAATGCTTCTTTTGCATTCAGTGATACGGTCAAATGATTTTTGTTCTTCAGACTTTTGGAGGATGGATTACATTAATTGATCTTGCAGATGTTGAGTAACTCTTGCATACCTAAATAAATCACAGTTGCTAGTAGTGTATTGTTCTTTACCTATTTTTACAGGGCTGATTGGCTAATACTTTATTGAGAATTTTTGCATCTATATTCATGAGCAATATAAAGAACTCATGTAACTCAATAGCAGGAAAAAAAACCCAGTTTAAGAAAATGGAAAAATATTTATTATGTAAGTGAAATAAGTCAGACAGAAGAGCTGAATGCCATATGGTTTCACTTATGTATGAACCAAAAGAAAAAAAGAAAACTAAGCATAGAAAAAGATACCAGACTTGTGGTTACCAGAGACAGGAGATGGGGAAGGGGATGGGAAGAAGGTGGTCAAAAAGTACACTCTTGTAATAATAACTAGAGATGTAATAAAGACAGAAAAAATCCAAGGATACAGAAGAATTCCACATGACTGTCAACTACCAAGACCTAATCAACATTTTTAAACATTCCATACAACAAGGACACTTAAATGTCAAAAGAACATATACCAAGATTATGTTCTGAGTCATAAAACAAACCTCAATTAATTTAAAAGAACTGAAATCATACAGAGTATGTTTTCTGACTACCATATAATCAGAACAGAAATCAGTAACAGAAAAATAACAGACACATCTCCAAACACTTGGAAACTAACAATACAGAGTCAAAGAAAAATTCTGAAGGGAAGGCTTTTTAAAATACATGGAAGTGAATGAAAATTAAAATACAGTATACCAAAATTTGTGGTAAACAGCTAAAGCAGTGCTGGGAGGGAAATTTATAATACTAACTGCATACATTAAGAAAGTTGGAAATATGTCGAATCAACAATCTAAGCTCCTACATCAAGAATCTAGAAAGAGAACAGAAAAATAGATGCAAAGCAAGCAGAAGGAAGAAAATAATAAAGAAAACAGAGAAGCATATAACAGTAGAGAGAAGACACATTACCAATATCAGGAATGTGATGAAGGGTATCAGTATAGACTTTGCATGCATGAAAGCAATAAGAAGTTATTACTTTGGGTAACTCTACACACATAAAAATGTCAATTTAGAAGTAATGAACCACTTCCTCAAAAAAACACTAGTTATGGAAGCATGCAACAACCTGGATGAATCCCCAGAGAATTATGTTGAGTGAAAAAAAGAGAATCCCTTTTCTTTTACATAAAATTCTTCAAATGGCATCACAGAAATGGAAAACAGATTCGAGGTTGTTAGAGTTTAAAAAGGGGTGGATGGCAAGGAAGTCGGGAAATATGAGGGATCCTTGTGGTGATGTAACTGTTTTGTGTCTTGACTATGTCAGTGTCAGTATCTCAATGGGGCTATTACAATTTTATAAAACATCACCATTGAGGGAAAGTGGGTAAAGGACACCAGGAGTCTTTCTGTATTATTTCTTATAGTTGCCTATGAATCTACAATGATCTCAAAACAGAAAGTTTCTTTTTAAAATATTCAAAAAAATGGAATGGAGTATGGGTAAGGGTAAACAGTGGAGCACATGGGGCTGCACATTAAGATAAGGAGAAAAGGAAGGGAATAAAATTGATGTGTTTTTTTAATAATACTAAACCCACTTGTTCAAATAGTGCATTTAAGCAACAATGTTCAATAAATACTTTTTGTATTTTTCCTATAAAGTAGCCATTGTGTTAGGCCCTAGAAGGAAACAAGTAAAACATGGTTCCTTCTGTCAGTAGCATTAGAATCTAGTAGGAAAGGTAAAACAAGTATACAATTGTTGTAAATTATAGTAGAAAGTGATGAGTATAATATAAGGGACATGAAAGAGTATGGGAACGTAGAGGAAGGGGTGCCTCTGTGGGCAGCGTACGGAACATGACTTTATGATGGCTGTTGCAGCCCATCTGGATCTTGGAGTGTAGTGATGCAGTGCATGGACGGATAGAGAAGGAGCATTCCAAGCGGAAGCAACAGTCGGAGCAATAATCCAAAATAAGAGTGGGAGGGCATTTTCAAAGAGTTTGTATTTCTGTGAGGCTAAAATAAAACTTTTGATAGGGATAGATAGGAAGAAGTCTGAGAAGAAGAGTAGAACAGAATGTTAGAACACCTTGAATGTCAGACTAAAACAGGGACATCATCCTAGAATTCTGTATGCAATGAATTATCCTTCAAAAGTGAAGGAGAAATAAAGACTTTCTCAGGCAAACAAAAATTAAGGGAAAATGTCATTAGTACACTTGCCTTGCAAGAATATTAAAAGGAGTTCCTCAATAAGAAGGCAAATCACAGTTGAATCTCAGTTGAAATTAATTGATGCAGTAAACCAGGAAGTAAACACAGACACTGTCCTCTCAGAAAAGGTAGCACATACTTCTGCCTTTCATACTTACTTTGTCTTTATTTATTTTAATTCAGTAAAACAAGCCAAACCTGCCTCTTTCTTTTTTTTAGAGTGATTTAAGAATTTTATCTTTAAGTGGTAGAGGTTAAGAAAACTAGTTTACTTCTCCCAATTCATGAGAAACCTGTCAAAACAAGCAAGTCTTTTTCATCAAAGTGTTTATAAAATGTCTGAGTATTGTATAATATTCTGTGCAAAGTTAATTAGAAATAAACTATTTCTTTTAAAAATACACATGTATGAATGCCTACCTGTTCTTGCCAAGTATTGGGCAAGATATCTTCACATTGCTAGATCACCTCACTTTATTCTCATTAGAGAACTTCATGAGATTTGTCTTGTTTTAAGTTGAGGAAATGAATATTCAAATAGGTAAAGTGTTTTTCACAAGGTCGTACAGAGTGAATAACAAGACCAAAATATAAATCTGCTTCTTCGAAGTCCAAACCTGACATCTTTTCATCTACACCAGACTTGTCATTCCTGACATATTAGGTTGCGTAATTATTTGTAGTGGGGATCTGTCCTCTGCAATGTAGGGTGTCAGCAGCATCTCTGGCCTCTACTAAGTGCTAGTAGCATTCCATCCTCTCCAGTTATAAAATCAAAAAGTTCTCCAGACATTGCAGAATATATCCCGAGGGACAAAAATACTCCTGGTTAAGAACTATTGATTTATACTGTGGTACCTCACCTCTAAATTTTTAATAAAAAAATATTTATCCAGTTAAAATAAAGTGTATGGAGAACACCTGATTAATTGAGCAATTACTATAAATAAATGAAACATACCAGAGTAAGTGCATAGCATAGAATGCTGAGTTATGTGATCTCATGGAAGGACTGAAGTATGCCTGCTGATGGAGATGAGAGGAGCCATGAAAAGTAGCATCAAAACCTGGTGTAAATGGAAAATCACCAGTTGCTCGAATAAGCTGAATCCATGTGTGATATTTCAGTTGAGAGAGAGAGAGAGAGAGTTCAACAAGTGGGTAAGCAGATAAGCTGAGAACATAAGTATCTTCAAGCAAAACATAAAAGTGGGTCATAAACTGGTAACTCCAAGATATTTTAAGCTGAAGCAGTACAGAGAGACAGAGACCGGGGAAATAGGACCACAGACACAAGGAAATAGACCAGGAGATAATGAAACTAAGACAGAAACCACTGCAGTAAGGAAGCTTCTTACGTGCTACTTACTGGTACAGTGCCCTTCAAGAAGTATTTTCTACCTTGATCTATGGCTGGACTCAGCATGGTGAGCAGCATAGGAGATAAGATACAGTTTCATTTGATGTGAAGTAGAAGTATGATAATAGGAAAGATCACTAAGTAAAAATATTATTTAAGTCTCACTCTAGTAAATTAGAAAAATTAAGAAGTACATCATTTCAGAACTGGAAGAGTAAATTGAAACTTTGTTTATGGTTTTACCTCATTAAATTCATAGTAAACAGAAATAGTTACTGTTCTATGTCAATATTGTGTGAGCTACATGTTTTGGAACTTTTGGGAGAGATTTAATTGTTCTTTTGCTATTGTTTTTATCATTTATTCTTATTCTAACTTAAAATTTCCCATTAATTCTCATTTAAGTGCCAGTAAGTTGTGATGCTTCTGCCATGCTGAAAATGCATTTGAAAATCAATAACTTTGAAAAGAAGTTATATATGATATAATATTGTGAAGAAAGCTAACCAGTGTGGAGCCCTGTTGTCTGTTTAGGGAAGAGCCCTCTGAAGGAAAAAATAGTGCTGAAGTAAAAATGTTCTTCATGCCTCATAGATTTATATGTGCTGGGAATCTACCCCCTCTACTTTCTATGAGAAAATTTCCTTATGATTATGAACATTTTGATTTATTGAAGTTCTTAGGGACTGTGTTCTTACCATAAAATAAAATTACCCTATGTAAATAGCACAATAATATGGTGGAATTGGGAAGTAAATCACAAGATAAAACTGAAAAAAACTATTCTAAGAAGGAAAATAACAGGGTCAGTGAGAAAGAATAACAAAGAGGGAAGGAACATCAAAATTTAGATTTAAGTATCATAAAAGGTTTGAGAAAGAAGCGCTTGTGCTCATATCTAATGTGTCAATAGGAATTTGTCAGGTCGAGGAGGAAAGCACATTCCAAACAAATGCCTCAAGCAGGAAAAATCTTGATGTACTTGAGAAACTGAATGGCTAAAAGGAGAGGAAGCAGAGAGACCAGGTAATGCAGAGTTTTGTAGCTCAAGACAAGATGAGAGCAATGCTCCAGCCCAGGATAAAGACCTGTATGGGTTCAGATTCTGGCTTTGCTAGGTGTGTGAGATTAATTAAATTACTTGCCTCTCTGTTTCAATTTCTTCATCAGGAAAAAATGTAATACTGGTAGGACTTTTCTCATAGTTGTTGTGAGGTTTCAGTAAGTTAAAATATGTAATTTGTTATTATTTTTAGAAATTTTTTCTGAGTGCAATGAGATGCTACTATCTCATTAGATATTACTTAATTTATCTTTTTAAAAGATCCCTCCAGCTACTGCTTCTGTTTGAGAAAGTCTTGGTGGGAATTTAAAGGTTTCCAAGGCATTTTGAATGATGAGTAGCTTTTGAGCTTGAGAGTAAAAGGTCCCAGCCATAGGTTCATCTGAGAAAAATCAAAATCAGGTATAAATTTGCCCAAAAAAATATTGTGATAGATGAGTAAGAAGTGATGAGCAATTAGACTTAAATCAGGTTACCATGATCTTAATAATGATGGTATTTTAAAAACAGAGTCATTGATCTTAATATTTAATTATTTAGGGTATACTGAATAGTGTGTTAGACATCGCAGACAAATGTAGAATTCCCAAAGCTGGCCCACTGTGAGTTTTAAATGAGACCATATATGTAAAATTAAAATAGAAAGGAATGGGATAGATTAATATTTTTTTAAATACGACACAAAAAGCACTGCCATTAAGGAAACAATGATAAATTGGACTTCATTCAAAATAAGAACTTACATTCATCAAAAGACAATATTAAGAAAATGAAATATTACAGCACCTCTGAGACTGGCTAGTTAAAAGGACTGGCAGTCCCACTCAAAGGAAGCAGGTAGAGAGCAGCTGAAACTCCCATACCTTGCTGATGGGAATGTAAATTGGTATGACCACTTTGGGAAACTGTATGCAGCATCTCCTAAATCCAAACATTCATACCTATGGAGAAATTCTATTCCAGAAATGAGTTATGTATGTCAATTATCTCACCACACCCAGAAAATAATGAAAAGAAACAAAAACAAATATATTTAGACCCATCAGAAAACATGTGCAAGAATATCAATAGCAACAGTAGTGGAATGGTTAAATAAATTGTGGTATATTTGTATAACAGAATATAGCAGTAAAAAATAATGAAATACATGCAACAACAGGATGAATCTCATAAACCTAATGTTACATGAAATGAGCCAGACAAAAAGTTCAAAAACATGCAGTATGGATCTTAATAAAGGTTGGTAAGTGACTACTTTTGGCAAGGCAAGTTACCTTGGGAGGGAACACTACAGAATGTTCTGGGTTTGTTCTGTATATTGTTCTTTACATTTTGCCAAGCTAAATACTTTAGATTTCTGCACTTTATGTAATTTAAAATATAGCTAACAATGAAAATGTTAGTAATAATTTTTTAAATGTAAAGAACATAAACAGATTTGCCTTTCTTTACATTTTTTGTTTTGTTTTTAGTTTCTTTCTTGGCTCTTCAAAGTAGACAAAGAGGGTGGACTGAAGGAAACTGGGACTTGGAATAGGAGGAATACAGAAAGTGTGAAAAGGCCTAGAAAAGATTAAAAAAAATGGGCAAGAGACAGCAGTCTTTAGGCATATAGATTTGTAGGAAGAACTGAGAGGTAATGCAATGAATGTTAAATGAGTAACAAAGTGTAAATCGTGCAGAAAGATACTCTTTTGCATTTTGCAAATGTGGCACTATACACCATTCTTATTTTGTATATAGTAAGCGATTGACCACAGTTGGCCATCACACTTTCCTCTTCAGAATTAATTTGAATCCTGAAATGGTTTCTTTTGGTATGCTAAGTGTCCCTGTGTCATGTCTGTCTTATTTCTGTGTGACACCTTCTTCAAAGTGAGATCGCTGCAGAGGCTTTTGGTTACTTTAACAAAAAAAGATAAATTTATAATCACTTCAGTTTGAACAGTTTTAAATTCCAAAGGGCTAAAGTTCCCTGACTAGCTTTTTGCAGCTTTAAGAATTATATGACTTACTTTCACATTATCAATCCATATTATATAGTTGGGTTGTTTTATTCAAGTCTCCCATCGACATTTCTTTTGTATGCATATACTGAAATGACTTTATTTAATAAAAAAAGAACATCCCCTGTGTGGATTTTAAATTTCCCTTATTAAATATTTATATTTTCAAAATGTCTTTATTTAATTGAGTGAGGTGCTTGGTGCCATTTCAAAATAACCTCAGGTGGTAGGTGTAATGACATATCAAAGATTTGACCTTTAGCATTTTAGGATTCTATTTGTCTGCATTTTCTTCTGCATTCATTTAGTCTTAATTTATATGCTACTTATCTGTGTGACTTAATCAGTGGGTGTATTTGGCATAAGATTCATTAACAAAAAGAAAATATACCCAAATATATATTATTCTGTGCAGTCTGACTAGTGACTTTAACTGCATTTATATCTGTGGATAAGTCTGATTGTTATTTGTACAGACCTCATTCATTCTCATTAAGTGTCCAGCCGAATAGACCCTGGATCTACTAAACTGATGCCATTCTCTTACTTTTGAGTTCTTTGCAGTCAGCTTATTATATTCTTTTATTTACCAAGATACTTTATTTTCTAATTCTCTGCTATTCCTTTTAAAGAAAATAGAACATAATATTTACACTGATATAATTAAATTAACATCTTGCAGCATCTTTTTGTATGTTTTGGTAGTGTAGGTAATCATTTGTCTGTGTAGCTTTCATCCTGGAAGCAGAGAAATGAGATAATTATCAAATATAATACTGTGTTAAAAATTATTTTCACTTACCCATTTAAGTACGTCTTCAGTGATTTTTAGAAATGGATATTTCTAACTGGAGATTTTTATTAAATAGATTATTGGTCAGTCAGCCTATATACTTATGTGTAAATTATTTATATTTTGCCAGTTTACACAAATCTTTATCCCAAGAAGAAAATCTGAAGGATCAGTTTAATCATACCCTTAGTACCTATGAAGAAGCTTTAAAAAACAGAGAGAACATCGTTTCCATCACTCAACAACAGAATGAGGAACTGGCTGCCCAACTGCAGCGAGCTCTGACAGACCGGGCAAACGTAGAACTGGAGCTTCAGGAAGCCATGGAGGCCTCCCACGCAGCCAATGAGAGAGTTCGAAAGTAAGTAAACCGATCGTGCAGTGTTTCGAAAGCATGAAACACAGCAAAACAAAAACACTTTTGTTGTCACCTAAATAATGAATTCGTTTTTATGCTGTTAATAGTTTAAGACAAAAGTAGATTTTGAGCCAAATGAACTTTTTTTAGATTGCCTGTCATAATCATATTTGGGGTCAAAAAGTCATTTATTTGGGCATCCTATTTACTGTCTGGGGCAAACCATGTTTACTCTAATAACTGATTTTCATCAGTGAAAGGAAGCCATACTATTAAACTCATTTCATAGGTAACAAGTTGTTAGCAAGGGGAAGAAGCAATCAAGTAACCAACTTTACTCATTTAGCTACACAATAATCCTGCTTGAGTTGAGAATCTGCAACCTTGGAATCTGGGCACATAGAATATGGTATACAGTGAAGTTAATTTTCATGTATTGTTTCATGTATTGTTCTTCCGAAGTATTCAATACAGCTTTTCATAGTGCATAATTACATTTATTTTCCAAGATCTTTGCATTTTTATTAAAATTTAAATAAAACTGCATAATCAATCTTTATGATAGCAAAATGTTAACAAATAATTTATCAGACAAAGAAGTCACTTGTTAATTTATGGGACTTGAACACTGTTGCAGAATTTTCTAAGACAGCTTTAAAGTAATAGAATTTGTCACTTTAACTGAGCCCTTCTTTATGTATTAACAGCATTACATCATTCACATACCTAATCGCTTTCAATTTTGAAGACATAACTTTTTCTGTAACAAATTTTTTTCAGTTTTGCAATATGAAGAAAGCTAACTTAAAGGTTTCTTCTCACTGCTTTTTATTTGAAAATAAGTCATCTCAACCATTCCCCAACATCCCTGAAATTATATTTTGGTTAATAGCCCAAGGTCAGGTAAATCTGTAGTCAAGACTGTTTTAAAACAGATTAGAAATTACACATATTAATTTTTACTCTTGATGTACCTTGAAACTTGTGGTTTATGATATTATATTTTTTGTAAATTTAAAGATTAAGTTTACATTCATTCAGAGACTGTATGCAATTATTCACAATGTACATTAACATTCTAAGAACACCAAGATATTTAGGTAGAGCTCATTCCAGTGTAAATTACAAATCAGTAACTTTTGACAACCAGGGTCTGATTTAGCTCTGTTGGCTTAAGTCTACAGATAATTACAAATTTCAAAGGATTTTTACACATAATCCTTTAATTTCTGTACATGACTAAGATTTCCTAAAACAGTGTTTCCCAAAGACCAATTAGATTTCTCAAAAAACCTTTGGAAATGCTGTCAACCTTTATTTTTTAGATCTCATCAACTGTCATTGTCATCTTGTAAAAGAAAGTAAAAATAACATCATCTCAGATAATACTTTAAACTGAATGAGTTTAACCATTTGAAAAACTTGCTCTATTGTCCTTATACTTCACCTTTAACCAGAGATAGATCAAAACTTCTTAATGGAAAGGTACCAAACTACAGAGTTTAAATGCAACAATTAATGTCATTTACAATAGTAAGATTTTAATTTAAATGTTAAATCTTTTATTCTGCTTTCCAGCTATAAGACCTGGATAAAGTATATCAAGCTTTCCTTTTCATATTCAACCTACTGTATTTCATTTTTAATTGCCCTCCATTGGGCAGTGTATCTTAATTGCAGTAAATATGGACATCAGCCTGTTTTACTTGGTTTAGGAAGATAACCTTCTAGGAAACCAGCTTATAAGACTTTGTTAGGTGGTATTAGTATTCTCCACATAATCTGAAATTGCTATTATTAGCAGTTATTTTTGAAGGTCCCATGTAAAATATGTCAGTATTCCAGGCAGTAATTACAATTTAAACTAAAAAAGGTTCACATTTCCCCTTTGCCCTTCGCAATGAAATTTCTTAAGTAACTGATCTAAATTCACAATCTTTAAGCTTTTAGTGCCCATTTACTCCTCTGCTACTCAATATACTATGGCTAGCTCTTATACTGAAATTGTTCTTAAGATTACCAATAATTTCATAACTATTATATTTAAAGGCCCATTCCTAATTATATTTTATTATAAAACTAATATATGATCATGGTGAAAAATAAGTAAAGATCCTCACCTATCTTCAGCAATATAGCATAATGGCTCCTCAGGCTGTGGATTCAAAATGCAGAGGTATATGAACTTAGGCATTTTATTTTAAAGCACTGTTCTTATGTCGATAGTAATACTCCTACCTCATAATGTTGTAAGAATAATATGAGATAAAACATGTAATGCTTTTAGAACAACGCATGTTGCATAGTCCCTCTTTATCTTGTTATTCCACTCCACAATGCAATATCCTTCTTCAGAAGAGCTCTGCTTTTTCAAGACTAAATGCCTTTATATATGTCCGTCCCTCTACTTGGAGCCTTTTGCCTTTTTCTACCATGAGAAATGTATTCATCCTATGAGATTCAGTTCAGCATAGAGGGTAGAAAGTAGACTTTTTAGTCAAGTCAGACAGAACCGTTTGAACCCCTGCTTTCCTTTTTATTACCTGTGAGATTTGGGGCAAATTACTTAACCCCTGGAAGCAACAGTTCCAAGTTTAAAAAATTCAAACAATAATTCTGGCCTCATAGGCAGGGTTGATAGGAATAACTGGCTAGCATGTAAAATGCCTACTTCAGTGCCAGTTAAATTTAATCATAAGCATTTGATACATTATTAGTTTCATCATATTCATCAAACTAGAAAGACTAGTTCAATTGCCTCTTCTCTGGAAAAACTTCTCCAACTTCCTAAAAAGTTAAATCACTCTCTTCTGTGTGTTGTCATAATACTTTTATTAAAAATTACTCCCCTAAAAATAAAGCCCTCTTCATTCTCTTGTATTTCTTGTCTCTTAGTGATCTTTGGCAGTTTCAGCCCTGTCGTTGTTCCCTCACTCTTTCTTACCTTTCACATTCACTTTGCCTCAGTTCCCATTTATCTACTGCCTGTGTATCTCCTGATTCCCTCCACCCCATCTTCACTTGTTAATTGTGTTAATTCAGGCTCTTGTCATCCCTCATCTAAACTGTTGAAATACTCATAAAACTAGTTTACCTGCCTCTAGTTTCCTCAAGTTTATCTTCCTCACTGCCAACAGAGCTAATTTTTCTAAAACATAAATCAGATTATATTACTTCCTATTTGAAATCTTTCAGTGGCCCTCCATCCCCCACTACAAGTTAAAACAACTGAGCATGACAGATGAAGCCTATTACTGGCCTTCTCCCATTTTTCTAGTATCATTTCTTCACACAACCGCTACCGCTCTACGGTTATCTGCACATGCTAATTCTTCTTCTTAGAATGTTATCCTTCCTTTTAGTATCTGGCTAAATTATTGTTATTCCTTAAAATCTGGTCTAAATATTGCCCCTGTGAGACTTCTTTATTTTTCGTTCATCATTCTCATAGTACTTAGTCCATACCTCTATTAGAGATCTTAATCATCTAGGTATTATAATTGTTCTGTGTCTATTTCCTGTCTACTCTACTCCCTGCAAAATTACCCGTCATTGAGCTTTCCCAAAACATGGACAGTGTTCTATTCATCTTTGTTTCTCCATCTCCAAACACCCACAAAGATGCCTGCTGTATGGTAGGTACTCCACAAATGCATATAAACAAATGAACTAGAACAATTTAATAGTTTGATGGAATTACAGAATAAAGTAAAAGCAGGTCAGGTCAGGAATACACAGGAAAATTTCAGGTGTGCTCTGATCCATTTTAGGCCCAGATAAAAATTTTTTACCCCAATCTAGTCCCCAAAGCCCACCAGTTTCATAGAAAAGTATGACCTTCGTGGCTAGTCCTGCCTACCTTCACTCACTGACCGGGCTGCTCCAATTGCTTTCCTCAGAATTATGATCTCTTACTTCCTAGTGATTAACTTTTCTAACCTCCCTTGTTCTAACCACCAACTTCCATCAAGTTTAATTATATCAGACCTGAAATCTTCAGAGATAGCAGAGAGAGACCATATAATATTTCTAATAATTGTAGAATTTTAAATTTGTATTTTATTTTCCTTCCGAGTCAAAAGAACTTCTTAAATTTTTTAACCTATTCCTGGAAAGGAAAGTTGTGCAGAATTACCATCCATAAACTAGCCAATATCTATAGGCAGATAATCACTTATAGGGTAAAATGTAATGAATGCCAGGCCTTATTGCCCAAAAATAACTTCATAAAGCCTAAAGTTTCACCAGCAGATATCTATTCCCTCTGGTTAAGCATTACTTTCCTTACACAGTTCTCTTTAAAATAAATAAATGTTTGTGGAAGAAGAGCACATTGTGATTTAGCCTTTAGATTGCTCCGTTGCTGATCTTGGATGCACTTGGTTGGAGTTACGTGGAGGTAGAGGGAATTAAAGAACAGGTTAAGAGCACAGAAACTTTGAAAGAAAACTTCTCTTAATAATTGTGCCAAAGACCATCCATAATCCTCATTTACTAAAGAGAAAACTGACTTGCCAATCTATTAGATGATGTTTTTGTCATAGGGGACTTAAAACTTTATAGTTCTTTATGCTGTATTTTATTTTCCATCTGTCTTCCTATCTGCAGATATGTTTTTGTGTCCTAGAACAAAAGCTTTCCAAAGGATTTTTAAATGTATTTTATTGTACTTAATGTGTCTAAGCTACACATACTTGAAATAAAAGTTTACAACCAAGCTTATAACATTAGAAGCTCTCTCAAAGATCTAGGTTTATAGTGAGGTAACTTTTGTTACATATCATCTTTACTATGGGCCAGATTTAACACTGATATGATTCAAATTCCCTCATAAATTATAGTCGTATATAGATTGCACAAAGATAATAAGGAAAAAATTGTAAACTTTTAAACATATCTTCAAGAAAAAAGTGTAGCAACTATTTAGACTCTCCTTGCTGTAACTTGCTTTAAAAAACTATCAGTTATTTAAAACATGAACACATTCTAAAGATTTTTAATTGCATAATTAAAATATCAAAGTTCAGTATAAAACATTTCCTTTTGAAATATAGGGCATCCTGAGTCTTTTGAGTAATATATTGACAGAAAGAAAAAAAAACATGTAAAGCTAACAAAAAGTCTTTCCTGCCTTCTTGGACAAATACTGATTTCTATGAAGAAGTTGAGGTTACAAAGAAGTTGTGAATTCTCAGCCCGGTTTCCCTGATGATGAGTAAGAACTGTCTGTAGTTCTGTTCGAGGTGTCAAGGGAGTCACCATAGCATCACACAAGGGTTCTTAGCGCAGAGCAAACATACTTTCCACAAACTCAGCTGCTTAATCTGTTTGCAGGTTGAATTATAAAACAGGGTAGATGACTCTGGGTGCTGGGAAGGGGAACAGAACATTTCCACAGTTTCTTGATTTAAACAGGAAAAAAAAAATGCCTGCTATTCTTTGTTTTTTTTAAGCCTACAATTTTCACCAAAGACTTCACTGAACTTTTTAGTTTTGTTGCTGTAATTACATTGCCTTTTCATTAAAATTACTCTGTTTCTTGCCAACTTTATATCTGTAATATTTTTCCTAAAATTCTTGGTTGGACTATAAATTGCAAGACAATATTAGACATGTCTGAACACTTTGTAAATACTTCTTGATTGAATCAAAGAAGAATTGCCATGAATTCTCAACCCAGCATAAGGTTTAAATCATTTATTTAATATAATGTTGAAAGTTCACTTTGATTTATTAGTCTTAATAAATGGGAGAATTTAAAACTTTTCTGGCAATTGCTTTTCAAAATGTATTTAGTGGTTGAGACTTCAAAGCTCTGTGACGTGTGATACAAATACTCAGGAAATAATAAATCAAATAGTTAATTGCATAAAAATTATTACAAATGAACTCCCCAATCAGCTTTAGAAGGTACCTTCTAAATCTAGAACTAATTAGATATAGCTTTATCATCACTTACATAGGGAAGATGATCTCAGGTGACTCCTCAGCAATCACTGTCAGTTGTCTAACATCTAACATGCTTAGTTTATATTCTTGAACACATGAAATGGTTTTTAGGAACTTTATATTCTGGATTTGTAGATCAAAACACATGTTTTTAAGTTACATATGTATTTAACTTACGAAATGAAAGTGTTACACTCTATCAAAAGTATGTATTTTATTGAAAAAGTAATTCCATGTATATTCATATAATGGGTCACCTTTTTCATCCACTGAGTACATAAAGTAGGTTTCATTAGAGCTACTTTTATTATATACAGAGATTTATTATAAACCTACAATGTTTGATAGATATATAATTATATTCTTATTTTATAAAAACTAAAGAATTTGGACTTACACCTTTGGGCTTTCACTTTGACATGGGAAAGAGACATAGCTTTACTTTAAAATTGGAGCCATACCCAGAATTTGAGGAATTCCAATGAAGTGGAAAGTGAAGGATGCAGGCTAAACAAGGGATTCATTCTCTAAACCTAAAAATCTGTACTTTCTCTGATAAGTTCCCTTTTGTAGTTAATTTTATGGAATGTCATAAAGAGAATGAGAGTAGGAACTGAAAAATTTAATCATAACATGGCTTCTTATATTTGATCTGCTTCTTCACTTCAGAACCTTAACTTCCAATAGGGGAGCTCGAATTGGGCCAGTATACATTTCTGCCTACTAAGCACAGTAGAGAGGAATGAGAGAAAAAGAATAAAAGAATAAATAAATTTGTGAGATCCAAACTGTTTTGGTCTAAGACTACGTAAAACACAGGAATTTTTGTTGTTTTTCATTAGTCCCAGTGGTATAGTAATTAAAGTCAGCAATAAAGTTCCCATTATTTTAAGGAAATTATAGGATCCACTAACAATGATCATGTACATTTTAACTAGAACTTGCAAGCTAAAAAAATAAAAGCAAAAGTTGTTATACATCAAAGACATTTGAATGTGATTTTTCACACATAAATGAAATGTATGTTCCTTAGAGTGGCCATATGATCTAAGTATCCTTTTTTTTTGGTTCTGTTCTTAACCCCAGTTACAAGCCGTCTTACTGTTTTACCCTTGACAGGCAACACTGCTCCTGGGTACTTCTGTCAAAAAAAGGAGAACTCATCCATCTTACCTAGAAACAGTTTTAGAATTGATAAAAATAAGATATAGGAAGTGATTTGAACTTCCCAGGAAAAGTAACTTAATATGCTAACCACTAGTGTGCTTTAGAATACTTTTATAGTAGCAAAGGGGAAAAGGAAGCTATTATACAAATTAGCTTTTTAGAAGTTTTCATCATTCCTGCTTGGATGTTACTCAGTTATCCTTGATAATTCACGTAGAACTTCCTCCTCTGCTTTTGGTTCTTAAGTACATAGAACATTGAATATAATATAAGATAGAAAATTTCTACATTTTTACATGAATCAGAGTTTGGGTTTCTTCCAATAAATCTTTGAAATACTCATCTAAAATCTGTTCTACACTTCCTTACTAGGTATAGATTTTTATTCCCAAAATATTATTTGAAAACAAGTAAGCTGAACCAAGAACAAGTAGAAATACATATTTCACTTGGATTCTTAGATGCCGTATTTGATTATCTCTCCCCACTAAGTCAGGGACTTAAACCATGTGCACATTTTGTCCTCAATAAATACAAGATGAAAGGATCTTTTGGTTATAACTTTGTCTGATGGTGAAATCATAACGATCGTCCATACATAGCTTCATTCTTGATTATTTACATTTAAAGAGAAAATAATCATTCTGCAGCATCTAGTGTATAGTAGCAGGCTGAAGTGCACCTTCTTTCTTCCATATACTGTCATATATTCTTGGACAATTCATCAGAAAGGTTTTCTTCAGTTAGTAGCCCAAGTATAAAGAAGAAAATAAGATATGCTACTGTGGGTTACTTCATTAGTTATTTCTGTAGAAAGACTGACTAAAAGTCAAATATAAAACTCCAAAAAAAATTATACAGCAAATCTGGAACTTAGTAAACTTACTTATTTTAATTTTTTAATTGCTTTGGCATTTATACCATTCAAATTAATAGTCCTTGGAGCATCATCATCATTTGATTTTTTTCCTATGCTACATACAACAATATCCTAAAAGCATATGAAAGCATATGTTATTTTTTATGTTATCATTTGTCTTTTGACAAGCTATATAATGGTAAGAATGACATATAAGCATTTCAAATCTTGAGACATCTTCTTTCTTAAATTAAACTAATGTGCCTTCTGAGCTTTGTGTATTTCATGTCAGTCTTCCAAGAAGTTCCCTACTAACTGCCTGGAGGGCCTAATCTTTCCCAGAATGATGGGAGTAGCACAGTTCAAGAACAAGAATAAATCTCTGTATAATCACACCACAATGTGAGGTGACCCAAAGACAGAGAACTGACCAGATACACATATGGGTTTTAGGAAGACTTTCTGATGCTCTTTTTTAACACAGCTGTGAGAAGAATGTGGCTAAGACCCAATAGTCATTCTTGAGTAGAGCTGCCAAAGGAAACCATGAGGAGAAGAGAATTTAACACATGGGTGTAAGAGAGTACGGCTTCATTGATGCGATCTGAGGGGAATTCCTAATGACTGGAAGAATCAAACTTGGCAATGAAAACACAAAGCTCTTTTCATCAATTCAAACGCAGACTCTAAAGCTGCAGATGGTCACCTCCAGCCTTGTCTATTCAGTGTGAGGTTTTATAAAATGGCACTTTGGTGAATACTAATGGATCAAAACAAAGATTTAATAACGTAAAGATGTGGTGTTCATTTTTAAATGAGTATACAGGTCAATGTCTCAGAAAAGGATAAAAAGAGTACCTTTTATATGTGGGTCTAAAGTCTTTTTGTTATTTTTCAACTTCAAAGATAAATGACATCTTTAACTTGCAGATTCTATTTTATGGAAAACAGTTTATATTATGAAAAAGAGACCAAAATCAGGGTTTATATTTATACTCACTGATTTTATTGCTTCTGCTTGAGGACTCTCAATTTATAATTTTTGTTAATGTCATCCTTTAATATTGAAGCTCATTTGATAGGATAAATATATATTGCCTTTCTCGGGGGTGAATCAATCTAATCAAAAATTGAGTCCAAAATATTTTTACTTGGAATGAAACATTTTCCTTACCTTTTCAGAGAATACAAAGAGACACTGTTTAGTAAAGGAGGCCTTTGAACTTTAATGTAGTCTTCAAATTACATTTTTGTTAGTTTGCATTTGATTTTCTAAGATTTTGAAAATTCATAGTACTTGCTTGTATATTAAAAGGTAATTGATGGTATTCAACTTGTTAACTTGTGCTTACATAACCGAATCTTATTTTAAATTAAAATATGGTCTATTTTCCAGAATAAATTTTATTATTAAACTTGATTAACACTGTAAAATTTTTGAGTGAAACCCAAATTTACTTTGCTTAAAATATGAACTTACATAAGCTTTTGCTTAAATAAGCTTAACATATGGACTTAAATAACTTATTAATAGCTTTGTGTTTCTACTATTTGTGAAGTAAACATAATGAGTAAGTCAGTATTCCTTATACTTTTATCTAGTAAGTGACTCTAACATCTAGTAAATTAAAGAGCTAGAATTAAAAGTTAAAGGGGAGGCAACTTAGTATCTCATAGAAATACAGTAAACTAACAGGACTCTTGACTGTCATTGACTGGGTATGTAAAAGTCATTAAATTTTGTTTCTTCTCAGTTTCCTCATCTGGAAGGTGAGGCTGATATACTTGCCCTGATTCAAAACATGGCTCTGAGGATCAAATAAGATTCATGTGCGTAAAATTACTTTAAAAAGTATAATGCATTCTATAAATGCAACCTGTTGACTGAAGAACATCTTCTACTTATAAATATGCATTTTAAATAAAAGTTTATAACCATCTCTTTGGAAACAGAAATAGTAAGTGAAAAAAATTAGTATTTTTGCCTTAGACACATAAAGTAAGTACCATTTAACTTTGGGAAAAAATACTCTTCACATAGATCTTGGAACCTGGAAATAAAGAGGATTCTATGCACTCTCAAAAATGAGCAGTGAGAATGCAAATGGTAAAAAAAAAAATGCTGTGGAGGAGGAGTTGATGCTATTTCACAAAATTACATATTCATTAACTCCTTGCATAAGGAAGATCATTTCTAGGAATCCTTCCTGAACATATACCTCCATGAATATGAAATAACATAAGGATTACAGTACTATTTTAATAGCAAATAGAAACAACCCAAATAGAAGCATAGTTTAATAACTATGGCATATTCACATCGTGGAATACAATGCAACCATTAAAAAAAAGTGAGGAAGAGATCTATAAACCAATACTGAGTGATCTCAGGACATATTGCTTATTGGAACAAATCAAGTACTTGTAATATGCTGCCTTCTGTGTGAAAAATAAGAATAAAAGAAATAGGAAGGATGAACTACAAACTAATGAAAATGGTTACCTTTGAAGATAGAAGGGAAAGAGATGCAGGCATAGGATGTGCAACTTTCTGATTATGTTTTTTGTATAATTTTGACTTTTGAACCATATTTAGTTATGTTTTAAATATTCAGAAATTAAAATCAATATAAAAGATAAAAAGCAAACTCTGAAAATGAATACAAATAGAAACAAATGCATGTAGCTGTAAATCAAATTGATAAGTACTTATAGAAAGAAAATAAAGTGTCTTTTGATCATCACGCTCTGACTATACTTCCTTAGTGGCATATATTCTAAGGGCAGAAAGAAATGTAAAAAATCTTCAGCTTTGCTCAGTAGATTCATACTGAGTTATACTATTGGTTATTAAAATTTTGAAACTATGTATATTGGTGTATTGGGCAAATATGTAAATAAGTATTATTAGGAGCCAAGATTGTCACTGTAAAATAAATGACACTAAGAAAAAGAAACTAATATGAACTGTGAATTGAAAATATCTATATGAACTCATACTTTTAAAATATGTATTTTTTTTTTAGCTCTATCCACTGCAAAGGCTTTAGAAACAATGGGCATGCCTAACATCCAGATTTTGTTTCTAAATGCATTTTCCACTAAATGGTACTAAAGCTCCTAGGTCTGGAGCAGGGAAAGTACAGTAAGTCTAAAATATCTTTTTGTGCCAAAAATCAAGAAAGTACTCAAAGAGTAATAGAGTCATGTTGACAGGACACAGGAGCCGGCTTGACAATGTCCCCGCTGACCAAATTTGGGATAATTTATGCATCGAAAAAAGGACTGAACTTGATTATAATTTTTAGCTTTTAGAATCTATCAAGGTACTAAAAAAAGCCCTTTTGTGCAGAAGAATAGCAGTTAATAAATGTAGATACAATGATAGAACTAGAAAATCGCCACCTTACAACTCCAGCATGCTTAATCCAAGCACAAACCATCCATCAGCCATACAATGTGTTAAAAGAAGCTATTTGGCACTAGATTCGGTCAGCTGAGTTTGGGAAAACTTTCTTAGCGTACACCAAGGAGTTTAGAGCTTAAAAATCAGAGAGAGCTTAGACCTGGGGATTTAGGATGTCAAGTACCTTCGAACAATATTTAAGTATTTATTATTAAAATTTACTTTAGAAATTTATCTTACTCAAATTCTGTGCTTATGTAAATGATAGCAGATAGACCTAAACCATTCAACCTTTTATCAAAATTCATCTTTTAAAGGAACTCACTACAATGCAAAGAAGTTTTGCCTTAGAGACTTTATCAGTATTAGAGTAGGTACTAATCCTTTCTTTACTTAAATTTGGTATTTTGTTTATCATGATAAATGTTTGTGTTAATTTTGATTTTTTTAAATATTGCATTGAAGTATTATTTATCTTGATTCGTGAGACTTTTTTTCCACACCTCCTTAAATTTTTCACCGGAATTGAGAGCCTCATTCACCTCACACCCTACTTCTGTCCCTGAATACTCTGTAAAAGATGAAAAGGACACTGCTGGAGGGAAAACAGAAACAAGAACACTCCTAGTTTAACCTCATTCGAAAAATAATAATGATAACTTAAAAAGTTACTCTAGCTTGTATGACTTCTGTTGAAAGGTGTCTCATGTTCAGAAGTGAGAGTGGTATAAGAGAACTGAACAACTGTGGTTCTTCCCACCCTGTGGAATTTAGCCAGTGCTTTAATTATCTACTGTCTAGGAAGCCTAACACTGTCTAAGTTTCTATTTCTTGCTTCATGGTCTTTATCTGTACCATTTCTGTAAACTGTTGTTTTGTCTTAGTTTCAGTCATCTGTATAGATGCGTCATCATATCTATCAACATTTGGGTCCTCTTGGGAGTCAAGACCCTAAATGTTGATTTCAATTTGAGAATGTGTGGGTTTTTTGAATCATAGATAAATCAGATCAAGAAAATTACTGTGACAATTCCAGCTTAATAAGATGAATATTACATTTATTTTGTAGACCTCTAACTTAGTCTGAAATGTGAAAGTACATTGATATATTATCCCTACTAGTCTCCCAAAGGATGTTGCCAGTCTTTTGAATTAAACTTAAATAAGGTTGATTTGTATTCCCTGTTAATCAAAATTTGAAATGTTGACATTAGAAAATTTCATTCACTGCTAATTATATATGACTTTTATGAAAGTTAGGAAGGAAAGAATCCTACATTTTAAAGTTTAGTATCAGCCTAAAGCCCTATGAAAACAACAGTGAGTAGCTTAATAAGCCATCTTAATAAGATATCTTAATAAAACTAACCAGTTATTCTAGCTTGCTGCATTTCATTTGGCAGTATAAAAATCAGTGATTCACTTCCTCCATCATTAACTGAAACCTTTCTGGGTTTAAAATGATCAAAAACTACAGCAATGTTACAGCAACATTTCCCAACTTTTCTCAACTCTTAGATACTTTTAATAGCAATTTTGGTAGAGTTTTAAGCATTTTTTTGCATTAGTATAAGATAAAGAAGTTAATTTTGCATTGATTGTTTTATAAATTTTACTTAGGTAAAATCTTTAATATTCATATATGTTTTATTTCAGCTATATAAGAAAAAGCATAATTTACTGTTTTATAATGGTGTATTAAGCTTATATATATTAATACTTATAAAATAGATAAAAATTTGATAACATGTTATGACATTGAATAACTGCTTGTGAGATGGTATTTAGAATTCTTAACATTTTACTTTTAAAATGAAATCATAGAGGTTTCAGCTTCCATTTGCTGGACACAAGTAACACAATACAGGTGTTTTGGTCTTCATATATGTAAAAGTTAAGTAAGTATTAATATTCTAATATTTTCTCTCTTTAACTGTGTTTTTTACGTAGCAACTACTAAATAAACACTGTAAGAACTTAGATCAAATGAACACAATTCAGAGCACTGGTAAAGAAAATCTTGAGGTGAATTCAGAGATTTGTATGCCCCTGATTAATTTTGTATTTTAACATCAATGTACTTACTGCTTCCTCTAAGTATTCAGTGGTCCATTAGGGGTGGAAGTCAAACAATTTACAACTGAGAAAGAAAAAAAGTATACTCAAAAACAACACATTGACCAGCTATGTTCAGCTGAGTGATAAATCAACTGAGGGATTGAATCATGAACATGTTGTGCTGATCTTTGCTTAACCTCCACTTTGCTCTTTCATATGCACTCAGAAGGTCTCAAACTAGTCCACTTTAAAGGGCTGGATAAATAAGTAAGGACAAAATATGTAGTAATAATTTAATGCTTTGGCTTCATAAATAGAACTCAGATCAGAAATTACCACCTTTGGCTGCGTGATCCACTGTGAATTTTTAAATTACAAATAAAAAATTATGTTTTAGAGAATTTCATTATATAGTTCTGCATACCCTTTTTATGTCTGTAAGTTTTAACATGTTCTGTATTGTTTAAAAAAACATTTAATTCCTCAAAAACATATTTTAAAATACTTTTCATTATTTATTAACCAACCCCCCAACAAATGCATTAAAGTCAAATAAATCACTTGAATTAGTTACCTTGGGATATAAGTTATTGAAAGAAGGAATCATTTGCTGTAAAAAGTACATGTTACAGTGTATTAAATAAATGTTAATGGTTTCTTTCCGTACTTTCAAATAAAAGGACATTTTTCAAAAAAAGCAATTTAATAGTTTATTACAGAATACTTGACTGTATGCTTTCAAATACTAAGTAAATATTTTCATCATGAGCAAAGTATAGAGCTCTAAGACTTGATTTGCTTGTGTTAGTGGACTTACTAAATATTAGTTTTTGCTAGTCCCATTTATAACATCTATCTTTTCTTATGCCAACACTCCGATTTTGCTCTGAAATATTCTACAACTTGCTGTTATATGATAGTAGCCCCACAGCTAGTGTTTCCAGTTTACTGAGTATGGTTAGTGTTCTCGAACTAATAAATCAACAATAACACCTTTTCCTATCTCTGTGAGTTATAAGCAAGCTATAAGTGAATACATGAATCCAGAAAAATCTATGTTGTGATTATATTGACTGAAAACATTTGACTTTCATAGAATACATCATTTATTGTGTGGTATTAATTCACAGCAGTATTGCTCATAATTTTTTGAATAATAAATCCAGTGACTAGTGAAACAAAAATGTTTATATCCTAGGAATACATTTGAAGTAATTATTCTGAGAAGCTACATGTTAGTGGTACCTTCGAGCAAATTAATACATACAAAATCATATTTCTTGTTTAGGGAATGAAACTGGAACGTGTTAATAAAATTTTTATCTTTAGTAATTGAATTTTATATTGGTTTCATATGTTTTCTATATTATAGTAGATAGCAAAAGTAAATCAAAACTTTTAAATAACGTTTAAGTAACAATTTAAACATAAACCCTACTTTGATTAAGTCTGTTTAGAAGATAATAAGATGAATGCATTGAAGAATTTACTTTAGCAATCATGTTACGCTACTCATTTTTAATAATTCTTACTCAATGCCATGTTTCATTGTTCATTAAAATTAAATCAAATAGTTGACCCATCTGGCAACCTAATTATTTAATGAGACTGTACTTCCATGATAAAATATAGCTTTGATACTGTTTTCCTGATAGATTTTATCACTTTCATAAATAGCACTGTTGACTACTAGAAAGTGGTTGTATTTATTGTTAGCTGATGTAAATATCCTAATTAGTTACTGTAAAGTGGAGTATAAACCATTACAGTTGGGTTGATAGACAAAGTAAATAGATGAGTTATAATAGCAATACCAAATATAAATATTGCACTTTTTTTCAGATCTCAAAAATGAATATATTTCATTCCAAATTTAAAAAGATGGAAGAAAAAATTACTAATGGATAAAAGGCCATGATTTAAATATTTTCCCAGTTATTATTCATGTCTCTTTTCTAAAAATATTTTTTTAAATATATACTATGTTTCAGACACTGGTGAATAAAAACCAAGCTCTACCTTGAGCTCTTGAAGCAAACTTTCTTTCAGGAGAGACACGTATTAAGTAGTCACACAAGTAAATACATAATTACAAATTGTATTTAATGCAATGACCAAAGTTCTTAAGAGTTGTAAGAGAATATAAGAGCTATAAGGGAGATCTAATTTAGATTTGTGTTAGGGGAGGAGGGTGGACCAGAAGTATAAATAGGAATTAGTCTGAGAGGAGGGGAGGACACTCCATGGGGAAGCTAAATCAAAGAACTTAGCATACTGAAGAAACACAAGGAGGGTCTTGCAGCCAGAAAGCAGCTTGGAACATAAGAGGAGGGTGGAATAGTATGCATAGTCAGATCTTAAAGAACCTTGGAAAACTTGGTAAGGCTTTTTTGTCTGTTAGTTTCCATTTATTAATTTTATCTTACAAACAGTGGAAGGTATTGATAGATTTTAATCAGAGACCATGTTCTGATTTGCATTTTTCAATGATAACTCTGACTGCTGTGTGGAGATAAATTGAGATGGAAGAAGAGTAGGAGTAGAGAGACTCATTAGGAAGGAATCACACTGGTAAGAAATTGTAGTGACTTGGACCAGGGGAGTGTCATTGGAGATAGAAGTAGTAGACTTGAGGTCTACATGGCATTCAGGCAGAAGGCTTCTTTGGGTGGTATGCAGGGTCTCAGGGAGAACTCCCAAGTAATTGTCTTGAGCAACCTGATACATTGAAATACCATTTATTGGGATTGGGAAGACTAAAGGAAGAACAGAGGCAAAATGGAAAGACATTTGAACAAGTTTAACTTAAGTAGTTATGTGAGATATCCAAGTAGATATCTTTATAGATATCTTAGTTTCTCAAAACTTAGACTTATAACAGATAATCCTTCAAATTGTTAATAGATCTATTTAAGAAAATATTTGGGATTGATATTACTTACATTTATTGTCAAACATTCTAATGAAAAAAAAGCTTGCAGCTGTCTTGCATGGTAACCTTACCATTAGTCTATTTGAGAAGTCTGGATAACATCCTATAATGTTTGATTTTCACAATACAAGGAATGACCTAAGAGCACTAGTTAGAAAATTTTTCCTTGCAATAGAACTGATCATTTTTATCCAAAAGTTTTCACTGACCCATCTTGCCAAGAATCAGTTTAGGTTTCAAAACTGTCATTCATACATATGTGGCAATATTTTTTATCACAACTCTTCTTTGCTGTATGCATTTCCTGCTAATAATGAACTTGTATTATATTAAAAGGTACAGTGGATACATATTAACCAGACAAGTATATAATTTGAAAAACATGATTTTGTATTACGTTTTGTTTCAGGACAAAAGATACTTTCCTTTTAAGATTTATAAAAGTATCTGTTGCTATGTAACAAATTACCCCAAAACTTAGTGGCTTAAAATAACAATTACTCTTTCACAGTTTCTAAGGGTCAGGAACCTCAGTGAGTTTAGTTGGGTCCTCTGGCTCTGGGTCTTTCACAAGGCTGCAGTCATCACAAGGCCTGACTGGGAAGGATCTACTTTTCAGACAACTCATACAGTTGTTGTCAAGATTCAGTTCTTATAAGCTGCCAGACTAAGACCTCAGTTCCTCTCGCATTCAAGGCCTCATCCCCTTCTTTGCTTCCTTACTGTGTGGGCCTCTTCTTAGAGCATCTCACAGCATGACAGCTGGCTTCATTAGAATGAACAGCGAGAGTGCAAGAGAAAGAGAGAGAGAGAGTAAGCTAGCAGAATGAAAGTCACAGCCTTTTGTTACCTAATCACAGAAGGAATATCCCACCATTTTTGCCATATTCTGTTCATTAGAAGAAAGCCACTAGGTCCAGTCCACACCAATGGGGAGGAGATTACACAGTGGTGTTAATACCATGAGGCAGGAAATCACTGGGAGTCATACAGAAGCTGCCTCCCACCAAGTTTTTAGTAAATTACTTTTAGTGGGCCTATGGTAGCTAAAAATTGGTGGTCTGTAGGGCATTCAGGTAATCGTAATGCTTTATGAGCAGTGATAGTTGTGGGAAAATGCACAACTACAATCTGACCTCAGGATACAATCACAATTCTCTGAAAATCTGCAAGATCCTGTCTAAAGAACCCTAAGGTACAAGCAAGGTCAAAACTTCTCAGGAAACCAAAGCCTGAGCCAAATAAGTACCAAGTATCATGCGTATTCAGAAACTGATAGATCATGAACAGGGCAATTAGCAGGATCTGTGGTGCTCTCAGTTCTGCCCAGCTTCGTACTTAAAAATGTCAGTCTTAAAACTCAAAGTGCTGCTAACTAGTGTAAGAAACAAAGAAGGAGGAATAAGACTTTTTACCTTTCAAATCAAGATTCATACAGAATCTTGAGTCAAGATTTAAGCCAGCCTTGTTAGTAAAAATGAGAAAACAAAATAATGATGGAGGCGGGGGCCAGAGGGAATGCTCGGCCCTGGTAAATGTAGAAAAAGCCAGTCAATGTTATTTGAATGTATGAAGTGTTGCAATTTTATTGCCACTGCAGATCTGTTTGTTGTTGATGTGGATGCTGCTAGTGATGATAGCGATAGTTTTTTTAAAAATTCAATAACAATGGAAATTCAGCAAAATTTTAAGTTATCTAATGCATTAAACACTGAAGCTTATTTTAGAAGGACAAATAATTATGATTATTAACATCAAAGATTGCCAAAAATTAAGTTGGAATAATAATAAGCATGATTATTGCCACAACAAAAATATCAGTGAATGAACCACCGTTAAGATGTTTTGATAAAATAAGACTAAAAAGAGCTTTAAATAATGAAAAGACAAAAGTTGAATTAGAGTAGTGCCTACATTTTCCCATGTACCTCAGATTATCTGAAGGCACTTAGAAAATTCTTTGAAACGTTATTTCTTCTGTTCTCCAATTCCAGTATTGTTTTAATCACGTATGTACTGTTCACCACTCATTGAGGTAGGCATTAGATGTCTACCAGTGGGAATCACTATTAAATAAAATTAAGGAAAGCAGCATCTGCCATCACTGAGTTTATAATCTAGGAAGGGAAAGATCTCACTTATTCCTTTACGATAGTATATTGATCCTCCCTCGGTGATAGGGAGTATCAGTGGAAAAAAATAGAGAATATTCCTAATGGCTTTTATGCCATAGTATTTCTCAGAGATTATGGCATATCAAAGTTATTTAGGTTTTACAGACAGAAGTATCACAAAAGTGATAAATATTTTTAAATAGGATTTTTAATAACTTTATGAAATATCAGCCTCTCCTTTATGTCAAGCCTCTGGTTAGGGCAGTTGTATATATGCTGCTTTATAATGCTAGGTGATGTAGTAACTTCATGGACTAGGCTGAACTTATGGCTTTGCCCGTCATGAATAAGAATTTATACTGATGTGCCCAAGAAAAGTAAAGGCACTATCTTGATAGTGCAAAAAATATATATATTAACATTGAAATTTCAGTCTCTAAAATAGTAACTTACTTGCAGACTTTCAAAACTCTAAGCACTAGTTGTTAATTTCAAGTCAATACAAATTATTGTAAAATTATAATTTGAATCTTTAAAAATTACTCAATATGTATATCTTTTACAGACTAGAGTATAAGTTCTGTAAAAAAAGAATTAGGTGTGCTTATTTGGGTTTTTTAAAATTTGCTGTTACAAACAATGCTACAGTGAACAGTCTTCCGTAAACATATTTTTGTATAGTTTTTTCAATAAATCTATAGGGTAAATTGCTAGAAATGAAAAATTTAATTTTCAAAAAACGTGTGCCTTTTTAATTCTAAGTATTGCCGATTGTTCTTTTAAAAAGTTATATCAACAACTAATAATCTGTGATAATGCTTATTTCCCCAAGGTTCACCCCTATTTAACAATATCAAAAATTGTAACCTTCCAATATGAAGGATGAAAAATTACCTCATTTCTATGTGCATTACTTCAATTATTAATAAAGTACAGCACTTTTTAATATTTTATTTGCAATATATTTTTCTTTTTGTATGAATTTCAATTCATGACCTTTTCTCATTTTTGTATTAGATTGTTGATCAATAGTTACTGATTTGTAAGTATTCTTTGGATAATACCTAAATTAGCTTTTTATTATACATGGTATGAACATTTTTCCCTGTTTAAAGCTTTGTTCACATTATTTTTGCTTTTAGAGTGTCAACTTTATTTGTTACATTGTGGTATTTTGCGATATGGCAGCTTGGCTTCTCTGGAATTGCTAATTTGAGGTTTATTATTGTTACTTATTATTACCTGCCTAGAAAGAGCACTAGCACTGTTCATAAACGTGATCTTTGTGTACTTTTTTTTCTCCTTTAAGTGAAGGTTATTAATTAGTAGTCCAGTGGTTAATAGTTTTTATACCTTGATACTATTTCAGGTTAGTTTATCTTAGCAAATAAGCTGTTTAGTCATAGTTCTTCAGCCATAAATCTCCTCTTCCAAAGCAAATATCCTGCAAGGATAGAACAAACAGGATCAAAACACAATGAGATGTCTGAACTCTTTAATGCTGGATTGACCTGACTACGGTGTGGGAGATGAAAAGAACATACCTGAGGTAGCCTTGACTGTATGAGGAAATCTGTCTTTTTCAATTGACATAAATTTGCCAAATATTATAAATATTTAGTTAGCAAAATATTATGGCCCTGATTTATGTTGAAAAACAGTGAAATAAATATTTCTGCCATCTTTTTGTACCTTATTTCCCCATTGATTTTCTGGAAAATGAAGATGTTTTTATGAAGAAGTAAAGTTCTAAAACCTCCATAACACATATACTGAATATAAATACAATATAACCACATGTAACTTTTAAGCTCTCTGTTAGCTTCATAGGATCCCCAAACCTGTGGAGAGTTTAGCAAAACATAAGTGGAAAGAAAAAGCAAGAGGTGGCATACTTCTCTTTTAAATGCCTTTTTGTTTTCTTTTTTTTAATTGAACCATCATTGATACACAATCTTTTTTTTCTATTAAGGCATCATTTATATGAGCAACATTGTGGTTACTAGGTTCCCCCCATTATCAAGGCCCAACCACGTACACCATTACAGTCACTGTTAATCAGCATACTGAGAGTAAGATGTTATAGAGTCACTACTTGTCTTCTCTGTGCTATACTACCTTCCCTATGCCCCCCCTACAATATGTGTGCTAATCATAATGCCCTTTAATCCCCTCACACCTCCCTTTCCACCCACCCTCCCCAGTCCCTTTCCCTTTGGTAACTGTTAGTCCATTCTTGGGTTCTGCGAGTCTGCTGCTGTTTTGTTCCTTCAGTTTTTGCTTTGTTGTTACACTCCACAGATGAGTGATATCATTTGGTATTTGTCTTTCTCCACCTGGCTTATTTCACTTAGTATAATACCCTCTAGCTCCATCCATGTTGTTGCAAATGGTAGGATTTGTTTTCTTATGGCTGAATAATATTCCATTGTGTATATGTATCACATCTTTATCCATTCATCTACTGATGGACACTTAGGTTGCTTCCATTTCTTGGCTACTGTAAATAGTGCTGCAACAAACATAGGGCTGCATCTGTCTTTCTCAAACTGGAGTGCTGCATTCTTAGGGTAAATTCCTAGAAGTGGAATTCCTGGGTCAAATGGTATTTCTTTGTTAAGTGTTTTGAGGAACCTCCAGACTGCTTTCCACAACGACTGAACTAATTTACATTCCCACCAGCAGTGTAGGAGGGTTCCCCTTCCTCCACACCCCCGCCAGCGTTTGTTGTTTGTCTTTTGAATCGTGGCCATCCTAACTGGTGTGAGATGATATCTCATTGCAGTTTTAATTTGCATTTCTCTGATGATTAGCTATGTGGAGCATCTTTTCATGTGTCTGTTGGCCATCTGAATTTCTTCTTTGGAGAAGTGTCTGTTCAGATCCTCTGCCCATTTTTAATTGGCTCGTTTGCTTTTTGTTTGTTGAGGTATGTGAGTTCTTTATATAATTTGGATGTCAACCCCTTATCTAATATGTCATTTATGAATATATTCTCCCATACTGTAGGATGCCTTTTTGTTCTACTGATGGTATCCTTTGCTGATAGTATCCTTCGCTATACAGAAGCTTTTTAGTTTGATATAGTCCCACTTGTTAATTTTTGCTTTTGTTTCCCTTGCCCAGGGAGATATGTTCATGAAAAAGTTGCTCATGTTTATAGTCAAGAGACTTTTGTCTATGTTTTCTTCTAAGAGTTTTATGGCTTCATGACTTACATTCAGGTCTTTGATACATTTTGAGATTAGTTTTGTGTATGGAGTTAGGCAGTAATCTAGTTTCATTCTCTTACATGTAGCTGTCCAGTTTTGCCAACACCAGTTGTTGAAGAGGCTGTCATTTCCCCATTGTATATCCATGGCTCCTTTATCATATATTAATTGACTATATATGCTTGGGTTAATATCTGGACTCTGTAGTCTATTCCATTGGTCTATGGGTGTGTTCTTGTGCCAGTACCAAATTCTCTTGATTACTGTGGCTTTGTAGTAGAGCTTGAAGTTGGGGAGCATAATCCTCCCTGCTTTATTCTTCCTTCTCAGATTGCCTTGACTCTTTGGGGTCTTTTGTGGTTCTTTATGAATTTTAGAAGTGTTTGTTCCAGTTCGTTGAAGGATGTTGTCAGCATTTTGATAGGGATTACATTGAATCTGTAGATTGCTTTAGGCAGGATGGCCATTTTGACAATATTTATTCTTCCTACCCAAGAGCATGGGATGAATTTCCTTGTTTATTAATCTCCTCTTTAATTTCTCGCAAGAGTGTCTTAGAGTTCTCAGCATACAGGTCTTTCACTTCCTTGGTTAGGTTTATTTCTAGGTATTGTATTATTTTTATGCAATGTGAATAGAATTGTTTTCCTGATTTCTCTTTCTGTTAGTTTATCATTAGTGTATAGGAATGCCACAGATTTCTGTGTTTTAATTTTGTATCCTACAACTTTGCTGAATTCAGGTATTAGTTCTAGTAGTTTTAGAGTGGATTCTTTAGGGTGTTTTATGTACAATATCATGTCATCTACAAACAGGCACTGTTTAACTTCTTCCTTACTAATCTGGATGCCTTTTATTTCTTTGTGTTGTCTGATTGCCATGGCTAGGACCTACAGTACTATGTTGAATAGAAGTAAGGAGAGTGGGCATCTTTGTCTTGTGCCCAATCTTAGAGGAAAAGCTTTCAGCTTTTCATTGTGAGTATGGTGTTGGCTGCGGGTTTGTCATATATGGCCTTTATTATGTTGAGATACTTGCCCTCTGTACACATTTTGGTGAGTGTTTTTATCATGAATGGGTGTTGAATTTTTTTCAAATCCTCTTTCAGCGTCTATGGAGATGATTGTGTGATTTTTGTCCTTTTTATTGATACAGTGGATGATGTTGATGGATTTTCAAATGTTGTACCATTCTTGCATCCCTGGGATGAATCCCACCGGATCATGGTGTATGATCGTCTTGATGTATTTTTGAATTTGGTTTGCTAATATTTGGTTGAGTATTTTTGCCTCTATGTTCATCAGGGATATATTGTCTAGTTTTTTTGTGTGGTGTCTTTGCCTGGTTTTGGTATTAGAGTGATGGTGGCTTCATAGAATGAGTTTGGAAGTATTCCCACCTCTTCTATTTTTTAAGGAAAACCTTAAGGTATTATGCCTTCTTTAAATGTCTGATAAAATTCAGCAGTGAAGCCTTCTTTTCCAGGGGTTTTGTCCTTGGGTAGTTTTTTGATTACCGATTCGATTTCATTGCTGGTAATTGGTCTGTTCCGATTTTCTGTTTCTTCCTGGGTCAGTGTTGGATGATATACAATCTTATGCTGAATTCAAATGTACAACACAATGGCTCAACTGTCACCCATATTATTAAGTCCTCACCCCCTCTACTGCGGTTACTACCTATCAGTGTATGACTGTATTCTTCATGCTGTACTACAGTCCCCGTGACCAATTTGTATTGTGATTGTGAATTTAAATGCCTTCTTGTTTCCTTTAGCATTATATACATGTGTTTCTCTTGATCAAGAGATAAATAAAAGATCATTTTGATAGGCCAAACATTTTTTAAGTGCTTTTTTAACCACAACATATATTTTTGCAAATTACTAGAGCAATATACATCATTTTAGAAAGTTTTTAAAATATGAGTAAGCAACTTGGAATTTTTACAAAATGTTTTCCATTAACTACATACAATTTTATAACCTGATTCACTTAATATATTATAAATAACTTCCTATGTCATTATACATGATCTTCTATTAAGTAATTTAAATGAATTTAAATCTTTTGTATTGTTTTACCATAATTTAATTCATTATTGTTACTACAGAGATGTTTTAAAATACCGGTACCATAAACATACTTGAAGCTAAATATTTGTGCATATATGCAATTTATTGCAGGGGACACAAATTCCTCAAACTGCAATTGAGCTTAAAAGTACTTAGAATTGTTAGGAAGGGCTTATATTAGTTAGAAAAACAATTCAACTATTTATGAAGATGCCATTTAAGAACTACAGGTTTTAAAACTCTCCAGGTGTAAGGTAAGAGATAAATAGTGATTTTTTTATAATAGATACTATTTCATGTTTCCGTCTAATTACAAAATACATTATCATAAATACTTTGTTGTAAGAATGACCTAAATCATAAAAGTTGTATGTGTAAAAACACATAATGATTAGTTAGAATTTAATTTGATGTACTTCCTATGGTACAGGGACTGAGAAACTTACTCAAAATTTCTGTACTTTTTACTGTGGCTTTTTTATACCTTCAGTGAGACTGACACATAATAGAGCAGAATGATGTGAAGCAGATAACGGCAACGAGTGTGTCCCATCAAAGAGCCGCCCTACAGTAGTTCAGACTGTGAGAGAAAGTTTAGCCATGAGTTAATAGTTGGCTTTGAGGATGGCAAGTCATTCGCCATTCTCAGTAAGCAGGTCAAAATAGTGGGTCAGCATTTTGACAGGTTGATAGGAATGGTTTAAGACTTCGGGTGTATGTACATAGCATTAGAAGCATGCTGCCTATGGAAACTTTTTGGCAAAAAAGGTAACAATTATGAGTAAGATGAACTCTTTCAACTTGATCCTTTAAAGCTGGTAGTACCTTTTGTCCTAGTCATTTCACTGCAAGCATTAATTTAAAGGTTCTTGTTAGTCCAATGACATACTATATGGAATTTTAAATATTTTATCTTTTTGAAAAGATACAGGATTTTAGTGAAAGTACACACCAGTGTAGGGGGAACAAAGCAACAAATTTGGATTTCATTTCCTCTCTGCTACCATTATTACATGATATAAAGAAAGACAACTCAAAAAAACATTATGTCATGTACTTAGTGCTCTACTAAATTTGGTGGAATGAAGAAGAAATATACTATGTGGCTCCTGCACACAAGGCGTTTAGTGCATTGGTATTTAATTGTTTCCAAATACTGCTGTAGTAAATGTACTTATAACTAAATATTTAGGGCACAAATTCCTAGAAATGAAATTGTTGAGTTAAGAGTATCTGGAATCATATCTACAGATAATGCTAGTAATATATTAATATACATTTTGCCTTTTTAAATAATTTCCCAGAATGGTACTGAATAACCTTTTAATTGTTCAGTGTAAGTAATACAAAGGAAAGGAAGGCCTCAAGGAAATTGAATGGGTGGGATACAAATAAACAGAGAGGAAAGAAGAGAGGGTAAAAAATAACATAAATAAAGCAGAAGTACAAGTGTGAATATGATATATGTGAGGAGACAGGTCAGAGGTCAGCCTAGCAGGAACAGAAGTTCCTGTGGGATATTAGGTAGACGAGGCTAAGCAAAATTATTGAGAGCCTTCAGTGCAGAGGCACTTAGACCTCATGTGATAGGGAATAAGAAGCCATTGTAGAGTTTTGAAAGCAGCAAAGGTTACTTCATAGAAATAGCATTTTAGGAACGTCAGTATTACTTAGCAGTGTAGATATTAATTGAAGCCATTTGGTGTTAGAGGTAAGAGTGCCAGCTAAGAAACAATCATAACAATATAGTATAATAAAAATAGTCAAGTGGTGTGCTGGGTAGGCTGGTAGCAGTGAGAATGGAGGAAGGGATTCATATCAGAAACACTGTAGAGAAAAATGTTACCTATGATTTGATGACTAAAGAGATGCGAAGGGTAAAGAAGTTGTCGGATTTTAAGATTTTTCTGCCTAAGAGGTGGGAATGACACAGTGCCATCAATAGAATGTCTTTAGTTCAGTGCTAAGAACTAATTTCATTTTCTTTCTGTGTAACCCTAACTTAGAAACTTATGAGAAAAAATATTAAGTTGAGTTTCAGAACAGTACTGAATCAGATGACAGATAGAAAACTCATCAAAATTGGCTTCCAGAAGCTGAAAAGCAAAAGAAGGGAAGGGCTTCTAAGGATTCTTCTTTGGGAATAATAAAAATATCCATGAGAATGTGTTTGGAATGATAGCAGTTTAGATTATATAACCCTATTTCCCACATAATTAAACTCTTTGTGTGGAGCTTAGCGCTGTAAGTCAGAATGTCCAAAGTTATTCTGAATGATAATGATTATTCTTAAGAGCTGTATTTCAAACCGTTCAAAGATAGGCTAAATGTCAAGGTTGTGGTTTGAGGTGTCATTCTTCAAAAGGCAATATGTAACTCCTCTACTGGGCAAACAGCAGATCAGCTCCTGAGGTGGTATCACTGGGAAAAATTATTTGAACCAGGCTGGGACGTGAATATTTAAAAGTCCCCAGCAAGTAGAAAGAATTTTTATAGATATTTTGTTTAAAAAGGCACATGATGAGGATGGGCTACTAGCAAAGATTTACAGCAATTTTATTCCTTAATATCACATAGGTTATTTACTCAAAAAAGTATTTCTACCAAATTTAAGTTACAAAACACATACCAGAAGATGTAAACATGATCATATTGTCCAAACCTAGACTATCTAAGAAAAAACAATAAATTATGATTTTCATGTATCATCCTTTAGAGAGTATTTGAAAAACTTCCAGGATTTTATTAGGAGGCAGATTTGAGGTTCTTCTCTTCACAACCAGATGAGAATTGCTCTACCTATTAAGATAAAAGAAACCGTTTTTATTAGCCTTACAAATTGCTCCCTAATACTCTGTAAATCATAATTATTATAAATATGAGAGCTTATTTATTATCTTTGCTGCCAAATTTGTTAGTTTCTAGAATATAAAAATCTTTGTATATTGTTAAAAGTCCAAATACTGTAAGTCTAAAGGAAATCATATGAAATCTCCATTTATTAATTGTAAATAAATTTGAGCATAAGTATAATTCACAATTAAGATCACTGTAACTGAGTCCCTGATGCAGTTTACTAGTGTCCTATCAGCTCCAAGAGTTAATGTATCCCTGTCACTAACTTAACTACCAGTGAATAATCTAGATAATAAAAATAAAGCCCATTGGTCTTTAATGCTAACACTTTAACACATAAAAAAAAGATGTATGTCATTTAATTTGAAGTCTAATATGATGCTTGAGTAGTATTAACTGTGAAGTGAATGGATATTAAAAAATGGAAATTACATTTATAAATGGCATATAAAAATCAGAAATCAGAAGGAAATGAAACTCAGTCAGAAATGCTCATCTTTCTATGCATCCAGAATTCCTTATCTGTACAATACAAAAACTGTATTTTTGGAATAGACACTATTTTTGAAAAAGATGAAAATATTTTCAAGCCTGTTTCTTTCTTTCACATATATGGTACAAACCTTTGTAATATTTTCTGTTTTATATGTTATTTTGATGGCATTTCAAATTGAATAATGTATTTCCTATTACTAGTATGTGCCATAAGCTTTTCAGAGATATCTGCCTTTCATGGTTATATTACTTAGCTAAATTTTGATATTTTAGAAAGATTTTCTCTTATTCATATAAAAAAGTAGATCTCTATATATCTAAGTCCAATAACATGCTGTTACCACAAAGAAGCAGCGACTCCTAGCAGACTAATATCATGAATGAGATTAAATGTCATTCACACATCTGTTTACTGTACCCTATCTTAAAACCAAGGATCAACTTTCCATAGGAAAAAAAAACTTTTAGGACAATGCAGTTGAGCAGTTCTCAAAACAATATTTAAGAAGGAAATGGCCCATCATTCTTAATGGTTAACAAAAGATATTCTAAAAATAGTGAAACAGGTATTTTTGAATAGGACAGTGGATACAGCCAACAAACAGTCCATTTCAGTATAAAAGAATAAAGGATTTCTATGTGCCTTCAAATGTAATTTAAGCAGATGTTTATATGAATTGTCCTAGAAGCTGGGGAGCAGGAGCAAAACACAAAAACCAGAATAAGAAAAAGAAGGAATATTCCCACTAATCTGCATCGTTTTAAAAAATACCTACATACCTTGTTTCAATTCTTATAAATCAAAAGTTTTGAATGGAATAGTTAAAATGGTTATCAATTTGTTTTTTCCTACATTCTGTCCTGCCTGCTTATTTTTGACTCTGATGCTTCTCCTGTAGAAGATGCATAAGCAATCCACATCAATGGCAGCCTCATTCCTTTGTAAGCTACATTTTTCCTCCTGTTAAGTTATGAAACAAAAAGTAAAGAGCCAAAGATGCTGGTTTTCAAAATCAGTAGTTCATTGCTATCACACTGACTCAATTCTTCCTCTATGAAAATGTTAACCTTGTTTTAGTTCTCAGAGTGAAGTTTCATTAAAATCTTTCCCACCAAGGTCCGAAAGTCCTTCCATTTAAAATGGGAGGAAACTATTCTTGTCACATAACTGCTTTATTATTTAATGTGCTTCTACAAAGGCCCTTGACTGAGTAAAATACTTACCAGAAATCTTCACATGAAGTAATTTGCTTTCTTTATTCTTGAAAATTACATTTTGGGATCATCATCAAAATTTCAATCCATTACTTTAGAATTGAGAATGTAAATGAAATTTCTTCTTATTCCCAGTTTTTTTGTTGGTGTGTGTATATAATATTTATTCATAAGCAAATAAATAATATGCTATTGTTTTTGAGAGCCTGTTCTGCCAGTTACCAAGTATAGGTGACCAACAAAATATATGTTGTACCTGCCCTCATGGAGCCTCATGGGCTTGTTACTAGTGTTGAGTTTTCTGGGAAATCTTACATATGATTTGAATATCCTCTGAGAGACAAAGTGAAGAAGCTCAATAAAATTGTCATTTGATCTTAATTTATTCTATTACCTCAATCACTTTCTGATGTTAAATTAGGAGCTTAGGGCTTAAGCAAAATAATTCCATTATCTTCTATAAGTACTTTCCTAACAGTATCATCCACTACACTAGTGCTGCCATAGGCTAACTGGAATCCAGTGGACTGACCAGATAGCTAATGTACTAATAAAGTCTTAATTAAATCCTGGTAAACTTAGGCCAAAGTTAGTATTTTAAAATCCAAAACCTGAAATAAAGTTACCTTAGAGATACTATAAAAAAGGAAATATAGCTTTAATCCTGTTGCATGTTCTAATTTTTAAATGGGGCAAAACAAAAGTAAAGAATGCAAAGTTTTGCTTGTTTTGATTGTGAGATATCAATTGATACCTAAAATTCCTCCATCAGAGATTCACAGATTTGGGTTAAAGCTTTGTTTTATAATAAAATACAGATGCTCTTGGTAATGTTTTTTTCAATCATATAACGTTATTATCAAAAAAACATTTGTTTTTTAAAGCGACTAATGTTCAGAAGCAATGGGAAAAGAATATGAGGAGACTAGATTCCGAATGGGAAGTAAGAGAAGTGCCATTGGGTAAGATTCTGCCTAACAGTGGTGTTTAGTTTTGTTTTCCTCTCTCTTTCTAGATTTTTTATTACTGTTGGAATTCCATTTTAATAATTGTCATTACCAAATTATTTTAGGCGTAGCTCTTTGAGAAATAAAGGCAAATTTTTCCGCTTTCACAGAACCAAACAGAACAAATGTTACTGCGACCATTTCATATCAGGCATAGGGAAGACATGGTCCCAAACCATTTCAAGAACCATGTTAATAATGTAAGCTTTATTTCCTGAGTATCATCTTGTATTTGGTGATGATCTAGGTTGGGAAAATTATATACTTAATTTACATTATTGATTTGAAAGTTATCATTTTTAGGTCAAAAACTAGAGTTGAGAAAGCAGTACTTTTGCTGAAGGTAGGCTTTTTTCCTGAATGTATTTAAACAAAACCTATATACTCTCATTCAGCCTACATAAGCTGTCAGTTCACCAACATTTCAGGACTGGTGGAAATTCTCAAATCTCATGTCAGTCATAGGAAACTGGAGAGACCCAAACATAGTAGATCAAGCAGGTAATAAGAGAGCCTTTTTAAATGCTTCTTTGGTTTCTGTTTAACCTCAAAGATCTTGATATGGGGATTGGCAGACAAATGCTTGATTCTGATTGTTATAGCATAGCCACATAAATTTATCAATGACTTATTAAGTAGACTAAGGTTTTTAACACAGTCTTTTCCCAAGGAAGACATTTTTAGAAATTTCCCTAGTCAGTTGCATTGGTAATATTTTAATGTAATACACAAATATCATTTAAATATGTTTTTTTAATAAAAATCCTAAAAGTGGTGTTCATCTAGAGTCCCTATTTGTTATCTACCTATAATAAAATATTTTAGATATCCTTTTCAAAATATTTTATATGAATTTATATAGGTAATAATTGACCTGTATCTTCTTTCCTTCAGTAAATTGGTGTAGTGATAATTACTTCAGCTTTCTAAATTCTGCTAGTATCAATTTTTTCCTCATTTTTCTCTAGTATAATTAGTTGGAATCTTATTTTTGCTATTATGGTTATAATGTCCAATTCTAGTTAAATAAATTAGGCCCATGTTCAAATCAACCAATATGTTAGCACCAATCTTACTAACAAGAATACAAAAATGTTTTAGATTTTACATTTTATAAAAACAAATCTATATGTAATTCCCTCTCCATTTAAAGGTGAACCTTTTTGATCTTTTTTAATGATGTCTTTTTTGATAGGGCAAAGTGCACAATACCATCATAGTATTGTTAAATGGGTAATATTTTGGAATTTGTTATTTGATTCTCATACAGTGGCTTATGGACTTCTCAGTGATGTATCTTAAGTGTTGAAATGACAATAGACAAACTCTTCAAATTAAATTTAGAGTAAGTGCTATGTGCTGTGAACCACACTAGGCATGATACCAATTTCAGCAAGCAGTGGTCTACAAATACACCATATTTGCCAAGTATCATAAACTAGAAACTCTTCTTTCCATGCCACAGATTGTCAGATTAGACATCTCTAGATATTTGTAAAAGCTCAAATTAAGCCTATAAGTACTGTCATTGAACTAGTTTCCAGTGTTTTCAGATGGTACCCTACAGCCACTCCAGTTCCCCCAGCTGCAGATCCACCTATTCACTCACTGACCTACCAGCTAAGGACTTATGCTCTGACAGCCAAGCTGATCCTAGTTACTATACATTGGGTCTTGTAGGTCTGTCTAGTGGCATCTCAGGAATTAAGTTCTATAATTGGTAAGTAAGGAGGAAGAACTCCAGTATATCTTGACTTTGACAGTCATTTGACAGTATCTCAAAATATTTTTGTGGACAAGATCAAGAAATGATTGCACAGCTCAGAGAATTCATAGCTAATTGAATAGGATTACTTATTATGACCCAGTAGGGTTAGTTGTCTCTGAACACTATGTCTTAGTACTTTATCCTTAGCTCTTTACTGTTCAACATTTTTCAATAACTAAGTTAAAAAAAATAAAAGGGAGGCTTATCGTAAGTACAGGAAGTGATAGACAAACTCAAGATGCCAAAAGATATTAGCTGCTGGGAAAATGGGCTAAATTTACCAGGATGATGTCTGACATGGATAAAGGTAAAATCTTGCATTCAGGATCAATATTGCAGAATAAAATTGGCCACAAAGGTTTAGCAGCTGCTCATGTCAAAAGGTAGAATCTATTTCCCCACACTTTGAATCTGGGCTCACCTGTCACTCTCTTTAAATAATAAAACAAACCAGGTAATATTGTACAGCTTCTGAACAAGGCCTCACGAGGCCTTGCTGATTCCAACATTGCCCTCTTGCTGACTTGTGTTCACAAGGTAAATAAATCTGGGCTAGCTGATTAACAATGAGATATCACATAAAGAGAGAGTCCTAACAGAAGTCAGTGCCAATCATCAGGCATATATCCACATAGGCCCAATTGCCTTCAGCTGCATGAGTGATTCCAGATGAGGCTATCAGAGCTTCCCAGCTGGGCCAAGCCCAAATGGACATGATTAACTTGAAATGCTGTTTTAAGCCCCTAACTTTTGGGTGGTTTATTATGTAGCAATAAATGATACAGAAATATTCTTTACATATATTATAGGAGAGACTTCTTGGCTTGGCTTGGTAGGCAAAGCAGGTGTGTATATTAGTATTAGTATCATGTAAATCCAATAGTGAAACATGGCAGCATTAAAATAAAAGTCTAAATCAAAGGAGATACCAATCATTCTTTCCTTTATAATGATTACACTGGCTTATTATAAAGACAGTAGACATGCTCAATATTTTTAGAGACACTAGACATGTACAAAGAACACCAATAATAATGAGCAGTCTACAAACTTTAACGTACAAGCCATTTGAAGATTGGAAGTGTTATCCTGAAAAAAAAAATACTGTAAAGACATGACAGCTGTCAACATTTTAACACCACCCATAAGAAATCAAGTAGGGTAATGATATAAAAGGGTAGGTCTACGCAGATGAGTGGATAAGCCAAGGAGGTAGATTTCCTATTAAAATAAGGGATAACATGACCATGTAATTATTATTGAGTTCCCCGTTCTTACCACTTTTTACCAATTCTTGTTTATACTTTCTTCACCATGATTTTCAACCCATTGTCCCCATCTACTTCACCATTCATCTTTTCAATTACAAACTCTCTGTTTGTTTAAAATGTAAACAAACTTTTTTATCTCCTCTTCTCAACCTCATTGTCCTCATTTGATATTCATTTATTATCTGTAGTCTCTAGCTATAACTGGGTCGTCACTCTGACCTGACACTCTTTTACATGTTCCAGGTTACCTCCCCTTCTTGTCCCGTTAAACCTTCATTGTTATCTTCCAGCCTTTCTCGTAACCTATACTTTCATTCACCTCCTTCTCCTTGGAAAAAAGGAATCCAGTAGGCAACTAGATTTAAAAAGGTATGATCTTCCTCCCTTATAATTTAGTGTCTTCCTGGTCTTCTCTAATGGTCCATAAACATTCATATGCCATCCATTTCTTTAAAAGCTTCCTGAGCCATAAATCCCCCTATAACAATAATCCTCTTTACTTTATAGCCAAGCTTTTATAAAACAGCCTATACTTAGTCTTCACAGCTTCACATTCCATTCAGGCTTCATACTGCTTCCATCATGCCATTAAAACTGCACTGAAGAATACAGAGATTCATGATGGCAATATGAGAGGTGAGAGGTGAGACAGAAAACTCTTCCCAAAGCCACATATAATATGAAAATATAGTTAATAAAACTAATCCTACAAGAGCAACAGGAAAGAAGGCTGCGCCAGACTGCATACCCCTGGAGAACAGAGCAGACCTCAGGAAACAGGGTAAGGTACCAAAGCCTTGATACAGTGGGAACCAAGCCCTTCCCCAACGGCAGCTGACCAGCGGGAGGAAGAAAAATGGAGCAGGGAGGGAATGGAAGCCTAGGACTGCTGAACACCCAGCCCTGGAGATCTGCTTTGGGAGCACAAACCTACATTGCATGGTGCTCTGGAGATTAATGGGGTTGGAAAGCTAAGACAGGCAGAATACTTGGAGAGACTGAGATTCCAGCCATTTGTGGAGGACAGGGATCAACATCTGGCTGCTCTGGAACAAAGGAAAGGCAGGCAGTCTGAGAGGCTTCGTAGCAGCAAGAGGGCTTCTGAAGGGGCGCAGTTTGCATGGAGCTTGCTGTACAGGAAAAGGGATAGGTGGACAGGTTGTCTGGCCGTGCTCTGCCCAGCAGATTGGGAAATTTCAGGAACTTCAGAAGCTCCATCCCCCTGGCTGACTACTCAGCTCCAAGGCCTGCCACTGTGATGTGCAGCTTGCTGTGCCTTCCTTCTGGCCAGCTGGCACCAGCTCGCAAACCGGAAGTCCCTGCCCTGGTGTCAGGCCACCCAGAGGGAGGCCCCACCTATGGCAGCTACAAACAGAAAGCACAGAGGCTTACACCTTTGTGCTTGCTGGTTCTGACAATGGAGACAGGCACTGCAGCCGGGAAGCAGGAAACAGCTCTTTCCTCCCCACAGGCACCAGCTCCACTCCCCTGCAACCCCCAACATCATTCCATGGGTTGAGCAGCTCCAAAGACGAGCTTCTAGGCACTAGAGGGCGCCGAACGGAAATATGAAATGTCAAAGGAACATGGTTCAGACCAAAATCTCAAAAACTCCAGAAAAAAGACCAAATAAAACTGAACTCACCAATCTTCCTGAAATAGAGTACAAAATAAAAATCATGAACATGCACATGGAGGTACAGAAAAATATTCAAGGACTCAGGGACAAATTTAGGATAGAGATTCAATCATTAAGACATTCCATATCTGAAATGCAACATACAATGGAGGGATTTAAAAGCAGATTAGATGTAGTAGAAGACACTGAATGGGATAGAAATTAGAGAAGCGGAATACAAAAAGCTGAGGTACAGAGAGAAAAAAAGATCTCTAAGAATGAAAGAATATTGAGAGAACTGTGTAACCAATCAAAACAGAACAATATTCTCATTACAGGGGTACCAGAAGAAGAAGAGAGAGAAAAAGGGATAGAAAGTATCATTAAAGAGGTAATTGCTGAAAACTTCCCCAATCTGGGGAAGGAAATAGTCTCTCAGGCCATGGACGTGTGCAGATCTCCCAACACAAGGTACCCAAGGAAGACAACACCAAGACATAGAATAATTAAAATGGCAAAGATCAAGGATAAGGACAGACTTTCAAAAGCAGCTAGAGAGAGAAAAAACATCACATACAAAGGAAAACTCACCAGGCTATCATCAGACTTCTCAAAAGAAACCTTACAGGCCAGAAGGGAGTGGCATGATATATTTAATACAGTGAAGCAGAAGGGCCTTGAACAGAGAATACTCTACCTGGCAAGATTATAATTCAAATTTGAAGGAGGGATTAAACAATTTTCAGATAAGCAAAAGGTGAGAGAATTTACCTCCCACAAACCACCTCTACAGTACATTTTAGAGGGACGGCTATAGATGGAAGTATTCCTAAGGCTAAATAGCTGTCACCAGGGCAAATAAAACCACAGCAAAGAAAGTAGAACAATTAGTTACTAAGCAGATGCAAAATCAAATCAACTACCCCCAAAGTCAATCACAGGATAGACAAAGAGTATAGAATATGATACCTAATATATATATAGAATGGAGGAGGAAGAAAAGGAGGAAATACAAAAAACCTTTACACTGTGTTTGTAATAGCATACTAACTGGGTTAAACTACACTATTAGATAGTAAGGGAATTACCCTTGAACCTTTGGTAACCATGAATCTAAAGCCTGTAATGGCAACTAGGTACATCCCTAGCAATAATCACCCTAAATGTAAATGGACTGAATGCACAATCAAAAGACAGAGAGTCACTGAGTGGATGAAAAAACCAGATTGTCTATATGCTGCCTACAAGAGATTCATTTCAAACCCAAAGACATACATAAACTGAAAGTAAAGGGATGGAAAAAGATATTTCATGCAACTAATAGGGAGAAAAAAAGCAGGAGTTGCAGTACTTGTATCAGACAAAATAGACTTCAAAACAAAGAAAGTAATGAGAGACAAAGAAGAACATTGCATAATGATAAAGGTGTCAGTCAACAAGAGGTTATAACTATTATAAATATCTATGCACTCAACACAGGAGCACCTACATAAGTGAAACAAATACTAACAGAATTAAAGAGGGACATACAATGCAATGCATTCGTTTTAGGAGACTTCAAAACACCACTCACTCCAAAGCACAGATCAACCAGACAGAAAATAAGCAAGGAGAAATAGGTACTGAACAATGTATTAGAACAGATGGACCTAACAGACATCTACAGAACATTTCAGTCAAAAGCAACAGAATACACATTTCTACTCAAGTGCACATGGAACATTTTCCAGAATCGATCATATACTAGGCCACAAAAAGAGCTGCAGTAAATTGAAAAAGATTGAAATTGTACCAACCAGCTTCTCAAACCACAAAGGCATGAAACTAGAAATAAATTAACACAAACAAAATGAAAAAGCCCACCAATACATGGAAGCTTAATAACATTCTAAATAATCAATGAATCAATGACAAAATAAAAACAGAGATCAAGCAATATATGGTGACAAATGACGACAGTAACTCAATGGTGCAATATCTGTGGGATGCAGCGAAGGCTGTGCTAAGAGGGAAGTATATTGCAATACAGGCCTACCTCAGGACAAAGAACAATCCTATATGAACAGTGTAAACTCACAAAAAAACTAGAAAAAGAAGAACAAATGAGGTCCAAAGTCAATAGAAGGAGGGACATAATAAAGATTACTGCAGAAATAAATAGAATCAAGATGAATAAAAAAATAGAAAGAATCAATGAAAGCAAGAGCTGTTTCCTTGAGAATAAACAACATAAATAAACTACTACCCAGACTAATCAAGAAAAAAAAGAGAGTCTACACACATAAACAGAATCTGAAATGAGGAAAAAACAGAACAGACAACACAGAAACACAAAGAATTATGAAGGATACTATGAAAAATTATATGCTAACAAACTGGATAACCTAGAAGAAATGGACAACTTTGTAGAAAAATACAATCTTCCAAGGCTGCCCAGGAAGAAACAGAAAATCTGAATAGACCAATTACCAGCAATGAAATTGAATTGGTAATCAAAAAACTACCCAAGAACAAAATTCCTGGACCAGATGGTTTCACTGCTGAATTTTATCAAACATTTAGTGAAGACCTAATACTCATCCTCCTTAAAATCTTCCAAAAAGTAGAAGAGGAGGGAATACTCCCAAACTCATTCTATGAGGCTAGCATCACTCTAATACCAAAACCAGGCAAAGACACCACAAAAAAAGAAAATTACAGACCAATATCCCTGATGAACATAGATGCTAAAATACTCAACAAAATATTAGCAAACCGAATTCAAAACTACATCAAAAAGATCATCCATCATGATCAAATAGGATTTATTCCAAGGATGCAAGGATGGTACAACATTTGAAAATCCATCAACATCATCCACCACATCAACAGAAAGAACCACATGATCATCTCCATAGATGCTGAAAAAGCATTCGACAAAATTCAACATCCATTCATGATAAAAACTCTCAACAAAATGGGTATTAAAGGCAAGTATCTCAACATAATAAAGGCCATATATGACAAACCCGCAGCCAACATTATACTTAACTGCGAGAAGCTGAAAGCTTTTTCTTGAAAACCAGAAACAAGACAAGGATGCCCACGGTCCCCACTTCTATTCAACATAGTTCTGGAGGTCCTAGCCATGGCAATCAGACAACACAAAGAAATAAAAGGCATCCAGATTGGCAGGCAAGAAGTTGAACTGTCCCTTTTTGCAGATGACATGATATTGTACATAAAAAACCCTAAAGAATCCACTCCAAAACTACTAGATCTAATATCTGAATTCAGCAAAGTTGCAGGATACAAAATACACAGAAATCTGTTGCATTGCTATACACTAATGATGAACTAGCAGAAAGAGAAATCAGGAAAACAATTCCATTCACAAATGCATCAACAAGAATAAAATACCTAGGAATAAACCTAACCAAGGAAGTGAAAGATGTATACTCTAAAATCTACAAGACACTCATGAGAGAAATTAAAGGAGATACCAGTTAATGGAAACACAACCCATGCTCATGGATAGGAAGAATTAATATTGTCAAAATAGCCACTCTACCTAAAGCAATCTACAGATTCTATGCAATCCCTATTAAAATACCAACAGTATGCTTCAATGAACTAGAGCAAATCACTCTAAAATTCATATGGAGCCAGAAAAGACCTTGAATTGCCACAGCAATCCTGAGAAGGAAGAATAAAGCTGGGGCTATTATGCTCCCCAACTTCAAGCTCTACTACAAAGCCACAGTAGTCAAGACGATTTGGTACTGGCACAATAACAGAACCATAGACCAATGGAACAGACTAGAGAGCCCAGATATAAACCCAAGCATATATGGTCAATTAATATATAATAAAGGAGCCCTGTATATACAATGGGGAAATGGCAGCCTCCTCAACAACTGGTATTGGCAAAACTCGACAGCTACATGCAAGAGAATGAAATTGGATTATTGTCTAACCCCATTTACAAAACTAAACTCGAAATGGATCAAAAACCTGAATGTAAGTCATGAAACCATAAAACTCTTAGAAGAAAACATAGGCAAAATTCTCTTGAATATAAACAGGAGCAACTTTTTCCTGAATGCATCTCATTGGGCAAGGGAAACAAAACCAAATATGAACAAGTGGGACTACATCATGCTAAAAAGCTTCTGTACAGCAAAGGACACCCTCAGTAGTACAAAAAGGCATCCTACTGTATGGGGGCATATATTTTTAAATGACATATCCAACAAGGGGTTAACATCCAAAATATATAAAGAACACACACACAACTTAAAACCCAAAATGCAAATAACCCTATTAAAAAATGGGCGGAGGATATGAACAGACACTTCTCCAACAAAGAAATTCAGATGGCCAACAGGCACATGAAAAGATGCTCCACATCGCTATTTATCAGAGAAATGCAAATTAAAACCACAATGAGATACCACCTCACACCAGTAAGGATGGCCAACATAGAAAAGACTAGGAACAACAAATGCTGGCAAGGATGCAGAGAAAGGCGAACCCTCCTACAATGCTGGTGGGAATGTAAACTAGTTCAACCATTATGGAAAGCAGTATGAGGTTCCTCAAAAGACTAAAAATAGAAATACCATTTGACCCATGAATTCCACTCCTAGGAATTTACCCAAAGAAATGAACTTCTCAGATTCAAAAAGACATATGCAGCCCTATTTTTATCGCAGCACTATTTACAATAGCCAAGATATGGAAGCAACCTAATATACACAATGGAATACTATTCAACCATAAGAAAGAAAGAAATCCTACCATTTGCAACAAAATGGATGGAGCTAGAGTGTATTATGCTCAGTGAAATAAGTCAGAGAAAGACAAATACCAAATGATTTCCCTCATTTATGTAGTATAACAATGAAACAAAACTGAAGGAACAAAATAGCAGCAGACTCACATACTCCAAGACAGGACTAGTGGTTACCAAAGGGGAGGGGTGGGGGGGTTGGGTTGGGAGGGAGGGAGAAGAGGATTGTGGGGTATCATGATGGGTTCACATGGTGTGTATAGGGTCATGGGAAAGACAGTGTAGCTCAGAGAAGACAAATAGGGTCTCTGTAGCATCTTACTACACTGATGAACGTTGACTGCTATGGGATATGGGGGGGGGGACTTGATAATAAGGGTGAATGTAATAACCACATTGTTTTTCTTGTGAAACCTACATAAGAGTGTATATCAATGATACCTTAATAAAAAAAAGAAGTACAAATGGCCAATGGGTACATGAAAAGATGCTGCACATCACCAATTATCAGGGAAATGCAAATGAAAACCACTATGAGGTATCACTTCACACCAGTTAGAATGGTCAATATCCCAAGAGAAGAAATGACAAATGCTGGAATTGATGCAAAGAAATAGGAACTCTCCTACATTGTTGCTGGGAATGCAAATTGGTGCAACCACTGTGGAAAGTAGTATCGAGGTTCCTCAAAAAAATAAAAATAGAAATACCATTTGACCCAGTAATTCTACTCCCAGGAATTTACCCAAAGAAAACAAAATCCCTCATTCAAAAAGATATATGCACTCCTATGTTTATTGCCTCACTATTTGCAATAGCCAAAATATGGAAGCAACCTCAGTGTCCATCAATAGATGAATGGTTAAAGAAGATGTTGTACATATACCCAGTGGAATATTATTTAGCCATAAAAAGAAAAGAAATCCTGCCATTTCAACAACATGGATAGATCTAGATGAAATTATGCTCAGTGAAATAAGCCAGGCAGGGAAAGACAAATACAGATGATTTTACTTATTTGTGGAATATAAAATCAAAGCAAAACAGAAGGAACAAAACAGCAGTATACTCATAGACAATGAGAAGTCACTAGTGGTTACTAAGGAGGAGGAGTTGAAGTGGGTGCAGAGGGGAGGGGATGATTGAACCACTGTGATGTACATTTGAAGCCAATGGAAGATTGTACATTAACAATAGTTGAATTTTTTAAAATGCATTAAAATAACTTCATTGAAAAAGTTGTCATTCTCTAATTGTCGAATCAGATGGGCACTTTTCACTTTGATCTTGTTTAAGTCCTTACCCCTGTTGATCGTTCTTGAAATACTCTTTTCTGGATCCTGTGGTAGCACCTGCTTTTGATCCATCTTTTACATCCTTATCTTCTCAAATTCTTTGCCAGTCTCTTTGTTTTCATTTTGGTTCTGTCCTCTTCCCATCTCTCTTCTCCTTCTTTATTTCTCTGTCTAAGTATTTCCATGTACTCCCATGGCTCCAGTTGCAACCTAGAACAAGACCTACTCATGGCCCACCTCTCCAGCCTCTTTTTCTGCCACTCTCCACGTCCTACTTGATGATTCTGAGAAACCATTCTACTGCTAGGACTTGACACACGTCATGCTTTTCATACCTCTGTGCCTTCACACGTATTAATTCCTCTGTCTGAAATGCCCCTCCTCCTGTCCCTCCCCATCCCCACCCTTCTTCAGGTGACTGTTTTCTTCTTATCCTCCAATACTTGACTCAGGCATCATCAGGAAGCTTTTATTGGGCCTTTCTCTTCTCCCTTGTCTATGCTAGGTTCTGCTTAATACCTAAGCTTATGCTTTTATGAAAGCATTAACCTACTGGAGTTATCCTTATAAATACCTGTTTCCCTCACCTTATTGCTTCTTGCGAGCCAGGATCATAAGAATGCTCTTTGAATAATCAGCACCTAGAACAATGCCTGCTACATATGCATACCCAGACAAGCTCATTGATTGGACTGAAATTTATATCATAAACCTACAATTACCCCTCTAACACACTGTTATATCCAAGCATCCCCTTAACATCCTCACTTACGTGTCCTGCAAACACCTCCAAACTATATGTGCCAAACTGAGCTCATCCTCACACACACATACTCCCGAACAAAAATCTGCCTTGGTTAGGCTATCACTATCTAGTCACCAAAACCAGACACCTGGGAGTCATCCTTCATTACCCGCTGTTGCCCTATCCTAGCCTCAAAAGCCACTCAGTCCTTTTGATTCCATATCCTAGATAGAGATCTTTCAAATGTATAACCTTTCCACCTATACTGCTGCAACTCTACTTCAAGTTTCACTAGGAGTATATTTTTTATTGTGGTAGTCTTTTTAGCATAAATTTAAATTTACCATTTTAACCATTTTTAAGTATACAGTTTTGTGGCCTTAAGTATGTTCATGCTCACTAAGATTATTTTAATCAGGAGCTATCTGGACTTTCTACCTTATGAGCTAATCTGCCTCCACCCCATCCTTAAATTCTTGGCAGTGTGATCTTTCTAAAATGCAAATGATGTTACTAGATGTGTTAAAATCCTTTCGTTGCTTTCCACTGTCTACATAAGTGGTTTTACCACAGTGTTCATAGGTCCAAGCTGAAGTGAGGAAAAACATATGTAATGGACCAAGTTTTTCTCATTTTCTTAACTTAAAAGCTGGGTGAATCAAGTAATGGCAACATTAATCAAAGTGAAAAATATGGAAACATGAGTGGGAGGTACAGTAAGTTTTGTTTTAGGTGTATGCTGAGTGTCATATGCCTGTAGAGTGAGCAAGAGATGTCTTGAGAGCAGTTGGATATGTGAATTTGAAACTCAAAAGATAGTTTTGGGAAATGGATTCAAAAGATAGTTTTGGGAAAGGGATCTGTTATTTGGAAGTCATGAGCATTTAGTTGGAATCAGGGTTGCAAATAACATATTTTGAGGAAATGTAGAAAGTGTAAAGAAACAATGGTAAAATAAATCGACATTTAAAAAACCAGCAGAAGATGGGAATGTAAATTAGTTCAACCATTGTGGAAAGCAGTATGGAGGTTCCTCAAAATGTTCAAAATAGACATACCATTTGACCCAGGAATTCCACTTCTAGGAGTTTACCCTAAGAATGCAGCAGCCCAGTTTGAAAAAGACAGATGTACCCCTATGTTTATTGCAGCACTATTTGCAATAGCCAAGAATTGGAAGCAACCTAAGTGTCCATCAGTAGATGAATGGATAAAGAAGATGTGGTACATATACACAATGGAATATTACTCAGCCATAAGAAGGAAACAAATCCTACCATTTGCAACAACATGGATGGAGCTAGAGGGTATTATGCTCAGTGAAATAAGCCAGGCAGAGAAAGACAAGTAAAAATGATTTCACTCATCTGTGGAGTATAAGAAGAAAGAAAAACTGAAGGAACAAAACAGCAGCAGAATTATAGAACCCAAGAATGGACTAACAGTTACCAAAGAGAAAGGGACTGGGGAGAATGGGAGGGATGGGACGGATAAGGGCAGGGAAGAAGGAAGGGGGTATTACGATTAGCATGTATAATGTTGGTGGGGGGTGCACAGGGGGAGGGCTGTGCAACACAGAGAAGACAAGTAGTGATTCTACAACATCTTACTATGCTGATGGACAGTGACTGTAATGGGGTATATGGGGGGGACTTGGTGAAGGGAGAACCCTAGTAAACATAATGTTCTTCATGTAATTGTAGATTAATAATAACAAAATAAAATAAAAAGTTTTAAAAACCAGCAGAAGAACAGCCATAGGAGTAAAAGAAAAAACTACATTTAAAGTTGTCTTCTCTTCCTGCTGCCTTGGTTGAAAGAGCAAGATCTCTGATACTAATGGCAAACACCAAGTGCAGCATTTTTAGTGGCTTTTCTGTCTCCTCTTCTGGAAGGACGGTTATTACCATCTTTCTTGTATTTCCCTGGTTCTTCTCCTTGGGAAAAAAAAATGTTTAAGCCACATATGTTTGATGGGGTGACCTCATTGCCTAAATAATAGGAATGCTTTTTCTGAATAAGAAATTGTCAAGCCAATAAGAAGTCTATTCTCACATTGACAGATAGAAAAATTACTTTCAAAAATGAAATCTACAGCGAGATTTTTACTTAAATACAATTCAGTTGATGAACTTTTTCTGTTTTCACAGTTTTCTATCACTTTGCAAAAAAAACTATCTAGTGAGTAAGAATAATTCAAGCCCACAGAAATTCAGAAATAAGCATTAAAAGTCACTGTACCTTTGGAAGCAGTGTAGCACCTGGGTGAGATCGGGGATGTGGTTATCACATTCAGCATCTCATCCCAGCTCCAAAACTGAGTGGCAGTGTGGCTCTGATAAGATTACCCTCGATATGCTTTGATTTTGTCACCAGAGGATAACAGCTCCTCCAAAAAATGAAAATGAAAATAAATATGTGCACAAATTACTTCTAGTTCCTGGTACATATTATTCATAAGTATAATTGTCCTTTTAAAATATATCACTGTTTTCATTAAGAATGAAAAATAGAAATAACCAATTGGTAAATAACTTACGGCTCATCCACTTGATGGAAAACTGTGTACTCCATTGTAGTACATATATAGATACATAGAAAATACAAAAACGTTAATTGAAAAACCAGGATTTCTATCTAAAGTACACCTGCAAGTGCATTTTTCAAGTGTACATAGAAGTTGTATTATAGCAAATAGTAGATTGTAACTATTATTTCCTAGTTACGTGCAATGTCATCAATTTCCTTACAACGTGTTACGAAAACAGCAAATGAAGTACACCAAAAAATACTTTGCCAATTTGATTTAAGTGAGAACTTGAGGAAAATTTTTAATGAAACTATTAAGACAGATAATCCATAATCTGAAATACATAGCTGTCTAGTGGCCCAAGCCCTAGTGGAAGTAACTTTGCACTAAGAACAATGAGACCAGCCCCAGATTTGTCACTGTTTCACCTCAGGGCCTCATATAAGGGTTTACTTGTCTGTGTTTCAGTTTCTTCATATTTAAAATGGAGAAACCCTAATCCTGGCTCTAACCCTTTTCCTATTTCATGAAGCCATTGGAAACTATCGTTGAGTAACATGCAAAGCAGTTGGAGCCTATTTTAGTAAGCTACATAATTTTTTAAGGGATATTACTGCTTTGGACAGTAAAGAGTAGCCTGCAGGCAAATCCTGCAAGGTGCTTCAACAGACGTACACACCTACCTTCCTGTTGGCACAGTCCATGTTTGGCAGGTGTATTCCATTCCTTACAGGAAGGAATAGGTGCTTCATTGTGTTTCAGAAGTCAGTAAGCTTTTACAAAACTAAGTAATTGACATTTTTCTCATTTCTGAGATCAAATTTTCATAGATCATTCAACCTGGATAAACTGAGAATGTGGTTGATCTAGTAATTGTTGAAATATAGTAAAGACATTGCAAAACATGATATTTAAGTATTTCCTCCTAACCTCTTACTTTAGCAAGATATAAGAGCTCTAAATGGAAAGATGTCCTAATGTATGAAAAAGGAAACTAAAAATAAAGTAAAATGAGCCCATCTGTAAAGGAGAAGCCAGAAGAAGCACAAGACGGATTCATCTCAGTAATCTGGGATTCCATTGGTTCTGAATTCGCAGTGATAATAACTATGCAAAGCAGGGCTTACTTTCACATTATGAGGAAGTTTTTTTAATAGTAGTGTAAGTGATACTGAAGTGATATTTCAACTTCAACCAACATGAAAGTAATATTTTCTGATTTTTTACTATATATGCCAAAAAGTGCTATTAATGTCTTCTCAAGATTTCTACTGGGTGCCTTTGTTAATAGTTAATTCAAGTTAATATCCTATTTTAACAATTCATTTAAATTTTCATATCGACATTTTTCTTCCACCTTCCTCCACAATTCAAGTTAGTTAAACTTCCTGTCTTAAAGGATTTATGTAATCCTATTAATCAGAATGTAGAAGGTAGCACTATTTTTTATCACTAGGGAAAGACCAACTAAACAGGCTGATCTGTGAATACACTGAGTTGTCCAGTGAATCTTCTAGTTCAGGTATTTACATCACTAGTCTGAAACTGTTTCAGTAGAGGTATAATATTAGTGCATACTTTACATTTGAGGAATTTGTAATAATAGACTTAAGAAGGTTTGCCTTTTTACTCTAAGATCATTCCTACATTTTCAAAGCAAAGATTATTGATGCGTTTTGTTTCATATTCCTGTTTTCTGTTAACAGAACTCTTGATATATGCAGAAACATTTACTAAACTTGGCTAGTTTTTAGTGTTGCATACAGCTGATTAGTCCATCAATACCAGGGTGTATGAGACTAAGAATATCCTCATTCCTTTAGTGTCTAGCTCCGTGCTGTGTTTATTTGCAAAGGGCCATCATGCACGGATCCATATAAATGAAGCAAGCTAGAGCAGACTAGACTGTGTCGCTCACCAGTCTCTGAGAAGGGAAGACTGTGTACATGAAAACTGGAAGATTTCAGTATGTGTAGCATCGAGTAAGATTTTTGGTTGAGATTTTATGCTTTCAGTAAAGAAAATAAAAGGAAAAAAATAATGTTCTGATTCCATCATCTTATCAAGCAAAACTCTAACTGAACCATATGAATGTGATCTGCTAAGAGTAGCCTAAGAACACTTCAGGATGGGCTTGTGTATAGTTGGTGAGTTTTTATCAACTGAAAAATCACTTATCTTTGACTAAAAAGCACATAGAATCATTGTTAGCCTATTTATATTATCTAGGAATAGAAACTTTTTAAATGTAGTACAGAAAATCTGGTCTTATTAGCATCAAATCATTTGTATATATTTAAGTTATTTTCATGCCACTGAGACACAAAGTTTTTCCCACCTACCCACCTAATTCCTAGCTTTATTTTCATCAGTTGATTCTATGAAAAAGAAAGAAATTTAATACATAAAATTTGTACAGTATATCCATGTGTCACTTATTTAGCTAAGTAATAAGGGTAAGATTGATAATATATCTCTATTGGAATATGGACTTCTTAGTAAAAATCAATTTGAAACTGCTCTGTATTTAATATGCCATCTTGTTATTACATAGTAAATGGTTCATTCACAACCTTATGCAAGTAGGTAAATATACTGAAGTGAGAATCTTGTATTTTTTATGTAGCATCTAAAGCTGACATAATCCAAAGATCTGGGTTAAAGTTTGTGTTTTCATTGTTTTTTTTTAACCTCAAATACTTGGCACTCTGCACGGGTGTCTCTTGCTTACAGTAATGCTTTGTTTCTTAATACAACTACCAGGACTTCTTGGTCACAGGCAAATACTGTCCTTTTTCAGCCAAACATTCCTGACAATAACTGCACTTTTCATATTTATTTTTTCCCTTCCCCGCAACCCCTGACTTAGGTTGGAAAGGCTCGTGGATGTCCTGAGGAAGAAGGTTGAAACAGGGACCATGAGGACAGTGATCTGACAGAAAAAAACGACAGTCTGGGGAAGCAATCACATCTGGTGACCAGGCTGCTTCATTCAACACTGTGTAAACACTAAAGCCTTAACTTAGCAAACAGTTGTTAGAAGTAGGACACTCCAACCACATTCCAAGCTGAGATAAAATCAAATCACAAATGTTTAACCACTTTGCTGCTGACTTGAGTTATTTATCCAAATATATTAACTACAGGCTTTTACCAATGAGTAGCAATAAAGTTGCAGGTTATTTTGTAACTATTTTATATTTCACTGTATTTAATATAAATCCTTTTACTGAGAGACCGTTATAGAAACAGTAAAGTTGGTCTGGATCATATCTTCACATATGGCCCTTTGTGAATCAAAATGCAGCAAAGCAAATATTCTCTAAACCTTAATCCTTCATATTAGTCAAAATTTCAGATACGTGCATTTTTCAATGCAGAGTTTATTTCTTAACGGATGAAAGAAGCTCAGACATAAGCATATATAGTCTTCACTCATTGCATGCATGTAATCTTTGTTAGTATTAAAGGACATTAAGTATAGATACCAAGAATTAACTATGTAATTTGCTTTAATAGGAGTTTGGTACTTTAAAGTTACATTAATCAAGGCATGATTTTTGTTTCACTACAAATAATACAGACGTTTCAATAAAAAGAGGGTACTATTAATGTGTACTTATAAATTCATATTGTCAATGTTTTTTAATGTTGGGTCTTAATAATTAACTAAGGTCTTTTTAAACTGTAGAAACTACCGTATCCTAATAGGCTGGGAAACTTTTGACTTGAAAATTAGCATGTGCCAGCATGACTCTAAAAGGCAAGAGGCCATCGAACATGTTAAGTGTGATTTTTTATTATATTTATGTAGTTTATTATTTGAATTTTTGTTGTAGAGAAAAATTCAGTATGTAAAAAATTATAATATACAAATACAAAGACTTGGTGAAAGTAAGCCTGCAGTATGGTTCAAGTTACCTACTTTTTCTTTAGTGTAGAGGTTACTTAAAATAGTATAGCAGTCACTTCTAATCACATGAAACTATGAATAAAACTAATATTTATGTATTTGGACATAGAAAAAGTGTCTTCATTTTTTTTTAGATTGAATAGATGAGAGGCTAGTAGAAAATGACTAGGACAGGAACAGGGTAAAATAGACAAGTAGCAACTGCATTAGTGCAAATTTTGTAGGCAAGTGAAAAATTTTCTAAGTCCATACAGTTTTTTAATTCATCTTTAAAACTGAACTGTATTGTCTACCATTGCCTGTTCTGGGGACCAATACAGAATAATTTAGTGCACCATTCTTTTAAACACCATTAGAGATTATCTGTGTGAATTTTTTTACTCTGCACAAAAATGTAAGGTGTTAATCATAGAGTGACAAAAGAATCATAATGCTGACAAACTTGATTTCTTCCTTATTAAATTCATTAAATGAACTGGGAGTTAGAATCCTATCACACTGAGTTCAAATCTAGAATTTACTCATGTTGCCTGCTTTTAATTATTTTTTTAAACCATGTGATAAGAAAATAAAGAACAACAGGGATTACAAATAAACTAACTGGCTTTACTCCTTAGTCCTAAAGAGAATTATAGCCTTTCATAGGCCAGTAACTATATAAATACAGAAATTTGAAATAGTTTGTTCATGCAGTCTTCTCTCTGAGCTCTAATTGAGTGTATTCCTGTGTGACTTCAAACAACACCTTTCAAGTCCTGCAGGTTAGTAAAGAGAAACAATTCTTATCACATAATAGTGCATTCCTAAATGTTTTTTTAATAAATCTCAGTTAAACTTGTATTTTCAGTTTAGTCCTAAAGAACAGATGAAACTATCTTGAGTTATTTTGCTTGTGGTTTTATAAAACAAAAAGTGTAGCATAAAGACATTTTATAATTTTCAAACATCTGTCTATACCTACATGATCAGATTAAAGCAATCTATTCCTTTAATCAACATCTAGAACTTTATAGAATTTGATATTATAAAGTTAAGTTTACAAAACAATTCTCACATCTACTATTGTTCAATGTAGGTAATCTCCCCAAAATATCCTATCCCCTTAAAAATGAGTTGTCTATAAAATTACAAATGCTAAGTAGTACAGCCAGATGTTATCATTAATTCTTGTACTTAAAAATGTCCACCAAAAGTGTCTCAAATAGGTTTTTCTGTATGAAGGAATAACCTATCCCACTAATGATCTGTTCTCTACATATTCAATAATAATACAACTTCAGAAGTGTCCATGCTGCCCAGAGATGTTGCTTGGAGTTTGCATTAAACATCACCAAGTCTGATTCCTAGAGTAACACAGAATTCATTTCCTCTTGTAAAAATAAGTAGTTCAGAGGAAAAATCAGAAAAGATAATACAAACATATGTAGCACTTGATGATTTACAAAGTCCTTTCACATCTGTATTTTTTATCTAATCCTGTCCACAACCATATAAGAATAACAATAATTATAAATTATATATATCAACCACATAATGATAATAATTTAATTATCATTATTTTAATTACATTTTACAAATGAGGAAATAGACACACAGAGGCTAAGAATTTGCCAAGGACTAGCTGGGACTAGCAACTGAGATCTTATGACTAAACTCCTATAGGTCTCCAAATCTTTCTATAAGAAAAAGTATTAAAAATTAAAGATTTTAACTCTTGCAATTTGTTATTATTGTGCCATTTCTTTTGTACACACATGTATGGATTATCTAATAATCAAAAATACCCAAATTTATTTCAGTGAAGTGCAATCTAAACTACATGTGTAAATAGCATCATATTATTATTTCATCTATATAGTGTTACAGTAGCAGCATGCTTTGCCTTAGCCTTCACTAATTAGAAATATTGTCACAATTCCTTGTTAATAAAATATAACCTTGGTTGTACTGTACTGTTTTAATTAGGCCTGATGCTAAAACTTGATACTATAGTTTTATCAAATGTTAGTCTAAAATTCAAGGCTCACTCTACCTCCTTTAGCAACTGTTGGAGATAAAACCAATTATAAGCAAGGCTATTGGTTATAAGCAAGGTATAAGCAGTTACAGCAAAGTTATTAGTTAATTACTAATATATAAAAATGCTTAACTCTACTTTTACACATAAGCCAGTATGTTAAAATTATTTAAAATATTTTTTTCGATGAGAAAGTTGATCCTTTGTGTATTTCCTTATTCAAGTAAACTGAAGAATTTTATCAGGTCACTTACCAGTAGAATTAGTTCATTTCACACAAAGTTAAAATATTAAAATGTTTTAGTTTTAATATTAGATATATTTATGTAGAAAAACATTTATATATGTAGTATTTTTAAAGATCATAGTTATTTTTAAAGTTTCTGTTTTCAAATATTCATTATTAATGAGATTATAGTGATAAAATAGCCATGGCTTACACTTTTTTGTCTTCTCTGGTTTGTATGGCGCCCAGATTATTCACAAGACATTACTGCATTAATAACTATTATTTACAACTAACCTATCATACATGCACACATAGATGTATACACACAGACACATACAAACAAATGCATTTGCCTTTTTAAAAAGTTGATTTATAAATCAACTCTTAGGCTCCAGTGAGTTCAGTATTTTATTCATGTTTTATTAGAAATACACATGGTTTCAAGGCTTTTAAACAAATACATGGAATGGTTGAAAGATTTATATTGCTTGTGCTTAGCTAAATATGTCATCTCTAGAAAAGATGTGGTTTATTTTGGCACTGTTTTAAAAAACTCAAATATTTTAAACATTTGTTAAGTTAGAGCTTGCACATTTGAACTAGTAGCATACATTCCAGAAAAGCATCTCAAGTTACCAAACTTTTTGTAATCCTTTTACTAGAATAACTTTTTTGAAAAGGCTTTCTTTTCTTTTTTATTATGTACTTTAAGTTGAGTTAAATTTATGAAGGTTGAAGTTGCTATTTTTTAATGTAGGATTTCATAAATGAAATTTGACAATGAAAAATGTGTTTTTGGAAATCATTAAAATGCTGTATACTAATGACATTTCTTTGCAGAAATCTTAATATACTTCCTTTTGGTTGTATTGTTTTCTAAATATAATTTTGGCACATGCTAGTACTTTGAAAGCCACCAGTTTCTTGACCAGCTAATTATTAACAAAAATGCATTTTAATGCACAAACTCAAATATCTACAAAATATATATTTACTTTTTATTCACTTATAATCCCCTATTGAAAATCCTATACATTTCAATCTAATTCTTATACATTGATCTTAATCAAATTTGTAAGTGTCCAATCCTGATGTACTGGATGTACCTATAAAATATATTGCATTTAGAAAACAGATTAAGTTCACCATCAAACTGTGTCTGACTTCCTTAACAAGCTTAATAAAGATACAAGTCAGTATATCAACAAATTTATTAAGTACCTTTGGAACCTTTCAAAACTATTAAGATATAAAATAAAATTACAGTAATAGAATTTTAAAAGGAAACATTATCCTTGGTAAATATATTTAGAAAGAATCTAAGGCAGGAGACTTAATTCTCATAATTAAAAAATAATGAACTGATTCATATCTACTACAACACTTCTCTACTAATTTAGGAATTTGTATGTGAAATTTTGCTGTAGCCAGTAGCTGGAATCTAAAGACACTGCTTCTCTTATGTTTGGTTATTCAGTCAAGATAAGGTAAATATAAACAGACTATGTAACATTCTATCACCTGTAGTGAACTTAGAACTTAAGGTACCTGGCTATAAAAAAAGACCAGGGTGGATGGGCAGTAGGAATCTTTGGGGCAAAGATTCTATAAACTGGTAATATATAAACTGTTGTATTACTTTGTGCAAAAATTTTGTCTCACCATCTATGGCCTTTGTGATATTGTCATGCATTTTACTTTTATATATGTATACCACAATAGTAACATTGGTATTCTGCTTTAAACAATCAAGTGTTTTTAAGGAGATTTAAAAAATACGAACAGCAACCTATTTATCCACATATTTACCATTTCCAATGTACACCATTTTCTTTGTGTGGATCCAAGTTTCCACCTGTTACCATTTTCCTTCTTCCTGAAATATTTATCATTTATACTAATGCAGGGTTGTGGGTAATGAATTCTTTCAACTTTTGTACCTCTAAAAATGTCTCTCTTCTTTTTTTTTTTTTCTTTGCTTAATTTTGTGAAAAGAGTTTCGTGCTGGATGTAGAATTTTAGGCTTTTTCCTCCCAGTATTTTCAAGGTGTTGCTCTATCATTTCTGGCTTGCTTTGTTCCTGCTGTCATACTTAATTTTTGCTCAGTGTACATAATATGTCCTCTGTCTGCTATAAAGATTTTTCCCTTTGTCACTTGTTTTAACCAATTTGATTATGTTGTGTTATGGCATAGATTTTTGCATGCTTCTGTACATGTAATTTGTTGAACTTCTTGGACCTTGGGTTTATAGTCTATCACATTTTTAATATTTGACCATTATTTGTTCCAATATTTTTTGTTCCCCAACTCTCCTTCCTCTCCCTTTTATAACTACTATTTGATATAAATTAGGCCACTTGAAGTTACCATTTCACTCATTCATGCTTTGTTCTTTTTTTTTTCAGTCTCTTTTTTCTTCTGTGTGTTTCATTTTGGATAGTTTCTATTGCTTTGTCTTCAGATTTACTAATCTTTTCTTCTGCAGTATTTGATGTGCTCTTAATTCCATCCAGTGCCTTTTTTTTTTGCAGATGTTTCCTCTCTAAAAGTTAAAGTTGGTCTTTTTAATTTATTTCATATCTCTCCTTAATTATTTCATGCTTTATATTATCTTCTATAATATAAAAAAAAGTCATAAGGAATGTTCTAATATCCTTGTCTGTTAGTTCTGTTATCTATCCTATTTCCAAGTCTGCTTCTATTAATATTTTTTTTCCTTACCATGAGTTGTTACTTTCCTGCTTTGTATGCCTGATAAGAATTTTTGAATGCCTATAATTGTGAATTTTATCTTGTTGGGAGTTGGATAGTTTTTCATTAAAAATTTTTGAGTTTTGTTCAGGTATGCAATTATATTACTTGGAAATAGTTTAATCCCACTAAGGCTATTTTAAGTTTATAGTAGGCAGGATCAGGGCACCGATAATCTAGGACTGAGTTTTCCACACAATTTAGGCAATCCCTTTCTGAATACACTACCTGATGCCCTGTGTAGCAAGAGGTTTCTCTACTCTGACTGGCTACAACCATGTGTGAGTTTTGGTTATCGTTCTGCCTACTCCTTTCTGGAGGTTCTTACCTGGCCTTGGTGGTTTAGTGACACACACATGCTGGTCAATACTCGAAGGAAGACTCAAGGAATGTTCTGTAGCTCTCCAGAGCTCACTCATGCCCTCTCTCTGTGCAGTACTCTGCACTCCATGCAGGCTTTCTCCTCCTCAGTACTCTGACCTGAATTTTCTAACCACCTTGGCCTCCCCAAATCTTCAACTCTGTTCTCAACTCGGAGAAGCTGACAGGCTTTTCTGTCCCCCTCCTTGCGCTCTGCTCTGTAAGCCCTTCAGGTGATGTGCTGGGGCTAGCGTTGGACTCATTTCACTTGTTTCCCTTTTCTCAGGGATCACTGTCCTCTGCTGCCTGTTGTCCAAAGTTCAAAAGCGTTGATCCATGTATTTTCACTGTTGTTTTTGTTGCTGTTTTGGTGGTTTTTCATTTTTCATCTTTTTAAGGTGGGAGAGTAAATGTGGGCCCAGGTCATCCATCATAGCCAGCAGTATAAGTCCTCCTATAGGTCTTTCAAAATGTCATTGTCTTGATGTCTATCCCTTCCCCTGTTAATGTTCTTCTGGAAGTAAAGTCTGTTTTCTCTTATTGCTTTTTAGATTTCTTTATTTTTTGTGCCTAGATGTGTTATATTTCTTTGTTGAGCTGTATATTTCTTTGTATATTTCTTTGTGTATTTCTTGGTTGAGTTCATAGGCCTTATGAGATCTCTAACATGATATCTTTTGTCAGTTTTAGAAAATCTTTGGTCAGTATCTTTTTCTCCTCCTTCCAGGACCCCAATTATATATATTTTACATATTCTTTTTGTGTTCCAACATATCTTTTCTACCCTCTTTTGCATTTTCCTTTTTTTATTACTTTAGTTTTGAATTTTCAATATTACCTGTCATTTCACATTTCACCTGTCATCTTCTGTTAAAGCCATCTAGTCAATTCTTAATTTCAGGTTCTGTATTCTTCAACTCTATAGTTTTCTCTTAATTTTTTTGGTGCATTCCAATTCTCTGGTGAACTACTCTTCTTTCTAAATACATTGTCTACCACTTTGCCTCTGTTTTACCAAACATACTAGTCATAGTTACTTAAATGTCTCTGATGTGCCTCTTTTCCTACAGCATAGCTCTCTAGGGCTTTCAGTGGTAAAGGTGATGTCTTCACTGGGGCCCTTTTAGGTATTCTCGTCTTAGCTTTTTTATCCTCCCACATAGGACAGCTCAAAATTTGTCAGGTATTTTGAAGGGAAAATGAGGCGTGTGTTTCAGGCCCTTTGGTGCTCCAGCCCTGCAAGACTGCCAAAGGGCTGCTGGTTTCTCTGTCCCTAACAGCAATCTGCTAGGACAAAGTCCAGATTACCTTTCTCTCACCTTCACCCAGAACCAGCAAATGCCTCCAGGGAAAGAGCTGCTGCAGACCATCAGTTTACCATTGTTTTCTCTTCACCGTATTAGTACTTCTAGTTGTCTTTGTTTCTGCTCCTCTCTAATACTTTTAAACAAACACATTTTGTATTTTATCCAGCTTTTCTAGTTGTTCTTGGAAGCAGCATTGGTCTGCCACAAACTACTCTGTTCTGTCCGGAAGCAGAGTTCTAGTGAGTTTTTCTCTGTTACTACATTTTTCATTTCTGGAGGTTATATTCTGTTCATTCCCAATCTATTTGGTCATTTTTATGGTTTCTTGTTCCTGTCTCATATTTTCAATCCCTTTTTTATTTTCTTATACATTTTAAACATGCTTACTCTATACTTAATTTCTGATAATTTTAATATCTCAAATATTTACTACTCCAACAATTTTGCTATTATTCCTGCTACTTACACTTATTTTGCCTTATTTCTTTGGGTGTTTGGTTTTCATAAATGTGAACTTATATTTCTTAGAGTTACCCTCTGTGGGACTTTTCAAGGCCTGGATTGAAGATGGGTTCCTTATCAGAGGCTTTGCCTTTGCTTCTGCCAGTCACCAAGGAATATTACATACACCTTACAGCACTTTAAAATCTTAATTTGAGTTTTTTTGAGCCACTTAAATAATGAAAATTAGTGTTGAAAACCCACATAAGGGCTGGCTTATGGCTATAAACTTCATAGTATAACCTGTGTTCATGGATTAGAAGAATTAATATTATTCATACCACCAGAAGCAGTCTATAGATTCAATGCATTTCCACCAAGATTCCAATGGCTTTTTTGCAGTAGAAAAAAATCCCTAATTTTCATGGAACCACAAAAGACCCCAAAGAGTCAAAGCAATCCTAAGAAAGAACAAAATGGGAGGCATCCCATTTCCTAATTTTAAGTCACTCTATGAAGCTGTAGTTATCAAAATAGAATGGTACTGGCACAAAAAGAGGCAAACAGATCAATGGAACAGAATCAAAGCCCAGAAATAAACCCAAATTTATAAAGTCAACTAATATTTGACAAAGGAGCCAAGGAGAAAAGAGTCTCAATAAATGGTGCTAGGAAAATTGGATATTCACATAAAGAAGAATGAACTTAGACCCCTATCTTACACCACTCACAAAAATTTGCTCAAAATACACCAAAGAAGCTATTAGAATTAATAACTGGATTCAGCAAAGTTGGAGGATACTAAATCAATATACAGAAATCTGTTGCTTTCCTAAGAAAATAATGAAACAGAAAGAAATCAAGAAAACAATTCCATTTACAATTGGATCAAAAATGATAAAATGCCTAGGAATAAACCTAACCAAGGAGGAAAATGACGTGTACTCTGAAAACTGTAAGACACTGATGCAAGAAACTGAGGAAGACACAAATATATGGAAATCTGTTCCATGTTTATGGATAGGAAGAATTAAAATTGTTAAAATTATCATCCTGCCCAAAGCAACCTACAGATTCAATGCAATCCCTATGAAAATACCAAGAGCATTTTTTAATGAACTAGAGCAAATAATCCTAAAATTCATATGGAACCCCAAAAGACCCTGAATAGCCAAAGCAATCCTGAGAAGGAAGAACAAAGCTGGGGTTATTATGCTCCCTGACTTCAAGCTCTACTACAAAGCTGCATTAACCAAACTAGTATTGTTCTAGCACAAGGACAGACCCATAGATCAATGTTACAGAATAGAAAACCCAGATACAAACCCACACCTATGTGGTCAATTAATATAAAATAAAGGAGCCATGAATATACAATGGGGAAAAGACAGCCTTTTCAACAACTGGCTTTGGGAAAACTGGACAGCTACATGTAAGAGAATGAAACTGGATTACTGTCTAACTCCATACACAAAAGTAAACCAAAATGGATTAAAAACCTAAATGGTAAAACATGAAATCATAAAACTCTTGGAAGAAAACAGGCAAAAATCTCTTCAACATAAACATGAGCAATTTTTTCCTAGGCACATCTCCTCAGGCAAGGGAAACAAAATAAAAAATGAACAAGTGGGACTACATCAAACTAAAAAGATACTGTACAGCAAAGGAAACCGTCAACAGACAAAAAGGCAATGTACAGTATGGGTGAATATACTTGCAAATGATATATCTGATAAGGGGTTAGCATCCAAAATATATAAAGAAATCATATAACTTAACTCCACTAAAGCAACTAATCCAATTAAAAAATGGGCAGAGAACCTGAATAGACTTTTTCCAAAGAAGATATACAGATGGCCAATAAGCACATGAAAAGATTCTCCACATCATTCATCATTAGGGAAATACAATATCATATCATACCAGTCAGAATGGCCACTACCCAAAAGACAAGAAATAAGTATTGGTGAGGATGTACAGAAAAGGGGACTCTTCTTCCCTATTGGTGGGAATGTAAATTGGTGCAGCCAATACAGAATGCAGTATGGAGGTTCCTCAAAAATCTGAAAATAGAAATGCCATATGACCCAGTAATTTCACTCCTAGGAATTTACCCAAAGAAAATAAAATCTCTGATTCAAAAGGATACATGCACCCTTGTGTTTTTTGCTGCATTATTTACAATAGCCAAAATATGGTAGCAACCAAAGTGTGCATCAGTAGATGAATTGATAAAGAAGATGTGGTACATATACACAATGGGATACTATTCATCCATTAAAAAAAGAAATCCCACCATTTGCAACAATATGGGTGGACCTAGAGGGTATTATGCCAAGTGAAATAAGCCAGGCAGAGAAAAACAAATACCCTATGATTTCACTTACATGTAGAATCTAGAAAACAGAACAAACAGCAGTAGGCTCATAAACACTGAGAAGTGACTGGTTGTTACCACTGGGGAGGGGTTGGGGTAGGTGAGTAAACTAGGTGAAGGGGTTAAAGAGATTAAATACTTAAATGTAAGACCTAAAACCATGAAACTCCTAGAAGAAAACAGGAACAAACCTCCTATGCGTCTTGGTAATGATTTTTTTAGTATGACATCTAATGCATAAGCAACAAAATTAAAAATAAACAAGATTGCATCTAACTGAAAATCCTCTGCACATCAAAAAAAAAAGGCAACACCAAAGTGAGAAGAAAAACCTACAGAATGGAAAAAAATATTTACAAACCACATATCTGATAAGGATTTGATACTAAACCATAAATAACTCACACAGGTCAATAGCAAAATATAAAAAATCCAGTTAAAAACAGGCAAAAGACCTGAATAGACATTTTTTCAAAGAAAGTATATGGAAGGCCAACAGGCACATGAAAACATGCTCATCATCACTAATCATTATGAAAATGCAAATTCAAAAAGGAGATATCACCTCATGCCTGCTAGAATAGCCATAATCAAAAAGACAAGAGATAACAAATGCAGGTGTGGATATGTGGAGAAAAGGGAACACTTGGGCACTGTTAGGATTGTAAATTGGTGTAGCTACTATGGAAACCAGTATGGAGGTTCCTTAAAAAATTAAAAAGAACACTGTGTGATCCAGCCATTCCACTTCTGGGAAATATATCCAAAGAAAATGAAAAGATATGTGTACTCCCATGTTCAGAGCAGTATTATTTTCAGTAGCCAAGAGATGGAAGCAACCTAAGTGTCCATTGAGCGATAAGTGAATGAAAAACCTATAGTGTATACACACACACACTGGAATATTCAGCCATTAAAAAAAAAAAAAAGGAAATCCTGCCATTTGCAACAATATGAATGGATCTTGAGGGCATTATTATGCTAAATGAAATAAGTAAGATAAAGACAAATACTACATGATCTCACATGTGGAATCTACAAAAAATTTCATAGGGAAAATAATTTTTTTGAATCTTCCATTCATAGCCTGAGTTCAAGATTCTCTCCTTGGGTGAACGCTGGCCTTTATCTTCTGTCCCCCTGCTCCACTACAAGGCAGTGAAAACCAAATTTCAGCTTAACCCCATCAAAGGGAAATGTTTTCAAGATTTCAAGATAAAAAAAACTGCCTTTCGTGCTTCACTTAACATTGAGGGTTCCCAGTTCTACTTAGGCTTTGGCCTCTGAATATTCCTTACTAACTTGCCAATATATTGATGCTTTTGAGATGTTTGTCATTTTCTATCCACCAGTTTCAGTTGCTTCCTCAGGGAGGTTCCAGGTCCTTCTTGGCAGGAAACAGTAGCCAGGGCTAAATGTTATGAAATTCCTACCACACGCATGCGCACGCACACACACATATAATTGTACTGATAATAAAACGTTCTTAATTTAGTTCCAAATTTAGTATCAACTTATATATATGATTAAGATAAGTAGATAATACATTTACTTTCCATATCTATAATTATAGCTCTTTATCCTCACCAGTAACTACAAGCAATTTTTCATTAAAGAAAAAGTAATTGAATAATCCAAATTAGCCTGGGCAAGAAAACTAACAGCCGCCTAAAATGAAATGTTTGAGTCATGAGCCATGTGCCACTTTGGTTTATCTGCAGCCAAGAGGTTCAGAATCCTTATTCAATTAACCATGTTGCTTGCGAGGGCCTGGTTGCCCAGAATAAGAGCTGTGTGGTGATGAGTAAGAGGTATCCGTGGCGCACAAGTTCAGACCTTGCAACGGTGTTTTTGTTGTTTGAACTTTCTTCTGCGTTGTAGCTAGGGATCCGGCATGGAATTTAAACACTTGTGTGGTAACCCCATTCCTTCAGCCATTGTGTTGTTAAGCTCTAGCTAACGAACTTTTAACACTGGCTCCACATAAAGCGAGACTTAGAAACCCGCAGCCATCAACATTTCTGGTTTTCTAATGAAAACCATATGATTTATATGTCTTTAGACAAGTAAGATGCCCTTGCTTGCCTAGTCCAACTGTTCCCCCATAAGTAGCCTTCATAATATGTATGAAAAATAATGCAATAAACCAAAGTGCACCTAAGAACACTTAAATTAAGAAGTTATTTCATTTCAAAAATCATACCTACTGTAACAAATTTCAAAATACATACCTGTCTTAAAACTTAGGAACTTTGCCTAAAAATAGAACAATTAAAATTACATATTTCAAAAGGGTAGAGCTGCACCAGTCAAGTATACTTTGTCTCATGTGACCCTTTTCTTCCATGCCAACAGTTTTTGTTGCTAGGGAGATCCTCCTGATAATGTCACAAAGAATGTTTCTCAGACCCATATAGATTATGTACACATTGGATTGTTAGAGACTAGTTTTGATTTTAAATCTCTAAGCTGCATTTGACTTCTAAGCATACAGTTCTGAAACAAAAACCAGGTGACTGAAAGAAGACTGAATTTTTATCTCCAACTCATAAGCCAGTTCTGAAGATAACTCTGGAGGAGAAAATTCAAATTTGGTTTGAATGATGATGCAATAATTTGATATAAAAAATGTCTCAGTGTTATTGCTTTAAAGAATTTTTCTTCACTTGAATGTGTACACAAATTACTGATGTCATGCATCACAGTCTTATCACTTTGCAATATTAGATTTGCTTTTTCATCTTATTTTCTTAAGCTATAGTCACGTTATAAAGAATAGTTTTATACTTTTATTTAGGTGACTTACAGGAATATAAATATGTAATCTTGTCAAATAGAAGTGAGGAAAAACTTTTGAGACCTGAAGTTGCCTTACAATTAGAAAAAACATAATCATATCAAAATAATCACTTTATTCCTTGCTTTTATACAAATTGCCACTTTTTCAAGAAACAGCAATATTGCGGACTAGAAGTTTAAGTATTGCAGATATTATTGTCTTTAAGTTGCAGTCAGACGACAATGAATTTATCATTTCTAAAATCGAAGAATGGTGTGGGTGTATGGTTTTTTTGTTTTTGTTTTTAGATTTTAGGGAAGTTTTCTGGACCCATATTGGATTTTTTTTAGAACCAATTGCAGTTTGCCCAACTCATACATCGAAGTTCTAACACATTACTTTGTTTCCATATGGATGGCAAGAAAATTAATAAAAGTAACTTTTATACCTACCTTAGACCTTATGCTCCAAGCATGCTCTGCTTTTCAGTTCCTACCCTATATTGTCATTATCTAATTCATTTGCCATATTTAATCCTCTACTCAAAACAAATCCACCTTCATGTGTTTAAATCCAATTCATCCTTCATGGCCACTTACATGCCCCCTCCTAGGAGAAGCTTTCCGGAATTCCCCATCCCCACCCCACCACCAAGTCACAGTCAGTCTCACCTCTGTATGGCTTATAGCTCTCCCTTCATTTCTGTTAGGGCAGTTAGTAAGTTTCCCTTGTTTCAGGAGTCTTGTATTATCTCCCATTAGAATGCAGCTTCTGGAGGTCAGAGATTCAGTTGTTTTCATATTTCTTTGCACAGGTAAATACTTAATGAATTAAATTCTTCTTAATGATGAAACCTAGATTTTCAAACTATTTTTGTTTTATAAACACTTGTGTGACCCTGTCTTTCTAAAAAAAAAAAGTGGCATTAACAGATTAAGATTTGAATATCCTTTCCTAAAATAGTGGCATCAAAATATCCTATTATATCAAATTATCTAGCACCTGGCACATTACCAGGTGAAATATTGTGCTTAGCACCTGAAAACTTTAACGTTTAACCATAATCAATTTAAACTAAAGAGTTTGGGGTTTGGGAATTGTGTTTTGCTTTTTTTGTTTTTTTTTTTTGTTGTTTGGTTAAGTTTGGTTTTTTAATCAAAATTTTTCTTGTGTGGCTGTTAAAATTGTGGTCTCACACAGTCCAAACTTTAAAATTTCTCTATGACAAAGACATGGTTTGGTTATCTTGGGAAAATCCGTATAAAATTTTCAGGCCACAAAGTAGGCCATTTAAATCTTCATTGAACAACACTGAATAATTGTATAACTAAATTGCTTTCTGGAACCAAGTACATTAAAATCAGGCAAAGAGAAAGAGAAGGCCAGCAATGTATCAACCCAGTGTAGTGTGTTTGACTGCCTTCTACTATTACTGCAGTCTACTTCAAGTCATCATTTCAGATTCAGTGATTCCTCCTCTCCTAGAAGTAACTAAAGTTTTCTGAGTTGTGATTACTTTAATAAACTTCTTTGAGATTTTACTTTCTGATTATATATTACTCTTTCAATGCCTGAGCCACATTTTAAGATGTTTGAGAGCAAAAATAAACTGTAAATGAATACTACCCACCAAGCTACTTCAAAAAGTAATATTTAATTACTAATTTTATTTTAGCTCTACACCAGTTTCCACTGATTTTCATCATGTAACTTGTTGGATGAAGATCCTAAAATTTAAAAAATGTGTAACATTTTTCAATAAACAGTTAAGTTATTATATCAAAGTCTTTTTAAAACACTCAACCATAGAAGAGTCACTGCATTTTACTTGTATGACCATGGCATTAACACACTGAAAATCTTTAAATTCCTTAAAGAAGAGTTTCTTCTCATAAGTCTGTCCTGTGTCTAATCAAATTGTTTTTCAAGATAATATGTCCTTCTCTGAAATTTTTTCTAGTATGTACCTCACACACAAAGTAAACTGTCTTGGTTTTGCCGGCAGAGTGATCCACTTCTTTCATTAACAGTTATTTTGTCTGTAATTTTCTAGGAAATACAGTCTCTTTACACATCGAACAACAGTAAACCAAAACTACCAACATTGTTTATTTGCCATGTGAAACCTTAAAATCATCTTAATGAACAGTGCTCAAATGCTGGCACATGGCCAAAGGAATCACCTCTGTCTTAAAGTAGCAAAAAAGTTAAGACTCTACTTATATTAAGACATAATTTTTCTTGAAATTTATCAGATGAGAAATAAAAATGCTAGTCTTACCTTTTGTATGGAACATATGAAGTTCTCTCACATTTTAATTTTTTATTTAAAATTATATCTTTAATCCTAGGGTCTTCCATCTCTTTGAAACCACTTAATTAAAACACATAGTCACCTTATAGAACTTTAACATTTGGGGAAAATAGGATCAAAGGAATTGAAGACTCTGTAATGTGACATAAGCAAGCACTCTCAGAGCTAAAAGGACAAATGTGTATCCATTTCTAAGCTCTTGCTTCCCTGTTTCTGTTAAGAGCTGAAACTTGTGCCATCATGGTTAATGTTTTGACAGATTTTATCATAAACCTTGCTATTGTAAATTTGCCTTGAGCCAAAATTTAATATGTTGTAAGCTCAGAAACAGTTTTTGTTGTTAGTGAACAGAAAAGGAAATAAACCAATTATGCCATTGAATGATAACAGTATAGAGTTTAACTCTTTAAAAGTTACACATTACTTGAAATTTGTCAGAAATTCCCATTTTGTATGTCCAAACCCTCTCAATTGTCAAAAAAACATACATTAAGCACTTTTGTGACTATCAAAAGGGAGAAAATGCTAAAGAAATACAATGTGGCTTATATATGCTCACTATATTTTATAATCAAAATGTTATCCTTTTTTAAATAAAAAAGACTTTTACCTTAGTATATAGAGTCAAAAATTGAAGCCCTCAACATGTGATTGATCCAAAAACTATGAGGTAATAGCCCCTTTGTTTCCAAATAATTTACAGAATGCTCTTCAGTTAGACCCCATTTTACAGTGTCTGTCATCTATTATTTTATAATCTGGGAGTATTTTATTAAACATACTCCTGATCACTGCTATTCCTAAAAGCCTGCAGATCTAGATTTTTTTCTTTCTAAAACACATTCAATGACCGTGACCATTAATATTTACTCATAAATGCATTTGTACACAGGCTCAACCATAGTACATCAGTGAAGAAGAAAAGTTGTTACCTGGTTCTTTACCCTAGAATAAATCAAATCAACAAATATTTATTGAAGGTCTGCTATGTGCAAATAGCCCTGGACTGGTCAGCTTTTAAAAGCCATCCACTTCTCACATTGACAAATCAAAGCATTATTTCAAGCATTGCAGACGGTGCCTCTGTGTCCTTCAGATGACAAAATCTATGAGGACCCTACAATTACTCAAAATAAAGAAAGACAAGGAAGAGAAAGCTAATTCACAAACTGGAAAGAGGAGAAAGAATAACCTGAAATACCACCGATGGATTGCATCATGTATGTATGTGTGTGTGAGTTTCTGTGCATGAGTGAATATTACGTATGTGTGTGTATATACACATAAAGAAAAGAATGAATGAACTGGAAGAAAGTAGACTTTGTTAAGGTGACGTAAGAATGGGCATTGGCATTTGAGTCTAGAGCTTTGCTTAAAAGTAGATCTGATAGTTTGGCTGGTGTTGAGTCCTGTGGCACAGTGACGCCAAGATATATCATGGTGTGTCAGCAAGTTACTCACTTGGCGTCCCGAGTTGTAAAACCTACCTTGCTATAAAATCTACTAGGAGATGATCTCATCAATCAATAGATTTATAATAGAAGTAGTGATTTCTACATTGTTGCTGTAATGTTGAGGCCTAAATAAGTTTATTTTATCATAAATAAGAGAAGCTACTTAAAAGCTCATTTTAAAGATTTGAATTGTTATTAGAAACTAATAAAAGCTATCAGCATGAGACAAAATGTATATACTTAAACTAAGTTACATATTATTGTTATACTATACTATGTTATACTGTATGTTTTACTACATATTATGCTGTAACAGTCTCTGCGTTTCATTTTATTAATCTATATTTCATTAATATACTACCTACCCACATCAAATAATTAAGTGTGTTTCCTTAATGAAGTATAAAAGGGAGGCTGGAAATAATTTCTAGCTTACAAATAGAATTAGTCCTGGCTTCTTTGCGTAGAACGTATGTGTATATGTTGGCCATTGAAAATATTGTCATTGACATTCTCAAGGGATGTCTGTTGTCAAATTTTAAATGTTTGTTTTGGAGAACTAATTTTTTAATATAGATTTTGACCGCCTATTGGTAGGCTAAGTTTAATTTCCAATGGAAATCAAAGCAGACTCTTTACGTAACCATTTTAAGCAGCAGCTTTTATTCCTAAAGTGCCTGAAATTAATTTTTCAATTTTTGTGTGAGAAAATAATTATTATAGCTCTATGACTTGAAGTTTATGTTTCAGTTATGAATTTGTTGGTTATTAAGATCACCTTGAAGCAAAAGTATCTTCTCATATATCTTTTTAATTATTTGACACTGTATTGTCTATGTGGCCGTAATTGATTTGCAAAGCTCACCCTCATTGCTCTGTAATAAATTTTGGATTTCTTCTTGGTTATAATTTTCCTCTTCTTAGTGAACTATACTATTGTCCTTTGTAAATACAGTAAGCACTTTCTATGTGTAACTACCTTGGTTTGGTTTCTTTCATTTATTTTCTTGGTTAATTATAATTAATGTCTTTGAACGTAGTCTAAATAAAATTTTACTTGGATGATCCAGATCTAATGCTTAGGCTCAGAAAGCAATAATATCTTTAGAGTTGTTCATAATTTTTATTTCTTCTTTCCCCTCTATTGACCAGAATACCCACAATTGAGCCCCTCTCACCTAGGACCTAGCCTGGATTCACCTGCCCCCTTGTGGTGTTCCTCTCTGAATAGTTCATTGATTTCTGAAATTTGGATTGAGTATTACATAACCTGAGAACAGAAACCTCATTACTCTTGTCTAGCAGTCTAGGGTCAGAAAAGCTTTCTTCTGGTAGTCACTGGCTAATATAAAAAGGTGGAGGAGTTTGTTTTTTAACTCAGAGCACAAGAAGGAAATTGGACACTATAAAGAAATTGGTAGCTTGGAATAAATGATGCCGCTGAATTTTGTCTAAAAGCAGTATCAATGACCTATAGAGAGAGAGAGGAGGAAGGAGAGGAGATATGTATATATTCAGATTGATATACTAAAGAGATGTTTCAAAAGTTCTTAAAATCAAGTTTCATTTATGTCAATGTCTACTATTTTAGTGAGTGGAAGAGAGAAGAACGTTATTCCATTCTCTTCGGCTTAAATTATAAATAAATTTCCTAAGTCACCAACAATGAATTCATACATATAAAAAATTTAATTAAATCTTGTATTTTATATAGCAGATATGTCTGATATAACTGACACAAATAGGTTTCTGTTTTCCTCTCTCAAAAAAGGAATTCCTTCATATACCACCAGACTAATTTTCCATTTCCAATTGAAATCAATAGAATTTGCACATGGAAAAGGCATGTATATTTCAATGAATGAATTATCTGGCCACAAATGCAGACCTTTCACAAGAATAATGACTCAAGAATCAAGCCTCTAAGTAATAAAGAACAGTGTAAAGATGAAAGGAAGAGAAAAGGAAAGGAAAGCACTATTTACACAAATAATTTCTCATTCTTAGAAGGAAGAGATAGATTAATGAGTTATTGGTAACAAGACCCCAAGTATATTTTTTAAATCGTTTTCTGTTAACAGTAAAGTAAATATTTCTTGCAGGAAAGAGTTGTCTGTGTGCTGTTCCACCTTCTGCCCCTACTCCCCACCAAAGCCTGATTTGGTGGGGAGTGATCCTCTGTGGCATTTTAAACATCATGTCACCTCACTTGAAATCTAGAAGAAGAAAACAATATGCAAGTTTTAATAAAGCTACTACTGGTAGTCTGACTTCCAAATTTCTAGTACCCACTGCTTCTCCACAGTTTCTCTTACATTTGTAACAGTTGACCTACTAACAAGTTCCCAGAAACACAGGTTCAGATTTTGGCAGGCTTACCTCACCTTTTTGTCCTTCCAAAGTACATAAATGCTAAACTATATTCACAGTGAGGAAGGGAGAGTCATTCCAGCGAGACTTTTTAAAACCAAGACCCTTTCAGCTCCCTATGCAGCTACGGCCATCCTCTCCAAAGGAATAAAGCTTCCTCAGTGCGCCCTTGGCATAATTTCTTCAACCTGGATTAAACACAGGTGACTGAGAGTCTACCTTATCTTCACAGGGCATTAGTCACTCTATAAAAGTTAAATTTATTATGAAATGCTTTGTTTGTGTTAACATATATCTTCTCTGGGAAGTTGGAAACAAAGGCACGTACTTTAAGACTCCATATGGGGAAAACACATCCTCCTTTGGAATTTAACCTTAATTTGAACCAAGATCTGTGAAAGAAAAGCACTTCAGTGTATTGTTCCCTTGCTCCACCCATCTATCCCCTTATCTAAATGGGGTTACTGTTGCTGCGTGCTTTTTAACTCTTCCCAGTCCACGCCTAGCTTTCCTGAGTTTAAAATTTATCTTAGAAGAGAAGTATATTTAAATAAGTGTGGCAAATGAGTGTGCTTCACTTTTAAGGATAGTGATTTTATGAAATACATTAATACTGTTATCTTTAAAATTAAATATATAGCCCTATAGTCATATCTTATGTTGTTTTAACAAATGGTACATTGTGAAGAGTATTTTATTTCCTCAAAACCTTCCCGAGGATTCTCTATCTAGCAAACATCATCATGTATACATAGTTTATACTTTACTAGAAGTGAAGAATAATTAGAAGAAAAATTTACATTACGAATGATAATGAGGTATATTTGAAAGACCAGTTTTTGACCCTTGTTTTCCCTCACTCTGCTGCAATCTTTGTAATGCTTTCAATGTATCTAAATTTATAGATGCTTTAGCACTATTTTTTAAAAGCAAAAGCACTACCTCCATTCCGCTGTCCCCATGATAACAGACCAGTTGTTTACAAACATCAAGGAAGTATTTCCAAAAAGAAACTTAGTTTCATTTTAAAAAATACTGTTACATGAATGCTTAAGATCTCTTTAATGGCACCTACCAACAAACTCATAATTATCCAAATGATTTTCCTTCACTGACTTTGTTACATTAAGGAAAAATCATGAGCTAATTTTGAATATAAGCTTAGATATTCATTCATTCTAAAAAATATGAACATGATTTTTAAGTGGGAATGTGCTTAAAATAACTATCTTTAGCATAATTAAACAAAGTTTCTTAGTCAAAAAGAAATTAATAGCAAAACATTTATAAATTCCTTTGGTCACATATTTCATTATTACATAGTATATTTCATTTAAACTATAATATTTAAATTAGATTGACAGCTATACTTTTAAAATATGGAATATATACATATTACATTTAGGACATTAGGCCATTTATCACAACAAATATCAGGGCATCACTGTTCTCTACCTCAGCCTCACCTACATTTATTGGATCCACTCCAACCAACCCCGGTATGACAACATGGAAGCATAGGCTCTCACTTGTTAACACTTGATTTTATACTGTTATTATTATTTAAATTCCTAGTAGTTATCATTTTTTCATGGAAATCATAAACTCATGAAACAATAATGAATAAACAATTGGAATACGTTAATTTACCTCACAGACTCCACTCCTTGGTTCTCTTGAACTTTGCACAGCATTAGATATTAATTTGATACAAACTTTCTTAAAACATAACAGCTCTACACCTCTGTTGCCTTACTAAGGGCTTCCCCACAATTTTCCAGGGATTTCGGATGACTATCTTCTCAGCGTATATACATGCCTGCATAGTTCTATCTTTATTCATGGCCCTACCATACAAAAGCCATAGGAAGATCTTTCACAGGACAAATGATCAAAATAATAGTGAACAGGATGATGGTAGTAATGATGGTTAAGTCTAAGATTTAAAAGGCAGATGTTAACCAGAAGAATCAAAGACAAAAATGAAAAGTATCAATTTGTGTTGATGATGGGAAGAAACAACTTGGCAAAAACTGAAATACAGGAGCAAAAGGGAGAGAAAGAACCAACAATAATTCCAAACTGCTTCATCTATTGATATTGGCATGTCCCAAAACATTTGCAAAATTGAATAAAAGTGGTTAAGTGTGTGTGTGTGTGTTTATAGAAATGTGCAGACGAGTGGTGTTCACATTAAAATTCAAAGATGTGGCAAAACAGTTAGAATAATGAAATATTGAGCATCTTTACTGACCATGAGTTATAACTAGAGAAAACTGTTAGATGAAATTAGAAATAATAATACCATAAATTCCATGGATGGTATTTATTTTTATTAATTCTTATATTTGAATCTCCAGAACTAATGAGAACATACTGAGCATAAAAGACACTTAAAAATATTTAGCTAAATCAAAATAGTCCCAGTTACCCATGAAATCACAATGTGAAAAGAGTCACAAGCAGTATAGATAATAGACTATTGCAATGTGTGAGGCTTAGGGAGCAAGAGAAGCAACTGTAAAACATCTAAGCCTTATTATATATTAGTAATTTAATGATTTGCAAATTATTTACTATACAAGCAAAGGTGAAAGTAATATTCTCAGAGGAAAAGTTTCTATTCTGGTTATATTTAGAAGTCCTCAGGACAGTTTCTGTTGTGATTATATTTGGAAGTCTTCAGTACTTTTTAAAAGTATATCTTGATGGAAGAGTTAACAAGAAACAATAGAGGAGGTTTTATTGTTTGTATTTGTCAGTAATTCAGACAGCATCATGCCAGGTGCTGGGAATACAAAGTTGAATAAAACACAGTTTCTGCCCTGGTAAAAATCACAGTCTATAGAGAATGACATAGCCATAAATAATTATAATACAGTAAGATAGGTACCATAACAGAGACAGGTTCAGGGTTTGGCAGAACAAGTGAAAGGGCATCTTGCCCTGTCACTGAGATTAAGGAAGGCTTCCAAGAGGAGATGGTGTTTGCATTAAGTGCCATTGGGATTGGCAATTAAGGAGTCCGTGGTGGCTTTAATGAGGGTAGTTTCTGTTGTAATAAGAGAAAAAAATCCTGATTGCTGTGAATTAAGAAGTGAATGAAAATATAGAAATGGAGACAGTGAATACAAACTACTTTCCCCAAGAAATTGCCTTTTAACTCTTCTTAGTTGCTGTCTCTGAAAAGATTAATTTCACATTGCATAGCACAATTAAATGCTAATGATAGTAATAGATTTTTTTCTTGAGTGTTAATGAATAAATTGCATCCCACTAGTACAAGCTCAATAATGTGAATCCTTTCAGCCAGAGCCTTAGCAATTGAAGGAGGGTCATATCTACACCTTTGCATTATGAATGTCTTTGATCGCCGGTTCTTTGATTCCTTCCTTCTGTTCTGGTGCTTCACAGTCTCAGTTGCAAAGTGAAATCCAGATGAAACTTTCTCTTTCCTTCCTCTTTAATCTTTCTCATAATTTTCCTTTATGCTTCTAGCCATACATTCTTAAGCGATTCAAATATTCCATTACCCATACCGTTAGCTTTCTAGTGCTAAATATTACCTACTGAATAAACTCCAAATTCCTCACAGTATTTAAGGCCCTCCAGACTTTTGTTCCAGCCTACTTTCTCAGCTTTATCTTCCTGTAACCTCCTCTTTCATGTTTTAACTTCACCTTTCTGTCTATGCACCCTGAACTTTCTGGCTTCCATGTCCTGAAACTGTTAGCTCCACCTGGGATTACCCACTCCCTGAAATCTCATATCTAAGTCCTATCTGACATTTATGGTCTTACTCAGTTGTCCTGTTCCCTATGAAAGCCTTTCTTGGTCTACCCACATATAACTTTTCTTCTCAACTCTGTTTATATGTACTTCCCTGTGCCATTCATTCATTCATTCATTCATTCAACAAACCTTTATTGAGCACCTACTACATTCCACGAAATGAAATCGCCATTTTCTACTTTTTTTCCCACAGTTGAATAACTGTTTTATCACATCACTCCTACCTGACATAATTTTTTTGAAATCACAGATCATTTAATATAGCTCTGTAAATATCTATCACAATGTTTTACACATAGTAATTGTCTAGCAAATATGTTGATTGCATTTGTGAATAAATGTCAAATGAAGATTCATCCCCTGAAATTCAGTTAGACAAAGATAACATCCATATGTTTTATCCTTCATATCATGAAGTTCCCTCTTATCATTATCTGCAAGAATATGAATCATTGCTTCCTCAGTTAATTGTCTTAAAATGGCATTAAAAAAAATGGTATCTGGCTCCCTTGCATTTATTTTCTTAAACTCTTCCCTACCTCCAGCTCCATCCATTCCATTGAAATATTCCACAAGTTTTAGTATTAACAGATCCTCCCACTTTACCTCCATTACTACCTCACTTAGCTGGTAAACATACTACATCTTCCTTCTTCAATGGGTTACTCAACTCTAGTTATTTCCTTATTTCAATCCATCTTACATGAGTTACCTTTGAATATAAACTCAGATTATTACATTCCTTTTCAAATATTTTCTCTTTCTGTAGACTGTAAACTGTAAAACTGTTCAATACTAACACATTTCTACTCACTCCCCAATCATCCATCTTCTTGCTATTTGCCAACACCTTCAGCTGCAAATGTCCCTCATCTCCAGAATATTCTATGTCTATACTTCCACAAGCATAGTTTACTATCATCCAGCTATCTAGAACCCAGCTTGAAATGCATTTTCAAGGACATTTATTGGTTAACTTAGACTTGTGTATCACTGTACTTATTTTCTATATATTATTCAACTGCTAAATTAATTAGAATCAAATGTGTAATTATCCAACTTGCTTCTTTTTGAGAGTCCTCTGTTAAGGCCATTGTCTGATCCAAACACTGTACACTGATCTATATTCTAAGTATGAAGATTTGTTCTTCAGGGTGATGGCAATCTTTGGTTTTCTGCCCTTTAGATAAAACAAACATACTCGATTAAATAGTACCAAGATATTCAACACTTCTAGAACTACAATATACAATCAGATGACTTTTTTTGACTATTCAACTACAATTTTTCAGAAAAATTAATGCTACCACAACATGATCTCCAGTATGTGCCTCTCCATAAAATACGGGTAAGAGAGTGAGTTTGAGACTTGAACACAAGATAATTAAGTGGATCTCAACAAGAATCACCAAGACTGGACAGTTAAGGACTTGAGTTTAGAATATATAAAGAAAACATCTTTTGCTGCTGACTATTACAGAGTTGCTAGAATCAGAGTAGTTCACTCACTGAAAATAACTATAGAACTTGGAAAAAATACAAATCAAAATCTAAAGGCATTGAAGAACAACCAGTACAGTCAAGACCCAGGGGCCAAGATCCTGGAGAGAAGGAAAATCTGCTGGGGATATTCCCGCATTCATAGCTGTGTTTCCCCCCTTGGAGCTTCTGCTGATTCAAAGTTTGGGGCATAGAGGCATAACAAAAGCAGCGTTCTTGAGTTTGTGGCAATTTAATGGGGCTGGGAAAACAAAAAATGAAGTTTAGGGCTAAATGATGCAGCTATGCTATAAGGGGTCCCAAATCAGGAGAAAAGAACTACAGACAACTGAGACCCACATTCTTTTTTCCCTTAAGGCATTTTCTGATTTCTAAGAGCCTGAAAGCAGGACAGAACACGGAGAAACCAAATAAAAAACACTGAGATGATAAAAAACTAAAGAGAATTTGCCAGTCCCATGATGCTGAGGACACAAAAATTGGAGTTCAAGTCTCACCAAAGAGGAGAGACTCAACTTTTGATTCAGATCTGGGAAAGCTATGCCATAGGAGTAAGGATAAATTGTAAATAGACTAGCTTTGACTATATCAAGGTGATCTCCCAAACTCATTCACACCCGAGATATCCCACCAGTACAAAGTAGAATTTGGAGGGCATGGAACTTGTCCTCCTCTCAATCCTGCATAGAAGAGGAAGGAGGCAGTGATCCTCTGCAGCTGAGGGAGGTACCCAAGGCCTGCAGAAACTGAGATGGGAGCAGCAGGACTGAGAAACCCCTCCCCTGGCCCAGCATGAGCCTTGCATCTAATAAGAGACAATAGCCACGGGGCTGCTGGGTGAAACAAAAACATGGAAATGGACTCCCTCTATACTGCAGGCATAGAGAACCTGGTGAAATCTGAAGGTGGAGCAGGGAATTGAGGAACAATAAACTCTCCAGGGTCACAGGCCTCAAACTAAACACAAGATAGCAGCAGTTGGGCCCACCACTGGAGGAATTTCAAATCTGTGGTACAGTAGAGATAACTACAGCACCACAAAAACCGACTCACTCCAAATGCTGACTGAATTTATTCAAATACCCCCACTAATGGCCTGACAAAAGGAGAGGTATTCCATTTTGGACATTTATTTCAGTGTCTACTGCTCTTTTATATATAATAGCCTTTAAAAAATAAAAATGCAAGACACATAAAAAGAAAGAAAACATACCCTCATGAAAAGATAAAAGAGTCAATAGAACCAGACCCAGAGAAGACCCAGCTGTTGAAATTATCAGACTTTAAAAAAGAAGACCAAAAAAAGAAGAAAAAGACATATTACTTTCAAAATATTAACAGTGAGACTGACAATTAACTTCTCAGAGAAACAGAACCAGAATAAAATGAAATAGCATCTGGAAAGTGCTGAAAGTAAAAAAATCAATAACCTAAAATTAATTGCCCAGTCAAAGCTGAGAGAGTATCAAGCAGAACTCCACTAAAACAAAAGCTAAAGGGAGTTGATTAGGCAAAGGGAAAGTGATCACGGATGGAATCTTGTTACTTAATATAGGAAGGAATGAGAGCACCAGAAAATGTGTAAAGTAAGATAAATGAATATTAGGAGCCACAGCCTCCTCCAGCTGGCTCGTCTTGGGGGCCCCGCGCGCCCCGCTGCTCCCAGCCTGGGTCTGTCCCGCCCCAAGGCGCGGAGCTGTCCCGGGAGCGCCGTCCCCGCCCCCCACAGCGGGCTCGGCCCCGCGCCCGCCGGCCCCTCAGCCGCCTGCCGTCCCCACCCGGGCCTGGCGGCAAACAGCTTCCCTTAGGCCGCGACAAGAAATGGGTCCGGAGCCTGCCAGGCCCCGTGCGGCAATGACTGACTCTGGGGTCAGGAACACGGCTGGCGCCGGGGCACGGGGAACGCAGTCCACCAGAGGGTCAAACGGCTGCTCAGAGCAGAAGAAAAAGAAGAAGTTGCCCCTGGACAATGTATCGTTTTCCCACCTTAGGGAAAGCTAAGGACCTCAGAGCCCGAAACACTTCGGTGGCATTGACAGGAAGGCCTGCAGGCCAGGGACTTGCTGGCAGCCCACGCCCGCCCACTGTGCTCAGTCCGGAGCGGTGGGCTTGGCCTCAAAACAACGTGGTCGGGGTCGGGCCTGCGACGGGAGCGGAGAAAGCCTGGTGAGAAATGGAAGCCTCTCCCTTCGCCACCAGGGGCAGTGCCATTAAGCCACCAGTCCCTTCCCCGGCTCTGCTTCCTTATTCTCTCAGATGAGATGCTTGCGTGCTAATGTTAGTCAAAGAATTCAGAGTTCCTTTTGGGTTTCTTAAATGGGAAACCTAGAGAAGGTTTGAGTCATCTGCTAGGAAGTTTCGTGCATCAACAAAAGATGCTTTTTCTATTAAGTCATCCATTTACTAAAGAAGAAAATGCAACTGTTGCTGTATATTGTGAATTTATGGAGGCTTTAGGAGTGAGACCCCTTTTATTCTCTCAAAAAAGTGGGGAGGTTGCCATCTTTCTGCCAACTTTTTGGGGGGGATACTCACTCTAGATTAAATATTTGATACAAATAATGTATAACTTTTATTTTGGCTTTTGGACTGTATCTTCCAAAGAAAAGAAATCTTGCTGTTTCTGAAAGCTAAATAGAACATCATACCCATTCCAGAGGATGAATTCCATAGTATCTGGAGCAAAGAAAATTAACATTTCCAGTTAATCATAAAAATGGAACCCCCTCCACCCCCACTCCCTCTTGAATTCTCTGTTTATGTGCATCTAAATAACTAGATGCCCTTCTCATTCTCCGCCTTAGGAGTGATTGAGAGATAACTCCGCGGTGGCGGCGGCGGTTTCTGTGCACGCAGTAGCCCATGCACTTCTGAGCATCAAAAGGAGATGAAGCCTGATTAACCATTTTGAAATCTATCGGATGAGGAGAAGTCCTTACAAAACAACTTTTATACGCTTTAATTAAAAACGTGTTCCAGCAGCTCAGAGCTGAATGGACTTCAGGGGAGCAGGGCTGAGCCCGTTGCTATGACGACACCAAATCTTTTCCCGCCTGGCCCTTCCTCAGCACGCTCTGCCCAGCTCTCCTCGGCCATTAATTTGCCTCCACCCCATCTCTGAGTCCCTCAGTCTCTTGATCTGAGTCTATATACGAGCCAATACTTTCTGCGTCTTCTGCTGTGGTTATCTGCTCTTCTTTTCATCCCTTACATTTCCTTGGCAATCTCTGTTTTCTTGTTTCTCTTGAAACTAAGATACCTCCCACCACCCCTGAGTTGAAAACACTAAAAAAAAAAACGCAAAACAAGCAATCATTGTTTAGTACTCCTCTCGACTCGAGTGTAGTCAGGAAGGATCTTACTATGTCCTGCATTTTTTATGTCTCAGGTTGCACACTGGCTACTATACCACACTTACTGTTGCTAAAGATAAGGCTAAAATAAAAAGGGCTGTTTTTCTCTGTTCAAGTTGATTTATGCTTATTATTAAAATCTTCGGTTATTCTACAAACAGTATCATCGGTAAGAGAATATAAGACTTTAAAATATGTCCCGAAAAAAACGGAAACCTCACTTTACTTAAGAAGGCTCCTTGAATATTTTTTCAGGTGTGCTCATACACAGAGAGTTAAATAAAACCCAACGCTGAAACTCATTATGCCACATGAAACAGGAATTGGGTAGAACTTGCCCAGAACCCAGTAGCCAACTTATTAGAAGCTGGTATCTTTGCAGTCTTGTCTTCAGTGCATGTATATAGTTGGTAATATTATTACATAACTTCTTAATGTTACTCTGAGTCATCACAAGCCTTAAAACCTTTCTTTTTTATTACAATTTCAATTTTCCGTTTCACTTAGTGTTTTTTAAGATGAGATAGGTGAGTGGAATGCAAAGGAGATCATTTCTTATATCTCATTTGTTCTCCTTAACTCACTGTCTGTTCTTACTGTGACTATACTTACCAAGCGAATTACTTGTCAGTTCAATAAACATTTCCTTTCTAATCGCCTGACGTAGTATAGATGTTGTAACTTTAGAGAAAGGTATACTCTGGAATGTTAATCTTTGGCATAGTGTGGCCCAGAGGCCACTGAACAGAAAGTGGGTGAATCCTTAGGAGCATTGGATGTGCAGAGTCTGGTTTTGAGTCTGAGACTTCAAATCATAATGCAGCTTTGAAGCTCTTGCTTCTGCATCTCTGGAATTGAAAATTCAAAGTTTAACTTCTCTTTAGAAATTGTATAGTGAACTTACTTGGTCTCTTTACTATATAAAACTCCAACATAAAAAATTCCTGATAAGCCGCATCTAAGTCTGTGGGCCACAAATTAACAAATACCCTAAACTCTCACTAGAATGAGGAACAGTATGTCCTCTAAATGGATCAACCCCAGGTTGGTTTGTAGGTTCTGTTCTTGTAATTTAAAAACTTACCATATTTTAGGAAGCTGAGGTCCTTTGACTACTTACCATAACCAAACTTAAAAGCTGAAGTAACTGCATAACCTAATGTTTGTATGACATCTCACTTGCGGACCAAGTCGCCTGTTTATAATGCTGGTATAATTCAAAGGAATTCTTGAGTTTTAACTTTTTGTTCCTCTTTCAGTATTAAGAATAGAGAGTCCAATGCTTATACATATTTAAATTATTTTCCTACTTGTACCACTTTATTTGGATCATTTTTAGGTGGGAACTAAACAAAGTAAATGTGCAGATTGGCTAGAGAAATAGGTGTTCAGGTATCTGAAGCAGGTTTGAGAACTAATAAGAGTGGATCTTCAAAATGGCATAATTAAAATGTAAGTCCATCTTACCTAAATATCAGAGAAGATATTCTGTGGGCAGAATGTTTTGCACTGTGAGCATAGTGCTTCTCTATTGCACTGATAAAGTCAGGAAGTGGGAGTCCTTCTGTTCTTTACATTCTAATCTATTCTGCACTGGCTTGGGAAAATGGTGAGGGGGGTAATCTTGCAGGTTAGTGGACTAGAAAACATGTCTTTTCCATCACCATATTCTATGGTCCCAAGATTCAGTGAATCTCAAGGCTAAAGTGTGCTTTGGGGTTGCACTTTAGATAATGCTATGAACAAATAATAACAAATGAATTCTCATGTCTACTGAAATGCTTTACATTCCCTTCCTTCCTAATTTTGTTTCATGGCCAAAGACATCTACATGAAAATCGTGGTATCTTTTGTTTAATAATTCATCCATCCTCTGATGCTCTGCTTATCTGAAGTTCCATAATCCTTTATGTGTGCTCTGGCACTAGACAAATTGTTTATGTGATAAACCACAGGACTGTCCTGTAGCGTCTCTATTCTGGTGGCTATTTGTCAGAATTAAAGCTTTTTTGGTGGTTGTTTTGAACATATTGTTATTCATGGAATGGTTCTTACCCTGAGTCCAGAATGTAGTTACTCTGAAGACCTCAAAATATCATAAAAATTAATTCCCAAGTAACTATAGTGTATATGACTTATTCTGGTCATACATGTTATGTTAAACTCTTATTCAAACTGTTAGTCTATAAAATCTAAATCACTGTTATCTTTACCTTGTATAAATGCCTCTCTCTACTCAGTATTTCTAAACATGTGATAATGGATAAGCAAAAGAAAAACAGTGGTCTACCAGGTAGGGAATGGTGAGTCACAATTCAGGAAAGATTGCACTTCCACTTCATGATTAAAAAAGATTTTATAACAGGTAACAAAAGTATCATCAGACTGTGAAAGTACTGGTCACCAAGAATCAAACCTATTCTTTTTTTTAATTGGAGTATCACTGATATACAATCTTACATTGGTTTTAGGTACACAACACAGTGTCAAACCTATTCTTTAATAAGCTAATAAAAGTGGAGTGAAGGTCCAAAATAGAAGTCACTAATAACTTGTGAACATATTTGGAGCTTAGTAACTCATCTAAAGAATAGCATTACCTACAGACTTCTTTATTAGAGACTCAGAATATTTGCAAGGTGAATGTTTTACGCCCTTTTTGGTGCAAATGGAAACCATAAAAGTAAATACATATATTCACAAAAATAAGTATATATATTTAATTTAAGTCATATTTAGGATGCATTATTAGACAAAACGAAAATAAAAAGGTCAGAAGAACTGAAATCTTCTCTTTAGTATTACATGTCACATGGAATTTTTTCTCCCCCCCTCCCCCCAAGTGCCTGTGCCTAAAAACTGAAAAGAGTGGTCAGAGTTCCATGGCTAAATTTGTAAAGGTGACTCCATTTGATGTTGAAAGGAATTAAATGAAGAAATTCCTGTATTCTTAATTGAGAGTAATGCCTAGCTGAAAGCCTTAAGTCTAAAATGCTTTCTGTGGTTTACCAAAAATCAGCAGATCACTTTATTGCTTTCATGCTTTGGGGACAGTTTTGTGGATGGGAAGGTCTGGTGTGTGTTCCTCTAAGTCAGCACATCTGCTCACACACATCCTATGGTGTGGCTCTAATATATATCACAGTATATGTGTGCATGTGCTGGCTCTGATTCCCTAAAGAGAAAGGTGAAGAGTCAATCGCTTGAAGATTGGGATAGTCATGACTAATTGGCAAGGAACAGCACATCCTAATCCATGGTGACTACCGTAGAGCATTCCATTAGTGTTCTTACAAAAAAAAGTACTTTAGTGTCTGTTTATTATTCTCTATCTGACTGAAATAAAACTGCAACACTTATGTTCTTCAGTAATGGATGAAGAGAAAAATAGGGTTGTGTAGGAAGTATGCCCACTAATGAAATGACTTAAACTCATTTTTTAGAAACCAAGCTAAAGAGAAGTCTTCTGTAATTATGATTCTTAGGGAATTTCTCTGTCTCTCTGTCTCTCTGCCTCCTATCTCGCTCTCTCTCTCACACACACACCCCAGGTCAAATGGCAGGATAGTGGGCATTTTGGTCTTTGTTTTCACCTCCCGCAGAGCAGAGAATCAGGGGACGGCGGTAGCTGAAAGGGCAAGGATGACAGTGGAACTCGGGAAAGGACGCTGGCTTGAAGGACGCGGTGCTGGGCAGTGCCCACACCGCCGGAAGCGAAAGGGGCGGCGCAGCACGTTGAGCGCGGGGACCCTGCACCTGGTGCCCCAGCAGACCGCCCAGGCTCCCGGAGCGCGGCTCCGCGGTCGGTGCCCCAGGCCTGCGTGAAAGCGAGTGGGGAGAGCTTGAGCAGAGGGCCTTAAGGCCAGGGGCGCCTTAAAGCCCTGCTTATCAGTAGGGGTTTCCAAGTAAAGCGGCTCCCAGCCGGCGCGCCGGGACTGGGCGGCGCGGCCGGGCTTTTGGGAGATCTTCGCTCTCTGCCCGTGGCGCAGAGCCGCTTTTCGGGCTGGCGCGCCCCAGACGCCAGGAACTGCTTCGCAGCTGGAGGCCAGGAGGGAAAAGAGTAAACACCCAGCCTGAGGGGCCGTCCTTGGGGAATGGCTGCAAAGGGAGCCACGAAAAATAAATCAAACGAGAGAGCCGCCCCGCCCGCTCCCCGCGCGGCCTCCGCGGGCGGCGCCACCCGTCCTGCAGTCGCGGGGGCGGGGGTCCGCGTCCCTCTCTCCAGGGGGAGCCGCAGCCAGGACCGGCCGCCGGGACTGCGCCTCGGAGCGGCTCCCAGGAGCGCGCCTCGCCCGCCCGCCTCGCCCGGCCGGCCCCTCGGGCAGGATAGAGTCCTGCTTTGCTCTTTTCGTTGGCCAAGCACAATTGTGTTATTGGAGATAATGAATTCAATCCCCATCAAAGGGCATTAGGCTCGCCCGGGCCCTGGAGTAGCTGATGCCTTTTTTTTTTTTTTTAACCTGGAATGAAAGGCAGAGGAGAAAAAAAATTCTCCGGGGGAGCCTTTCCCCTGATCGCCGCTTTTGAAGTGAAGGGGCCCGGGCATTGTTGTTCACCTCGTGGCCCATACGGCTGAAGAAAGCCTGGGCTTTTGATGCGCTGAGAACCGCCTCGGCAATGAGCACCACGTCGGGCCGCGCGGCCTGCGGGCAGCATATGTCTCGGGGCGCCCGGGCACCGTCTGGCGGGCGGGGCTGCAGGCTTGGCGGGGAGGGGGCTCCGCCGTGCGCTCAGCCTGGGCGACTGGGACAGGTGGCGAGGGCAGCACCCAGCCAGCAGCGTGTCCCCGGGGCCCCAGGCTTCGGGCCTCCGGCCCAGGGTCTCGGTTCCTCGCTCCCACTTAGTAGTGCAGAGGTTCCATCTGCGGTTAATCAGTGAAGACCTTTGACTGGGAGGCCAGAGAGCTCCTTGGAGGCGAGAGTGAGGAAGGCAAGGGTCTGGTTGAGCACAGCTGACCGGGGTGGTTTGGGAGTCTATTTTTAACCATTGGGACGTAGCGTCTAAGGTGGAGGCTTAGCTAGAGTTTGAAGAGTCTGAGAAGTGCATCCTACGACACGGAGTGAGGACTTTTCACCTGTGAGTCCAGGACACCGCGTTGCGACCTGGCTCTGGGCGGGGGTGGGGGCGAGAAGGCAGGGGAGGGGAGGAGGACACTCAGCAGGCGCGCGGCGGTCTCGGCCCCGCGGGGCAGCCTTTCCAGGGTCCTTGGTGTCCGGCCTCGCAGTTCTGAACCCAGGACAGCAAGTTAGCAGCAGATCAACTTTCTAAATAGGAGCTGCGGGCATTTTAAGTTTGCTTTCAGCGCACTCATCGTGAACTTTCTCCACCTTGATTGTTTCCCCCCAGATCCCTTGCCTCAGCCCGTCTGCCTCTGAACTCTTTGGCCCAGGGGGTCAGCAACTAGAGCTGTTTGGTTCCCTTCCGTCCCTTCCCTGTCTCCAACCCCTCCAGCTCTCTTCAGTGGACTGGGGTTATCCGCCCCATTAATATATTAGCCAGGCATAACACAAAGGAAGCAAGTGTCATCTGAAGGCAGTGTGACTAGAGAGAGGCGAGGAACCCTGAAGGTGCCCTGCGCTGCCGCACGGCTCATTGCAGTCTGAGCTCGAGAACCGGCCTCCATCTAGGAAAAAGAGGTGGAGAACGCTACGGAATTGGCGCTACGGAGTTGTTGTTAGGACTGTGTCGCTGGGCTCTGGGAGTGAAGCACAAGGCTCCCAGGTGGTACCTAGAACTAGGGGAACGTTCCAAAAACGCCCCAGTCACTTGAATGGAGCAAAGAAAATCAGCTCTCCAAGAGTGTAGCACTGGAGGGGTGGGGGTGGGGGAGCCTCCTCCCTCCAGCATAATGGGTCCTTAAAAGTAAATATATAAATAAATAAACCACTGCAAAACCCCTTACATTCTTCTCATTAAATTGCTTGTGTTTTAAAATAACAACTCCTTGTGTAAGAGAGAGGGGGAAAAAATGACCTGGGACATGATTAGACAAGCAAAGGGGTAACTAATATTTTATGGGAGAGAGGGGAAAGAAACCAATGAGGTTTCCAGTTCAGTGCATTGTTCCCTATTTCCAGGCAAAGCTTTGGTGGGTATTTCCAGTTTATTTTACTTGGTTTCAGTAGTTAAAAAAAAAAAAAAGCCCCTGATGTGTATGTAATCTTGAAGAGGAGTTGAGAATTAAAAATCCACCCAAGGCAACCTCACACTCAGAGCTCTGAGTCAGGGCCTGCTCTGGTAAGGCCAGGTTCTGAAGTTGATCTCAGTGTGATGTGTTGAGCATCTCACCTAGAAACTGATGTCCTTAAGCACTTATTCCATTTTGAGGGAGAATATTCTATGTTTATACTCTAAATTGACTAGAAAATAGGGAACCCAAAAATATCACAAAGTTGTATCGACAAGAAGGGATGCTCTTCACTTCCCTGAGCTGCAGAGGGGAGATCACGCTCACCGTGAGCTTTACTCTTACATTGTGTAGTCACAGCTCACAAGATCGGAGAAATGAGGAAGTTTGATGGAGAAAGAAAGCTAGCAAGAGAGGATTTCCCCCTTGTCAGACTTTAAAAACATGTTTATAGCAAGAAAATGCATGTATTTTACAAGTTAAAATTGAACTTGCTTGGGTGTTTTCCAGCTCCATATTGCTTTGCTAGGACGACAGTTGAGGTGGGGGGGGGGCAGTGGCGGGGAGGTGAGGGTTGCAGACTGAGCTGCTCAAGGGTCAACAAATCAAGCTAGACTGGAAGCTAAAAAGAGAAACACCAGTGGGACCATTAGAGTCTTAAACTTAACTATTTGGAAGAAAAAACCCAGAGTATCTAAAGTAACTTGTTATTAAATGTTATTTGGAAGTATCAGATGGGATCATGGGTAGAAAATGACTACTTAAAAAAACCCTTAGACTTTGCAAATGGATTGTATTTCTAAATAGGAAGGTTGTAAAAGCTTCCAGGTTGTTTCATTTTATTATATTCTTACTCTCATGGGTTTCTATTGATGCTAATGATTATTTCTTCTTGGGAAAGTCTTATTTCTAAGTTTCAGCATAATTACCTATTTAACCCAAGTTAGCTTCAAACAGTCACCTTTTTGCACATAATTATCTTTAAGTAATTAGACATTATCTTAATTCCATTTAGTTTCAAAACATTTTACAATTCAAATAAGCAATTAAAAATTTCAAAGTGAAATATTCTTACAAATTTATTAAACACCTAGTAAGTAATTTAAGCAATTCTATCTTTGCAAGGAGTTTTTCCTCTTGACATATTGAGGTATTACATTAAAATACATTATAGCTAAATGTTCCACAATATTACTGCTAAATCAACAGAAAACCAATTGATCTTGAAGAAAGGTTAATTAATCTGGGCTACAGGTCTCTCTGTATTGAAAGGAATTTGTATTGATCGCAGAAGTTTTTTGCAAAGAAATTTAATAAGCACTTTCGTGGAACTGAGGTCAATTTTTTTAAAGTGCCAAAACGACAAGGATTTAAAATATTATCACTCCAGGAATTTTTTTCTGCTATGGCTCATTCAAATGTTAGACTCCTGAGAAAAATAGTTTTTCACAATTTTCAGTGCAATCAGTCCCGTATGTAGCCTTCAGAAAATGAAAACAGAAGAAATTTCATAGCATTTTGTATGTTTAATCCCTCCTCCCTTAATAATTCTCACCAGTTCATTCTTCTATGAGGGGGGATGACCAAGAGGCAATGGAAGATAAATTTTATCATTGATTTAAATACATTACTAGGTATCAAGTAGAAAACAAACTGAGCTGCCTTCTACTTGGAAACGCTTCTAAGTTGTGTAGTTTCTGCTGAATAGAACGGGCGACCTTTTCTTCTTCCTGTGTTCAGTTGTTTTCTCTTTTTATTACTCTAAAAAACGTTTCAGGCCTGCCACAGGGTGAAAGTAATGTTTGTAGTTCACCTCCCCAGGACTATACTCACTCCCCAAAACATTTTTCTTTTTCTCTAAACGTGTTTGCTGGGTGGCGCCTGTCAGTAGATAGGAGGGCCTCGGAAGGTTTTCCCTTCTCATTCTCTCCCTCCTCCTCCAGAGACCCCTCCCCCACCTCGGGCGAAATTCCTCAATAAACCGAGCCCCGGGACAGCAGCTGAGCAGTCCGCATCCCCTAGTCGACCCTTGTCTGCAGGAGCATCTAAAGTGAAGAAATACAGAAACTCTCGGCAAAGAGGGGAGTGGGAGGGGTCCCGGGGAGGCGGCGCGCTCGAGGAGGGTCCCAGCGCCCCCTCGGAATCACTGCTGTTTTCCTCCTGGCCCCGGGGCGCGGCGCCCCAGCCCCGACGATCGGGCGTTTGTGTGTCGGTGTTTCCGACGAAGGGATTACGCAGCGGGAACAGCCGCGGCAACGCGGGCCATGGGGCCGCAGCAGCGGTAACGAGGCGTCTGGCCTTCTTTGTTGACTTTTTAGGTCTCGGGCTCAGCAGATTTATTCGCTAGGAGGGGAAAATGCCGAAACAATGAAGAACTAACTGCACTTGTCACCTCGAGATACTTTCAGTCCTGCTCTGCTCCCCTTCCTTGGCTACCCGCTGCCCTGGCCCCAACTCGCGTGCGTCCTAATGCGCGGGGCGCACTTGCACCGCCGTCGCCACAGCCCAGAGGCGGCACCGTGCGCGGAAGGTGCCCAGAGGTAGCAGAAAATCCGGTGAGAGGCCCACGAGGGGAGACCCGCTCTCGTCACCACCATTCCAGCTTCCCGAAGTGGCCTCGGACATAAACCCGGGGCGGCCCGTCCCCCGCAAGCCCAGAAAAAAGTCTGTCAAGAAAGAGCGAGAACTAAGGTCTGCTTAAGCCTGGTGGGCGAAGGCAGGACAACTATATTGCTATTATGTTAAAAGAGAGGGCAGGGAACATCACGCAGGGGAACGCGCGGGAGTTACCCGATTTAGATTCAGTGGGGCCGAGTAAAACATCCGAGGCCCAACCTCACGCCTTTAGATTACAATTGGAATTCGAATTTGCCAATGTTTGTTTACCCTCTATATAAATACAAATAACTGTCGGGATTGAAAGCTTTTTCCTCTCTTTGGGACTTTAAAGTCCTTCGAGGCCTCCAAATTAGGTTTTGAAATTACTCAAACCAGTAATTTCCCTCTCCTCCTTTCATTAGCTGAAGTGAGAGCGGAGTTTGGGATTTCTGTATTTTTCTCAAGTGCTACATGGCACCCCTTCTCATCCGCGGAGGCAATTACGCGATAATTAAGGGACTCACACAGCTCTTTTTATCTTGTCCGCGGTGTGGAGTGGGGCGATCAAAGTAAAGGCTGTCCAAGTTCAAGCCCTGGAGAGGATGGAGTTCATACACAAGGGCTCAGGCAGGCCACAGTCTCTGCTTGGGCTGGTGGTGTTATTGTTGATCTCAATCCGAACAAAATTTACAAAGAAATAGGTGGACTGGAAAGTGAGCCTACTATCAAAGGAGATTAATGATTTTGTGATCTCAAGCAACTGTAGGGGTGTGAAGTTGCATTTAAAAGCTTCTTAGAAGACAAGCAAGTCATCAGCTTTAAGTTCCTCAGGATATTTTTAGAAACAATATTTTTAAAAAATATATTACAAAATACAAAAGAGTAGCTACCCTGAAGAGTCCTGGTGGTGCAAAGCTTCCCCTGCAGGAGTGAATTAACTTGTCCCCCAGCCCCCTCCAAAGCTACCACGATAGTTAAATTTTCCCTTTTTTAATGAAAAGAGAGTTCAGGGTTCTCTGTCTATGTAGACAACTTAATTTTATCAGCCACACTAATATTTTATGCTCACTAGAATACCTCTCAGATAAAGGAAAATTATATATTCGGGAAGGGGGAAAGATATTTAATAATATTGGATTTTATTGTGGCAAGGCTCAAAGAAAACACAGAAGGCTTTAAGTCCATCCAAAAAATTGTAGTAAACATTCTGGGAATAAAGAATCTTAAAATTATTAAATTCTTGGAGTAGTCAATGATTGGAGTATTCAATTTATCCACATTTATTGAATCTCTGTAACTGCTTTCGACTAGCTACATTTTCATATATAAATATAAACAATTTTATTGTAGATTATTTTCCTTTTTGTCACATTCAGTGCTAGACTCTGAAAAATATATTTCAGAATATCTATTTTGGATTTAATTAAGGAAAATAACAAAAATCCTTTTTTTTAAACATTTGATTTATTTAAAGTCCTTAACTGCAAATGATCAAGAACATATTCCACGGCTTAAAATTTATCATTTTTGTTATTTAAATCAAAATATTTTCATTACAATCACATTTATAAAAATTAACATTTTAATTTTTAATTTTAACCATCATTTAAAGCAATTTCAACTATAAGAAAAAAAAGAATAAACCATGCAATAAATTAACATTGAGAAAGCAAGGAAGAATAATAATGAAACCCGTCTGGCTATACTAACACCATGTCCAACTGTGAAAAGTGCATTAACACTGAATGAAACAAGCACACGATGGCAATAATTAAAATGGCCACAATCAATTGGATTTTGGAATCTTGGGCCAAATTTTGATATATGGTTCCCTGTTATAATTTATCTCTCTTCCAACATTGTAATATTCCCCCTTTTTTGGAAAAAATATTATTTAAATGGTATAGATACATGGAAGCTAATTTTATAAATGTTACATGACCTCAGAATGACATGACCATGGTACTCTGCACAGCAAGAAGCAGAGTAATTGAGGGGGACAATTCTTAGGAATCGATTACAGGACTCCGTGTGGGTGGGGAGAACAAGGTGGGGGTGTCTTTGTAACTTCTTGGTTAGGCAACTCTCGAAAATGTAGCATGTATATCACCCTCCTATTACCTTTATATGCTATGAGGATGTCTAGGTGTCTGAGCCTGTGAATAAATAAGTCGGTACATAGTAGATATGTGTTTCATTTTAGGACATCTGCCGCCTGAAAGTATTAGAAACTTAAGCTGAAAAAAACCGGCTCTGATGTTTATAATCAGTTTATATTTTGCTGCCTAAGAGCAGTTTTGTCCTTCAGGACTTTTAACAGCCCATGTCTACTTGCTCCTTCACCTTTTCAGTTCTTATGGTTAAGAGTATTGCCATAGACCTGCAAACGTGTGTGTGTGTATGGCGGGTGGGGAGGGGGGGGTCAGGTGAAGACGGGTGGGTGGGGGTAAGCCCAGATATTTTACAAGCTTGGCCATCTTTCTTTTTGTTTTAAATAAACCCTACACAGACTAGAATGTGTCAGTCTGGAAGGGAAAGAGGGAAGAAAGAGGGACAAGAAAGTAGAAGGATCATGTATATACACTTGTGGATCATTAAACTTTGCGAGAAAAAAATTGTTGGTTTGGGATTGGTTTTCTTTGTAATAATATACACAAGGCGTTTTGAATACAATAACAAAGTAACAGTCCTTTGCACTGGGGGAAATATTGCGCACAAAAAATGAAATAAAAATAGTTGGGATTTTATTATGCTGTTCTCAGTGTGGTATGTTTTTTTGTTTGCTGTTGATTTTTTTTCTCTCCTGCTACAGAATGGCCATGCCAGACAAACCCCCAGTCCCGAGGAGCTAAGACGTGTTTAGGACGGGTCTGGAATACACACCTTGGTAGTAGGCCGGCTCCAGGGCTGAGGGCTCGATGGGGCTCCTGGTGGCCACCGAGGCGCTGCCTAGGGGCAGGCTGGCGGGCAACGCGGCGCCATAGGGCGAGTATTGTAGTGCCTGCTCGTAAGCCTTGAAGTCCAGCTTGTGCTGCTGTTCCGAGGAGGACATGAGGTTGTTGATGGAGAAGGGGTGGTTGAAGGAGTAGTGGGGGTCCCCTTTCAGGTGCAGCTGGGACTCGTGGGGTGCCAGGCCATGCGCCGGGTGGGAGGGGGGTACAGATACCAGAGCCCCGGGCCCGGAGCTGATAGGGGGCGCAGCCGAGGACGCAGGAGTCTTCAACTCCGAGGCGCCCCCTGTCGCCGTCGCCCCACTGTGGTCCAGAGACTGGGGGCTGGCGGCGGGCCCGGGGGCCGGCGCGCCCTCTAGCTGGCCGGTCTTACCGTGCACGCCCCGATGAAGTGGCGAGTCGGTGCTAGGGTTGGCGGTGCTTGAGGCGTCCTTTCGGCTCTCAGGGCCTCCCTTGGCACCGCCGCTGCCGCCGCCCCCACTCCCGCCCCCTGGCTGCTTCTCGCACTTGAAGCGCTTCTGGCGGCGTAAGTAACAGCCGTTTTCAAACATGTTACCAGAGTCCGGGTGCAGCGTCCAGTAGGAGCCCTTGCCCGGCTTGTCTGGAGAACGTGCCACTTTGACAAAGCAGTCGTTGAAGGAGAGCGAGTGGCGGATGGAGTTCTGCCAGCGCTGCTGGTTCTGCCGGTAATAGGGGAAGAGGTCCATGATCCACTGGTAGATCTCGCTCAGCGTGAGCATCTTGCTGGGCGCCTGCTGGATGGCCATAGTGATGAGCGAGATGTACGAGTAGGGTGGCTTGGCGTGCGGGTAGCTGCGCTTGAAAGTCTTGGCGTCTCCGCCACCACCTGCCCGGCTGCGGCCCAGGTTGGACGGCGCGTAGGCCATGGGGCTCATGCACGGGTTCATGGCAGCCGCATACGGGCCCAGGCCGTTCATGGAGGCCCCGGGCTGCGCGCCCATAGCGCCCATGCCTCCTGGGCTCAGCGTGGTCCCCATGGCCGTCACGCCCGCCGCCATGCCGTTCATAGCGCCGGCGGAGCTGCCTGGCATGCCAGCCACGGCGCCGGGGCTCAGGCCAGCGCCCAGGCCCGGGTTTGCGTAAGACATGTTGAATGAAGCTGGTGTCATATTGCCGCTCGTGGTCATGGTGTTCATGGTCATATAGGTGTTCATGGAGTTCATGGAGCCCAGGCCCGAATTCATGTTGCTGACCGGGACCGAAGAGTAGGCCTGAAGCGGAGATAGCGAAGGAAAGGCCCGAAGAGTGGGGTTAGTGGTGGGCGCGGGTGACCCACCGGCGGGGTATGCAAAGACAAACGGAAAGCACTTTTTGCAAAGTATAGAGCCCCCTACCTGGGTCGTGCTCCCTCCCCAGGAAGAGCAAAGAGATGTGCACCGTGGGTGGGGGGAAATCCTAGCGCGGCAGGCATGAAAGACAGGCTCTCACAGAAAACATGTCCCCAGAAAGATAATCGCCTTACATGCCATGCTCAGGGGCCTGTTTCTGGGGCCCCTCTATCTCCTCCCCCATCCACACCAGGGGATATCCCAGTCGCCAGCCCGGATCGGCCTTGGCAAAGCCCCCTTTTAGTTAAAGATCCGAAAACAGAATTGATCTCTGACCCTCTCCTTATTCACTCCACCTCAAAGGTGCAGTGAGTTAGGCAGCCTTCCGGCGCTGGCAACAGGACACCGGCTCTGTGCCCACCTTGCCTAAACCTGCCAGGCCCAGCTGACCGAATACCAGGCCTCGGCTGTGCCGGATAACTGTTAATTAAACTCTCCTTGATAGAGCAAATCATCCATGGCCAGATGACCATACATTTCCCAGCAACTGGCTTTATTGTCTTAACAGTATTCACCAAATGGTGACTTTTTGTTATTACATTTAGAAATAGTGTTTTCCACCTACTTCTGGCAACTGTAATAGAAAAAAAGAAAAGAAACTCAGAAATTAAGTAAGTTTTGGGAAAAAATTAAAAATAGATCGACAGCAAGGGACAGAGAGAGGTGCATATCAATGTACCACATACATTTAACTTTAGCAAGACTTTACATGTACACCTCTTTAAGCCAATCAAAAACACACTAATTTCATTACCTATTTCCAGCCCCCTAACATTTGAAAGTTTCAGTGACATTATTTGTCAAAATAATCATCTACTTTTTTTCATATACCGATATGTTGCCACTAATCATTTCAAAGCCTGGCTTTTGAAACTACTTTAAAATTCCAAAATCAAAGTCTTCTTGTTTTCTCTTAATGCTATTCTACTTCCCAATGCTCAACTTTAACCTGTAAGGAAGTTCTTTTCATAGGGGACTTAATTGGCTAGTGGATGGAGATGACTGCATTTGAATTAAACCTAAGGGTTCTGAGCTCTGTTCTAAATCTGATGTAAGAGAAAACCCTTATCAACAGCAATTTGGGAGTGCATTAGATATGTTAAAAAATCTAGTCCAGAAATATAAAAACTACCTCTCTGATAATAACGATATCCCTAAATTTATTTTCATCTGCAAATATGACTTCATTTGAAAACATAAAAGGTGAGCAAACAGATTTAACTAGGCACACATTCTGCTATAATATGCAAATAAACTCGAGTCAGGTTTGCTAATATGTAAATACACTACTTTAAATAAATTAATCACTATGAAAATATTTCCATTTTTCTGTCCATGTCTAAAAATGTTTTTACTTTTGTTCTTCCTCTCCTGAAGATTATCCAAGGCAGTTTCAATAAGCGTTTTCAATAATGGTAAACTTTTTAGGGGTAATCGCCAGCTGTTTCCAGAGAAATACTTTTAGTAGGTGGTGGTCTTGCCTGTACCTGGTTTTTCTCACAATCCCTTTGTGCACATTGTAAAATAAACCACACGAACGTGCCACCAAGGGGACAATGAAGAGAAACAGGTTCTCCGCCGGGAGTGCGGAAGGAAAAGTCAGCTCGCACCAGCGCCACCCAGCGGTTCTAGAGAAGAATGAACATACTTCTCTCCACACAGGCTTTTAAAGAAGTTTTGCAAAATTTCGGAATCGTTTCATTATTAAGACGTTCAACTTAGTGGCAGCGGGCTTTCATCAGAAAGCATCTGCGAATTCAACCGCGGGAGGAAAAGGCCGTCCTGCGGGAGAGCTCTGGCTTTCTCAGTATTGCCTCCAATTCGTGCTGGCGCCTGCCCGCCAACCCGCGGCTCCAGCTCCGTTTTCGGCAGGGAAGAGGCAAGTGCTTCTCAGAGCGGGTACTCTGAAAAGCCCAAGAGTTTCCTAATACCCTCTCGCCGGTTTCAAGCGCTAGGACCCAGACAACCCCTCAGGGCAGTGGATCCGACCGCGAGTTCCAGCCACGGCCCAGCCGGGACCACACAGGGTGGGCGGGCAGTGGTGGCACCGCGGAGGCGTCCCCAGTCGGCCAGCCTCCCGCCCTGCACGGCGCCGGCTTTGCCGGGCCTCTCCCAGCACGAGCTCCGGGAGCGTCCCGTCTGCTGCCCGCCTCTCACCTCCTGTGTATCCGCGTAGTAGCTGTTCCAGTCGCTGCTCTCATGCCCTTCCATCTTCACAGCCCCTAACATCCTGGAGCCACCCTGCCCGATTCAACCATCCAGCCCTGTGCGAAGCGACGGGCAGCCGCGCGGCGCGGGGCGGGGGGCTGGGAGCAGAGCAACAGCAGTCACCCGAGCGCCCGCGCCCGCCCAACGCCAGCCTAGAGAGGAGGAAGCCAGGAGCTGCGGGGCGCGGCGTGCGCGGCGGCGGTGGCGCGGCGGGCGGGGGCAGGCGGCGGCCGCGGAGCGCGGCGCCCGGGAGCGCCTCCGCGGGAAGTGAGCGGACGGCCTCTGCGAGACGAGTGCAGTTGAGCTGATGTGGATCTTACGTCGCTCGAGTGCCCACCTCCTCGTCCTCTCCCCATTTGTCGGCCGCACAAAGACGCTCGCACCTACAAAGCCCGAGGTGCACCTGCGAGGCGGCCGCCCGCCAGTCCAGCCGCTGCGCCTCCCGCCCAGACGCGCCGCCGCTGCGCGCGCCCCCTGCGCCCCCTCCCGTTCAGCTCCCTCCCGCCCCCAAACCCAGCCCTCACTTTGTTTGCAAAGCAGCGTAATTGGTTTAAGCCAGGAGGCTGCGGGAAGAGGGAAACGGGGTGTGTGTGGGGGTGTAACCCCCTTTGGAAGAGGAAAAAAGAAAAACAGGCGGGGCCGGCGGGCTAGCGAGAATTCTGGATGCAAACGGCTCAGCCAGAGAAGGGCTGCAGGCGGTGGCTTTGGGGCCCAGGCTCCTGGGGCAGTGCGACTAAATGATCCTAGGGTCTCATCGCCCTCCCGAGGCCCGGGCTGCAGCCGGGTACCCCGCCCCCCCCCAGCTTTTCTGCTCTTTTCCAGCCCCCACCTTCCTGATTCCTGACTCAAAGTTCAACCCTGGGTGACTGGGGAATATAGACTCCTTCCTCCCCGCACCCCCTACCTACGCCCGGACTAAAGGCTGGGAAAAGGAAAAAGCCCCACTTTTGCCCCGTGACTAGAAACTGGCATCTGAGTCAGCCGAGCCGAGTGACGTTAGGCGGATCTGGGCTCCTGGCTAGCAGAGTGGAGACGCTGCTACGAAACCCGTACCTGCGGCTAAGAGCAGGTGAGTCACAGCACCGTTTTATATCTTTATGACATAACTTTTTTTTTTTCCGCTTCGATCTGCTCAACTCCCCTTGTCATTTGTAGCGATCATAAAGAGGAAGAAACTGAGAACAGATGTCTGTGTGATAGGGCAGGCGGACTCGAGTCGGGCCGTCCTCCGTCTGCCCAGCTCCTCCTCCCACCCCCCCTTCCGCAGCCTCGGGGACGGAGCTGGAGGCGACCGTCTGTTAGGGAAAGGTCAGGGGGTGGGGACATCTTCCTAAGAACGCGCGTTAGCTGGGAGAGCCTGGGTGCGGACGCGGGAATGCATCTGCTCAGCTAGAGAGGTGCCAGGCCAAGCCAGCAGTGGTGTGCGGCGGTGCCTGGTTCCATCTCTGACTTGGAGGGGCCGGCTAGGACTCCAAGCAGTCACTTGGTTCCTGTCGGTCCTGGACAACGGTGGGAAGGTCTCCCTCAAGCAAAGTCTCGTGGCTCCTATGAAGCCCTGGGTCGTGAATTGCTTTCGAGTCCTGGGGAGAATGACCAACTAAAGTGACAGGATGATGAGCGCTGAGTTGGTGATAGACTGCGAGGATGGTGCGTGTGTGAATTTCTGAATGTGTTTCTGAATATATATGAATGTGAGCATGTGTTTTTGAATGTGTGTGACTGTAGTACCCTAGGTAGAACCACTGTTTTCCTAAGTAGCAATAAAACAAAAAATCTTTCTAAAGTGACTAAGAATCGGCAAAAATACTGTTCAGTAGAGTTTTTTTTAAATGTTAATTTCATTTTAAGAAATGTGTTTTAACTTGTCTTCCAAATTGTTCTTTGTTCTTTGTTCTTTGAAATCTTTTTTCTTGAAATCTGGCAACAGAATCAGGTTAAACCCTTGAACGTAAGAAATCTCTTAAATCAGCAGGGGAGCATGAGAAGGTGAAGATGTGCAGTTAAGGAAATGAAAAAGATAAAAGCATTGGATTACAATTCCTTAAAAAAAAAAAAGGGTGGAAGGGGAGAAACTTTGTTAGGAAAGGATTGAGAGTGAAATTAAGTCCACCTGAAAGTCAGCAGAGCAGGGAGCCCTCCCCAACTTCAGGTTGCCCCTGTGATTCTAAGTCAGTCCCATCAGTTTGTGTAAATGTATCTGCAAATGTACATATTTGTACATATTTCTCAGGGCGACGGTCAGAAACTTATTCTTTTGTGCAAAGATCCCATCAGCAGCAGGACCTGGGGTTCTTAGCTTCTGGGGCCTGTTCTGGGGGGACTTTCAGAGCTAATGAGCTTCCTTGTTCCTTCCCGCGGTGATTCTCCAACGCCCTCTTGGCTCTTCAACAACGCGGAGCATGACCAGGGTATTTTCAATGGGTAGTTGATAACTTGGTAATAGCTTTTATGGCGCACAAAAAGAGAGGGAAAAAACTTGCTGTCACTTTAAAAGGGGTCAATTTAAAAATAAAATATTCTTTGTCTTTGGCTTCCCAAACCTACTGGGCCTCATATTAAAAAAATAAAAGTCAGCTTAAGAGGAAAAAGCCCACTGTTCATAGCGGGATGGCTGAAGCAAAATTCCTCCAAGGCTTCTTCAAAACCCAAGCCGGGTGACTTTAGAGCCTTGACCAGGGTCCGCAGCCCGAGGAATTCCAGCGATCACAGCGCCTCCTGTCGTGGGGAGGGAACGCTGACTCCTCCCGCGGGCACCTCCCGTGAGCACCGCAACGTGAGACTGGAGCTCCGCACTCCTCCCTTCGATTCTGTTTTAGAGCTGGCTGCCTGAGGCCAAGAAGGAAGAGTGGCAGCTCGCTTACTGTCCTGTGCACCTCAGTGACGGTAGTCCAAGATACGTAACAAATTTAGATTAAGTTCTAGTGCATCCAGATGCCAACCAGTCATTTCCCAAGAGGTTTAAAATCTAATCAGCAGGGCCATGCCGGGTCTTTGATTTGTAACGCAAACAGCAAGGAAAGCAAAGCTACTGCTTCGGGTTTGGCCCGTAGGCAGCTAGGTGATGTGTCTGGTTGGTGCAGCCTGCTTGTTTCCAGCCTCTCCCAAACAGGCCCAGGCTTTACGCTTTGCCGAAGACTGTTCTAAGCTCTTCCCGGGCATAGACCTGGCTTCAGCCTAGGAGAGGCTGGGTAGACTCCAGGCAAGGGAGCCACGTGGCGGTTGCTGGGGCGTCCCGGGCCAAACTCTCCTGGGCGAGGCCGGGTCTGCCGGAGCCTGGGGCGGCTCAGGTAGCGGAGAGGGCAGGCTCCTCAGGCGGAGGAAGCCAGGCGGTCGAGACAGAGGGGTGAGCGAACACTCCAGGTGACCGAGGGCGGAGGAAGCGGCTCCGCCCTTCCCGGAAGCTGCGCCTTCTAAGCCCTCGGGGTCTGCTCCACGCTCAGTCCTGCGGTGGGAGCGGGCGGTACAAGATCCATCAGCCATACTCGGCCACCACCGCTACCCTTTTTCCCAGCATTACCTGATTAGGAGCCCTTTTCGCAGATCTTCATTCGGGCAGAGAGAAACAGCGGGTAACGACCGCGAGAGACGGAAGGAGAGGCTGGGGCTCGCGACTTGGCCCCCGGGCCCAGCCGGCTGCCTGCGGCTGCACCTTCCCGTTTAGCGGGGCCACAGGGTGGGCAGGGAGCAGGGCTGGGAGCGGCGGGGCTCTGCGGTGTCCCCTGAGCCTCCCGAGGACTTCTGTCTCTGTTCCTCCCTTGCTGTCCCCTCTCCCCGCCGATGCTCCCTTAGACGGGGCTGTGGCCCGGTCTCGGCGGCCGTGGGCCCAGCCGTGCTCAGTGTGGTATGGTAACAGCTACACCGTAGGCCGCCACCCAGATAAGCTTAAATCCTCCGCCCATGAGAGAGAACCAGACGCAATGAAACTAAGACCTGCAAGTCTTTCACGCGGTCCATAACCAACCTGGACTGGGATCTGGGTCAGTTTAGGACTGAGAAAGGCCTGGGACACTGGAAGCGACTGTTGCACTTGTGTGTACCTGGCGTTCGCCCCCCTCTGCCCGGACGACCCCGAGGCGCAGGAGGCCGGGCGCAGGGAGCCAGGAGAGAAGCCCCGAGCCCCTGCTCCTTCGCTGCTTCTTTGATTGTCCTTTCCTTTTCTTACTCTCCTTATACCTTCCTTCTATCCTTCCTACTGTCATTAAATCATTAATTAAGACAGTAATTCACAACTCACAAAGCATCCCATCCTCTGTAGGTAGGGGCTTTGGGACTACCAAACCGGTTTTGTCCGGCAATTCTGTGCGGAGTGAGAAGTTTAAGGTTTCCGGCCGCGCCCCTGGCCGGTGTGTGTGTGGACCAACACATACACGCATCCATGGCTTTTCACTTCACTGAAAAAAATTTTAAGGAAATGTTTTAATCCCAATTCTTTACCACGGGCTTTGTCCCTTCCCCTACGGCTCTTGGAGCCGCCCCCGGGTTTCTGAGAAGGCTGGCGCGCCGGCCTGATTCGCCAGCAGCCGGATGTCGGCGCAGGAGATGCTCCCCACCTGGCCTTGCTCGCGGGCGACAGAACCGTTCCCCTGGCCGTTAGCAAGCATCACCTTGCCAAAATCAACGCTCATTATCATGTATTCAAATGGGAAAGGTTGGGAAGGCTACTTGCTATCTCTAGCTTTGGAAGGAAGGACCAAGTGTCGCGTCGGTACCGGTAGAGACTGGGAATCTCCCTTGAGGCCCACCTGGGCCTCAGTCTCCGTGGCCGGCGCGCCTCTCCAGGCAGCTGTGTTTCCCGAGTTACCAACTGCTTTATTCACAAAGGTCAGCACCAGCCAGAGGGAGTGCCCAGCCATAGCTAGTCTTTTCCTCACCCCTGCGCTCCCCTGGAGCACTCTCTCTGCTCACTGGTGATCCACACTTTTTTCTGGCTACTTGAAAATTGCTAGGGTTGGGGGTCCTAGGGGATAGACTGGAAATGCACACTTGAGACACAGATTTGGTAAATTAGGGGGAAACGTGACAAATTTTAGGTCTGAGAGCAGAAAGGGACTGGAGGGTCTGAGGCTCTCCCGTGGCCACAGACTGGGCGGGGCACTTTGAGATCCTGAAGTTTTCCTAACCTGCAGCACCAAGTGGGCAAGAGCTTGGTGTCTGGGAGACTGGGCAAGCAGGTCAGAACCTCAACTCCTTCCCACAGCATCAGAAGCTTGAGCTAATGGGGAACAGCGATGAAAACTGAGAGCCTCAGAAAACTCAACGAATATCATCTCTTGACTCAAGGCCGCCAGATTAAACCCAAATCCTTCCTGAACAGTGGACAAGTATTTAGCTTCTCAATCCTTGAACCCCACTCCAGTCGACCTGCCCACCCTCCCAACTCCAGCTTTCCCACGGTCCCTCAGTCAGCCCTTGTGGTTTAATTTTGGCTATTCAAATGTGATTTACCCTCAAATTTACATACTTCTATTTAACAGATGCTTTTGTAACAATCACATAAAATATATCTTACACATAGGAAAAAGTAAAAACGCATTCTAGCCAGGCCTTTTTCACTGTATTGTCTTCCTGACTTCTCTTCTAGTTTAAAAATAGTGCATTGGACTGACAAGAAGGCTAATTTATTGGCATGGCTAGAAGGAGGTTACATTCATTATTTAATAAAATTAAAATTCGATTGGAGAACACCATTGAGTGGCTGCTTCTGTCGCTTCCAGCAGGTATTGCAGAGCTCACATCAGAGGAAAGTTTTGTTTCAAAAATAATTGATTTGTTTGAAATTGTTTGATTTTCCTTGTCTTATGGGTCACAGAGTAAAACCAGTATTTAAATCACACAGCAGTGATTTTACTTCTCAAGAGAAACACAAGGAAGGGGCCTCCTTGGCAGCATTCCCTTTTGCTGGGATACTAGGAAGGTTTGCAGGAGCTCTGACCACTTGCTGAATGCTACCCGTCCTGGTTGCCTAATATAAATGGATCAAAATAAGAAAAGGCAAGTGTCAACGCTGGGCATTACCCATGGTGGCAAGTCCAGCACAGTCTCCCTGGGTCTGTGATAAGGATGGTGCAGACCTCCGCAGCCAACTAAGCTCTGCCCTCTTAGGTTCACACCTTGCTGCAGATTCCTGCCAGGCTCTTACCACTCCCAGACATCAAATTCCATTTTTCATCTTTTTTTTTGTCTCCTCCACTGAACTAGAAGCTCTCTGAGGGTGGAGACTCCAGTAATCTCTGCTGCAAGAGTAGAACCTGGAGCATAGTAGATTTTTGATAAAGATTTGTTGACTCAATCAATGAACTAACTAACTGCCCCAATCCAGAGACTGGCCAGGCTGGTGTCAGGTGGAAAAGAATGCTGGAGTCTATAAACTGCATCTACCAACTCTAGACTTTCCAAGTGAGAGGACCCTGGGGTCATGTCTCAACCTGGTGGCTTTGTGTAATGAAAGGGGCCCATGGACAGAGGGATGAATGGGTGGACGAACAGATGCTTCTGGCAGAATGGCCCGGGTTTAGAGTCCTGGGATCCTTGGGCTTCCCTGCCCACTGGGTATGAATGACTCTTCTCCTGGCATTGGTGCTTGATTTTAACCAAAATCATTCAAATCAGAAATGATCCTGCCTCACTGGTACCTGGACTTGGGCAGAATCAGAAGCTGTGCTTGCCCAGGCCATCTAGACTCAAGGAAAATATTTAACTTCTCCCTGCCCGCACTGTGAAAAGGCAGCAGCCAAGACTTGCAATAGCAGATATTGATTAAAACTTAAAGAACCCCATTAACTTTACATCAAACAAAATGTTCACTCGGAGCTGTAAAGGAAGTGTCCGTGTTTAAATAATATGTTTAAATTGGCAAACAAATGAAGCCAAGCCCATGTAGTGAGAGGAAAACGTTACCTCAGAGCTGTTCGTCCGGCGTTTGGCACCCCAGCTTCCGGCCCTGGGTGCTTTGCGTTCCGGCTCCAGCGCTGGGGGGCGCCTGCTGCCGGGCTTGCGCAGCGAGAGTCACGGCGCACGACCCTCTCGGGAGCCAGGTTGTCAGTGCGCCATGGCAATGACAGACGCTTGAAATGGATCAGGCATTTTACCTTACATGCCTCCTTGACTTCAGGCTCCAAAGCATTTTATTCTTTACGACTTCTGTGATGTAATGATTTTCTTAAACGACCACCAAACCTCTCAGAACCTCCAGTGTTGTTGCAAGGTATTAACTGGAGACCCCTCATGTCAACTGCTCCTGAAGGTTTATTTGCCAAGAACACATGCATGGGGGCCCTTGAGAGAGGAAGCACGTCTGCCTCCTCTTCTGGGCTGCTGTCATTTGGGAAGGCACCTGGCAGCATGATATCTCAGCATCTGGAGTCCTTGATGTCCAGTCCTCCTACCCCACACTGGGCGGTGTGGGTCTCAGCCAGGGCTCGGATTCCTCCAGGGATGTGCTCTGCAAACTCTCTGCTTTCAGACTGTGCTTCCTCCTGTGGCTGCTCCTCACCCAGACCCAGGTCACAGCAGCCCAGGAGAGGGGCTCGAGCCCGACTTTCCTTGTAGACTTAGGGTACTAGCAGGTTTGGTATAGGTTTATTTTCTTTCAATGCTTTCGATTATTATGTCGGCTGAGTTGATCCCACTCTGCTAACCCTGCTGGCCTCCTTCCACCAAAATACCTTCCATTGTGAATCGCTGGTTTTCTCTGACCTCCTCATGACCCTCCCCTCACACCCAGCCAAGAGAAGTGGTTTCAATAAATAAAGCACAGTGCTCGGGTTGAAGGTCAGTTTACACTGGGACAGAAGCTTCTAAAACTCCTGCAGGTGCTGGAATGGGAAAAAACCAGGCCATCGTCTCTCAGGAGAGGAGAGAGAGGAAGCGAGGACTAGAGAGTATGTGAGTGGATGCAGACAGGGTCTTGGAGGGGTTGGGGGAATGTGGTCTAGTGGTCTGCAGAGCTTAGCTCTGGTGCAACCGACTTCGAATCTGCTGGGAACCCTGTCAGACCCTTTGGGCCTCAGTTTCCTCTTTCCAAATGAGGAGCTTGGATTCCACGTCTAGATTCCAGCAGTCATCACTTGTGGGAAGGAAGCCAGGAGTAGTTGGCCAGACAGCCAGGCGTGTTGACTGGCCTTCTCTCCACCACACAGAAATCAGAACCTGATTGAACCTAGGAAGGGAACTGTTATGGTGATGGGGATGGTGGGGAGGGTGGCTTGGCTCTGCGAGTCTTTCCTACAGGGATCAAAAACTCTGGGAGAACAGGAACTATTAAAAGGAGTTCCCTCCCTTTTGCTCTGGTTTTGTGGTCTATGTTTCATGGTAAATTCTGGGCAAAAGCCTTTCCCTTTTTCACTTTACAGCATCTTCAGAGACAGCAAGCAGTAGGAGGGGGAACACAGTGTGCCTTCCAATTTCCAAGCCCGGGCAAAGCCTCCTTAGCTAAGAAAACTGCAGAGATGGCACACACGCAGTGGTCTACACACTTTCCTCTGGGGTGGAGGGTCTCTGAAACTTAGTCTCTTTCATTACACAAGCTCCAACATGGTTGTTCATGAAATTGACAAGGACAATAAGGTTTATGTTTAAGAGCAGGGGATATAGAATCTGGATTCCAATCCATACTCTGCAGGTGACTAGCTAGCTCTCTCTGAACCTTTGTTTTCTCTACTGTAAAATGGGCATATTAGCAGCTACCTCACAGCAGTTGAGTGCAGTTGGTGCACTAAGCTGTATCAAAAATAAGGAGCTTTTGCAGAACTGTGGGAGCGCAGGCGGTGCCAGATGTTGGAGCGTAGTGGCAGGAAGCGCGTAACTACAATCTAGGCCCCCCTGCCTCTCCCCCATAGGTCTTTTGCAGGTGGTCACCCGCCGGGCTCCTTGAATGTCGCGGCTCCTCTGGGCTACAGGCCGCAAGGAGGTAGGGGCTTACGTTGAGGACTGAGCTCCTGTAGCCGTCCCCCCACCCAGCGTGCGTCGCAACCGTGCCCAGAATCCTCTCCCAGTCTCCCTGACCCGCTGGACAGCTCTTTGGGGAGTTGGCGGTAGCAGAAGAAAAGAAGATCCGGAGACAGCCTCAGGCATCCGTTAAGGACATTCCTCGGGCAGGAAACTCAAGGGCAGAAGAGTTGGGCGGTCCGCGCCTGCCAACCCCCTAAATTCCCTAAGCTCAGAACCGGCCCAAGAACGGCAAGATAAAAATTTTTTTACCCACCCTTCAGTGAGAGGAGGCACACCCGGCTCCAGGAGCCTGCGTGTAATTTCCCAGCCCCCTAGATGGCTGACCCGGCCCCGGGCGCACTAGTGGGCCTGTGCCATCGACCTGGCTATGGCGACCTCGGGCAAGCCCTGGGTCCTGGGTCCGGGAAGCATCCCTATAAGAAAGGTGAGGAGAGTGAGTCTGGAGTTCGTGGGCCATTTCGCCCTCAGCACCTGAACAAGGAGAGCACTGCGATGAGAAAGCAGGACCTTTTATTCACCTGGGCACTTGCCTCCTTTCTCCTTTGGTTCCCCCTTCCCTACTTGCTCTCATGCACTACTAGAGGAAATCACTTTTAAAAAGTTCAAGAAATCTTAGTGGGGTACTAAGGCTTAATTAAGACAAACAATATTTATATGGAAATGCCAAATCACAAAAAGGTTTTTGTCAGATATAGATCCATGTGCTGAAGTGAAGATTCTTGAGCTGATTAGCTCCTCCTACTGAGGGTGCTTGGAAGAGCTGGCATTTTGGGGTGAATCCCTGAGGCCCACATGAACAGCAACCCACAAAATTCACATAGGGCTTCCTTTGGCTAAGAAGGTCCTGCATACAAGGCACTAATACATTTTTGAATTCTGCTTCATATTGTAATCAAAACTAGGGGGATAAAATAAAATATGGCCTTCACTGAAGAACAGAAAAACAACACATCTTCAAAGCCTTAAGTTTTCCTTGGATTGGTATTGGGGGAGGTGTATTTGGGGGAAGTGAGCTGGTACACAGAAGTCTTAGTCTTAGTCTGGCTAAATGCAGCTTCTGTTTTTACAGCTTACTTAGGGAGAGCTGTTAGTTTTTCTAAGCATAAATGAGCATTGCTTCTCTAAGCTCAATGTTTAGGCTACAAAGCACAACCAACAGTCTTACATACCTACCTTTAGAAAAGGAATGGTTCTGACCTCAAACCCAACAAACCCTCTAGTGCATTACCATACGGGAGGACACCGAAGCAAAGCCCTTTGGAAATGTAAAGTGCAACTGGGACGCTAAATACCAGCCACTATGTCCAAGAAAAATAAATCCTTAATTCTCAGCTGGGTACACCTGCTTTGCACCAGGCTTATTAGTGTTATTTGTATCTTTTCTTTTCAAATGGACAGTTTTACTCATAGGGTTTTCTTTCTGTTCAGTGCTTGGGATTTTTAATCTCACCTTAAAAACCCTGAGATCAGGCCTGGCGCCAGACTTCTGAGGCATCCCCAGGAAGGGTGATGGCTGGCTTTCCAGAGGTCCATTCCTGAACTCCATAAGCTCAGATGTTAGAGTTGGGGTCAGGAGGGAAACCTGGCATATGGTTAAGTAGGTTGCCACGGGGAAAGTAGGCTGAGCAGAGTACTCGTAGAAGGCTTGGGGGTAGACAGTGCCTGGGTCTCATCACAATGCATCAGTTTCTTGGACTGAAGCAGCACAGGCAACTCTGGTTAATGGACTTTGCTGGTTACTCTGTTACATTCTTCCTAGTTCCCTCCTCTGCCCTGTTGTCTGGCCACATTTTCCCTTGTCTTCGGGCTTCCAGGTGGGTTTGGCCAATGTGGAGGCAATGGTGAAGGAATGAAAGGCAGGAGAATATGGTGGTAGTATTCATTCCTTCTGCTTTCTCCCCCGGATCACTGTGGCTTTGTCCTTTAATGCCTCTCTGTGTCGACAGCTCTGTCAGGCAGTTCCTCTTTCCAGCTTCAGCTCTCAGCAGACTCTGTACCTCCTCCTTTTTTCCCCTTGCCTCTTCAGATCAAAGTGGAAAAACCTTCCTGCTGCTGCTAGACCTTGGGTGGTAGTTACTTTTAGCCCCACCCATACTCATGTAAATAGTTCCCTCAATTCTGTTTTTTTTTTCCAGTTAAACCCTTTTGAGCATGCCATCTATTTCCTGTGGGGACCTGACTGATGAGGAGAGGAATGAAGGCTCAAGGGAGTGAAGGGCTATGTCTTTCTGTGTCCTCGTCAAACTGTAGCTCATCAAAAGGCTCTACTTCCCAGTCACCATCCTGTAGTGCTGCTGTGAAGGCTGCAGACTTCAGTGATAGCTGCTTTCTGCAGGCAAGCCTGCCACTGGGTCTAGCAGGGGAGCAAACTCTTAATATATTTGCTTTACATTTACCACTTTAATTTTCTAATTTTCTGTGATATCAATGTTAGTTGATGTTGAAACCAAATATTAATGCTATCCAAGTTTATTTGACCATCAGGGCACTAACCTTTGCTATCAACCAGGGACTTAGACTTTTGTTAGTGGTGAATTGTGTTAATGTAGCCAGATACTGAACTGCGTCTAGTGACCAAGGGGCTCATGGGAAATGTTCATGCACATTTCCCAAGGCCTGAGCATCTTTGGCTTCCTCATCTCTAGAACTTTAGGTCAGAGCTCTGTTCTCCCCACCTGTGTTCTGTCAACAACTCAGTCTTGTCTAACGCTACATTAGTGACATTATTCAGGTGTGTCCATCAGTGAGCACTCTCTGAGATGGCCCAGGCACTGTGCTAGACACTAAGGATGCTGAATTTAAGACAAGATTTTTCAATTTTGCCCTCCACTGATTTGCCCTCCAAAGATTAAAGCAATTCTTCAATATCATCATCATTAAATTATTTTGCATACCCTTATCATAAACAAAGGTTAATAAAAGTGGAATTTCTAGGTGAAAAGGCATGCAAGTATTTAAGGTCTTTGAGACATTTTGCTATACGATATCTAGTAAAATGGCATCACAAATCTTTGAGTGATCCTATCCCCTCACTCCTATGCACATACTCTATTACTAACCATGTAATTTGATTGGCAAAAATTACCTACCATTGTTTCACTTGCACTTCTTAGATTACTAGTATAGTTGAATATTTTTATATTTCTATTGCCCATTAATGTTTCTTCTTTTGGAAACTACCTCTTCACACCTTCTTTAGCCAACTTAAAATTTTGTTTGCTTGTCAATTTTTCATCTGAAGATGTTGAGCCTATGTTTGCCATAAGTATTGTGGGTTTTCACCAGCATTATAATTTTATTTTTGAATGCATAGATTTAAAAAAATCCATCCATATTTTTTACTTATGGATTCTGTCTTTTATGGTTTACAATGCTTACAAGTCTTATCTATACCTGTTACTTTTATGTATAAAAAAATCTTTCACCTAGCTAGAATTTATCTGGGGGCATAATGTGAAGTGAATATATAATTTTAATGATTTGTTTTCCTTTGGGAAGGCCCTAATGTGAGGGGTCTTGAAATCTCTTTGGAGAACTTTGGAATTTGTTCTGTGAAGGTACTTTGGAGGTATGGAAGCTGAATTTTGGGGTCTTTTACTTGCTATATAGTGAACCAATAGGGGGCTCCAAAAAGTAGATGACAAGTTAGGTGGTAGTTTGAGAGTGATAAAAAGGAAATGAAATCATAGTGTTTCAATGTGTAATTGTTTTCTTCTCTTTGAACCTAATTTTCCTCTCTTTAAGACAGCACCAAGAGTATTGACATTTTTATATGAATGCACTACACTATCAGCAATGAATCTGAAATGCCTTTAGATCAATAACTAACTACCATTTCTTCTCCTCCTCCTTCATCTCCCTTTCTCTCTCCTCTCTTCTTTTCCTCCCTCTTTCTTTCCTTCTCTCCCTCTCCCCTCCTCTCTCTGTTTCTTCCATGAAAATAGACCTAGAATATAAGGTTGTATACTAGCTAGGGGACCCAAGGTAAATTCTTAATCTCTTTGAGCATCAGTACCTTACCTGTTAAGTGAAGCTAACACTGTAGTTCATGGATTGTATTATCCTATGATACAGCTATCTGAATACTTGGTTACCATTTTTAATAATAAAAGGTTTTAATAAGCCATATTTATATATCACTTAAATTGTTTCCTGACCATATGATATACATATTTCAAGGTTACATTAATTTCCAAAGATTTCCAGTTTAGGAACATGGCCTATATGTTACTGCTGTGCATCATCAGGATGGTATGAAGAACAATTAGTCACTTCCTAATACTTTGGTTATTTGCTTATCATTTTAATTAGAACAGAAAAATAATGTACTTATTGTCTGAAGGGTTACTTCCACCCTTACGGTGAAGCTGTCCTCATGGAGCACCCACACGGTAGTGGGATGTGATGTGGTGGCAATGAAACCTTTGGGATGGCAGGTCTTTCTCTGTAGAATGCTTTTCATCATTCTGCAACCATTTTTGAACTCATGTTAGGGAATAAAACAACAAAACGTTCAGGTAAGAGTATTATCTCCATTGTACAGATGAGCTTGCAGGAACCCAGAGATGGAACTGAGTTGCCCAAGTGGTGAAGTGAGACATCCCTGCCGGGTTTTGTGTTTCCTAGAGCAGGAGCTTCCCTCAGGGAGGCCTGAGGATGCATGTGCATCATCTGCATAGCTGGTCTGGTCTGAGGCCCAGCACCAGGGAATGGTGCAGCATAGGGCATTCTTTTATCTGGAACTTCTGGGAGGCATGCTGTTCCCTTCTCACATCTGGAGTCTCACGGAGGACTTCCAGAAGATTTTATCCGCCACTTTCCTCATCTCATTTATTAAGTTGCTTGAGTATTTGGAGAGAGAGGTTGGTAAAAGAATAGAGGATATAAAAGAAACATTTGAGGGCCCGCTAAGTGACAGGCACTGAGCAAAGCACACTATTCATCTAATAGGTTTCTGTTTTCCTTTTTGCCCTTTTAAGCAATGGCGAGATATAACACTGCAGGAAAATGAACAAAACAGAAAACAGTGGATTGTCAGGAAGTGAGAACTCAAGCAGCCATCATCAAGATTAAACAAATAGAACAGGCTATCACCCCAGCTTCTCCTTGTGCTCCCCACCCACTTGCCATCACTTTCCCTCCTCCCCAGATGGCTATTGTCTTGACTCTTATGGTTAGTACTTTGTTTAATTTATTTATAATACATCAGCTAAGCATGCATCCATAAAGACTAATGTTCTTGCTGGTTTGGTTTTTAAACTTTAGTGAATGGATGTACCCTTTTGTGTCTGGCTTCTTAGCTCAACATTACATTTGTAAGAGATTGATTTATGTTATCACCCACAAATGAAGCTTGTAAATTTCCTTTATATATAGTATTGCATTTTATGAATATACAACAATTTATTTATGCATCCTTTCAATATGCATTTGGGTTGTTACCAGTTCTTCAGTATTACAAATGAAACTGCTGTGAAGGTTGTGTATGTGTTTCTTGTTGCACATGTGCATGCATTTCAATTGGGAGTGGAACTGCTGGGTCATAGAGTATATGTATATTCAACCTTCAAAGATAATGTCAATTGCTGCTTCCAATAACCTTTCTGAACTTGGACATCAAAAACTCTGAATATGGTGAATCCAGGATTTTAGTAGAAACTCTCCAGAAGTCTGGTTTCATGCCTTTAAGTTCAAGATTCTCTTTATGAATTGGGCTTTAGGTGTTTAGGTGGAGAGCATGTAAAATACCCCTGAATGTACGCTTAATTGGCATGTAGTGCAGACATACAGCTTAAAAACGAAGTTTTTCAGTGTTGTGGTCCAGCATTATTCGTTTAAATGTAGGAAGAATAAGGGTGCCAAGTAAGCTGCTGTTTTAAGTTGGACAAAAATGGCGAAGCTAGGAGACCCCGGTGCAGGATGCTCTTTGGGACCTGGGTCACCACCTCCCGGAGACGCAAGGACGCTCAGCCCGGGTTTGGGCTCCGCGAGGCAGAAAAGCGCGGGAGCGGTGGGGGCAAGCCGCGCGGTGGGACCCGCGAGGGCCCGGCCAGGGGGCGGGCGCGGGGCTCGTTCCCGGGCGACCGAGCGCGTTCTTCCTCCGCCGGTAGCGGGTCTGGGCCACCCGCCGCTCTGCCCCGGAAAGGCCGGTGGGGATCCTCGGCAGGGCGGCGGCGGTGCCGACTTTCCCGCCACCTGAACGAGAGCAGCAGTGGCCCTCGAGGCGGGTGAGAGGAGGACGGGGAGTGGGGCGCGGGCGACTTCGTCTGGAAGGCTGTGGGAAGGGAGGGCGGGACAGTCTCTAATTCCTTCTCATTTCCGCGAAAACCCGGGCGGAAAATGGGGCTAGTGCGGGGAAGGGACTGTGGCACGGGAGCGCGGCTTGAGGAGGAGCTGGAGGAGGGAAAGCCGGACGGGAGCGAAGGATAGTTAAAGTGTGGCCACCAGGCTGTGGGGAAGGGAAAAAGGCTTAAGAAAGCAAAGGAGGGGGAGGAATCAGAAAGACTGTGGGGAGAGTGAAAGGTCAAAGCGGAGGGAATTTAATTCTCAACTCCCTGACTTTTTGTTATACCTTGACAGGCTGGTTGTTTTGGGGCAAACTTTAAACAACATTAGGCGACCTCGCCCACTGAGGTCAGTGTGCCTAATTTCAGAATAGGGTCCTGTTTCCTGAGCGTGGTCCCAAATCTCTTTGGTGGGCAGTGGGACATTGTAGGCTTAACGCAAGGACTGTTTGGCATTGAAGGTTACAGTTCCACAGTGAAACTATTGAAGACTACAAATAGCCCCTCACCCCCCACTTCCCTTAGTTTTTAAAGGTATAACTTGTTTTCGATAAACTGCACAGAATGTATGATTTGTATAATGTACAGGTGTACAATTTGATGAGTTTTGACAGATGTATGCACCTTTGAAACATTTACTGCAATCAAGAAAACTGAACCTTTTGTTCCTCTGCCCCCCTCTGCTATCCATCCCTGCTTTCACCTGCTCCTTCCTCACCCAAACAACTACTGATCTGCTGTGTGACACTACAGAAAAGGTTGTATTCTAGAATTTTATATAAATGGAAGTATACAATGTATGCTGTCTATGTCTGGCTTCCTTTACCCAGCATAATGATTTGCCAGGACCTTTGCATTGATTACTGTAACTTTATAGTAAGTTTTGAAATTGGGTAGCATAAGTCCTCTCTAGCTGCTGCGTTAAAAATCTGTAGCTATTTTAAATCATTTTAATTCGTGTATACATTTTTAGAATGAGCTTGTAATTGCTGTTAAAAAAACCTGCTGGAATTTCGATTGGAATTTCATGGCATCTATATTTTGGGAGAGTTGCCACTTGAACACTACTGACTCTTCTAGCTCACAAACATGGTTCATAAATTTATGTAGGTCTTTATTTTCTCTTACTAATATTTTGTCATTTTTAGTGTAGAGATTTTGGACATCTTCTGTTAGATTAATTCCTAAGTATTTTGTTCTTTTTGGGATATTATTTTCTAATTGTTTAATGTTGGTATATAAAAACACAATGATTTTTGTATGCTAAACCTGATATTGTACAACCTTGATACTCATTAGCATTAGTAATCATTGTTTAGATTCCTTGGGATTTTTTAACCTAAAATCATGTCATCTGCAAATAGGTACAGTCTTGCTCTTTCCTTTTCAATGAAATCTTTATTCCTTTTATTTCTTTTTCTTACCATATTGCAAAGGCTAGGACCTCCTCCAGCACAGTGTTGAATAGATATGGTAAGAATTGAGACATTTTTGCCTAGTTTTCAATTTTACAGGGCAAGCAAAAGTATAATATTATTTGTAAGATTTTTGGAAATTCTCTTAATCAGATTATGTTCCCTATAATTCAGAGTTTGTCCAGAGTTATTTATTTTTGTCATGAATGGTTGTTGGATTTTTCACTATATATTGAAATGATTGTATGTTTTCTTTCTCCTATATTCTGTTAATACTGTGAATGAATACATCTATTTAATATAGAACTATATAGATTTTATATTTCTTACATTAATTTGGTAAGTTGCAATTTTCAGAGGTCTGTCCATTCATCTAAATTGTTGAATTTGTTGGCATAAGTTGTTTATCATACTCAAAATTATCCTTTAGTGTCTTTAGTATGTGTAGTGAAAATCCCTTTTTCATTCCTGATATTGGTGATTTTGCTCTCTTCTATTCTTGAGCAATCTAGCTAGGGGGTTTAAAATTTGTGTTGATATTTTTTTCAGAGAACCAGGTCTTGGCTTTGTTAATATTCTCAATTATTTTTGTTTGCCATTTGATTGCCTTATGTTCTTATATCCTTCTTTTTATGTTGGGTATACTTTGCTTCTGTTTTCTTTTTTTTTAATTGAAGCATAGTTGATATACAATATGGATGGACCTAGAGGCTATTATGCCAAGTGAAATACTCTTTTTCTAGATTCTTAAGTTGCAACCTTATTGATTTTAGAGCTTTCTTCTTTTTGATTTAAGCATTTAAGTTGTACTTCTCCTTCACTGCTTTAGCTGCACCCCATACATTCTGATCCTTTTTTAATCTATTAACTTTTTAGGTACACCTCATTGTATTACTTCTAAAAATTCTTTCTCTAGGAATTATACTAATATTTAACAATAGAGTTAATATCAAAATAGTTCACATAAAATGCAGAAACCTTATGACCACAGTTCCCTTATCCACCCCATCCCAGTCTTTTTGATATATGCATTACATATATGTATATAAACATTCCACAAAACAATGTTGTAATTTTTCACATAATTTTTAAAAAGCAACATAAAAACAGCCTTTTAAACTTATTCAGATATTTGCTATTTCTGATTTTTTTCATTCAGTCCTGAAGATTCAGATTTTCCTGTGGTATAATTTCCCTTCAGCCTGAAGAACTTTCCTTAGCATTTCTCGTAATTCGAGTCTGCTGGTGAATAATACCCTTTGTTTTCCTGTATGTGAATATGTTTTCATTTTGCTTTCTTTTTTAAAAATAGTATGCTTGCTAGATGTATAGATTTCGGCTGACAGTTTTCTGTCTTTTAGCATGTTACAAATCTTACTTTGCTGTCTTTTGGCTTCAGTGGTGTTTGATGAAAAGTCCATGGTTATTTGAATTGTTTCTCTATAAATAATGTGTTGTTTTCTCTGTCTGCTTTCAGTATTTTATCTTTTTCTTTGGTTTCTAATAGTTTACATTTGTTTTATTTGACTTTATCCTGCTTGGAATGTACTGAGTTTCTTAAATCTATACATTTTATGTATTTCTTCAAATTTGGGATGTTCTCAATCATCATTTCTCCAAATACTGTTTTCATCCTAATCTTCCCTCTCCTTTTGGAATACTGATTACCTATATCAGGCCTTTTTTTTTTCCTTAATACTTTTTTCTCTCTCTTTTAAATATTGGATAATTTTGTTGATTTATCTTCCAGTTCACTGACTCTTTTCTCAGACTTGTCCATTCTGCTAGGCAAATTTTTATTGAAAATACTGTATTTTTTAGATATAAAATTTCTATTTAAAAATTTTTATTTCTCAGCTAAGATTTTCTATCTCTTTATTAATCTTTAGCATATTTTCCTTTACTTCATTGAGCATAATTATAAAAGCTGCCTTAAAGTCTTTGTCTAATAATTTAAATATTTGGGTCATCTCTGGACTGGCATCTGTTAATTATCTTTGCCCTTGAGAATGGGTCACATTTTCCTGGATCTCTTTATGCCAAATAATTTTTTGGATACATTCTGGACATTGTGAATGTTGTGTAGACTCTGGGTTCTGTTATATCCCTCTGAAGAATGTTGCTGTTTTTCATTTAGCAGGCAATACATTGTTCAAATGTTTTTACATTTCCTTTTAGGCTTTTTCCTAAATATAATCAGTATACAAACAGATCTTTACCACTGATATTTCAAAGACAAATATTGTTTTCAGAATATTTTTGTTTTCCTTGCAATGGTAAAGATTCTACTAGATTGAGATAGACTCCTTTGGCTTAGATATTTCTTCTGGAACTTTAGTGCTGTGCATTGGAAGTTGATTGTATGCAACTTAGGAAGTGAATTGAGATGATATTTGGCCTTGGACCCAAGAGAACCTAAATCTTGTCTTTAATGGGTGACCCTCCCACTGAGGTGCTCATGACCATATATAGGAAAAAGTTAAGGCTAGGTGTAATCTGTATAACCAGCTGGCACTTTGGCTCCATTCCCAATGTAATCCTCCAATGAGCTAGGCTTAATATATAAAGGCCCCTTTCCCGTGTGAGGTGGGTTCATGTAGCTCAGAACTAAGTCATCTGCTGGTATGCTCTGTTTCTACTTTAGTTAGAGTCTACAGCACAGTTTAGATCTTTTGTTCCAATAGGAGGAGCAGCCACACCTCCAAGACCCGGAGAGTAACCTGCCCCAGAGTCTAGAGAATTCACACAGGTAGCTCTCTCTGGATCTTTAGAAATTTTCAACTAAGAAACTTCATCCTTATGTCTGATTAGTCCTTGTAGGAGAGGAGAAATGGATAGTTCCTGGCTTTCCGACTACGTTACTGCATACGCATTGAACCTCCTGGTAGAGGAGGAAGGAAAAGTCACAGAGTTTCAATAATTGGGAAAGAAGAGGAGTGTGAAATTACTGCTTGGGTTACAAAGTTTTGAAGCACATTCTGTCTCATTTTAAAGTATAGGGTAAACCTAATCAATTTGGACTGTGAGCAACAGTCTTGTGTCCTTACCTCGATTAATACTTTCTCTTTTCTGGACAGCTACATTATTTTTATTTTGAGTATCTCCATACCAGAACTAGTCTCTTTCTTTTGATAAACTGCTGCCAAGAAAAAGAGAACATGTTATTTTCCCATGAGATTGGATATTTAAAAATAATCTAACGTATTTGGTAGTGTTGAGACGTGGGTGGGAAGAGTAAGGCACCAAGTGTTGATGGACTTGCCCATTTAGGATTGGGGTACCACCTTTTTTGAAAACACAATAGGCAATCCTGTCAAATTTAGAAGTTCTATTTCCTAGTGTTTTTTTTTTTTTACATAGAGAGCTATTTTCCTATGACTAACTCAAGAGAATGTATTGAGAAATACTGAACAATGAACACTTGTTAAACTTCAGTAACAAACCAAAGGCTGGGAGAAGTCGGGAAGGAAATACAGAGCAGGAACTAAGAAACAAAAGGGAAGTGCATTTGAGAGAGTCAAATCAGATTCTCATCAGGTGTTAATGTGCTTCAGTTCTGTGCTCTGCTCCAGTTGCTGCTTTTCATTCTTTTGTAGGAAGAAATGCAGATGGTGTCAATATGAACATATTACCACCTGTGCAAATAGTAACAGCCAAAACACTATGAGGAGGATTATACAGCATTTTTTAAATAAGAAAACTTCCTTAAGGGATTTAGAAATCATTTCTAATGTTCATCTACTATGGCTTGGGAAGGAGGCAACAGATTATTATTTTTAGTTTTTAATATGAAATCTTGTTACAGCTAGGATTGAATTGTCCAAGGTCTAGTCATCGGTGGAGCTGTGTAGAGAAAGAAAGCCTATTGATTCCCAGACGTGAGTTCTGTTTGGTAGCAGGGTCTTCAATCTGAGAGTCAGAAGTGAATGTTGGAGATTACAAGCAACATGACTATATTTAGAGACTACATAGGATGTTTTCTTCTTATCACTCATACTACATGATAAATGAAAAAATATAATTGTAAAGATAACTTTTTTTATGAGTTGATGTAAGTCCAACTAGGGGTAGGTGATAAGCAGAGAAACACAAAATAAAATAGTTTTCACATTTAAGTTTTACATCCATCATATTTCTGTGCATGACATAAAAATGAGGTGTAATTTCCCCCTCAAACAGTCAACCAATTGCCTCAACAGAGTTTACTGAATAATTCTTTTATCGCCAATTTGATTTTGCCTTTACAATATAACTTGTATTATTCTAGATTCTTTTGCTCACCTGGTCTATGTATTGATCTAGCAGCAGTGTTTCAGTTTAAATTCTTAGAGCTGTTTAAGTTTTGATGATCTCTTTAAAACAAGTACTGGCTCATTTCTCTTTTTCAAAATTTTGGGTGATCTATTCATTTATTATTTCAAATCAACTCAGAATTACTTTTCCAAGCTCAAAATACCATTTTTAGATTTTGAATATAATGCCATTATACCAATACAGTTTTTAGGGAAGACTTGATATAATTAAAATATTTGGTCTTCTCACCAAGGAACATTAACTGTCTCTCTGTTTAGTTGAATCTTTCTCTTGTGCCCTTCAGTAAAATAAAATTTTATTTATTCAGTTTCAGCACATTTATGTTTATTCTTAGATACTCTTTTAAAAAATTATAAACGGAATTTTACCATTATATTTTTGAATGGATCATTTTGGTATAAAGAAAGTTATTGGTTTTTGTATAAAATTTTTTAAAATTTAAATGATTTGCAGAAATCTGTTATGAGTTTAAATAGTTCTTTAGTGTTTTGCTTTCTAGGTAATCATATTTGCAAGTAATGATGTATTCCAGAGGTCTTTCTGCTTTATTATTTTCAAAGAATCTATCTTTTTCTAAAAATAAATAAGCCAACAAGTTTTTCTACTTCATTATTTTTTGCTTTTATTTTCAGTGTCTTATCCTTATTTCTTGAAACTCTCCTCTCCTCACCCTCTGTGAGCTCTGTTCTTCTCTCTGTTTGCTCTTGCTCATCCCACCTCCCACAGGTGAGTGTGCCAAAGAATCTACTCTATTTTTTGCCCTAACTATTGATCTGTCCTGTTAGCCTGGCTTTTGGTAATGACCTCAGAGCTGCTAAGATCTCCAAATCCACCTATGATCATAGACAGCTGGCTCTGCAGAATAGTAGAAGTTATTTTTTAAAATTTGTGGTAATTCCTGTAACGTAAAATTAACCAGCTTAACCATTTTTAAGTGTGCAGTTCAGTGACTAGCAGTAGTTTTATTATGCACTTGATTATGACCAAGGCTTTATCAAGATGATCCTAAGTTCCTATTTAGGAACTTTAACTGCTCGCATTTATTACTAATCACTGGCCAGATCCTGTCAGGTTCACCTTGTTATGTCTCTGTTTTCACTCTGCTCTATTGCCAAGGCCAGGCCTGAGGTTCAAGCTATGGAGATTATTTGCTCATCCCCCTGCCTTTCTTATTTCTTCCACTTAATATTAATGTCCCCCAAGGACCAGATCCTATCAAACCACTTTTCTGTTAAGAGTTTTTGAATGGTGTCCAGTAGCCCACAGAAAAAGTACAAACCCTTGGCATTCACGGTCTCATGATCTGGCTGCAGCCTCTCTTGTGGCTCATCCTCTCCTTACACTGCTCTAGCTCAGGTGACATACTGAGAGAAGAGGGTTGGAGACATCTAGGAGGACTAGTGGCGAAGGAAGAGGAAACTGCTGTCTTGCTATAAGAGTAGGGATTTAGTCCTGCACTGCTAGGACATTCCTCTCACCACCCCCAAACAAAGAAGCTGTAAATCTGGGTTATTAGGTGAAAATCTTTTATTTAAAATGGTTGGCTATCAATGAATGGTTTTGAATAACTGTGAGCAATTTAAAAACATGTTTGGTGGCTGCATCCAACCACAGTTGATGACCTCTATTCTGATTTAGCAGGGTTACCTTAGATTTTCTCTGACTATCTGTAGTGCGCCTGCAAGTGGAACATTGGATTATAGTCTAAAGAAATGTAAAAATAAATACAATAGGGGTTTTGGAGACTTCCACGGAAAAAAAAGTTACTGCTTTAAAGGTTTTTCATGGTTCCTGTGAAAAGGTCAACAGTTGGATTTAAAATGGCATATATAATCCAATACTACCTACTTGTGCCTGTGGGAGCACAGTGAGCGTTCTACCACGAGAAGCTTTTTTTATTATCAACAGTATAGTTTATTATACACACGCACACAGATATTAATATGTTGTCATTTCATAGGACAAGTTAGTCAAGATGTCCACAATTTCGAAGCACTTTGGGCTGAAATACAAAGAAGAATCGTACATCTTTAAAGAGCTTGAGAAAGTTCGCCAAGTGACTAAAAAGGATTTTCAACAAATCAAGCAGAAGTTAGCGTCCAAACCGGCCGCGGATGAAGGCCGCGTCTTCGTCCTCCCGGCCCCTGGCCCAGGCCAGCCAGGGAAGAAGAGCGTTTCCCCAACCAGACCCCCAAAGCCATCAGAGCCCCTTCGGGCTAAAGGCCCTGCGAACCCCGCGGCGGCCCGCCCCCGGGGCCCTAGCGGGGCAGCCGCTCCCGGGAGGACCCCGCCGTTTTGCCCCCAGGACTTCTACTTGCGGAGCTCCGCGTTCCTCCGGCACCAGCCCCAGAGGAGGCCGCCGGTCATCGCCTCCGGGGCCGGGACGTCCAGACCCCTGGTACCGATGCCGCCACCGGAGCCAAGGGGCGAGCCCGGGGCGCGTCGCGGCCCGAGGACCCTGCGGCCTGCGCGCGGCCCTCCAGCCCGCACGGCCCGCGGGCACGACGCGAACCGCGAGACGGCAGCGCTCGCTGAGGCCGGCACGGCCAAAGTGAGGAAGGGCAGCCCCGTTGCCAGCGAGGACGGCGACACGGAGGCGGTCAGCCGGCGGGGGCAAGCGAGCGGTCACACGCCCTGCTTGCGCGAGCGCGCGGCTTCCAGAACGGACCGGGAGGGCGTCCCGCAGGCCCCGCAGCCCGTGCGGGCGGCCCCCACGTCCAGAAAGGAGGTCGTCGCCTCCCTGCAGTCCCAGGCCCAGCTGGCCTCCGACCAGACCGTCAGAGAGCTCATTCAGTGTGTCCTCGGCCGGAACCGCGACGCTAAGATGGAAGTAGGTGAATGACGGAGGAGGAGTGTTTCTCCTGGGTGGATGCAATGCTAGGAGTCATGGTGGACTATTTCAGGGCATATGGTGTGCGGTAAGACTGTAAGGTAGGCCGCTGGGGTGTTTGAATTTTCCATCAAGGAAGGGTATCTTCTTTTCAGTGAAAGAAATTGAGCAGTTATTTAAAAAACTGGTTCAAAGAACATTCAGTTATAGACTTGAGTAATAAATCACTGGTAACCTTTCCCTTCAAATTCTTTGTGATTATTTATCGTTAAAATTACAGATGTTTTAAATGGAAATCTCAGTCTTTTTCAGCTCCAGATTAGAATTATTAGTGATGAATTTATATACTAATAAGAGCATCAATATATTAGTAATAAGTTGAATTAATGACTTCTGTAATGTTTCTAGTGAAAACCATTCTCTTAAAAATATTTTTTAAAAATGTACCTTCTGGGCCTTCCCAGTTATAGGGATTACAAGTGATTCTAGTATGCCAGCAACATGGGACAAAGTTTATGTGCATTTTTGTCTCATGAATCACCCCATCACATGGATACCTGTGAGAACTCTGCTTTACACAGGAGGCTTCCTGGCTTTAGTGAGGTGAGAGGATGGGCTCAGTGTCCCACAGCTGATACATGGCAGGGCTGAGATTCCTCCCCACACTGTCACACCCCAGACACTGGACTGGAACAATGCCAGGTCCATCCGTTTGTTGATTGTAATATGTCCCTGGCAGGGAGCAAAGCTAGATAGAGTCATAGTTTAAGATAATTTGTCCAATTCAGAGACTTTGCTCTGGCAGGGACATTCATAACAAAATAATAAGGGAATCTGAGTTCCACACAGAAACAGAGACCAAGAGAGAGAAATAGAGGAGGGAAGGAAGGAGGGAGGAAGAGACACCGTCTGTTTTTGGGGATGGGAGTAACAGTGCGAGAAGGAAGAAGCTCTGTCACTCTTCCTGGCTGCAGCATCAGATCTCTTGTTGGTACTGCTGTTACATGATGTCTTTGAGTCCCAGCCCCAGAGTTCCCTTTCGCTGTGATTTAAGGAATGTGATCATAAAGCCTGTTAGAAAAACGGAAACATGCAAGGACAAGAATCCCCAGTGGTGTCTGTCCCCTGATGTTAGTCGGCAGAGTAGGACAGATGTTTTCCTTTAAAACCCACACTTCCCCACAGTTATGGACAAGACCAGTGTGACTGCTTGAACCATTTCAAAATGGATATCTCCAGTTAGATTTTCTGTGGGTCTAACAGAGAAAGGAATCAGGCATACACATTGGAGAGACTACGAGAGAACAAAGGCCTTGGTCCCTACCCGTGTATGAAGGAACTCTATGACAGTCAAGGGGCTCAGCATGAAGAGCGGTCCAGATCAGAAACTGGCTCAGAGGTCCTGGAGAGTTGCAGAAAGGTATACTTTCAGGACAAAGTACTCCCATACGAGACAATACATTTTGATAAGTTCAAATATAACAGAATATAAGTAGGGAGGGTATCGAATGATAAATGAACACTGGGACAGTGAATTCTGTTCTTTCTGGTATTCCATTTCTCTTGTGTATTCTTTTTTGTTGTTTCAGTTACCAGAATTGTTTAATGTAGAACAGCAGCTTGGGGCATTAGAATCAGGTGCCAGGGGAACTATCCCTCTGTTACCACTTGGCCAGTATCAAATGCCTCCTGTTTTATTAATTTTAAGTGTAGTGTAGATTTTGTTCTTTTTAAGTTTTACCCCCCTCCACTGCTTCAGCAATTACAAAATATGGCACTTTGCATAATTTTGAACAAAGTGGTTTCAGAAGTTTTAAGGTAAGGGGGGAACAATGAAGAATTTGTTGAAGTGGCTGTGGCTTGATAAGTGACAGATAATAAAAATGCAAGTGGTGAAAGTGGTGTCTAAATTATGATTTAAAAAATTCTTAAGATTAGCATAAGGGTCATTTATTGTAAACATTTGGAATTCATATAAACAATGTTCTCTCCAGGATAATGAAGAAATATGCTTCTTTGCTTTAGACAACTTAATGTGGAGCCACACAGCAATCCCTACAGGGAAAGCCATAGGGTAAGACAGTCTTGACAGGGTGTGTTGTCTCTGTTTAGAGCTTGGGCAAGGCCATTACAGACTTAGCATTCAGAGTTTCATAAACAACTATATAGGCCAAAAGCACACAGAATACCTGAAGATGAAACTTAGTTGTCAAATGTAGGTTAAACATCTAACCAGGGTTTCTCAACATTGGCACTATTGACATTTTGAGTTGGATAATTCTTCCTTACAGGTGGCTGTCCTGTGGATTATAGGATGTTTAGAATTATCCCTGGCCTCTACCTGCTAGATGCCAGTAGCACAGCCCTGCCACCCCCTACTTCCAAGTCATGATGATCAAAATATCTTCCGGTGTTGCAAAGTGAGACCTTGGGAAAAAGGGCAAAATCACTCCCCACCTCCAGTTGAGAACCACTGGCCTAAATAGTATGCATTGACCATGGAATGGTGGATAGAAATGTTATAAGGTCCATGATTATTTTACTACGCTTAAATGGGAGAAGTTCAGTATTATCATTCATAAAATACATTCTAATTATGAGAGACTAGTGTTCAGAGACTACCTTTCAGATGTTAACTGAGGATGAATCCTTGCTTCTTTCACATATAGTTATTTTTGGCTATACAGCGCAAAAGAAAAATGGCCTAACATGACTGAGGTAAGAGGGAATTCATATTGCAAGGTCTCTTATGAACAAATAATGTTTATATGCACAAGAAAATGTTATATTATATCAAACATATAACATATATTATATCAAACTTATATATTATAAAATGTCATATATACATCAAACTTATGCCTGCTTGAACTTCAGGGAAGATGAAGTAGAGGTACTTTTCACTGTTCCTCCTGCTAAGTATAACTAAGTACAAACTCTGGACATTATATAGAAGACAAGCATGAGAAGACTCCAAAGGGTGGAGAGACAACACACTGACTGGTCAGGGACTTTGGGATCCAAGGAATCACACAGAGACGAGTTGTTGGGTTTTCCTTTTGCCTTATATTTCCCAGACCTGGAGCTAAAGAAACTGGCAACCTAGGAATGCCAGTGGGTGCAGACAGAAAAAGCCCCAACGAAGTCCTGCTCTCTTTAGCCAAAGGAACAAGAAAGAGACAAGCAAATCAAAACTTGTTCAGTAACTCTAGCCAACACCACAGAAAAACCCCATCCCTACCTGCCAAGACTGCATGGGGAGCCTAGACTTCCAGTCTCACCAGGCTGTGACAAGGTACCCATCCCCTGCCCACTGAGGTGGTGTCAGTGGAGAAACAAGGCTTTCAACATCGCCCAGGAGTGAGGAGGCTACCCTCTCCCTTGTCCCTATATATATATATATATATATATATATATATATCACTGGAGGTCATGTGAGGAACAGCAATGGGACACCTCTATCCCTCCCAGTTAGTATAGTGTCAGCAGAGGCCTAGTGGGGGCCAGAACTCCTATTCCCACTTGGTAATTAAAAGGAGTTCTCCACTCCTCCTATTCCCACTCAGTAATTAAAAGGAGTTCCCCACTCCTGGTGTCAGCAGAGACAAAGTTGGGAACCCGGTCTCCTACCACTGCCTGGCAGTAATGAGGCAGCTCCGGCCTTCCCCTGACTGCCCTTACTAGAACAGTGTCAGAAGGAGCCGGCTAAAACAGGAAGTTCAAATAAGATCCAGACTCTCATAACATAAAACCCAAAATGTCCAGTTTCAATAGAAAATCACTTGTCATACTATGAACCAGGAATATCTTGACTTGGAAGAAAAAAGATAATCAATAGATGCCAACATTGAGTTGAAAGAGATGTTAGAATTATCTGACAAAGATTTTAAAGTGTCCCTCAAAAAATATGATTCAATGAGTAATTATGAGCACACTTGAAACAATGGAAAAATAGAAAGTCTTAGCAGAGAAATAGTTGCATTAACAAAATAGAAGATATAAAGTGGAACTAAAGGAAATTTTCAGAACTAAAAATTATAATCACTGAAATAAAAACTCAGTGGATGGCTTAACTGTTGGATGGAAAGGGCAGAGGAAAGAATCAGTGAACTTGACGATGAAACGATGCAGTGTACTCAATGTGAACAACAGAAAGACAGTAGACTGAGGAGGAAGAATGGACAGGGCCTCAGAGACCTGGGGGCGGTCAAAAAAGATCTAACTTTCATGTAATCGAAGTACTGGAAGTTGAGTCACTCCAAACCAAAGAAATCCAAATGAATCTGCACCAAAACACAACATCACAATTCTAAAAGTTAAAAATAAAAAATCTTGAAAGCAGCGAGAGAGAAACAATGTATTGCCTATAAAGGAAAACAACTTGAATGACAATGGATTTCTCATCAGAAACCATAGATGCCAGAAGGAATGGGTACAACATTTTTCAAGTGCTGAAAGAAAAGCAGCTTCCATCCAGAATTCTATATCTAGTGAAATTATCCTTCAGGAATGAAGGGGAAATCAAGACATTCTCAGATGAAGGAAAACTAAGAGAATTTTTCACTAGCAGTCCTACCCTAAAAGAATGGCTAAAGAAGTTCTCCAAACAGAAAGGAAATGATAGGAGAAAGGACAAATAGAATACCAAAAAAGAAGAAAGAACACAATAAATAAAAACTATGGATAAATACAATAGATTTTCCTTCTCCTCTTGAGCCTTCTAACTTGTGTTTGATGGTTGAGGCTAAAATTATAACACTGGTGTGACTCTAAGTATAAGTAGAGGAAATTTAATTTAAGCAAATATAAATAGGGTAAATAGATATAAAAGGAGGTAATTGGAAATGGCACTCTAATTAGAAAATGACAATGTCCATATATATACTGTAGAACCTAGAATAATGACTAAAACAGCTAGATAAAGAGAGTCACTTAGAAAACTGTAGATGAATCTAAACAGAATTCTAAAAGCTGTTAAGTAACATACAGGAAGGCAGGTCAAAATAAACAGAGAAACAAACAACAGAACAAAAAACAAACAACTAAGTTACAGCTTCAAACTCAAACATATTAATAAATACATTAATATAAAAGGTCTAAATACACCAATTGAAAGACAGAGATTGCCAAGTGGATTAAGCACATAACTATATGTTGTCTATAAGAAACTTCCAACATAATATATATAGTCAGGTTGAAAGTAAAGGCTGGAAAAATATATATCATGCATACATTAATAAAAAAAAGCAGGGGTGATCATATAAATTTCTGATAAAAGTAGACTTCAGAACAGACAAAATGACTGGAGACACATCGGGATACTATAATATGACAAAAGGTCAATCCACCAGGAAGGCAAAACAATACTAAATGTATGTACAAAAATAATGGAGCTGAAAAAATACGTGAAGTAAAAACTGAAAGGAGAAATAGACAAATCTACAATTATGGTTGAAGACTTCAACACCCTTCTTGTCAACAACTGATAATAAAACTGTAAATCTACAATTACAGTTGAAGACTTCAACACCTTTCTTATCAACAACTACTAGGAAAACTAGACAGAAATTCCTCACAGATATAGAACTCAACAATTAAATCAACCATCATGGTCTAAACTACATTTACCGAACACTGTGCTCAGCAACAGCAGAACATGCATTCTTATCAACTACCCATGGGATATATACTAAGTCCATATTTAGGCCATAAAAACTTCAGTAAATTTAAAAGAGTTGAAATCATACAGAGTGTGTTTCTGACAATAATGAAATCAAGCTAGAAATTAATAACAGAATGATCATAGGAAAATCTCCAAACACTTGGAAACTAAACAGTATACTTCTAAATAATCCATGGATAAACAGGAAGTCTCAGGGAACTTAAAAAAAAAGACATTGGAGTAAATCAAAATGAAAATACAACATGTCAAAATATGTGGTATACAGGTAAAGCAGTACATTTAACTTAGAAAAATGAAAACATATTCAGACAAAAACCTCAGATGAAAGTTCATAGCAGCTTTTATTACTTAATAACCAAAAACTAGAAATAACCCAGATGCCTTCAAAGGGTAAGTGAATATATTACTCAGCAATAAAACAAAAGGAGGTGCTGATACTTGCAACAACTTGGACGAATCTCCAGAAATTATGCTGAGACAAAAAAAGCAATCACCTGATGTTAGATACTGTATAATTCTATTTATACAGCATTCTTTAAATGACAGAATTATAGGACTGGTGAACAGATCTGTTGCTGCCAGGAGATAAGGACATACTTGGGGTAGGGGAGGGTATGTGGCTTTAGTCAGATAACATGAGAAAGGCTTGTGGTGGTGAACATATTTTGTATCTTGACTGTACACTGGTTGTGATATTGTATTATAGTTTTGCAAGCTATTACCATTGAGTAAACCTGGGAATAGGGTACATGGGATATCTCTGTTATTTTTTACTATCTACAATTATCTCAAAATAAAAGTTTAATTTAAAATGTTATCAGATTCTTTAAAAAAGTGTGTGCTTATTTTTTTGTTGAAGTATCATTGATATACAATCTTATATTAGTTTCAAAGGTACAACCCAGTGGTTCAGCAGTTACCCATGTGATTAAATCCTCTAGTATGGTTACTATCTATCAACACAGAAAGATGTTGCAGAATCATTGACTATATTCCCCATGCTGTACTGCCATTCTTGTGCCCAATTTATATTGTAATTGTGAATTATTGTGCCCCTTTATCCCCCTCACCCTCCTCCAAACCAACTCCAATCCCTCCCCCTTGGTAACCAACCACTAGTCACTTCTGAGTGTCTGTGAGACTACTGCTGTTTTGTTCCTTTTGTTTTGCTTTGCTTTTATATTCCACAAATAGGGGAGATGATATAGTATTTGTCTTTCCCTGCCTGGCTTATTTCACTGAGCATAATACCCTCTAGCTCCATCCATGTTGTTGCAAATCATAGGATTTTTTCTTTTTTATGGCTGAATAATATTCCATTGTGTATATGTACCACATCTTCTTTATCCATATATCTATTAATGGACAGTTAGGTTGCTTGCATATCTTGGCTTTTGCAAATAGTGTAGTGATAAACATAGAGGTGCAAAAATCTTTTTAAATCAGGGATTTTGTTTTCTTTGCATAAAACCCTAGAAGTGGAATTACTAGGTGAAATGGTATTTCTATTTTTAGTTTTTTGAGGAACCTTAATACTGTTCTCCACAGTGGCTGCACCAACTGACATTTCCACCAAGAGTGTGGGAGGGTTCCCTTTTTTCCACATCCTTGCCAACAATTATTTCTTGTCTTTTGGATAGTGGTCATTCTAACTGGTGTGAGCTGATATCTAATTGTGGTTTTAATTTGTATTTCCCTGATGATTAGTGATGTGGAACATCTTTTCATGTGCCTGTTGGCAATTTGTGTTTATTCTTTGGAGAAATGTCTGTTAAGGTCCTCCACCCATTTTTTAATTGGGTTATTATTCATTTTTTGGGGCTCAAAGCATATAAGTTTTTATGTATTTTGGATGTTAACCCCTTATCAAATGACTCATTTACAAATATATTCTCCCATACTGTAGGATACCTTTTTGTTCTGCTAATGGTGTCCTTTGCTGTACAGAGGCTTTTTAGTTTAATGTAGTCCCACTTGTTCATTTTTTATTTTGTTTCCCTTGCTCAAGGAGATGTGTCAAGGAAAAAATTGCTCATATGTACGTTCAGGAGATTTTTGCCAATGTTTTCTTCTAACAGTTTTATGGTTTCATGACTTAAATTCAGGTATTTGATCCATTTCAAGTTTACTGTTGTGGATAGAGTTATACAATCATCCAGTTTCATTGTCTTACATGTAGCTGTCCAGTTTCCCCAACAGCAGTTGTTGAAGAGGCTGTCTTTTCCCCATTGTATATTCATGGCTCCTTTATCATATCAATTGACCATGTGTGCATGCTTTGATGTCTGGGCTTTCTATTCTGTCGCACTGATCTATGGGTCTGTTCTTGTGCCATTACCAAACTGTTTTAATTATTGTAGCTTTGTAGTAGAGCTTGAAGTTAGGGAATGTAATCTCCCCAACTTTGTTCTTTCTCAGGATTGCTTTGGCTATTTGGGGTCTCTTGTGGTTCCATGTGAATTTTAGAACTACTTGTTCTAGTTCATTGAAAAATGCTGTTGGTGTTTTGACAGGGATTACATTGAATCTGTAGACAGAATGGCCATTTTGATAATATTAATTCTTCCCATTCATGAGCACATGATTTATTAATTTATTGGTGTCTTTGATTTCTCTCATAAGTGTCTTATAGTTTTGAGTACAGGTTTTCATCTCTTTGGTTAGGTTTTTTTCTTGGATATTTTCTTCTTTTTGATGCAATTGTAAATGGAATTGTTTTCCTGATTTCTCATTCTGCTAGTTCATTGTTAGTATATAGGATTGCAACAGATTTGTGTGTTAATTTTGTGTCCTGCCACTTTGCTGAATTCAGATATTAGTTATATTCATTTTTTAGTGGAGCCTTTAGGGTTTTCTATGTATAATATGTCATCTGCAAATAGTGACAGTTTAACTTCCTTACCAATTTGGATGACTTTTATCTCTTTGTGTTTTATTGCCATGGCTAGGATTTCCAGTACTAGGTTGAATAAATGTGTTGAGAGTGGACATCCTTGTCCTGTTCTTGATTTTAGAGGAAAAGCTTTCTCTAAATTAAGATGTGAGCTGTGGGTTTGTTGTATATGGCATTTATTATGTTGCGGTATGTACCCTTTAAACCCATTTTGTGGAGAGTTTTTATCATAACTGGATGTTGAATTTTGTCAAATGCTTTTTCAGCATCTATTGAGATGATCATGTGGTTTTTATCCTTCATTTTGTTAATGTGGTATGACATTGATTGATTTATGATTATTGTACCATCCTTGCCTCCCTGGAGTAAATTCTACTTGGTCGTGATGGATGATCCTTTTGATGTATTTGTGAATTTGGTTTGCTAATATTTTGTTGAGCATTTTTGCCTCTATGTTTATCAGGGATATTGGTCTGTGATTTTCTTTTTTGTGGTGTTTGTCTTGTATTGGTATTAGAGTGATGCTGGCCTCGTAGAATGAGTTTGAAAGTATTCCCCCCTCTTCTGTTTTTTGGAGTACTATAAGAAGGATAGGTATTAACTCTTATTTAAATATTTGGTAGAATTCAGTTGTGAAGCCATCTGGACCTGAGGTTTTGTTTCTTGGGAGTTTTCTGATTATCAGTTTGATTTCATTGCTGGTAATTGATATGTGCAGAATTTCTGCTCTTCCTGGATCAGTCTTGGAAGGTTATATTTTTCTAGGAAGTTGTCCATTTCTTCTAGTTGTTCAATTTATCAGCATATAATTTTTCACAGTATTCTATAATAATTCTTTGTATTTCTGTGGTATCCATTGTGATTATTCCTTCTTCATTTGTGATTTTGCTTATGTGTGTACTCTGTTTTTTTCTTGATAAGTCTGGCTAGGGGCCTATTCTGTTTTGTTTATTTTCTCAAAGAACCAGCTCCTGTTTTCATTGATTTTTTTCTATTATTTTATTCTTCTCTATTTTATTTATTTCTGCTCTGATCTTTATTATGTCCCTTCTATGAACTTTGGGTTTCATTTATTCTTCCTTTTCTAGTTTCTTCAATTGTGAGTTTAGACTGTTTATTTGGGATTGTTCTTGTTTCTTAAGGTAGGCCTGTATTGCTGTGTACTTCCCTTTTTGAACTGCCTTTGCAGCACCCTACAGATTTTGGGCTGTTGAACTTTTGTTTTCATTTGTCTCCATCTATTGCTTGATTTCTGTTTTAATTTGTTCATTGACCCATTCATTACTTAGAAGCATGTTGTTTAGTCTTTAAGTGTTTGTAGGCTTTTTTTTTTCTTTGTGTGAGTTATTTCCAGTTTTATACCATTTCAGTCTTTTTGAATTTATTGAGGTTCTTTTTGTGGCCTAGTATGTGATCTATTCTGGAGAACATTCCACATGCACTTGAGAAGAATGTGTAACCTGCTGCTTTTGGTGGAATTTTCTGTAGATGTCTGTTAAGTCCATCTGATCTAATGTATTGTCCAGTGCGTCTGTTTCCTTGTTTATTTTTCTATCTGGCTGATCTATTGATGTGAGTGGTGTGTTAAAGTCTCCTAAAATGAATGTGCTCTACTCTATTTCCCCCTTTAATTCTGTTAGTATTTGTTTTACTATTTAGGTGCTCCTATGTTGGGTGTATAGATATTTATAATGGTTATATTTTCTTGTTGGACTGACCCCCTTATCATTATGTAATGTCCTTCTTTATCTCTTGTTACTTTCTTTGTTTTGAAGTCAATTTTTTCTGCTCTAAGTACTGCTACTCCTGCTTTTCTCTCCCTATTTTTCCATGAAATTCTTTTTCTGTCCCTTCACTTCTAGTCTGTGTCTTTGGGTCTGAATGAGTCTCTTGTAGGCAGCATATAGATGGATCTTGCTTCTTTATCCATTCTGCCATTCTATGTCTTTTGATAGGTGCATTCAAGCCATTTACAATTAAAGTAATTATCAATACATATATACTTACTGCCATTTTGTTAATTGTTTTCTGGTTTTCTTTTTATAGCTCATCTCTTATACTCTTCTGTTGTTATTTGGTGGTTTTCTTTGTGTTGTGATTAGATTTCTTAAAAACATTTTTTTTGTGTATCTATTGTAGGCTTTAGTTTTGTGCTTACCAAAGGTTCAAGGATAGCTTCCTTATTATATAACAGTCTATATTAAGTTGCTGATTACTCTATTTCAAACACAACCTAAAGATATTATTTTTTCTTCTTCCTCTTCCACACTTTATGTGTTAGATGTCATAATCTGCACTTTTTGTGTATCCCTTAACTGATTTTGTGAATATTTGATTTTGCTTCTTTTATTTTATTTTCATACTTACTTGGTAATTATTGGTCTACTACCTTTACTGTAGGTTTAGTTTCATTGGTGAAAGCCTTTTAGCCTTAGGGGCACTTTCATCTACAGCAGTCCTATAGGCTTATCCTGTAAGGCTGTCTTAGTGGTGGAGGCTTCCTTCAACTTTTGTTTATCTGGAACTTCTTTAACCTGCTTCAAATTTAAATGATAATCTGCTGGGTAGAGGATACTTGGGTGGAAGTCCTTCTTTTTCAGTCCATTATATATTTCATACCACTCCCTTCTGGTCTGTAAAGTTACTGCTGAGAAGTCTACTAATAGATTGATGGGGTTTCCCTTATAAGTAGTCTTTTTTCTCTTTCTGTCTCTTTTCAGTACTCTCTCCTTACCTTTGATCTTTGCCATTTTAATTATTATATGTTTTAGTGTTGTCTTCCTGGGGTTCCTTTTGTTAGGGACTCTTGTGCTTCCATAACCTGAGTGTCTATTTCCTTCCTGAGATTGGGGAATTTCTCAACAATTATTTCCTCCAAAAGACTTTCTATCCCTTTGTCTCTCTCTTCTCCTTCTGGTACCCCTATTGTGCAAATATTGTGTCATTTGGATTGGTCACACAGCTCTCTCATCATTCTTTTATTCCTAGAGATCTTTTTTCTCTCTGTTCCTCAGCTTTGTTGTGTCCTGTTCTCTAATTTCCTGTCTCCTCCACTTGCAGTATTCCACTCTTAAATCCTTCCATTGTATGTTTCATTTCAGTTACAGTATTCTTCAGCTTTTAGTGGCTCTTTTTCAGGTTTTTCTATTTCTTTGTTGAAGTCCTGCCTGAGATCTTGAATATTTTCCTGTAAATTAGTGAGCATGCTTATAACTTTTACTTTGAAATGTTTATCAAGAAGGTTGGTGATCTCCGTTTCATTTAGCCTCTTTCTGATGTCTTGTCCTGTGGTTTTGTTTGGAACATATTCCTTTGCCTCCTCATTTTGTCAGGGTTTCTGTGTTTCTTCTTTTGTGTTAGATGGCTCTGCTATGCCTCCTGGCCCATAGAGTAACAGCTTAATGAAGGAGGTGTCCTATGGTGCCCAGAAGCTCAAGACTCTTTACTCTCCAGTGCCTGGTTCTACTTTGCAGGAGCCCCAGCAGTTGGTTTGCAGTGAGTGAAGTGGCCTTTCTGTTCATCTTCTGTAGTGGTCTGAGTCTGAGTCTGGGCCAGCTGTATGCTTCAGCTGCCACCTTTATAATCTGAGCAGAAGCCTCTGCTGGGATCGCTGTGAGCAGGGCCACCCTTTGCCTACCCTGCAGTGATAGCAGAGCTTCAGGTTTAATGAGGTAGGTGGGCCAATGTGCAGCTCATGGGCAGGGAGGTGTGCAGCACTGGGCTTGGACACCCCTGGGTGGAAGGACTTCTTGGGGCTGGCTCCTGCAGGCACCTACTCTGGTTGGGCTGCAGTGGGGCCAAGAAAGCTGGGAGAGTCTCCCTCTGCCTGTCAGGCAGCAAAGTCTGATGCTGCTGCTGGGCTGAGTGGGTTGGCTGGCAGTGTGCGCAGGGAGGCAGGTTGGGGCTGAGTTGACAGCAATGAGGTTGGAGCATCTAGGGCTCCTGAGAGTTCCCAACCTGTTGGGCCAAAGGATGGCTGGGGAGGTATGGCTCACCTGCCTTTTTTCCTGAGGAGAGAGCTCCATCCTACCCTCACCCCTCTGTCACCCCTCCCACTATTGGCAAGGCTTTCAAACTGCCGTCTCTGCTTTGGATCTCAGGACTTGAGGAATGTGCCTGTCCTCCACAAGTGGCTGGAGTCTCAGCCTCCCAGAGTGTTCTGCCTGTCCCTGTTCAGCCCTGCTAATCACCAGAACCCAATGTAATGTGGACTCATGCTCCCAGAGCAGATCTCCAGGGCCGTGTGTGAAACATTCCTGGGCTCCTCCCCTCTCTGCTCTGCTCCACTTTCTCCTGCTTATAGAATGGGGTGGTGGGAGGGCTTCGGTCCAGCTTGGTTGTGGCTCTGCCACTTTACCCTTTTCTGTGTGGTCTTCTCTTCTTGCCCAGGTTGTAGGTTGTTCTGCAGTTCTCAGGTCATTTTCAGGTTAGTTGTATTTGCTGTATTTTCTTTTATGTGTTTTTGGGGGAGTTTTCCACCTTGCCTTCCTATTTCACCATCTTTTTTTTTTTTTTTTTTTACAAAGAATCAGTGTATGCTTATTTTGACAAGTTATAAGAAGTGTTAAAAAACAAAATTCGACCAAATAAATTTGAATGTCAATTTATTCACAAGTAAATTGGCTTTATTGAGTAATTCATGAATCAGGCAGCATCCCCCTTACCAAGCAGGGAGTTGTTTAAAGGAGTTACACAAAATGGAAGGTTTTTAAAGACAGGAAGGTGGGGGAAAATTTATTAGCAAAAGAAAAGAAGGGGTTGTTTCAGACAAGGTCACCTTGGGATGAAGAGCAGGGAGTTTTATCATGCAGATTGCCTCATATTTTTGGGAGGATGGAGAGGGCTCATGGGACAGGTTATCTTATCAATGTTGACTAGAAAATTCCTGACTGGCTACAATTCAGTTCTAAATTGAAACTGAATTTAGGCCAAGTAGTAAGTCCCAGTTTGGTGTCTTCATCTAGCTGAAGGCACACCATGTTGGGCTTGTGTCTTTCTTTTTTAACAGAAGAAACAATAACATATTCGCTTCTAAGCTTTCCTTAGCTCCCCAACAGTAACCAATACTTATTGTTGTTTATCTTCTAAACTTGTCTTAATATTTTAATTCAGAGGTGTACACATACACACACACACATTTAGGGTTTTTTCCTTTACAAAAATAACATATGGTATGCATTATTCTGCAGCTTACCTTTTGACACATATCAGTGGACATATATCAATATGTACAGCTTCTAATTTATTATTTTAAATAACTGCATAGTATTACATATTATTTAAATATTTCCTTGATTCTTTGCTTTTCAGATTCCATCTTTTCCTATCCTAGGACCAATTTTTTGTTCATTGGAGGTATAGATCAGAGAACCTTCCAGGATCTGAGCAAAGAAAGGCAATCTGTATTGTTTGAATGACAACAGTACAACTGGGAGATACTAGTTAGAACAAATTTTTTCTATTCAAAATGACAGACATATTTATTAGACTTTTCTCTTACATTCCCTTTGTGCAGTATTTTACTTTCTTCATAGATGTAATACTTTAAGCTAGTACAAATGATGAGATCTTTCTTGATTTACAGTTTTTCTGTGAAGTTTTAAAATTTCTTATAACATTTAGATGCTTTCAATAAATACAAATTGCTTAGTTTCATTTTTAAAATATGAAAATAAGATATTTATATTAGTTCTTGAAGGAAAATTCCTATTACCTCATCTGGTTTGATTGTTGTAATGATTTTGAACCAAGTAGAAGTTGTTCCTTCAAAATGAACTTGTTTTTTATTGGATGGAAGTGCAGCTTATTTTTCATGAGGATTTTCTTTCAAGATTGAAATACAGAGTAACTTGAAAAATGAAATGGTAATTTATTGGAGAATTAAGATTTTTTTCTGATTCTCATTAAGATGGTGCCCAGAAATGATTTTTTCTTTTGTCTGCCTGTATACTAAAATCCTTTAATTTAGATTATGAAAGACAAATGCACTTGAATCTTGAAAGTGATTCATTTTCACATATAAACCGGGTTTAAATAGATGTGAGGTAAAGTGGATAATTTTTAAATGTTGACAAAATAATTGTTTTTTCTGGCTATTTCAGGTACAAGTTTTTGGGTATCTAGGAAAGAGCATTTCTGCACCATGGATTGTTATTTCAGTACATAACTCAATTTTAACTTTTATTTCCTAATGTAGATCTTTTAAATGCTTTTAAATTTTAAGGATTGGTCCAAGGGATGAGGATCTTGGGAGAATCTTCAGTGGGCGGTGAGGTGGGCACTAGCAGATAAGTGCAATGTTAACTGCCACATTAACATTGTAGAGTTTTAATCCATCTTATGGGTAATTTTTGTGTTATCTTCAAGTCATAATTTTCATCTATTTTGTGTAAAACAGGAAGAAAGAACTTACACAATTTAAAACAGTTTAAAAATGTGAAATTGATATCAGGGCTTAGAATAATATGGCTGCCTTGACAGCAAAGTGTACCAACTAGATGTCCCAGTTAGGTTGTATGTTGACTTATTGTATATAGGAAGCTGTTTATTATTTTATTACTGAAATACAATATTTGGTTGTGATTTAAGTCAGTCATTCTGTAGCTGTAAACAGCCTGAAGCTAGGCAGTTGTGTTCTTTACAATGCTTGTTTTAAAGCATAATAACTAAACATTTGGGTGTTAAGGATGGGTAGGTAAACAGTTTTGAGTGAAATAAAAATCTTGAGAACTAGCAAACCACAATCTTGTTTAAGCATCTCTGTCCCAAATCAAAGCAGCTTAATAGACTGTGCAGCACATTATCAACTTTGCCAAATTATGTATCTTATTTTGGGGATGGGGGAGCTATTCTTTTACAAGTACCTGGTTTCCTTAGACCACTGCAAAGTGTGCTAAATCTTAGTCTCATCAAAGTGGCGGAGGATGGCTTGACAAAATTAGTCATATATATTATCTTTATGATTTTTTATGAACACAGTAGGAAAAAGGTTAAATCATTAGTCTATTGCATTGAAACTAAAAGTAATACATTCTCATTTAATAAATTTTCTTTGACATATTTTACTTTGTGCTCTTATTATATTAGCTTTATTTTAAAATCTGAGCTATTCTCAAAGTGAAGGAATGCCCCAAAGTACTTTCTCCTCTTAGCCTTGTGGTATAGATTAGGAGTCCCCATTCTTTTGTGGAAGAAGAGCTACTTTGACATACTTGAAATGGTATTGTATGTGGTAGCTGGGGGTCTTGTTGCAAAACCTTGATTTGAGAGAATGGAGTCTTACCATGTCAGTGGTCTTACCATGAGTTCCCAAAATGCAGGAGGAAGAACCAACGCTTTGGATGTTATCTAAGTAAAGCTCCAGGTTTGCCATGATTACATGGTTAACTATTAATAGTCATACTGGTCATCAGATTTGATCCGTCTTGATAAGTAAAATGCCCTGTACCCTCCACCCTTTCTACACGTTTTAAATTGGCAGTCTATCTTCTCTTTAAATCTCACAGATAATTCAGTAAATACAATTCCTGTTCTTTGCTTGGCTTACTACAAATTTATTAGGCACACAAGAGAAGCTTATAATAAAGCTAGATTTCATAAATTTGCCAGATTTCCCCTCAAGAACATCTCCAGTCTCAGTCTCTTCATCTCTTAATAATTTGAAATAGGGTTCTGAAGAAATGAAAGATTGAGACAGCTGAGACATTTTTCATTGTTCTGATTTCATTATGCTATTGAGACCTGCCTAGATGTAGTCTTTGGCAATCAATTATTACTCTGGAAAGTGATTATTAAATAGTCCACTGAATTATGACTTTTTATGCATGACTCTGTTCTATTGCTCTTTAGGGTTAAGTGAAAAAGCTTATTAAATATCCACTTACAATGGAATCTTTGAAAATGCTAAATGGAATGCATAATTCATATAGGCTGTCACTAGTACAATGCCAAATCAGTTTAGCCAAATATCAAGTAATAAGGAAATGGGAGTAAATGGCAATCCTAATAGACCTAGTTCTGTGTAGCTAATGGGTACAGATAATCAGAAACCCCAAAATAATAGTGACTTAGACAAGCTGGACATTTATTTCTCCTGTGTAAAAAGGTTATGTACAAAGTAATGTAGGACTGGTATAGTGTTCTGCAGAGTCAGAGATCCAGTATACTTTAATTTTATTGCTTCGCTACTATGACCCTCATTACCAAGTTAATCTCAAGGTCCAGTATGGCTGCTCTGGCCTTCACATATGCATTCTAGTCAGCAGGAAGGTGTTGAACAAGAAGAGCATGTGCCTGAAGCTGCGCACCACTTCTACTTTTATTTCATTAGCCAGAACTTAGCCACATGACCACACCAAGCTACAAAAGAGGATGAAAAATGAAGCCACTATTCTGGGAAGCTATGTGCCAAGGTTCACATATTACTATGGAAGAGAGGGTAGAAGAGAGATTGAGGCAGTTTCTGTTTTAGTTTCTATGAGTGATGTGCCTTTTATGGAGACTTCTGTGGCTCGAAGAGTTATTCACTTTTCCAGCAAAGATTTATTGAGCACCTATAATGTTTAGCATTATACTATGCACTAAGAATTTGGAATATTTTGAGTGTGACACATGTTTTAGTTTTAAGGAGTTGGGTAACATAAGGGAATTAACCAACAATGAAAAATGGTCGGGAAAACCTTCAGATTGCAGTCTGTTGACATAGCTAGAGCTCCTTGATTTGTTATTTGTTCCTTAAACTTATTAGTGCCTCACGTTTCTCATCCCTGAAGTAGAATTAATAATACCTTAAATTTTTTGAGAGTAAAGTGATCTTAAATAAAATGTGTTAAATATGCTGCATTTTAAAGGCTCTTAGTATACACTTATACATTGTTTCCCAGTAAAGTTGAAATACCTACATTCCTGCCAGTTGTGATACCTACATCCTCACCAGCATTGTGCATTATTATACTTCTGAATCTTTGCTAATTTGAAAGGCCAGTGGCTTTCCAATACTTTCCAGTTGTACAAACCTATTTTCAAATGAAATATTCAACAAGCATTCAATATCTAAGACATTTAATAGCATGGCAGCAGTGCCTCAATTGGGAATGAGGGACCTGAAACCTACCTGGTGGATCCATGCTCCCATCTTTGGGATACATTTTTGGTGCTTAAGATGTTCATGCCTCTATCATACACTGGGAAGCAGCAATAAACAAATAAAATCCCTGCTTTATTGGGGCCTAAATTCTGGAGAGGAGGCAGAGAGTAAATAAATCAGTAATGTCTAAGGTGGCAGTAAGAGACTAAGAAGAATAATGCAGGAAAGAGAGAGAGAGAGTAATGGGATGGAGAGATTTAAATCAGATGGCCATAAAAGAACTGTAATATTTGAGCAGAGATCTAAGGGAAATAAGGGAGCAGCCACGTGACTTATGCAGGGGGATAAGCATTCCACACAGAAGAAAGCAACGTTGCAAACCTCTGAAACAGGACTGTTCCTGTGGAGTCTGAGGAACAGCAATGTATAGGGGGCTGTGAATTGGGAGTATGGTAGGAAGGAAAGTCAGAGAGGTAACCAGGAGCCAGGACAGCCAGGGCAGTGGTTCTCAATGCTGTTAGACCCAGCACTCCCCTCTTATAGCATATACTTTGCATATATTAGGCCCCTTTTACCATCGTAAGATAAAATTAATAGATAATTATCATCTACTGACCCACTTAAAGTTAATAATTAATATCCCATTAGTAACATAAAGGAAATATGAGCATAATTTATAATTGACCTATAATTATAAATGGATGTACTGGAAGACATAATGAGGTCATCAGCTGCTTTTGTCTACTGCTACCAAATGTGCTTTGGGCAGGAATGTCAGCTGCCGTAATGTATAAGAAAGACTGAAAGTGAAAATATGGTATAGATGACACATGTTATACATGTTAGAACAAATAATAGTAAGTTACATTTTTGAGTAAGTGATAAGAGAAAATGATAAATAATCTTGAGTAAAGTAGGGATGTATGCTAAGACCAATGAAAGACTTTTTGAAATGGAGAAAATGAGCTAGGCCTTGTTATAAATGCAGTGTCAAAACAAATCCTTCTTGTGACCTGGGATGAAGTAAAAAAATTGTCAACCCTCCCCACCACAAATGTTCCATCCTGAAGTGTCAACATATGTCAGGAAACATTTCAGTCTCTGGAACTTAAAAAGATCTCAGAAACTGTATCTTTCGATAGGTGATGAGACTATAAGATAGACTGGAAAAAAGAAAGTAACACGAGACAACATGGAGAAATAGACCTCTGAACAATTTGAAAGTAAAATGAAAACAGCAGGTCTTTCAAAATTAAATAGATGACATCAATATGTAATTTTCATGACAAATTTATTCCTATTTCTTAGAAGTATTTAAAAATGCACATAGATTGGCAATAATGTTGAATACTTTTCCTTTATTAATAATATCCATTATTCCTGTGTTTCTGTGTGTCTGCTAAATAAATTGTTTAGTTCTAAGTTTACAACACGAACTTCATGTATTGTCTGTACATATTTGTATGCAACTGCTACTAATACAGAATGAAGCGAGTGTTGTTTTGGTGAATAAACTACTACTAGCAGTTTTGTTGACCTGATATTCTAAAATGGTAAGGAACTCTTGTTGAAGTTCCCAAGAAAATAAGGTACAGTCTTCCCTCTGTTTACACAGCAGTTGCATTCCTGGAAAATATAGTGTGGGTTAAATGAGAGAGAATATTTTGTGTTTAAATACATAAAATTGAGTCAGATTCTGGTCTCAGGTATTTATGAAATGTTTTTCACCCGTATGAAAGCCTTCCAGGGCATTTGCCCTTATTTAAGATGCAGGACAGTTCTTTGTTCTGAGGGACTGATCTGTGAACTGCAGGATGTCTAATACATCCCTGGTCCGTCCTTGCCCACCAAATGCCACTAGAAGTATCACGCTCCCATGGCAACAACCAAAAATGCTGCATTCTCCCCCAGACACCTCAGGCAATTTCTAAATGTTACTTTGGGATCATTGTTTTCCCTGTTGAGAATTGCTGATGTGTAGGAGCTTGTAGGTCATGGTGAGAACTTTGTATTTCGCTCTGAGTGACATGGGAAGACATTTAAGGGTTTGAGTAGAGGCATGACATGATTTGACCTTGTTTTAAAATGACCATCTAACTACTGTGTGGACAATAGGTTATAAGGGGAGAAATAAGGAAGGAAGGATGACCATTAGGCACTTACTGTAATAATCCACGTGTGAGATGACGGAGGCGTCATCCCATTATGACAATTGTGCTGACAGGAGGTGAGGCTGATGCCGCATATATTTTGAAGGTTGCTTATGGGTTGAATGTGTGTGGGCAGAGAGAGAGAGAGAAAGAGAGGGGGGTGGGTAAGGATGGCTCCATGGTTTTGGGTGGGTGAAGCTAAGGTAGAATATAATTTTCCATTTCTGAAGTGGTGAAGACCAAGGGTGAGCCAGGTTGACAGATTGATTTTGGACATGTTAAATTTGAGGTGTCTAATATACTTCAAAGTAGCGATGTTGAATAGGCAGTTACTTATAATTCTAGGGCTCAGGTGGGGAAGTTAGGGCTAGAAAAATTGGGTACCATTAGTGATCAGATGGCATTTAAATCAATTCAACTGGAAGAGATGATCACGTGAAAGAGTGTAGCTGGAAAGGAGAAGAAATCTAAGAACTAAGAGCCTGGGGGCACACCGTTGTTTAGAGGCAGGAGAAGTGGTAGAAGGAAAAAAACTGGGAAGGAGAGCAAGGTGTAGGAAGAAAATGAGGAGGTATATAGTGACTTGGAAACTAAATGAAGAAAATACTTCCAGGAGGATGTGGTCACTCAAATCCTAAGGCAAGTAAGGTGAAGACTTGAATAGTTTAACCATAATGTTATAAAATTTAACTAGAACACACACACATACTTGCTTTATAGATTTTGTTGCTCTTGTGAACCAGATGTTTTTCTATTTATATTTTCAAATTTTTATCTCTGTATTGGTTTTAATGTGTTGAACATGTATGCCATAATTTCTCTGAATTCTCTTATTTGTTCCAATAGTTTTCCTGTATAATTTCTTGCTTAATGAAATTGGTGTTGAATGGAAGTGGTGATAGTGAACACCTCTATTTTATTCCTCATTTTAAAACAATGGGTTGGTTCTTAAACATCATAGGTAATTATGATCTTTGCTATAGCTTTTTGATAGGTATTCTTTATTAGGTTTATCCTTTCTTAGCTTGCTGAGAATTTTTATCATGAATGAGTGCTGAATTTTGTTGAATACATTTTCTGCTTCTTTAATCTGTTCTAGTGATGTTAGTTTGTGTGAACTATCCCTGAATTCTGGAAAAATTTCTATGTTATGCTACAGTATGATTTTTTTATTAAGGTGTTATTGATGTACACTTTTATGAAGGTTTCACATGAAAAACAATGTGGTTACTACATTCACCCATATTATTGAGTCCCCCCAATACCCTATTGCAGTCACTGTCTATCAGTGTAGAAAGATGCCTCAGAGTCACTATTTGCCTTTGTGCTACACTGTCTTCCCCGTGACACCCCCTACACCATGTGTGCCAATCATAATACGCCTCAATCCCCTTCTCCCTTCCTTCCCACCCTCCCTCACCCACCCCTCCCCCTTGGTAACTGCTAGTCCCTTCTTGGAGTCTGTGTCTGCTGCTGTTTTGTTCCTTCAGTTTTGCTTTGTTGTTATACTCCACAAATGAGGGAAATCATTTGGTACTTGTCATTCTCTGCCTGGCTTATTTCACTGAGCATAATGTCCTCCAGCTTCATCCATGTTGTTGCAAATGATAGGATTTGTTTCTTTCTTATGGCTGAATAGTATTTCATTGTGTATATGTACCACATCTTCTTTATCCATTCATCTACTGATGGACACTTAGGTTGCTTCCATATCTTGGCTATTGTAAATAGTGCTGCGATAAACATAGGGGTACATCTGTCTTTTTGAATCTGAGAAATTGTATTCTTTGGGTAAATTCCTAGGAGTGGAATTCCTAGGACAAATGATATTTCTATTTTTAGTTTTCTGAGGAATCTCCATATTTCTTTCCACAATGGTTGAACTAGCTTACATTCCCACCAGCAGTGTAGGAGGGTTCCCCTTTCTCCGCATCCTTGCCAGCATTTGTTGTTCTTAGTCTTTTCGATGCTGGCTGTCCTTACTGGTGTGAGGTGATACCTCATTGTGGTTTTAATTTGCATTTCCCTGATGATTAGCGATGCGGAGCATCTTTTCATGTGCCTGTTGGCCATCTGAATTTCTTCTTTTGAGAATTTTCTGTTCATATCCTCCACCCATTTTTTGATTGGGTTATTTGCTTTTATTTGTTGAGGTGTGTGAGTTTTTTATGTATTTTGGATGTTAACCCCTTGTTGGATATGTCATTTACAAATATGTTCATTTTCCCATACTGTAGGATGCCTTTTTGTTCTGCTGGTGCCCTTTGCTATACAGAAGCTTTTTAGCTTGATGTAATCCCATGCTATGGTCAGATTTTATACACTGAGGATTTCTATTAGGGTTTTTGTGTTTGTGTTCATGTATGAGATTGGTATATACTTTTTTCTTGTAATGTTCTTGTCCATTTTTGGTATCAAGTTGTACTAGCCACATAAGTTGGATGCTTTCTATTTGTTCTGTTCTCTACAAGCAGTTTGTGTAAGAGAGATTATTTGTTCCTTGAAAGTTTTGTAATTTTCACCTATAATGTTGTCTGGGCTGGTGTCTTGGCAAAGATATTTTACTATCTTAGTTTCTTTAATGGTTACTAATATATTCAGGCTTTCAATTCCCTCCCTATCCCATATCAACTTTGTGACATAATATTCCTAGACAATAATTCTTTTTGTCCAAATTTGCCTGCATTTTTTGGCATGAAGTTACTAATAGATTATTTCTTCTTATTTTGTAGTTTAGTCTTTTGACTTTACAGGTGTGGAGCCTGTCTGAGTATGTAGTGGATATGAATCTCAATCTCCAAACACAGATGTGCAAGAAATATGTTTATTTCTTTAAAATTCAGTTTAGTTTTATTTAGAGTTCCCATTCTATCAGGACCACAGAAATTTGGTCTTAGGAAATTGGGGACTCCCCTTTGCATCCCTGGGATATTTACAGAGTTCCTTAAGGTCACATGCCCTTCTGACCTCTGCTGAGACATCCATATTTCCATCTGGTGGTCCACTTTGGTCTTGTTGGTAAAGGGAGTCCTAGGCATGCAGTCTTTTGACCCCCCTCTCGCCTCTTAAGAAGGACCTTGGGCCTGAAGCACTTCTTTACCAAGAGATGAAGAGTCCTCACAGCTTACTCTGGGCTTGTAGCCATGTGTGGAAATATCTTTTCCTGTTTCAGACTCAATATATGATTCTTTGTTCTGAGCATGTGTGTCATATGGCACCTGGCCAGCCCTACTACTATATCCGTTCCCTGCAGGGAAGGGATGTGGCCCTTCATTCTGCAGCTATAGACAGGTGTGTGAAGGCCAACAGTCCTGTGTTCGCTGTTGGCTGCTGGCCGTGGCGGACTGACAGCCACTACTGAAGCTGATCCTGCTCTCTTCTTTATGTAATGTTGTTCTAGCTAGTGCTTAACTGTATTGCTTTCCTTGGCAACTCCCATACCAAGAGCAGGGGGCAGAAGTGTTTTGACTTCTACTCCAGGCCACAGGCAGCTGTTCCCTCTTGCCTGACAGGTTTCCCTTCTGTTGGTAGGCCACAAAGGTCCCTGTTGAGGTGCCCCTTGTTCCCATCCCTTAGGATCCTTCAATTTCTCCAACTCCCTATCTGTTTGTCACTCTTGGGCATACAGAAATCATCTTGCTATTCTCAAGCCATGCTGGGGCCTGGCAAATGAGATAATATGGTACTCCATCTGCCTCCACTCTCCAGCATGGCCATTTCTTTTTAGATTTGCCATGGAAAGTGGTCCCAGATCTTTTCTGCTCTTTATTGCCACAGACACATCTCCTTCTTGTTCCCTTTGTGTTTAGCCCTGGGGATGTGGGTGTAAGCCCTCATCCCAGGGACCCCATAGCAGCTATGTTTTCATCACCTCCCCACCAACTTCCTCTGGCTCAGGAATTCAATTCTTTTCTAACTGCAGAGGGAGAAAAATATTACTTAAACAAACTCATCTTGTTTTCTTCCAAATTAATTGTCATTGTCTTATGTTCTTCTGTTCCACAAGATTCCTAGTTTTTTGAAACTTGAAAGCCAGAAGAGAAGCCAGAAACCAAAAAGTTTTATCATTTTGTGTTCTGTGATAGCACCTCTCAACCCGAGACCATGGGCCCAGAGTGGCCAAGGCCAATCTGAGTAAGGGGAGAACATCCGGTTTGTGGATTGGAGGGAAACATCAGTGGATATTTCAAAACCATCTCTTCTGATTGTTTATGTGACATATGGGGAGACAAGAGTCTCAGAGAAGGAACTGACTTTCCGAGGCCACATGCAGTTAGTGGTGGAGCAGAGACACCAAACTCCAGATACACTAACTATTACTCTTGTGTTCTTTGATGTTACATATAATCGAACAGTTATTTGAAACCCATATGGAGTTCAGGTTCTACATCCCAAGATATATTTCACCTAGATCTTTAAATACATCATAACTGCCTTCATTAAGTCTTGTTAGCAAATGGATCATTTTAGATGCTGAATTTCTCAATAATTATGGGTTTAATCCTTTAAAGGACAAATACGCCCTTTTCAATGTCTACTCTTTCAGTAGGAACAGGAACATTTTCTAAAATCTGTTATACTTTTGCCCCTTTGTAAAAACTTCTGTGGCTTGTCCCTCCTTGCATTCCCATTGCTGAGACTCTGTGTGCCCTAGGGGAGGTGTGAAGTCAATCCTTTCTTGAGGACAAAGGACACCGTTTTGGATGTCTATTCCTTAGACTATGCTACAACATAGTGGTGCCCAAGGTCTTATTGGGTGAGTGAAGTGTTTGTCCCACACCCTATATTCAGCCCTACTTTGAGTTCTTTTGTTTGCCTTTTATAATTTTTGTTTCCTCCTTCCCATTAGACTGATAGCCATCTCTGTTTTGCAGTCAGTATTTCAGTATGCTGTACATAGTCCCTCTCTCCCAGCTCTCTTCCTAATATCTTATTTCTATTCTGCCCTAGCCTTTGAAACTAGATAAATAAGCCTGGTAATATTGTTTGTGAAGTGAGAGTAAATAGCCTCTGAGGGAGGGCCTCCAAAGCTTTCCTATGGGAAAGTGCACGAGCCTCCTCTGCAGGGGCCGTTGCTGACATCTCTTTTGCCTGCTCTGAGGCCTTTTTTGCTTACATCCTGCTTCCTGTCCGTGCTAGATCCGTGAGGCTGCAGGATGTCTGCACAGTGAACAGGTGAGAAATTACTGCTTTTTTTTTCTTTTCTGTTGATTCAGAGATACTGTAAAACTGCTTTGCATTTGAATATGTCATATTCGTAGCAGAGCACTATTAACTAGATATGTTGCAAATCAGAATAAAAAATAACCACAGAACCACAGAATACCTTTGGGCAATTTGAATATTTAGTATGCAAACTATACTGCTGACCTTGGGGGCTTTTTGAACCACAGCTGTCAGTTTAAACAAAACTCAAACCTAATTAAACTTTTGTTGGATGGGGTGCTATTTAAGAACTGGTTGGACAGCTTTTAAAACCTAATGACGCAGTTCTTCACCAGAAAACAAATAGAAGTACTAATACTTAGTACATATGGTCTTTAAGGTAACCATAAGGCCTTAGTTTTATCACTTTTTGGAAAATGGAGAATATTTCCTGTACACCAACTAGTTGTGATGTTTACAAATTTTCTTCACATAGTAGTTACACTGTAAAATTGTGGTGAAGCTATTTTATTCGGGCTCCACTCCTCCCCTCCCTTTCCTGCTCTTTTCTTTCTTTCATTTTTCCCTTCTTTCCCTCTCTAAATACAATTTATAAGTTGTTCTAAGTTCCCTGTCACTATGTATTTGAATGTTTAAGTAAATATAATCAGTCTTTTCAGTAGTCACATGGCCCTTAGAAGAAATTGAGTTTTAAAATTTTTTTCATCTATCATTAATTAATTTTGGGGTCATTTAAGAAAACCATTATACTTTCATAAGTATTCATCGTGTATCTTCATGGTGCCAGATATTCAGGATATATAATCATATGTATATATATATTTAAATATATAGAAATCAAAGCAACATTTCTGAATGTGAGTTGTTTAGTAAGTGTAACTCCAGGAGGAAAATATGTTCCCAATCTGGGGCAAATAACCTTTGAAGCTGAAATCAGTCTGAGGGGGAAGTAAAGTGGGAGAAACCCATTTATTGCTTACAAGCAGTCCTCTACTTCTGCTGGTCTGTGTCTCTCACAACCTGGCTGCAAGAGGAACCCACCAAACCTCTCCGGTCCAGGTGTGTCCTCCCTCCCCACCCACCTTGTAATCACCTACTGATGTGGAGATGGACTACTTCTCTCCACCCCTTGGAAACTTATTGGTATGGAGATGCACTAAGGCTAGGTGAGAGACTCTGGAAATACTGCAGTTTTACCCACAGTATGTCTCAAGTATAGAGTGTGAGGTTGGAGTCTAGCTAGGGTGGATGTGGAGACTGGAGGAAGATAAGGTAGAGGGGCCACCAGTGGTCAGCTTGTGGCTGTGGGAGAGTTTAGGTTTGATTCTGATGGTGCTGGGATGCCACCAAAGAGTTTTAAGTAGGGGAGTGACATGACATGCAATGAATGTTTTAAAAAGACCATCTGGCAGCAGTGCCAACATGGATTGGTGAGAAGCAAAAGTTAAGAAACAGAAAACGTAATCCAGAAAGAAATGAAGAATGTCTGAACTAAGATCAGGGCATTTTGGCCATTGAGCAGGGCACAAATAAAACAGTCAGCTATTCAGGTGGTGGATTCAGAATTTGGTGGTGGTAATTACAATAGGCTTTTAGGTGAAGCATATGAAATGCTGTTTATTTAATTTTTTTATTTTGGTATCATTAATCTACAATTACATGAGGAATATTATGTTTACTAGGCTCCCCCTTTCACCAAGTCCCCCCCGGCCAAACCCCATTACAGTCACTGTCCATCAGCATAGTAAGATGCTATAGAGTCACTACTTGCCTTCTTTGTGTTGCACAGCCCTCCCTGTGCCCCCCCCAAACATTATACATGCTAATCGTAAGGCTCCCTCTCTCCACCCCCCACCTTATCCCTCCCTTTCCACCTATCTTCCCCAGTCCCTTTCCCTTTGGTAACTGTTAGTCCATTCTTGGGTTCTGTGATTCTGCTGCTGTTTTGTTCCTTCAGTTTTTTCTTTGTTCTTATACTCCACATATGAGTGAAATCATTTGGTACTTGTCTTTCTCTGCCTGGCTTATTTCACTGAGCATAATACCCTCTAGCTCCATCCATGTTGTTGCAAATGGTAGGATTTGTTTTCTTCTTATGGCTGAATAATATTCCATTGTGTATATGTACCACATCTTCTTTATCCATTCATCTACTGATGGACACTTAGGTTGCTTCCATTTCTTGGCTATTGTAAACAGTGCTACGATAAACAAAGGGGTGAATCTGTCTTTTTCAAACTGGGCCCCTGCATTCTTAGGGTAAATTCCTAGAAGTGGAATTCCTGGGTCAAATGGTATTTCTATTTTGAGCTTTTTGAGGACCCTCCATACTGCTTTCCACAATGGTTGAACTAATGAAATGCTGTTTTTATAGGTGAAAATGATCATGATCATCAACAATTTCATATCGCTCATTCAACTTAATCCATCATAGCAGAGTGAGGAGTGATAGTGAGGACCTGACAAAAGAAATCTGTAGTAAAATTGGCTGTGGTGAAAGGAAAAGAAATTGGACTGTAGCTGTAAGAGGTTATATAAGGATTTTCTTTGAGAGGATGTTTATATGCAGAGGGGAGAGGGCTAGGGTAGAGAGAGATATTTAAAGTAGAAGAAGAAACAGATTTAATGTTGTCATTTTGTTGTTTACTGCTTTTTTGTTTTTATTATTTTTCATTGAAATATAGCTTATATACAGTATTATATTGGTTTCTGATGAACAGCTTAGTGATTTATCAATTATATGCATTACTAAATGCTCACCATGATAAGTGTAGTTACCATCTGTCACCATACCAAGATGTTACAATATTTTGAGCCATATTCTCTATGCTTTGCTTCCATTCCTATGACTAAATTATCTTATAATTTGAAGTTTGTACCTTTTTATCTCCTTCACCTATTTCATCCACTGTCCCCTTCCCCACCCATGGTAACCAAAGATCCATTTCTGTGTTCATGAGTCTATATCTGTTTGTTTTGTTTTTCAGATTCCACATGTAAGTGAAACCATGTAGCAATCATCTTTCTCTGCCTGGCCTATTTCACTTAGGATAATACCTTCTAGGTTTATCCATGTTGTTGTAAATGTCAAGATTTCATTCTTATGGCTGAGTAATATTCCATTGTATATGTGTCCCACATCATCTTTTTCCATTGTATTTCAATCAACTTTTTCCAAAGTATTGATGGATACTTTGGTTGCTTCACTATCTTGGCTATTGTAAATAATGCTGTAATAAACATAGAGTTCATATATCCTTTCAGATTAATGATTTAGTTTTCTTCAGGGTAGATTCCCAGAAGTAGAATTGCTGGGTCATATGGTATTTCTTTTTCTAATTTTTTGAGAAGCCTCCATACTTCTTTTGATAGTGGCTTTACCAGTTTGCAATCCCACCAGCAGTGCATGAGAGTTCCTTTTTCTCCACATCCTGGCCAACATTTGTTATTTCTTGTCTTGTTGGTATTAGCCATTCTGACAGGTGTGAGGTGATATCTTACTGTAGTTTTAATTTGCATTTCCCTGATGATTAGTGATGTTGAGAATTTTCATGTATATGTTGGTCATCTGTATGTCTTCTTTGGAAAAATATTCTGTCCCTCTGCCCATTTTTAATTGGATTATTTGTTTTTTTGGTGTTGAGTTATATGAGTTGTTTGTGTATTTTGGATATTAGCTCCTTATCAGATAATATCATTTTCAAATATATTCTCCCAAACAGTAGGTTACCTTTTTGTTTTGTTGATGGTTTACTTTGCTGTACAGAAGCTTTGTTGATGGTTTACTTTGCTGTACAGAAGCTTTTTAGTTTGATGTGGTTCCACTTGTTTATTTTTGTTTTTGTTTCTCCTACCTAGGAAGGCATATCTAGAAAAAATTTTCTAATATGATATTCAAAAGTTTACTTACTGCCTATATTTTTTTCTAGTAGTTTTATGGTTTCGGGTGTTTTATTTTTTAATTTAATTTTTATTTTGGCCAAAGTAATAACATGTGGTTTAAAAAGTCATATATGCTACTAGGCTTATAACATCAGTTCTTTGTCAAACCTTTCAATACCCTCCATACCTAGTCCCCACAAAAAATTGCTATCCAACCTTTTAGCCATTTCATTGTATATATATATATATATATATATATATATATATATATATATATATATATATATATATATGTATCTATCTTTTTATCTCCAAATCATATTTTAATGCTGCTTTGATTTTTCTTCATATTAGATAGTAGCTATTGATGTCCTTTATGGAATATGACAATTTAGTGCTTTTACTATCCCTTAATCCTGCCCCCATAGTACATACACTTTTCTATCTTATCAATATAGTTAATCATAATTTTTGGAATTTGCAATATTACATTTAGGAAGATATCAAAAATAACATTTGACTTATTAAGTAACTGCTTCTTCCTAGAGCTAATGATTGTACAGGTTATATTAAAAAAATAATTACATAGTTTTCTATGTATACATGACTACATTAATAATTTATCCTTAAGTTCTTTGATACAAGAGTAAATATCCTTTTAATATGTTCAGAAACATCAGAAAATCACTCCTGTTCCTTTTTTGAGATTCCTTTTGGAGCCCTTTTAATTCCTTGTATAATCAGGATTAATTGCTTTCTGGGTCTGGCATTTGCCTTCATCATCTGTTGAATGGATCCCACATTTTCCTCTTTCTTGATTTACTATCAAAGAAAGGAAATATAGGAAGTACTTCTTGTTTTTTAAGACCTCACTTCTGAAAATTTCATTACTTTACCTTCACATAAAATAATAGTTTAACTGGGTACAGAATTCTGGGTTAGAAATAATATTACTTAGACTTTTAGAAGCATTGTTCTGTCTTAACATCTGTCACTGTGGGTGAGAAATCCAATGATGTTTTCATTTCTATTCCTTTCCAGTGACCCTTTTTACCCTCTCTAAAAGGTCTTTACCCCAAGTTTTCTGTAATTTTACAGTGATGTGATATTGTTCCTTTCTCAATCATTTGTGGTGGGCCCTTGGTAGCCCTTTCAGTTCTGGTAACTCATATCTTTCAGTTTTGAGAAATTTTCTTTTATTATTAAGAAAAAACCTTCCCTTCTTTTTTCTTAATTCTCTTTATGGAACTTCTATTATTTGTATGGTCCTCTGGAATGATTCTTTTATTGTTTTATATTTCCTATTTTCCTCCTCTTCATTCTGGGAGAATTTCTCAATTTTTTTCTTTCCTTGTATTGAAGAGTTCATTCCTGCTGGCATATTTTATTTTCAATGCTTTCTGTCTTCTGCTGTGGTGTGGAGAGTTATTTGGCTGCATGGAGGGAGATGTGGGGAGGCTGGGACTGTTACCTCCAATTCCTAAATCTTTCTGAGGTTCTATAGTATGATCTGATTTGCTTCTGGGCTTTCATTTTTGTAAAATGTGGTTACATTTCATATAGGGTTTTTGATGAAATAATAAAATATTTATAAATAATTCTCATCAGTTATCATTGTTTATTGTTTATAAAGTGTTTATTTATATACTGGTAACTTACTATATGCATTAAAATAGTAAGACACAAGAATAAATAACCACTTTGTAAAATACATTTTTAAGTTCTTACTGTTTGTTATGTCCAAAGTAAACTTCTTTTAATATATTTATTCCCTATTATAAGAGTATGTATTTAAAGCAATGTCTTCTCATAGTTAAAGCTTGCCTAAGATAATTGTTTATATAGATACTTTATAGAAATTCTTTTTTTAAGGAAAAGATAATAAACATAACTTTAAGAAAGTACAAGTTGGAATCGATAGTATTGTTACATAGTAAAGCAGCTCAGAGGTAAATATTTTCTCTTGTTTTATTTAGTGTCATGAAGTTAAGCAAAGATATATAGTTAGTGCCTGGAAAAAAGTTAAATTGGTTTAAATAATAGTGCTTCCAGAAATATTGGTGAGTCAGGCACTTGAGTCATTTGAAAAATTTTGTTTTCTAATCCACAGAGAATGATGCTAGATTTTGTAGTTGACCATAATATGCTAATGTTAATCTGGAGATTATACTTTCCATTTATCAATTTATTCCTATATTAGTTTCTAAGTCTCATACTAAATGTGTGACTTCATTACCTGTAGATGTATTTGGGAAGTGCTTGAGTGAGTTGTGTAGCCTGTTTTTGTGATGTGCATTAATAGTCATTGATGCTGACACCCTCTACCTGTTGGCTGTTAAACCACTTGCTTGTCTAGTGTGGCAGACCCAGAAGGTTTGACATAAATACTGGAAAGCAAGAATCATCACCAAATACTATGCTTAAATTTTGATACTGTCAATATGAACATTTATGATAAAACACTGTAGGGAAATGGAAATTCTATGGTCAGGATTCTCACCTGATCTTAATCTCAACCATTGTGTATGTGCAATGAGGTAATACTTAGTCTGCAACACAGGCACCTACTTGCATACCCGTTGGCAGTAAGCTATGCATGGCCAGTGTTGCTTTAGGAAGAGTTTGCCCAGTGCTAGAGAAGAACTGGAAGCAGAAGCAGAGAGTCTAGAAAGAAGGGCAGAGGGAAGCAGGAAAGCAGAGCCTAGAGCAGAGGGAAGCAGCAGAGCCCTGTGCTAGGAAGAGAGAAAGGAGTTTGGAGAAGAGGAGAGCAGAAGGAAGCGGAGATGGAGCTGTACCTGGGACAGAGGCTGGAGCTGAGACTGAGACAGACAGGCAGTTGGGATTCTATCATTTGACCTGCCACCGTGAAAATAAAGCGTGGTATGAGCCTGTTTTTACCTGCAATGTTCCATTGTCATTATTTGGTCTCATCAAATTCATAGTGAACTTACCTGGAGCTGGGAATGCCCTCTGTCTAGAGCTATATACATAAATTGAAAAATATGTTTATCTAAATAGAGAAATTAATGACATAAAATTGAAGATGAAAAAGAAAACATAACGGTAAAATGCATTGTTTCTCATTAAATATTTTTCTGTTCTCACTTTAGCTTTTTGTATTTTAAGCTATTTCTATCAGTTTGAAAATAAAACTTATGTTTTAATTTCTGTACATATTGCTATTAGCTACCGTATTATTAATGTGAGTCATAATATCTTGAATTTATATAGTATAAACAGCCAAGTAGCAGATCTACCTTTGTATCAATTTGAAGTAACTTTCCTTTCCCTTAAGTTTTTGCTCTATCTATAGCAAAAGCATGTGATACCCCTGTTCTAGTTTTTCATTTTTCTAAAGGCTACTCCCAGGCTTACTCAGAATACAACAGCATCATGAAGGAGCCCCGATATTTTGAATGTGGACTAAAAAAAGACAATGAATATGGCTGTGAGTTCCCAGGAAATGCAAAGACAAACATTACTATAATACTGTTACCACCCAATATTTCATTCCAGGCATTCGTAAGGGACTGTGCTACAAAAGCACTCCTCTTTGGGGTCCACAGTTGAATGCAGCATATCTTCAGACTCTTAGTGACCTTTAAATTCAGTTTGTTTTATTTTTGATCTGCAAAATTGGGATGATAATAGTCATTATCACATGGTTTGTTGTGAGAACTAAGTGAGATAATGTTTTTAAAGTATTCGTCCATGCCTGGCACATTGTAAGCACTCAGTAGCTGTTAGCTTGCACAGTCCATGTTGCATTCTTTTGCTTATATCTTGTCAAGTATCTAACCTTTGGGGGTATGTCGGATTTTTTTTGGAAAAAATAAAATGTCATTTAAGGCAAAGTCTTTTGAATAAAATGGGTGTGAACACTTTGATTTGAGTAAATCCACTCTGGGTCAAAAATGCAGTTATAGCAATGAAGAAGAAAGACAAATTTTCTTTTGCAGAAGGCAGGCTATCTCTGAAGACAATTCCAAACATTACAGAATTAAGTTTAGAACTTCCAAAATGGACTCCTTTAAAAGTAGTTAACAACCTCAAGAACGCAAAGATGAATATGGTGTTGCCCAGCATTAATGCAGTCATTAACAATCTCTGAACAGCTGTTGTATACACGTGACACACTTCTGATCTGGTAGAAGAGAAAGATATCAAACTCCAGCACAATTTTGCAAACCACGTGGTTCTCCGATCACCTGAGCTGTAGGAAGATGAACTAGTCAGGGATCATCACACTGAAGAGAGTAATCTGGGAGGATCACTGTGAGTGTAGCATAGGGAATGGATGGCTGTGGTGGGAGGCAGTAAGATTGGTTGTGGGTTATAATAGGTAGGAAGCTACAGTGGAGGTTCCAGGAGTATTTAAGTAGAAATTTTTAAGTATTTGGTGATGAGTTGGATTTGGGAGGTGAGGGAGAACAGAGATGCCCGGTGGCTCCTCCTCCCCGGGGGATGCCATCCCAGAGATGAAGAGCACCAGAGGAGAACAAGCTTCTTGAAATCTATAAAGAAGCAGAGGTGTTTGATTCTAAAATCTGTTCTAACTGGTTAGAATGGCATAAATGTTAAATGGAAGTACAAGTAATGTATTGTGAAACAATGAACTCTGAATGTTTCAAGGAAGAGGCATTTCAATAAAAACTTTTTTTTCAAAAATTCTGGAAGGTTAGAAGCTTTATAATAAAAAATGAACCCCTCCTCCTCCCCTTTAAAGCCCCTAAATATCTTAGTTATCTACTATGCTGTATGGAGGAAACCACCACAAGAGGGTATTTTAGAAGAGAATTCCTAATGTAGGGACTTCAGCATAAGCAAGGATGCTGAACCAAGAAAGGGCTTGTATTTAGGAAACCACTCCAGTGTGAATGATGAATAGTCTATAAAGAAAAATAAAAAGTTTATTGTTATGTTTCATGAATTGAAAATTAATACATTGTCATTAAGTAGATTTTTCAGAGACACCAATTTTGTAAAGTATTACTTTGATTAATAAAAATCTTGTCAAGTTAAAGTGGAAGGAAAAAGTATACTGGTTGCTTAATTCTTAGGCTTAAACCCTCAATGAAATTAATTTTGAGGGGAGAATAAACAGCCAATTAGGATTAGTCTTTCCTTCCAGATCTACCTTTGTGTCAGGTTGAAGTAACTTTCCTTTCCGTTAAGGTTTTGGAAATTTATCTTGCTTTTCAGACAATATGGTATGTAATGTGTTGATAAAATCAGTGTGACCCATATACTTCAACAGAAGGTGATTATTTGATTTCTTCTTATTTTATATATATATATACATATATATACCAACTCATTCCTTTGGTCCTCTCTAGAGATGCTGTTTTCTCACGGAGTGGTGATTTCTCATTACTTATTTACATCAGGTGTCACCAAGTTTTTCTGTAAAGGACTAGATAGTAAATAGTTTATGGCTTGTGGGCTAAGATGAAAAAAAAAAAAAGATAATATGAGAGAAAAGTTTCCATAGACTGATGAAGTTCAAAATATTATTAATGGACATTGAAATATGAATTTAATATTATTTTCACTTGTCACAAAATATTATTATTCTTTTGATTTTTCAAAGCTATTTAAAAATTAAAAACCATTCTTATCTCATGGACCAAATAAAAACAGGGAACTGGCCAGATTTGGCCAGTGGGTCCCCCTTTGCTAACTCTGATTTATACTATATTTTGAAAGAGTCTGTCAGTCATTTTATGTGATCATGTTTTCCACTTTTAAACAAAAGAAAGAACATGCAGACATTGACCATTTTTATTTGAAAGTGAATGTGAGGTGATGGGCCCTCCGGTAGAGGTATTTTAGTTTAGTTCATCTGGGCTTTTTGTTTTTAGAAAAACACTTGGATAAGTCAAATATCCGAAAAAGTTTTATTTTGCTTCACTTTTGAAATATATATAAAATGAAATGATTATGGGAAACTCATGACTTTTTTGAGAATATGTTTGTGCTTCTACTCTAAAATTTACATCTTGGTCTCACAAAACTGTAGTCATGTCTGGCATAGTTGGAGTTTATTTTTCTTTGAAATAGAAATCATATGATGATTAATTATCAAGATTTACAAGTTGATTTCAAGGGCTAATAATCTAAGTCCTTAATTTCTTATAATATCAAAGCAAAACTTCTTTACTTTATTGGTTATATCAACTAATTCAGACATGATGTTCATGGTATTAACATAGATAAAGGTTTGAGAAGACAGTGGCATTTGTGCCATTGTTGACAGTCTAAAAAAATCAAGTAATTGCCATGATTAAAGTTAATGTGGAGTTTTATCTCATAAGAAGGTAAGTTTCCCAGATCAACACTTAGTTGAAAATGATGAACAGTCAAGATTACCCTTGGACATCTTGAAGGGAAAGAAGCCATGTGAGATGATTACAGGGTCTCCAAGCAAGCCCAGGGGAGCTAGGGAGCCCAAGATGACCTGGCTGGTTCATGTTTTGTGACTTCACATCTTAAAACCAGAATCAAACTCTTTAGGTGAGATGCTCATGCTCTGAGATTGCACCTCCTCATATTTCACAAACTTGAGGGTTATTTTTTATTAATCTTTTCCTTTAATCTGTAAGAATATCCTGAAGGACTAGAGATTGAGAATTAATAAGAAATATTCTCTTAAACCTCATTTCCACTGACTGTGCCTTAAGTTAGGTTCTTACGGTCTTTCACCTAGATCTTTTCAACATCTTCAGGACCAACTTCCAGTTCTTACCCTCACTAAAGTTTATTCACCAGACACTTTATTATGCTATTTTATCACTAAAAAATTTGGCTGGATTTCTCCTGATCACAGGATAGAATCTAAATCCAAAAGAAATATAACAATCCTTCATGATTTGCCCTTACCTGTGTCATACTTTCTCTTGTTATCTAACATCATTCATCAGATGTATCAGTCAGCTAATGCTGTATAACAACTCTCCAAACCCTGCGACATAAGACAATATAATTATAGCTCTCACATGTCTGGATTGGCTGAGTCTGCTGATCTAGGCTCGGCTTGCACATGTGTCTATGGGTCACTTGGCTTGTTCATGTACCAGTGGGGCAGCTGGAGACTTTAGCTGGGGCAGCTCTGCTCCATGTATCTCCCCTCTGGGACCCACATTTAGACCAGGCACATTCATGTATGTTTTCATCCTGGAACTATTGCTGACCAGGCATGCTTTTCTCATAGCAGAAGCTCAAGAGAGAATTATGCAAGACTTCTTGAGCCCTAGTCTTGGAATTGGCACATCATTACTTCTGCCTCATTTTTTTGGCCAATGCAAGTCACATATGTTAATCCAGAGTCAAGAGATAGGAAAATATACTTTGGGAATATAATATACAGATGGGAAAACTGAAAGGTCACATAGGAAAAGGTATGGATAGAGCGAGAGGTGATTAGTTGAGGGCACGATTTACCACACTAGCCATCCACTGCACTTTTAAAACTTACTGAAAACACCTTGTCTGCTTAAGAAAGGTACGGTAAGGATTCATTCTGAGCCACTGCGTCATGAAGAAGCCTGCAAGTCTGTTCTTGCTAAAACGCTATTACAATGCTTCTTTGGTCCCTTTCCCACTGATTCTGTGAGTCTTGCCAGCCTTTCCGTGCCTCCTACATGGTAAGAATCTGTTTCTGATGCTCCCAACTGAGAACATTGATTAAATCACTTGATGACTTGAATAAGCTTGCTTCCACCCAGAGATGAACTTTCTTGCTTAAGAAATTAGCAGAGTGAGAGGAGGGAAATTAAGGATGTAGATTATGTGGTACAAATTCTCACAACTTCATATAAATCAAATGAACAGAGTGGTTTCTCTTTTGAATTGGAATCTAGCTGTCAGTAAAACCATTTTAGAGAATAAAGAAAGTACATACATTCATAGAGTTCATTACCATCCCTTGGAAGTAGACCTGGAGAGCAGGGAGTGAAGAAGCCAGTGAAGAGAGCTTCCATCCTCACTCTGTCTTCTGTAATAAGTGGCATGTGTGTGCCTGCCCCAGGGGAAGAGATAGGACCTGAAAATGTGCCCACCGAGTCTTTCTCCACAAGAAATACCCTCTATTTCCATCAGACACATTTAGTTCCTACCTTTCTGTTATAGCCCATTTTAAGGAAATTACTACCTTCAATTCTGAAACTATTTAATCTGCCTCTTCCTCACCCCAACCAACTCCGTGGGAAAAATTTATTTTCTGCCTCTCTTACGACATGCATTATTGTTATTTATGTACACACCGATATGTGAATACCTAAGTGATCAGAATCAAGTCTTACTCATCTTTCTCTTTTTAGTAGGATGGATCAAATGAGTGGTGACTCTATTTTATAAGAATATAAACAACCTGGAGGCAAGACATTATTTATCGTGTGCCTTTTTATCTCTCATATCCTCTTGCATAATTCCTTGGACTTAGTAGTCACTCTATAAATAAATATTTGTCAAATGATGTAAATTAAATACTCTTGGAGACCTGAGTTTTATTATTGAAGTATTCATTTATGTTATTAAATCATGTGTGAGATTAGGAGGATTCAAGAATATTCTCTTGGATTCTTCTGAAAATTTATCATTTTCACTCCCAGCTATATTTAAGAGAGGTTTGCAGGGGCTGAAATTTGATACAGAGAAGAGATAACTTAAGGCTGATTATTAATCCTCCTTTATGGATGATATTAGTCATATTTCATCTTCACTAAGGAAGGTGTATACATTACCTAAAATGTAAACACACATTAGATGTTGTTATTTATAGATTTGTGTTGCTCAAGGACTTACAGAATTTCCTTCATTACCTTTGTTTAATAATATGGTGAAGAACTGTGTTTTTGGTGTGGACTTATAATACATCCTGCTTCTACTAAGCTCTTTAATTCTCTATTAATCTGTAGTTTTCATAAATGCTGTAGCAATGGTGCATGGGATATGTCTTTTAAAGTTGACATACATAATGAAATGTTAGGTGTTAATATTTCATGATGTATGGGATAATGTGGGACAAAGTAGGGAGTTTTAAGTATCACCTAGGCTGTATTGCAAATGAGCACACTTTGTTTTGCTTAAAGATCTAGCACAATATACTTTACTTTTTAATGGATTTTTCGTAAACAGTATCTTTTAAAAAGTCTAATAAAAATTATGCAACAATAGGCAATAAGGAAGAAAACACATATCTAAGTAAATAATAACTACTTTGTGCCTTTGAGATGTTAGGTTGTCCAGGAAACACCATGAAATATATGAAAAGCTAGAGTTTTTGCCTTTAGAGTCTCCTTTTGGTTATTTATTTCTTTGTAACAAATCACCCCAAAACTTAGCAGCTTCATGCAATGAACATTTGTTATTTCAAATCATTTCTGTGGGTCAGGAATCCAGGAGCAGCTTAGATACATGATTCTGGCTTGAGGTCTCTCATGGGGTTGTGGTCAAGATCTTGTCAAGGACCATCATTATTTGAAGACACAAATGGGACTGGAAGTCTGCTTTCAGGAGACCTCAGTCACAAGAGTGGCAATCACTTGGTCCCGGCTGTTGGCAGAAGACCTAATTTCCTTACCATGTGGACCTCTCAGTAGGATTGCTTGAGTGTTCTTACGACATGGCAGCTGGCTTCCCCCAGTGAGAGTGGTCTAAGAGAGAGCAAGTGGAAATTGCAGTTATCTTTTATGACATAGCCACATGCTGTCATTTCATCTATATTTTATTGATTGTATAGGTTAGTCCTCTTCAATGAGGAGGGGACTCCTCAGGGTCATAAATGTCAGGAGATGGAAATTACTGGGGACAATCTTGGACTCTGGCTGCCAGAGCCTTTTTGTAAAAAGATCTGCAAATGGTATAGAAATGTTTTTGCTGAATAGTAAAGTAGGTTAGCTGTGTATTAACTTGTTGCATTTTATTTTAGTTAAAATTTTTTGAATGACTTTACTGTAGAAAACATTTAAGGAAATTAATTGAAATTATTACTTGATTTTAGGATAGCAAAGCTGAGTTTTTCAGATTTAGTGTCACTTAAGAAACTGTAACATGTTTTCATCCTTCTTCAGTTTGTGTCTTGAAAGTTTTAGTTTTTTACATTCCTGTTGACTAAATCAACAAAAGAAGTATAAGTATAAACTTTCAAAATAATTGACACAGGCACATAATTCTTTTCAGGGGTCATATATTAAGATACGAAATGAGAACCTCCATTCTCCCTTCCCTCTTCCCCTGCACCCCATTCCCCAAATTTATTTTTCAGTGGTGTAATTGGAACTGGTGCATTTTCTGATATTATACTCTTATCCTCATCTCTCTATATAAACTGAATTCCTATTGAGCTTGAAGCCTGTGCATAATAATTACACTTGACTGAATACATGCTTTGCATTTTAAAGAAGATTATTGCTTGTCTGTTATTTTTGACTCTAAATAAAGTAAATTTCTTGAGGAAAAGAATCTTACCTTAAATATTTCTCTTGGATTCCTAGTTGCAAAGCACTGTGGCACAGGGCTGCTCACATAGCTGCTCATGCTCGCTAAATAGTTGGTGCTTACAAAGAATGTCGTATCTGATACAGAAGACCCTATAACCTAGAAGCATGCATACTAACTCAGATTATTCTATAGGCTTCTGAAAGACAAAGCCCAGATTTTGTGTTGTCTTTCCTAATATGAATACCAAGGAGTAAAGGACAGAATTTTCTGGAAACATTTGTCTGATTGCATCTGTTTTAGAAAATCTGGATTGAACAAGTTTTTTGTACGTGTTTCAATTTTTTTTTCTAAAAGCAGTATAGAATTTTATGGCATAGAGCATTTATCAGGAAAGTGATATAAAATGTGGAAATCTATTTGAAACAGTGATTCTGGAAATATCTTAATTTTTGAACATGCTAAAATAATAGACTATATTCTGTTAGGACTTTGTGAAAAGGATGCTATACATATTTAGCTATAGATAGTGTCTGCAACAATTTTGAGGTTTAAATGTATATGTATTTGAGGTATACATTTATATGCCATTCAGATTGTTTTTTTAATCATATTTTTTAGAACTGACAGTTTACTGAATACAGGTCCAGCCATCCAGAGCAATTATATAAAATGTTTAGTTAAAAAAATGTCAAATGTGGTTAAGAATGAATGCAGGGCAGCCCGACACATTCTTGTGCCTATAAGCAGGATTCTACAGGCCAATGCCGGCAGGGTTTTGCCTGCGGGAAGCAAAAGAAGTCAGTGCAAATCAGAGAAGTTTCTCAAGAAAATAACCTTTGTAGACAAGTATTTGTTTAGGGCCATAAAAATGTCTTTTCTTTCTTTCTGAAACTTGAACTTCATAGTAAGTTATTTAGAGGCAGTGCACCTTGAGTAAGTGCTAATGAAACCAATAAATGATATGTATCAGAAACCCTTGTTTGGCCCGTGTCTTTGCAACCAGTGTCATTTGGGGAAAAACCTGGATTGCATGAGGAAGAGTGGAAGTTGCTCTCCCCACCTCTTCTTTTAAAGGTGATTGAAAAAATACTGGGCCTGCCTAACAGCCTGGAGGAACACTGCTGCTTCGGTTGCTGGTCCACTGCTTGAAGCAGTTTAGGGGAAAGAATACTCACTCTACTGCACACTCTGGAGCTCAAACCTCTGGTTTCAAGTGTTGTGAAATTTGGGCTTCCTTCAGACTTCGCTGACCTTTCAAGTTCCCTCCAGCTCTGACATTTTAGACTCTAAGTTAGCTTCTACAGGTAGAAAGTGCTCTGTGAAACACATTAAAGATGTTCCCAGGATTGTGAAGATGGACTGCTCACAGCTTTATACATTTTCAAGTATTTAAATATTTGCTCAACACTGTGCCATATCCTGTGAAAGATCTAGAAATATACTCTTTATAGTTTCTAACTCAGGGAGACAAAATTAATACACATTAGGAAAAACACTACAGTTGTCCCCCCTTATCTGTGGTTTCACTTTCCGTGGTTTCAGTTACCCGCGGGGTCAGCCACATCCAGAAGCAGCTGATCCTCCTCCTTGCTTATCGTCAGGTCAGTAGTAGCCTAACACTACATGACAATACCTATGTTATTCACTTCACTTCATTTCATTGTGTAGGCATTTTATCATCTCACATCACCACATGAAGGGTGCGTACAGTACAGTAAGATGTTTCGAAAGACCACATTCATATAACTTTGATTACAGTGTATTGTTATAATTGTTCTATTTGATAATCAGTTGTTACTCTTTTACTGTGCCTAATTTATCAATTAATGTTTGTCATAGATATGTATGTATAGGAATAAACATGGTGTGTATAAGGTTTGGCATTATTTGTGGTTTCAGGCAACTACTGGGGGTCTTGGAATATGTCCACTGTGGATAAGGGGCAGGGAGATTACTATAATTGTACTTACTTTAAAAATTCTCTTTGTCTTAGTCCCAAATCCAAGATTTCTAATTGAGGCAATTTTTATATCTCAGTAAGTTTCTTATTTCTCACATTTCTTAAGGTATTGTTTTGGGTGTTCACATTTTTTGTTGCTTTTGTGATTTTGTTCCTTTAGTCATTTTCTAAATTTGGTTTTTTCAAATTGATTATCTGTTTAAATAACCTTATTTCTAATATGTTTGCAATAGATTCTTTTGAGGTTTCTAGGCATGTAGTCATAGCCTATTCAAATAATTGTCATTTGGTTAAATAATTTCTTATATGTTTTATTTTTGCTTCATATCTAGAATTTCCACTGTAATGTCAAATGGTTATGGTGACAATAAGCATCTTTATTTTGCTTTTTCTTTTAATATGAATAGTAATAATTATTGTATTTAAGATATTTTCTGTTTTCATGTATTATCTTGTTTATTACTCACAATAAACATAAGAGGTATGTACTAGTATTATCATCCCCATTTTATAAAACTGAGGCCCAGAGAGATTAAAGTAATGTTTTCAAGAATGTCCTAAAGTGCCTAAGACGTGATCTAAGCAATCTGAATAAGAGCATGTGCCTTCAACTAACTTAGCATACTGTCTTCCATGCGATTTTTCACTTGAGACTAACATGAAGATGATTACATATTGACATAAATCAATGAATTTCCTAATGTTAAATGAAGTGACACTTAAAACATTTTTTTATTTCACTTATAAATTCATGAATTTCCTCATGTTTAAAGAAGCACTTTAAAAAAATGCTTATCTGCTACTTCCACATCCATTTATGTCTATTAACTAAATTTAGATCCTAACACTAACAAAATTATCAATAAATCATTAAGTTTTACATTACATTCTTTTAAAAAATGTCAAATATTAATTTTAGTTCTATGAATGTACTAGAATACAAAAAAATAAGTTCTTGTGTTACTGGGCAATGTCTTATAACCATCAAGTATAAATTTTAGTGTTGTATTAGTAAACATGTCAGAGAAGCAGGCAGGCAATATTTCCAAGTACTCCTCACACCTAATCACTTGTTTTTCACTTTGAGGTAAAATTCACAACACATAAAATTAGCCATCTTATAGTGTGCAATTCATTGGCATCTAGTACATTCACAATGTTGAGCAACCACCACCTCCAGCTAATTCCAAAATTATTTAGTCACCCCAAAAGGATACCCCCCACACATTAAACAGTCAGTGCCCACCCACTTTCCCCTCCCTTTACCTATTTTGGATGTTTCCTATAAATAGAATCATGCAGTATATGACCTTTTGTATTTGGTTTCTTTCAATGAGCATAGTGTTTTCGAGGCTCATCCATGTCGTAGCATCTATCAGTACTGCATTTCTTTTTTTGGCTGAATAGTACTTCATCATATGTATATGTGACATTTTGTTTGCCTGTTCATCAGTTGATGGTCAGGTTGTTTTTACCTTTTGGTAAAAACAAAGGTAAAACAGAGGTATCCTTTGCTGTACAGAGCTTTTTAGTTCAATATAGTCCCATTTCCTCATTTTTGCTTTTGTTTCCCTTACCCGAGGAGATGTGTTCAGGGAAAAGTTGCTCATGTTTATATTCGAGAGATTTTTCCCTATGTTTTCTTCTATGAGTTTTATGGTTTCATGACTTACATTCAGGTCTTGATCCATTTACGTTTAAGTTTTTAAGTAACCACCAAACTTTTATACAGTGGCTGCACTATTTACATTCTCACAAGCAATGTACGTGTTTCAGTTTCTCTATATCCTCACGAACTCCTGTTACTGTCTTTTTTTTTTCTATTATAGCCATTCTAGTGGGTATGAAGTAGTATTTCATTGTGATTTTTGTGTGTCATTAATGACTGAAGAAGTTGAATATCTTCTTATATGGCTATTTGTATATCTTCTTTGGGGAAATGTCTATTCAAGTCCTATGCCCATTTTTTTTTTTGGTATCATTAATCTACAATTACATGAAGAGCATTATGTTTACTAGGGTTCCCCCTTCACCAAGTCCCCCTAACAAACCCCATTACAGTCACTGTCCATCAGCGTAGTAAGATGCTATAGAATCATTACTTGTCTTCTCTGTGTTGCACAGCCCTCCCTGTGCCCCCTCCCACATTATACATATTCATCATTAATGCCCCCTTTCTTTTTCCACCCCCCTTATCCCTCCCTTCCCACCCATCCTCCCCAGTCCCTTTCCCTTTGGTAACTGTTAGTCCTTCTTGGGTTCTGTGATTCTGCTACTGTTTTGTTCCTTCAGTTTTTCTTTGTTCTTATACTCCACATATAAGTGAAATCATTTGGTACTTGTTTCTCTCCGCCTGGCTTATTTCACTGAACATAATACCCTCTAGCTCCATCCATGTTGCAAATGGTAGGATTTGTTTTCTTCTTATGACTGAATAATATTCCATTGTGTATATGTACCACATTTTCTTTATTTTACATGTTCTATAATTATATCTATTATAATTATATTTATAATGTAATATATTTATATATAAATAAATTACATATAAATAAATATATATTATATATATTATATATAATTATAAAATTACATCTATTATAATTATATTTATAATATAATATTATATATAATTATAATTATATCTATTTACATGTGCTATAATTATATCTACTGATGGACACTTAGGTTGCTTCCATTTCTTGGCTATTGTAAATAGTGCTGTGATAAACTTAGGGGTGCATCTGTCCTTTTCAAACTGGAGTGCTGCATTCTTAGGGTAAATTCCTAGAAGTGGAATTCCTGGGTCAAATGGTATTTCAATTTTGAGCTTTTTGAGGAACCTCCATACTGCTTTCCACAATGGTTGAACTAATTTACATTCCCACCAGCAGTGTTGGAGGGTTCCCCTTTCTCCACAACCTCACCAACATTTGTTGTTGTTTGTCTTTTGGATGGTGGTGAACCTTACTGGTGTGAGGTGATATCTCATTGTGGTTTTAATTTGCATTTCTCTGATGATTAGCAATATGGAGCATCTTTTCATGTGTCTGTTGGCCATCTAAGTTTCTTCTTTAGAGAACTGTCTATTCAGCTCCTCTGCCCATTTTTTAATTAGATTATTTGCTTTTTGTTTGTTGAGGTGCATGAGCTCTTTATACATTTTGGATGTCAACCCTTTATCAGATATGTCATTTATGAATATATTCTCCCATACTGTAAGTTACCTTTTTGTTCAATTGATGGTGTCTTTTGCTGTATAGAAGCTTTTCAGCTTGATATAGTCCCACTTGTTCATTTTTGCTGTTGTTTCCCTTGCCTGGGGAGATATGTTCATGAAGAAGTCACTCATGTTTATGTCTAAGAGATTTTTACCTATGTTTTTTTCTAAGAGTTTTATGGTTTCATGACTTACATTCAGGTGTTTGATCCATTTGGAATTTACTTTTGTATATGGGTTTAGACAGTGATCCAGTTTCATTCTCTTACATGTAGCTGTCCAGTTTTGCCAGCACCATCTGTTGAAGAGACTGTCATTTCCCCACTGTATGTCCATGGCTCCTTTATCATATACTAATTGACCATATATGTTTGGGTTAATGTTTAGAGTCTCTATTCTCTTCCACTGGTCTGTGGGTCTGTTCTTGTGCCAGTACCAAATTGTCTTGATTACTGTGGCTTTGTAGTAGAGCTTGAAGTTGGGAAGTGAGATTCCCCCCCACTTTATTCTTCCTTCTCAGGATTGCTTTGGCTATTCGGGGTCTTTGGTTTTTCCATATGATTTTTTGAACTATTTGTTCCAGTTCGTTGAAGAATGCTGTTGGTAATTTGATAGGGATTGCATCAAATCTGTATATTGCTTTGGGCTCTGCCCATTTTTTTGTATGTATAGAAATGAAAATATATTATATGTTTTCTCTTCTGTGATTCCCTTCTCACTTTTACCAAAGAAACCACAGGATTGTCTAAAGAAGAGAGTTAGTGCTACAATCCCAGAATATTCTTGTTGCATGTTAGTGTGAAGATTATGCCAAAGGAAGGAATTCTAGGCAATTCTCTGTTGCATAATGATGAACAAATATTCTGAGAGGAAAAATACACTTGTATGAGAATGTTGAAGTCATTGATTATTAAAGAATGATTAGTAGTAAGACCGAGGTCAGATAAAGTGGAGTGGTCAGGGCAGTTACAACAGTTAGGAAGAAGAAGAGAATGAAATTCTTTTTTTTAATTGGAAAATAGTTGGTATATGATACAGGTTTTAGATGTACAATATAGTGATTTGATAATTATATACAGTATTAAATGCTTACCACACTAAGTCTGGTTACCCTGTTACCATACAAGATACTATAATATTATTAGTTATATTCTCTATGCTTCTTTCCATTCCTATTACTGTTTTATAATTTGAAGTTTGTACCTCTTTATCCCTTTCATCTATTTCTCCTGTACCCCACCCCCTCTCAATGGTAACCGACAGTCTATTGTCAGTATTTATGTGTCTTTTTCTTTCTCTTTTGCTTGTTTGTTTGTTTTGTTTTAGATTTCACACATAAGTGAAATAATATGGTATTTGTCTTTCTCTGACTTATTTCCCTTAGCATGATACCCTCTAGGTCTTTACAGTTTCTAGTTCTTATATTTGGGTGTTTGATTTAACTTAAGTTAATTTTGTATATTATGTGAGATCGGGGGCCAGTCTTCATTCTTTTGCATGTTGACATCCAGTTGTTCCAGAACTATCTGAAGAGGCTATTTATTTCCCATTAAATGGTCTTGGCAGCCTTTTCAGAAATCAATTGGCTGTAGTTAGATGAGTTTATTTCAGGAAATTCTATTCCATTAATTTAAATGTCTATCCCTATGCTCGTACCACAGGTTTTTTTTTTTTCACTTATCTGTATTTTGTTATAATAGGCATGTATGATTTATCTTTTTTTTTTGAGAGGGCATCTCTCATATTTATTGATCAAATGGTTGTTAACAACAATAAAATTCTGTATAGGGGAGTCAATGCTCAATGCACAATCATTAATCCACCCCAAGCCTAATTCTCGTTAGTCTCCAATCTTCTGAAGCATAACGAACAAGTTCTTACATGGTGAACAAATTCTTACATAGTGAATAAGTTCTTACATAGTGAACAGTACAAGGGCATTCATCACAGAAACTTTCAGTTTTGATCATGCATTATGGACTATAAACAATCAGGTCAAATATGAATATTCATTTGATTTTTATACTTGATTTATATGTGGATCCCACATTTCTCCCTTTATTATTATTATTATTTTTATTTTTAATAAAATGCTGAAGTGGTAGGTAGATGCAAGATAAAGGTAGAAAACATAGTTTAATGTTGTAAGAGAGCAAATGTAGATGATCAGGTGTGTGCCTGTAGACTATGTGTTAATCCAAGCTAGACAAGGGCAACAAAACATCCCGGATGCAGAAGATTTCTCTCAAAACAGGGGGAGGGGGGTGAGGTTCTAAGCCTCACCTCTGTTGATCCCCAATTTCTCACCTGATGGCCCCCCTGCGACTGTGCCTGTCTTAGGTTGTTCCTCCCTTGAGGAATCTTACCCGTCTCTGGCTAACCAGTCATCTTCTGGGGTCATACAGGGAAATGTAAAGTTGGTAAGTGAGAGAGAAGCCATATTGTTTGAAAAGGTTAGCTTTTTACTTCTTTGCAGATTTATGCCCTGTGGCTTCTGTGCCCAGCATTTGTCTTGAGGTATCTTTACCACTTGGAGAAATTTTGATACTCGGTAAATGCGGTATGAGGCACGAATTCTATTTAAGGGTTGTAATTAGGAAGGAAGAAGAAAAGCTATAGAAGTAGCAGGCGGAAGAAAACATGGGAAGATTGATTATTTCTTTCACATATCTTCTTGTAGAGTAACTTAAGCATATATAGGTTTTAAACTACTAATTAAATTGCGCACACACATTAACATAATAGGAATACAGTTACATAACCAAAGCAGATCTATAATTACCAGCCATCTCCAGTGAAACCAAGAAAACCAGTTAGGCATCCTAGGCATTTGTGAAAATTTGTCTATGATATGATGGATATTGTCCAACTGTACTTGAACAGTCTGAGAGAAATCAGACAAATTAAAACAACCCATTCCTGGGAACTGTTCACATCCCATATGTTCTTATAACAGTAGATAGTCTGTAGTTGTAAAATTTTGTGTACCACAGTTTTGATTACTGTAGCTTGATAATAACTTCTGAAGTAGTGAGTATGAGTTCACCAACCTTATTTTTCAAAAAGAAAAATGTTTTGCTTTTTAGGGTTCTTTCAATTCCATGTGAATTTTAGGATCAGCTTTTCTATTTCTGTAAAATAAAAAATATGTACTTGGAATTTTGATAAGGATTGCCTTGAATCTGTAGATTGCTTTGAGGAGTCTTGCATCTTAACAATATTGTCTTCCAATCCATGAGCATGTGATGTGTTTCCTCTTATTTAGGTCTTTTTAAAATTTCTTTTAGCAATGCTTTATGCAAGTCTTGTACTTCCTTGGTTAATTTATTCCTAGGTATTTTATTCTCATTGATGCTACTCTAAGTGGAATATTTTTCTTAATTTCATTTTTAGATTGTTCATTGCTAGTGTATAGAAATTCAGTACTTAAAAAATACATTTATCTTCACCTGAAACTTTGGTGAATTTATTTACTACTTTAATTTTTTTTGGTATTCTTTATGATTGTCCATATATAAGATCATACCATCTGCAAATAAAGATAATTTTACTTCTTCTTGTCTAATTTGAATGCCTTTTATTTCTTTTTCTTGCCTTATTGCTGTGACTAGAACTTCCAGTACTATATTGATTAGAAGTGATGAAATAGAATGTCCTTGTTTTGTTCCTGATAGTAAGGAAAAACTTTCACTCTTTCATCAGATAATGTATGTTTCATCTAGATATTCCATTTGACTTTGTTTCTATATTTACATTTGCCCCATTATCTTTACATCTTTGAATACTCATTTATATTAGAAGTTTCAAGATCCTTATCTACTAATTCAAGGTCCTTATCTACAATAACATCTCTGTCATTTCTGGGTCTTTTTCTACTGAATACTTTCCTGGTTATATGTTACATATTCATGCTTCCTCATATGACCAGTAACTTTTGATTGGGTGCTGAACATTGTGAATTTTATAGGACTGGATTTTATTGTCTTCTTTTAAAAAGTTTGTTCTAATAGTTAAGATACATGAAAATCAACTTGAACTTTTCAAGTATTATCTTAGGTGGTGTTAAAGTCCAGAGAAGCCTTTACTCCAGGGGTAATTTAGCACTACTACTACTATTTGATCCTTCTGAGGTTTATAATGAATGTGCTGTTTTCAGCATGTCTGGTGGGAGATCCAATGATTCCTTGCCTTGTGTGAGCTCTGAAAATTGTTGTCTGACAGCTCTTTGGTAATTGTTTTTTCCACAGCAGTTTTTCTTTGGCCTCATGGGTTTCACCAGTGCATGAACACACTCATATTCAAAGACCCAAAGATCTGATGCTGATTTCTGGAGCTTTTTCTCTATACAGCTCTCTCCTCTCCATACGATATCTTGTAAATTCTCCCCACTTTGTCTTCTCCTTATTCTGGTTTATGTTTCATCAACTCGGTGAGACATCTGGCCTCTCTATGGTTTCCCCCTCCTTATATTGTGGTCTGGAAATTGTGTAAAGCAGAAATATGGGGTGATTTAGCCTTTAATATTGTGTGTTTCCATTCTCTTAGCCATTATAATCTGTGCTGCCTTTTGTTCAAGTGTAAGAGTTGTTCTTATATTTTGTGATAGTTATTTGTGACAAGAAGGCAGTGTAGAAGAGTGGTGGCCTCAGTTGTATCTTTTTAATGAAGCAAAGGTAGAAAAGCAGCATTGTAAAGTACAGTGATTGTATCTTTCTGTTGACATTACTAAAAGGCTAGGGGAGAAAGGGGCCTTATGTAGTCAAGTGCCCAGTTTAAGGATTATAAAAGTGAGGTAAAGGGAAGCAAAATAACTTGCCTGCTTGGTCTGTGACTTTACAGTTTGTGTAGAAGCTGGGTTTCTTTGTTGCTATTCATTGTTAGACACTGTGGTGGGCTATCTTCTTACCACTTCAACTGAGTAGAGAGTATATCATTGCAATTAGCTTGGTAATGATAAAAATGACAATAACAGTTATCTCTATTACAATTTTAAGTATATTCATCTTCCTTCTTGCTTTTGGTTAGATAAACTTTTATTTTTGATTGTATCTTTCTGTGTAGCCATTTAATAGCGGTGTTTTACAGAATCTGGTTTAATCTTACCTAATGATCTTATTAAATCTGATGACATATCTGAAGAAATCAATAACTTAAAAAGCCATGAAATGAGAATAATAGACAAAATATTTTTATTGTATCCTTTGTTCTATATTTCTCACTTACTGCATAATACTGACTGGCTTATTTTTTGTACATATTCCTTATATACTGCATGTATGACTAGCATTTTGCTGCATTGAATAAGATACCTCAATGATTTTTAGAATTGCCATTGTTTTAATTGTTTCCTTTTCCTCCTTCAAGGATATTTGTTCAATGGGAAAAATGTACTGGCACAAAACATCTCAAGTGCAAGCAGAGCAAGGATTACAGGAAAGTTTTGAGGAACCTAAACTGGTAAAGTCTAATAAAAATCTTCCTCACCTATATTGGAGTAATAGTGTATCTCTTGTTTCTTGAATGCTTATCTAGAATTTCAAAAAAATCTCCTCTGATTTATTTTTGAGGTGTGTTTAACTGTAAGCACATCTAATCCAATAAAACTTTGGGGGCAACATTGCTGCTTAACATAAACCTTCTGAGCTAAGGCCTAAATATCTTTTCAGAAGAGAAAGATCTTAAGAATTCTTCTGATCTAGAGACAGTCAGATCTAGTTGGAGAATTAATTCAAAGCTATTAGCTTTTAAGGAAATATCACCTTATTGTTTATTTAACTAGAAGAGTTGTGGAAGCATTGACAAGGGGAGAATTTTATAAATAAATATGAATAGTTGGTAACTAAGATTTTGCTTCAGAAATAAAGCTCCCTTTTCATCCATCATTGCAAAGTACTTCTGGGATTCAAAGCAATCTGGAACATATTCCCTATGAATGGGAAGTGTCTCCTGTGTATAGAAATCCACACCTACATAAAGTAAATGATGTCATGATGATCAGTCAGTTCCTTTACAAAGAATTTGTAAAATGCTATCATTAAATATAAGCTCCTTTAGTTCCTGAAAATACGATTCCACATACATGAAAATTGAGATCACACTTAAGTTTTAGGATATGTCAGGTTTAGAATAATGTCTGGGATCTTTTCACAAAAGCCACGGATCCTATAATACTAGTTACCACTACTGGTTTAACTACTTACTAGAGTTTGAGATGTTTTTGGGTTGAGACCATGTCTTTTTCCCCTTTGTATTCTCACTCACCTGCCTTAGGACCCAGCATATGTGGCACTAACATGTGGCTAAATCAGTTTGGAAGCCTTACCACATATGCTATGGACTTAAAAATGAATACAGGGTAGCTGCTTCTAATTAACACTACTTACAGGTAGGTAGCAAAACCTCTGACATCTGAGCTTCTATTGGTATAGTAAACTGATAATGTAAGACCAGTTAGGCTTGGAAAATAGAAATCTTCATTAATAAAATAAGCTTAACTTAATACCATTCACTACATAGTCATATAAAGTATAAGAAAAGATACCATTTTGAAGGAAAACTATGAAAAAGGCCAATTTTAAGATGCTTAGTTTAGACACCATCTTGATTATTTAAAATAAAGATTTAAACAAAAATACTGATATCTTTGTAATTCTGTGAGAACCATACCCTCAGCTTTGACATTTACAAGCAATCACTGGACCTCTTCTGGTCACTGGCTTTTTAAGAGGAAGCTTACCACATCTTTAGAGATAAAATACCTTTTAACTTGGTACCTGGCCATGGTAAAAAGGCTCCTCTGTGGTATCTGTCATTCCAGATACATTTTTTGGATGCCTATTCCATGCCAGAGAGCAGAACTCTATCTGGCCATCTCAACTGTTTCTTAGACTTCTAGAAGCTTCCTGGGCTGAGGGGATTTTTTTTTTGGCAGCACTGGCTAACACATTCCTATCCAGAGAGGGCCTGCTCTTTCTAAGTGGTGCTGGCACCCTGCCCTTAGAGTATGACAGTTTCAGTTGTAAACATCTTGATGCCATAGGCCAGAGGTCTCTTAGTTCTTTGATGCAACTTATTTTCTTTTTGAAAAAGAGCATCCTTAATGGAATATATTTTCTTTTTAAGTAACCACCATGTAAGATATAATAGTTTTTTAATCATCCTGGAGAATGATTTCCTCACATGTTTATCAAAACAAAAAAAGAAATTTATTCATTCATTCTTTTTCCTATAATATGGTAGGCACTGTTTTAGACATGTTTAATACAAAGAGATAGAAAAGACAATTCTTTCCCTTGAGGAAGCCAGTGTATGGAGTAGACCAATATACAGTGAAATAAAGTACAATGCTGTTTAATGAATATTCTAAGTAGAGACTTATTACAGAGTAGATAAAAAAAGTGATATAATTTCCTTTCATTTGTTCATTCATTCACTCATTAATTGTAGAGGTTCTATGATATGCTAAGTGCTTGAGATATAAAAGGTAAGTAAGACACAATTTCTTTTTTAATGAATTCTCAAAACTTAAAGTTCTAAAGTACTCAACCTTTTTGGTCTCAGGATGCCTTTAAACTCTTAAAAAATATTTTAAGGGTCCAAAGGATTTTTTGCTTCTGTGGATTACATAAATGAATATTACTATATTATAAATGAAAACTGAGAAAAATGTAAAACATTCGTGCATTTAAAATAATAAGCTGATTACATATTAATGCAACACCTATTGTTTGGGAAAAATAGTATCCAAAATAAAAAAATTCAGGGGGAAGCATAGGATTGTCTTACACTTTTTGCAAATCTCTTTAATAAAATCTGGTTTAATAGAGAGCTAGATCATATCTGCTTCTGCATTAAATCTGTTGTATATGTTCTTTTGGTTGAAGTATATTAAGTAATATTGTAATATATATTAAGTAACATTAAGTAATCACAGATTAGAGAAGAGTCATGTTTTCATAGTCCTTTCACACAATTTTAGTGTCTTTAAATCTTCAGAGGAAGTTTATTATTTCTGCTTAATTTCAGTCATGTATTTTCATAATCATTTTGTGGTCAGAGAGAGAAAACATTATAAACATTATGTGACTTAAAACTTTGGAAGGACCAATAAAAAGAGCATTCTTGTACATTTATGTTTGCCCACAGAATATGCTTGAGGAACTTCCTGGAGCTGTATCAAGTATTTTCCAGATTGAACAAGAGGATATATTAGAATGCAGAGCTGCAGAAGTAGAATTTAAGCTTCAGGAAACTTTGGAAGTTCAGCCAGCAGATGAATCAAGTAAACCTTTGGAAGATGATGAACAGCCCAAAAGTGATTTAAAAGCAGCCAAACAGGTATCTTTAAAGGTAAAACACTATGTTGCAGAGTTATGGGGTTTGAGGAAGTGCAGTGTGAAAAAATGGCCATGTGCTGGGGGTGGGGGTAGGGGGGTAGTTCATCCTGAAAACAGGTTCTTTGATGTATAAATTGCTCATCTGGGTAAAGGGGACAGCTGTCTTTGAAGGGCTATTACTCTAAAAAAAATTGCAGTTTTGGGGAGAGAAGACAGATTTATTTTTTTGAGAGGGCATCTCTCATATTTATTGATCAAATGGTTGTTAACAACAATAAAATTCAGTATAGGGGGGTCAATGCTCAATGTACAATCATTAATCCATCTCAAGCCTAACTCTCGTCAGTCTCCAATCTTCTGAAGCATAACGAACAAGTTCTTACATGGTGAACGAATTCTTACATAGTGAATAAGTTCTTACATGGTGAACAGTACAAGGGCATTCATCACAGAAACTTTTGGTTCTGATCATGCATTATGAACTATAAACAATCAGGTCAAATATGAATATTCGTTTGATTTTTGTACTTGATTTATATGTGGATCCCACATTTCTCCCTTTATTATTATTATTATTTTTATTTTTAATAAAATGCTGAAGTGGTAGGTAGATGCAAGATAAAGGTAGAAAACATAGTTTAGTGTTGTAAGAGAGCAATTGTAGATGATCAGGTGTGTACCTGTAGACTATGTGCTATTCCGAGCTAGACAAGGGCAATAAAACATCCACGGATGCAGAAGATTTCTCTCAAAGCAGGGGGGATGAGGTTCTGAGCCTCACCTCTGTTGATCCCCAATTTCTCACCTGATGGCCCCCCTGCGACTGTGCCTGTCTTAGGTTGTTCCTCCCTTGAGGAATCTTACCCGTCTCTGGCTAACCAGTCATCTTCCGGGGCCATACAGGGAAATGTAAAGTTGGTAAGTGAGAGAGAAGCCATATTGTTTGAAAAGGTTAGCTTTTTACTTCTTTGCAGATTTATGCCCTGTGGCTTCTATGCCCAGCGCTTGTCTCGAGGTATCTTTACCACCTGGAGGAATTATGATACTCGGTAACTTCGATATGAGGCACAAATTCTACTTAAGGGTTGTAATTAGGAAGGAAGAAGAAAAGCTATAGAGGTAGCATATGGAAGAAAACATGGGAGGATTGATTATTTCTTTGACATATCTTCTTGTAGAGTACCTTAAGTATGTATAGGTTTTAAACTACTAACTAATTTGCACTCACATACTGACATAATAGGAATACGGTGACATAAACAAAGCAAATCTATAATTACCATCCATCTCCAGTGAAGCCAAGAAAACCATTTAGGCACCCTAGGCATTTGTGAAAATTTGTCTATGATATGATGGATATTGTCCAACTGTACTTGAACAGTCTGAGAGAAATCAGACAAATTAAAGCAGCCCATTTCTGGGATCTGTTCACCTACCATACGTTCTTTTAACCGTAGGAGAAGACAGATTTTTAAGGAGGGAAGTAGGGCTTTCAGAATTTGACCAAGAGTCTTCCCATTACAATCTTGGAGTCAGGAACTGTAGCTCAGGGACCAGGATGGGGTGAACTTTGTAGTTTTATAGCTTTGCCCCATTTAAGTTTATCCCAACCCTGTAGTCTTTTCCTATGGTGAGAATGTTTTCCAGATTCATTTTATTTATGTATGATTTAAATAATTTTTACCATACATTTGTGTATCACCTTACTACTAGTTACTTAGTACTTTTCTTTGAGTTACTTTTTGACTTAGAGAGTAGATTTATTTAAGAATAGACATGTTATCATTAGGATTTTAAAAAAAGTCACTTTTCCCTGAACCATGGCCTATCACCTTGATTATCACCAGGGATTCAAATAAACATCACTTCTTGAGTAAACAACCTTCCTGCTCAATTCCTTTACTTCTGGGTCCCACTCTCCCCACCAGTGACCATGTTCCTACTGTGTTTCACCCAAGTCAATTGGCCATTACCAGTTCTTTAACTTTTGCCCAAAACTTCCAACTCTGAACACTTGAATTTATCTGTGGCTCCCTTTCCTTGCCTTTCACATATAATGCCAAGATTCTTCTTAAACATTCCGGTTTATAATTTTTTTCTTCTCCTTTCCAGTTGCCCCTTCCTAGCCTGGCTCCTGATGACCTTGTGTCTGGTTCAGACAGTTGCCTCCTGGCTTGTCTTCATTTCTTAAGCCCTACTTTCTTAGGTTCCTCCTACATGACACTAGCACAGTGATCTTTTGGGAATAGTAGGCAATAAGGAAGATGCACAAAAAAGATGGACGAGAGAAAATCCATCACTGTTGTCAGAAAGAAGGGACTTACCTGTGCTGGTGACCATCCAAAGTCATGTGGTCTCTCTAAAGTCTGAGCTTGGGGTATGATGTACAGCCGGCAAGATTAGGTGAACCCACTCATTGTCACCTACTTCAGGTGAATCCTCTGGGTGAGGCAGACACTCTCTATATGTGCAGACTTTAGAAAGCATCTTTAAAGGCTAGCATCTATATGACAAAGTGTTAGGCTAACATAGAGTTTTCAGCTATTCTACTACCTGAACTGTGACTTTGGAAATAAAATGTGAGCACAGGAAGCAAATGGTTAGCTCCTAGAATGTGTCAATGGATGAAATGGATTTTCTGGACAGTGGTTTAACCACCATGGCCTGTCAGGAATTTAAATACCTCCTTAGAAAAGTTCCATAATGTTAATTCTTTTGGCTTGTTGTGGCTGCTATAAAATATTAGTAAGAAATTATGCAAAATTATATATTTTTGGTAAAAAAAACAGCTCTTTCTGAAGGTAACTAGAATTTATTCTTTGCCATGTGCCAGCCATTTTGCTAAATGTTTTACATATATTATTTTATTTTTTTTCCTAATAACAGCCTTACTATTACCTTCATTTTATAGTTGAAACTTAATGTAGATACCTTGCCAAATACAAACATCTACTTAAGTTGTAGAAGCAGGACTTTACCTTGAGGTGGTCTAATTCTAGAGCCTTCACTCTTTGCAATTGGGCAACACTGCCCTTTCTTAGCAACAATTAAGAGGTGTCTGGTTAAGTACAAGAACTCAGACGCTCAGCTGCAGAAGGGACTAGGGATGGAGTGTCCCTCACGAAACTAGCAAAATGGTTTGACAAGAGAGCCTTGGATAATGGATCAAAAGGACTCTAAACTGAAAGCAGAAATGTTTCAAAGGGAGGAGGAGAGAATGTCTGATAAGACTTTGTGGTTTATTGTTGTGGGATATTATGGGACACATCAGAAATGCCATAGAAAATGGCACTGGAAGTATTCCTGTGACTCATCCTGCCAAGTCTTCACCAAGTATCTTGTATTTACTTATTTGTATTAATATCTCAAGATCAGTTATTATCCATGAACTTACCCTGGTTGGACATCTGAGGCCATAAAGTTAGTCTCTGGCATATCTGGGACAAGAAAAAGGGAACAGACCCCAGCAAACCAGGGCAGACTTGGTGAGCAAGACCTTTTTCGACATTGCTAACAGAACTAGCCCAGAAGTGTGCTACAGGGGCAGTGCAGTAGGACTTTCTGGAAGGTCTCATTCAGCAAAAAAGTAGAGAATTTGACCAATCTTTACTTTATTGACCATTTCTACTCTTGGAAGCTCATTAGTATAATAAAGGTTATTAGAAGTCTGGTCTAAATCACGAGCAACAAAAAGAGAAGTTAGATAATGGTGACTGTGAAGGAATGAGTGAAACAAGGTCTCATGAGAGGATTGTTGGTTGTTGGGTATTTAAGGAGGGAAAAAGGTCAAAAGTCTGTAAAAACTATAGATGCCACATGTCCTGAGATTCTAAATTGAAGGAAGTTTAGGAGATATGGGATGCCCCAAATCCTCCCAAATTCTTGCAAAAATAATCACGAGTGATCTACTGCATTCAGAGTTTTAAAAATGTACAAAAGATGAAAGAAGAAATATATATCCACAGATAAACATAAAAGTGGCATGTGGCTATAACACTTATATCAAGAAGGCTAAGATCCAGAATGGGTTGAGGCCTGTGAATGATGCCAAAAATAAAAAAGTGTTTTTTTCATGTTAGTTTTAGATCAAAGAGAGAAAAAAGGAAGGATAACCCTGTCATTATGGCTGAATAGTGTGCTGAAAACATATGACAGGGCTGCCTTCATTTATTTTTGGAAAATAGTTGAGGTTTTAAATAGAAATATGACAAAAGAGAAAAGGAAGCTGATAAACTTGTACTTTGCGTCTCTTCAATCTGACAAGAATGATCTTTAGTTTAGAAAGAGGAGAAAAAATAATTGATAAAAGAAACTTGAAGCTGAAGATTGGTAAGAGATTTGAAGAGTGAACTTAGCTAGCTGATCCTGCAGATAGATATGTTTAAGCTGCTATGCACCTGTCAGCAGCAGCTTTGAGGAGCTGGTGCAGGGGGAGAGGGGCTAGAAGCCTGGAGACTGGCAATTGCAAATTGGAGTTTGGTTTTTAAAGGTTTCTGTAATATATGCATTGATCTTGGACAAAACACCAGAATTATTAAATGAATCATTAAAATAATTGTGTTTGAACCCTTATAATGGAAGCAGGAATCACCTGGAGCCAGCATGGGTTTCCTAAGGGCAAGCTGTGGGAGACCAACCTTAGTTCTTTTCCTAGAATTACTAGACTGAACATTAGAAAAATGTTGGACCTGGAGTTCAACACAAGATCATCATGGTGAAGAGCCTGACATACAAGAAAAATCAATAAACATTAGTTATTGTCAATATCCTTTTGATTTCAGCAGTCCATTTATGAAAGTCTCCTAAAGACAGTTTTGTAGACAGGGCTGCAATCAGGTGAACTGCAAGATGGATTTGTAATTTGTATGCAAAGGATGCAGAATTAGTCATGAAAGTTCACAGTGGACTGAGATAGGGCTCTGCCCAGCTCAGCGTATTTCCCACTAAGTTGGATGAGACTATGGAAGATTGCTGATTGGATTTGTAGATAACACCCAAAACCTACTAGTAAGATTTGGTTGATCAGACCTCAGATGAAATTTAATAAATGATTTTAATGTATGTATGGTTCTGCCCTCAGGTCCACAAACTAAGTGCATAGATATGGGATAACATGACTTAGAGCAAAGGTGAAAAAGACTTCAGACTTTTAGGCTATAATTAAGTTTTGTGATAGGAAGACAACTACAGTCATAGTTTGAGTTAATTGACACATACAATAAAAGAAGATCATCTTTCTCCTGATTGATCTGATCACATCACACCTCAAATTCTGTGTTCAGATCTGGGTATCCAATCCCAGGAGAGACACTGATAAATTGAAGACTGTTTGGAAGGCAGCATTCAAGATGACAAAGTAGTGTACTTCAAAACCATGTCGTGTAATGTAGAGTTGAAGGAACTAGGGATGTTTACCTGGGGGAGGGGGAGAGTAGGCCCATGGGAGTCCATTGTATTTAAATATTTGACTGTAAGTCAAGTGGAAAAGAGCAAGACTCTGTCTCATATGATGCTAAGGTTTAAATTGATATTGGTGGATGAAAATTGTTAGAATCTATACTAAACAAACAAAATTTCTAATAACCAGAAGAGTTTCAAAGAGAAAGTGGCTGCTTTGGGTCTATCTAAGTCCTCTGTTCCTGATTATGGATGGCCATTTGGTGCAGAAACTACAGAGGAACTTCAGACATTAACTAGAGGCTGAAATGGAATGGTCTGTACTCTGAGCTCTCCTTGCTCATTATCACTTCCTTATCCAGGAAATTGTGAGGGCTCTCCCTTTACTACTGCATGGAGCCCAAACCCTCTGCCTAGTTTATAAGAACCTCTCTTTATTTGGCCTCCTCCTACTTATTCAACTATATATCTCTCTCTGCTTTTCCTCAAGGAAAGCACCCCTGTTTTCTTCCTTAGATCTAGTGTCAAGAAAAATACAGAGCAACCCAAAGAGGAAAGTATCTTTAGATGAAATATTACTATGAATTCTGAAAATTTCAGGAGATCTAGAACAACATGCCGAATACCTATAATGATTAAAAGGTAATTACTTAAGAGACAGAAATGAATTTGATTTTTCCCAAGCAGTAGAAATAGAGAACAGTACAAGTGCAACAAGTACGAATTGAATAAAGTTGCTCAAAATGTCATACAAAGCATTAAAGTTCACCTTCGCTTGTGCTTGCAGCCACCAATCATGCCAAACTTTAAAAGACTAAGGGTAAGTTCTATTACAAATACTAATCAAGAAGAAAAGACCTCTGGAAGGAAAAATCTCATATACCCTTCTTTAATAATTTTAAGGCAATAAATAAAATATTATAAATAAATATGGTACTAGTATTTTTATTGCTGTAAAGGTACATTTATTGCTGTAAAAATGTAGGAATGGATATAGAGGAAAATAACTCACTTTCAGGATTTATATTGTTATAAAATATATATAGAAATTAGGAGTTTACATATAAGATAGACCATTAAATATGAGAGAAAGATCTAATTCTCATGTTACAACTTTCCTTAACAGCACACTTTATATTCTTTTAAAGGTGAAATCATCAGAAGTGTTGCATATCAGAGGAAAAGAAGTTAAGCGAACACAAAAAAGTGAATTAGGAATTCCACAACAGAGACAAAGAAAGTCACCCAAATCGCAGTGGGATCAAAACTTTCCTAAAAAAAAGTAACTTCCTTAAGTTTATAATTTTCCTGTCTAAAAAGAAGCTACTCAGTAGCACTGATATCTGAAAACACATTTTTAAAGGAAAAATTAAATGTTTTAGAAATTCATGTATGAGATCTAAGTTAAAGCTTCTCAGAGGAAGACTCAGTAGCAGACAGTAAAGTAGGATATGTGTATATGGTGTACTCCGCACTTGTTCTATTCCTGTTTTTGACCAATGTACTTAGTTTAATGGCAGAACAATCGTTAGGTTAAAAATAGCTCTGTGTAAGACTAAAGAAAATTAAATGTTAACATGTTAGATTTGATTTTTTTGGTCACTGTAATTCCAAATTTGGATTAACTGCTTATTGTATTGGTTAATTTTGTTATAAAATAAAAGATAACACCAAGTGTTCATAGGCCAAAATTAGTTTGGTAATTTGAATGACCTTATTTTTCTCTACTATCAATTCATGTTTCATTTCCCCCACCCCATATTTTTAATGGAATTTCTTATTACATAGGGGTGCAATCACAATTTTGAGTAATAGTGTACAAATGCAATTTAGATATATGGGTTTATCTTTTGCCGTTCACCTTGTTGAAACTGATTTTCTCCTTATTTCACCACTCGATTTTTATGGGTTGGTTTGTTCTAGATTCTTCTTCATTTAACTCTTTATGGAGGCTTAAAGAAGCTTTAATTATTAGCTTTTGTTGCAGCTTAGGGCACTGAAAGGTGTGCTGGACATGGAAGACAACCTTTTTATGGCCAGCCTAAACTTTGTAAATGGATATTACTCACAATTTAGAAGCTGAGAATACACTCATGAGAAAAGAATTCCAAAGTTTATGAAAGAGTCAAATTGGCATTTAAGTGACCCTGTACATGCCATTGCTTATCTGCATTGCTTTAAGCTCATTTAGTTAGCAAGATTATGTATTAAAACAAATAGTGACAGCAGACAACAAGTATTTTACCTTCAATAAATAGTTACTGTCAGATTATCAATGAAGCAGAAACTTCTTGATTTTTTTTCCCTAAAAAACCTTGCGTTTAGTGCATTAAGCAAAGTAACATGGCCACACACAGACTCAGAGTCTTTTCTTTTTTATGTCTTAGTGTTTCAAAGAATGACAAATAGTCCTGTTTAAGAAGAGTGTGCTATAAAAACACACAGTCTTTCTTGAGCATGCCAAAAATATTTGTAGATCTTTTTGATATATGTAGTACTTTGTTAATTCATCAAAACTGAAATTAGAAATTCCCAATAGAGAGAAATAAGAATGAGATGCAGAGGAATAAAAATCTGCTATTAAAACATTTACATAATAAAAGAATTTTGGAAAGATGTTTCTGAAAATCTTTTACTCACTGCTTCTTTCTCTTTAATTGGTTTTTTACCTAACTTATCTCACCAGTGACTAGTCCCCAAATGAAATAGTTTTCTTGGGAATTCAGCCATCTCTTGAAAACATAGTGTTAGTTAGCTCAATAACGAAAGGAGATTCATTTGTGGCTCTATTTTTTTTAGAGTATGAAGGGAACATAGGAATTCAGATTGGTTTGAAGCTTTTTTAAGGAAAAAAAATCGGTAATGTAATCTCAAGTACATTCCACTAGCCGGGACCTGTCCCAGACATAATGGTAATGTAGATGAGCTTGACATTAGTGCTCACCTTTTTCTTTCTTTTTTTTTTTTCCAGTCCCTTCTTAGGATCCCTGTCTTATTAGACATCCATTTTTTCACTCCTCCAGTTAGGTCTCTTTGTCCCAGTCATCTCCAAATGCTTTAGATTTACTTGTTTTTTCCTACCCTACTCAAACCTGTACAAATCCCTATGCTGTTTTAGAAATGACACCAACTTCTCCCCGTTAGTGATTCGATCATGTACATATTATGCCAGCAATGGGTTAGGTGCTGTGCAGTGCGAATTAATGGTAAGAGCAATAAAAATACAACAAGCATTTATTGAGAGATCCACAGACCAGAGACTGTTATTGTTATTAATTGTTACAAAAGCAAAGAGGTAGGGATTTTTATTCTCATTTTACAGAAGATCGTTGGAGAGACAGGTGATTCAGTTGACAAGTGTTAGAACTGAGATTCTGATCCAGGCCCAGCCAACTCCAAAATGTATATTCTTTATACTAGGCTACTATCTAGATGCATGGACCAATTGGTGACCAGTCCTGCATTAACCCATTAGAATGGGTGGCACAAGAATAGGCAATTTATGAAAAAAGATACTTGAAAAAAGAAAAAAGAAGTAACTTTCGCAGAGAAGTTTGTCTTGGAGATATTGTTTGAAGGATGATTAGACATGGATGAAAGGATACATACAGCCTTTTACACTGGCCCTGGGAATTGTCCTAGAAACTGATAATAATAGCCAACATCTGCATTAACCCTGGTGGTAGATTTTAATAAATAAGGTGCCAAATATAAAATAAATAAATAAATAGTAAATGAATTAACTCCTTTCTTCCTTAAAGTAACTTTATCCAGGATGTGCCAAAGTTGTTATTCCCAATTTAGTGAAGTATAAAGAAATTATTTGGTTTGCTCATGACCAAGTGATAATTTTAAACCAGATTTGAGCATAGTTAATCAAACTTCAGAGTCTACACTCTTAACCACTATGTTAGAAGTAGGACCAGATGCTAGGAGCCTTGAAACTTAGAGAGAGAAGTTTAGACGAATGCAGCAAGCAACAAAGAACCATTGTGCTGGGTAAAGGACTATTTAAAGGTCAGTGAGATGGAATTTTGCAGGAGGAATTTTACAGGGGGTGTTGAAGAGGGGGAGAGTCAGAAGGTGCTGTGCTCTGCCCAGCTGGCAGACCCTTGTTAACACAAGCGGAGTGCTGATGACTTGACTGGCCTGTGTTGGAAGTGAGGAGAGGAAGGTGCATACCTTTCTGCAGCCCCATGCAGGGGACAGGTTCAGTTTTTCATTGGACATGCTGGTGAAGGAAAGATGACTCAAAGATGGCTCCATGGTTTTGTATCTTGAAGATGAGGAATCTAGGGGAGATAGTGATCCTGGAGATGAGATTTGGAAACTCCCAGCACAGGGAAAATATTTGAAACACTAAGCCAGTTTTTCCTATGTAGAAAGAAGTTCAGCCTTGGAAGCCATATCCAGTTTGAAAGATGGAGAAAGAAAACCCAGTTACTAAGTCAAACTATGATGAATTTGAGGAGTAGATGGAGAGCTGAGATAGTGCAGGCTTAAAAAAGCTCACAGAAGTAGAGCAGTTTCAAGGAGGGTCATCAGTATTGCCAGCTGTGGCTTGGAGGTCAGAGAACACAATCTCAAGAGTAATAGTTCTTTGAATTTGATCTGATGAAAGGTTGCCATTTGGTAGGGAAGTGAGGATAGAGAGGCACTGGGTAAGGGCCACTTCCACCTCAGGGGACATCACCAGGCATTTATAGGAAAACATCTGGCTTATAGTCAGCAGCTTTGGGTTCAGCTCTTACTAGCAACTCACTAACTTTGCAATCTGCCCACAAAAGCCTGCTCCAACGTAAGAATGATTATACTCCTATAAAAGCTCATTACTGAGAGTCAGAGTGAGTGTGTGTGATTACCCAGCTCAGAGTCTGGTGCACAGTAGATGCTCAACAAGTTGATTGGGTGGCAAATGGCACTGGGGATTAAGAAAGCAGATACCCACCCTCCTTTTTCTAATTTGGCAAGGCAGGAGAGAGGCAAGTTCTAGCATAGTGGGAAGTAAGATGCTGCATTAACTTAGACCCAGGGGTCCACTGATGCTGGTATTGGAGGATGTACTGTGCTGGTCTACCTAGAGGTCATTGGCATTTGAGCAGAGTGGCAAGGAGGAAGGCATAATAGCTGGGTGTGCTTTTCACACACCGAGTTATACAATTCAGGAGAGAAGAGTTTGGTGCTGGGATAATAATGAGTTTGCTTCCAGACGTGTTGATCCTGAGGTTTCTGTAAGATGTGTAGGCAGTTGGTTATATGACTTTGAAATCTGTTCAAGGTCTGAGATTGTGATATTAAATTTGCTATAAACCATTGTTATAGTTTTAAATCTTATCTTCTACATTTAGACATCTTTTTTTAAGCCTGAACTAAACCATCAGTATACATTTATTTTGTACGAAAGACCACAAACAATAAAAGCAACCCACTTGCTTTACTTGTTGCAGAATTCCACAAGACTCCTCTACTCCCACCCTGCATGATCTGTGCACCACTGTCCCGGCCCGTGAGCTGCCCATTGACTTGTGCCTGGCTTCTCGAGTGTATCATACTGCAGACAAAAAAGGCCACAATACTCTACTTGGAATATTTGGAACCTCTTTCTTAGGTGATCCCTACACAGATGAAGAGCAAAGACATAGGTAAGATATACACTGGTGGTTTTTTTTAAACTAGATTTAAACTGTCAAAGAAATTCTTCCCTAAGGTTTAGATTTTGAAGACTTGATTTAGTTCTTGGACACTAGAGAGAAGCAGTTTGTGTCCTTTTCCATTTCTTCCCAGTATGTACACAGTCTAGGTCAGTGTCCTAATTTCCTGCCTTTATTAACATGACCCATGCTTACCACAGTAACTTTAGGTTAATGATTATGGTTCCCAAAGAGCGTCACATACATTACGTCATTTGTTCTTGACAACAATTCCATGGAATACAGATGTGAAATTTGAGGCTCATAAAAGATCAAGCAACTAAGGCTTATACAGCTAAAAAAATCACAGATTTGGGACTTGAATCCAGTTTTTTAGATTTCATCTTCATTGGGCATGTTTGGGTCCAGGGATCATGTACAAGAGTCATTGCCTCTGCATTTGTCACCCCCTTCTTCCATTTTTCCATGTGTCTTACTGTCCTTTGAGTCCTGAGTATTCTTTTGTGGAGAATATGTAATTTATAGCATCCTCAAGACGAGGAGAAAAAGGAAGGAGGCTAACGTTTATTTAGTAATAACTGTGTTCCTAGCACCGCGCTGTGTGCTTTGCATGTTTCCCTTTTCAATCCTCAAAGGATTTATGTAAGGGAGAAGTCATAATTTCCATTTTATTCATGAAGAAACTTAGGCTCTGTAATATCTGGCTACTTGCCCAAGTCCTTATCTCTGGATAGTGATTAGAATCCAGATGTATCTAACTTAGTTTTTCTCAAACTTGTTTTCATTATCCCCCATTAAAGAAGATTTTTAGATTTTTCTGTCCTAATTCTATCTCCTCATTACATTTTAACACCCCAGATATACTGTACATCTGTTTATGGTACTCTAAATGTATATATATATATATGCTCTATACATAAAAAGAGTTAGCTTTTATCACTCCCAAAGGCACCAATTTCCACTCCTTTGGAGGGTGATATCACCTGCCCGTTGAGAATGTATATTCTAAAGTCTCTTTACTACATGTTTTAAGAATATCAGAAATACTAAATAAGTTAAATTTAAGTAGAAACATTTTTGGTATTATATTTTAACTATTTAGATCTATGGGAATGGTATTTTAAAATATCACTTTTAATTACACTATCACTATTGGTAACTTATCTACTCTTTTATGATATACTCTGAGCCCACATCCTCAAACCTAATTTTTAGTAAGCTCAATGAGATTCAGTTTGAATCTCTAAAGGAAGGTCATTCTCATGTTTATTTTCTATTTAGGCAAAAAGATAATTTAGGGTTTATTTTGTTATTCATAATTTTACACTTCTAAGTCTTCTGGCTTTGGTTTATCAAGTTATTGTTTGTGAAATTTTTGAAAAAGTTATATGTGAAGGATTTTGGAAATTTCAAAACTGCTCCAGTATCTCTGATAAAAAATAACATTTCCTTATGGGATTCTTTGCAATGTCTCTTAATAGCCTAGAACTGAAGGTGGAAAATAAAGACATAAACATAATCTAGTAGTCAAAACTACTATTTTGAGTCATTTCCATTAGCACTCTGCAAGCCAAGAATCATTTTGAAGAGTTATATCTATTAGCCATGCAAAGTGTTAAAAATACTGGTTTCTTTCCCAATTCTTTTTTTTTTTCAAGTAGACATCACTCTCTTTTTCCAAGAGAGTCAATAAATGTTCTACTTGATGATGATAATTCTTGGCAATTTGTTCCTAAGTACCAAATAAGAAGTTAATTTAGGTACTGAATATTTAATTCTCTGGCATCCATCCCTTGAGGATTACCTTGCTAAACATAGCTTAACCTTTTCAAAATGTATCTGTCTGCTGAGCCTACAAGTTTGGAGAAGTGTATAATTCTTTCAGCACTAGTAAGTGTTCTCAAGAAAGGTAATTGTAAACACAAAATGAATACCCTTTCACTTGGTGGCTTTTTGGTTATTCTGTGCAATGAAGAGTTAACTACAAAGCCTAATGATCTGTGTGGTTATATAGTTTTAATGCTTTCCTAGTTCTGCACATAGCAATTGTTATTTGTGGCAAACATCAAGGATATTTTAATGGAATAGCATGGGTACAAATAAGTATATTTAAAATAGCAATGTATTCAAACTTATGTTTATTTTGCTAAGCAGCAATTTTGATGAGAACTGTAAAATATTCCAAATTCATTATATTTGTGCTTTTAAAATTTCTGTATTTTAAAGAGAAGTTTGTAGAAATTTCATTAGACTTCTTGACATGGAATTTTAGACTTTGAGTTTTAGAATAAAGGAAATCATTAAAAGTGTGCAAACGCTTAGATTTAATGTTAACAGTTTGGTGAACATCCTTCTGAACATCTCTTGTATATGCATGTATTTAAACCATGAATGGCATTCCAGATTGAATTTTTTCACTCAACGTTATGTGTGAACATTTAAATTATTTCATATTATTCACTAACTTAACCAAGCTGCAGTGCCAGAACATTCCGAGGCATGGGATTACTTACCAAACTCTCTCATTTAAAATTTTTAATGCATATTGTTTGACTTCTCTCCAGAAAAATTATATCAAATTATACTCTTACCAACAATTTATGACACTGTTCATTTCCTTTCACCCTTGCCAGACTACTGTCAGTCTTACTGATTTTATTTTGTAGTATGATGAGGAAGAATATTATTGTTATATTTTATTCATTTCCTAGTAAGGTTGAGCACATTTTTAGATGTCTCTTGGCTAATTTGTATTTCTCCTTATGATTACCAATTCCTATTCTGTTGAGTCATCTCATTAATCTTCTTATTGATTTATAAGTGATATTTTTATAGAAAAGATTTTAATAGTTTGTCATATATATTGACCTTTTAAAATTTTGTTTGCTTTTCTGTTTTGTTTATTGTGTCTTATGCTACACAGAAGTTTTAATTTTTATGTAGTAAAATCTAGTGATTGTTTCCTTTGTTGTTCTAAAGTAGGTGTCATTCTTAAAAAGGGTTTTTCTACACTTAAATTTAAATGTACTCTTTCATACTTTCTTCTAGTAACTTTATGACTGTCTTTTAAAAAACTAAATCTTTGATCCATCTGTGACTAATTTGATAAGAAGAATAAACATTACTGACTTTTCCCTAATGACTAGCCAATTGCATAGTATCATTTATTCAGTCAATCCTCTTTCCTTCATGAATTTGAAATGCCAACTTTTCATACCTTAAATTCCAATGGGCCATTGAGTCTATTTGTGGACTTACGTTGTATTCCACTGATTTGTCTGTATAAGATTGCTTGTGTATTCTGTTGGCCTACCATCAGTAAAGAGAGAGTTCATGAAAATGTCTTACAAACATTGGCTGATCTCAAGTCTGGCTCACCTCCTAGCCAGTGTCCTGGTACTAGACAGTACTCACGCTGTGGATCCCAGACCTAACCCTCAATCTGGCTTTACGTTACAAGAGAGATTCCTTGTCACATTAAAAAAATGTTCAGACTGTTAGTTTTATACATTAAAACAGCAACAGCAATGACAATTGGAAAATCAAAGCTTAAGTGTCAGAATTCAAAGTTTAATTTTATTTATTATTTTGCTACAAAATAATAATAAAAATACAATATTTTGGCAGATATGCAGAAATATGGGAGAAAAAGCAAAAAATAAAAACAAGTACTCAAAATCTTGCCATTTAGAGAGATAATACTGTTTACATTCTTAAGTTTATGATTCCAAACTTTTCTGGTTCAAATAAATAATGTAAAACAAAATGGGGATAATGCTATGTACATACTGTTTTGTAACCTGACCTTTTAAAATTACTATGCTGTAAATATCTTTCCATATCAAGAAATACAGATCTGAATAATCAATTAGCAAATGTTTTTTTGTGTACCTACTATGTGGCAGGCATAGTTAGGCACTAGGGAAGAATCTGCAAACAAAAAAACCCCATAATCTCTGCCTCCCAGGGAATTTGTAGACGAATGGAGAAGGAAGGTAGTGAAATGATTATTGGGAATGAGACAATTAATATGCAGATGTGCAGGATGCTATAGAACATGGAGCAGTTCCTGACTATCTGGAGAGGTTTGAGGAAATGATACTTAGATTGAAACCTGAAAGATAAATAGAAGATAGCGAGGAGGAGGGCAAGAACATTTTTTAGGTCCTTGCTGTTCAAAAGTAGTCCACAGAGCATCATCATCACCTGGGAACTTGCTAGAATTGCAGATGGTTTGTATGCATATGCAAGTTTGAGAGTCCCTGTTGCAGACAACCAGATCCCACCTGGGAAATGGAAAGAAATCCAGTGCTAGAGAACCAAGAAGCAGTGACGCCCCTGAGGTTGGAGAGGAAGCTTTGGTCAGATCCTGTAGGGCGTTATAGCTGCCCCTTATGTGTCTGTAAGGGTGTGTGTAAGGCCTTGGGTGGAGAGATTCTTACTCACCGTGTACTGGGAAACCATCAAGAGGTTGTTTTTTATAAAGGAAGAATGACATGATCAGATTTGCTTTAAGATATCACAGTTCTCATCTTCACTTTTCAGATTTTTTGTCATAGCTGCATTCACTGTTCCATAACAGTTTTCCTGTCTCCTGAACTTTGAGACGTCACTCTGTCTTGGCTCTCTTCCTACCTTCCTGACAATGACCTCTCAAGTATCCCTTTCTCATGTCTTTTCATGTCTCTACTTGAAAATATTGGAGTACCCAGGGTTTATCCTGGTACCTCTTTTCTCCCCTACATATACCCTCAAGGTGATAGTGCGCAGGACCGTGACTTTGAATACCATTTGTATGTATACTTAGTGAATGATGACTGTCATTCAGTAAGATAGATGCATAAGGACACTCATTGTCCTTATAATCACCGAAAACTGGAAACACCTTAAGTGTTCATCAGTGCAAGACTTTTTATGAAGGCTCCAATGATGGGAAGCATTGCAATTGCAATAAAGAGTGAGGTAACTGTGCCCTGAAAGAACTGTTGTATATAATCACACATATAAACAGATGTGTGATTATATTCAAAGAAACTTTTTTGCTTAGAAGGGAAGTTAAGAAACTAACTGTGGCCCTTCTGTTTTCATTTTAGATTGTACACAAAAACCCGTGAAACATGAAACTGTCTTACTTTTTGCTTTATTTCTATGACATATGTTTGCCTTTTATTTTTAATCTTTTTTAGTTGTGTCCCTTGTAGGTTGCATAGACTTGAATATTTCTGAAGGCAATCTGAAATTTTTCTCATCATAGATTGGATCACCTCATATTCTTTTATTTCATATGAAATGTATGTGGTATTATTATTGTATTTTTTTTTCTGTGTCTTCATTGAAGTGTAGTTGATATAGTGATTTGATGATTACATATATTAGGAAATGCTCACCACCATAAATGTAGTCACCATATAAATATATTACAATATTATTATTATGTATTATCATCTTACTTTGTAGTATCTCTCTTTTCTTTGCTTGCTATTTCCCATGATCTGTAATATTTACCAATATTTGTCTATGCGTTTTTTGTTTGTTTTGCATCATCATCTGATACGTAATGTTATGAGAGAGAAATATGAAACCAACCTTTTTTTCATTTTCTTGCATGTATTCTGTTTCTCCTTCCCTCCTTCTAGATGCTTATAGGATTATAAATTCTTCCTTAACATTAAATAATTTCAGTAGTATATGTTTTGGAGTATATTGCTTTTTAATTGTTTTTATCTTTGTACATGGAAAAATCGCTTTGATATGCAAATACAGTCTTCCACTTAGCACTGTTTCTGTTTTATTTTGAGTAGTGTTTCCATTTTATGTATCTGCTGCATTTTTTCAGGAATATCAATTAGCCATATGTTGGATCTTCATTATCTATCCTCTACGTTTATCATCTCTTTGCTTATACATTCATTCATCTCTCAAACCTTTGTTCCACATCAATGGTTTCATTTTCTCAGGTGTTAAGTTTTAAAAATTTATTTTAATTACTAATTTGATATTGTGATGACATTTTTCTTATTTTTCTTAATTCTACCAAACTCTTAAGAAAAATTTAAGTGTTTCATCTTATCTGAACTTTTGTTCCCTTTTCTATGAGACATTTAAAAAATTTCCTTGACTAAAGAAGGCAAATCCTTTTAAAAAATTTTTTGATTTCTATAATAAACCTTTTTCAGAAGGATGTTTTTCATGTAACTTTTTAAGTGCTATATTTCTCATATTTTGCAAACTCTCTTCATAAACTCACATTTGATTTTTCTGTGTACTCATTTTAGAGGAAGGTAGGTCATTCTGGCTGTCCCAGATTAATAATCAGATAGATTCACATGATATTTCTTGTCTGTTCATCTTGGAGGCATTAGAATACTACTTTTAGATCTTGAGTAGGAGAACCAGAAGATGTAGGATGTAGGTTTATGTTACTAATTTGCTCATTCAGAATCCTGAAAGGTTTTGGGGGTGGGATGGGGCAGGGTCTGAAAATTTTACCTCTTTGGTTTTTCTCTGCTGTACTAGAGGCTAGTCTTATCCTATTGTAAAGGGATGGCCAAACATTCCTTTGTGATAAAGATTATTCTGGCTTTTTTCTGTGAATGCAAATATATTATACATCTTACAAAAATGACATTAAAGATGTTGTTTTGACAGTTTATGCTCAATCTCTTTGAGAATTATTTTGAAACTGAAAGACATTTGAGGCATTATTTTGATTTACTATCTCTAATACTTAGAGTTAAAAATCAACTATATAACTTGTGCATCCATTTGAAATATTTTATCTGAACTCTCCAAATAGGGTAGTAATACTTGACTAGGAAAATAGGAAATTATCTAATAGAAAGTGCATTTATTATATAATTTAGGATTAAAAATAACCCTATGTAGTCAATAAAATCATTCCATTTCCCAAATGAAGAAAATGCAGTTCAGAGACGGTGACTAGTCCATGTATGTAGAATTGGTAAAAACTAGGATTCAGGTCCAGGTCTCTTTGATTCTAAATGTGGTTTCCATTGTATCTCATATTGTTCTGTGAACTTGTGAAGACTTATTTTTTTTCTTTATGCTTCATTCTGAATACTCATTCTCATCTTGATTTCAGAAGCAATCTTGACATAAAATAGCAAAAATATGAAGAGCTCTAGTTGAGTAATCTGAGATAAGCATATTTTACTCATCCTTGGTGTTTTGTATCTGATCCATTGTGACCCAGTTGTGGAAGTAGGGTTTCTGCTTATATTAAGATATATTTCTTATTCTCTCTTAAGAACTGAGATCCTGAGTCCTGAGCCAGGGCTGGAGCCTTCCTAACTGTGGTAGATTTCTTTGATATTAATTACTTAATTACTGAAGCTTTCACTGAATGCTGCCTGGTTTTGTGTTCCCTGTCACTGGCTGCCGCCTACTAGATTGTGCCATTGTCCCATGCTAGACCTTTCTGATGCCACTTTTGTTGTACCACCCCCTGTGGCCTGTCATACTGCATTTGAAATATTGAGTTCTGTCTTTTGCTCTACATTTCCTTCCACCTTGGGTATCTGGAACTGACTTTCCTCCACCATCCCCCATTCCTGCACTGTCTGCCATTCTCAAGGGTCAGGTGTAATCCTGGCTCCACTCCCCACCCCTTACGTGGCCTTATTCCTTGCTACACAATCCAGGCAATGACCCAAGACATTATGCCAAAGTGCATAAGACTTAATTCCTGTTTGAAGTCTAGCTGGTGAAATTTGTCACAGAATCACATTATTGGAGTCAAAAGAGATCTTAGCCTTTTCCTAGTTTAACCTCACATTTATAGATGAGGAAACTCAGGAAAAATTTTGTATCCCAAATCACAATTGGTGGTAGAGTTAGAAGTAGAATCGATAGTAACTTCAATTACATTTCTGTCATATCCGTTTTCAACAATTAACCCCTATATGTAAGTAAATAAACCTTAAGCATATTTTTAAAAATACAGATTGGGATAACAAAATGTCATTTCAGTATGCACTATCAATGTTAGATAAAATATTAAATTTGTGTATATTTGTTTTTATCTGGAAATACCTAAAATAATTATATGGACATTTATTGGTTTTATAACTGCCAATATGTGGGAGATGGAATTTTTTTTTAAAGCAAAACAGTATCATTCCACCAGATGTCACTGTTTGCATGTAGCAATGAAGTTGCAATAATTCAAAGTTTTACCTAATCATATTTTATTAAAAAAATCATGTAGTTATATTTTTACTCTTCTTAAGATTTTTTATTTTATTAAGACTTTATTTCTAAAGTTTTAAAAAGTATTCAAAGTATTTATCTTAAATAATGTGTTAAAGGAAATTAGCATCCTCAAGAACATGAACTCCTCAAGTCTCTCCTAGATCTAGGAGTTCACTTTTCAAGAAACATGCTTTGTAAGTTACCATTTTCTGAATTCTAGATTGTGACCCAAGAAATAGGTTGTGAAATCAATTTAGTGGCTTGCTATGACTACTTAGAAAAAAAGATATCTGAAATAGAATACTCTATTGCATGTACGTATTATTCTGATGAAACTTTTGTGCATGAGCACTCTTAAATATTCTTATAATACATCTTTGAGTCACATGAAAGTGACTATGAGCTGCATACTGTGAAGCTTCTGTCAGGTTTTGCTTCCCAAGGAGCAAGATGAATTCACTACGGAAGAGATAGTGAAGATGTGTTGGGAGAACTTCTGTGTTAGAGCCACACCAAGAAGGGGAGAAGGTTGCTGGAGGGATACCTCTTCTCCCTGCTTCATAGCCTGGAGCACATAGTTACTTTTATGTAACTCATAGAACATGTGTGCAGATATTGCTGGGCTGAGTTTGTTCTGGTTCTTGTCCCCACTGTAACAAAGAATTGAAAGGCAGAGACACAGTAGCAAAGCAGAGTGAAAGTTTTATTTGAATACACTCCAAGGGAGGAAAGGGCCAGAATCAGGTAGACAAAGGCCCTGGTCCATTAGGCAGGAAGCCTTAAATTGCCTTCTTTGATTAACAAGGTGGGGTTATTTGATTGACAGGTCCATCTATAGAGCCATCCCTCTCAGTGCGCATGTTCTTTCCCATGATGAAGTGCGGTTTGGACAGTTCTTAGTTCTGTTAGATTGCGCCTATGCTGGGATTTGATTGGGACTGGTTTGGCCTGGTCCGGATAGGCAAGGAAATTATTTTCCTGCAAAGCCTTTGTTGTCTTTGCATGGGATCCCCTACCCTGGCACGGTTCGGGCAGTTTTTTCCTTGAACTTTATCTTCCCCTTTCCTGGCTGCTCATGTCCATCTTTCTACCTAATGTTCCTAACACTGATATTTTTAAAAGGTACTCACAGCTTAGAGCAAACTTTTTTGACAGCAACCTACAATAAGAAATAGTGATCACATTTCTAGCTCCATGGGAGATTGACTACAAGGAGGTTTAACTCACTGAGAGAGATGGATGTGTTTAATCCCTCAATGGTAATAGCAGTAATGACTCTAATATCAACCACTTAATGAGCAGTATTACATGTAAACTCTCACACATATTTATAAGCATTAGATGCCAAGAGATCAGATCACCACTGCATAGTAGATAAGGAGCCTGAGACTTAAGAAGGAAAACTGACCAACCCCATATAGTGGCAAACTAGGGCTAAAATCCTGATTTTTAGCTTCATTTCAAAAGTTAGTTTTTCCCACCACATCAGTAGTTTTTACGCTTCCACCTGAGGATAAGGACCAGCTGAAGTGTTTGATAAGTCTGTCAGTTCTCAGGTTGTATCCCAAACTCACTGGATTAGAATTTCTAGAAGAGGGATCTAGGAAGCTAAGATTTAATAAGCACCCCAGGATATTCTTATAACCAGATTGTTTTAGGAGAAATTGTAATATATCAGTGGTTCTCAAATGTCAGCATGCATCAGAATCCTCTGCAAGGGCTGGTTAAAACACAGATGGCTGGTGCCCTCCACCAGAGATTCTGATTCATCAGCTGTGAAGGGGCTCAAGAATTTGCATTTCTAGCAAGTTCCTGTGTGATGCTAATGATGCTGAGGAACACCCTTCAAGAACCACTGCAGTACATCAGATGAACAAGGATTCTCAGTTTCCCAGGATAAGGTCTGGGATTGGCTTTTGCCTTGGAACTTCTTGCTCAGCCAAAATTCAAGAGTACTTATTCAGTACCTACTGCATTGGCATCCATGGGAGACAGAAAATGAGTAAGAATCACTTTCTTGCCCAACCAGCCTATGATCTACTGTGAAAGAGATATACACAATAAAATGTGGTATATTCCATAAAGAAAGAGCAGATCAAATGCAGCAGGAAAATTAGGAAAGCAGAGATGAATTTTGACTGGGCAAAGGGGGATTTGTAAAGGTCTCATGGAGGGGTCAAGATTTGAAGGCCTTTTCATCATTTCATAACCACACTGTACTGTAATTTTTTTTGAGGCCCTTTTATTTTTTAGAAGTATCTTTGATATACTATCTTATGTAGGTTTCAAATGTACAACACAGTGGTTCAACAGTTGCCCATGTTATTAAATCCTCACCCTCTCTAGTGCAGTTACTATCTATCAGCATTGAAAGATGTTACCAGAATCACTGACTATATCCTTCACTCTGTACTACTGTCCCTGTGACCAACTTACATTTGTGATTGTGAATTATTGTGCCCCTTTATTCCCCTCCCCCTCCCCCCTCATCTGCCCCCACCTTTCTCCTGTGGTAGCCACTAGTCACTTCTGAGTGTCTACGAGTCTTCCTCTGTTTTGCTTCACTTTTATATTCCACAAGTAAGTGAAATCATATGGTATTTGTTTTCCTTTGCTTGCTTATTTCACTGAGCATTATACCCTCTAGATCCATCCATGTTGTTGCAAATGGCAGGATTTCCTTTCTTATTATGACTGAATAATATTCCATACACTGTACTGTATTTTGATTTGGCTGTTTTCCCTGCATTCACTGTAGTAATCTCAGCATTTAGGACACCATTTGCATAGTGAACATAGGTTGGGACAGCTGTTAGGAGAGAGAGGATTGGCAGGGTACGTGGTGCCAAGACTGTGGAGGATCTTGAATGTCAGATGCATGAGCTTGGATTTTATACTGTGTGTGTAGTCATTAAAGTATTTGGAAAGGGAGTGACTAATGACAACCCCGGCAGGGGTGTAGAGCACAGACCGAAGGAGGGAGAGTCTGGAAAGAAGGACCGGCAAAGATGATGTCATGGGAGTCAGAAGAGAGAAAATGCAGTGGACAGGAGAGACCCCTGAGGGAGAAGGGTCTGGACTAGAAATTACTGTTGGGAGTGAGGGACAGGTTGGATCTGAGATTTGCAGTCTAAACCACTGAAGTGGTTGTGTTTTTCAAATGAGAGAACTCTGGAAAGGATTGTATATTCTCTCTGGAAGTAAAGAACAAAACAAGAAAATCTGGAGAAAAGTTTCAAAGTTTAAGTGATTTCATCTTTGTCCTACAGGAACAGTTGCTCCCCTTGGAGCCTGTCCACTAAGGTCTCCCACACATTTCTATGAGAACCATGCACTCTTAAAATGTCTAATGACTTTTTCATTTTCCTTCCAGCCAACCAGAATTTCTGTTTCCTTAGTGCACCTATGGAATGTGAAATGACAGTAAGATGTGAATGACTCTTGCTACCTTGATTCTGATTTAGGGCAGGAAAATATACTGTAATGCCTCATGTGGCTTCTCAGATCATCCTTCTCCCTGATCTTAGAAGTGCTTTCCTGATCTTGATGAATCTACTCTCCTGGCTCATTATTCTAACCAATAGAATTTATCCTGTTTTTGTTTTTCCTGGATATATCAGTCAGAATTCAGTTGCAGAAAACAGAAATATTTTAACTGTTTTAAGTAAAAAGAGATTTAGTAATGGCAATTCAAGGCATATAAATATTGTAAAAATATTGTAAAAAATGGAAATATTGTAAAAATGGGCTTTAGGCAGGGAGGGTTTCCAGAGATGACTCATACAGCGCGCTTAACTGGCCACCCAAGGAACTGTTTCTTCCCACATAGTCAGGAAGAAGGTAAAGCTGCAAGCCAGTACTGGCAACATGACTCCTTACATGTGATTCAGATGGCCGTTACTGTGGCTTTGACTCTGCAGCCACACCATGTCTGATTTGCTTGCTGGGAAAAAAAGCCAACCTACAAAAGAAAGACATGGAACACTGCTACAGAACCCAATGTTGCCATGACTGCTTGCCAGCAAAAAATATCAGAACTTTCTGCCTTCCAAATTATATGTGAGTGGGTCCTAAATCATATCTAGGATGCTGGCTGCTGGACAGTTTTACCTCTCTATCCTCTGAAGTTCAAGAAAGCACATTCAAAGGAGGATGGATTGTGCTGCGTAGCAGTATACTATATTCACCCTGCTGGGAGTTGAACTTTATCTTCTCTTTGAATTCAAATGTTTGACTAGATGAGATAGGAAGCTTCTTTGCATGACTCTACTTTGGCACAGCCCTCTCCAGCTTACCTTGGGGTGGGCCTGTTTTTGTAAAGCTGGTATGATAGGATCTAAGGGTTTCAGCAGATTGTAACTGAAGTCAGTTGTATTTGTATATGGTTAGTCTTAACATTTGGTGGCTCATAAAGTGATTGTCCATATAATGGTATATCAAAAAGTGGGAACATGGGCTCTGAATACTTCCATGTGAAACTGATATAGCTGTAGTAGGTGTGGGCCCACTTTATACTCATATTTCTTTTATAGTAAGCACAGCAATGTAAAAATTAATATATTTTCAAGCAGTCTGTCAGTCTTTAATCACATATTTTGCCTTCAAATTTCATTTCTTTGGCTCAATTAAGGCTTTTGTAAGTTTTGTACTTCATATATGTCTTAATGTGTATGTAGTTTGTAGTCTAGAAGGGTATACCTAATACCATAACAGTTTTCTGTTTATTCTGGCAAGATATGAATCAAGAAAGAAAACTTTAATGTGAGAATGCAGTTCTGCTTAGGCTGATGTTTTGTCTCAGTCTAAGAAATGAAACTATTTCCTGTGAGCTTGAGTGAGGAACAGGTTATGATCAAAAGGTATAGAAAAGTTTTTTCCTTTTTTGTAATCAGGCTTTTATAGGCTAAATTTATTATTCCAATACAATGAAACAAAACCATCATAAAGGTTACTATTAAAATGGATTCATAATGAAACATAGATTACTTTAAAATTATTTCCCATTTTGGATCATCTGACCTCTGCATAATCTATGTTTAGAACAGATATCAAACAATGTATTTATTTCGTCAGAGACGCAAAATGAGAGCAAATGTCTTTTGCTATATCAATAACAAAAAACAAACTTAGTGTTTTCATCACACTATAGAATACTGCAAGGAATTCCTGTTGCTGGTGACAGGCAAGACTATGTTGCTGTCCTTCCAACAATAGCAGGGATACCACCTGAAATGGCACAAGGAACTGGACAGCATGCTCACAAACCATGCCTACAGATACTGGGAGAGGAAGTAAGAACTTCTTTTAATAACAGTTTTCTTGATGTCACAGGTTCTCAAACTTTATGTTTCAGAACACTTTTTATGCTCTTAAAAATTACTGAGGACCTCAATAATTATTTGAGTGGGTTGTAACTATTGACATTTGTAAAAGTTGGAAATTAACACTGAAAAAATGCTAAAGGTTTATTTTTATCTATTAAAATTAATAGTTATAGAGTCATACATTACAAAGTATTTTTATGAAAAATAATTATATATCTGAAAACAAAAAATTTAATGAGAAAACTAGGGTTGCTTTATTTGTTTTGTATGTCCTCTTCTGTATTCAGTTCTGTAGGAGGTTGTTTTGGTTGAAATATATGAGGAAAACTCTGGTCTCACACAGATTTGTAGTTGGAAAAAAAAAGATAATTTCAATAGCCTTTTAACATAATTATTGACATTCTCTTTTGATAATATGCCAAAAATTTAATGAGAGTTAGTTTCTTGTAAGTTAGTTATAAGACTTTCACTTCTGGAAAAGATGAGGCAAAAGTATTTTGACTCTTCCCTATTATTCTTGCTAAAGAGGACTGAAAAGTGGAAAGAGTACACTAACTAGAAATTGGACCCAAGAAATGACATGGTGGTGAGTTAGTTCCTTGGGTTTTCTTTTTAACTTCATATATCCTAGACTTTGAGCTGAAAAAGCTGCTATCTAGAAACAAAAACAGGTAAATTAAAAAAAAAAAAGCCCCAACAGAAACCTGCTCTCTTTAGCCAAATAACCAGGAAAAGGGAAGCCTAGCAAGACAGAAAAATTTTGGACAATAACCGCTCTATTCCAGCCAAACACCACAGCAGTTGCCCCACCCCAACCCTCCACTGCCCCCATCAGCAATGGCCTAGTGGGAAATGTAGACTGTTACTCTCGCCAGAGTATAATGAGGCACTCTAGCACCCCTGCCAGGGGGATGTCGAAGAAGGATGAGTGTGAGCAGGGACTTTTAATCTCACAGGAGTGTTTAATGTTATTTCTCTTCTGTCTTGTCAGTTGAGGCCCCATGGGTGTCCTGGACTTTCCTCCCCACTGAGTAGTAATGAGCCACTCCCCTCATCCCCATTGTATGGTACAGAGGAGGCCTCACGGAGTGTCAGCTAAAACAGAAGGTTTAAATAAGATCTTGACTCTCACAACATAATCCAAAATATCCAAATTTCAATTGAAAATAACAAATCGTACCCCAAATAGGAAAATCTCAAGCTGAATGTAAAAAGATAATCAATAGATGCCAATATTGAAATGATAGTCTTGTTAGAATTATCTAACAAAGATTTTAAAGCCACATCCTAAAAATGTTTCAATGAGCAATTATGAACATACTTGAAACAAATTTAAAGACATAAAAGATTCAGAAAGAAAACAGACCAGATTCAATGAATGCCCATCAAAATTCCAGAGGCATTTTTCACAGAAATGGAACATTCTTAAGACTTGTGTGGAACCACAAAAGACCCCAAATAGCCAAAGTAATCTTGAGAAAGAACAAACCTGGATTCAAATTATATTATTAATCTGTAGTACAAGCAACAAAGGCAAAAATAAACAAGTGAGACCATCAAACTAATTAGCTTCAGCACAGCAAAAAAAACCATCAACAAACTGAAAAGGCAACCTACTGAATGGGAGAAAATATTGCAAATCATGTATCTGATAGAGGGTTAATATCCAAAATATATAAAGAATTCATACAATTCAGGAGCCAAAAAAAATCCAATTAAAAAATGGGCAGAGGATCTAAATAGATATTTGTCCAAAGGAGACATGCAGAAGGCCAACAGATACATGACAGACTCTCAACATCACTAATCATCAGGGAAATGCAAACCAAAACCACAATGAGTTATCACCTCACTCCTGTATCTCACACCTGTTAGGATGGCTATTATCAAAAAGATAAGAAATAACAAGTGTTACAAGGCTGTGGAGAAAAGGGGACCCTTGTGCATTGTTGGTGGGAATGTAAATTGGTACAACCACTATGGAAAATAGTATGGGGGTTTCTCAAAAATTAAAAATAGAATTACCATATGATCCAGCAAACCTGCTCTGGTTACTTATCTGAAAAGAACAAAAACATGAATTTGAAAAGATGTACCCCCATGTTCATTGTAGCATTATTTATAATAGCCAAGATATGGCAACAACCTAAGTGCCCACCAACAGATGAATGGATAAAGAAAATGTAGCATATATACACAGTGGAATATTATTCATCATAAAAAAGAATGTAATCTTGCCATTTGCAACATGGATGGACCTTGAGGGCATTATGCTAAGGGAAATAAATAAGTCAGAGAAAAACAAATAGCCTATGATCTCATGTATATGGAATCTAAAACAAAACAGCAGATAGATACAAAGAAGAAATTGTGTTTGCCAGAGGTGGGGGTTGGGAAGTAGGTGAAATGGGATGAAGGAAGGGAATAAAAAGGTACAAACTTCCAGTTATAAAATAAGTCATAGGGATGTAATGTGGAGCGTGCTGACTATAATTGATACTGTGTTGCATATTGGAAGTTGCTAAGAGAGTAGATCTTAAAAGTTCTTATCACAAGAAAAAAGTTCTTATTGCTGTAACTATGTATGGTGACAGATGTTAACTAGATTTATTGTGGTGAAACCTTTTTGCAATATATACAAATATTGAATCATATGTTGTACACTTGAAGTTAATATGATGTTATATGTCAAGTATACCTCATTAAAAAATACACAGAAAGGAAATTGAAAATGTAGCAAAGAAACATGAAAATTTTAGATGAATAAATGTAATAACTAAAATAAAAAAGCTTAGTGTAGGAGTAACAAAATAAAATCTCAAAAGTAGAATGGAGAAGGCAGGAAAGAATCATTGAACTTGAAGACAGAACCATAGAATTTATCTAATCTGAACAACAAAGAGAAATAGACTGAGAGAAATATTAACAGTACTTTAGTGACCTGTGGGAGAAAAGCAAAAGATCTAACAAGTGTGTTTTTGCAGTCCTGGAAGAGAAGAAAAAGAACACTGGGTGACTGAAAATGTACAGGAAGAAATAATGGTGGAAATGTCCCCAATTTAGCAAAAGAATTAAACATATTTGGGAAGCTGAGCAAACCTCAAGGAGGAAATAATCTAAAGAAATCTGTACCAAGCTATATAATAGTCAAATTTCTGAGAACTAATGACAAATTTCAGTGGTACCAAATTTCTCACCAGAAACCGTGGAGACTGGAAGGCAGTGGCAGAGCATTTTTTTCAAGTGCTGAAATAAGAACTGTGAGCCCAGAGTCTGATATTCAGAGATATTATCCTTCAGGTACGAAGGGGAATCAAGACATTTTCAGATGAAAGGAAATTTAAGAGAATTTGTTGCTAGCTGACTAGCCCTAAAAGAATGGCTAGAGGAAGTTCTCTAAACAGCAAGAAAATGACAGAAGGAGAAATGTTGGAATATCTACAAGGAACAAAAATGTGTAAAGCAAAAATATGGGTAGATGCAGTAGAGTTTTTTGTTTTTTAATTTTTGTTGGTATCATTATTATACAATTATATGAGCAACACTGTGGTTACTAGATTCCCCCCATTATCAAGTGACCACCACATATGCCATTACACTCAGTCCATCAGCATAGTAAGATGCTGTAGAATCATTACTCGTCTTCTCTGTGCTATACAAATGCAGTAGAGTTTCATTCTCTGTTTTTATTTTCTAAATTATGTTTGTCAGTTCAAGCAAAAAAATCTTGTTAAATGTCAATAGAGGAAATGTTAAGACAGTTATAAATGGGGAAAGATAAAGAGGCATAAGGGGAGGTAAGATTAGAGACAATGCTTGAACTGGTAAAATGATGGCATCAGTAGACTTTGATAAGTTACATTTATATAATGTAATTCCAAGAGCAAAACTAAAAGGCTACACAAAGAGATCTCAAAAATAAATAAAAGTGAAATTACAAAAAATGGCCGAAGAACAGGAAGGCAAGAAAAAGAAAACAGAAAAGGAAAAGAAATCAGTGAGAACAAACAGAACACAAGAAAATGAAATGGCAGATCAAATTCCTAACTTAAATATAAATAAATTGTCTAAATATACCAATTAAGTATCAGATTGCAAAGTGGATTAAAAAAACATGACCCAATATGTAATGTCTATAAAAACTGACTTCAAATATAATGATATAGGGAACTTGAGGGTAGAATATTAAAAAAGGTAAATCATGCATATATTAATCAAAGAAAGTCGAAGTGGCTGTACTAATATCAGATAAAGTAGACTTCCAAGCAAAGAAAGTTAGAAGAGACAGAGAGGGGCCTTGTATTATGATAGAAGTGTCAACCTACCAGGAAGACATAACAAACTTAAAAAGTAGATGTACCAAACAACAGACCTGCAAAATATGTAAAGCAAAACTGAAACAAGAAATAGGCAATTATGTAATTATAATTGGAGACCTCAACACCCCTCTCTAATAATTGATAGAACACTTAGAATTCCATCAACCAATAAGATCTAATTGAAATTTATAGAACACTACAAAAGAGCAGAATGCACATTCTTTTTAAGTTTCCACAGAAGTATATCAAGATAGGACAAATACATAGTGGAATCAAATTAGAGATAAATAACAAAGGTAACAGAAACATTTCTAAAACAATTGGAATCAAAACAAAACCATTATAAGTAACCATAGGTTAAAGAGGAAATCTCAAGGGATTAAAACAAATACATTGAAAATCAAGTGAACTGAATTAAAATGAAAATACAGCATATCAAAATTTGTGGAACATAGCTAAAGCAGTGCCAAGAGGGAAATTTATAGCACTAAATGCTTACAATAGAACAGAGAGATTACCAATCAATAATTTAAGTCCCCACCTCAAGAACCTCAAAGTGAACAGCAAAATAACCCAAAACAAGCAAGGAAATGAATAATAGAAAACATAAATCAATGAAATTGAAAAAGAAAAATGATAGAGAAAATCAATGAAGAAAGAGCTAGTTCTTTGAGAAGATCAATAAAATTGATCTCTAGCAATACTGACAAGCAAAAAAGGAGAAAAGACACAAGTTACCAATATTAGAAATGAAACAAAAGAGTTCACTACAGACCCTGAAGACATCAGAAGAATAATAAAGGAATACTATGAACAACTCTACATAGATAAATTTGACAGCTTAGATGAAATGGAACAATTCCTCCATAAACTGCCACAACTCAATATGAAAAAGGTAATTTGAATAGCCCTATAATTATTAAGGAGATTGAATTCTTAATTTAAAAAACTCCCTTCTTGGACCTCTGGAAAAACAGCTTGGCAGCTTTTAAAAAACTGAACATGCCACTATAAGGATGAATCCTGAGAGATTATGCTGAAAAAAGCCAATTCTAAAAGATTATATATGATATGATTTCATTATTAGAATTCTTGAAATGACAAAATTAAAGAAATTAACAGATTAGTCATTTCCAGGGCTTCAGGATGTGGGGGAATGGGGATGAGTGTACTCCTAAAGGAGAACATGAAGGGTCCTTATGGTGATGGAAATGTTCTGTATCTTGACTGCCTCAATGTCAAATGTAATGTGTAATATTGTAACACAGTTTTCCAGAATGTTACCTTCGAGGTACATTGGGTAAATGATAAATGGGATCTCACTGTATTATTTCTTAAAAGTGCATCTGAATCTACAATTATCTGAAAACAAAACGTTTAATAAGAATATATGGTCACTGGACTAAAAAAAAGATAAGAGAAATAAAACCTAGGTAAAAAGAGAATATTAAATGATAATTTGTACAGTTCAAAAAGTTTGTTGCAATTGAAATCTGAAACAATATCAATGAATTTTTTCATACCTAAATACATTAAAATCTATTAATTTATTTTGTACTTTGAATAGATTTTTAAAAAATTCATTTATGATTTTGTAATATTATACATTGGTTATTTGGAAAATATTTATCAAGTTATGTAGATCTTGAAATGTTGATACATTTCACTATATATAAAATATCAAAATATCTTATTTTTAATATTATCAGAAAAATCTTTTAGCATTGAGAACCTGGCAAGCTCATAGTGAGGGACACAAATTTTCCACAATTCTAATTTTTGCTAACAGCTTACATTTTTCATTAGCACAAATACTCTCGATTGTTTAATTTGAAATGATAGGTTTGCTTCATTCATTTTCAAGAAAATCTTTGCCACATACCCAAGTCTGAATAACTGTAGTTTGATGTTTGTCCTCTCAAATAGAAATGGTGGCAAATTCAGTTCAAAACTCTTAACAACAGTACATTTGCTTCTCCCCAAAATCACCATCCTACTTTACATGGACACAGAAACACTTTATGTGTACTTCCCAGTCACACTGAATTTTAGAAAGATGTGTACTTAAAAGTTGAGATTTAATGAAATTAATAATTTCCCTGTTTCTTGGTAGGTATTTTTAAGGTGGCTCCCTTGATTCATACTTACCACCATCAGTTTTATTCAATATTTTTTTATAGCATCATTGCAAATTTCAACACAGTGGAAAAAGCAAGTAGCTTCTTAGTATTATTAAGGAAATGGTTTTCAAGTGTGTAAAGGTCACAGCAAGGTCTTGAGGCTCTCTAGAGTCTCACGCCACATTTTGAAAACTTTTTGCTGTGGAATTTCTATATCCTGTCAAGTTCTAGCAACCCACAACTCTTCTGTTTGTTTTCTCAGGCCTCTTTAGTTCTTAGCATTGCTAGGGAATCCAGTTTACCATAATGAGTGTTTCTTCACTAATTTAATTTAGTAAATTCTTTCCTGAAGGTAATTCTGTGCTTTTCTTTGAGGGCAAAGTACTGTTGTTTAGTGACATAGTTCCCTTTCTTCCTACTTAGAGGCTTGGATCTTGCTTATCTCCAGGGGAATCCTTTTTTTATGGATGCATAAGCTGCTGGAAGTCTGTCTACTACATGGAAAGAATTACTGTACTGTACTGTTATGTATTTGAATACCTGAAATCTTCCAAATTTCTAGGTGATCTTTGGAAGAAGGGTGGTTAACTGATTTTGGAAGAGTTCATTCATCTTTTAGCAAGAAATTCCTGGCTCTGGGTCTCTACAGCATAAAGTGATGTAGTGTGCCCAGTGCAACAGAGGATGAGTGAGACAGAAACTTATTTTAAATTCCTGTGTTGAACCAATTAACCTGGCAACTGCAAAATCTGCTTTCACTAATTACTCTGTTGGTAGATGGGAAATGTGATCAAGTGTATGGAGTAGTTAAAGTAATTCTCACTAGAAATAAATGTGGTCAAAACTCAGTGTCACGTTATAATTGTGAATCTTTTTTTTACTGTGTTTGGGCCTTTGCATATTACTCTAGAAAGTCTGTGTAACACCCACACTCCAGGAGATGTCACTGTTAAGTTTTCAGAATTAATGCTGGACTAATGCTTGCAAGTTAATGCTTTAAAACAATTCTAGCTCATTTTTCTGGTGGAAAATATTTTTGGGAAAAATGTATAGTCCAAATAAATATTATTGAAGGTCAGTGAAAATTATTAAAGAAAACACAATTATCAACAATACCATGGAAACAAACACCTATTTCAAAAATCTTACCACACTTTCTTTAAAATTTCTCATGAATGCTTAAATTTTTGCCAATTAATTTCACCCCCAACTATTTTTTAAAATTATTTTTTCTTTTATTGTGTGCCTTATTATTGTTAGTTTATTGATAATAAACTTTAATTTTTAGAATTGTTTCAGACCTACAGAAAAATAGCAAAGACAGTGTGAAAGTGCGCATACATCACCCACCCTGTTTGCCCTGTTATTAATATGATAACAGTGGGTTAAATAGTGGCCCCAAAAAGATATGACCAAGTCCTAACCCACATTATCTGTGACCTTATTTGGAAATAGGGTCTTTGCAGATGTAATTAAGGAACTTGGGATGAGATGATTCTGGATTTAGAGTCAGCCCTAAATCCGATAGGACTCGCATCCTTGTAAGAGGTGAGCACTGTGTGAACACAGACACACAGGGAAAATGACCAGGTGACCGTGGAGGCAGTGATTGGAATGGTGCTGCTGCAAACAACAGAATGCCAAGGATTGCCGGCAACCGCTGGAAGCTAGGAAGAGGCAGGGAAGATTCCATCCTAGAGCCTTCAGAGGGAGCATGGACCTCCTTACACCTTGAATTTGGACTTCTAGTCTCTACAATAGTGAGATAATACATTTCTATTATTTTAAACTACCCAGTGGTAATTTGTTACACAGCCCTGGGAAACTAATGCATCTTACAGTAGTATGATAAATTTGTTAAAATCAGTGAACTAGTATGTATACGTTATTAACTAAGACCTGTACTTCCTTTGGGTTTCCGTAGTTCTTACATGATGCCCATTTTCTGTTCTCGGATCCCACCCAGGACACCACATTTCACCTAGCTGCCACGTCTCCTCAGGCTCCTCTTGGCGGTGATGGTTTCTGATACTCCTGTTTTTTGATGACCTTGATAGTTTTGGGGGGTAGTGGTCAGGTGTTCTGTAGACTGTCCCCCAGTGGGTATTTGCTTGATGTGATTTTGGGAGGAAGACCATCAAGGTAAAGTGCCATTTTCATCACATCATATCATATTATCAACATGACTTATCACCATTGATGTTTAATTAACCTTAATCACCTGGCTAAGGTAGTGTTTGCCAGGTTTCTTCATTGCAGTTTCCCTTTTTTCCTCTTTCTGTAATGTGCTCTTTGAAAGGAAGTCATTATATGCAACCACACACTGAAAGAATGTGTGGTTGTATATATACAAATGGCAGCGTATATACAAAAATTAATTTGAATTTGTCTGTGCAGGAGATTTATCTATTCTTCCCACTTATTTATTATTTATATCAGTATGACTCATGGATATTTATGCTATACTTTGCGTTATAATCCAATACCACTTAATTATTATTACTATTTTGCTGAAATTGTTCAAGCTTTGGTCATTGAGATCTCCTTCAGTTGGCTCTTATGTGTCTTTGATATATTCCAGCATTGTGGGACTTTTTAAAAAACACTTTGTTGATTTCTGGCAATACAAGATGCTCCAAGCTCATCTTGTATATTCCTTCCCCAGTCCATAGAATCAGTCATTTCCACAAGAAATCTTGATCCCCTTTATTGGCAAAGGCAAGTAGAAACCAAGATCAGGCATTAGGTGTGCTTGTTCCTGCTGGGTCATTGTTGCTTCTAGTTGTCTCAGCTGACACAGCAAGGAAATATATGGCAAACTAAATCTTGTAAACACATATAATTAAAAATGTTTCTATTTATAATCATCTTTGTCTAAATTAAGCAAAACATGAGTTCATACTGATGTTTTCCCAGCTCTAAATCAGTACCACATGGATCATTCTAGCTTCCTCCCCTGCTTTCTTTGAAGTATCATTCTAACAGTGACAAACCTGGTTGCTACCATCCTCCATCCATTTACTTAATTGTTCAGTTCCAGTATAGAAGTATACATCTATACTAGATGTATAGATATATACTATATCTATATTTAGATGCATCAGAATTATTCCTGGGGGATACAACTTTATTAACTATAGTATAGTGCTATGTAAGTTTCTTTTGCCTTCAGCTTTATATATCCTAATTTGAAAGTTACCAAGGTCAGAACTTCCTTCCCACCCTTTTCAGTGAGGTTGTTTCATTCATTTAGATTGTTTTGTTACATTCTGTATTCCATTCTGGGATTCCTTTTGATCTTCTAAATGACTTTTTAAAATTTGCACACATTAAGGTTCACTCTTTGTGCTATAAAGTTCAATAAGTTTTGATGAATGCATAATAGATATACTATATCTATATATAGATGCATCAGAATTATTCCTGGGGGATACAACTTTATTAACTATAGTATAGTGCTATGTAAGTTTCTTTTGCCTTCAGCTTTATATATCCTAATTTGAAAGTTACCAAGGTCAGAACTTCCTTCCCACCCTTTTCAGTGAGGTTGTTTCATTCATTTAGATTGTTTTGTTACATTCTGTATTCCATTCTGGGATTCTTTTTGATCTTCTAAATGACTTTTTAAAATTTGCACACATTAAGGTTCACTCTTTGTGCTATAAAGTTCAATAAGTTTTGATGAATGCATAATGTCAAATAGCCACAATTCCAATATGAGATGGAATAATTTCACTTCCCTAAAAATTCCCCTATGCCTGATCAATTTATATTTCAAAAAATTTGGAAGAAACAAATAAACACAGAAATCAAACTAACAAATGCTTGAGGACACATTACCAAGAATTTGTGTTAACATTTTGTCATACTTGTTTCAGGTTTTTAAAAATAAATTTTAAAAATAATTTAAGTCCTTTTGTACTTCTTCCTAATTCTATTTCTTGGCCTCCTTACCTAAGGGCAGTTACAATTGTGGTCTTTCTAGTCCATGATTTTATAATTTACTAGATATATTTGTGATCCTCAACAATAAATGCTATAGTTCCGTGTGTTCTAGGTACATTTATATAAATGACACAATTTTGTATGCATCTTTCTAAAGCTTGCTTATTTTACTGTCAAAATTATGCTTCTAAGATCCATCTATGGTTTATAATTTTTGTGCTTGATTGGCCTTATAGTGTTTAGTTATATGAATATAATACATTTTATTAATGTTTCTTAATGGACATTTAGATAGGGTTTTCTTTTTATTTCATTTGCTTTGTGAACATCCTTGTACATATCTCTTCATGCAGGTGTAAGAATTTCCTCACAATGCATAGCTGGAATTGAAATTGTTGGATGTGGCATGGATATTTTCTGTTTTACTGGAAATGGCCAATTTGCCTGAAGTGTGGTTCTACTAATTTTCCCACACTGTTGGCAAAACTTGTTGACTTTACATTTTTGCTAATCTGATGGATATGAAAGTTGTCCCAGGGTTTCAGAGGCTGTGGAACCAATCACCTCACTTTGTGGCCAACTAGAAAGAATTTTTACAAGAGCTTGGGTTTTTACCCTAGGGGCCATTTGTTAGTTTCTAATAGTCTTTTACATTATTTTCAAAGGTCTCTGTTTATCCAGGATTGACGAAGTTGTTTTGGAATCTAACTTCACCTAAATTCTCTGTTCCATTATCTGTCATGAAGGAAACCCTCTATCCCAAATATGAGGTAATATACTGAATAGCTTTCTGTATTGTTGGCATTTAATAATTAAATTGTATAACTGCTTAGAATATTAAATGTTATTGGATACTTGTTATGTAAATTCTCAGACAACTATTGCCATAGCTAAGAAGGGATGGCACTATAGAAATTCTATATATACACTAATTATTGTATGTATGTGCACATATACACATATATTTACATACTTATAAGCCCATAACTATGTATATACTTATTCATGTGTACTTATATTATTATATACATTTCTAAAAACGTGCTGTACATATTCATGTTACTTTAGCCAGTCAAGAAGAATATTTTGTTTTGTTTTTGTAAGGATATTTTGACTGAGGTTCCAAGATATAAAACTGTTTGGGTTGTTCACAGGATCTTCATGGTATTTTCATTTCCTTTTAGAAACACATTTTTAGTTACTTTTAATGTTAAAAAATGTTGAACACTACCTAATACAATTATTAATCTTTTTTCTTCTCTCCTTAAAGAGTGTTTGCTTGCTCTCATTTTATGTTATACCTGATTATTTTAAAAATTACAAAAACCAAGAGAAGAAAACCAAAATCACTTCTTCTTCTTCCTCAAGATAACTATTGCCTACTTTTTGGTCCATTTTCTTTCATTCTTAAAAATTCTTCCTCCTTCTCTTTTTTCTTTTTCCTTTTTACCCTTTTTCTCCTTCCTTCTTAATTTTTTTCCTCTTAAAATAATCCCCTGATGAACTTCATTGTGCATAAATTTAATGGTATTTAGGACCAATAGCACAGAATTCTAGATAGCTTACTAACACAAATATATCGGAAAAGGATAAACCAAAAAAGTTAAAGAATTCATGGGGAAAGCATAAGAAGGATAATCTTGTGATAAAGTCAGTGGTGAGAGTAAGGCAAAGAAATTCTATCCATATAGGCTGTTGCTTGAAAAGGGGTCAGTTTCCTTTTTAGTTCCCTGCAGTCAAGGCAGAGATGGAATCATGTTCATATTTGACTATTGATAGTAAATATTTAGAATGTTAGTACTGAAAGATCTTTACATTTTTTGGATTATTTGATTATACTGTATTTTTCTTAAATATGTTGCATTCTATTAGGCAATATTTAATTATTATTTTTAATATATACTCATTGTGAAATACTTATATAGTGTATTTTTTTCCTTTGTTGGACTCTGTGTATTTTTTGGATTATTTGATTATGCTGTATTTCTCTTAAATATGTTGCATTCTGTTAGGTAGTATTTAATTATTATTTTTAATATATACTCATTGTGAAATACTTATATAGTGTATTCTTTTCCTTTGTTGGACTCTGCTATCAGAGTTATTCTTGCTTCATAAATTTAATTGGGTAGTGTTTCAGCTTTTTTAATATTCTGGAATTTATATAGCATAGGAATACTCTTGAAAATTTGGAAGAACTCACTGGAAACATCTGAGACATTGGGAAGGTAACTGACAAAAAATTTTCTTTTCTAATTCTTGCGGTATTCAATGTTTACTATTTTTTCTTGAGCCAATTGGTTATAGGTAGTCTTACAGAAAACAAGTTATTCAATTGAAATGTATATATTATGTGCAGAGTTAGTATCTATTTATTGAGTTTTAATCTCCATTTCTAATGTTTCATCATTTTTTCCCATTTCTAATGATATTTTTGAGGTTTTTTCTACCCTAGTATAGTGTTTTTAGAAATTAGTTTCATTTTTTTGTCTTTTCTCATGTGTGTTCTTTTACAAATGGTTTAGTTTTCACTTGTCAAACTACTATACTGACACCAGTATAAAATCATCTCTTTAATTTTTTGAGGAAGACTCATGCTGCGTCATCCCCTAGCTTTTAGACAGCACAGCCAGTAAGCCTGAAAAACAAGTGAGTTCAACCTCCCATCTTTGACCAAAAAATGTGGATTAATTATTAATTCAGCTTTGCCCCTCTGAATTTTTATTACTTATCTCTTTGAAAATTTTTGGTTATTGGTTTCCTGTTTTCCATAGAAGGTTGACATTTCTATTTGGGCATTTTTCTAATTTCTTGTTTTGAACATTTAACTTACCAATATTTAATGTTAATCAACAACTATTATATTCTTCCAGGAAAATTCAATGACTTTAAAAAACCTCTTAATTCCAATTATTCCTTCTTGACTCAATGTATTTTTAGATCTTTAATCCAATATTCTTTATAGTTTACCTATATATTTATCTCTCTTCTCTTCTTTCTTTTTTCTAGCATCTCAGATCTTTTTTCCTAGAATTATTTTACCCTTTGCTAAAGTATATCCTTTAGAATTTGCTTTAAGAGAGGTGGGAGGTCTGCAATTAGTGAAAACTCTGGTTTTTCTTTGTTTCAGATTATCCCATTCTTGAGAGATATTTTGCCTGGGTATGATATATATTGCAGATCTTTTAGCACAGTAATGGTGTTTCACTATTTTCTGGCATTCACTATTGCTGTTGAAAAGTGAGTGTTAAGTTTGAATCCATTGAAGACAATCATTTCTCCACTTCCCTCAAACTGGTTACTTTTATTTTTCTCTTTTCTTCCTTACATTCTTATTATGATGTATCTATTTGTAGATTCCTTTTATTTACCATACTTTGGAATCATTGAAGTTTTGAATCTGTGGTTTGATGTCTTTCATCAGGTATGGAAAATTTTTAGTCATTATCTCTTCAAATTTTGCCTCTGTCCATTCTATTTTAATCAGACAGCTACCTTTTTCTTCTCTTGATCCTGGATTCTTTATAATTTCTTCTACTCTATTTTATAATTTTATAGTTCAGGTTCATAAATTCTTTAGTCAGTTTTCTAATACTATTAAATTTGTTCACTGTATTTTTAAATTTGGTTTTGTATTTTCCTTTTTAGAATTTCTACTTGCCTCCAAATTTATTATGTTACGGTGTTCTATTTCTTTGTGTACCTGTTTGTGTTTAAATGTTTGTCACTATATTTACAACATTATTTTTAGAAATATTTGAGACCTACAGTTTCTTCCTCCAGAGAAATTTTTTTGTCAGAACCTGGGATATTTTCCACTTAGAAAGAACCTTAAACTAAGGTTGAGGCTTGGGTTTCTTTGGCTACCCTGGTGACAGAACCCAGTCTTAAAGTCTACAAAAAGGTTGATTTATTTCCATTCACTCTGAATCTGAGGTGAAGCATTCCTATAGCCTGGGGTACTTCTGTATTTTGTATATACACAATTGTATACATATCTATCAGGCCCCACACCTCAGGTAGATTTTGGGCTTCAATTTCTGCCATCCTTGTCCCAGGAAGTTGCCGGTCTGCACCTCAGATTTGCAACTACTTTGGCAAACATCCTGGGAAAAAAAGCATCTTTAAATACTGGGTTTACCTTTCCAGATACTTGCCTTTGTTTAGAGTTTGGCCCAGTATCTCTTTTTACCATCTTGTTAGTACTAATGCTTTGAAGATTATGTCTTTCATATTACATGCAGCTTACTTAGCTTTCTTAGTTCTTGACAGAATTACCTAGCCTGTCATAATTTGAAGCAGAAGTGACTTTTTAAGATGGCAAAACTTCCATTTCCATCTGCATTCCAGCATTTATTGCATGCCTATCAGTTTCAGCAATATTCCATGGGTAGAGCAGGAAGATTATTATATCAGATATCATATAAACAATGCTTAGCCTCTTAAGGTACATTAGTTTGAGCATATCTTGGCAGATTCCTACAGATGAATCGTTCTTTTTTAAAAAAAACAACCACTGATAGTAAGTTCTTCTATTCTGATACTTGTAAAATATAGTATTAAGGTTTTTGCCTCTGTTATTGTTAAAAACATTCTCTTAAATATGTAATAGCTGCTATTTCATCATATTGGAGTGTTTGGTGCATATGACAAAATAGTTACAAAATCTCTTGTGTTATCATGTAGTTTGTCTTTGAAGAATAAGGGTGGCCAAGTATCTTTCTACTATGTTTAGTAATTCTTTTACCTTATATTATGCTATAGCTACTTTATGAAAATACAGTAGAAGATGACAGAAATTCAATGCTGGTGATTCCTAAATTACCTGTAGCTTTCTTGGTGATTATTACATGGTACTTTTAAAAGCTTATCTCTTTATTGAATAGTTTTTTGAATTTGAAATATTGGTTGTTTGAGACCTAAAAGTTTCAGCAAACAATGAAGCAGCATGATTTAATTCATCATGAATCCACCAGCCCGTCAAACTTGTATCTTCTGGTTGTTTCATATGCAAATCACTAGTGACAAAATAGAAAAGTAGCACACTTAACAATAATTATAAACATGTCAGCAATTTTACACTTAAAATAATAAAATAACTTAATAGACTGAGTTCAAATCCTAAAATACTTACGGAGATTTTCATCCCAATTAGAATTTAGGATGCTTACTTGTGTTTGACAGTGAGTAATCACATATTGACAAGAAATCCAAATGATATGTGTTATTCATAACCCTGATGCTATTGTGCTAAATATATCAATACTAACCTATGAGAGCATGGGATCATTGATTGCTTCTAAGATTAGGAATGCCAAAAATAATGTAGAAGTATCCATTTGGTCAAAGGCCAACACTGAAGCCAAATTGCAAGTTTTGGCCAAATACTAAGGCTATAGCTGGACTTCGACGCATATCTGGTAAGTTTTCTACAATTCTACATTTTCCATACACTTCTCTTTGGTAATCATATTGTACTGTGAAGTAAGAGTGATTGTAGGCTTTAAATGTATTCCACTATGTAATTTAAAATTGTTACCTGTTTATCACAGAGTGTTCAAGCAAGCAGAATTTTAATTGAGAAATATTCATCTGAAAGCAAGGAAAGTATTACTTTAGATCAGCATAGCAGATGTTCTAGGGTATGTATAATTTTTTTTTTCTGAATTGTGGATTGGTTATTTTATCTGTCGACAGCTCAGATAGTATTTTTACTAATTTTGGAAATTATTTCTTGGTGTGTCCTCAGTCTGGGAAATGCCTCACAACATTACTGTGTTCTTGCTGAGAACACATTTCCTCTTCTTCAATTACGTTACCTATATGACACCAAGAGATCAGTAGCAGGATATCTAAAATTTCTGAAATTTCTGGTTTTACACTCATTTATCACTCTTGCTTAGATCTTAAGTGATCAAAGGAGCATGTTTATGAATTTTTTGAACAAATGGATGAGTTATTTATGGCCATAAAATGAGTAAAAGTGAATTCTCCAAATGGGTATTAGACTGATGCTTATGAGGTTGTTATTGCTATAGTGTATCCAAGCAAGCTAGGTAAGTAAACACAATCAGAGGGGAAAGAAATAGTGATTGAGAGACAAAAGGTATGAAATTTATTTAATTGGTTTCATAAATATTCTGAACTTTATGGAGACAAACAGGAAACAGTTTTATTTTTTCCCTCATTAGTGCCTTCAGCTCTTTATTCTCCTTGATGACATCTTGGGATGCTATGTGCCACCTAATAGAGAGTCTTCATGCCCTGGGACAAAGCAAATCCCTATTCTAGTCAGATAACTAGGTTAAGTATGTATCTATGCTTCTTCCCATACCACCCATAGAGTCAGGTAATGCTTTCTTTTTGGAGGGGATATTTCTATTTTATAGATATCACTTTTTTCCTATTTTCTTTATAGCACTTACTAAACATTTGTCCTTATGTATGTTTGATCTTTATATTCTTCACCAGCCTGGGTTCACATCATTTTTGTTCACTGTTTTATCCATAGCACCTAGTGGTGACCATCACATAAAAAATAACTGGACCAATGAATGACACTTTCTGGTTTGAAAAACCATTTGCACTTTCTGAACTATTGCAGTAGCAGTACTTACACCTACCTGTCAGGTATTCCTATTTTTAGTAGCTGCTGCTTCCATCCATCCTCCCTGCTGCTCCCTGCTGTATCCTTAAAATGCAGGTATGATTATTTACTTATATGTCAATGAACTGAATAACTCCACCTACCAAATAAAGTTAGAGTGCTTACCCTGACTCATAACCTGGCCTCAGCTATATTTTTTATTTTACCTCCCATTTATACTTCTGCTTCCATGTAACTTCCATACACCATGGACTCTGTACCAGAGTCCTTTGGACTATGATCCTCTGCACTCTGATAATTCTCTGTGCTTGTTTAGGCTGTTCCACTGGCCTAGGTTGTTCTCACTCCTTTCAGAGTCTATGGCAATGTCACGACCTTTCCCAGGCCAGCCTGATGCTGTCTCTTCAAGCTGGTCTACCCAGGTTCCTTCCCATTCAGAACTGACCTCTCCCTCCCTCTTCTGTGTTCTCCTTATACCTGATTCATGCCATCTTCAATCACTGCCACAGCTGCTTTGGATTACAGTTATTTCTTTATGTCTGTTTCCAACATTACACTGGTTGAAGATATGGAGCATGTAACTTTTTGTGTGGGCCTTCTACTCTATCTAGCATAGTAGTACTTCCTAACTCTTTTATTTTAACACAACAGCTCTCATAGTAAGTGATTTTGCATGGTCCTGTGGAGTTAAAGGTTGAGATGGCTCAGGATTAGAGATGACTGTTCAGGGGACAGTAGCTGCTTCAGGTCCCACTAGTGCAGCCCCAGGGCTAAGGGGATGAATGGCTCAGCATATCCACAGTGCATTCACACATGCCAGTGCAACGTACACCAACTGGAAAGCTTTGCTAAGTGTTTGTTATAGTAAGTCAAATTTTAAAAATATAAGAGTTTGCACTATTATATACTTTTCTAAACTAATTGATGGATTTTAAGTTCTGCTTCTCTCTGTGAAGTCAGTGACTTTGAAGTCAGTAAGAACCTGTCTTTTAATTAGTATTTCTGCATTTCACTAATTTACCTAAACTGCTATCATTAACTGTCATGTATTTTAATTGACCAAGTAGTATCTGTAGTCAACATATATTTATCATTTGATGATTTCAGTTTTTTTTCCTAAGAAAATCTGCATCATTTCAAAATATCCAAAAATGTTTCAGTGAGCAGTCTACACAATTAAAGGTATGATAAATTTTCAGTTTTTATTATTCAAGATAAATTTTCATATTTTTAGTAATTCTCACCATCTATACTTTTTTGTTTGCTTTCCTGAAAGAGTGTCATTAGGTGATTCACTGAGAGTAGATCAGAAGTTTCCATTCCAGTGTGTGTCTGGCAGGCCCTGTACAATTGTGATTGGTGGTGCCAGTTTATGATCTCAACAGTTTTTGAAAGTGTTTCATATTCGTAGGTCGATTTTACCTGGTATACTATAAGTCAGGTCACTTATAATATTGATGTGCACTTGCATCAGGTTCACAGTTTCAAGACATTTTCCTGGACAATATTTTATTTTGGCCTTGAGATTCACAATATCCTTATGAGAAGGAAGGTGAGACAGATATTATCCTTGTTTTATACATGAAAAGGAAAGGTCAGAAAGTGATAAATGGTAGAGCTAGAATTTAAACTCACACCTCCTCTGACCAAATGCAATGTATTTTCCTCTGCACCAAAATTCATAGACCTTTTTGAGAAGCTGGGTTCTTAACTTCAGTGCACTGACATCTAGCTCCCAGCTTTTGTTTTTTTCTCTGAAATTTGACAACAATCAGCTTCCTTGACTCTCCACATCACTTGCTTCTAACTTGCTTAACTTTAGCCTGCTTTCTATTTCATTTCTGATTTTCTCCTTGTTGAGTTTTTGATTCCTCTTTTTTGTATCTCTGTATAAATTACATGATCCCTTAGACTTTTTATTGAATACACAGGACATATAACATTATATTAGTTTTATTAGGTATACAATATGATTCAATATTTGTATATATTGCAAAATGATCACTACACACCAAGTCTAGTTAACATCCATCACCTCATATAGTTACACTTATTTTTTCTTGTGATGAGAACTTTTAAGACCTACTGTCTTAGCAACTTCCAAATATACATTATTTTAACTATAGTCACCATGCTCAGGACTTATTTATCTTATAACTGAAACTTTGTACATTTTGATCACCTTCACCTACTGTACCCACCCCTAAACTCCCACATCTGGCAACCACCAATCTTTTCTCTGTATCTATGAGTTCTTTTTTAAATGTTAAAGTCCACATATAAGTGAGATCATATAGTATTTGTATTTCTCTGTCTGACTTATTTCACTTAGTGTAATGCCCTCAAGGTCCATCCATGTTGTTGCAAGTGGCAGGATTTCCTCTTTTGATGGTTAAATAATATTCCATTCATTCCAACATATACATAAAATTTTCTTTATCCATTCATCCACTGATGGGCACTTAGTTTATTTCCATATCTTGGCTATTGTGAAAAATGCTGCAGTAAACATGGGAGTACAGATATCTCTTTGAGATCCTGCTTTCATTTCCTTTGGAGATATACCCAGAAGTAGGAATGCTAGGTCATATGGCATTTCTATTTTTAATTTTTTGAGGAACCTCCATACTGTTTCCTATAGTAGCTGCACAAATTTACATTCTCATGAACAGTGCCCAGGGGTTCCCTTTCTCCACAGCCTCACCAACACTTGATATCTCTTATCTTTTTGATAATAGCCATTCTGACAGGTGTGAGGTGATGTCTTGTAGTTTCGGTTTCCATTTCCTTCATGATTAGTGATAGTGAACATCTTTTCATCAACTTGTTGGCCATTTGTATGTCTCCTTTGGAAAAAACTCTATTCAGTTCCTCTGCCCCTTTTTAAATTGGATTGTTTGGGGTTTTTTTTTTTGCTATTGAGTTGTAAGAGTTCCTTATATATATTGGATATTAACTCCTTATCTGATTGATAGTTTGCAAATATTTTCACCCACTTGTAGGTTGCCTTTTCATTTTGTTTATGATTCCTTTGCTGTGCAGCATTTTTTTTGTTTGATTTAACCCCATTTATTTATTTTTGGTTTTGCTGCTTATGCTGTTGGTATCATAGCTAAAATATCATCACCAAAACCTATATCAACAAGTTTTCCCTGTGTTTTCTTCTAGTATTTTTACAACTTCAGATCTTACATTTAAGTCTTTAATGCATTTTGAGTTAATTTTGATGAGTAGTAAGATAGGGAATTTCATTCTTTTGCAAGTGAATATCCAGTTTTCCCAGACAATTTGTTGAAGATCTATCCTTTCCCCATTGAGTGTTGTTGCTTCCCTTGTCAAGTATTAGTTGACCATATATGATGGGATATTTCTGGACTCTTGATTCTGTTTCATTGGTCAAGGTATCTGTTTTTATGCCAGTACCATACTGTTTTAATTACTAGCTTTGTAATAAAGTTTGAAATCAGGAATTGTAATGCCTCCATCTTTGTTGTTCTTTCTCAGGATTGCTTTGGTTATTTGGAGTCTTATTTTTTTTCTATTTCTGTAAAAAATACCATTGAAATTTTGATAGGGGTTGTATTGAGTCTGTAAATTACTTTTGGTTGTAGGAAAATTTAAAAATACTAATTCTTCTGATTCATGAACACAGAAACAATCTTTACATTTATTTGCATCTTCAATTTCTTTTATCAATATACAAGTCTTTCACTACCTTGATTGAATTTATTCTGTAGTATTTTCATTATTTTTAATGATAGTATAAATGGAATTACTTTAGTTCTTTTTTAGATAATTCATTGTTAGTGTATAGAAATGTAACTGATTTTTGTATGTTGATCTTGTATCCTGCAGCTTTATTGGATTCATTGATTAATTGTAACAGTTTTTCCTGAAATCTTTAGTTTTCCCTATATAAGACCATGCCATCTGCAAATAGACAATTTTGCTTCTTTCTTTCTGATTTGGATGTCTTTTTTTCCTTTTTCTTTCTTAATTGCTTTGGTTAGAACTTCCAGTACTATGCTGAAAAAAACTGGCAAGAGTAAGCATTCTTGTCTTGTTCCTGATCTCAGCAGGTAAGCTTACACTCTTTCACTGTTGAGTCTGTTAGCTGTGCATTTGTTATATATGGCCTTTATTATGTTGAGGTATGTTCCTTCCAAATCTGTTGAGAGTTTTTTCATGGAAGGATGTTGAATTTTGTTAAGTGCTTTATCTGCATCTATTGAGATGATCATATGATCTTTATCTTTCATTCTACTAATGTGATGTATCACATTTATTGATTTGCTTATGTTGAACTGTCCTTGCATCTGAGGGATAAATCACACATTTCACTTAGCATGATCCTTTTAATGTGCTGCTGAATTCAGTTTAGTAGTATTTTCTTGAGAATTTTTGCATCTATATTCATCAGGAATAATTTTCTTTCCTTTATATATATGAATATTAACCATAAATAAAGAAGGAAATCATGCCTTTTGTGACAACATGGATGTACCTTAGGGCATTATGCTAAATAACAGAGAAAGATACTGTTTGTTTTCACTTACATTAGGAATCTAGAAGAGCTGAACTTATAGAAACATAGAATATGTTGACAGGGACTTGAGGTGGAGGGAGGATTGGGGAGATAGTGGCCAAAGGATACAAATTTCTAGTTATATGATAAATAAACTTTGGGGATCTAATGTACAGTAGGATAACTGTAATTAATAATACTGTGTTATATACTTGCATGTTGTTAGGAGAGTAGATCTTAAATGTTGTCATCACACAAAAACAATGGTAATTATATGAGGGCATGGAGGTGTTAACCTTACTGCAGTAATCGTTTTTTGCAATATATACATGTATCATCAGATTATCACATTTTTACCTTAATTACATATATTATGTATCAATAATTTCTCAATAAAGCTGGAAAAAAAACCCAAACTCAACCAGTTAGCTCTGCTTTATAGTTACACATTCTTTTCAAGATTCTTTCCTGAGTTTTTACAGACCTGCATATGGCCTTTCCAAGTAATTTGTATCTGGTCAGCAAGTGGGAATATGAGTATCTTGCATTCTATTTTTTTTCAGGCACATGTTTTCTCAGTATACACATATGTGTTTATATGTATGTGTATATATATGTGTTTATATGTATATATTCTATAGTCAATGAATTTTTTCTCTATTCTACTTACATCTTGAATTATATGTTATTTCTTAACATGGGGGAGCTATAGTAAGTCGTGGAAGGTTAATATATCCATTGTATTTTACTGTGTTTTAAGGTACATAACTAACTTGTATAAAATTTTTATGTTTAGAATTTGGGCCTAAATTCACCCTAAAGAAAAGTATCTCTATAACAAATTATTATTTATTAACAAAATTTAATGCATTTAATTTATTGACAATGGCTAAATGGGCAAGAAATATTATGTCAAAGGATAAGAACTAATCCCTTTCATTAGAAATGATTGTTGTTAGAGTTTAAGTACTGATGCATAATTATTGCAAGTTATTTGCAATTATTTAATGTACTAAAAATATTAATATTTTTATTACAAATCAAGTTGATTCTCTAATGATTAGACAAATTGAATATTAGGCTGGAATTCTGTTTCTTAAGCTTGATAATATGAATTGAAAATTATTTTAGAGAATATTTGAATACTATTTTATGGAAGTTCAATGTTAAAATGCTTTTGAAAATAGACTCAAATTGGTTTTATAGCATAAGGCATTTAAATAATTTTTGCCCATTCTCTCAATTGTTTTTGAGTTGAAAATAAAAATAGGGAATACACTTTATTTGAAAATGTAAAGAGCATTCTCCTTTAATTAGGAGTACATAAAAATCACAACTAGTGCACATCTACATGACAGTGTTGTTTTTATGTAATAATGAAATGTCATAAGGCCTATCAAATTATTGTACTTTAATTCTTAACTATATAACTGTTAACTTTAAATTTAACTATTGATTTTTGAACATCAAGAATACATGATTTAAGTTTTTCAATAAGTGATGAAACTACGTTAGTAATAGTTATGACTGAATTAATTTTAAATGTATAGCAACTGAGTTGATTTTATATTTTATTTGCCTCTTTGTTTCCTTATTAATAAGAGAGTAAAATCTGCAGTTGAACTGAGGAAGGAGGAGACCATAGCTCCATTAGAGATTAAAGATGACATACAAAGCAATATAAAAGAGGTGATGTTTCAGAAAGCAAAGGAGTTGGAGCATCGGATGATTGCACAAAATGAAACTGAGGAACCCATCCCTGTGGAAGAAAATGTAGATACTATCTTAGATAACATTCAGAACAAACAAAGTTTGAAAGATCTGACTCTGTCTCTCATTGAAGCATCTAGGAAAGCTGGCATTAGTTACATTGTTTATCCCCCAAAAAAGAAGATGAAATGGAAGAAAGGATTGAAAGTCAGTAAACTTTCATCTGTGTATGACAAATTATCGAGGCCTCCAAAACTTCTTAAAAGGTCTTATTTAATCAGTAATTGTTATAGTTTAAGAAATATATTGTGATTTTGGCTTTAATTTTATAGTTTCACCCATTGAAGTTGCTATTATTTTATTTAGCATTGAAAGTATGCTGAAATTTTAGCTAAAGGACAATCCTTTATTTTTAATTAATATATGGTTATTTAATGATATAAACATGTGAATAATTCAAATTATAAAGGTGGGGCTGATGTAAGGATATGAACTAAGACTGTCAGTTTGATGGTTAAGTGAAAACTTTTAGTGGGAAGAAATAAAATCTACCAGGTTATTTTTCTGAGGTGATTTAGCGCTAAAGAACAACCCCTATTCCAAACAAACACCATACATTCAAAAGTTAAAATTGCTAAATTTAACTTTTCAAATTTAAGCTATTGAATTGAGTAATAAATTTATATAGACAAACTTTTTGTGTGTTGTGAGCCTTATTCAGGGACCAACACATAGAAATAGTTAATTTTTCTCCTTATTTGGAAGTAATAACATCTAGCATGTTTAAAAAAATGGAACTGAAATAACTGAAATTTCAGGAATGTTAACATTTAAGTGTTCAAGGCATGACTTTCTTTTAACCCAAATGTTGTGCAAATTAGTTTCCAAAGGGCTCTGAGCTTTATTTTTCTTTAGGTATCTCTAGATGATAAATAATTCACTTATCTTATGCCCTTTTGAAAAGAGAAGACTCCCCTGAGGTGGTAAGAGAGCCATTAATGTTTTGTTTATTGTTATAAAGACTAGCTGGTTCTGAAAAAGGGCTAATTATATTTTGTTGTGGTGACTTGTTTTCCCTTGTGACCCTGTGTAAGTGTGAGTGATGGAGTGGAACAGAGACTAGCCCTAGTAGAGAATGCCGTTCTAAGTCCTGAGTTTTCTGCACACAGTGCTCTTAAGCTTAAGTTTCCCCTGCAACAACCGTGATATTTGGAACAGTTTTTGTTAGATCATCTTTAGAAGACTTTAGGCAGATTTTTCTAAGTTTTAGATCAGAATCAGAAATTTGCTTATACATTTTTGATGCATTTACTGATTTCAAAGTATTATAAATACTCGCCATTCTAGAAAGGATAATACATAGCACAATTTGGCTATGACTTAAGTGGCTTCTATCAATGTGAAGGTTATATGAGACCCTACTTTGGTGCGGTGTTTTACTGCTTACTGGTTCTTCATCGTTTTGATTATAAAGTTTCAACATTTGAAGAGATTTGCCTTTTAACAACTAAATTTGAAATTGGTATATACTGCAGCACGTTTAACAGAAGTCACAAGATGATACTTTTGGTGGAGAGTGTAAAACAAACTGGGAGTATTTATCTAAGATAATATACAAGTAAAGCATTCCTAACTTCTTCTTTTCTTTTTAATCTTAATCTAATTTACCACCAAATATAGTTATGAAAGAAGTTTATGGAGCAACTTCAAAAACAATTTCATTCCTATGGTTTGAGATCTTTTTTTCACTACTCTAAACTTAGTTAACACAGAACTATCCTTCTTATCATTTTATATGCAACCTTTAGGCTTGTTTAATCACATTCTTGGCTGGCTTCCTTAAATGATTAGAAGTGGACTACGTGTATTCATATATCAAGTCAAAACCTGACTGTGGAGAATAATTCCTGCTAAAGCCATTGAGCTGATTAAAGACCCAGACCCATGCGTTTCCCTTTAGTTCCTTTACTATAGGTTACCTTCTCTGACACTCTCCTCAGTTAGGTCATGGCAGGGTACCCTGTGTCTGCAGTAACTGCAGCTTCACCATTTCTCTGGAATTTTCCCTCTACTTTGGTATCTGAGCCCAGTATTGATGGACCTGTGAGGGACTAGCAGAGACCTTCCTCAGCAGCTCACTGGTGTGCAGGGATCTGTGCTTATTGATGGCTGTTGGTCTACCTTGACTCCATTGCCCTTCCTTTTAAGTAGACTTCTGTGAATTTCTAGCCTCTTGGATCTCTGCCAGTATTCTGTCTTCCAAGATTGAGTAACATGATCTGAGACCCAGGCCAGCCCTTTTGCTAATGGCTCTTCTGTCCCTGTGAATGTGTCTCTCTGTGCCCTTTTCTAGAATAACTGATCATAATTCTGACTTCCACTGCCAAAACTTCCAAACTTTACCAGCTCCTGAAAGTGAATCTGTCGTCTAAGTCCTGACTTTCTTGGCCGGTCTTGCTCCTGCTACATCCCCAGAGGAGGCAGAATTAATTTCCCCCAAAGCAGGAAGTGACATATTTTCATTAGTGCCACTAATCTATAATTTCTCTAATGGTCTGTTATTACTTCTTTTGGTATACAATTTTGGAGGATAGTTGTATGAGATGGAATGGGCATCCAGAGATTTCCACTTGACACTACCATTATTTCCTTCAGTGTGTATTTTTTGCAGTTAGGAATTTGATTTATTCCCACTACACATTCTGGGACTAGGGACCTTATCATAGTATGGGCCCATGTCTCACAAGATCCACTGTTGGATGGTTTCAGGCTAAGATTCTTTATATCACTTTACCTTCATAATTCCCTAATTTGAATGATGAACTTCAGTGGCATCTACAGTGGGTATTTGTAGATCAGCATACATTTAAAGCTGGTATCTAGTAATCCCCAGAAGGTTTGGGTTTTCCTCTTTCCCCAACCTTTGGAAGATATTAGGGAAAATTCACTAAATACACCTAGGCCACATTGCAAGATCCTTCCTCAGTGGGACCTGGCCTGACCTCCCTGTCAGGCGAGAAGTTTTGGACTATGAACTGGCTTAAGTCTGAGATCTGTGTAAGAGATTGTAAACCCCAACTACAGTTGGATAGATTTATGCCCAGAAGACCTAGAAATTTCTCACCTCTCTAAGGCAAAGAACACCCTAGGCAGGCTGTCCATCTATCTCATTTCCAGTGAACTGTAGTCATTTAGTTATTGCCACAGATCCCTGTGAGTTAAAATTATGTGATTACCATTCTGTCCCTGTGGTTTATTGTGGGAGTTTTGTCCACACTGTGGTTATTTGTCTACCAAATCCAGCTAATACTTCAGAAATTTTTTTCACGAGTCTTCCAGGTGACTGATGAATGCTAAAGTTTGAGCATCACTCAGAGAATGTCAGGGAAGCTCTAGCCAAGGCTGTCCTAGCTGGGGCTAGCAGCCACCAATGCAGGCCCCTGTGAGGAGGGATGTGTGAGCCTGAGGGACTTGAGTAGTTGTGGCTCCATGGGATGGTTCAGGAGGTCACAGCTGAGTGACTTTGGGGAGTGCTATGTCATCAAATATTTTCTTCTTGCCACTTACTTAAGTTCATGCCCACCCTAACCTCTTAGAAGACATTTGCTTTCTCACATCATTTTACTTCTTCAGTTCCCCATTGTAACTCCTGTAGTTGGGGATGAAGGTGTAAATTAAGCCTTAAAGGAGCGTTGATTCCTTACTTCAGTACTCTAGGAAAGCTACATCCTCCTAATAATCCTAATAAAAATGCTTTCACGAACGCTACAGATTCTTCATACGGTATTACAATTTTAAGGAATGAAGAGGAGAACTTGGTTTGTACAAAAGTAGCATGTAATTTTATTTCAGTTACAGAGAAATAGTAATTTTGTGTATGGCTGAGTTGATTTATTGATTATAAAGGTAGTTTATTCCTCTAACAGAAAAATCACTCTTTTAAAATCTAGATCAATGTCTCATGGAATCCTTCCTGGACAGAAGAAATATTTGCTCAGCCTTCCAGTATATGAACGGATAATTCAGTGTCCCAGCCTACCTTCATGTTTAAATTTTGACAAATTTGTCCAAAACAAGGGAGGAATTCCGGAAAATAATGACCCTCGAACATGGGTTCTTGCTATGTTCTCTAAGGAGAAACAGAAGACAGCTCTGAGAGAGAAAATTTTCAAAATATCTACTAAAAAAGAGCTGTCAAAAGAAGTGAAAGAACCACTAAAACTAGAATTGAGTGATTCTTTGAAGTCGGATCTTCCTCCAGAAGTCATTAAATATTATGAATCTGAAGTGGAGATCTTGACTGAAGAAATAAATAATAAGAAAACATATCCTGCATTTGCATATGGCAGGCGTGGAGCTATTTATAGGAAACTGGGAAAATTACAGAGTGCCATGAATGATCTACAGGAAGTAAGTTTTATTTAATTAAAATAGCAGTTATTTTACACCAGCTTATAATTGTATGGTAATTTTTAATATAATTTTGAACAATGAATATTTGTAGTATACATGTGAGATTGTGAAATTATAATTATTGGCATTTTTCAAATAATATTAAATATACTAGATTTTGTTAGATTGGGAGATACTATTTTAGATTACACACAAACAAAGCCATTGGGATCAATAGTGTTTGAAACACTTATTTGATAGATTATTTTCTTTTAACAAATCAACTTTAATTGAATTTATGCAATATGTTTTCTAGGCTATACACTTGGAGCCATTTTTTCTAAATGTCTATTGGCATCGACACCTCATTTATCTTTTCCAAGACAAAATTAAAGAAGCTTTGGAAGACTTGAATTATATAAATAAATATAATAAAAAAAATGCAGGTGGGTTGTCTATGCAGGCAGTTATATTACTTACATCTTTACCTAGGCTTTCATCATTTACTGGTATTATAAAGATACATAGATAAATAGAGAAAGGTCTTTAAACATGGTTGTGAATTTCCTAACTTAAATTTACACTTGGGGACTCATGATCTTGTATTGTTTCAAAAATACTCATGGTTTGATATGTTAATGCCTTTAGTATACTTTATGATAGATTCCTTATTGTTCATCTCATAAGAAGAATATGAAACTTAAGAATTTTAGCTATAGAAGTAATTCTTAAATCTTTTCTTGACCACAAATCTCTGAATTATAGTTGCAGTATTCCTTAGATTTCTTGGTTGGGTGAAATTTATGCATTTGCCCTTATGGACCATCCTCTAACCAACTTGTATGACTAAATATGGAACTTTGTGGGAATGAGAAAACATCATATTCATGTTTGAGTCTCCAGCACCCACAACATACCCCTGGAATATAACAAGAGCTTAGTATATGTTTTTTGGACTATGCTGATCTGATATCTGTTAAAAGTCCACAAAATTTTATGCCATCAAAATCTGAAATTTTACACTATAAACTTTAAGATTATGAACATTTCAGATATACAAAAAGGAAAAAGGTAATTTTTGTCTCTTAAAATTGAAACTGAAAATGCTTTTAACTATACATAAGTATCTATCCAGTCTTTGAGAACATACTTTGCAATGTTGAAATAAAAAAAAAACACACCCTTAAATGGTTAAGAAAGGACTGAAATGTGAAATCTAAAAACAAAACAAAACAAAATGAACAAAACAGCAGTAGACTCCGAGACACTGAGTGGTTACCATGGGGGAGAGGTTGGGGTGAATGGGTGGGGTAGGTGAAGAGGATAAGGGGGATCAAAACTCTCAATCATAATGTAAGTTGGTCACAGGGACGGAAATGCAACATGGAGAATATAGCCAATGGTTCTGTGACATCTTCCTATGTTGACAGATAGTAACTACTCTAGTTGGAGTGAGGATTTAATAATGTGTGTAACTTTTGTATACTTGAAACCAATATAATATTTTATATCAGCTATATGTCAATAAGAAAATGAAAATAAAAAGTGAAGGAGAAGGGATAGTAGAGAAACATTCTGCACTACATTTCTGAAGAGAGAAGGAATAATGTAAAAAATTTTATAGTAAATGAAGAGACTGAAACACTACATTTTACCTTTTATAATCTTCTTTAGAGGCATATTTGTCAAGGGCAGAAATTTTCAGGAGAAGAAATAACATTATGTTAGCAATTCTAAACTATACCCAGGCAATTAAGTGCAAGCCAATGGATGCTGATACCTATTTCAGGAGGGGTGAGATGTGTGAAACAGCAAACAGAGTACTGGCCATTGATGACTTTTCTAAGGTAAGCTGCTTTACAATATTGCCATTTATATATTTTAGGTCATTATATTCTCATCCTAATAATATAGGAAATTCTTGAAATTCTTTTGTACATGTTGTATGACCAAACTTAATTTATTTTAGGTTAGGACCTAGAACATTCATTATTGGAATTGATATTACTACTGTTACCAATGCTTTTTTTTTTTTTTTTTACTATTTGTGAGAATGGGTTACGTGAGAGTTGGGTGTGGAGCACTGAGAGTTGGGTGTGGAGGTCTGAGGAGGGGGCTTGCCTTTTCCAGTTCTTTCCCCTTGAACCATGAAGCAGTGGTTAAATAAACCTTTGAAAGTTGCTTCTTTCCCTCAAACAAAAGAGAATCATTTTCCACTTCTTAACCCTTGAGACAAAGCTGATTTTCTTCTGCAGCAAACCTGTCTGCTCCAAAGGAAGCTGTGCTCACTGGCCCATTCATTTATCTACTCACAAATGTTTATTGGCTAAGGAACTGTATAATGTAGTGGATAAATCTTGGTGAATAAAACAGGTTCCCCACTTAAGCCACAGACATGTGGTTTTAAAGGACAGATATTACAGAAATAAATACATACATAAATATATAATTATAAGTTGTGATGAGTCCTATGAAGGAGATAAAGATGATAGGGAGAATTAATATTTGGTTGGGGGATATCAGGGAATTCTCTTGAGGAAGTGAACTTGTAGCTGAACTCTACTTGAAACTAGAGTAGGCAAAATATTCCCCTGATTGCAGCAGAATTGTAGCTGTGATCTTTTTACTTTTAACTCTAAATCATTAGTTCTTAGTACCATTGCGAATTTAGAAGTTATTTAAATAACTTAGCTTTCCATGTTCCCAGGCATCCTGTTTCTTAAGCCATGATAGTTACCCATATACTTGACAGTTTTGGAAGTTTTGGTAACTTCTGATTTACAAGTGACCAAATCTCTTTTGAAGATACTGAAATGATTATTTTGATGGTTTCCTCCATTTGGCACCAATTGTTTAAAAACTGACTAATATAGCAACTTGAGGTTAAAAAGTTTTAAAATCTTTATGGTTTTTTCTTCCTGTTTTAAGAATACTTGGTAATCTTTATGCTTCAGTTTTTCCCCACTGTCAGTAGGCAAGGAGTTTTACAATTAAGTGTGCAATTATTTAGTCTGTTCACTCTTGCCCTGTATGTCAGTGTGAATGAATGAACCATGCCAATACCAATGCTTTTCTTTTCACCATTTGAGGGATTAGATTAATCCATATTTGATTTGATTGAATCAGTCTTGATGTAGTCTAATAGGTATCATTTTTAGTTGGGATAAAATGCTGTGATAGATGCAGTATAACCCAACTCTAGTTGAACAATTCAGTTTTGAAGTTTTATCAGTAAAAATTTCAGTGATAAAAGCCTTGGCTTCTTATATATGCTGGGTTTTTTTTTCCTACTTTTTCCTCAGAAAACCTCTCCTTTCTAGAATTTGATGAAAAATGGACTTTCTAAATACATGGTCTTTAAATGCGAATCTGAAAATTTTGGCAACTGAGTTTGCTTTTAAGTGATATGAAGTTAAAAATATGGTTGTAGTCCATTTAATTTGATACAGGGTTATGTACTTTTTTTCATTATGTGATACATTTTTGTGCCTCTCTCCACTGCCCCCCAACCCTCCATGTAGTGTATTTTTTATGATCCCCAAAGAACAGATGCATTATTGAAACGTGGGATATTTTACTATGAAAATGAAAACTGGATTTCAGCCATACAAGATTTTACAGCTTTGTTAAATATAGATCTCCAAAATTCCCAAGCAAGGTGAGAGTTATTTTAGATGTGGTTTTTGAAATTATTATGATTTCTGAAGTGAAAGAAAATTGCTTGAAATATATGAAATAATCTTTTAAAAATAATGAATCAGTTTTCACTGCTACCAGTGAATGAAAATCTTTACAGATATCCTAAAAGTCGTGAGTAACAGGTATAAAATAGCAATGTACAGTTGTTTCATTTGCATTTCTAAACACTAGTTACATTATCAGCTTTTAACATGTTGGCTTATATTTTTCTTCCTTGAATTTCTTTTTTTCATTATCTTTTGTATTTTTGTATTCATTGAGTCCAGAGAGTAGATTTCTGTGATATCTTATTATAACCTGGATATTAAACGTTGTTCCCCAACCTTATAAGACAGTTCTCATTTTGTTGCTTCTCTTTTAATCCAAGTTTTGTTTTGAAGAGATTTAAAATGTGTATAAAGCCATACCTGCTCATCTTTTCATTCACAATTTTTGTTTAATATTAAAATTTTATAGTAAAATAAAGCAAGCATCCAGGGAAGTGTGCAAAATACAATGGGTTTCAGCCCCAGGCAAGTTCACTTATGGATTCAATGTGACCAAAGAAATTGACAGCAAAACGGTTTTTGGGGTGAAAGGGTTTATTACCCGGCTTGTTCTCCTGTGGTAGGTCAAGCACTAGCGTCTCTGCCTCCCCCCGCCCAGAGCACTGGGCCGAGCTCTCTATATAGCACAATAATAGCTTATTGCCTAAAGGTGTGGAAGTGGTAGCCTAGCAACAGGCCAGTTACATCATCAGGTGGTTTAAGTTCAGTGAGGATCCTGGCCATAGGAACCCCAGCTTCCCCACACATTGCCATGAGAAATGTTGCTTCTGACTCACTTTTTTTTTCTTCTGTGCTTCTAAATATATGTTAGGCCTTCTCACTATATCCTTAGGTCTCGTTCCATCCCTTCTGTATCTTCCATTTTTTGGTCTCTCTGTAACTAATTTGGGGTATTTTCTTCTGACCTCTCTTTCAGTTCACTAATTCTCTCCAGCTGTGAGTAATTTGTGACCCAGCAACTCCATTGGTTTCTTCATTCCAGTTGTATTGTTCAGCTACACATTTTTTTTTAAAGGTTCCAGTTCTTGGCCAGGATTCTTAATTTTCTCTTGTGTGTTCCTGGATATTATAGGAACAGTTATTTAAAAATGTGTGTGGGAACGCCAATGCTTGTATAGCTCCTAAAGCTTTATTTCTCTTGCCTCTCATTTTTTTCTGGATTTCATTCATGTAGCTTTTTCCTGCTTGTGTTCCTGGTTATTTTTTTATTGTATGTTTACTTTTATATTTGAAGTTGTTTTTTTAAAAACATCTGAGGCCTAGCATGATGTTACCTTCTTCTGAAGAGGACTTATGCTTGCTTTCCATGGGAGCCTGAGGGTGATAGAGATCAGGAAGCTCTCCTTAGTTCATCTTCACTGGACTGAGAGGTTTCAGAGCCAAGCTGCAGCTTCATAAGGGCCTGTTGATTTCCAGTTTATCTTTATTCCTTAGATGTTGCCCTGTGTGGTTACAACCTATAACAAGTGGAAATTCATCAAGGCTTATCCCTCTTAATGAGTCCTAGACTCCAGTGCCTATCTATCAACCCTATAAAGCTGTCAGTACCACCAGGCCTCTCATCTGCCCCCTATAAGAGAGGCAAATAGCCTCATTAGAAAAGCAGCTTCAAAAGCCAGGCTAATGTCCTTTGATCTCCATCTTCTAGCATATCCTTGCCTGATAAATATTACTTAATTGTTGCTATCTATCCAATATCTTCTACCATACAGTTTTCATTTTTTTGCATCTTTTCTAATTGTCATAAGCAGGAGGGTTGGTTTGAAATACCTGGTCTTCCATTACCAGTAGCAGAAATCTTCATTTATAATATTTTCTATTACTTCAATAATAAAATCAATTATTTCTACTCAGAGTTGAGATAACTTAAGGATTCAATTTCCTTTTCTTTTGACTTTTTTTAACAAGGAGTTGATTTTTCTTAATGAAATAATACATTTCCATGGGAATGAATGTTTGAAAAAAATTATGAAGCTATAAAGAAGAAATTAAAAATCACTTAATTTTCTTTAAATGTTAATATACAGGTAGTTATAGTAACATAAAACGTTATTGTCTTTCTGCAGAATTAAAGGCAATACATATTTTTATACAGATTTTCCACTTTCCACTTTACTGTGAGCATTTTTTATGGTATTAAGTATTCTTCAAGTCTATGATTTTAGTGTACATATGATATTTTTTATCTTTGGGTACATCATAATTTATTTTGCCACTGCAGGATATTTAGATTGTTTTCATTTATTTCCTATATAGAAAAATGTATTGATGATCATCTGTTCATAAACTTTTGTTTATATCATTATTTCTTTAGAGTAAATTCTAGGTTTATAATTACTGAGTTAAAGAGCATAGCTGTTTTTAATATCTTTAATAATTATTACCAAGTTGACATGTGAAATGTTGCCTAATCTACTGATACTCTCATTAAGGACAGGGTCCATTTCCTAATACCTTTACCAACACTGAGTATTCTGTTTTTATAGTCATTTAAAATACCATTCAGTCTGATAAATTAAAGTAATATTTCACTGTTGTCTGCATTTCTGCAAGATTGAGAGAAAAATATATTTATTGACTTTTTAATTTTTTTTAGTAATTAGTCTTGTCTATATATTTTTTCAATTTAGATATTGTTAATTTATATATTTTGTGTTTGCAGTTTTTTATGTATATAACATTTGTCATTTGTCTCATTAAATTTGTATATTTTTCAATATAAATTATTCAGACTATATGCAGCCAAATTTATTAATCTTTATCAGTTTCATCCTTTGCTCTTAAGTTTAAAAAATTATTCTTTATTTTGAGATTGGATTTACAATTCACCTACAGTTTCATCTAATTGTATTAAATTTTTAAAAATGTTAAATTTGTAATTCATACACACTTTGTGTGTTCTGTATTGTAAGGTAGGGATAAACTTTTTCCATATAGAGAACCAATTTATCCAGTACTGTTTGTTGAATATCCTTTCACCATTGATTTGACATGTTAATTTTTCACATTAATTGCGCACATATGTGATATTTTTCTTTTTCATTGATTTATTTTTATATTAATATATCATTTTAATTATTATTTCAGTGCATGCCCCTTCATTATCATTTTTTGTCTGTATTTTCCTGGTTTACTTTCTTTTTTTTTCCTTTCAGGTGAGCTTTAGAATCACTTTCTTGAAAATATCTTAAAACATTAAAAAATTTCAACCAAATATTTATATATTTACCATAAATTTTAGTAATTTTCTTCATATAGAAGTATTTTAGGGTAACTGTGTTACTAAATATATGTTTCCTCTTATGAATGGGTTATATTTTCATGACATTTTGTGAGAAGTTATTGCTGGTAATTAGGAGAGTAATGCTTTTTTGAATATAGAGTTGTTATTGAGCACCTAAAGCAACTCTCTTGTTTGTCCTTACCAGTAATTATATTAAACAAAATTGATTAAACTCTTCAATTAAAATATAATAGCAGAATGGATTTTTTAAAAACACATAATCAGTTATATGCTGTCTACAAGAGAATCAATTTAGATCCAAAGACAAAAAATGATTGAAAGTAGAGAGATTGAGAAAAACATTCCATACAAATAGTAACCAAAATTGAGTTGTAATGGCTATACTAATATCAGACAACGTAAGATTTCAATTCAGATTTTGTTACAAAGGACAAAAAACATTACATATTGAAAAAGTGTCAATCCATTAGGAAGACATTTATAAACATATACACCCCAAAATACACATACTAGAAGCACTTTTAGTTAAGCCACTGTCGCTGGCCTTCCTGAAGAATGGTTTCTGTTAATTTCTTCTTTGTCTTGTGAATTATGGACCATACGTCCTTGTTCTTTTGCAACACTTGCTATGTTTTTGTTGAAAAGTAGATGCTTTGACTATTATAATGTGGCAACTTGGGGTATCAGATTCACCTCCTTACTTTCCATGGTTTTCCTGTTGCTGTTTATTGTCGCTCATGTTGTTCAGTGACTTTTCAGAACTGATTTTGCATAGCCCGAATTCTTTATAATGTGTGGCCACTGAAGTCTCTGTTCTGGTGGCTTAGCTGTCAGCTAGTGATTTGACAGATTTTCTTAAATTCCTGGGACCAGAAAACAGTAGCAAAACTTTCAGTGTTACAGATGACTGGGTTGCGCCTCTGCTCCCAGGCTTCCCCAAGCAGTTAACTTCAGTGCCTTAGCTTTCCTGTTCTGTCTGCACAGAGCCTGAATCAACCAGAGGCGAGAGCTTATGGTCTTAGGTCTCTCTGTGCACCTTCCAGCTGTAGGCTTGCATGTGGCCTTCTAGATTCCCTAGAATTTGTGGAAACTTAGAGCCCTCATTCCCCTGGATATCTTCTCTAGCTTCTTTCTCCCCAGGCTTTTTGGTCTGTCTGTTGCTTGCCCAGTTATGCCTTGCCTCAGGCGGAAGTTAATACATTTGTCTCTAAGAGCTTTTGATAGATACTGTACAAGAGGCCATATCAGCCTGGGAAAGCACCAAGGCAGACAGAACAAAGGAAAACCTTTAAGCCAATCCTTCACGATCTACCAGCCAGGTTAAAACACACAGCCATAATTCTTTGAGAGTAAGATTGCTCCCTCTGGTACTAGCAACAGGCACCTGCAGGTGGTCACCCTCAAGGCCTACACAGAGCTGGGAGGTGGCAGAGGGATACAGGGTAAGTTAGAACACTACAGAGCTCTCTTACCAAAATCCAGCAATTTTTCCCCTTATTAAGCATTTCCCTGATTGTAAGTTTTTAATTAGACTCTAGAGATTCAAAAAATGTTGATTCTACAGTTTTTTTTGCCAGCTTATTCATTGCTTTTGTGGAAGAGTGGAATTTTGGAGTTCCCTCTCTTACCATTTTTGCTCTGCTCTAACTTCTCAACTCTTTTTGTCATTGTGTTGACATTAATTTAACAATGATATTAGTGATAATAGGAATTGTCATCTTTTGAATTGAATCAAAATGCTTTTGGTTTGGATCAAAATGTACCATAGTTGTAATTCTTAAGCCATTTATTCTTTAATTCTTTAATTACTTTATTCATTCCTGTTTAAAATTTTTTTTCCTGTGACCTACTTATAGGAATCTTACTAATAGGCTTTCTAATTTTGAATGATAAATGCCTCTTAGCTGTATGTTTTTAGACAGAGTATTATTAAATTATATTGAATTCTTTCTGTCTTTACTTTCCTTAAGGTTTTTCATGTATATTCATATAGTAAGATTGCTTTCTAGTTTCATAGTCAGAATTTGATTTAGGATTTGGCTACTTTCTCATAATGAATTAGGCCTTCCATCTTTTCATTTTCTTAGAAACATGTCCTTTAGGATGAGATAATTTTTTGTTTTTTGGAAGTATGAAATAACTCACTTCTAAAATTATCTCAGCTTGCAAACATTTGAAGGGAGGGTAAACTTTTGAAACTCTTAAAATTCTTCTGCAGTTATTGGTCTAATCTGGTTGTCTACTTCTTGAGTTAAAGGGACATTACTTACAGGAACGCATTGATTTAGTTGAAGAACAAGAAAGTTAATTCAAGGCATTGTAAGATGGTGCTATCTTACGGGTGGGGGAAGGAGGGTGTCTTATACGCCATTTTAAAGAATTTGGTCTTAACGCCATTGTCAATAGGGGCTGTTGAAAGATTTTGAGAAAGGACATCATTGCTTGATGATCAAATCTTATCACTGTAGAGCTAGAAATGGAGTAAATAATAACCCAGATGTGAGCTGAGGAGAGTCTAAAGTACTGAAGCAGTGGAAATGAAAAAAGGCAAAGATGCAGAAGTCCATGTGTTTGAAGAATTAACATGTTTTAATGGCATCCTACAAAAAATATTACTTCAAGTTTGTTCTGTTTTTAAGTTCAGATTTAAAGTTTAGAATTATACATATGTTGAAAAATAATCAGTAATATTCTTTAGCAGTCAGTAATAGTTAAAATTAAATATAAAATTCTTGTATTCATTAAAAAATGGCTAAGACATTTCTTAATAATGGGGTAAAAAAATGTTTTGCTCCAGGATAAAATAGCCTGGGTCTCATGATGCTTAGTGCTTTTGAAAGACCTCTGTTACCAGTCTGCCAATATACTGGCTGTACTGTTTTTAACAAATTACCATTGTTTTCATAACTTAATCTTCTTAAAATTCTATTTATCTTCCCCCTGGATTTATTTTAACTTCTTCCAAATAGGCAACATACTAGCTTATTCCTCATGCTTTTCCTTAAGTGTCTTTATTTCTAAAAATTAATTTGCCTTATATTAAGTGATTGAATTGTTATAGGTCAATAATAATTTCAAAATCAGAGTCATAAGATAGATTAATTCACACAGCTGGTACAATAGCTTTCATCTGTGTAGAGTCTTCATTTATTTGGGTTTATCTTCAGTGCCAGAGAAAATCGCTTAACTACTCTACTCATTGAGGCCCGTTTCCTTCAAAATGGATTATTTAGTTTTTCTGGAGAACTGTCTGATATCAATTAGAGTCTAGTATTTTAGGCACTCAATAAATAATAAAAATAAATCTTATTTATTGACACACTTCCCTGATAAATGTAATTACCAAGTATATAATTAATATATAGCATATTAAGCATGTAATTATAGATGTTTAATTTATATATTAATAAACATAAATATAAAGTATAATGGATCTCTTTATACAAAGGTCGTAACATTTCTCATGGTTTTTTTTGCTATTATCATGATTAAACTTCCTTTGAAAGCAAGGAGAAGTAATCACAAATCTTTTTTTATATTTGTTACTGAAATATAAAATTAATTGTATAGGTTTGTCAAAAAGAGAAAAATGTATATTTTGCAATACATATTAAAATGATGCTTTTCTTTTTCTAGGACATTCCGTGGGAGAGCATATTTTAAACAACACTTTTATAAGCAAGCAACTCAAGATCTTTCTGCTGCAATTCACTTAGATCCTAATAACTGGTTAGCATTGTACTATAGAGGCTGCTTATTTAGAAAAAGTAACCCCTTAAAGGCGCTACAGGACTATAGTGTTTCAGGTACTTTGTCTTCAACTGCACATATAGAGGCATTTGATTTGAGGTTCAGCAGCTCACTTTCATGGAATGGGATGAGATGACTAATGTGATACAGAGTTTTATATGCAACATATAGTTATTACATATTAAAATATATAGTGCATATAGTCATATATATACTTAAAAGCTACAATATTTCAGCTCAAAGTGTTTCTAGTGTGTTGTTAGAGTGTGTGTGTGTGTGTGTGTGTGTAACTGTGGCAAAGGGAGACTATCATGTAAAGAAATCTCTTTCTTTAGATTGAGTTCTGAGGATTATTTCTGGAAATCCAGGTCTATTTCTTAGTTAGCTTGCTAAAATGGCAGTGAATTTTCCTGGTGGGCTGTGTCCTGTTCACAATAGGCTCAGATGATGGGTTAGTCAAATTCAGAGTTTTTTAACCTTTAAACTAAAATTGGGCTTTGAGAATCCTCAGTGAGAGGATGCCAACAGCTAAAAGCCTTCCACCTTTCCCTGTATCAGTGTGTTCCTGATATACGAATATGCCCAGCACTATTCTGGGCATAAGAGTAAGTGCTCAGCAAATAGTCCCAGCTGAATAAATTAGCCCATCCTGACTGGCATCCCCGGCTAACACTCCAAACATGGCTGTTCTCTTCTGCATGCAAATTGCTAGAATCCTATCATCCTAGATGAGGCAGTATCTAAAGATTAAATGACAACCAGATTCTTAAAAAGAGAATATTTTAGAGCATACGCAGCTCTTCAGGAAAGACGATTGAAGAAGATTGTTACTTGTTCGCCTTGTGAGGTCACACTTCCTGTGAATACCCATGTAAAGTAACTCAAAGCCCGTCCTATGTACTCAGAGGAGTCTAGTGCCCTCCCTTTGATTTTCAGGGATTCTTGGGAGAGGGCTGAAGATTTCTGTGCAATTCTCTTGTAATCTTTGCATCTGATTTCTGATCTCTGATTGATTCTCCAATTTTGTTCACCCCCTCACTTTTGTGGTTACTGCCACTGAATGATTTGGGGCTTAAATGGTAAAGTTAGCAGAGACAATTTAAGTTTGAAGGCCAAACACCCAAATTTCTCTAAGTTTATCTAGCTCTGTCAGCCCTGTCCATCTGCCATCTGGCCAAACTCCTTTCTGCCTGGTCTTCCCTAAAAGCCTTTCTTTTTCTTATATTTCCTTCTTCTCCAAGTTTTGGGCTCCTTATTCCTTCTTTTATATGTTGTCACAGTACTACAGAATCCTTGTACTTTTAATTATTTAGAGCAGACCAACTTCATTTTGGACTCATTTTGGTCTAGCCTTTCATGTAGGCTAGCCTAAGGAGTTTTATCTTCCACAATCGAAAAGAACCCTCAAGACATTTTTCTGAGCTAATAATAATATCGACGATTTATTGGGCATTTTACTACTTGCCAAACACCATTATATGGAATGTCTCAATTAGTGTTCTGAGCAATGCTATGGAGGGGTATTAACATCCCTAAGGAGAAAACTGAGGCACAGAGGGGTTCAGCAATTCCATTTTTTTTCCTTAGGAAGAATTTTTCCACTTTGCTCGAGCAACTATCAAAAGTGCAGCTGCCTTTCCCCTTGCTAGCCCACGCTGGGAACTCCGCGGCCGGATTGCATTCATGCGACTGTTTACTTAATCCATGTGGTCGTTGCTTACACTAGGTATACTTCCCAAAATATAGTCCTGTGATGTTTGTGACCCAAACTGTGACCATTGTGCACATTTTTGGCAAAACTTTCCCTTCTTACAGAGAACAGTCTTGAGAAGCTTAAAAGACACGGATCAAACGTTGCAAAAAACCTATCTAATTCACTAGTGTGTTTTTGAAAATGAATGGGAAATCCACAAGTGAGGAGACATGAGCTGGCCTCTAGACTGGTTTCTGATGGGAGCCACACACCTGGAATACTGAGAGGAGGGGTTTTTTGCCCCCTGCTTCTGTAGTTTGGGACACGGAAAGGGATGTTATGTGCCGTAACTCCAAGTTCTGCTTTTTTTTGGAGTAGCCTCTTTGAGCTGCCTTTCCTGGTTTATGTGTGGAAGCCTGACCTCCATTGTCTGCCCCAGTCTGGAATTGTCCTGGAGCCTGTTCTTTGCCCAGTAGCAATGTCTTCCTGTCTTCCTGATAATAAAAAACCATATGAAGGGCAGTGGCGCCCTTCTGACTATAATTCACTGAAGCGAATCAGAAGTTAGGTTCTAGGCCCATCTTGACCACTGACTTGCATCATGACTGTGAACCATGTACCTAGCCCCTTTGCACCTTAACCTCTTTATCTGTAAAGTGAGTGGACTATATTAGATTACCACTAGGATTTCTTCTAGCGTTAGTAAGTCTCTGAACCATATAGCCACACTGTTATGTAAAAACAAATACATTTTCTTTCTTTTCTTACTTATTTTTATTAAAGTATGATTGATATACACTCTTATGAAGGTTTCACATGAAAAACAATGTGGTTACTACATTTACCCATATTATCAAGTCCCCAACCATACCCCAAGGCAGTCACTGTCCATCAGTGTAGTAAGATGCCACAGATCCACTATGTGCCTTCTCTGTGCTACACTCTTCACCGCGTAATCCCCCACACCATGTGTACTAAACATAATACCCCTCAATCCCCTTCTCCCTACCTCCCCCCCCCGCCCTCCCACACCCCTCTTCTTTGGTAACCAATAGTTCATTCTTGGAGTCTCCGAGTCTGCTGCTATTTTGTTCCTTCAGTTTTGCTTCATTGACAAATACATTTTCATGTGACTATGTTTTACCCACCAAATAATACTCTCAATGTAGATATGTCTTGATAAGCAATAGAAAAGGTAAAGATCAAAATACAACTCAGATATATTTGTTCAGAACCTGGATAAGATTTATGTTTTTATTTTTAAGCTCTCATAAATGACGGCTATGAGAATCTAGGTTGTTTTCTACACCGGGGCATACTCTATGCAGATCTAAAACTTTGGTTGCTGGCAATTTGTGACTTTGAAACTGTTATTTCTCTAGAAAGGTATGTTTTCCTTTTCATTCTTACTGGTTTCACTTCTGTATAAAATTGAGAAAAAAACAAAATGAAAGAAAAAACCTTTCCCTCTCATATAAAAATGAGGCAATTGTAAAGTCATCCTAGAATTAAAATACTTCTAAAAATAAGATTACTTTAAAAATAAGACCTGTTCATTATAGCTGTTTGCCTCAGATCCTTTTGTAAATTTTAGTGATTGAATGGGTTTGAGAATTAAATCCATGGATAACAAAATCAACAGAAAGTTATTAGGAGCAGCTTGAGGGTGCTTATATTAGAGCTTTTGAAGTTGACTTCATGGAAAAGTGTTATCAAGTTTTAAAATAATGACAAAAGATTCCACGTGATATATTATTTCTATGCATAACAAACAACTCAGTAAGAGGAAACCCTCTATTTGGAATTACTGACTTCATTTTGCTTAATAAAGCAAAAGCAAAAGCCAATACTATTTTGAACATAGGTTCAAGAAGAAACACAGACTGAAAGTTATACACACTAGTCAGAAAGCTAAGCTATAAAATGTAGAATTTAAATAATTCCTCTACTTTTCAATGAAGCATTCATTTAAAATGGAAGGTGTCAGAAAAAGTAATAAATCATGTGAGAATATAGTCAACGATTCTGTAACACTTTCTATGTTGACAGTAACTGTACTAGTTTGGAGTGAGGATTTAAATGTGTGTAACTGTTGAAACACTGTATTGTATACTTGAAACTAATATAATACTGTGTTATCAACTATCTCAATTTAAAAAAAGTAACAAATCATGCAATTCTATGCCAACCTACAGACTGTTTACTCAGCTTATCAAGGGTAAACTTTGAACTTGACTCAGGAAAGTCATGGAGATTGGCTCCATAATGGCCACAGTGATTTTCTTTTGGATATGTTTGAGCCAGAAAGAGAAAGAAAACAGTTGCAAAAAACCAAAAAAAATGAGCAATAGGAACTTAGGTGTCTTAGGTAAAGGGTGGTCAGAACTTCTACTAAGTTGGGTTGTAGGATATAGTTTTCCCGTTTTGAAATAGAAGCACTGAATAGGTCATTTCTATTTTGAAAGTTGTTTGACTCTAAGATAGAACATTTATCTGATTTGAAAAATAAGCTGGGTTAATACCTATGGGGAGAGGATTTTTAATCTCAAACTTCCATAATGTTACTGTTTCTCACTGTTACTCATGCAATGTTACATAGCCGGAGGCAGAAACTTTTGAGTTGAGGAAAACTAAGCTTGTAATTTAAGATAAGTCAAAGTTAAGTCAAGGATGGATAAAGTATTGCTAAGAGTCTAGGTGAAATCAGGAATTCTTTTCCTAGCACAAACTCTACAGATGCTGATTCCCTTCTAAGTATTTTATAAAGGTGTTGATAATTTTTAATAGAGAGTAGTTAAGTAATTTATTTTGCTTCAATAAAACATTAACCACCCCCACCCGCACTGGATATATACTGATGATGTATTTCATAGGTTCATTTATAATTGGAAAACATTTAGAATAATCAAATTGCCTCATGAGATTTTACTTTCCCATTTTTTTAGAAATGTTATTTTGGCCTATATAAATATCGGCCTTATACATCTGCTATACTTGGATAACTATGTTGAAGCCATTCGGCAGTTTTCTGAGGCTATTAGACTTGATCCTTTATATATTCAAAGCTATGTATGTCGAGCAGAAACCTATCATAAGGTATTTAAAGTTTTAGAACTTTGATTCTTAAAAAATTTTTTTATTTTCTGGATATTCATTCAATATAATTTAAAATATATTAATGTATTCTTTTTCAGCTAATTACAGAAACTAATGCATTTATAAACAATAAATATTAAGCAGATATTCTATAAAGCCTCTACTGATGAGGTGTGAATTTTTTGTCATTTTCTTTTTTTTTATTAATACCTGTTTTTTCCTTACTATAAAAGCAGTATATATTTATTGCATGTAATATATGTATGCAAATCAGAATAAATTAAAAACTATCCATAATTTCATTCTCTAGAGATAGTTACTATTTACATTTTGGAATCTATTGTTTGTGTGTAAGTGTGTGTCTCAGTGAATGAGTGGGTTTGTAGAATGGGATCTGTGCAATTTTGTTTAGGTTTTTTTTTTATTAAGGTATTGTTGATATACACAAGAAAAACAATGTGGTTATTACATTCACCCTTATTATCAAGTCCCCCCTGGCCATACCCCATTGCAGTCACTGTCCATCAGTGTAGTAATATGCCACAGAGTCCCTACTTGTCTTCTCTGTGCTACACTGACTTCCCTGTGACACCACACACACCATGTGCACTAATCATGATACCCCACAATCCTCTTCTCCCTCCCTCCCACACTCCCTCCCATGCCCCTCCCCTTTAGTACCACTAGTCCCTTCTTGGAGTCTGTGAGTCTGCTGCTATTTTGTTCCTTCAGTTTTGCTTCATTGTTATACTCCACAAATGAGGGAAATCATTTGGTACTTGTCTTTCTCTGTCTGGCTTATTTCACTGAGTATAATACCCTCTAGCTCCATCCATGTTCAACCATTGTGGAAAGCAATATGGAGGTTCCTCAAAAAACTAAAAATAGAAATACCATTTGACCCAGCAATTCCACTCCTAGGAATTTACCCAAAGAATACAAGTTCTCAGATTCAAAAAGATATATGCACCCCCATGTTTATTGCAACACTATTTACAATAGCCAAGAAATGGGAGCAACCTAAGTGTCCATCAGTAGATGAATGAGTAAAGAAGATGTGGTACATGTACACAATGGAATATATAATTCAGCCCTAAGAACAAAACAAATCCTACCATTTGTTTAGGTTTTTTAAGATTTAGATTTTTAATAAATGTAATAGATCCTTAGTGTAACAAAGTCAGGCAGCACAACAAATAGTAAAAATCCTCCCTGACTCCAGCCAGATCTGATTTTCCAGGGACAAAGCCTGTTAACCATTGCCTCTGCCTTTTGAAATAGACATCCCTTTCCACTGCTCCATCGCCCTATCCAAGACACTATCATTTCTCACCAGATTTACTGTAGTAGCCTCTTGGTCTTTTTGCTTCTGCTCTTTACTCCTTTTTTGTGGATTTCCAACACAACAGCTACAGTGATCCTGTTAAAACATTTCACTTCTTTGTCCAAAATCCTTTAATAGCTTCCCTTTGCACTCAGGATAAAAACTAAATCCTGCAAAAGCCTATGGCCTAGAAGAGCCCGTGTTAATTACCTTTCTGCCCGTGGCACTTAGAAGTCCTCTGCTCATGCTGGTTTCTGTCAGGATAGGCTAGGTTGTACTGTGGTAAAACACACAGACATACACACACAGACAAACAAAAAACAAAAACACTTCAAAATAGCCATATTAAAACAACAAAGGTTTATTTCTTGCTCAAACTGCTTGTCCACTGAAAGTTGAATAGAGGCTATTTTCTCCACTGTCTACATCTTAGAACCCAGTGTGGCAAGAGTCCCATTCAAAATCCTTACTTTCCTCATGATAGAGGTAGAAGACCCAGGCAGGTTTACCACTGTCCCTAGGGAAAGTCTACTTTGACCCCTGTTAGGGAAGAAATGGACATACTTGTGGTGTGTGGTTCTTTCACTTAACTTGCTGTTGATGGAGCTGAGGGCTTCTGGGGAAGCTGGACTTTCCTCTGAGCATATTTAGAGACCAAAGCACCAGCATGACATCAGGGCATAAGAACACATATTCAAAGACTCATTGTTCTGAGGAGGCAAAAGTCTCTCTACAGTGATGCTTGAATAAATTGTGTTGAATTCAAACCATAGAATGTTATGTTGTCAATAAAAAGAATAATTAAAAGTATTCCAGTTGACTTGGAGGGATTTCCAGGAGATATTGTTATATAAGAAAAGCCAGATTCAGAAAATACTATAAAGTATGAACATTATGATCTCACATAAGTAAGTACAAATAAAACCTTGTGTATGTATGTAGAAAAATACATATGCCTGCTGTGTAGGGGGTCAGCCTCCAAGGAGAATCAAATCTAAGGGTGCCTGGAGAAGTCCAACCCAGCAAAGTTTGTGAAGATCAGAGAGTAAGCCTCCATCTTTCCAAAACAGGATGGATATGCATGGTTGGAACAGGTGGAACAGTGCAGACATATGACTAAATGGTTTATTAAGTGCACCTACATGAGTAGGGTCAGCATGAGAAGCATGCCTGAATTTCCATAGGAATTCTCAAATTTCTTAACACCATGTCAAACACCCTCCTTTAGGATTCCCTCTTTTGACTCCAGCATTTCCTCCAAACTGTTCGTCCCATTTCCCATGTCCTTCCTATTTCCATGCACAGATCAGATTTGTGCATCGTCCTCTTTGCATCACCATGTCAGCATCTAAGAGGAGTCGTTGGCTGTCCTGGATTCATTTTGCTAGGGGCTGTATAGCTTTCTTTTTGTAATATTCCCAGTGATACTAGGATTCTCCCCCAAATTTGTACAAATGCTGTTTATGCTGCTGTGACCAGTATTTAGGAAAGAATCTGTTTATTTCTATTATACATTGATTTTAAACAGGTACCCTTTTCCCTCATTCTTGTATCTTGATTAATTCATTCACTTATTAAGTACAAGACTGTTTTTCCTCCTTTATTTTTAAGTGGAATTAACTTTTACTTTTTATTTTACCGTCCCTTGTATGGTAGTTTATTGACATGAGCAAAGTCTGATGGAAAAGGTGTTATCGTTGAGGGGAAAAAACTGAAAATCTGAACAATAGGGAAAAAGAAACTAGAAGAACAATCACATAAATAAAATAGCCACATTTATGTAAAATTATACATATGTGGGTATGTGTACTCATTCTTCAAAATTAAATGTAACCAAACATTGCATCATAAACTGTCTTTTAACCTCTATCCCATTTGCTTTGATGATTCTTATGAAAAAATGTATACTGGGAGATGTTCCTACATAATTTCTGTACTTAAGTATGGGAGGGGAATGAATAAACATTAGAAAGGAAGAAATCAATATTATTATGAACTAAGTTTCTGTTTATCATTCAACAGTTGCATAAATTGAAAAGGGCAGTAAGAGAGTTATCTTGTGCTATCCACCTCCAGCCAGATGGAATCCAATTATATATAATAAGGTACGAGCATAGAAATGGAATTCTTGGGATAACTTAGCATCTGAGCTAGCTGTTTGGATCTTTAGCTCTCTCCCAATCCTTCCAAGCTCCTCATTTTACATTTATTCTCACAGTAATGGCCACCTCTCAACCAGCAAGTCAGATAGAGTTATTGTTTTTTGTTAAACTTTAAGATTATTTATAATATAGGATAACCAGATCCTTCCCTTTGCTCTATCCTTCCATTAAAACATGACTGTTTAGTGTTTACATTATTTGAAGCCTCTCGATTACTGGTCATACTGTCATCATGTATCTTATGAAAGTAAGGTAACATATTTTTAAGTTTTTCATTATGTCCACAAAGGTACCAAACAAAACCTCAGCTAAAACAAAATGACATACTGAATTGGATTTCAAATGCAGTAAAGCTTTCTATAAAGGGGGCCCACTGCAAGTATGAGTTACCGCTAATTAGAATATTTTATAATCACTGACATGGGAATGGACTAATCAGGCATGGGAAATTGACTAGAACAATGCTTTCTGATAAGAGCTTGCTTTTTCATTAACACATAAACCACATTTTAGCAATTTATGTAAATACTATCCCTCTTTTACATCCCTTGAGCTGTGTTTCATCTTTCAACTTCTCAGCAACAGAGTATAACATTCTAAATACACATACTGCAAAGAGATTTGAGCTTTTTTTTCAGCTATGTTTCCTAAATTGCTTTCTCATCACGTCTCCATGCTAATTGGTCTATTTATACTACATTAAACGTTTATTATTTTTACATTGTTTTTAATCTTAGCTATGTAAGAATGAGGCATGTGTTGTAATTGTAAAATTTTAAATGACTAGTTATATAAAACTTTTTTTTTGGAAAATCATTTTTAACTGCTTAGAAGTTAAAAAGTATTATTCCTTCCAGAGGACAATATCTTCTTCTGATGAAGCGTTATGATCTTGCGAAGTTCACTATTTATCAAGTAGCTGGAATGAACAAAGGTAAATATAATTAATGCAAAAATTATAATTGTCTTAGTTTAAGAAGAAATACCTCTTAAAGTTTTTATACTACTCTCAAGTTATATATACATATATGTATATATACACATGTATATATAACAGCATTAAAGGTTCACCTGAAAGTCAAAGTTTGATTTTGCAACTAATTCCTGTTACAAAGATAGGTTATTGAATTGCTGGACTTCCTTGCTGTAATTATATGCCAGATACTTGGCAAAGGTATTGATAAACCTTTCTCTCCTTTTAGGTCTCACTGAACTGAGTCCTGTACAGCAAGCTCTCATTTATTCATTTTGTGAAAACCATGACAAGGCCATTCAGATCTTGGATGGGATCACTTTGAATCAGCCTGACATCACCATATATACTCTATTAGCAAAAGCCCAAATGAAGGCCAAGAAAAACAAGGTGAACAGTCTCGAGTAATGTTTACTAAATCTATTAATGGAAATTTTATATACTGTGCTTTATGGTGACTGCTTACATGCTTTTTTACAAAATGAAATTATACCACTTATTTATTTATTCATCTCTTAATTAATGTTAGGGTTGTTACCTTTTCTTTGTTGTTTTCTCCTAAAAGTAGGGCTGCTATAAATATTATTTTTCATGTCTTCTGTTAGTATGTGGAGTAGTTTTCCAAGGCATATTCCTGCAGTGGAATTGATGGTATGCAGAGAATATGAATGTTTAACTTTTAAGAAAATGACACATTGTTCCATAGGGTTGTACCAATTTATTCTCTTATCTGCAGTGTATGTAGATTCCTATGCATCGATTAGCTAATAATTAAATTCTATGTGGAAAATAGAATTCTTTTCATTAATGAGTTTCAAATATTTTAGCTTAATTGTTTAAATGAGTGATTTTGATGTTAGTTTATTCTCTGGTGTCACTGGAACTCCAATAAAAGTACAGCAGGACAAAATTAATTTAATAATAAATTAAAACCACATCAGATATTATCACGGTAGACCTTTTACGACCTAATAGCTGCCCAGAATTCCTTTCAGGGAAATTACAGGAAATTGTTCATAAACTAATCTATAAATTTAAGTCTGACTTAAGACTGCCAACAAATAGCCTTTAGAATTTAGAAAGTATAGTTCCAAAAGTCCATGGGCACAAGCCTGCTTTAAGGTAGGCAGCTGGGTGGACTGGATCAGACTCTCTGCCTGGGCCCTCTCCTAGCCTTGTACCAGTAAGGGCTGTGTCTGTCATGTTACATAAGTATTAGAAACATTCCCTCCCACTTTTTTTTTTTTTTTAAATCATTATAGGAAGCGGTGAGGATGTTTAAAAAGGCCTTGGATGTCTTTTCTCATTCTGATAAAGGACCAAATGCCGTAGCAGATGCCGCAAACTGTCTGTATAACTTGGGTCTTTGTTACATGGAAGAAGGCAACTTTCAAATGGTATTTTGTGCATTTAGGAGCATAGGTTATTTGTGATTTTAGAAATTGATTGGTTTCATTCCATTCTATTTCTGAAGGCTACTTACACACGCACAAAGTTTCTTATAAACCTTGGCCTCTTATAGTTGGTCTGCACTCTGTAATCCTACTACATTGTTTTATTTATTCGACACATTTTGTTTAATGCTTGTTTGTCAACAATATTCCCAAGACTAATGTATGTTTCTCACCAATATAATAAATCTAATTGTGAGAATTTACTATAGCAAAATAATTTCACCACACTAATATGAATTTATTAAATTGTAAGTACCTTAAATTGAGGGCTTCAATGTAATTTAGAATAAATAGAAAATGATTAGGACATTATTTGATTTCTCTTATTGATGAATGAGCATTGAATCAGATTGAAACTGGTTATTAAGGTGGACAGATTCATTGAAAACCAGTTGATTCAATTATTATTTACATATTTGGCTATTTTTACAGAATTTGGCTATTTTAAATAATTCTGCATTTCAAAATTATAAACAATTTCATAAGTATGTAAAATGATATTTTCCAATGGCTAATGTTGGATATTCCACAAGCCCATTTCTACATACACACACACACACATACCATTCCAGTCCTGTTTTTACAGTGGTGGACAGTGTCTGAAACGTGTGTCTCCATCACTTTGATAAAGAGTTGCACTTGATCAGTTGTTTCATTAAGAATTCAAATAAAATGAGATTAGTTACAAATCTTTTCTATGTTTTCAGCCCTTTTGAACAACCAGAACAAACCTAGCTTTGCTTTACAATGTTGGGAACAAGTTTGGAGTTTCATTGTTCTGAAGTTTCATAACTATGAATCTACTATGGTTCTTGGGTTCTCATGGAAAATAAATGTACTGGTTGTGATTTCTTTGAAGAAACACAGTTTGAAGAGTAATGATTAAAATGACACCTTCCAAAGTATTATAATCTAACAACATGGATTATGTAGACATTAGTCAGGATTAGACTGGGACTAAGAGAACTGCAAACAATAACAATATTGTTCATAAATATTAGTTTTTTTCTCTACAAGTTTCACTGGGAAAAATGTATTTAAAACAAGCACAAAAAGGAGTCAACACTTTTCAGCAATAGTTATATACTGTATTTATTAACATTTTAAATTAATATATTCTACTCATTAAGTGACTTGCTTTTTAACAATATACTCTTCTAGGCTTTTGATTCTTTTACAAAAGCTGTGAAAGCAAATCCTGATTTTGCAGAAAGCTTTTATCAGCGTGGGCTTTGTAAAGTAAAACTCCACAAAGAGAGCTCCATCTTGGATTTTAACCATGCAATTACCCTTGATCCAAAATATTACCAGGTATTTAAATGAACAATTTCAGTGATCTGGAGAGTATGTCAAGTTTGCAAAATTAAATCCTTTATACGTCATTGTTTTTAGTTAGCAATAATCAGTTACAGATACCTACTTTTCAGCTGTGTTTTGATAAGCCATATATCTGTTTTTCCCCTTGAACTAAAAATTTTATGATTTCCAAAAGGGATATTATATATGTAAAGGTACTTTGTGAAGTGTCACATATAAAAAAATTGTTAATACTTTAAAGTACTTCTTAGTAATGGTAATTTTATGTATTATTTATTAATGTTATTTACTCCTATTTTGCTATTACATTTATTTCTGCCTTTTAAGAGACTATAGAGACAACAGTTAATAGGTGAAGCTTGATTGGATCCTGGCCTCAAAAGTCTATGAAATTTGAATATGATTAAATATTGGATGATTTCAGGGAAATACTATTTCCTCTCTTAGATAATAATGGTAATGTGGTTATGTAAAGTGTAGCTCCAGGAAGAGGGGATTCCCAGCTCTGGGCAAGTTCATTATGGATTTGGTGAGACTGAATAGTGACAACAGAACACTGGGGCTAAGAAGGGGCTCATACCAAGATTTATTGTCACTGCAGTCACCTTGTTGTCTATAAGCAATAAGCCTGTCTCGGTCTCTGCCCTGGCTCCAGCCTCTGCTCCCCAGGCACTGCCTCCACTCCTGGCTCCATCTCCTCTCCCTCCTGATGCTAGCACAGGGAAGAACTCTTCTTAGAGCAATACTGGTGGTGAACAGCTTACTGCCAATGGGTATACAAATATGCACCTGTGCAGTAGGCTAAGTATTACCTCATCTCACATATTGGTGTGCAAGATTAGGATCAGGTGAGAATCCTGGCCACGGAACTTCCATTTTCCCTTGTAAGGGAATGTCTTCTTCACTGGAGATGTATAATGGAAGACTTGAGGTGAAGTATTATGATATCTACAACTTATTTTCAAATAGAAAAAAACAGGAAAAATAGATATAACAAATATTGCATAATATTAATTATTGACACCAGGCGGTAGGCATATGGATGTTCATTGTACAATTCTTTCAGGTATTCCGCACGTTTGCAATTTTTTCTAGTAAAAGAGAGTGGAAAAAATAGACTGTTTCTACCATCCTTGGGTGTCATAGATTTATTCAAACTACTATATTTTTGGGAGCATTGATGCTTTTACTAAAACATCCATTCCTGCTTTCTTCCTCTCTTTCCCTGAAAAGGCATATTTAAGCCGAGTGGCCTTCTACGGTTCAAAAGGCAGATATTCCAAAGCAATCTTAAACTGTAATGAAGCCATCAAAATCTTCCCTCAGAGCGTATGTGCCCACATCTGCAGAGGAGTTCTGAAATACTGCAGCAAGGTGGGGTGGATTTCCTGCTTTGGCAACTGCGGTTACAGAGTTGGGGGATGACCAGGTGCTGAGTAGGGATTCACTTCCTTGTTTACCTGTGAGGAGGGAATCAATCCCTGTGGTGTGAAGGTAGAACTACACAGAATTACTCTTCATGGTACATCAAAAGGCACATTAAGTAATAGTTTTTCACAAAACAGTGGTATTTGGTTTTGACATTTACATTTTAAATATTGCTTATTATTTATTTTTATTAAGAAAGTATATATTCATTGTAGAGAACTTGGAGAATACAGAGGAGAATAAAGGAGAAGAGTAAAATCCCCTATTATGCATTTCAACATCAAATTAAAATTTCTGAGAGCATTTTGGTATATTGGCTTTTAGTCTTGTTTTTTTTCTGATAACATATTACATAAATATTTTTCAAAACTGGGATTCTGTTACTTATGGAACTTGCAGTATGCCCTACTTCTGGCACTCAGTTTTTGAAGATACCATTTTTAACGACTGCATAATATTCCACTATTGTTTATTTTTAACCACTTTCTTGTTGGACATTTGGGTTATTTTAAATTTTTTCCTACCTTCTTATTTTAAATAATACTTATACACATTCAGAACAAAATCATTGCTTGAGTTTATGAGTGATTCCTAAGAAAATTACTAGGTCAAAGAGTGTGAGCAGCATCATTAATATCTGATACTTCATGAAATAGTTTGTTTCTCCCTACTTTTCTGACCTTTCTTTGTAGCTGTTTTATATGAAATATTTTGCAAATAAACCCTTAAAGCAAAAAGGTAAGACCTTGCATTATATTAAGTCCATGAAAATTACTATCTAAAAAAATGGATGATCTAAGATATCAGAAAAGCCTTAAGAGGAAGTAAAAGCGAACATGTGTAGAAAGCATGATGATTATGTAATATGACAGTATGAGTGACAGAAGTAAGCATGCTTTGGAGAATGTTTGCTGGATGGATATAGCTTGCTTTTCTTTTACCAGTAAGAAGTAGAATTTTCTCCTTGCTGTATAGCAACATTGGCAATAAGATAATAATCTAAATTAAAGTTATTTATATGTTAAATTTTATTTGCAGTTAAGAAAATTATAATAATACTTCCTACCAAGATATTTTCTCAATTAACTCTGGGGAAGATTAGCTTGATTGTCTTAATTTCATGGATAATGTGCAGAATGGTTAAATGAGTGTTTCAAAAATTCTGTTAGTATCAAGAATTTATTTCACCATTAAATTTCAGCCCATTATGATTAACCCTTCTCACATAATTGTTTTTTTCTTTGTAGACTTATAAGCTAGCGATTGTAGATTTAACAACAGCTATCAACATGGATAAAAACAGTTATATAGCATTTTATAACAGAGCATTATGTTATACAAAGATAAATGAACTTCAAATGGTAAGATGACCATTTTGTAAACAACACGTTAAAGCACAACATGTAATTGTGTATTTTCTTTTATACTTCTCATTTAAAGCATGTGTAAAGTATTTTCTTATTTCTGTTATGATTTTGAAAAATAATGCCTGTGGAAATAAAAACACACAAAACTTGAAACACCAAAGAACTATTTCAAGGAATATTCAATTTCTTTGTTAGTGTTCACCAAATTTTCTTTTGCAATCTCTGTATTGCAAAAAGGAAAATTAATTTTACAATGCTTATATAAGCATTTAAAGGCATATATAAATTATATTACATAACTCTCATTCGAGTAAATGTTACTACTTGTACATTGAGTGCAGAATTTTTAAGCACTAGTGATATTGTTGCTTCAAAATCTCAACATTAGCTAGAACAGTTACTTGAGGTGTTTTGTACAGTGCTCAGAGCACAAGCACAGAAGGGAGTTTAGAGGGATGGTTCCGAGCTCCGAGGACCAGGGACAAGTATTGCCTGTGTGTGATTTGAAGGCCTCATAGCTGCAGTGAACCTTTTTCTCTATTTGTCTGATGCACCTTCTACCTGGGCAAGCCTTCTTTTATATTATCTAGTCTTACCCTCTCTCTCCTCCCTAACCTTGTTGATTTGGTCCTTTTCCAATTAAGATTTCTCACTGGCCGGCTGGTCTGTGGTCCCTTTAGTGTTCTGTCCCCTCCTCTTGCTTCTCTTTCTCTTTTGTCTACTTACCTGCCCCTCATTGTCTCTATCCACTTCCACAGTTAATGAAGCATTCCTTTAAAGGACTACAACTTTTAGTAAGAAAAGCCCCCACATTTCTGCTGTTCTGTGTGGAAATGCCTCCCCATTCTCCTTGGAAGGTGGACAATTAAAAGTTTAAAACATTTATATATTTAGAAATCTATTTGCTATAGAAGGGAAGTAGTGAGAAACATCATTCCTACCTTATAGGTTATAGAATTCCTGGTAACCAGACTATCAGGTTTCCTCCAGAATTGTTGACAAATGAAAACCTAATTTTTAACGACGGTGTTGTTAAGATTCTAAGAGCTAATTAAAGGATCTTTTATCAGAGTAACCTGCACAGCAGGTCTCTTTGAAGACTCCTTTCCCACCGGCACTCCTGCCTTTTCTGGGTAACTCTTCAGTGGCAAACAATGGGCTGGGTGGGGGCAGGGAACTCCCATTTTTGTTATCTCTGATATGTAACAGAGACAGTGCTCTCTGAATAAGGAAAATGAAAACTATCTAAATAAGACCTAACTAGAACGGTAACATATTGGTGATTTTATAGCTGCCATGAGCCCACCACATTTTGTCCAATCAACTCATTGTATAGATGAGGAAATGGAAGTAGGGAGAGGTTAGAAATGCGTTCAAATCACACAGGGAGTAGAGAGACCTGTACTGGTGTTCACAGGGTTGTTTGCTTCTGGTTAATAGTCTTGAGGTGGCTTTGTAAAACCATCTGACCTCCAGCATGCCCAATGTCATTTAACAGTGTCACCTCCTCCCTTTTTGTCTACTTCTACCAGTTTCTCAGCATTCCTGCCATCACTAAACCGAGAGAACCCAAGTATCTTTCTGCAGAAAATACACGTAGGCATTCTCCCAAGATATGGTACCATAAAAACTAGGAAAAGGTGAATTTTGGTTCCTATTAATAAAAATAGTAAAAGTTACCACTTAGTGAGGGCTTATTGTATGACAGGCACTGGGCTAAATGTTTTACCAATATAAAATCAGAATACTTTTAAGTGGGTTTTTGCAACAATATCATGAATAATATCCCAATTTTTCAGATGAGGACACTGAGGCTTAGTGTTAAGTAACTTTCCCAAGACTGAAAAACTAATATACTAGCAGAGGCATGATACAAATCTGCTTATTGGCTTTCATAAAATCTCTTTTCCCAGATTTTGTTACCTTTTGTGTTATGTATTTAGCTGCTTAGTGGGTCTCTAAAATATCTTACCAGTGTTAGTTATATTTTGTGATTCTGTGAAAGAAAAATTGTCAACAGTTAAGTTCAGTTTTATTTTGTAAGTATTATGAATTATTTTTACAGCTCTGGAAATATTTATTTATAATTATGCCACAATGTATTTATAAGATCTTTAACTGACATTTGCATGCCTAATCATGAAACACTAGAGGAGAGCCAATAACAAATAATGAAATAGTATTTATTCGCATGTTCAGTTAGTGTGTTTGCTATTGGCATATAAGATTTGGCCCTTTTCTGATGAAACTATCTGGCTCTTTTGGGCAAAACGTTCAGTAGGAAAATGAGTTACGAGCTTCAGTTTCAACCCAAAGCTGGGATGTTCCAAGTACCTGGTGCAGAGTAAATGACCAGTAAAAACCTGTTTATTCAGTGAATGAAAAAGAAAAAAGTAACAAAGAAAGGCCCTCTGGTTGATTAACTCTCAGCTTAGAGGAATGTCTTAAGAAAACCAAGTATACCTATCAAAATATTTTGAAGGAATTGTACAAGTGCTTATTTGTTGGTTTTATTAAGATCCATTTTCATCAATTCGTGATTTCATTTGACAAAAATTTATCAGATGCTTATTATGTGCTAGTTACTGATTTTACTTTGGTGAGCAAAATCAGTAAGCTCTTCCTCCCTAAAACTTAGGTTTCAGTGAGGAAAACAATAAAACACTAAAAAGAAATTGTATTTCAAAAGGTAGCAAGTGCTCTGCTTTAATATCAAGAGTGAAACTACTGTGTGGGGAAAGGTCGCTGCATCCTCCCTTCCAACTCATACACAGTAAAAACGCTTAGGATGATCCACAAATAACAAGTGAAATGCAAGCACGGTGCGCACGACTTATTAAAATGTAGCAGTTTGCATAATATTCAGTTAAGGGAACTGTAGATCCGGAAGTAACGGGGTTCCCTTCCCAGAACAAATTCCCCTGTGAATCTGGTGAAACTGAAGTAAGGCAAGGAAAAGGGCAGGTTGGAAGAAACCGTTTTTATTGCTCACAGCTTGCTCGGATTCCCCAGCGGGGCCCAGCTCAGTCAGTCCCCTCTGGCCATGGAGACCACTCCCTCTTCCCCTTGCCTGCCCACTCCGGAAGGAACTCCATGGGTGGGTCCTTGGTGACTGGCAGACACCAGACCAATTACATACCAGGAACGGAAGGGAAGAGAGAATGGCCATTTTCTCTCTACTCCTTGTCCCGAAAGCACCGGAGGCTCTGACATATCCCATTGGTATGTAAATGGACTAAAGCTAGGCAGGAGATTCTGGAAATTCTGTCATTTACTCAACAGGAACCCTTTAAATCTAAGAAATGATTCTTTTTGGCCATAAATTATAAGTCACATTAAAGAACTAACTGTGAAGTCCTAGTTTGGGCATAAACACATTTGTTCCTGGCCAATATAGTAAGTCTCTAAAGAACTGGCTCTAGGTTGTAAGTGATCATTATTATTATTATTTTTAGGCATTAAGAGATTATGGAATTGTGCTTCTTCTTGATGCTGGAGAAACTGTGACATTAAATACCTTCATTAATCGTGGACTCATCTATGTAGAACTAGAGCAGTATAGTTTTGCATTAGAGGTAAACCTTCCTGTTTACTAGTAAAAAATGAATGCACTTGATTTTGTATGTTCACTTCTGAAAACTAGTGAACAAGTTTTTTTGACACCAGTGGCAATATTAATGAGCAAAAACTCAACTTTTGCAAGAACTGTATTGAAGTACTTTGAATGAATAATGGACTGTTTACAAAAAATGTGTATTTTTACTTTGACTATAGGTAAATAGCCTATATGTTATAAAAAAAAGTTGCTTATTTGATGAACTATCATGACTGTCACCTCCCCCAAGGGACTATTTTGACCACACACACAAGTCAATTATTTGGCAAATAAAATGATTTATGTATCATTTGCTTTGCTGCTTGGTGCTAACTCTTGCTCATTCACAGTTTTTCTTGTTCCCTAGTTGAAAATACATCAAAATAAATCTCTTTGTTTTGCTTCAGGCAGAAAATAGCTGCTCAAAATAGGCTAGGAGGAACAGGCCTTTAACTTACTGGAAATAGGTCTTCAGAACTGCAACAGATGATAGCATATGCAATATGTCAAAAAGAAGCAGGTGGCTTAAGATGTATGTCTACATAGAATAATTAAACAAAATTTACCACTCTCATTTTTATGTTATTTGTATTGTCTATTTTGAGTTACCTTTGAAACTAAGATTAAGAGATACAAGGCAAAACTTAAATGGCAATTTGAAGTTTGCAGGTAAATGGTAATTTTGTTTCTTTGTTTCTGAGGAACCACAACAGAATATTATATACTGGAATGTTTTCTACTTTTTTTTCACCTCTAATGATGCTTTGTATTATTATTTTTCTACTTCTGGAGTCATCTTTTGAGATTCTGCCCCACAGAATTACTTATTATTAAGGAAGGGTCTGAGAAACCTTATTCTAGGCAATTCACACTATGATGAAATGAAATTCTCAAGGTTGAACTCCTTTTCAATTTTGTTTTGAGATACACCATTCAGAACTCCCTCAGATAGTGGAAGCTAAAGAACTTTGTTTGGAGTGGGAAGGAAAGCTATGGAACTCTGGGCAACAATGTTGGGGTGGAGAAAGCAAGGAAAATGGGGGTTGGGAACAAAAAACCTGAGCAGGGCCTGTGACATTAAATGCAGGGCCCATGTTACCTCCTGGGTAAATGTTTATTTAGTACTTAACAACACTAACTCTATTTATTGTATAGTTACTACACACCAGGTTCTCAACAGTGCTGCATTATATATAATTATAATTTACAGATGAGGAAACTGATAGTCAAAAGAGGTTAAATAAAGTCCTTCAGTCAGAAAGTACTAAGGCAAGGTTTGAATTCAGGTCTCATTTGATTCCAAATCACATCAGAGTGTGAATTGCCTAGAATAAGGTTTCTCAGTTCTTTCAGACTAGGCAAGGTACTGGGATTGGCATTGAAGACAGAAAAAAAAGACAGATTTCCAGTCCCTGAGGTGCGCAGGGTCTGGTGGGAATTCGTTTTGGACCCCTTTCTTTACTCATACTCCACATCTAACTTACAAGCAAGTCCAGTCAGCTCTACCATCAAAGCATATTTTGAATTCAGTCATTTCTCATTTTTTGCCACTAATTTCCTCCTAATTCAAGCCTCAATCATCTCTCCCCTGGACCACAGTAGTAGCTTCCCAGCTGGCCTCTATGCTGCTCTTGTCCCTGTACATGCTGTTTTCCACACAGCAGCCAGAGAGACTTTCTGAAACGCAGAATGGATCAAGTTATTCCTCTACTCAAAACCCTCCAATGGTTTCCCATCACACTTAGAATAAAATCTGAACTCTTGACTACGGCCAACCAAGATGCTATCTGATCTGACTGATGCTCACTGATCTGACTTCATTGTCTAAGGTTCTTCTTTTCTCTCTGGCCTTCTGCTGTTCCTTGGAGATGCCAGGCTCTTTTCCTGACTTAGTGACCTCACGCAAGCTATTTCCTCTGTGTAGAACACTTCCTCCTGACCTGTGTGTGGCTCATGTCCTCCTTTCATTTCAGGTTTCTGTTCAATTGTGACTCTCCCAGTCAAGAAGACAGTAGATTAAATAAAATGGAATATTAAAAAATTAAAATAATCCAAATGAGCCCAGAAAGGGAAAACAAAGGGACAGAAATCAGAAGAGACCAGAGGAAAACAAATAATAAAGTGGTAGACCCAAATCCAGCCATATCAAAAGTTACATTAAATGGAAATGGTCAAAATACACCAATTAAAATAGTGAGAATGTCAGGTTACAATTTTTTAAAAGCCCCAACTTTTATTTTGGTTTCAAGAAACACACTTTAAATATAGTAATATAGATAGGTAAAAGGCTGGAAAAATACACCCTGCAAGCACTAATCAAAAGCACACACACACACACACACACACACACACACACAAGAATTTTTCATTACGTAAGCTCAAATAATTTAATTTGAAATATTAAATTAAGAAAAAAGATGCAAGCTGAGGAAGAAATAATGAAGAAATATAAGACTGAATAATAAGAGGGCTAGATAAAGAACCAAGAGAGAGCAGAGTCTTAAAATGTGCCCAGGGAAACATTTTTAGTGGAATGATCAATTAACTGAGAGGTCAAGTTGGATGAGTGCTGAAAACATATTAGTTAAGTGAAAGTTGTATGACCTTCATAGGAACGCCCTGACCAGGGAGCTAAGAGCAGCATTTAGACTGGCATTGGTTAGAATGTTAATAATTAAGCTGTTGGACTGAGAACATTTATTTATCTCTTTGTCCTCTTGAAAACCTACCAGGAAAACAGTTAAAAATATTAAAAAGGTGTAATTCCGCAAGGTTAAGGATAGTAGTGCAAAAGAGATGTTCAAGCACTCAAAACTACCATTCTGGATTTTAGTGCCTTATACTTAAATATGAGTGGGTAACTAGGGATCCTACATTTGAGGGAAGTAAGATAGACTCAGTACTTTCAATTCTCTTAAACAGTCTCTTCCTCAGGGCCGTTCAGGCCTGTCCCAGCTGACTTCCCTAACTCCACATCTTGGGGTTAGAGTTTCCATTCCTCCCTTTCAGGAGGCTTCTAGGATCTCTGGATAAAAGGATATACTTCTCCCCAGAGGTGTGAATCCCAGAGGTTGGAGGAGCCTTAGCTAATCCACGCATACACCCAGTCAGTGCCCTTTCCCTGGGCCTGGGGTCCTGTTTGTCCCATGGCCACCTAACACCAAGTTCTCTTTAGGTGACTCTCCATTTCTGTCTAGATGGGGAGGTCTCTGGTGGTGTCCTCTGGGGAAAAACAATATAAAGAAAGGAAATGAGACACCTCATTACACACAGTAGGGCAGAGCCAGGAAGAACAGAGACAGTAGCCCATTATTTGCAGTGAGGTTTACAGTTATGGTTTCCTCTGCTCTGTCCATTCTCACCAGATGTGCTATTAAAAGGAAAACATAAAGTTTTATGTATTTTAATGCTTGTGTTACGTGTATTCATGGTAGAATCAAAGTTAGAAGTTTAAGAAACACAAAAGATAATGTCGCAGAATTAACAAAAATTTACAAAACTGTTACAGGATTTTAAAAGAGCTGCGCTGATAAGCAGGACTAACGTGAGCCTTTGTCAAGCTACTGCCATGTGCTATCACAGGTATGGGGCTCCACTTATGTTGATGGGAAAGCGGAAAGCAAGTGGGGCCATCAAATGTATAACTGTAATAGAAGAAACAAGGGAAAATGTTCTGGAGTGAGAGAGTACAAAATGGGAGAGACCAAAGAACCTCTGTGCCGAGTAGAGAGCGCGCCTAAATGTGTTGTTAGCACCCTTCTCCGTTCTAATGAACTCTTGTAACCAAGTCTGCCAGTCAGTACCTGCATCATGGCATTGAGGCGCCATCTGATTCAAGCCCATTTACTGGGAGAGGACCGTGGTAATATACAGATAGAATCATGTAGAGCTTGAAATATCTAAGAATAAAATCAAGTGATTAATTTTGTGCATAAAATGGAATTAACTTTTTAAAACCCTATTTCCTGGAAAGGAGGGTGATTTCAGAAGATAATACATTTTCAGGAAAGTTTTGCATTTAGAAAGCATAATTCTAAATCTAAAACTAATCAAAACAGTATCAGTAAATATCTACAAAATACTATAAAATCTACATTATTACCTGTGTCTTAGATTATTGTAAAAGTAAGTTACAGAAGGAGAGAAAAAAAATAGTTACATAAAGCTAAAATACAGATGATCACTTTAAAATTAACTCTGAGATAATACTGGATTTTGCTAACTATAATGTTTCTATTTTTACATACACATTTGACCTCTAAAAATTAACTTCTGGTCATTTGGCTTTTAAAAGCATAGAGGTTCAGCACATGAAGATTTCAATGTAGAATAAAATGTATTTGGTTAAGTAATTGTTTGTAGCATTGTTTTTCATGAGAGAAATAATAACAATTGGAGGGAGAAATTAGGGTAGTCTAGAAATTATGTAGACTAGGTTGTGTAAGTATCCGGTTTAGAGAAAAAAAGCATAGTTTGAATTATTTAGGAAATAACACTCCTTTTGTCCCTTTTAGGACACAGGTAATGCAGTTATGAGAACTAGATTTTATATTTTATGAACATAGTAATATAATGACTAGAACTTTTGAACGTGTCTTTGGATTAAAAGGCCTAAACTGGTCTCGGACCTTTAATTTTACGTAGACAGCAAAATGTAGTTGCACTGTTTTCTATTTTAATCCAGAAACCTTTGTACAATCCATCTCTTTAAGTAATTGTCATTCTTAAGAAGAGATGGAATAATGGTGACTGATCTATTTGTTTTGGTGGTTGACTGCAGACTGAAAATGTCTGAGGTCATTGCATTCTCTTAAAATTAAAAACAGACTCCAAAATTTCTCTCAACCTCATTCTTATGTTTTGCAACTATTAGAGTCAGTGAATTTCTCTGTGTTAGCTCCCGAACTTTTATAAGTGTAATCACTGGGCATATACAGCAGAGCCTCCTTAAGCTGACACTACTTTGCAATTCCAAATAATCAACTCTTATCAGTCAACTAGAATCTCTATTGTCCTTTAATAAAAGTAAAATTTAAATCAACTTTAAAGCTCTGATAACTCATAGTCTCAATTCCATGTGTCTTGAGTTTTAATAGTTTTACTGAATTTAACAATGAAGAAGGTTTAGTGATTGTTTATATTTATTTCAGGAAAAGTATTTTTGCTTTTCAGGTTAGGCTAAACCATACTTATTCCATGGAAGGATGGTTTCTGAGTATTGAGAATTGTTATTGGTGTCTTATAGTAGGGAAAGTAAAATTTTTCCCATGTATGAAAATGTTTTAAAGGAATAAATCTTTTAATTTTAGGGCTTTGATCTCTGAACTCATGGGGCTGCAGACTTTGAAGCATGCCTTTGTATATATCTGTTTCTCACTCTTGTGGTTGCTAGGAGACAACATTCCTTGGGCTGAATATCCTACTTGTTGCCCAATATGGTCACTAAGAGTGTAATGGTAGTGTTGATTTTTAGATCTCTTTGAGAAAGTCACACTTCAGATTTTAAAAAGTCACAGAGGAGGAGTCTGATTATTGAGTTACCTATCTTAACCAACTTTTACTTCAGTGCAAAATTAATATTTGCATAAAAATTTTTGAATCTATGACTCTGCAAGCCACATTCTTTGGTTTTAGGAGGTACTTATGATTTATTTGTACAACTCAGTAGAGTACATCTGGTCATGTATGTCATTAATTTGGAAAGTGCGCTGGGCCTTTGTGTCTTTAGTCTAGCCTGCAAGCTAGGCACATAAGCAATTGGTAATGTGCACCATATAATGAGAATCATGTGCCTTCTGTCCATGATCACGTTACTTTAGATTTACACAAACATGGTGTAAGAAAAACTAACTTAATGTTCTTTTATATTTGTGGCAATTGATGTTTAACATTTTATATCTTGATGAACATGTATCCTGAACCTAACATAGACACTGCCACATTTTTTACTGTCTGCCACGTAATTATTTAATGAGGACTTCCATCTACATGACACTGCAAGATAAACACATCTTCAGAAAAATGAAACTGCTGTTCCTATAGGGGTACCTGTTTCTTTTCTTTTTCTTTTCTCTTGGTGCAGGGGGCTGGGAGTCACTGGTTTTGGTCCTGTCACCTCCTCTCAACTTGATTTTTAGTCATCAGCTTTGAAGAGTTTCCTAGGGAGCGTTCAAACTCCCTTTCCAGCTTTAAGTTTTAATGATTATTTACTTCACTGAACAAACTAGATGCTCATTAAATGTTAGTGCTGATAACTAGATAGAGAAAAATAGCTTCAGTCCATTGCTTCGGTTTTTTTCTTTTTAAATTGGTTTGTCCGTACAAAGGTGAGGTTATATTTTATAAACCATGCATCAGCGTATGTATTCACAAAAGATTTTTAATCTCCCTCTGGATAAGAGAGGGGAACTGTGTATGATGCAGTTTGGATGTCAGTATGCTAGGAGCATTTCAGTGATTTATGGGGAACTAGAGTACTGGGATTGCCATGGGTATTTCAGTTTATGTGGGCACTGTAAGTATGCATCCTATGTAAATAGATCACTATAGATAGAAATTGAGCACAACAAAACCTGTCAACTACATGCATTTATACAGAATTATTGCTATTAACTGTATAAGAATAATAATTAATTATCCTTGATAAGTCTGTTTAAAATTATTTCTGTACTACAGTGAGAAGACAAATCCAGGTATTGTTACCGTATATTCAGTAAACTACTCCTCAAATAGTGCCAATTACTAGGAGAGAAGCACAATTTCATTGTAAACTACTTGGAGTCAAATGACCCTGTGTTTTCTTAGTAACAATCCATCGTGAACTGCAGGTGCACCTGGCTCATGTATGTGGATGTTACCTTTTCTGGTCTGCAGTGTCAGGAGACAAGCCCTCCTGGTCCTTCACTGTCAGTTCTTGTGTGATCTTCTGGCAGAACACTTGGCACACCACCTTTGGGTAGTGTTTGCCAAAACATGGAGCAAATATCATGAGTACCTCAATTCTTTTTTCATGGCGTGGATAAGTTTAAAAAAATATTGAACCACATATGAGAAACTGAATTGTTTTGCAGTTTCAAACGGAATTGTTTCTCACACCTTCAGAGCACACCAAGGGGAGACTCAGCTAAGAGCTAGTCTTCCACATATCTCCAAAACCTTGTGATAGATGGAGCAGACCCCAGGTGTGGTTTCCTGTGGACTCCAGTACCCAGCTCCAACATGGACTCATTTGTATGGTTGCCTTGCTTCTGACATGAAATAGTGATTTTCCTATTCAGGGTATTGAAATGGAATTGTCTTTTAAAATAAGTTGAGTAAAAAAGTGATTGATGTAAAGGAGAATATTCAGTAAGTGATAGTGTAGGTGGAACACAGGGCAACTGTCAGGAAGGAGAGGCTGACATTTGGGAAACACAATTTTAAGAGAAATTCCTGAGTAACATCTAGAAGGTAATAATTTCTAGAGCAGTTACCCTGGATTTCATGTATTTTGTAAAGGAAAAATTTAGCAAAGTAGTGATTCATCTTGTTAAATTTTGAAGCCTTCTTGAGAAGTAATGAAGAGGATAGAAAGAGGGTCTCTGTGCTGTGTTTTTTGCATGCCTTCGTTTAAGCTTCATAACAACTCTTTGAAAAAATAGCAATAATTTTCATGTTCAGGTTTAGATCTGAACTCCAAGCCTTTCTTCTGCCTACGCTGTTGAGATATCACCACTTGGGCACCAACTGCAAGCATGTTAAAGGTGAAGAATGTGTGGTAGAGATAGATGACTGTGTGGAAAAGCATGAGTTTGGATTGTGATTTAGCTGAGTTTGAATCCCAGCTATTTACTCTGAGCAGCCTTAGTATGCTATTTACTGTTATTTACTATGTGCAAACTTTTCTGAGCCATTTTCTTTTAATTTATAAGAGGTAGAAAATTATGACTGATTTACAGAATTGTTGAAATGATTAAATGAAATAGCATATGTAAAGCACACATCCCAGTGTCTGGTAAGTATGCAGTTACTCAGTTCCCTCATTCTATTTCTAAAAAAATTTCTGGACTTTCTCCATGTCGAGATAAAATAGGATACTTAGAATACATATGAGATGGAAAATTAACTCTGTTCTTTCAACAGCCCTCACCTCAATACAAAGAATAACTAAGGAAGTGAGACAGAATTATCATCTAGTCACATGTATTCACAAGTTAATAAATAAAGTGCATTTTAATTTTTTTCCACCTGCTTTCCTGGTGTCCACAAACAATTAGCCTGCCTTATAGAAAATCTGAAGTGGGGCCTTCTATGTGATGAAATCTTGGTTTCTTTCACTGTATAAGGAAATAGTAAATGCATATAAATAAATTTGATCTGATTTAAATCATATATAATCAATAATGGCATGGGTTTTTCTATACTGGCCAGTGGTAGTTGTTAAAACAGGCTCAGGAATGCCATTCAGACTTCTTTTAATCTGAAAAAAAGAATTCTAAAATATTATCCCAGCATATTCTGCTATAAATATGGCTCTTACCTCCCTTCTTTACTTTTACCAAAATCTTCAAAGACTCTGTCAGACTTCCATAGGTCATATGGACTTACATACTTACTTCCTATGATGGATAATAAAAATGAAAGGTTTTTTTTATAAGAGTGAATGCAAATCTTTATGAACAAGTTATATACAAGAAAGTATTTAGAAAAATTCACTAGAAAGCATCTGTATTTTCATTTACTTTCAGAAATAAAGAGTTTGAACAAGCTGTTGATTTCTTCACCTGGGCTCTTAAAATTAATCCAAGTTTTCTGGATGCTTACATTGGACGGGGAAATTCTTACATGGAATATGGTCATGAGGAAGCCATGAAACAAGCACAGAAGGATTTTATGAAAGCATTGCATTTTAACCCAACATACACCAAGGCCAGAATTAGTTTAGGCTATAATCTGCAGGTAATATACAACAACATTTTGGGCCATGATAGCATCTTTTGGGCAAAAGAAAGAATATTTTTTGGCCCTTTACTGGTGATGAGGACGCATGTTATTTCTCTGGTGATGAACATTTTACCTGCCCCTTCCTGTTAGTAACCACAGCAGCAGTGGGAGAAGGGGTTTAATGGTCAGTCACAGGGAGCACACCTGGGGCACTGGTGTACCAGTGAGATGAAGATCTTTTGAACCTGAGTTTCCTCAATCCCTGCACCCCTTCTCTATATTACCCCATACTCATAGACAACTTTAATATTTGCCTGAGGAGTCTCACATGTAAGAACTGGGCTAACTTCTGCTTCTCTAGCTTTCACCTGGGACCCACAAGTTTTGTCCTATTGAATCAGTGAGAAGCTAAAGGGAATAAGCAGTGTCTGAGAGCTTTGGTGTGGATTCCAGTCATTTGCTGGGTCAGATAACCACTGTGCAGGGACTTCTGGTCTGGTCGTCTTCCACATGGCAGTGAACTAGAACATCTTTCATATGGATGTGCTCTATTTCTAAATGTGCCGTAGTTTCCATGAACAGGAACTGAGGAATTTAAAATCTCCTTCTTATCCCTTTTAAAGCTCAATTTTAAAAAATGGGCAAAAAATGTATTCAAATTTACTGTTATTTGTAGAAATGTCTGTTAAAAGTCTGCAATTAAAGTTTTTTTTTTTCTTTCAAAAATACATGAGTTTTGCTCATCTCAGACTAATAATATTGGAGGATGATTGTTGGGATTGGTGGTTTTGTGAGATATGCCAAGAACTTATTATTAAGGGAAATAAGATTGCCTTCAGAGAGTCAACATGAAATTAGTCATTATTGGATCACAGTTGAAATTATCAAAGTCATTTTAAAGAGGCAGGCTGACTTCCAAAGCAGCTAGAGCTGACTGCAGTCCAATGAATTGTGTTAATATCCCCACTCACTGTATGCAGCAGGCATTTCCTGAGCACCTCATATAGAGAAGACTGCTCTAGGTCTAGGGATACAGCAATGAACAAAGTCTACTTCCTTCTTGTAGAGTTTACTAATGGAGAGAGAGCATCAAGCAATCACATGAATAATTATTTTAATTATAGTCATGATAAGTGCAACAAAAGGAAAAGATGAGCTTTAGGACAATTATAGCAAGGGACCTAGCTATAGGGGTTAAGGGAGGACTTTTTGAGAAACTGGCATTTAAATTGAGGTGTGAAAAACTAGTAATTAGAGATGTAGGAGTGGGGCAAGGACATGGTGCTTCAGATAGAGGGAAGAGCCCTTAGAAAGTCTTGTGAGAAAGAGACCAAGGGCCCAAGTGGATGGGGTTTTACTGTCAAGGGGAGAGAGATGTGGAATGAAGCTAGAGAACTAATTACAGACTGGAGGTGCAGGCCTTGCAGGCCAGTTAAGTATGTGAATATCATTAGCCAGAGAAGTGGCATCAGATTTGCATTTTATGACGATCTCACTGAGTATCTATTAGCCTGAAAGAGGATTGAAAACACATCAGTATGAAGAAGAATCAGGAAAAAGACTGAAAAGAAAGAGTTAGAGAGGCCCATCCAAGTCCTGTTCATGGGATAGAGTTACTAATATGTTCAACAAATACTTTACAGATTTCATTACTATGTGCTTAGCACTAGGGATGCAGAAGTTAGCAAAACAGATGTTGTCAGGAGCAGATGCCAGACGAAATCCTGTTGTGAGGCTGTTTGCAGGTTAATATTCTAATAACCTAATCTCAATTTGTATGATTCTTTATCAAACAAACTTGTGATGACAATGTTGATTTCCACATAATTTTCTCAGAGGGAGGAGATAACTACAAGTGTCTAGTTATCATAATAGTTACATTTTCTCATTAGCTTTTGTGCAACAATCACTGGGCTCAACTTGGTTAATGTGTCAGCTTGTGAGATTCTGGCAATTTGAGTTTTTGAGCCCATGAGAGTCAAGGACAGCTCTGGACCCTGCTGAATTTATCAGCTCACTGCCTTCCTCTCATGAGGTATTGAGCTGCCAGCTGGTCTTCTTTAGCAAATACTCTGACATCGTTCTATTAATAGTGATGCTCTCCTGACCTTTTTCCTTATTTTCCAGTTGACGCTAAGTTGGTGTAACCAAATGTGATGTAGATTTGCATGTATTTTCCATGGAATGTGTATAGTGATACTAAAATTCCAGATGCTGGTACAATTTACCAAAATAGTTTTACACCCTTTATTCATTTTTTTAAACACACTTATTTTATTATGTTTATTATGTAACTGGAGACTCATTGGCAAGCAAATAAATACAATCCCTGCCTATGTGCACAGAGCTCATAAATTTGGGGTCATTTTCAGAAACATTGCTGTTTCGCATGATGGCTATGATTATTTGTGGTCCAAGACTGGCGTAAGAGATGAGTTTGACAGTTGGATTTATTTTAATTAATCAATTAAAATTTCTGCATAAACAGGTGTGTAATTAGTCAATTGAATGCACTACTAGTACAGTTCATTTCCTTGTTGAAAATACCTTAGATTTAGCACAATATCAATAAAACAACCTTAGTAAAGGCTTTATTTGATTAAGTTAGAATCATGAACATCTGTCATACTATAGAAAATTTCCTACTTCATGTAAATGGAAAATTGTTTTAGGCCCAAGGAAAATTCCAGAAAGCTTGGAACCACTTTACCATTGCCGTAGAAATTGATCCAAAGAGCTACCTATCCTATGAAGGAAGAGCTATAGTCTGTCTTCAGATGGGGGATAATTTTGCTGCAATTCAGGATATTAATGCCGCCATAAAGGTAAAAATCCACTTAGAGTATATTATCATTAGCGTAATTTAATACCAACAAAGAATAGGGTCAATGAGAAGTTCCCTGTTACTTTTTTACTTTTTCAAAGTAAATAGAGAAAATAACATTTGTATTTTTCCCCCCAGGAGATTTCCAGAGTAAAAAGTTATTTAGATTGCTAATTTTATAACCTAAATACAGTTAGGATTCAAAACAAATTCCTAATAAATGTTGATTCATCTCAGTAAATGCACTTATGGTTTCATGGGCCATCAATATTTTTTTGTAATAAAAAATGGATGCAAAAAATAAAATTAGGTTCTGGGTTTAAAGGAACAAGGAAGAACAATGTAAATCCTGAGATTCTTCTGTAGTGAGCAAGTAAAAATATCAGGTTTTGTACATAGTGACAGAAAATCTTCCTCTTTTCTTCTATATTTTGGAATTTGTTTCTGTTGATTCAAATCCTTCAGGAAAGAAGGAAAGAACTGAGAGATGATTGCTACTACATAGGACAAATAAACATGTTGACTATTTAAATTCTTTTCCAGCTTTAATAGAGCTAAACAGATAAGCTTCTCCCCACCCCCTGTCTATTCTTTGCAAAGGAACTAAGTAACGCACTCAGATTATTTGTTTTATTGCCACCAGATCAACAAAGTGTTGACATTGAACCAACTTTATATGGAGCCCTTTCTCAAAATATTTGCTCTAATGGGGTTTCACCCGCACTATACAATTACCAGTTTCCCACAGGTAGATTTCATAATGTTCATTTTTGCGCACATGCAATCAAAGAGAAATACTAATCACAGATGCTGAATGCTCATCCTATTATATTGCAGATCAATACTACAGCAGAATTCTTAACAAATCGTGGTGTGATTCATGAGTTTCTGGGTCAGCAACAGAATGCCATGAGGGACTACCAAGCAGCCATCTCCCTGAACCCCACGTACTCGCTAGCTTACTTTAACGCAGGAAATGTCTACTTTCACCACAGGCAGTTTTCCCAGGTAATGTGTTTTCCTTAATATATTCTTTTTGACTCTAAATGTTTTCTTTGTTACATGTAGTTTCAAACTGCAATCCTTATATTTCAGGCCAACCATTCATTAGCTCTTCTTTAGAAATAGTTTCTCTTTAATAAGAATGCTTATAATTATTTATTAAATGTTTACACCTCTATGGACTTATTCTCATTACCACCAGCTGTTCAGCACTCGTCCAGTAGACATTGTTTTGGACATCCCCAAGTGTCGGCAATGCTTTACTACCCACCGGCCCCAGCTTCTGGCCTGGAATCCTCCACTGTTTGCCACCACTTGCCAGATCTTAGGCTCCCATCAAGACCCTCTATCATACTGTGACTATCTAACTTATCGTTATTTCTTCCTTTTAAAATTTCAGCCATGTGAGCACTTGACTGGGAGCAGGGACATATAGATGTTAGTTTTGGTTTTATGACATCTATATCTTTTTGGACCTCATTTCATAATATCTGAAAGAAGGTGTTGGGTTATTAATAATTGATATTTTTGTATTTTGAACTTATTTGAACTGTAATGCATTTACATGACTCAAAATCATCTTTAATGCTTTTTTAAAATCTATATTCACTCTTTTGTTCCTTATCTTTAGTTTATCTTGTTCTTTGTCTATATTTTTTTAGTCAGAAGCTTAATTCATTTATTGTCATCCTTTCATTTATATCATGATGAGTTAAGGTTATGCCTTTCTCCAAGTACTGCCTGGTTTGGCAGTATACCACGTGTTTGGTTTGTAATATTTTTATCTCTATTCTCCCAAAATGTTGCACCTGACATTTTATTTCCCTTTGACTAGAGGATAAATTAACAAGGTACTTAAAATGTCCAGGAGGGAGGGCTTTTATAATTTTTTTTTGTTCTACTCATTTTATTCTAAATACCTCTTCCCTTGACAGTGAGTACAAAGCAAAATAAGAATTGGGGAATTCGTTTTTTTTTTTTTTTTTTTTGCCATCTATCAACAATATGCCATCAACTTCAAACAGCAGGTGTACTCTTCCTTTCTGGATATATTTCTTTTTTTTTTGAGAGGGCATCTCTCATATTAATTGATCAAATGGTTGTTAACAACAATAAAATTCTGTATAGGGGAGTCAATGCTCAATGCACAGTCATTTATCCACCCCAAGCCTAGTTCTCGTCAGTCTCCAATCTTCTGAAGCATAACGGACAAGTTCTTACATGGTGAACAAATTCTTACATAGTGAATAAATCCTTACATGGTGAACAGTACAAGGGCACTCATCACAGAAACTTTTGGTTTTGATCACGCATTATGAACTATAAACAATCAAGTGAAATATGAATATTCGTTTGATTTTTATACTTGATTTATATGTGGATCCCACATTTCTCCCTTATTATTATTAATATTATTATTTTTAATAAAATGCTGAAGTGGTAGGTAGATGCAAGATAAAGGTAGAAAACATAGTTTAGTGCTGTAAGAGGGCAAATGTAGATGATCAGGTGTGTGCCTATAGACTAAGTATTAATCCAAGCTAGACAAGGGCAACAAAACATCCACGGATGCAGAACGGGGTGGGGTGGGAGGTTCTAAGCCTCACCTCTGCTGATCCTCAATTTCTCACCTGATGGCCCCCCTGCAACTGTGTCTGTCTTAGATTGTTCCTCCCTTGAGGAATCTTACCCATCTCTGGCTAACCGGTCATCTTCCAGGGCCATACAGGGAAATGTAAAGTTGGCAAGTGAGAGAGAAGCAATATTGTTTGAAAAGGTTAGCTTTTTACTTTTTTGCAGATTTACGCCCTGTGGCTTCTATGCCCAGCATTTGTCTTGAGGTATCTTTACCACTTTTCTGACTCTTCCAGAGAATGTTGATGTTGGAAGTTCTTCTTCATATCGTATCTTAATTCGTTTTCTGGGTAGCCAAATTAGGCTTTGATCCTCTGTATAAACACAAACAAATCCTTTGCCCACACTTTGATATGCCCTTTATACCATTATGAAGAACTTATTCGAGATCACCACACAGGAACTGCTTTTTTTTTTTCAACAGAAAGGAATATTATCAGAAAAATGTATTTTTTCAACAGAAAGGAATATTATCAGAAAAATTATGATACTCGGTAATTTCGATATGAGGCACGAATTCTACTTAGGGGTTGTAATTATGAAGAAAAGAAGCTATAGAAGTAGCAGACGAAAGAAAACATGGGAAGATTATTTCTTTGACATATCTTCTTGTAGTGCAACATAAGTGTGTATAGGTTTTAAATAACTAATTAAATTGCATGCACACATTAACATAATAGGAATACAGCTACATAACCAAAGCAGAGCTACAATTACCAGCCATCTCCAGTGAAACCAAGAAAACCAGTTAGGCACCCTGGGCATTTGTGAAAACTTATCAATGATATGAATGATATTGTCTAACTGAATTTGAATATTTTGAGAAAAATCAGACAAATTAAAACCACACATTCCTGGGAACTGTTCACATCCCATATGTTCTTTTAACAGTAGATAGTCTATAGTCGCAAGATTTTGGAGCGCTACAACTTGTACTTCTCCTAATTCTTGGTTGAGTTCCAACAGTATAGATCCAGTGAAATATGTTGTTTTACTGTATGCACAGGCCAGCTTAGATATCTCCTTCTTCATTCCAATGGCAAGTCCAGGAACCAGTGGGATGAATGCAGCTACAACTGCAACAGCGCCAGGGTCTTTCTTGAAGTTTTTTGATGATCATCTTCTGGAATGACTCTTCCAGAGAATGTTGATGTTGGAAGTTCTTCTTCATATCGTATCTTAATTCGTTTTCTGGGTAGCCAAATTAGGCTTTGATCCTCTGTATAAACACAAACAAATCCTTTGCCCACACTTTGATATGCCCTTTATACCATTGTGAAGAACTTATTCGAGATCACCACACAGGAACTGCTTTTTTTTTTTCAACAGAAAGGAATATTATCAGAAAAATGTACTTTCATAGCTGATCATCTGACACCCTTTAAATGATCAAAATAAAGGATATTTAAAGCATGCATTAATCGGTGATTTGCAGTTAGTTTTATCCTATCAGGGAGTAATCCCCCTTTTATTTCTTTTTTTTTATCATTAATCTACAATTACATGAAGAACATTATGTTTACTAGGCTCTCCCTTATCCCAGGTCCCCCCCACAAACCCCTTTACAGTCACTGTCCATCAGCATAGCAAAATGTTGTAGAATCACTACTTGTCTTCTCTGTGTTGTACAGCCCTCCCCTTTCTCACCCCCCCCATTATGCATGCTAATCATAATATCCCCTTTCTTCTCCCCCCCCTTATCCTTCCCTACCCACCCATCCTCCCCAGTCCCTTTCCCTTTGGTACCTGTTAGTCCATTCTTGGGTTCTGTGATTCTGTTGTTGTTTTGTTCCTTCAGTTTTTCCTTTGTTCTTATACTCCACAGATGAGTGAAATCATTTGGTATTTGTTTTTCTCCACTTGGCTTATTTCGCTGAGCATAATACCCTCTAGCTCCATCCATGTTGTTGCAAATGCTACGATTTGTTTTCTTCTTATGGCTGAATAATATTCCATTGTGTATATGACCACATCTTCTTTATCCATTCATCTACTGATGGACACTTAGGTTGCTTCCAATTCTTGGCTATTGTAAATAGTGCTACGATAAACATAGGGGTGCATCTGTCTTTTTCAAACTGGAGTGGTGCATTCTTAGGGTAAATTCCTAGGAGTGGAATTCCTGGGTCAAATGGTAAGTATATTTTGAGCATTTTGAGGAACCTCCATACTGCTTTCCACAATGGTTGAACTAATTTAAATTACCACCAGCAGTGTAAGAGGATTCCCCTTTCTCCACAACCTCGCCAACATTTGTTGTTGTTTGTCTTTCGGATGGTAGCCATCCTTACTGTTGTGAGCTAATACCTCATTGTAGTTTTAATTTGCATATCTCTGATAAGTAGTGATGTGGAGCATCTTTTCATGTGTCTGTTGGCCATCTGTATTTCTTTTATGGAGAACTGTCTGTTCAGCTCCTCTGCCCATTTTTTAATTGGATTATTTGCTTTTTGTTTGTTGAGGAGCGTGAGCTCTTTATATATTTTGGACGTCAAGCCGTTATGAGATCTGTCATTTATGAATATATTCTCCCATACTGTAGGGTACCTTTTTGTTCTATTGATGGTATCTTTTGCTGTACAGAAGCTTTTCAGCTTAATATAGTCACACTTGTTCATTATTTGCTGTTGTTTTCCCTGCCCGGGAAGATATGTTCAAGAAGAGGTCGCTCATGTTTATGTCTAACACGTTTTTGCCTATGTTTTTTTCTAAGAGATTTATGGTTTCATGACTTACATTCAGGTCTTTGATCAATTTTGAATTTACTTTTGTGTATGGGATTAGACAATGGTCCAGTTTCATTCTCCTACATGTAGCTGTACAGTTTTGCCAGCACCATCTGTTGAAGAGACTGTCATTTCTCCATTGATGTCCATGGCTCCTTTATCAAATATTAATTGACCATATATGTTTGGGTTAATGTCTGGAGTCTCTAATCTGTTCCACTGGTCTATGGCTCTGTTCTTGTGCCAGTACCAAATTGTCTTGATTACTATGGCTTTGTAGTAGAGCTTGAAGTTGGGGAGTGAGATCCCCCCTACTTTATTCTTCTTTCTCAGGATTGCTTTGGCTATTCGGGGTCTTTGGTGTCTCCATATTAATTTTTTAACTATTTGTTCCAGTTTGTTGAAGAATGTTGCTGGTAATTTAATAGGGATTGCACCAAATCTGTATATTGCTTTGGGCAGGATGGCCATTTTGACGATATTAATTCTTCCTAGCCACGAGCATGGGATGAGTTTCCATTTGTTAGTGTCCCCTTTAATTTCTCTTAAGAGTGACTTGTAGTTTTCAGGGTATAGGTCTTTCACTTCTTTGGTTAGGTTTATTCCTAGGTATTTTATTCTTTTTGATACAATTGTGAATAGAATTGTTTTCCTGATTTCTCTTTCTATTGGTTCATTGTTAGTATATAGGAAAGCCACAGATTTCTGTGTGTTAATTCTGTATCCTGCAACTTTGCTGTATTCTGATATCTGTTCTAGTAGTTTTGGAGTGGAGTCTTTAGGGTTTTTTATGTACAATATTATGTCATCTGCAAATAGTGACAGTTTAACTTCTTCTTTACCAATCTGTATTCCTTGTATTTCTTTGTTTTTGTCTGATTGCCGTGGCTAGGACCTCCAGTACTATGTTAAATAACAGTGAGGAGAGTGAGCATCCCTGTTTTGTTCCCAGTCTCAGAGGAAAAGCTTTCAGTTTCTCGCTGTTCAGTATAATGTTGGCTGTGGGTTTATCATATATGGCCTTGATTATGTTGAGGTACTTGCCCTCTATACCCATTTTGCTGAGAGTTTTTACCATGAATGGATGTTGAATTTTGTCAAATGCTTTTTCAGCATCTATGGAGATGATCATGTGGTTTTTGTCTCTCTTTTTGTTGATGTGGTGGATGATGTTGATGGATTTTCGAATGTTGTACCATCCTTGCATCCCTCGGATGAATCCCACTTGGTCATGGTGTATGATCCTTTTGATATATTTTTGAATTTGGTTTGCTAATATTTTATTGAGTATTTTTGCATCTACATTCATCAGGGATATTGGTCTGTAATTTTATTTTTTGGTGGGGTCTTTGCCTGGTTTTGGTATTAGGGTGATGTTGGCTTCATAGAATGAGTTTGGGAGTATTCCCTCCTCTTCTATTTTTGGAACCCTTTAAGGAGAATGGGTATTATGTCTTCTCTGTGTGTCTGATAAAATTCCGAGGTAAATCCGTTCGGCCCCGGGTTTTGTTCTTGGGTAGTTTTTTGATTACTGTTTCAATTTCTTTGCTCGTAATTGGTTTGTTTAACTTTTGTGTTTCTTCCTTGGTCAGTCTTGGAAGGTTGTATTTTTCTAGAAAGTTGTCCATTTCTTCTAGGTTTTCCAGCTTGTTGGCATATGGGTTTTCATAGTAGTCTTTAACAATTCTTTGTATTTCTGTGGAATCTGTCATGATTTTTCCATTCTCATTTCTGATTATGTTGATTTGTGTTGATTCTCTTTTTCTCTTAATAAGTTTGGCTAGAGGCTTATCTATTTTGTTTATTTTCTCAAAGAACCAGCTCTTGGTTTCATTGATTTGTGCTATTGTTTTATTCTTCTCAATTTTATTTATTTCTTCTCTGATCTTTATTATGTCCCTCCTTCTGCTGACTTTAGGCCTCATTTGTTCTTCTTTTTCCAGTTTCTATAATTGTGATTTTAGACTATTCATTTGGGATTGTTCTTCCTTCTTCAAGTGTGCCTGGATTGCTGTATGCTTTTCTGTTAACACTACTTTCGCTGAGTCCCACAGAAGTTGTGGCTTTGTGTTGCTGTTGTCATTTGTTTCCATATATTCCTTGATCTCTATTTTAATTTGTTCATTGATCCATTGATTATTTAGGAGCATGTTGTTAAGCCTCCATGTGTTTTTTGTTTTCTTTATAGAATTTATATCTAGTTTTATGCCTTTGTGGTCTGAAAAGCTGGTTGGTAGAATTTCAATCTTTTGGAATTTACTGAGGCTCTTTTTGTGAGCTGGTATGTGGTCTATTCTGGAGAATGTTCCATGTGCACTTGAGAAGAATGTATATCCTGTTGCTTTTGGATGTAGAGTTCTATAGATGTGTATTAGGTCCATCTGTTCTATTGTGTTGTTCAGTGCCTGTGTGTCCTTACTTATTTTCTGCCCGGTGGATCTATCCTTCGGGGTGAGTGGTGTGTTGAAGTCTCTTAAAATGAATGCATTGCAGTCTATTTCCCTCTTTAGTTCTGTTAGTATTTGCTTCACATATGCTGGTGCTCCTGTGTTGGGTGCATATATATTTAGAATGGTTATATCATCTTGTTGGACTGAGCCCTTTATCATTATGTAATGTCCTTCTTTATCTCTTGTTACTTTCTTTGTTTTGAAGTCTATTTTGTCTGATATTAGTACTGCAACCCCTCCTTTCTTCTCTCTGTTGTTTGCCTGAAATATGTTTTTCCATCCCTTGACTTTTAGTCTGTGCATGTGTTTGGGTTTGAGGTGAGTTTCTTATAAGCAGCATATAGATGGGTCTTGCTCTTTTATCCATTCTATTACTCTGTGTCTTTTGATTGATTCAGTCCATTTACATTTAGGGTGACTATTGAAAGATATGTACTTATTGTCATTGCAGGCTTTAGATTCATGGTTACCAAAGGTTCAAGGTTAGCCTCTTTAGTATCTTACTGCCTAACTTAGCTCTCTTATTGAGCTGTTATGTACACTGTCTGGAGATTCTTTTCTACTCTCCCTTCTTATTCCTCCTCCTCCATTCTTCATATGTTGTGTGTTATGTTCTGTGCTCTTTTTAGGGGTGCTCCCATCTAGAGTAGTCCCTGTAAGATGCCCTGTAGAGGTGGTTTGTGGGAGGAAAATTCCCTCAACTTTTGCTTGTCTAGGAATTGTTTAATCCCTCCATCATATTTAAATGGTAATCGTGCTGGATACAGTATCCTTGGTTCAAGGCCCTTCTGTTTCATTGTGTTAAATATATCATGCCATTCTCTTCTCATCTGTAAAGTTTCTGTTGAGAAGTCTGATGATAGCCTGATGGGTTTTCCTTTATAGGTGACCTTTTTCTCTCTAGCTCCGTTTAAAACTCTTTCCTTGTCCTTGATCTTTGCCATTTTAATTATTATGTGTCTTGGTGTTGTCCTCCTTGGGTCCTTTCTGTTGGGAATTCTGTGTATTTCTGTTGTCTGTTTGATTATTTCCTCCCCCAGTTTGGGGAAGTTTTCAGCAATTATTTCTTAAAAGACTCTTTCTATCCCTTTTTCTCTCTCTTCTTCTTCTTCTGATACCCCTATAATACGGATATTGTTCCTTTTGGATTGGTCACACAGTTCTCTTAATATTGTTTCATTCCTGGAGATCCTTTTATCTCTCTCTGTGTCAGCTTCTATGCGTTCCTGTTCTCTGGTTTCTATTCCATCAATGGCCTCTTGCATCTTATCCATTCTGCTCATAAGTCCTTCCAGAGTTTGTTTCACTTCTGTAATCTCTTTCCGGGTGTCTGTAATCTCCCTCCAGACTTCATCCCTTAGCTCTTGGATATTTCTCTGAATGTCCATCAGCATGTTTATGATTTTTATTTTGAATTGTTTTTCAGGAATACTGGTTAGGTCTTTCTCCTTCTCAGGTCTTGACTCTGTGATCTTTGCCTGTAATTTTGCCTTTTCATGGTGATAGAGATAGTTTGCAGAGCTGGCACAAGTGACGGCTGGAAGAACTTTCCTTATTGTTGGTTTATGGCCTTCCTCTCCTGGGAGAATAACCACCTCCAGTGGCTTGTGCTGAGCAGCTGCACACAAACAGGGCTTCTGATTCCTGCCCATATGCTATGGAGTTTATCTCCGCTGTTGCTGTGGGCGTGGCTTGCCTTGGGCTGCTGCTCCGGTGTGGTGGATCCGCGTCAGAGGGGGAGTGGCCGGGAGGTTATTTATCTCCGTATGGGGCCTCCATGCTCCCTGCTGCCCAGGAGGTAGAGTGCCCAGAGATTCCCAGATTCCCTGCTGCTGGACTAAGTGTCCCAGGACACTTATCTCTGGTTTTGTGGTCCCTGTCCCTTTAAGACTTCCAAAAAGCACTAGCAAAAAAAAAAAAAAAAAAGCCACTCGCTTTTCTTTGTCCCTGGGTGCCAGCCTCAGGGACCCACTCACAGGTCTTACTGTCCTGTTTCCCTAGTATCCAGGACCCCACTCATGCACTTTGTCTGCGCTCTGTTCCAGATGGCTGGGGCTGGTGTTTAGCAGTCCTGGGCTCCCTCTCCCTCCCCGCTCCGACTCCTCTCCTCCTTCCGGGAGCCGGGGGGAGGGGTGCTTGTGTCCCACCGGGCTGGGGTTTGTATCTTATCCCCTTCGCTTGGCGCTGGTTTCTCACAGGTGTGGATGTGGTCCTGAGTCCTCTGGTCTCTATTCTAGGAAGAGTTGTCTTTGTTATATTTTCATAAATATGTGTGGTTTTTGGGAGATTTCTGCTGCTCTACTCACGCTGCCATCTTGGCTCTACCTCCTCTATAATTTTTAGTTTTGGAATTTACTGAGTTTCAGTGTGGTTTAATATATGGCAATTGTTTTTTTAATATTCCAGGAACCCTTTCTAAGAAGAGTTTCTACTATCAGGATATAGAATTAAAGATATATGTATAAGATCAACCTTTTAGATTGTTTTTAATTAGTCTATATTTGTACTTTTTTTTTTCATTTGGTTTATCGTGTGCTGAGAAAAGTTTATTCACGTATCCTATAATCATGGTGACCCTACATAGCTCTCTTTACATCTCTTGTAATTGCTGCTTTATGAAAGTTGTCACTGCATTACTTCACATGTAGACACACACGCACAGTACGTATGCATTGTAAGTTGTAGTCTTCAGCTATACAAAGGCCCTTCTTTGTTTCTTTTAATGCTCTTTGGAATAAATTCTCCCTACCTCTGACTTCATTTGGTTCACTTTTGCCTGGTAGTCCTTTGCCCTTCCTGTTATTTTCAGTGTTTAGAATCCTTTAAATGTTCTATTTGTACAGCATAGATTTGAATTTTTGCTTTAGAGGACAATATGGGAATATTAGCTTTTAATAAGGTCATTTACATTTTGGCATGGTCAGTAAGTTTGGTCTTAGTTCTGTTATTTTATGTCAGTTTTCTATTTACATGTATTTAAAATGTTCTACTCCATGATCTGTTCTATTTCATTTTTTTCATTATTTTTCTGATATTTAGAAAATACTTTTCTCTTTTTTTTAAATTAAATTAAATTAAATTTTATTTATTTTTATTTTTTTGAAGAACATTATGTTTACTAGGCTCTTCCCTACCCCATGTCCCCCCCACAAACCCCATTACAGTCACTGTCCATCAGCATAGTAAGATGTTGTAGAATCACTACTTGTCTTCTCTGTATTGCAAAGCCCTCCCCTTTCCTCCACCCCCCACATTGCTAATCATATTACCCCCTTTCTTCTTCCCCGCCCTTATCCCTCCCTACCCTCCCATTCTCCCCAGTCTCCTTCCCTTTGGTAACTGTTAGTCCATTCTTGGGTTCTGTGATACTGCTGCTGTTTTGTTCCTTCAGTTTTTCTTTTGTTCTTATACTCCACAGATGAGTGAAATCATTTGGTATTTGTTTTTCTCCACTTGGCTTATTTCGCTGAGCATAATACCCTCTAGCTCCATCCATGTTGTTGCAAATGCTACGATTTGTTTTCTTCTTATGGCTGAATAATATTCCATTGTGTATATGACCACATCTTCTTTATCCATTCATCTACTGATGGACACTTAGGTTGCTTCCAATTCTTGGCTATTGTAAATAGTGCTACGATAAACATAGGGGTGCATCTGTCTTTTTCAAACTGGAGTGCTGCATTCTTAGGGTAAATTCCTAGAAGTGGAATTCCTGGGTCAAATGGTAAGTCTATTTTGAGCATTTTGAGGAACCTCCATACTGCTTTCCACAATGGTTGAACTAATTTACATTCCCACCAGCAGTGTAGGAGGGTTCCCCTTTTGCCGCAACCTCGCCAACATTTGTTGTTGTTTGACTTTTGGATGGTGGCCATCCTTACTGGTGTGAGGTGATATTTCATTGTGGTTTTAATTTGCATTTCTCTGATAACTAGCGATGTGGAGCATCTTTTCATGTGTCTGTTGGCCATCTGTATTTCTTTTATGGAGAACTGTCTGTTCAGCTCCTCTGCCCATTTTTCAATTGATTATTTGCTTTTTGTTTGTTGAGGAGCATGAGCTCTTTATATTTTTTGGATGTCAAGCCTTTATCGGATCTGTCATTTATGAAAATATTCTCCCATACTGTAGGGTACCTTTTTGTTCTATTGATGGTGTCCTTTGCTGTACAGAAGCTTTTCAGCTTGATATAGTCCCACTTGTTCATTTTTGCTTTTGTTTTCCTTGCCCGGAGAGATATATTCATGAAGAAGTCACTAATGTTCACATCCAAGAGATTTTTGCCTATGTTTTTTTCTAAGAGTTTTATGGTTTCATGACTTACATTCAGGTCTTTGATCCATTTTGAATTTACTTTTGTGTATGGGGTTAGAGAGTGATCCAGTTTCATTCTCTTACATGTAGCTGTACTTTTCTCTTTTTTTGATTACCATTATAAAATTACCTTTATACCTTTGGTTCCCTATTTCTTCAGTTTCTTTACTATGAGGAAGAATGAAATTACCGTTTAATCTCTTACTCCTTTATTCCTCCGTCTCATCATTAGTCAATCTTAGTTAGTAGTATTTTCTTTTAACAAGTATTTGTATTTGTATTCTTAAATGTGCTCACATTGATTGCGTCAGTTTGTCACGTCAGTGTCTCCTACACCACCAGGGAATTTGATATTCCCATACTATCCTGTTACCCTTCTGTGACATTTTAGTCTTAGCTATTCAGTTCTCATCACCAGGCTTTTTGCCAAAGTTTCCCTCCCAACCAATCATTTCTTGTGTGTCTGAAATTAGTCGTCTGGTAGAGTCCTGAGAAAGTTGCTCATGAGAACAATATGCCTTGAATTTTTTCATGTTTGTAGCTGTTTGGCTGTGGCCTTTATATCTTAAGATACAGCATGCCTGGGTTTAAAATCTTTGACACTTTTTCTTTCCTTGCCTCTCTTGTAAGTGTTGTTTCATTATGTTCTGGTGTTGCGCATCGTGTCAGAAAGCTGATAGAAAGGCGGTTTTGTTATCAGTGACTTGTTTTTGTCAGGATAACCAAATATTTTATTTTTGTAAGTAAAACTTTTACCAAGGTCTGTCTTAGGATTTGCTCTTTGGGGTCAAAGTTATCAAGTACTCAGTGTGCATTTTCATTTTGTAGAACCAGGAAAATTTTATTGAATTCAGTGTAAAATTTTTTTCTCATTTCATTGTTTTTTCTTCATTGGGAGTGCATGCCAATTATTATATATAGGATGTCCTTTGATTTCTATATACCAATGATTTTCTCTCAATTGTTTTTTATCTCTTAGTTTGTGTTTCATTTTCTTTGCATTTTTTACATCTCTCTTCTAAATTTCTGCTGTATTTTTTGAGATAGCTCCCTTACAGACCTTATCATTCAGGTTTCTTTAATTTTTTTTTTCCTAGTTCCATATCCCATTTCCATTTCATATATTTTTGGCTACCTCTTTTTGGAAGTCCTTTATTTTTTATTTTTTTTTAACTGCAGTTGCTTCCTCAGCAACTTTTCTGTAGTTCATTTTGAAATGTTATGTTACAACTTTTATCTACAGTTATAGCCATGTTTTTTTCTGGTGAGTATTTTTTATCTTTCCAAAAATTAAGCTATTGTGTTTCATCCTTGTTTTTACAATGAAGGCAGGCAAATTACTATTATGTTACTTTTGAATGGGATAAATATTTTTCCTGGACTAGCAGCAGAGATTATTGTCAGAAACAGGATAATGGGCTGTGATAACTTTCCAAGTTGGACTCCCTCTGATGGTATAGCAAAGGATTTTATAATATGTCCTCTCTAGCCTAGCCTGCTTTGGGAAGGCTTCTACAACAAACGCTGTATTTCTCAGAACTTTTCACAGCCCTTGCCCTCTAAGCTGATTTACTCATTTGAAAAAGTTGTTTTTGTTGTTTGCATTTTCTGAGACCTGTAGCTTCTGTGTTCTCCTTTACTACCATATTGTCACTGTGCTTCTTCTTCAAATGATCTTTGGGACACAATTTGTGTGCCAAGAAGTGATAGTCCTTGTCTGTATCTGGAAAAGTTCAGTAGATATTTCCTGATTCCATTCAGCTCTTCATTCTTTCGGCCTCCACATATTTATGATGCACCCGCCATGTTCTATGCATGTTCTTAATAAAGACCGTCAGGATACAGAGTCAAACAAGATAGGAAGGCTTCTTTTCTGATGTAGTTTACATTTAATTAGAGAAAGAAATAGAAAATACACAAGAAAATATTGATGGTGATAATGCTTGATACTGTCCCATATGAGTGTCACCATATCAGTATTAGCATGTGTGTGGGACTCTAGGAGATTACCTGGGTAGATGGCACGGCTGGAGAGAAAGGTTTAAGGAGCAAGCCCTGGGGTAACACCAGTGTTCACAAGTGAGGCAGAGAGAAGAAATCAGAAAGTAGACTGAGAAGGAAGCGTCCAGCCAGGATGATGGGAAGAAAACCAGGGAGGTATGGAGTCACCTCCAGACTAAAATGCTTTAAGAAGAGAAATGCACTGCTGAGAGGTCGAGGGAGAGGAGGCTGGAGGAGGACGCCAATGACTCTGGGGGGAACACTGCTGCAGTCGCCAGGAATGGAACGGGTGGCAGAGAAAACATGAGGTGAAGAATGAGAAAAAGTTTGACTATTTCAAGAAATGCTTCTGTGAAGAGAAATAGAGAAATGGGGGTGATAGCTAGAGTGGGTTAATAAGTTCTTTGTTATGTTTCTAAATGTAGTAGGTACTGATTCATGCTCCTATGTCAATGAAAGGATCTAGTAGAAAGGGAGGTATTGTTGGTGCAGGAGAGAAGGGCGGGGGCCACTAGGGTCAAAGCCTTGGAGAGTTTGTTGGGGTGACAGTTTGGAAGTTCCAGGGGTGGCAGGGAGGGAGCGGGATGGGCGTGATGTCCTGAGGGAGGCCAGAGAGCTAGGGCAGCTGAATGTAGACAGATAGGCTGTAAGTAGGCATTTCTGTGCCTTGCCCATATTTCCTCCATGGAATACGAGTATCAGTTATCAGTTAAGAGTGAGTGCGGACAGTTGAAAAGCAGGACAGAATAGTTAGGAGTTTCAAGTGCTTCAGAGAATACCAGGGTTAACATAATGGGGAGATGTAGTAGGATTCCCAGACGTTACATCCTCATTTCAGGTTTGTGGTTATGAATTTAAAGTGAAATCTCGACTCTGTACTGTTTTATGTAATTCAGTACTTCTTTGGGTCATCCCACAGTCGTTTCTGATCACTCCTCTCCTCATCCCTCTCCAGGGAGAGACCGTGCTCTGTTCTCTTCTCCCCACATTTCCTTGCTTAGAAAGCCTGTCTTTGCCTCTGGTTCATACGACATGTCAGCCTGCACCTTCCTTCTGAGCAGCTAACCCATATATAACACCAGTTGCTAAAACTGGCTATTTCGCAAGTGCACTGAACTGTATTGATCCTACATTCCCTACCCCGGTCCAGCTCTTCTTTGTATAAGTCTTCTCTCAATTCAAGGTGCCTTCTTCCATGAAGTCACCTGAGTAAAAACATCAGCATTAGCCGTAACTTCTTTCCTCACCTCCTTCATCTAATCCTGTCAGTGTTGCTCCTTAATTTTTTCTCAAGTGTGTCCCCTCCATTCCTTTTCTCCTGCCATCCCCTTAACTTAGCTCATGTTCTTTCCCAGGTTAGATCATGGCCCTGGACAGCTTGCTGACCCCGTGCTGGGCTTGGTTGGCCTCAGTGGTGAAGCCAGATGCCAGGGCAGAGAATTATCAGAGGTGTGATTCTGTAAGGCATGAATGAGATTATTGTCACTTGGACCTCAGTGGACAATGAGGAGGCTAATGTTTTTCCAGGTGGACAAGCCAGGGTCAATTGCCTCAAACTTCATGAGACTTAAACCACTCTCTGGCTGGGTCCTAGCAATGTTTCTGTGCATGGTAGAGTTAGTTAATGAGATAAAAACAAATAAAATGCCCAGGGCAATTTTCTGTTTCCATAAATGTTTAAAATCCACATGAGATGGAGATCTACTTAAACTTATTTGTCTCTAATAACTCTGTGGCCATCATGTAAGAAACTATGTGTTAGATCTACAGTACACTTCGATTATTTCCTATCTATCTATCATCTATCTATCTAAGTATGGCTCCATTTCCCTAAACTGGGGTGATATTAGCTAGACAAATACTTCATCTAGAATTCTGCCCTCTGTCTTGATATACTGTATGCTTGGACTTCACAGTGCACACCCCTCCAGAGATAGGCAGATATGAGAGTAGTCATTCAACTATTTTAGTATGCTTTAGGCCTCTTTGTGGAGAAAATGTCCTCTATTCCCTGCCCCTCTGCCCCCACCTTTGTTTCTCACTATATACTGGAAGGAAGATTTAAAGGCAGGAGAAGGGGTTCCTCAGCTTATCAAATAATCTCTAGAGCGTCAAAACATGTATAAGTTCCAGCTTCTTATATTGCTAGTTAGTGACAATGATTTTAAACCATATTGGATGAGCTGTGTGTGACTTCATGTACTACAGGTAACTTTAAAAAATAACTGGATGAGGGCATTAGACCAGTTAAAAAAAATCAAGACCATCATTATAATAGGTGTTTTTGGCTTCTAATTGCTTCATAGTTAATACTCTGATACTTTAAGCAACCTCATTAAACTTACAGGCTTTCATTTTCTAAGTAAGACATTTTGGAGCTGTGATAGAAAGTTACATTATTCAAAGTTAGGTACATTATTGTGTTTTACTGAATTATTTTATCTTAGCTGAGGTAAGCATTTGATCTTACTTGATTGAAATCATGCTTTGGTAATGTAGAATAGTGTGGCCTCCATTGATCATTTATTGGTGAATTAAAATGAAGCCTAAATAATTTTTTGAAGAAAGTTGAGGCCCAGCTTGGAATTATTTCTGCCTCATTTAATGACTGAGTTGAACCTTCTGTTCAGGAGTGAATTTGCTTTAAGCTCTTCACAGAAGGATGTCAGTTCTTACCAGGTTCCTTAAACTGCACTTACCTGCAGCATAGAATAGTTCCATCCAGGAATAAGGTAGGTTCCACAATCTTGATCTAATTGCCTCTCAAAAGTCAGATGGCAGAAAAATTGATGGAGTATTGCTTGAAGGCTATGTTGCCTCTCCATTTGTAGACACTAATGAGTCCTTAACTATATTCTGTATAGTGTTCTCAGTACTTTACATAGCATTTCACTTAATCCTCAAAGCAACACTGGAAGTAGAGTTCTATTTCTTCCTCCATCTCACAGATGAGAGAATTGAGGCAAAAAAGGCTTTACTTACTCACCCAAAGACATTAAGATGTTGAGAGATAGAGCTAGGATTTACACCTAGTAATCTGGCTCCATGGTCTGGGCTCCTGGCCACCATTCATTGTATTTACAATGGAAGTGAATTGAAGACAAAGCCCTGGGAAACATAGAGAAATGTAGTTCAGTGATTGAGACTGAGAGAAAATGATGAGAGAGGTAGGAGAAAAACTAGGGAGATGTCCTGTCCCAAGGACAGAGAGAGTTTTAAAAAAGAAGCAGAGATCAAGAGTGTCTGTGCCACAAGAATGTCATGGAAGAAACAAATGGAAATGTCCTTTGGGATGGAGGACATCACAGCCTTAGCAGGAGCAGAACTCACACAACAGGGGAAGGGTGCACAGAGCAAGACTGTGGTGGGCTGGGAAAAACTGAGTGGTAAGGAGTGGAAGAGAGCATGCTACACTGTTAAAAATGACTTTTCCTTTAAAGTAGTTTTATAGTATGTTGGCAGCCGCGCTCAGAAAATAGCACCCAATGCAGGGCAGCCGGAAGGCCCCGAACTTCCTAATGACAAATCATCCCACACCACTAAACTACATGCTAATTGCGCCTTGGCATAAGGACCAATGAGACCCACCAAATGGTTATGCTAATAAGGCATATGGAGCCGCACCAACCAGGTAGAGCATGAGAACTATATAAGCAAGCCTCTCCTTCCCCTCTGGGTCCTGCCCAACTCATTTGTTTCACAAAGAGCTGAAGAATAAAGCTTTCTGCAGAAGAATCCTGCTGTTGTTGCGTGCTGTTCTTGCCGGCGAGGACGGGGCGCGCGACAAGTGGTGCCGAATCCCGGGAACCAGAACATCACCGGCACAGGGAGGACCCTTCAGACATCTGGAGAGGATTCAGAACTGCAGGTCAGAAGAAAGCCCGGAGGGGTAAGTTCCGAGAGGCCCCTGCTTTTTAGGATGATGGTTGATGGTTCTCTGTAAATAAGGAGGCACCATGGGGAATGCACCGTCATTAGTCACGGCGCTGCAGACAGCTCTCAAAGAGCGAAACTTGAAGGTCTCCAGCAAAGTCTTAGGATCTTTTGTGAAGGAGATAGACCGTGTGGCCCCCTGGTTCATTTGTTCAGGGTCCCTCTCAATCCCGAGCTGGGACAAACTGGGGAAAGATCTTGATAGAGAGGAGGAGGAGGGTAGCCTGAGGGGAGGCACCAGGCCCCTCTGGAAACTGATTAGAGCTTGTCTGCAAGATGAGAGATGTGAAAAGGTAATAAAAGAAGGTCAGAGAGCATTGACAGATATCCAAGAGAGCATGTCAGAAACGGAACGGGAAACAGAGAGCGCGCGCAAAGGCCACAAAAATGAAGGTAAAGAAACCCCAGAGTGAGGGAGAAAGCCCGCCTAGAGCAAAAGCGAAAGAGCCCCGAGAAGCGAGTGATGATCGCCTCGGAGAAAATAGTAAATACCCCTGGAAAGAGTTGAGGGACCTCCAACTCTCCAATAGGGAATCTGAGGAGGAATTAACGTCCGCAGAGGAAGGGGAAGAAAATAAAACCGCAGAGTGCAGAAGTAAGGGGACCAGCAAAGTTGAAAAGCGGACCAAGGAAAAAATGAAAGCAGGGTGTCCCCCGACGCCCCTTGCCCCGCCACCTTACGTGAGTGGCGCACTCTCCTTTTGCCACCCAGATACTCTTCAGGCAATTAGACAAATGTTTCCTGTATTTGAGGATAACGGTGTACGCTCTCACCAACCCCTGAGTCATAAACAAGTTAAAGACTTAGCGGAATCCGTCCGAGTGTATGGGGTCAGTGCCAACTATACCATAGCACAAGTTGAGAGATTAACAGAGACAGCCATGACACCCGCAGACTGGCAATATGTAACTAAGGCATGCCTTTCTAGTATGGGGCAATACATAGAATGGAAGGCATTGTGGCATGATATCAGTATGACCCAGGCACGCGCAAACGCGGCCGAAGGACAGCCTGCGTGGTCATATGATATGCTGACGGGCCAAGGACAGTGGGTAGCCAACCAGACAGCCTTCCCCTTACAGGTATACGCACAAATAAACACGTGCGCTGCCAAGGCATGGAAAGCCCTCACCAACAAAGGAGAAGTATCAGGCAATTTGACAAAAATTATTCAGGGGCTGAGCGAGCCATTTTCTGACTTTGTTGCTCGTATGATGGAGGCCGCAGGCAGAATATTTGGAGATCAGGAACAAGCGATGCCCCTGGTAGAGCAATTAGTATTTGAACAATGTACCAAGGAATGCAGACAGGCGATAACACCCTGGAAACAGAAAGGGATACACGCTTGGTTGAAAGCCTGTAGAGAAATAGGAGGGCCACTCACCAACGCGGGCCTAGCCGCAGCCATATTACAGAGCCACAAACAAGCCAGGATCACTAACAGAAGTATTAAATGCTTTCACTAATCTGTCACGAGACCTGTCCCAGTATCTTTCAGGAAACTGGTCCCAGGACTTCGATGGGACACTAGAAGAGCTGCGGCGAGAAATTATCCACATCAACTCCACCCGTCTAGATATCTCCGTAGCGGAAGGACTCTCTTCCTAGTTCCTCAGAGCTCTCTCCCACGTCAAGGAGTGGGCGGGCATGGCTGGGATGGGCGTGTTCCTGCTTGGAGGTCTCATGCTCTTACTCTGGTTGTTATGCAGACTCCGCAACCAACATAAGCAGGACAAGGTGATCCTTGCTCAAGCCCTAATGGCGCTAGACGTTGGCGCCTCTCCCCAAGTGTGGCTCAACATGCTTAAGAAGGAAGCTCGGCTTTAGCTTGAGGTAGCTCTTGCACCCTGAGCCCATGTGGCACTGCACCAGGCCCGAGTACCTCAATGCTTAATCACAGCTTTCTTTAAGAAGCTCATGGTGCAAGAGGGTTGAGAAAAAGGGTCCAAACCCTTTGTACCAAGCGGTCCCAACGCCAGCCAGAGGATGCGAGGCAAAGCACTGCAAGAGGTCTTGGACCCCTCTGAGAGGCATGCCTGACTGCATAGGGGTAGATGCCCAGAACCCCTCTCCAAAAAGGGGGCATCAGGAAGTATGATGGAGGTCAGGCCTCTGTCTCCGCCTCTGCTGGCAAGTTCCGCCTTGAGCTTCTGTTAGACAAAAAAGGGGGAGATGTTGGCAGCCGCGCTCAGAAAATAGCACCCAATGCAGGGCAGCCGGAAGGCCCCGAACTTCCTAATGACAAATCATCCCACACCACTAAACTACATGCTAATTGCGCCTTGGCATAAGGACCAATGAGACCCACCAAATGGTTATGCTAATAAGGCATATGGAGCCGCACCAACCAGGTAGAGCATGAGAACTATATAAGCAAGCCTCTCCTTCCCCTCTGGGTCCTGCCCAACTCATTTGTTTCACAAAGAGCTGAAGAATAAAGCTTTCTGCAGAAGAATCCTGCTGTTGTTGCGTGCTGTTCTTGCCGGCGAGGACGGGGCGCGCGACAATAGTAGGAGCCCAGTTTTCATCCATCATCAAGTTAGGGAAGAGATTCCTACCTTGAGTAGGAGGGCGTCCAATCGTCGTCTGAAGCACATTAAAAAAAAATTCCCATTTGTTGTTGATCAGTACATTGCCAAAATGATAAAAAATGAGTTACTAGAAATATGTTCATGTGCTGGGATGTCATAGCCATGTCAAAGTGCTATAGAGGTTACTAATAGTTTATTCTCAATTTTTTACTTACCTCTGAAGACCTGTAGCAAATGATTCTTGGACCAAGACCCTGACCCTACAGACCTCCCTGGGAGGGTCCCTTCCAGCTCCATGATGCGTGGTTAATCATCTAGACTCTTTGTTCTTCTTGACAAGCTGATTTTTTCCCCATCTCTCTTCCTTCTTCTTAATCTTTCATAGTATAACTGAATTTTTATCCCTTTTTGGTATGCTTTAGAACCTTACTTTAGCTTTTATATGAAAAAATGTTAATTTTGTAACATTTTATCTTCTAGTTGTGACCTTCTGTTCTAATTTATATTTTACCTTTTTCTAGTACTGAGCAGAGATGTGGAATTTGAGGGATTTTACCTCAGCAGGAAGGAGTATTTTATCACTGACATTATCTAGATTTGCAGAATCATTGTGATAACAAAAAGCGACCAACTTTCATCTGGTTTCATTATTGTTTTTTACATTTTTTATAGCCAATGCACCTCCTTACTGCCTGTTTCTGGAGTGAAATGCTTCCACTGACCCTTTGGTACACCACTGGTCTTAATTTTAAATTAAGTGTAAAAATGCCTCAAATTGCTGTGTAGCTTTCAATTGAAATATATTCAAATTATCGTTATCTTCACATTTTATAGGCTAGGGAGTACTTCTCAAAGGCTTTAAAGTTTGATCCAGAAAATGAATGTGCTGCCATGAATCGAGCTATTGTAAATACAATATTAAAGCAATACAAAGAAGCAAGAGAAGATTTTGCATACGTTGCTGAAAGCTGTCCTTTCTGGGCTGCAGTATATTTTAACAGAGCACATTTCTACTGTTGTTTAAAGCAATATGAACTAGCTGAGGAAGACCTGAATAAAGGTATTTTTGGTACCTTTTTGGGTAAGATTACAGTGGTTGATGTTTGTTTTTAGATGACAAGAGAAGAAAATCATCAGATTTATTTGTCTAGTTAAACTTGTATAAGAGTTAATGGTTTTTACATACCATATCTTTGATGTGATCAGTGTATATTCCTTTGTATAGTAACTTGACGTGTGGCTAAGTAGAGATACACAAAATTATTAGGGAAACCATAGACAAACTATGCCAGCCTTTCAAAGAAAGACATTGTATTGTGTTTCCCAAGGTAGTTTTCTTAGTGAGATATAGTATTCTTAATTTAAATAATTACTTACTTTTATAGGAAAATGTTTTCAAATAAGTAATACTAAAGTTCTTATAAGATTTTTATTTTTTTAAAAAATGAGTGTTTTCTACTGCAGCATAAAACATATCTTGAAACATTTTTCTTTTACAGCCCTGTCTTTGAAGCCAAATGACGCTCTAGCATATAATCTCAGAGCAGAAGTTCGTGGTAAAATAGGTGTGATTGAGGAAGCTATGGCTGACTATAACCAAGCACTTGACCTTCAAGAATATGCCTCAGTGGTATGATTACATAGATCATGGTTTCTATAGGGGTTTACACATCTTTTTTTCTAGAAATTGAAATTTATTTGTTGTCTGAAAGGCTGTACTATCTTTGTTATTGTATTCATTATGTTATGTTATCCATACAACCCTTTAATGCATTTTAACAATGCATGTGATATATTAATTATAAAAATTTTAGATCATTTTCTGCATATTTGGAATAACTAACAATAAATGAATTTGTTCATAGGGTGCAGAATTTAAATGGAAATGTTTCTTATGGAATATTAATGCTTTAAATATATTCTTTAAAATAAAATAATTCCTTTTGAAGTAATACTGCGTGATTATAGAAAAAGTGTCATCAACCTTTTCGTTAATACCTACTCATAGTATGTTCAACCGTATCCAGATTTAAAAAATAAATATAGAACCAATGACTATAAAGAAATTGAAGTCAAGAATATATTCTGTCTTCCTTTAAGCAGTGTCTATACAGAACTGTATCATTCTTGGTACTCATATTCTTCCAACAGATAAATATGTTTCTTTGTTTCATGTTACCTCCCTCCCAGGACAGCACCCATAAAGATTTTTAGCATCCTGTTTCTTGCTGCCTCTTTAATGCAAATTACACAAACCCATATGAGAAATCACATATGAGAAATCTGTATACACTTATAATTAGTGTTTCATGCAAGTTGACAAGTAAAAATGAAATAGCTGAAAATTCTTATCAAATCTGTGAGGGACCTCTGAGTGAACCAGAGAACCCCTTTCCTGTATCTCACTGATAAAAACAAGGCTTCCTTTAGACGGCTGCATTTTCTTTTTTCCCTTCTTCCTTTCATTCTTCCATCACGTTTCCTTCTCCTCAGAGACCTGTTTCCACAGAGATAGGCATTTTTGGAAAGAACTCAGTGTCCTTTCACAGATTTTCACAATAGAAAGTTGAGTTTAATTGTAAGGCACTGTGGGGATGCTTCACACTATTTCATGACAGTTTTCTAGGCGTGACATGTGAGTCCATGTGAGGACTGAGTCATCCCTTGTGGCCTCAGTTGGTGAATCTGACAGATCTAATAAGCTAATTTAGATCATTCTGCCTTCACTTCTGTCCAGACCCTTTCATCCCAGCCCAGGCCACGAATGAGAGGGATTCAGACCAAGCCCATGCTCCCCCAGACAGCCCCTGGCCTCATGCCTCTGTACACGTGGCTCGCCCCTGCCCTGGTGGAGGTGTTGGATGCCGTGGCATTCCTACGCGCACAGTGGAGGTGCAGGGGCCTATGTCCCATCAGATGAACAACAGGAGAAAAGAACCAGTAGGTAACTCTTCTCCCTTCCATCTCCTGGTGGGGCGTCCTGGAGGATGGTCCTGGAGATTAGACAATCCGTCCACTTCCTGGCAGCCAGCTTCCAACGGGCAGCATTTTGGCACTTCTGACTCATTCCCTTTTGTCACTGTTTCTGCTTTCCTGGGTTTGCACCTCTTGATGAAATGGCAGTACAGAAACAGTTGCCTCTGGCTCTGTTTCCTGAGGCAACTGGGTTAAAATAAAGAGTAATTTAATGTTTTTTTCTGATTACACCCAAATATTTATGACATGAGTCAGGAATGATACAAAGCAAGGGCCATACATGATAGCATAATTGAGCAAATCATGTCTAACTTGACAAAATGCAACATGCGCCCTGTGCTGGCTCCCCGGCACCCATAGTTCCTGGGCGCGCTGACATCATCCCGCCGCACACTCCTGGGAAGGCACTCTCTCACCCACACCCAGGCCAAGCCAGAAGTGCAGGGGAGTCCCTGTCACTAGGAGCAACCGTCAGCAAATGACAGATTTGAGGTGGAGGATAAACACTCCAGCTTTTGGCGAGTACTCCTCCTTAAACATCCCAGGGGGCTTGAGCCCCCCAGTTGCCCTCTGTGTAACCTCCTCCACACACAACCTTCATTAGCTTTTCCCCCCTTCCCGTATGCCCTCCTCCCCTATACCAGCTTGCTGGGACTTCCTTCCAAAGGAACCACTTGCACTCGAATCCTTGCCTCTGGATTGGCTTCTGGAGGAAGGAACTCTAAGAGCATCACTGAGGCAGGGGCCCTGAAGCTGGGTCCTGAGCAAGGGAGAGCCCATGGGCAGAGGTGCTGCGTGGTAAACCCCTCCGTACACACTGAAAGCCAGGACGGAGCTATAGAAGCAGGAAAGTGAAAAAGCATGTTCAGAGAGTGGCTCAATATTTTAGCATCACCAAATAAAAATTGGACAAATGAAAATTAGTCAATATCCTCCAGAGAAAATCCTTCCTCCTGCATGTGCTCCACTCTGACTCCGATTGAACCCAGGTCTTTCTTTGACGGAGAAGATCCAAGGCACGTGAAGGGAGAGACAGCAGGAGGAAGGCAGGATGGAGACCGAGGGGGAAAAAGACTAACAGAACCTTTGAGGAACCCCAGCGAAGGGAAGAGGACAGAGATGTCTGGATTCCTTCTTTCCCTTATTAGCTTTGAGCAGCATTGACTCCTTCAGCAGATGAACTGAGCCTATGAACTTCCCACCATTGTCAGACGTCATGATCAGGTTTAATTTATTTACAAAAGATATGCAAGCACATACACATACACATATGTTAACTGATGATTTCCTCTGGAAGGGAAAATTGGAGGGAGAAAAGGATAGTGAGGTTTTTACTTTTTTTCCCACATCAAGATGGAAGAAGAGTGATAGAATTATTAGACAGCTTTTGCTTTCAACTGTATACATTTCTGTAATTTACCAGGTTTTTGTTGTCTTTTTTTCCACTGAAGTATAAGCTCTGTGAGGACAAGGACGTTGTAATTTTTGTTTAGTGCTATATCCCCAGTATCTATTATGCCTGCAAATAACAGATGCTCAAAATACATTTATTAAGTATCAAACAAGTGCAATCATTACAAATGCAACGAATGAATGTTCTTATGTAGGTATTGTGGTGAATTATTTGTCATATGTTCCTTCTTATGTCCGTGCTTTCCATAATGAAGAGACTGAAAAGCTAAGGGTTGTATCTACCATATGTCTTGGCAACCAGAGTTCCTGATGTGATTTAGTTTCTGCCAATTTGCTGCAATCCTGTGAGATTGATTTGAGGCAGCAGCATGCAAGGCTTCTTCTGATGGTATTAGAACAGTAGGCTTTGGGTGGCTCTAGAGGACAGCTGTCAGATTTAGCAAATAAAAATACAGGACACCTGGTTAAATTTGAATTTCATGTAAAAGAGGAGTAAGTCAAGACTCCCAGTAAAACTCATGACACCCACTAAGTTTGATTTCAGATCGACAACAATTTGTTTTTAGTATAAGTATGTCCCGACTATTGTATGGGACGACACTTATTCTAAAAATTATTTGTTGTTGATCTGAAATTCAAATTTAAATTGGCATCCTACGTTTCATCTATCAACCCTATTCTCTGCCAGCTATCATGGCCCTAGCTTCCTGACCCTGGATGGACTGTACATTTTTCTGGAACCAATTGCCATTCCCACTTCTTCATTTCCCAGCTTCCTTTACAAGGCAGAGCAGCTCTCTCCAAGTCTGGCCAGTTTTGTGTTGCTCTTCTGCCTTGAACCTGCTTTTCTACACCTTCCAATGATGAGGTGGGCATCCATTTATTTGTATGAAATCTATTTCTGCTTAAAATTACAAGAATGGCTTCTGTTATATATAATTGAATTCTGACTGATAATGTTTCCAATATCTAAAAGAAAACTGATTTAGGGCTTTTCTTTTCTCATGAATGGAGTAAGAGTAATAACATCTTTTCTGCAATAATGTATTTATATAATTTGGGCATGGGCAGTAGATAAACTTGATAATTATCACAACTTTTAGTACTTAAAGCAATGTCTGGTGTTCCATGCCTCACATTGTCTTACCTTCTCAGCAGCCTTGCAAGGTCATAGGCATCACTAGGCAAGGAAGCCAGGGCTCAGGAGGGCTGAGTTCTCTGATCAGGGTCACACAAGCTAGTAAACGGTGAAAGTGAAAGTCAGCCCCTTTTCTAGTTTAAAAGCCTCTGCTTTTCCTGCTCCTTTTTTCCAAGAGAGAAATAAAACAAAGTAAACTTATAGTCTATTAAACAATCTTTATCATAATGACACATTAAAGCTCTCTGCCTAATGGTGCAGAAAAAGGATTTCCAGTCTTAAACACTTCTTTTGTACTGGCATGTATATTTATGTATTTATATCTATGTCTGTGTCTACATATCTGTGTATCTAACCCAGCCTTAGATAAATGCATGAGTGTAGAGAGAGAGAGAGATTTATCTTGAATTTTTAATTTGAAATATAGTCAATGGCAGTATCTTACATTTTACTTTTAATAGTAAATGCCTGATAGGAATGACAGTAGAAAGGTCAGTACATAAGCAGTAAGAAAAGAACTAAAAAGGAAGTCAGCCTTTGTTAAAAATCTACTGTGTTCCAGAAACTCGGCTCTGGCTTAAGGACATTTTCATTTCACCATTACTAGTGAGGCAGGCCATGTTATTCCCGTATTACAGAAGAAAAACATGAGGTACAGAAAGGTTAAAAAATAGAGCACACCTAGTATAATATTACCCAAATTTTATTTCACTTTTTACTCAATATATTTAACTTGACTTGCTAATATTAACGGAATTTACTTAAAACAAAGGAATTTGTAAAAATAAATGCAAAACTATTCAAAAGTTTATCCTTATCCTACCTAAAATAATCTCTTTTTAGATTAGTGTCACTCATATTACATTTGGGAAACACCGACCTTTGTAGTGTCACTGCTTGATGGCTGCTACTCAAAGAGGGAAGGAAGGGGCAAACATACAATGCCTGTTCCGGTGGGTGAGGGGAAGAGGGTGAATAGGAAGCAGAAGCTGACTGAAGCCTGGACAGGCAGGTCAGAGCCAGAAGCAATCATCCTGTGCTTCGAGACTCTTGAGTCTTTCATGTTACACCAAGATCTGACTCCCAGAGGTTCTCCAATGGCACAAAACATGCTTTGTTAGGCAATGTCTTATTAGAATCATTGATTTCCAAAACTAACAGGCACTTTATGATCATCACTACCAAGTCCCAAAAGTCAGCATTCCTGCCTCTCCTCACCCATCTTTGCCTGGCTAATTTATTCTCAGGAAGAAATTCTTTCTGTCAGGAGAGTGGCTTAGATGTTTCTGCTCTCCACTTCCACAGCATAGCTGCCTACTCTTTTGGAGCACCCTTTACATTTGTATATCCTGGTCTAGTGGCTGTCTTCCCCACTAGACCACTACCACCTCCATGAGGGCAAGGATTAGGTCTGTCCTCTTTGCTGCCATATCGCCCATGCTTGTCCTAGTTCCTGGCACCCACATAGCAGGTCCTTCCTAAATATCTGTGGATTTACTTAAATAAAATACAGGCCTGGACACTCATAATGTGGGATGTTATGACCCAAGACACTACAGATATGTTTTACTATTCTTTTCCACAAAAAAGTGAGCATCCTGTGAGGTTCTAGGCAAGCCCAGCAATGGGCTTCAAAGACCAAAGCAATGACAGCATGCGTCCTCAAGGCTGTGCTTACTTACCATTTCCTCTGAGTGGAGAGGTCCTTAGTGACAGTTCTCATTTCACAATGCCTAACTCACACGCATACACACAGAGCATCCATAGGACCATGAGGTAAGATAGATAACCTTAGAGAATGAAGTTAGGAAAAAAACAAGATGTAATGAACGAGAATAGCCAGCTATAAGAATGACAAGTAGCTGTAAAACAACCCTCAAGGTGATGAGAGCGACATGTCTGAAAGCATGGTGAATCAGCAGTTTAGGACAACCACTGTAATTTTTATAATTGGCTCATGCTATGACATAATCACTCTGTACCCCAATGAAGTATAGAGAATAAGAAACCATAAAAAAAATTAAGAATGTTTGCACTAATCAAATGGGCACAGTGTATACTGAACCTGGAGTCGGGTCAGGGAATGGTTGGAGTGCAAACATTCATACATATGTTTCCACTCTGTTGAACTGGTGCTCTAAAGCTTGGACAGGAACGTTCTGGTCTCTTGACCTTTTATTAGTTGGTAAATTTCCATAAAGTGGAGCATACCATAGTCAGAGCTTTTATCCACTAACCCATTAAGGCAGTTCCACTACTTCTTTTCTTTCTGATTTTATTATATTCTAGCCAAGAAATCTTCCAGTGACAATTGGTTATCCATATAGACATGCAGAACAATATTTATAGGATAAATTCCATTTTATTGTAAAATTATACACATATAAACTATACCTATTATATCTTCCTAAAAAGCTCTTAAATGATTTTTATATGGCAGCCTTGAATGGTGAGTAACTGCAGAGTACCATTGCTGGCATAAGGCTTGCTGGCAGAGGGTGTGTGGGAGGTTTCAGAGTACCTCTATTTGATTTTTACTTTTGACTCTCCTGTGTTCTCTGATTTACTTATTTTTAAATCACTGAGGATGTCTTGGTTTTGTAATAGGAAAACTGTAAAAGTATGTCTTCCTTCCCCACAAGTGAAATAGCTTATCTGAGGCAACAGGCAACATTTAAGAGTGTAAAAGATGCACATTGCCTTTTTCCCTGGGTGCCAACAATGGAGTTTGAGCTGGAGCTGGCCAGCGAGGCCCCTTCAGAGGGTCAGCTGCTTCCCACAGGTCCTGCCCACAGAGCTTCTGGGGTCCGAGCGTGCACTGTGACCATCTCCAGAAAAACATAGCCTTGAATACATAGGGTAATAATCATAGTCACCTAAATTCAAACGGAAATACAAAAATTTGCTGTCTAAATCTGTGCGTCAATTGAAGTTTTTACCTTCCTAGAACTACAATTTTATTTGCAAAAGGAGAAGATACTAATTTGCAAGTACTCATGGGGTCAGTTTTACTTTACTTTAGAGCTCTTCTCTGAAAGCACAAACATCTCCAAAGACTTTGATGAAAAGCAAAAAATTAATCACTGAAAACTTTGCTGCAATGTATTTAAGAGCACACATTTTAGTAGAAAAAGGAATCTTAAGACTCCAGTGGTTTATGCTGATTATATTTGGAATTTTATAACAATCACATACAAGAAGTAAATCACTAAGTGGAAAAAGCATCATTTACTAATGCTCCTTAATCTTACTTGAGTTGGCTAATAGGTTAGGCAATTCCATTTATTGTTACTATATATATATATTTTATTATTTGACACTTTAAAGTACAATTTTACTTATGGTCCTAAGACCTAAGGTATAGTTGCCTGAAACATTTTTTTTCTATAACTTTCCTATAGGAGATCTATGCAAGTCTATAAATCAAAAGATCCTGGCTTATATTTAAAGGAAAACAACATAATTGGGAATTTAATTTAATATTTTATGGCATTATGACTGTCACACAGGAGTAAGTTAGTACTAAATGTGTGTTATAAATCAGAGTATTCTGAATTTATTACACTGGGAGACTGCCACATAGGTATGTTTGCTTTATAAGCTAGGAACAAATCTCTTGAATTTGAAGACCAAGATAAGACTTTTAGTAAGTGTCTAAGTTAGGGTGCTTTATTACACAAAAATCAGAGATGAGGTGGTCTTTACTTAAAAATGATAGCAATGATTTTATTAAAGTCTTAGAGCCCTGTTCAGAAAATTTACAAATTCTACAGTACAATTCTGTGCCTTTGAAATATGGGAGACATCTCAACACAGCTTTTCCGGGTGTGACTGACCCTGAATAGTGTAAGTACGAGTTGTGTAGAAGCTCAGCATGCATTCTCATTCCCACAGAGTGCTGCCTTCCCTAGTATCCCCTCTCCTGCTTTCGATTCCTATGTCGTGTGTTTACTACATTGGATCTTTGATGGGGAGTAGACAAGTTAGGGGAAGAATGTTAGAGAACTGAAAATCATTGGCAATCGAAAATAGCTTAATGCACTAGACCATAGCTTGATTGTGAAAATGTGGTTTTTGAATAGCACCGTCTGCTGGGTTTCTCAGCGTGGGATGTCTTTATCACTAGGGAAAGAAGTGGGTAGCCCAAGAGTATCAGTGTTACTGGAGGAGTGTTAAAGGGAAGAGGAGGGAGAAATTTAAGTTATTTAACTGGAAAGCAATTTCAACATTTTTACAGCCAAAGTTACAGTAATGTCATGGAATAGAACTTTAAAAATTCACATGAAACTTTAGACTTCAGAGACATCTCTCCCTCGTGATGGCACTGTCACAGACCCTCAGCAGTCAGCTGTCACTCCCTGTTCCTGGGGGCTGGGAGATGGCTGCAGCCTCCACCACCACAGTGACCTGGCATTACTGACCTGAGGCTTCCTCCACTGCAGGTGCCCATGAGCCCATTTTACAGAGGGGGAATCGAGTTCCCGCATCTCTGGGAGGAGCTACACTGTGAACCCAGGCAACCGGAGAAACTTTAAGAAGCCTGCTGCAGGAATCCCTTGGAATGGAAATGCCAGTAATACTGGATTGAAGAGGCTGAAGGTCCTTTCTTGGAGGTTATTTTGGATTCAGCTCTAATACATTCTTGAATAACTGGAGTAATTCATTCCTCCATGATACACATGTTTTTATTTAATATCTTAAGGGCCATCTTCATGTTTACATAGATCCATTCTATCTGTATAAAATCTGTGGAATAATAAAAATATTTAAGTGCTTACAAAGTGTGAAGACCTTTTCTAAATGCTCTCTATGTGTTCTAATGATTACAACCACCTCATGAAGTTACTGGGATTAACATTTCCATTTCATAGATGGGAAAAACTGAAGCAGAGAGATATTAGGTTATTTGCTTAAAGTCACATGTCAGTTAAGGGCTTGACAATCTGACGCCATGGCTTTTGCTCTTTACCGTCATTCTAAACTGCCTTAAAGGAGGACAGACTTTACATCGCCATCCTGTAGAAATAAGTTGCCTGCCAGCAGCCTGAAGGTCTCAAAGAGGTCTGTGCCCTGGAAACTCTCTCCTGGCACCCCAGAAATTCTATGGTTTCTTGAGGACTTCAGGGACTCCGTGTTTGATCTTCCGTTTCGAGTAACCTAAGCCCCAAGTGGACAGTTTAATTTTGTTTTAAAATAAGGAAGATTAGAGGATAAAGTTCAACCTTAAAACCTAGGAATTCACTTCACTGTAGGGTTAGTTACAACACTATAGGCTATTGGGTTGTAGCTTCTACAGAGCCAGAACTTATTATCTAGATACTAAGTCTCTCTGAGATTTGTCCCTGAAAGTTTATAGGCGGGGAAAAAAAGGGCCCCTGAGAGGAAATGGTTCATACTGACCTAGCTCCCGAAACAGGACAAGGCTTTAAGAGTAATTCTGCCACTCAACACTCCTGTGACCCACAAACAATAAATGAGTATTTTAAAAGCAGCAATGGTTTATCAAGTTCTTGGGCATCAAGCAGGGAAGAAATCAAGTGATTTCTTTACACTTGTCATGTCAAGAGGAGTCATACTCGGAGACCTCTGTGATAAAAGAGGAATTGTTTATGGCTATTGAAAAATCCTTGTGGAACTGTCCATCAAACTTTATGAAATGGGTGAGTTACTTAGTTATCAGCTTTCTGGATCTAATTTTCTTCCCAAAGCGTTCAGATTCAAACCCTCTCCATTCTGGCTGCTTTCATACTAATAAACACAGAGCTGGTTTACTTTCCTTTTCCTCCTTTCCTACCTGTTTTTGTTGACACTCTTCACATCCTTTTTCTTTCCTTCATCCTCTGTTATGAGACTATCCTTTTGTTTCTTATAATAGGGTCTGTGGTCCACCTGTGTCAGACTTGGCCAGAATGTTATTAAAAATGCATATTTCAGGCTTCATTAGACTAAATTAGATGATCTGGAATGGAGCTGAGGCTTGTGCATTTCAACAATCTCCTGAGAGGTTCCTGTCCGCACTGAAGCAGAGAAGCCCTGGCCCTGTGGTTTTCCAACTTAATTGTGGAAGCCTTATTTCAACAGAATTTTAGGCCCTAATCCAGAGTTTCTGATTCAGTGTATCCTGGATGGGGACTCAGAACTTGCATTTCTCTGGAGTTCCTGACTGATGCTCACATGGAAAACCCCACTTTGTGAAGTCTAGAGCTTTGAGAAGCTTTAGTGTGATCTTTGAAGTCCTGAAAAACCTTTTAATAACACAAGTCCTAAAATGTTAAGTGTTAAACATTTTGGTTGTAGAAATAGAAATGTTAACAAAACACCCCAATTTCTATCTGTACCTTTGGGGAGACCATGCCTTACTCTCCATCTTGGCATATTCAACCCCACTCATCCTTCAGAAGGGGAGGTCCACCTGTTTCCAGAAGCCTTGATTCACACAGCTGTGACTGATGTCTGTCCTCACCATCCGCCACCCCCTCCATCATCCGGCTTTTCACTTGCGCAGGAAACGAGGACCCTGATTCCTTCTCTCCGGGGTGCAGTGATTTGTGGTTGGGGAAAGACGTTTCATCTTTCCTGGTAATACTGCAGACTCCTTAAAGGGCACAAGGTGTGTGCCCTTTCTAATTCTCTCTTACCTGACTGTGGCACTTTGTTGATGCTCAGCAGATGTGTGATGAATGAATGTTTCAGTGGGAGAAGGATACATTTTATTCCTTGAAATTAGAGCTAGCATATTAATGCTTTTCATTTTCTATTTGAAGGAATCTGTCAATTTCCATTTGGAAAATCTGCCTTCACAACAACCTGGTCATTCTTTCATGGAGCTGAGATGGTAGGTAATGTTTAGGATGAGTATCTTCATAGAAAACTTCCTAAAATCCAAGAAACACTCCAGTAAGGTGCTGAGGCTTTTTCCTGGTTTCCTAGAAATAATTTTCTACCCTGGTTTTCACAAAGTGTGGTCTCTGGACCAGCAGCACCAGACTTACCTGGGAGCATATTAGAAACACAGAATCTTGGGCCTCACCCCAGAATCAGAATCAGAGTTTGAACCTGGGGTGCCTTGTGCCTTTGTGCCTTCCTGGTGGAGAAGCTCTGTATTACTCAGATGAGTTCCTCTCTGGCCAAAAAGCAGTGACAACCTGGAAGATTTGTTACTGATAATTACAAGTAAGTGTGTGTGTGTGTGTGTGTGTGTGTGTGTGTGTGTGTGATACCCATTTGACAACTGGGAGCTCTAGTAGGAGTTTATAATCATCATCAAAGGTTCTCATTAAATGGGCATCATTTAGAAGAAATGTAATGGATCTGCACTTCACCACAGAACCAGACAGCATGGATGGGGGTAAGCACAGACTGAAACACAATAAAACATGAAACATATAGATACAGTATGCAAACAACGTGAGTGGATTTGTTTTTGAAAGTTTTTGTTATTTATCCCCTACAATCCACGTTTCTTTGAGAGTTTTCAAAACAAGATAGTTTAAAATATTTGGATACAGAAATTTGGTATTAAATAGTAATCTGAGAGGTTATATAAAGATTGATATTCCTGAGTGTTTTGCCAATCTACCTAATTTGTAACAAAGAAGAATAAATATCTTTTGATATGGAAAATTAGTTATGCTATGTGGTACCCAGATAAAGATATCTTCTCTTTGACTTTCATTTATAGTATAACTCATGGACAAATAGATAAAGCATCAAAGGCATAATTAACAGTTTTAATTAATTGTCAAAAATAAGGGAAAGTGTGTACTTTGTATTAAAATATTTACTCATAATTTAGGGTTCAAAGTGTGTCATAATTATCCCAATATAAAAACATTCATTTCAGCTTATTTGAGATTACTATACTTAGAATATTGATCTTTCCTACTCCCTAGTGAACAGATTGTGCAATATTTAATGTGTGAGGTTTACATGGGATATAAACTTTCTTGGTTATCTGTTTATGACAGTTGTGATTCTCAAAAGATGTTCATTAGAAAGGTCAGATTGGCTGCTCTGAAAGCATGCTCAGTAATGGATGAGTGTATCAGCAGGACGATTGAAGGAGTTTGGGAACTTTATGTCTTATTCATTATATGTTCTTTTCCATTTCCCCAGGAGGTTTTATGTGACATAATTTAACCAAAGGAGAACAGTGTCATTAAAAAGCTTTTTTAGGATATGGATAGTAATACCAGCCATAAACATTCTGCTTTCCTAGGCCCACGAGTATTAGAACAAGGGAATACAGCAGTTAATTATAAGAATATCTTTTTTCCATTTTACATTATTTTATAGTATTTGGATGAATTATTTCTTTACCATTGAAGACTTTACTTTCAAATGATCTACTTACTAGTTATATTGCTGCTGTTAAACTTCTAGCACATTATAATTAATACATTATTCATAATATAGCTTTGCTAATGTTGTCTTTGAGACTATGTGATTGAAAACAACCAATGCTTGCTCCTGTTTCAAAGTACAAGATGATGATGTTCATTTTGAGCAGAGACAATAGTAGTCTTTTTTTATGTGGAGCATTACAACTTCTCTAAATTCAGTGTGTACTAAGTTACATGAAGATCAATATTGTAAATAGTCGAGTCTTTTACTTTTTTATTTCCCCATGGGGAACTTCACTTTCTCTTTTCCTTTCCTCAACATAAAAACCAAGAAGTCCTGAATTCAGTAATGGATTGAGTAGTACAGTAGCTACAGAGTAGGTATTTGATGTGTTTGTTGAAATAAATAAACAATATTTTGGAGAAAAATTGAGCTCTTAAAGAGAATTTAAAATATGGACATGGATTTCAGTAATTCACAGCAAAAAATCAGTGTTAACTGCCAGGATATAGAAGGTAATCATGTATGTTTATATCAGTTATAATACACTGACATACATTTCAGTCTTGTGTTAGCGTTCAGGATAATACACTTCTATTATAAATGCATATAAATTCCTTGATCTTACTCTGTGTCAGTTTTCTGAAGCAAAGCAAGTTTGAAGTAAAATAAGGTTGTTCCCAGAGATGAAATAGTTCAAAAGACTGGGCACATTTTTTTTCTTAAGTGTGTATCTGGACTTAGGTTTAGAATTGCATGTCTGGAAAAACTATTTGTAATCTGCTTTTCTCCCCCTTTCTTTTATTTTTACACATATTTATTTTGGCCAGCTGGCGAGACAGATCTTTTTCAGGGGCTCAGCCTTCTAGTCTGAGTGTGGCTCTCCAAAACCAATCTTTGGATCAAATTCCTGTCTTACTTGCTCTGGTGTCTGAACAGTGTTGATGTTACAGGGGGGCATGGTGACCCAGTTGTCTGTCCCAAATGCCTGGTGGCTTGCCAAGTAAAGAGCTTAGCGTGGCGGCCGCACTCTACCCCACCTCATGGGGGGAAAGAGGTCGCGGTACAATCCTTGGGCAGACTGCCTCACCTTTGCATCCCCCTTGTCAGCTGTTTAATGTGAAGATAGACACAGAGGTCTCCTGATAAGATAAATGGTCCCGTACCCCATTCCCAGCTTGGAGGTCACCTTGTCCCATCTTGTTAGCATATCTGTAGGCTCATACAAGGGTTAGTCCAAGAAGGCAGGGCTGGAAAGTTATCCTTGTTCTGGAACTATTCCATGGCTTTGATTCTAGGGTGAGACTGTGAAATTTGGTTTCATTCTTGATGGAATTTATTCTAATGGAGTTCCAAGATTTTGGACCACGTTTGGGGCCCCTGTGTCACAGTGAGTCTTATAAATGACCTTCTTTCTTGGGCTTCTGAAATCCCAGACCTGGGCATCCTCTG